>NC_040098.1:25750701-26950701 GCF_003369695.1 Bos indicus x Bos taurus
CCAAGCCCCCTGCAGTGGAAGTTTGAAGTCCCAACCACAAGACCACCAGGGAATTTCCATATGTGATTATGCTGAACATCCTAGATATCCAGGATAACCTCTCCATCTCAAGAATCTACCTTTAACCTACAAAGTCCCTGCTGTCGTTTAAAGTAACAAATTCACAGGCTCCAGGGAATAAGAGTGTAATCGTCTTTGGAGGCCACTGTCTGCCTACTATATAGCTTGTGACCCACTGTGGCTGAGGAGATACAGAGGAAATCTGCTGGGGCTTGGAGAAAGATTTTGCTTCCTGATACAATAACTTTGGGGCTTTCCTGGTAGCTCAGCTGGTAAAGAATCTGCCTGCAATGTGGGAGACCTGGCTTCGATCCCTGGGTCGGAAAGATCCCCTGGAGGAGGGCACAGCAATGCACTCCAGTATTCTTGCCTGCAGAATCCCATGGACAGAGGAGCCTGGCAGGCTACAGTCCATGGGGTTGCAAAGAGTTGGACACGACTGAGCAATTAAGCACAGCGCAGCATAATGATTTTGAGGTTTGCCCCACTCTTACCTACTTTAATTGAGGGGTTGTAAGCTGTGGCAACCATCATACCATGCTTGGCATCAACACCAAGAATAAAAACTGACACACTGAGAACAGTAGTGGGAATATCAAAATGAGAAGAGTGCTTGGCCTTTTGATGACCATGTTGAGCCGATGAATCAACATAGCCTATTAACCTACTCCTGCTGGCCCTCTCTTTAGGGCTGGAGGAGGACCCTGTATTTCTGGTTACGGCTGGGGATTAGTCTTAGAGGAGTAGATTGCCCATAGTCCACAATGTTGTGTGCTGGACTGTACAGATATGAGAGTTGGACCATAAAGAAGGCTGAGTGCCAAAGCATTGATGCTTTCAAACTGTGGAGCTGGAGGAAACTCTTGAGAGTTCCTTGGACGGCAAGGAGATCAAACTAGTCAATCCTAAAGGAAATCAACCCTGAATATTCATTGGAAGGACTGATGATGAAGCTGAAGCTCCAATACTTTGACTACCACCGACTCACTGGAAAGAGCCTGATGCTGGGAAAGATTGAGGGCAGGAGGAGAAGTGGGAGGCAGAGGATGAGATAGTTAGATAACATCCCTAACTCAATGGACATGAATTTGAGCAAACTCAATTTCTAGATAGTGAAGGACAGGAAAGAGTGGTGTGCTGTAGTCCTTGGGGTCCGAAAGAGTCAGACATGACTTGGCGACTGAACAATAATAACAAAGACTGTACATCCTGGTTGAGGGGATTGTCTGAATCGCACCTGAACTTGCTGTATCCTTCAAACCTGGTGACTTGGACTGCTGGTGGCCCTCACAGCAGCTCAGTCTCCCCAGCACTGCTCCAAGGAGTCTCAGCTTTTCCCTCCCTGTTAATCCTGTATTTTCAGATTCACATCTTACTTGCACTCTGCCCAGCTTGATACTTCCGGTGTATCGTAATATCCAGACATTCCCAGACTGCTGGCCATTCCCTCAATAGTCCTTCCACTTCTGTATGCTTCTACACCGTCCCTTCAGGCTGGTCCCCCAACTGGAAATATTCTTTCTACACTTGCATATCTTCACCATGAAATCCTTGTGACCATATTGTGATGCTATTGTTCCCTGGCAAATGATTCAGAAACATTAGGTAATTTATTTAAGGGGACATGGCCAGTAAGTGGCAGAACTGGGATGCGGATGCAGGTCTCTCCGACTTCAATGCCTGTGTCCTCTGACACCCTTCATTTGGCATTTTAGAGAAGACACTGAGCAGCTCAAGTCATGAAGGACGTGTCCCCTTCCATGTCTTATAAGCACCCTATGGGGAGGTAATGAGTCATTTCTTATTGCCTCTCAGAGCTACAGTCAAGGTCAACTGCCTTGGGGGTTGGGGGTTGGAGGTCTGATTTGTAATGCTTTCTAGTGGTTAAATATCCACATCATGGCTGATTTCAACATCCCAGTGTGATCTTACTGAACCAGGAATGGGAGGACTGAACAGCGCACAGCATCATAGGATGTTTGCATTATAGGAGGTTTCCACCAACATTCCCTTCTCCAAGGGTCTTCTTGACTCAGGGATCCAACCCAGGTCTCCTGCATTGCAGGCAGATTCTTTACTATCTGAACCACCAGAGAAGCCCACAGATAAAATAGATGTGAATAATCTCAAGAACACAGATACCCACTCCAGTATTCTTCCCTGGAGGATTCCATGGACAGAGGAGCCTGGTGGGCTCCATGGGGTCACAAAGAGTCAGACACGACTGAGCAACTGACAGTTTCACTCTTTTTTCAACCTCAAGAACACGGATAACAGCAAATACAGTAAAATCCTTAAGAAGTGAATAAGTTTTGATCATTTCTTAAAATTTGTTTTAAATCTAGTTGCTTCTATTTTAATTGTATATAAATTAATCTTTAGTAATTGTTGTGTTTAACCATAGGCTTGCAAAGTTCCTGAAAACTTAACAATTAGGTTCACAACTGGTTTGAGCTAGCTCCAGCACGCCACTGCTGGAGTCTAGTCCCAGGCTTTACTTTTAATTGGTTCTAGAATGGTGGTGAGGATGCTAATAAAAAGAATATGCTCATCTACTAATGAGCTTTGAATAGAGCTGGTAACTAGACTTCAATATTCTTTCCCCTGTCTGACAATGTCTTAGTTCCCTCGCTCATACAGAAGGCCAAACAAATAAAAACTAGTTGAGGGTGGAGACCAGGGCACAGCCAAGGCTCCAACTAAGGTCTGCGAAAACTGGACTCTGCCCCGTGCCAGGGTGGGGCCCTGAGACGGCTTCCAGTTCAAAACAGTCCAGGGCAACTGGGCTTGAGCAAGTAACTGTCCTTTCTCCTCATGTTCCCTGCCCACACCCACAGCCAGAGCAGTAACTGAAGAAAAAGTACCAGTCGTGTGGCGGTTTTATCACATTCCAGAAGGGAAAGCGCCCCCAGGAACTGGGAACCCTGAAAAGAAGCAACAACTAGATTGCTCCTTCCAAAGGCACAAAGAAGTGCTGCGAGGGGGCCGCCTTAACCTTTTGTGATGGGTGCAGGGCTGACGTCACTGGAAACTGGAGTGGGCAGGCGCGGCGTGGGGAGGGAGAGGGCCTCTCAGCGCTACCCCTGCCCCGGCCCAGGGGTTGTATTAAGACCATATATGGACTCGGGCTCAGGCCGGCATCGGGGCTCCCAGAAAATTGCATTTTGGGATTAAGTCATTGCTACCAGCCAAAGGGAAGCCCCTACAAAGGCTGGTCAGCATAAAGGAATCTGGCCAATTGTGGTCTGGTGTGGAACGATTAGGGACGGGGCGGGGTGGGGTGGGGGTGGGGTGCAGACCCTTTCCAGCCAAGCTGCTCTTAGAAAGGAAGGCCAGAGCCCGAGAGCGAGCTGTGGGAGTGACTCTCAGCCACGGTACCAGGGGAGGGACTCGGCAGAGGACCCGCCCCCTTTCTCAGACTCCCTCCTGCCGCCGAGGGACTGGAGCTTTATCTCTGATTCAGATGCGGGGAAGAACTCCAAAATCTCAGATGTGGGGGGCAGCCTCCTCGACTCTGGGTGAAGGCGGCTCTGACACTACTCAAGGCACAGAAACCCTACTAGCCAAGTGAGGGATAGTCCAGGCTCCCAGTTACTCTGGGGTCGAGATGGGTTCACCCGGGGAAATCCGAGCAAGTGAACCCCCTATCCCTTCCTCTAAGTCCAAACTGGGTCAGCCCAGGGTGACATAACTGGGGCTTGGGAATCCAGGGAAACAGGAAAGGAAAGGGTGGGTTGAAAGTGATCTTGGAATGTGGCTTTTAAAAGAGGACCAATACATTGGATCCAATTTACAAAGATTAATTAACTTGTTTTGCTGTTGTCTCAGCAATTGAGTGGCTTTAACTGTTTTGTTTTTTTTTTTTTTTTTTTAAGGACTAGCTTGAATTATGTAAGGACACTTCTCTCTCTGTGCACCTCTTGATTTGATTCAAAAGACCAGAAACACGGATTATTCTCTCTCAGTGAGAATGAACTGCTCTATAGGCGAGATGAAGAGAAATCTCACAAACATAAGGTGCAGAGAAAGAAGGCGACACAAAGGAGGACTGTGAATCCCATTCGTATCATCTCGGAAACAGGCAAATCCATCTGTGATGTTAGAAGTCGGGATAGTGGTTCCTTTGTTGGTGTGAGTGGCTGGGAGGGGCAGGAGGGCCTCGGGGTACAGTGATGGGCTCAGTCTTTGTCCAGAGGCTGCTTACACAGATGTAGACACACTTCGATGTCTGTCCACTTAGGATCTGTGACATGTATGTCTGTTATATTTCATTCAAAAGTTTCCTAAAAAATAAACAAACCAGACTGTAATTTTGTAAAGTTGTAATAGCATAAGAGTGAATTCCTCCATGCCAACCAAAAATAAACCTCTAGTGTCAGCGTGGCTGATATCGACCCCACTGCTGCTGTTCACTGATGTGGGGGTCTTGGGAGCCCAGCTCCCCACTTTGCACATCCTCTGGTGCAGAAAAAAGGGGGTGGGGTTTAATTAAATGCTCTCCCAGAGAAGACACCTGTTCCTACCTGTTTAGGTGGAGATGGAACAGATTAAACGTTTGCTTGACCTCTCCTGTGATCTTGTAGAAGAAAGTTCTGCAGGTTTGGTGAGCCTACAGCTCAGATTTCACAGTCAAAGCGCACATACTTGTGTGCATACACGTGTGCACACGTGGGAGTGTTGAGCCCCTCTCAGCATCCTCTCATCACCCATTGTCAGCCTTGACTTTCCCATTCATCTTTGTCCTCATCTCACCTCCACCTCCTTGATCTTAGTAAGTGTATTTGTCTCCTGGGGTTGCCATACCAAGTACCACAGATTACATGGCTTAAGACAACAGAAAAATTTTATCTCACAATTCTGGAGGCTAGAAGTTCAAGATCAAGGTGCTGGTAACCACGACAGGATCTTTTCTGTGCCTCTCTCTAGCTTTGGGTAGCCTCAGTGATTCTTGGCTGGGGAATGATGGCTCCAATACTTTGCCTCCACTTGGCATTCTCTCATGACCTCTGTCCCTCTCTGTACATCCATGCCCAAATTTTCCCTTCTTGTTAGAGACACCAAGCATATTGGTTAGGGCTACCCCTAATCACCTCATCCGAACTCGATGACCTCTGTCAAGACCCTATTTCTGGGCTTCTCTGGTGGGTTGTGGTAAAGAATCCACTTGCCAATGAAGGAGACATGAGTTCAATCCCTAGTCTGGGAAGATCCCACATGCCACAGGACAACTAAGCCTGTGCACCACAACTATCGAGCCTGTGCTCTAGAACCCGAGCTCTGCCACAGTGAGAAACCCAAGCACTGCAGCTAGAGAGGAGCCACAGCTCCCGGAAACTAGAGAAAAAGCCTCCCAGCAAGGAAGACCCAACACAGCCAGAAAAAATCAATTAATCAATCAATCAAATTATTTTTAAAAGATCCTATTTCCAAAAACAGTCATACTCTGAGGTACGAGGGGCTAGACTTTCAACATGTATTTTTTTTTTGGAGAACACAATTCAACTCAACATCCAGTGATTAAAAGACTTCAGGAAAAACTAAAGTAACCCCCCAGCTCTATACCCTGCCAGGAAAGAGTAAGGATTCCAGGTCAAGACCAAACACCAAGAGGGGCTTCCTGCAGTCCAGTGGTTAAGACTTCGAGCTTCCACTGAAGGGGACCCGGGTCCAATCCCTGGTCAAGGAACTAAGATCCCACAAGCCAAGGGAAATCATCATCAAAAAAAAAAAGAAAAAGAAATTTAAAAAATAAGACCGAGCACCAAGAGACTTGAATAAGTAGTAATAATCTCTCATGTTTTTATCATACTTCCCCTACCCAAAGCACTTTCATAATCAAAATACCATTTGGTTCCCCACAGTGAGAAAAGTGAGTTTCCTAGATAGCTCAGTGATAAAGAATCAGCCTGCCAATGCGGGAGACATGAGTTCCATCCCTGTGTTGGGAGGATCCCCTGGAGGGGGAAATGGCAACCCACTCCAGTATTCTTGCTGGGATAATCCCATGGACCGAGGAGCCTGGCAGTCTACACTTCATAGGGTCAAACAAAGACACTTTATCTGACACTTTGTTCAGACACTACTGAAGCGACTGAGCACTCACGCACACGTGCACTTGCTGGTGGAGAAAAACAGAGATGCAGTAAGAAAGGCAGAAATGCAAGCTCTTGGGCCAGATGGCCTGGGTTGGAATCTCAGCTCCATTTGCTACCAACTGCTTGATCTTGGGAAGGTTATCTCTGTACCTTGGTTTCTTCACTTGTCAAACAGGGATGTACTGAGGATGAAATGAATTAATAGAAGAAGCACTTACAACAGTGCCTGGTACGAATGGATAAGCATTAGCTACAGCAAAGTTAGGACACCAGACAGTGTCATCCACATCTTACAGATAAGGAAACAGAGATGAACAGGGTGATTCAAGGCAGATCCAGAATGGATCCAGAACCCAGCGCTGATTCGTGGGT
This sequence comes from Bos indicus x Bos taurus, assembly GCF_003369695.1. Taxonomy (NCBI): domain Eukaryota; kingdom Metazoa; phylum Chordata; class Mammalia; order Artiodactyla; family Bovidae; genus Bos; species Bos indicus x Bos taurus. Next base: position 25,757,229 of record NC_040098.1, read on the forward strand.
TTTCTGGCCTGACTTGCTGTCCTCTTTAGGTAATAATAACAATGACAGTTACTTCTTACTGAGCACACACTAACTGCCAGGCACTATGCTTTATATATAGCATCTCATTTAATTCTCATAAGACCCTGTGAAGCTGGGCTTGTGATCCCCACTTTAGAGCTAAAGCACCCAGCTAGTGATGGGAAGCCAGGTTTTGAGTACAGGCCTCTGCAACCTCAGGGTCTGAGTTTTCGACCCCTTATGCACCATCTCCGGAGAAGGCAATGGCACCCCAATCCAGTACTCTTGCCTGGAAAATCCCATGGGCAGAGGAGCCTGGTAGGCTGCAGTCCATGGAGTCGCTAAGAGTCGGACACGACTAAGCGACTTCACTTTCACTTTTTACTTTTCAAGCATTGGAGAAGGAAATGGCAACCCAATCCAATGTTCTTGCCTGGAGAATCCCTGGGACGGGGGAGCCTGGTGGGCTGCCGTCTATGGGGTTGCACAGAGTTGGACACGACTGCAGCGACTTAGCAGCAGCAGCAGCAGCATGCACCATCTCCTTCCCTAATAGCTCAGTTGGTAAAGAAATCCGCCTGCAATGCAGGAGACCTGGTTCAATTCCTGGGTCAGGAAGATCGGCCGGAGAAGGGATAGGCTACCTACTCCAGTAGTCTTGGGCTGTCTTTGTGGCTCAGCTGGTAAAGAATCTGTCTGCAATGTGGGAGACCTGGGTTCGATCCCTGGGTTGGAAAGATGCCTTGGAGAAGGGAAAGGCTACCCACTCCAGTATTCTGGCCTGGAGAATTCTGGCCAGGGTCCCAAAGAGTCGGACACGACTGAGCGACTTTCACTATGCACCATAACCTCTGGAAAGATGACCACTGTAGTTGCACAGTGTTGCCAGGATGGATTGGGTGACATTTGTAAGTTCCCCCAGGGTTAGGAAGCAGCCACTTCTAACCATCCTTCTCCCTATTGGTACAGGCCCTGGGGCCCCATAAGTGTCCCATCTGTGCCCATGGAAGGATTTGCAGATCCAACACCAGAGCTTAGGGTGCCAACCCCAGGAGAGAAGAGACACCAGATGAGAGCTTGATAGCCAAGGCCGGGGCTGGGCGCCAGCGGGATCCTCTGATGCTGCCAAACAGATTGAGAGGATGTGGTGTCAGCACCCAGAGGGAGCTGCAGTGCCCAGGCACAAAGGCTCTGGGACACCTTTGAAGTCTGTGTGGAGACAGAGGAATGACAACGACCGCCCCTCCCCCCTGGGTGCAGCTAGTCCTGGAGGGGGATGCTCCTTTTCAGATGGGCTTCAGACACCACCTGCCTGGTTGGAGTCATCAACCAAAGCCCTAATGGCAGCAGCCCTCTGGAGGCTTCACCCAGGCTGGGCTGACACGCGTCCCGATGCGCACACATGGTTGTGGCTGACGGCCCAGGCAGACACGACTGTTTTGGCTGCTGTCACTGATTCTTCTCCCTCTATCAGCAGTACCACACTCAGAGTCCTTGATCCCAGTTCTCCTGATTAGGGTTGCCACAATCCGTGGGTCCCTGCCTGTGCCCCCGTGGGGCCCCCTGGTGGATCTGCCAAGGTTAAAGGCATCACTGGAGGCTGGAAATGAGGCCAGTGGGGTGGTGCAGACGGGGAGGGAGGGTTTGGGTGGATATTTTTCCAACAGAATTTAAAGAGTGCTGTTTGGGGCTTCCCTGGTGGGACCTGCCAATGCAGGGGACATGGGTTCAATCCCTGGTCTGGGAAGATCTCACATGCTGAGAAGCAACTAAGCCTGTGTGCCACCACTACTGAAGCCTGAGCACCTAGAGTCTGTGCTTCTCAACAAGAGAAGCCACCACAAGGAGAAGCCTGGGCATCGAAACCAAGAGGAGCCCCGGCTTGTGGCATCTAGAGAGAGCCCGCGTGCAGCAACAAAGACCCTCCACAGCCAAATCAAATAAGTAAATAAGCTTAAAAAAATAATAAAGAACATGGTCCTGAATCTCTCTTGTCCCCCTGGTGAATGATTTATGGTAACAGCTCTGACCCTGGAGTGGACTTTAGGGTTGGGGGGAGCACAAAGTAAAAAGTTGGCTGCCTCCTTTGACTTCCATTTAGACCAGCTCTCCAGGGGCATTGAGAATGACTTATAGAGTTCTCCCAGAAGAATGAGGGCTGTGGCCTGAGACAAAGGTGTTTACTCCTGTGGAGGTGGGATTTTTATTGTTAGTTTCAACATCAAGGAGGTGTGAAGGTTAGGTACAAATCCTGACAATCAGTACCACCTGAGGAAGGCCAGAAAGGGGCTCCATGGGCCGGGGCTTCTCAGACTTCAGGTGCACAGCATGGAAGCAGCTGGGAATCTCATGAAAATGCAGATTCTCAACCTGTAGGTCTGGGTGGACCCAGGGGGCTTGTGTTTCTGACTTGCCCCTGAGGTTTGTCTTCTGGACTAAGAGATACTCCTGTTCTGTCCTGGCATTCCCTTCCACACACACCACCACTGCCAAAAACCTAAAATAAAACCGGGGAATTGCATTTTCTGAAAGTGTCTTACACAATCCAAATCATTGGGAAAGGACTGCCATCCTGTATTTAGAATTTTTATCTGTCCCCTCCTCTTTCTCTGCCAAGAATGGTCTTAATGATCAGGTCAGAGGGTAGAGCAAAGGATAAAGAAGATTTCATGGAGAGTCTTGGGTAATCTTAAAGAAAGAGGAGAATCAACCATATGAAAAGGGCCAGATTTTCATCTAAAATACAGTCTTAAGGTGATTTGGATATGTATGCATAACAATACTAGAAAACATCGTTAAAGGCAAATTCTATCTGTTCTTTGTGCTTTTCTGTATTCCCCAAATTTTCCACAAATGAACCTATGTAGCTTTCACCTTTTTTTTTTTGCTTGCACCTTGAGGTACGTGGAGAAGGCAATGGCAACCCACTCCATTACTCTTGCCTGGAAAATCCCATGGATGGAGGAGGCTGGTAGGCTGCAGTCCATGGGGTCGCAAAGAGTCAAACACAACTAAGCCACTTCACTTTCACTTTTCACTTTTCATGCATTGGAGAAGGAAATGGCAACCCAGTCCAGTGTTCTTGCCTGGAGAATCCCAGGGATGGAGGAGCCTGGTAAGCTGCCATCTGTGGGGTCGCACAGAGTTGGACACGACTGAAGTGACTTAGCAGCAGCGGCTTGAAGTACGCAGGATCTTAGTTCCCACACCAGGGATGGAACCTGCGCTCCCTGCAGCGGCATTGAGGAGTCTTAACCACGGGACTAGTAGGGAAGTCCCTGCTTCCACTTTTTAAAAAAAGGCTAACCTTGAAACATTCTGGACTTTGGAAATGCATTGGTCTTGCCTCGGTCCTGGGAACCAGAATAGAATCTTTAACATCTAAGAGCTAATACTGTATAAATAGGTGCACTCTGCAGATAACTGAGCCCTGGGAGATGGAAGGAGGGCAAGGATCTTCTGGAGTTGATGAGACCAAGCCAGCATGCAGGTCAGCACTGACTCACCACTTAGCATTGAAGGAGGGAGGGAGACAGCCCCTGGGGAGCACCCTGTCTCTGCCTCCTGAGGTCATGCTGACCGCTTGTAACCCAAGGTCTGATTTATTTTAGTTTCTACGTCTGCAAGCAAGGCCAGTTTGCACAAATGTTGGTCTGGCATCTTGATCTGTGTTTACAAATCAATGAGCAGACTATCGAAATCAATAAACTATGATTGAGTGCATTTTATAGATGAGAAAAGGCGGTTTGGGGGAGGGAGGTTGGAAAGAGTGGAATTAATCATGGAAATGGAAACTTCATAACTCAATTTCCCTCCCAGGACATTTCCTCTCCATCAGGGATTCCCCATCTTTGAAAGTGTTAGAGCAGCGCGGCTCTGGATTATCAGCAGGGTGCTTTGTATACAGTAGGTGCTCATTTTAAAAAATACCCTGATATTTCTTTCACAATCTGAATATAGAGCACTGAGCAGTTTTAGGAAGTTGCTATCTTTCCCCACTGGTAGCAACAAACTTTGAAAGAGGTTTGCATATACCATCACCAACACCTATTTGTTAAACAAAAGAATATCAAAACAATAAGATTTAGGAGGATTGAAAAAACAAAACAGGTTGCTAAGAGACAGAAAAAGAGGTGGCTCTAAGTGTAGCAATGTTCTTTTATGTTTACACATATAAGATGGCTTTCTAGGTTTCACGCACATGATTTTTAATGCTTGAGAAAAGAAAATTAGAGGAGGGCTGCCTTCTCAGGTCCCTCCACCCTCTGTTCAGGAAAGAAGACTGGTTTTCTGTTACTCCCTTGACTGATCTCTCTACTGCTTATTTGCTAGGCCCTCTCAAATTTGAATAATCTTCATCCTTCATGCCTAGGTTGCAAAGGTAAATATAAGCGACATTTGCTCTTTTGTCTCCAGTCTTCACTCCTCTGGGTCCTTTGTTGACCCACAGCCATGATCCTTTCCATCAGGTGTCCTGTATTTTCATGGCTTCCTCTAGAAAAAAAGGAAAAACTATACACAGGTCTGAACAACTGGTAATGATGACAGTTTAGAGTAGTCGAGATGTGGTATTCCAGGCCAAACTGCAGACCGATTTGTCTCCTAAGGCTCTCCTTGACTACTCTTTTAAAAGTATTTATTCATTTACTTTCGGCTGTGTTGCGTCTTCACTGCTGTGCGGGCTTTCTCTAGTTGTGATGCACAGGCTTCTCACTGCAGAGGCTTCCCTTGCTGCGGAGCACTAGGGTGCGTGGGTTGCAGCTCCCAGCCTCTAGAGCATGGACTCATGGGCTTAGTTGCTCTGTGGCATATGAGATCTTTTCATATCAGGGATCAAACCCTTGTCTCCTGCATTGGCAGGTAGATTCTTTACCACTGAGCCACCAGTGAAGCCCCCTCTTTGACTACTTTTAATCCTCTGTTTTCAGTGTCAAGGTGTCCCTGGATCCCAGAGCATGTCTCTGAGGCTCTCTATTGCCTCTGGGAAGGCTGTGGACCTGCAGTCTCGCCCTGACCCCCCTACCTCTCCCCTTCTCACCATCCCATCCAAACTTACCCAGCCTTGCCCCAGTCTTCAGTATCTTTGTCAGAAACTGACCAACTCTAACAACAGGCCCCTTAATAGTGAGAATTAAAGTGCATTTTTGAGATGATAGACCTTCAAAGCACCCAACATAAGCAACTCTGCCCTTGGATCCAGGAGCCCCATAAAGATTGATGACAGATGAGTGAAGCTGTCTCCTGTGTGGTCCCCTCCTGATTCCATAGCATCTTCCTCCAGCCCTATGCTGCTGCTGCTGCTAAGTCACGTCAGTCATGTCCAACTCTGTGCGATCCCATACACGGCAGCCCTCTAGGCTCCTCTGTCCCTGGGATTCTCCAGGCAAGAATACTGGAGTGGGTTGCCATTTCCTTCTCCAATGCATGAAAGTGAAAAGTGAAAGTGAAATTGCTCAGTTGTGCCCAACTCTTAGCGAACCCATGGACTGCAGCTTACCAGGCTCCTCTGCCCATGGGATTTTCCAGGCAAGAGTACTGGAGTGGGGTGTCATTGCCTTCTCCCCAGCCCTATGGGCATTGGTGATTCACCGGTACTTCAGAGGACCAAATTGTCCCTTAAGTAAAGCAGATAAAAAAAAACACAAAGTAGTCTTTGCTGCAGTAAATCATTTCCCTTTCAGTGTGTTTGCACCATCTACTTCTGAACCAAGGTCCCTGGCTGAGCAAACTGGTATACGACCAGTTAGATTCTCCCGGCAGTGAGCATAGCACATGCCCATGCCTCTGTTGTAACGATTCGCACCCCTGGACCACCTTGCTCATTGGTAAGTGGGCTCCACAGCCTACCTTCCCGACTGAGAGAACCAAAGACCAGATGTGGTCCTCAGTGCCCCCTTCCCTTGGCGAGAATCAGCCTGGAGCTCTCACAGTTTGCCACATGGAGTTGGTGATGGACAAGGAAGCCTGGCGTGCTGCAGTCTATGGGGTCACAAAGAGTCGGACACAACTGAGCGACTGAATTGACTGACCACTGTCCTGGTCGAACTCCATGACTGATTATGGAAAGCCCTCTGCTGTAGAGAGAAGCAGCTGGGAAGACTCTCTCAGAAATCTGGGTGTGCTAGCAACCAGCAGCTAATGAGAACAGTGCTTCATTCATCTGCTCTCAGAGGAAGTAGGAGCTGGAGTTCTCAGACCCTGGTCAACTGAACAGGAACTTGAGAAGGAGTCTCTGGAAGCAGAGGAGAAGTCTGCCATCGTTGTTACACTAGGCTGTGGTGGTATCTGGGTTGGAACTGCAAGACCGCTACTTGAGAGTATAGGATGGGGGCCTGGTCAGGAGTTTGAGCTTTGGTGGGCCACACAGCTCCTGGAACTTTCCAGGAGATCCTCCTAACCAGCAGTTACCCAGCGCTGACTCATTCTTAGTTCACCGACAGGAATGCAACTCTCAGTCTAACTCAGGATGTTGAATTGGGGAAACTGGAGAAATACATTCCTGGGGCGTGTGTGTGTGTATGTGTGTCGGTGTTGGGGGTGGGGTGTACCACTTACTTTCTGATCGGAGAGCAAATGTGATTGAACTTACCCTGGGAAAGGTAAGTTACAGGCATACATAAACGTTACAAGTTTATCTCTTAAAGATTTATCAGCCTAAACTTACTTATATAACATGATGAAACCCACAGGCTTTGGCAACAGAGAGAGATGTAGGTGTGAATCCAGCTGCACTCACTGTGTGGCCTTAGGCAAGTTACTTAACTTTTCTAGGTCTCAGTTCCTTTATCAGTAAGATGGAGATGATGATAACAATAGCTCCAACCAATCAGAGTTATTTTGAGGACTGCATGAGCTAAGGCAGTCGAAGTGGTAGAACCACTTAACATTCATAAATGTTCAATACATGTCAGCTATAATGCTGAGAGTGTGAAAGTTCATCATTTTTGGTAAAAGTCAAGTTTGTTTAGGTCTAATTTATGTGTAATAAAATTCACCCCACTTGATGTACAAACAAGCACACACAATCATGTAACCAACACCACAATCAAGATGCATCACCCCAAAAAGTTCTTCTGTTCCCCTCTGTCATCAACTCTTCTCCCCATCCCCCACCTCAGGCAACCACTGATCTGTTTTCTCTCCCTCTAGTTTTGCCTTTTACTGAATGTCATAAATGTCACCATGCAGTACGTATTAATAGAAGAAAGCTCATCATTTTTAAAGACTGACATATACTTGACATCCAATACGTTTCTAAGTGGATTTAAAGAATCAAGATACAATTTTCATTTCAAATCAGGTGATATATTTTCCGTTGACTTATAGAAGAGGTGTGATACCTTTCAAATACCTCCTGAATTAGTTCCTTTATGGGTAAGAGGGTCTTTGTCATACACTATCAGTCATTAAGTCTCAGCCTTGAGGTCGGGGCTGGCAAGGAGGAGATCTCAGGGATTCAGAAAGGGGAAATACAAGTTCCCTTCCTCTCCTGTATGGATAAATGGGTGAGGAGAGAGTCCTGTGAGTCAGGAAGTGAGTCACATGGTACTCCATCTCTCCATTTTAGGAGAAGTCTGGGGGAGCGGTGGAGAGGAATGCCAAGGGTAGGGGCATTTCATTTTGTCTTGCCGCCTTCCTTTCAGGTTGTCTTGCCACCTTCCTGTGCCAAACCTAGGAGGAAGCCACTCCTCAGTAAGCCTGGTAGCACCATGACTATTTCAGCTCCCATATGGCATAGAGAGGCCCTAGACATCCCCTCATGGAAAGGGAGAAGAAGATGGAGCTGAGCTGAGAGCTGCCCACTGTCATGAGGGGAGCTGATCCTACAGCAGGGAGGATGGGCTAATCCCCCAGAGCAGGGGCTGGACAGAGGGCATGGCTTGGAGGGCTTAACACCAGCAAGAGGCTGCAGAAGACAGGCAGCCATGTTGTTCTTTAGTCCCTAAGTTGTGTCCTTCCCCTGAGACCCCATGACGTAACCTGCCAGGCTCCTCTGTTCACAGAACTTCCTGGGCAGAATACTGGAGTGGATTGCCGTTTTCTTCTTCTTCAGGGGATCTTCCTGACTCAGCAATCGAATCCGAGTCTCCTGCATTGGCAGGAGGATTCTTTAACACTGAGAAGCCCTGCCAGGAGGCCCCCAGGCACCAGGAATCAGCCCCAAACCCTGATCTCCAGTCAACTGAGCTGTATACAGAGGTCAGCAGGGAGGCAGCAATGGGCAACAGTGGGGATCGGAGCACGAGAGACCCTTCTGGATTCTAGACCTCCGTCCCTAGTCCCATGATTATTCCTCCCAATCCCATTTTAGGGAAACAGAGGAGAGGGCAACAAAATCAGAAAGCCCAAGCATTTTCACTTATCATTGCAGCAGCAGAAGGAGTCAGTAGGCAAGGGCATGAGGGAAAGTCAGAAGCTGTTTTCTCAAGTCACCAGAGCACAGTGTGGGTAAACTTCCCACACTTGCATTACAACTTCACAGATGCTTTATCTTAATTTCTGGTCTATTGTCTCTTGACGGTGGCCTCTAAAATGGCAGCTTTAAGAATAATGGTCTTGCAACCAGTAGTCCAAAAGTGCAACACATCCCTCTGTGAAGAGTGATTTTTAAAAGTTTGCTACTCAAGGGACTTCCACGGTGGACCAGTGGTTAAGACTCTGCGCCCCCAAAGTAGGGGGCATGGGTTCAATCCCAGATGGGGAACTAAGATCCCACATGACAAATGACATAGCCAAAAAAAGAGTTTTCTACTCAAATAGGCAGCCTGTAACCTATTTTCAAGCTCAGGATTTCACCATTCAGATTTCTTCAATAAGCCTGCTCCCTTTCTTTGTAGGATACACACAAAGGTACCTCATGCTATTACACACATTTCTGCATTTCCACACAGCAAATAAGAGTTTTTCATAATGAGCAATTGAAATGGGAGTTCGCTGCTAGGAGATTAAGAAAATAATTATAAATAACAGGAAAAGCAAATGCCCTTTATCTGAGAGCAAATAAACTTTAAATGTTAGGGCAAGTTACAATGCCACAGTGATCAAGTAATTAGTTCCTATTGAAGTAAGCTTAACCCAGGGAAACTCAATAGGCAATTATATTTCCCATATATAACTGAGCAAGGAAAAATATGAGATTTAAGAATGTACAAAAGGAACTTCTTTGTAGGCCTCTATTAAAATTGGATGTTGAAACCTGCATAGCATTTAAAGTACGTGTGTTTGCTCAGTTGCTAAGTCATGTCCAACTCTTTGTGACCCCATGGACTGTAGCCTGCCAGGTTCCTCTGTCCATGGGATTTTTCAGGTAAGAATACTAGAGTGGGTGGCCATTTCCTTCTTCAGGGGATCTTCCTGACCCAGGGATCAGACCTGCATCTCCTGCTTTGGCAGGCGGATTCTTTACCATTGAGCCACCTGGGAAGCCCCACATTAAAGTATATCATTATTTTTTCCCACCCTTTTATTACACTGAAGTGAGGGTATCAATCTCGGGAAAAGGTGAAAGTTGGCATCTTGAAATGCACTGGTAAATTATAAATTATGAGAGTTTTTGATAAAGCTGGTATTTACAGCTTCATCAAGGATTTTATATTATTTACATCTAGACTATATACACAATCAATGCCCACTAACCCATTCCAGTTAATTAGTGCTGTTTCCATTTTCAAAGTCACACGAGACCCTTCTTGCAGCCAGATATACCTGAGAGAGAGATGTTTTGAGAGGGTCACTCGGATCGAGATTTAAAATACAGTCATTTATAATAAAGGCCTCTGAAGTCAGACTGCTTATTTTGACATAAATCAGAACCAAATTGGCATCACTGAGGATGTGTTTTCGGTATCTACCTATAAACACAAATTCTCTTGAGTGATGTCAAATAGTTCAGTTCAGTTCAGTCGCTCAGTCATGTCCAACTCTTTGCGACCCCATGAATTGCAGCACGCCAGGCCTCCCTGTCCATCACCAACTCCCAGAGTTTACCCAAACTCATGTGCATTGAGTCAGGGATGCCATCCAGCCATCTCATCCTCTGTAGTCCCCTTCTCCTCCTGCCCTCAATCCCTCCCAGCATCAGAGTCTTTTCTAATGATCAACTCTTCGCATGAGGTGGCCAAAGTATTGGAGTTTCAGCTTCAGCATCAGTCCTTCCATTGAACATCCAGGACTGATCTCCTCCAGAATGGACTGGTTGGATCTCCTTGCAGTCCAAGGGACTCTCAAGAGTCTTATCCAACACTACAGTTCAAAAGCATCAATTCTTCGGCACTCAGCTTTCTTCACAGTCCAACTCTCACATCCATACATGACCACTGGAAAAACCATAGCCTTGACTAGACGGACCTTTGTTGGCAAAGTAATGTCTCTGCTTTTGAATATGCTGTCTAGGTTGGTCATAACTTTCCTTCCAAGGAGTAAGCGTCTTTTAATTTCATGACTGCAATCACCATCTGCAGTGATTTTGGAGCCCCAAAAAATAAAGTCTGACACTGTTTCCACTGTTTCCCCATCTATTTCCCACTAAGTGATGGGAACAGATGCCATGATCTTCGTTTTCTGAATATTGAGCTTTAATCCAACTTTTTCACTCTCCTCTTTCACTTTCATCAAGAGGCTTTTTAGTTCCTCTTCACTTTCTGCCATAAGGGTGGTGTCATCTGCATATTTGAGGTTATTGATATTTCTCCTGGCAATCTTGATTCCAGCTTGTGCTTCCTCCAGCCCAGTGTTTCTCATGATGTACTCTGCATATAAGTTAAATAAGCAGGGTGACAATATACAGCCTTGATGTACTCCTTTTCCTATTTGGAACCAGTCTGTTGTTCCATGTCCAGTTCTAACTGTTGCTTCCTGACCTGCATATAGGTTTCTCAAGAGCTCAGATGTCAAATAGGACTTGGGCAAATAAAATGTCTACAGACTTGATGGATTTCTGGTTCTGAAAACTCTGGAGAATTTTCAGAATCAAAACTTCAGAATCCCATCTTCAGATTTCACAGCCAGGAGAAACAAACAGGAAACATTAGCCCTTGTTATTGACTTAGCAATTCAGTTTATCCCCCCGAAGTCTGAAGTTCCCCCCCTTTTTTTGGTGAGCTCTTCAGTTTCATTCATTCGTGTACTGATTTATTCATGTGCTTGTCTTATTAGTTATTTATTTCTGTGTATCAAATTACCCCTAAGACCTAGTGGCTTAAAACTGCACACATTTATTATCTCTTGATTCCTGAGGGTCAGGAGTCTGATGTGGCTTAGCTGAGATCTCTGCTTTGGGGTCTCCCACAAGGCTGTAATCAAAGTGTCAGCCAGGGATGGAGTCTCCAGTCAGGAAGCACCCACTCCCAAGCTTATGTGGTTATGGGCAGGATTCAGTTTCTTGCAGGATGTTGGACTGGACCTCAGCTCCTCCTGAGGACTCCCTCGGCTCCTTGCGATGTGATCATTTCCAACATGGCTTGCTTCATCAAAGTATGCAAGCTGAGAAGGTAACCAGCAAGATGGAAGTTATACTCAATTATAACCTGAAAATGGAGTGAGATCCTCTCACAGTTGCCATTTCCCATGGTTTAGAAACAAGTTTCTCAGGGTAAGGAGAATACACGAGGCTGTGAACAGCAGCAGGTAGAGATATTTGGGGACCATCTGAGAGGTTGTCAATCTCATCTATTAAGAATTTGTTGAGCCCCTCCTAGCTGCGTGGCTCTGTGCCAGGTACAGAGGATACAGTGAGGAGCACCCTTCTCTCATCACAATTCACAACCTATCTGGGGAAAGGGGACAGACATTCAGTAGATGATTGCAACTGGTAACAAACAGGCTGAGTTGGAAATACAGGGAATAAAGGCTCCTCCTATCCGGTCTAGGTCGAGGGAGATAGGATGCACGTCAGGGACAGGCAATTCAGTGGAGGCTTAAAGAAGGACTGGTCCAGATAGAGAGGAGGAAGGAAGTTTTCCAGGAAGAGGAAACAGCCTGTGCAAAGATACTGAGGCAGGAAAGATTGCATTGTGTTTGAGGGGAGAGTGGCCGGAGTGTAGACTGAGGGAATGGAAACATTAAGAGGAGGAAGGGGGGCCTTGTCTGCTGTCCTAAGGAGTCTAGCCCATGGCCGGTGATCTTCTCAAGGAGGCCCCTGAGACGTGACTCAGAGACCCCTGTGACCACCTTTCTCCTTCCCCTGAGGTCTTCTCCCTAGTGGCCTGCAGTCAGTCTTGAGGCTGTGACCATGATCAGACACTCCCAGGTGCTTCACTCCTCTTTATCTTGTGATGATATCCTGCTGATATGGACCATACAGACCCAAAGGCTCTTCCTCCTTCCACCTTTAGGGGTTTGCCAGCAAGTTTCAAGCAGAACCAGATGTGTGTGTGTGCCCGGTTGCATTCAACTCTTTGAGACCTCCATGGACTGTAGCCCACCCCCTAATATATAAAACACAAAAGCAGAACCACTCAGATCAAAGACAGTTACAAGAGGAGAAGGAGCCCTGGGGAACATCTTCCCCCACATTCCCACGAGGGTTCCCAAGACACCTCTCTGGGGCTTTAGAACACCTCTAGAGTGTCAGAAGCTCCGGGACTCTGATGAAACTAGCTTAAGAAACATGATGCTTGGCCACAACTTTGCCAGCTATTATTTCCAAGGACTCATCCTTTCAATAAACCTGTGTCGAACCCTTAGAGTGTGCCAGGCATGAAGAAGGCAATGAGCACTTGAAGGTGATTAACACAGTCTCTTCCTTCTAGGAACTCTCTCAGGAGCAATTCACCTGGGTGAGTGACTCACCACATTGCAAAATGCAATGTGCAGTTACAGAGGGTGGGGCAGGGAACCCTGGGGGCTCAAAGGGGCACAGGCAGAACAGCTTTCAAGAGGAGATAAAGCAGGACTTCCCTGGTGGTCCAGGAGCTAAGAGTCCCTGCTCCCAGGGCCTGGATTCCATCCCTGGTCAGGGAACTAGATCTCACATTCCACAACAAAGACACAGCATAGCCAAATATATATATATATATAAAATATATATATATATATTTTTTTTTTTAAATAGACGAAGCTTGGGTGAAAAGGAGTTTGCAGATGAACAAGAGGCCAGGGATGGTACCTGTCTCTGAGGATTTGCCCTTGAAATTACTCCCTTCCCGCTGCCCAGCTCAGACCTCACCGTCTATATGGGGTACCCTCTTCTCACTAGGCTAAAACAAGGGCCCCAGGCTTTCAGTAGAAAGGCCTTGAGTACGCTCCCAGGCTCTATAACAACCATGGTGTGGGCAAGCTTGTACTGAAATCACAGTTTCTGGATTGAGATAGAAGATGGGCAACTTTACACAGTTCTAGACCCCAAATTGTCTTTCCCCACTTCTAAACAAAGAGACTGAACAGGGAACACTCTACCCCATCTCAGAGCATTTCCTCCCAACCAGGGCTCTGCTCAGAAGGGGAAAGGATCTCCTGTCTGCTGGAGTCTTAGACTGGGGTCACTCATCAGGCCGGGAATGTTCCACTGGTCTCTGGGGTTCCCGATGGGTCTTGATAATCCAGAGTTCTAGGGAGAGCTGGCTTCCATTTCCTGAGTAATTATACAGAGATCTTTTTTTTTTTTTTTTATTTAACTTTACAATATTGTATTGGTTTTTCCATATATCAAAATGAATCTGCCACAGGTATACATGTGTTCCCCATCCTGAACCCTCCTCCCTCCTCCCTCCCCGTACCATCCCTCTGGGTCATCCCAGTGCACCAGCCCCAAGCATCCAGTATCGTGCATCGAACCTAGACTGGCAACTTGTTTCATATATGATGTTATACATATTTCAATGCCATTCTCCCAAATCATCCCACCCTCTCCCTCTCCCACAGAGTCCAAAAGACTGTTCTGTACATCAGTGTCTCTTTTGCTGTCTCGTATACAGGGTTATTGTTACCATCTTTCTAAATTCCATATATATGCGTTAGTATACTGTATTGGTGTTTTCTTTCTGGCTTACTTCACTCTCTATAATAGGCTCCAGTTTCATCCACCTCAGTAGAACTGATTCAAATGAATTCTTTTTAATGGCTGAGTAAAACTCCATTGTGTATATGTACCATAGCTTTCTTATCCATTCATCTGCTGATGGACATCTAGGTTGCTTCCATGTCCTGGCTATTATAAACAGTGTTGCGATGAACATTGGGGTACACGTGTCTCTTTCAATTCTGGTTTCCTCAGTGTGTATGCCCAGCAGTGGGATTGCTGGATCATAAGGCAGTTCTATTTCCAGTTTTTTAAGGAATCTCCACACTGTTCTCCATAGTGGCTGTACTAGTTTGCATTCCCACCAACAGTGTAAGAGGGTTCCCTTTTCTCCACACCCTCTCCAGCATTTATTGCTTGTAGACTTTTGGATCGCAGCCATTCTGACTGGCGTGAAACGGTACCTCATAGTGGTTTTGATTTGCATTTCTCTGATAATGAGTGATGTTGAGCATCTTTTCATGTGTTTGTTAGCCATCTGTATGTCTTCTTTAGAGAAATGTCTATTTAGTTCTTTGGCCCATTTTTTGATTGGGTCATTTAGTTTTCTGGAATTGAGCTGTAGGAGTTGCTTGTATATTTTTGAGATTAGTTGTTTGTCAGTTGCTTCATTTGCTATTATTTTCTCCCATTCTGAAGGCTGTCTTTTCACCTTGCTTATAGTTTCCTTTGTTGTGCAGAAGCTTTTAAGTTTAATTAGGTCCCATTTGTTTATTTTTGCTTTTCTTTCCAATATTCTGGGAGGTGGGTCATAGAGGATCCTGCTGTGATATATGTCGGAGAGTGTTTTGCCTATATTCTCCTGTAGGAGTTTTATAGTTTCTGGTCTTACGTTTAGATCTTTAATCCATTTTGAGTTTATTTTTGTGTATGGTGTTAGAAAGTGCTCTAGTTTCATTCTTTTACAAGTGGTTGACCACTTTTCCCAGCCCACTTGTTAAAGAGATTGTCTTTAATCCATTGTATATTCTTGCCTCCTTTGTCAAAGATAAGGTGTCCATATGTGCGTGGATTTATCTAATCATTTGTGTGTGTGTGTATGTTAGTCACTCAGCCATGTCTCAATCTTTGCAACCCATGAACTGTACCCCACCAGGCTCCTCTGTCCATGGAATTCTCCAGGCAAGAATATTGGAGTAGGTAGCCATTCCCTTCTCCAGGGGCTCCTCCTGACCCAGGGAGCAAACTGGTGTCCCTCACACTGCGGGCAGATTCTTTGCCATCAGAGTCACCAGGGAAGTTATAACAACAACTAAAGCTCATACCAGTCTTAAAACAGTAAATTCAGTAAATTTAGAGCCTTTATAAAGGGTGCAATAGTAGGCTGACGCGGTGTGATATCAGAACAGTTGGCCATTCAGAGGAAAATGCTTCAAGAGTGGATGCTAGGCTGCGCAAGCCATTCAGGCTGTTGTTTAATTGTTTTATCTCTGGTGACTCATACAACAGCTTTAGCTTAGCTTCAGGCCAGGTTTGGATAATGATGGCAAAAGAGTCCAGCTTAGCTCTGTCCTCCTCCTGCAGATCTTCCTTCCAACAAAAAATAAACTCTGTCTTTGTCTTACAGACTCAACCCACCTTTGAATTTTTCCACACATTGTAAAGTCCTAGCATAGTATCATGGGACACCTATACCTCTTACCATGTGTTTATAATGTTTATACAGTTTTATACTGCTTTACTTCCTTTGTCTGCCAGAGTAGATGGTAAGCTCCTTTCAGTTTCAGGGAATGCTTTCTGCATATCAGGATTTATGATTCTTTGCCACCTCCGCTAGGCTTAGCACAGTGTCAGGCAAGCAGGCACTCTATAAATATTTGTGTGTGAGTGAATAACCATGGCCTGCCCTATGTATTATGCCGCCAGTATCCCTGACGTGAGGGGACCCAGACGGAGCATTTGTGAGGAAAGGAGGCAGTCTGGGAGGGCTGTGTGTGGCTCACAGCTGGCAGGCAAAGACCACAGACCCCAGGCCAAGTATGTGTGACAGTTAACATCTTTATGCCTTAAAAAAAAGAAAGATATATAGATAGAAAGGAAGGCCCCTAACTGAACCTGCATCAAGGATGATTACCGTTTACTTAATCCCAGTTTGGACTACACGTCACCAGGCTTCACTTGCACCCTTTGTTTTAGTTGTAATTTAGCCATTTTCACCACATTTTACTTCTTTACTCAAGAGAGCATTCCCGGAAAACAGCCCACCTGAGGACTCTGCTAAGCGGAGTGTGTGGATTTATTTCCTTTCAACTATTGCTGTTCACTCAGAAGTCAGGCAGTTAGCGTTTCATCTACTTGAGCCTCGGTGAAAAGTTGAAGAGCGGGTAGCACAACTGGAGTGTCGTGATATGCTTATTTAAAGGCTGCATTTGCCTTTTAGTTCAAAGAGGAG
This sequence comes from Bos indicus x Bos taurus, assembly GCF_003369695.1. Taxonomy (NCBI): domain Eukaryota; kingdom Metazoa; phylum Chordata; class Mammalia; order Artiodactyla; family Bovidae; genus Bos; species Bos indicus x Bos taurus. The sequence goes on from NC_040098.1 coordinate 25,773,638, forward strand.
CTGGCATGGTCTCTCCCCTGGATCCCGTGTCAGGAGGGGGCTTGGCTTCTGTTCTGAGGACGGCCTCTCCTGGCTTTATGACTGCAGGTGACTCACTCAACCACCTGGCAAATTTCTTCCTGCCATTTAAGGTGACAAGGAGAGTGGGGAATCTTATGAACGCTGCAAAGGCCTAAGGATATTATGAGAATGAATTGCTTTTTGTCTGTCCCTTCTAGGAAAAACATCCATGAAAAGTTGCATTCCTGGATTCACCTTTTCCGTAAACTGATCTTCTTCCCATATCCTCTGTTTCTAGCAAAGGGCCTCTTCTCTACACAACACCTTTCCAGAGACATCCAGCCAAGTCTTATCAGTTCTTCCTTTCCAAAGCCTGTGCATCTGTCCTTTTCTACATTCCTTATTCATCTACTTAGTGACAATTACTAAGCATCAGTGAAATGTAAGCCATTGTATCGATTGCAGTGGGTAAAAATAAGACTAAGAAATAGATAGGCTTCCCTCGTAGCTCGGTCGGTAAAGACTGCCTGCAATGCAGGAGAAAGTGAAAGTGAAATCACTCAGTTGTGTCCGACTCTTTGCAACCTGTGGACTGTAGCCCACCAAGCTCCTCCGTCCATGGGATTCTCCAGGCAAGAATACTGGAGTGGGTTGCCATTTCCTGCAGAAGACCTGGGTTTAATTGCTGGGTTGGGAAGATCCTGGAGAAGGAAATGGCAATCCAGTCCAGTATTCTTGCCTGGAAAATCCCATAGACTGTAGCCTGAGGTCGCAAGAGTCAGACATGACTTAGTGACTAAACCACCACCAAGAAGAATTGGTTCTTATCGTAAAAAGTTTTTTTGTTTGGTAATTTTATTTACTTATTTATTTTTGTCTGTGCTGGGTCTTCATTGCTGAACAGGCTTTTCTCTAGTTGCTGTGAGCAAGGGCTACTCTAGTTGTGGTGCATGGGCTTCTCATTGCAACGGCTTCTCTTGTTGCAGAGCACGGACTTTAGAGGTGTAGGCTGAAGTAGTTGCAGCATGTGGGTTCAGTTGCAACTCCCAGGCTCTAGAACACAGGCTTAATAGTTGTGTTGCATGGGCTTAGTTGCTTAGTTCCCAGATCCTGTGTCTCCTGCATTAGTAGGTGGATTCTTTACCACTGAGCCACTAGGGAAGCCCTACAGAGCTTCTTAAGGGTCACGGTCATCAACTCTTTCTCAGGTATTTTTCTCCTTGTGAGAAACTGAAGGTTCAATTCAAGTCTCCTGTCTGTAATCTCTTAGTCATTTTCTGTATCAAGCATTCCACATCCAAATTAATATTCCTAAGTAAACATTTTAATCATGTCATTTCATAGAGTTAAAACTTTTTCATAGCTCTTCACTGCTCACGGGATAAAGATCAAACTCTTAATTTAACTCAAATTTAAGAGCTTCTAAAATTGGAAATGAACTTATTTTCTGACCTTACTTTCCAAACTCCTCTTTATAAATATTCAGCTCAGACAAATTGGTCAGATTGTTGTGCTAAAACTATATGTCCAGTCTATTTATTCATCTATTCAAGAATAGATTGGATGAGACGTCCCTGGTGGTCCAGTGGTTAACAGCTTGCACTTCTACTGCAGGGGGCATGGGTTTGGTCCCTCATTGGGGAACTAAGATCTCACATGCCATGTGGCGTGGCCAAAAAAAAAATAATAATAATAATGGATTGGATGTCGTCTGTGTGGCAGTGCTGTGACAAAGGATGGTGTACAGTTTCTGTATTCAAAGAGTTTATTGTTTAGACATGGATTCAGACAAATGAATTGAGTATGACAATGACAGAAGGAGCACTGGATGGAATTAAGCACCAGATGTGATGGGTGCACACAGACATGGCTGATCCAGCTTTGCAGAAGTAAAGCTGATCCAGCTTTGCAGAAGTAAAGCAACATCACACAGAGAAAATGACATTTAAAGTGAGATGTTAGGCAAGAAGCTGAAGAAAATGTGTTCCAGACAGCAAAAGCAGTGTACTCAATGCCCTGGAGATGAGAACAGGTTGTGTTTAAGAAACGGAGAGAATGTGAATCAGAATGGAACATGGAATACAAGTTTGCATTGTATGTGTATGTGTATGTGTGTGTGTGTGTGTTGAGTTGTGTGTAGGGAAACCAATAGAGGCTGCAGAGGGAAGCAAGCCTAGATCAGTGGAGATCTCATCAACTCGGCTGACAGGCATAGGCCGGATAAGTTTGAAGCCACAGATTCTCATGACCAGATCTGGCTGTCATCTGGAGAATGCCATGCCCCAGTCCCACAAATCTGGAATGGAGTATTTGGGAGCATTAAGTAAGGTCTTTCTTTCTAGGATTATTGTTAATTATCTTGTTAAGGTGTTTGATCAATTTCCTTACATTAGTCCTAAAAGTATGAGAAACCCAACTGAGTCAATCTTTGAGAATTCAGGCTTTTTGGGGGGCTTTAAAAGAACAATATAGGAGATTTACCTAAATCAGTACAGAGACTAGTTTATAACCTGGTGGGATTTCATATTAAACTCTTGCTATAAAGATAACAGGTATCACTGGTTGAGCACTCACAACAAACTCATATATTTTCATGACCTTGGGTGAGATACCTGCTACTATACTCATTTAGTGATGAAAAAATTGAGACTCAACCAGTCTAAGTAACTGGCTCGAGGTCTTAGGGTTGATTGTAAATATTTGCTTATTATGAACAAGCAAAGCTGGGTTTGAACCCAGAATGATCTTATTCCAAAGTACAGCTAATTTTAAGGTCTGTTTAGTTGAAATTTACTCCGTATTCATCAAAGAAGTTTTAGCATATTCCATCACCCTTCCTCATACATCCAAATGTACAGGTTACTCTGTGTCTTGCCTAGACTGGTAGGTACATAATAATAAACACGGTGTTGGATGAGGAAATGAGGAGTAAAGGGAGGATGCAGCAGGGAAGAGGGTGAGGGGTATTTCATATTGATGAGATATGGGAGAGAGGAATTTAAGCCATGCAAAATGAGTAGAACTAATGTTTCCCTCACTGACTTCAGCTCAGGCCCTCACCTTAGAGTAATAACCAGTGGGTTGGAGGGAAATTGCTTCTCTCCTGTGGTCCATTTGAGAGGTGTGATGAATGGCTCCTCACATAAGGCTCCCTTGTACGGAGGAACACAAGTACACAGAACACAGTCCTCCAAAAACAGAGGCCCGTGTCCAGGTTTTAAAAACCACCAACCAACCTGTACTTAGAAACAGCCGTCCATTTAGATGCACAGGAACTGAACAGCCTTAGAAATGTTCCAAGTCAAACGGCCCAGAGTAAAAAACAAACAGCAGCAGCTTGCTTCCAGAGGCTTCCAGGAATCACCCTGCCCAATAAAGAAAACAACGGCCAGATCTGCTTGTTAACTAGTTCGAGTCTGAGAGTAGAACTCTGGGCCTCAACCTTGTTTAACTATTTAACAATGGAAAAAAATAATGAAAATGATCCAAGACCTTGAAAATAGGTTAGGAACTCAATGACAAATCAATATTTCAGTTGATATCTCATCACTTACTGTCTGCCCTAGGTAGCAAGGGCAAAGATACTTATTGCAACATTGCTTGTGCAAAAACCCCAGAAAACCACCTAAGTATCCATTAACGAAAGATGACAAATATACTAGTGTAGTCATGTTGTGGAAGATCATACAACAAGGGAAAGGAAGTACTGTTTTGTTGTTCAGTCGCCAAGTTGTGTTTAACCCTTTGCAACCTCACGGACCGCAGCATGCCAGACTTGCCTGTCCTTCACTATCTTCCAGAGTTTGCTCGAATTTATGTCCATTGGGTTAGTGATGCTAGCTAACCATCTCATACTCTGCAGCCCCCTGCTGTTTTTGCCTTCAATCAGTTACATGGTGGACTATCATACGATGAGGAAAAGGAAGCACTAATGGTTGTACTCAGGGAGCTAATTCTCCTTGTCAGTAGAGTGGAAAAAGTAAATTGCAGGATAATATGGACAGTTTGGTGTTGGAGAAGACTCTTGAGAGTCCCTTGGACTGCAAGGAGATCCAAACAGTCCCTTCTAAAGGAGATCAGTCCTGGGTGTTCATTGGAAGGACTGATGCTGAGGCTGAAACTCCAGTACTTTGGCCACCTCATGCGAAGAGTTGACTCATTGGAAAAGACCCTGATGCTGGGAGGGATTGGGGGCAGGAGGAGAAGGGGATGGCAGAGGATGAGATGGCTGGATGGCATCACTGACTCGATGGACGTGAGTCTGAGTGAACTCCGGGAGTTGGTGATGGACAAGGAGGTCTGGCGTGCTGCGATTCATGGGGTTGCAAAGAGTCGGAAACGACTGAGTGACTGAACTGAACTGAACTGATATAACCAAAACTTTATTAAGAAATATGCAAGTAGGGTGAAATAAATGGAGAGGTAGAGTATATTCCTGGGTGAATAAAACCTGATTGCTAAAAAGGGTGAACAAATTCTTCTTAAATTAATTTACAAGATTAAGGCAATCCCATCAAAAAATCCCAGTGGAATTTTGTTTTGTTGTTGGCATTCGAGGATATGATTCTAAAATTCACTTGGAAGAATAAAATGAGGAGAAAAATCAAGATTTTTATTGTTCCACTAATAAAGCACAGAATGTCACCTTTTTAAGTGTTGCAGTATTGTAAGAATGAAAAAAAATTAATACAATAGAAGAGAACATCTGACCTGAAGCAGATTTATTAGTATCTATCAATATATGTGGTTTTATTCAGGTATGACCTAAATCAAATCCCTTATGATTATACAGTGGAAGTGAGAAATAGATTTAAGGGCCTAGATCTGATAGATAGAGTGCCTGATGAACTATGGATGGAGGTTCGTGACATTGTACAGGAGACAGGGATCAAGACCATCCCCATGGAAAAGAAATGCAAAAAAGCCAAATGGCTGTCTGAGGAGGCCTTACAAATAGCTGCAAAAAGAAGAGAAGCGAAAAGCAAAGGAGAAAAGGAAAGATATAAACATCTGAATGCAGAGTTCCAAAGAATAGAAAGAAGAGATAAGAAAGCCTTCTTCAGCGATCAATGCAAAGAAATAGAGGAAAACAACAGAATGGGAAAGACTAGAGATCTCTTCAAGAAAATCAGAGATACCAAAGGAACATTTCATGCAAAGATGGGCTCGATAAAGGACAGAAATGGTATGGACCTAACAGAAGCAGAAGATATTAAGAAGAGGTGGCAAGAATACACAGAAGAACTGTACAAAAAAGATCTTCATGACCCAGATAATCGCGATGGTGTGATCACTGACCTAGAGCCAGACATCCTGGAATGTGAAGTCAAGTGGGCCTTAGAAAGCATCACTACGAACAAAGCTAGTGGAGGTGACAGAATTCCAGTTGAGCTCTTTCAAATCCTGAAAGATGATGCTGTGAAAGTGCTGCACTCAATCTGCCAGCAAATTTGGAAAACTCAGCAGTGGCCACAGGACTGGAAAAGGTCCGTTTTCATTCCAATCCCAAAGAAAGGCAATGCCAAAGAATGCTCAAACTACCGCACAATTGCACTCTTCTCACACACTAGTAAAGTAATGCTCAAAATTCTCCAAGCCAGGCTTCAGCAATATGTGAACCGTGAACTTCCAGATGTTCAGGCTGGTTTTAGAAAAGGCAGAGGAACCAGAGATCAAATTGCCAACATCCGTTGGATCATGGAAAAAGCAAGAGAGTTCCAGAAAAACATCTATTTCTGCTTTATTGACTATACCAAAGCCTTTGACTGTGTGGATCACAATAAACTGTGGAAAATTCTGAAAGAGATGGGAATACCAGACCACCTGACCTGCCTCTTGAGAAATTTGTATGCAGGTCAGGAAGCAACAGTTAGAACTGGACATGGAACAACAGATTGGTTCCAAATAGGAAAAGGAGTACGTAAAGGCTGTATATTGTCACCCTGCTTATTTAACTTATATGCAGAGTACATCATGAGAAACGCTGGACTGGAAGAAACACAAGCTGGAATCAAGATTGCCGGGAGAAATATCAATAACCTCAGATATGCAGATGACACCACCCTTATGGCAGAAAGTGAAGAGGAACTAAAAAGTCTCTTAATGAAAGTGAAAGTGGAGAGTGAAAACGTTGGCTTAAACATTCAGAAAACGAAGATCATGGCATCTGGTCCCATCGCTTCATGGGAAATAGATGGGGAAACAGTGGAAACAGTGTCAGACTTTATTTTTCTGGGCTCCAAAATCACTGCAGATGGTGACTGCAGCCATGAAATTAAAAGACGTTTACTCCTTGGGAGGAAAGTTATGACCAACCTAAATAGCATATTGAAAAGCAGAGACATTACTTTGCCAACAAAGGTTCGTCTAGTCAAGGCTATGGTTTTTCCAGTAGTCATGTATGGATGTGAGAGTTGGACTGTGAAGAAGGCTGAGCGCCGAAGAATTGATGCTTTTGAACTGTGGTGTTGGAGAAGACTCTTGAGAGTCCCTTGGACTGCAAGGAGATCCAACCAGTCCATTCTGAAGGAGATCAGCCCTGGGACTTCTTTGGAAGGAATGATGCTAAAGCTGAAACTCCAGTACTTTGGCCACCTCGTGTGAAGAGTTGACTCATTGGAAAAGACTCTGATGCTGGGAGGGATTGGGGGCAGGAGGAGAAGGGGATGACAGAGGATGAGATGGCTAGATGGCATCACTGATTCAGTGGACCTAAGTCTGGGTGAACTCCGGGAGTTGGTGATGGACAGGGTGGCCTGTCATGCTGCGACTCATGGGGTCGCAAAGAGTCGGACATGACTGAGCGACTGATCTGATCTGATCAATATATGTATTTGAGATGGAATATCACTATCCAATGATAAAAGGAAAGCTTATTCAACAGATGATATATATTTTCATTGATTATATGAAAAAGAACAACAAAACCAAGCTTAATTCCTATGTTTTGGCCTCAAGATTTCCATATAGCCATAAGATATACAATTTTATTTGAAAATAAAGATTAAGATATAAATGAGAGAAGGACATTCTAAACATAAACAAAAAAGAGGTCATAAGAGGAAGGATTATGTTTTCAGCATAGAAAAAAAATTAAAACTGCTTTACAGGGCTTCTGAATTACAGAGGAATGATGGCTCCTGGAGCTTGCCTAGCTTTACTGCCTTGCTTCAGCGTATCAGAAATACCACCATCCAGGGACTTCCCTGGAGTTTCGGTGGTTAGGACCCTGCTTCCACTGCAGGGGCTCAGGTTCCATCCCTAGGCAGGGGACTAAGATCCCGCACTCTGAGTGATGCAGCCAAAAAAAATGAAAAATAAATAAAAACAAGAAATAACCTGAGGGACTGTAACAGAAATTGAGATAAGAACAGAAATCAGTGAATCAGAAAACAGAAAAATAAATTTTTTTTTAAAAATTAAAAAAAAGAAGAAAGTAAGCTAGCAAAGTAAATGAATTATTATTGGTTCAGTTTCATTGAGGATGAAATAACTGCAATTCCCATATCATTGACGCTGGAGACATGAATAGCAAAAACAACAAAGTAGAGAATAGATCAAAAGTCAGATGCGGACGTCTATGAATATCCCATGACACACCTTGTGTTACAATTGACAAAGGTTCACCATTTCAATGTTTCATCAAAAGGAAAAGATTGTGAAAGCTGCATAAAACTCTGTACTATCCCTACAATGGGAAGAAAGGGGGAAATAAGAGAAAAATTGCAAGTCTCTATGATGACACATTTTTATCTTCTTTCCAGAGTTCACAGGAGAGGTCAAAAGCAATCCAATCCGGAATCTTCTGAAGCAGACCCAAAGTCCTCCTGACACCCACAGAACACAGATGACACGGATAAGCAAATATCTGACCTGCTTTTTAGTAGTTTTGCTGTTTTTTAACCAAAGAACAACATTTAAGGCCTGTATTCCCTGGTGGACCCATAAATAACTCTCTGCTTTATTTTTGCTAAAAGTTGGAGGGAAAATAAATTTGCCAAAGTCTCTGCAACACAATCCATATAGATGGAACAAAAACATATTAGAGTTTTGATTTGTATTTACTTTCATGTCACCTTTTAAAAATTTCCCATCTCTCTCTGTACAGAATTTATCAGCACAGTGGTACATGAATGTAATTTAAAAATAAATACACACACACACACACACATATGGGGTGTTCATGCTCATGTTTTAAAAAATTTATTTGTTTTTAATTGGAAGAAAATTGCTTTACAATGTTATGTTGGTTTCTGCCCTACATCAACATGAATCAGCCATAGGCATACATATGTCCCCTTCCTCTTGAACTTCCCTCCCACTTCCCACCCTATCCTACCCCTCTAGGTTGTCACAGAGCACTGGATTGCATGATCACGTTTTATAATGGTAGGGTGCAAAAAAAAAAAAAAAAAATCAGAGACTATCAGTCTAGACCAGAGGCTCTCAGTCTTAATTAATTAACTGTGAAACATGTTGCAGTTAATGTTTTATATCAGATTGGGCTTTTTAAAAATCAGAGCAGATTCAGTTTATCTCTCAGTTCTTATATAGGTAGTGTGCTGTATTTTTTTTTTTTTTTTTTCATTTAAAAGACTATTTTTGTTCCCCTACCAACATCCCGTACAATTTGTTAAAACTGATGAACCTTCACAGACAAGTCATTCTCACCCGGAGTACACAGTTTGTGTTAGGATTCACTCTTAGTGTTGTACATTCTATGAGTTTGGACAAATGAGAATTGGATCATAAAAAATGCTGAGCGCCAAAGAACTGATGCTTTTGGAGAAGACTCTTGAGAGTCTCTTAGACAGTAAGAGATCCAACCAGTCCATCCTAAAGGAAGTCAGTCCTGAATGCTCATTGGAAGGACTGATGCTGAAGCTGAAACTCCAAAACTTTGGCCACCTGATGGAAAGCACTGACTCATTGGAAAAGACCCTGATGCTGGGAAAGATTGAAGGCAGGAGAAGGGGACAACAGAGGATGAGATGGCTGGATGGCATCACTGACTCAATGGACATGAGTCTGAGAAAGCTCTGGAAGTTGGTGATGGACAGGGAAGCCTGGCGTGTTGTAATCCATGGGGTCACAAAGAGTCAGTTCACTGAACTGAACTGAACCCATCATTATTGTATCATACAAAGAATTTTCACTGCTTCCCAAATCTTCTGCCAATTCATGCCTCCAATTCATCCCTCTCTTCACCCTCCAACCCCTGGCAACTACCTTTTTTACTGTCTCCATAGTTTTGCCTTTTTCAGAATGTCTTACAGTTGGAATCATACAGTATGTAGCCTTTTCAGATTTTCTTCTTTCACTTAGTAACATGCATGTAAGCTTCCTCCATGTCTTTTCATAGCTTGAGAGTTTCTTTCTAATGATGAATAATATTTCATTATCTGTGTGTACCACAGTTTATCGATCCATTCATCTTCCGAAGGGCATCTTGGTTGCTTCCAAGTTTTGGCAATTATAAATAAAGCTGACAAAAACATCTGTATGCAGGACTTCCTGGCGGTCCAGTGGCTAAGACTCTGAGCTCCCAATGCAGGGGACTGGCATTCGATCCCTGGTCAGGGAACCAGATCGCACATGTCACAATTAAATATCTTGCATGCCACAGCTAAGCCCCAGTGAAGCCAAATAAATAAATAAATATTTAAAACAAACAAACAAAAACATCTGTATGCAGAATTTTGTTGAACAGAAGTTTTCAACTCCTTTGGGTAAATACGGAGGACCATGATTGCTGGCTCATATGGTAAGAGTATGTTCAGTTTCCTCAGAAACTGCCAATTTCCTTCTCAAGTGTTATGTACCATTTTGCATCCACCCTGGCAATGAATGAGAGTTCCTGATGCTCGACCTCCTCGGTGGGATTTGGTGATGTCAGTGTTTTGGATTTGGCCACACTGATAGATGTAAAATGGTATTTCATTGTTATTTTAATTTTCATTTCCCTGATAGCATATGATGTGGAGTATACTTTTATTTCCCCGCTTGTCATTTGTATATGTTCTTTACATATACAGAGGTGTCTGTTAAGGTCTTTGGTCCATTTTGTAAATTGGGTTTTTTGCTTCCTTTCTGTTGTGTTTTTTTTTTTTTTCTTTTTGTTGTGTTTTAAGTATTTTTTGTATATTTTGGATAAAAGTCCTTTATCAGATGTGTTTTTGAAAATTTTCTCCAAGTTTGTGAATTGTGTTCTCATTCTCTTCATGTTGTCTTTTGCAGAGAAGTTTCCAATTTTAACTGAAATTGAAATCCAGCTTATCAAGTATTTATTCTATGGATTATGCCTTTGCTGTTGGTAGGATGCTTTTTTTTCCAATTGGAAAAGAGTCATACAGCTTGCCGAATTTTCTCTAAAGCCCCAAATTAGCCCTCATTTTTTAGATACTATTACTTGTTAAGAAAAGTGTAAATCATTGTAACACGTTTTTTCATGAGAAAATTTCTCATTTTCTTTTAAATGAGAAGCATGAATAGATGTACAGTAGAATACAAATAGAGAGTAGACAACATGCATACACTGTTGTAATCAAGAGTGGGACTATGTGCATCACTACTAATATGCAATGGGGCTTCCCTGGTGGCTCAGTGGTAAAGAACCTGCCTCCCAGTGCAGGAGACGCAGGTTTGATCCCTGGGCTGGGGAGATCCCCTGGAGAAGGAATGGCAAACCACTCCAGTATTCTTGTCTGGGGAATCTCATGGACAGAGGAGCCTGGTGGGCTACAGTCCACAGGGTCCCAAAAGAGTCAGAGATGATTTAGCAACTAAACAACAACAACATAATATGTAGTAGTTATTACTGAAACAATGTGATTGAAATTAGCATCACTATTATTTATTATATTACAAATATTTATGTATATTTATAAATATATATTATTTATTTTATTTATATTAATGCTAATTTAAAAAACTCAACAGATGGCATATTAAGACAAGTTTTATCTAAGCTTATTCTTCAGTTGTAATATTTCCTTGCCATGTTAATATACATGTGGAGAAGTGAATTGAAAAATAACTCATCTTGCATTGTAAATAAAATTTAAAAATTAGACAAGCGCTGTGGTTTTCCATGTTGTATCATAATTTTTTAAATTCCAAAGGACTGATTCATCAGATGAATAAAATGATTTCATTAACCTCAAATAAAGAAAAAAGGTCAGTAGTACTATTTTCTTTTTTTTTCTCTATAAAATATTTCCAGATATTTTTCAATATCTGGATAGATCATGAGAGAGTGGCATGGTTGTGAACATCATCCATCATTCAGATTGCAGTAAGAAAAAGATGAGAACCTTGGGCCTATATTTCAACCCCATCTCTACATCAGTATTCCAAAATCCAGACTGCTCCTCAATCTCCAGGCAATTCACCTGGACTGGACTTTCAGAAGAGCAGATGGTGTCAGGACCTACAGGGACCCTCAGGTTGAGCAATGGGAAGGAGAGAGATATGGAGTCAAAATAGACGACAGTCACAGATAAGTCGATGTGCTGACCTGTTCCAAAGTTTCCCCAGAGATAGACTGATCATTTGTTAGGATAGTTATTTTTGGCTATACTGCACGGCATGTGGGAATCTTAGTTCCCTAACCAGGATCAAACCCACACCCCCTGCAGTGGAAGCTCGGAGTCTTAATCACTGGACCACCAGGGAAGTCCTAGGAAAGCACGTTAAGTCAACACGTCCAGCTACTCACGGCCCAGTTTGGACATTGACAAGATCATAGAATATAGGATTAAAGTGAAAGGTCACTTCATTCCCTTTAGATCACATAGTGATTTTTGTCCAGTCTAGAAGGCAGTGAAAATCAAGAGCCAGAAGGAAATAACCAAACCAAACCAAACAAACAACACAAAAGCAAAGTCCTTCTGGTCTTTGTACTAGAGATGGTGAACAGATGTTCCTCGATCACTGAGAAATGGCCTTAAGTAGTAATAATAAGAATTTAGACACATCATAATTTTGGGGCAGATGGGATGGAGAGCCCAGAGGATTAAAAATCTAGTGATAAATAGGGAAGCAGAGATAGTGGATGAGGATATTTCCAGAGGAGAGAAATTGTTAACATGGGAATGGGTTATCATGATAAAGATCATTCAAAGAACATTTGTTCTCAGCAGACACTAAAACAGGATAGATCTCATCCCTCTGGGCCAACACAAATTAATTTTCATGCCTCTTAAGATTTTGCAACTCTATGATTCTGTGTAGGGTGTAATTAGATTTTGCTGCCAGATTTGTCCTAAGAAATGTCATGAAATGGACATCTCTCAGAAGTGGTTCATCTTGGTCAAAGTCAGCCCCACTTCCTTATGCCTAGCAGGGCCATACATGGACACATAACCTAAGATTTGTGATTTGAGGACAAAATTTTCAGGATACTGAACAATGATCCATACTGGCTGCATATTATAACTCTGAAGAGCTTTGCAAAAATTGCTGTTACACAGAAAGCTATAAAACACCATTGAAAGAAATTATGGAAGATGTTCCTCAACAAAAGGAAACGAGTACTGGTTTGGATGGCTTAACACTGTTAAGATGGGAATATTCTTCAGATTTATATACAGAGTCAATGCAATTCCTGTCAAAATCCAGTCTGGCCCTTTTATAGAAACTGACAAACTGATTCTAAAATTCACACGGAAATTCAGGGGACCTCAAATAGTCAAAACATTCTTGAAAAGGACCAACAGAGTTGTTTAGGACTCACGGTTCTTAATTTCAAACTTACCACAAAGCTACAGCCATCAAGACTGTTTGGTACTAGTATAAGATTAGACATATAAATCAATGGAATAGAATTGAGAGTCCAGAAGTAAAGCTATGTGATCAGTTGGCAAGAGTGCCAAGACATTCAGTGGGGAAAGAATAGTCTTTTCAGCTGATGGTGATAGGACCTGTGATACTGTGATTTATAATAAGATATGTTTGGTCTTCATCTCCGTTTCTGGCACAAAACTTGTTGTGGATTGGTTATGATTTCAAGTCCACTTGTTTATGACTTAAGTTTTGATCTAAGAGTGATCTTGTTTATCTTGAGGAAGCTATATCAAGATGATGTCATTGATATCTGTTGTGCATCAGCACTCAGGAGCTCAGCTATTGAGGGAAGCCGCCGGAGGTGCTAATGGATCAGAACATATAGAAGAGTGGCCAACAGAGTTAAATTTTAAATACTAAGTATTTGTGAAGATTCACTGGGAGTGTTCAGTCTGGGCAAGGCTATTTGTTGATCAAAGTAGCTCTCCAACAAGCTTAAGACATTGGCTCCTGGACTTCCCTGCTGGTACCGTGAATAAGAATCTGTCTGCTAATGCAGGGGATACAGGTTTGATCTCTGGTCTGGAAAGATTCCACATGCCTTGGAGCAACTAAACCTTTGTGCCTCAATGACAGAGCCTGAGCTCTAGAGCCCACGAACCACAGCTTCTGAGCCTGTGTGCTACAGCTCCTGAAGCCTGCACTTCTAGAGCCTATGCTTCTCAGCAGGAGAAGCCACCATGAGAAGCCAGTGTGCCGCAACTAGAGAAAGCCCTGGCGCAGCAACAAAGATCCAGTGCAGCCAAAAGTAATAATAATAATAATAAAGACCCTGGCTCCTGCCATGGCCACTCCTGATCAGCAGTGATGTTAAACTGTGCAGCAGTCACAGGAAGAGAAAGGACATCTGTTCTTGCCTTGGAGAGGCTACTCCTCATAGGAGTGGTACAAGCTGTGCAAGAGAGGGTCTCCGGAGCAGCCCACCTTCCTGGCCAACACTGGCAGCTTCACTGTGCTGGCATTGAGCAACAAAAGAGACTTTCTGTTTGCACTGGCAACTGGATACCCGCTCTTGGTTGGCTGACTCTACTGAGAACTAGCTTGTAGAAAGGTACATCTCAACTAAATCTGGACTTCTTTTACCTCCCCTCTGCCTCAGGCAATAGTGTAATTTACCTATCATTGGATTGACGTATGAAATCTCTTTATTGGCTTATTAAGAGACATTATCCCATACACTATTGGCTTGTGAAATATTAGTATTATAAATTATAATTACTGCCTTGAACCTGTGTTAAACAAATTATTGGCAAAGACAATCTTAGTCTCAGAGCATAACAGTCTCAGAGCATAATTTGCTGGGCAAAACAGAACTCCTCAAACCGTTGAAATTTCCTAAGTGATAAGAGCCATAATGGGTTTTGTTATGCAAATGAGGATATATTTGGAATGCACCTAAGTATGGTGGCTGGTTGCCAGAAGAACCAACCTAGTGGATTGAATGTTGGGACTTTCCCAACTCTGAAAGGAACTCTGTCAAACTCTGGGGAGAGGAAAGGGGCTGGAGGTTGAATTGATTGCCAATAGCCAGTGATTTAATCAATCATACCTAATCAATGAAGTCTCCTTAAAAACCCAAAAGGGCCGAATTCACAAAGTAGATGGCTACAAGATGGGGAACTAGAGAGGCCTCACCTCTTCTCGTGAGCACATCATAATCACAACTGTTTGCAGAACAACCATCAGTGAAAAAGACTGGAACCTACCAGAAAAAATAACTAAAAACACAAAGAAGGAACCACAACGAGATGGGTAGGAGGGACATACTTGCAATATAATCAAGTCCCATATCCCCAGATGGGTGACCCACAAACTGGAGAATAATTATATTACAGAGGTTCTCCCACAGGAGTGAGGGTTCTGAGCACCACATCAGGATCCCCAGCCTGGGGGTCCTGTGCTTGGAGAATGAGCCACCAGAGCATTTGGATTTAAAGGCTACTGCTACTGCTAAGTCGCTTCAGTCGTGTCCGACTCTGTGCGACCCCATAGACGGCAGCCCACCAGGCTCCCCCGTCCCTGGGATTCTCCAGGCAATTAACACTGGAGTGGGTTGCCATTTCCTAAAGGCTGCTGCTGCTAAGTCGCTTCAGTCGTGTCCAACTCTGTGCGACTCCGTAGATGGCAGCCCACCAGGCTCCCCACACCCTGGGATTCTCCAGGCAAGAATACTGGAGTGGGTTGCCATTTCCTTCTCCAATGCATGAAAGTGAAAAGTGAAAGTGAAATTGCTCAGTTGTGCCCGACTCTTAGCGAACCCATGGACTGCAGCCCACCAGGCTCCTCTGCCCATGGGATTTTCCAGGCAAGAGTACTGGAGTGGGGTGTCATTGCCTTCTCCATAGAGGGGCTTAATTTGGGGAATACCAAAGGACTAGGGGAAACAAGGGCTTCACTTTTAAATGGCACTCACAAAATTTCATACTCTCTGGGACCCAGGACAAAAACTAATTTGATAGGAGTCTGCGCCAGACCTTCCGGCTGCAGAGGAAGTCCTGGGGAGTCTTTGGAGAGGCAGGTTGGTGGGGGATGGCTGTGGCTCACATGGACACTAGCAGCAGCCACGTTGGGAGCTTCTTTACAGCGTGGACACTGGTGCTGGGGGGAGCCATTGTGAAATCCCCCATCTAGCTTTTTAGCACCAAGACCTGGCTCCTGTGGCTGCCTACAGGCATCAGGGCTTGGGTGCCTCAGGCCAAACAACTAACTGGGTGGGGCTGCAGCTCCATCCATCAGCAGACAGACTGCCAAAGACTTCCTGAGCCCACAGAAACCCCAAGATGTGCCTCTAGATGTGGCCCTGCCCACCAAAGGGACAGGACCCACCTCTATCCACCAGTGGGCAGACACCAGACCTGCCTTCCAGGAGGCCCACTCCAGCCCCTAGACCAGCTTCTCCCACCAGGAGGTAGACACAGGGCAAAAGAAAACCACAATCCCACAGCCTACTGACCTAGTCTGCCCACAGCGGGCCAGACCCTGCTCTGGGGCCAGCTGGGCCCTGGCCATGAGCTTTGGGACACCCTGAACTCTATACCCAACTGTGCCAGGATTCAGCCTCCCACACCAGAGATCTGACACCAGAGCTCTGGAATCCCTGGGGCCTGCAGCCAGACTCCAGGACCCGGCTCTGCCTGTGGTGGGAAATAGCCCTGGATACTTCTAAACCCGGACACCACCCACAGGTGAGCCAGCACTAGCCTCAGAGCCCCCTGGGGTTCTGTAGCCAGCCACCTCGTGACCTGGCTCCACCACCCAGTAGCTGGCAGCCTCTGCACAAGGCAGGGCTTGGTAACCAACCAGACTTGGTAAACAACCAAGCCTACAGACTGCCCACAAAGTCAGCCTGCCACAACAGCATGACCCATGCAGCTCTCCTAGGAGGAACCCCTAGAACATATAGCTTGCGTGACAAAAAAGGAGTCTATTGCTAAGACACATAGTATGTCTCCTACCAAGAGCGACTTCTCCAAGATTGGGAAATGTAACTGACCTACCAGATACATAAAAATGCAAACAGCAACTTAGGCAAAATGAGGCAGCAGAGGAACATGTTTCAGGCAAAGGATCAGGATAAAGCCCTAAAAGAAGAACTAAGTGAAGTGGAGATGGGCAAGCTACCTGAGAAAGAGTTAAGAGTAATGACTGTAAAGCTGATCAAAGAACTTGGGAGGAGTGTGGTGATCCAAGGACCCCAAGGATGAAAGAGCAGATAAAACCAAGGAGGGTCTTGGAATGCAGGAATGGAAAAACCAGACCCTTGTCCTTCCCTCCCCCATGTTGTAACTATTAATGGAACAGTATAACCTGTCTCCTGTCCTACCCCATAGGGAGAAGGTATTTGCCTTACTTGTCCCCCACCCAGTATACCTGCCTCATCCAATCAGCAAATGACCTGCAAGACTCCTATGGTACTCCTTGTACTCTGGGTATAAAAGTGGACTGAGGACCCCTGTTCAACGTCGGTTCTCCCTTAAGCTGGCCCGCTGTTCTAGCAGCGTCTCCCACTCTAATAAACATTATTTCCCTCTCATTCTGTCTCATGTCTGGAAATTCTTTTCCAACCAACACCCAGACCACGCCATTTTTGGTGGCCTGTATGGGGACCTTGGGGTCTCCTCCCCCACCTCCTCACTTCTCCTTTCTCATAGGGACCCTCTGCGGACAGTCAAGTGCTGTGGAAGTAACTGAGGAACTCTGGCCAGGCTTACCCTCTGGTGTGTTCCAAAGGCCCCACTGTTCACTGCGCCCCAGAAGCTGCCACCCAAACCGGTGAGGATCTCTTTCCTTGTCTTCTTTTCAACTGAGGACTAAGCCAACCAATACTGTGTGGGCACAGGTCAGGCACTTAAAAGCCATTAGGGCACCTGCCACATGCAGACTCCCATGTGAGGATAAGGGGGGCATGGAACGGATCAGGCCACAAGGGCAACCATCCCCAGCAAGACAACTTCCGTGCACGTGTCAGGCACATAGTGGTTGAAGCAAAGCAGAGACCATTGTCCCCTGGCCACCACCTCCCCAATAGGATTGTAAGGCAGACTCCTCAGCCTTCTTCCCTGTGACGTTCACTTCTTTCCCTTTCAGTCCAGATTGATTTACAGGAGCCTAGGTGTTGCCTTTGAGCCATCCCAAGAGTGCCTTCCACATTTCAGGAAATTGCCAAACAGTGAGTCACCCAGTTGCTCCCAGGAATCTCTGTCTCTCTTTGCCTGGGTCACATGGTGCCCCAGCTGCATGGTTCTCAGAGGTCACCTCTCACTGCTGGATGCGACTGTTGGGACAGTCGGCCATTTTTGTGCCTTTAATTGCACGGAGATGTCACTGAGACAAAAAAAAAAAACACCTTTTTGCCAGTTGGTGACTCTCAGTACCCGCCTTCTACAGCATATAGGCTAAGGATGGGTTCTGTATGTCGTGGGAGCCTCTCTCAGACTCACCCCTTGGCTACATTCTCAGAAACTGGAAAATTTTGACCCTGCAAAAGGCCTGGCCTCAGTACAAACTGCACCACCCACCAAAATGGCCTCTGAATGGCACACTAGCTTTTGCCAAAAGCAGGGAGAGGACTCAGAATTTCCTTACGTTCACTCCTTTGTGGCCCTCAGTCAGAATCCAGATTTGGGGGACTCACGCCACATGTGTCTTTCTGTTGCCGCCCTATCTCCTGTCGCCCTCTGTTTTGCTCCGTCAGATTTCCTAGATAACCCCTGCTCTACCTTTCATATCCACATGATCTCTAAGAAAGGATTCTGAGGTTCCCTTTGGTCCTGGTCTTTATCCTATATTCAAAAGCCTGAAGGATCATAAACTCTCCTCTATGCTTCAAAACCAGTTCTTTTTGCTCATGCAGTTAAAAACAACTAGCTTGTTAAAAAGCCTGCCTAAGGAAAAGCTTGAAGTTAACCCTTTCCATGTCCCTGAAATACACAGGCCACTTTGCCTGAGACCTCAGTCTTGGGCAAATTAGAACTTAAAAAAAAAAATGTGGAGGGGATGTCAAAGAGACATTTTAAATCTCAAGTGGAAAACTACAAGATCTCTGTCTGTCTGTCTGGATTTATGCATGTCTCAGTGTGTCTTTTGTTTTTTTTTTACAATATTGCTGAAGTTGTAAATGAGTTCTGATTTAATTGGCCTAAAGAAAAGTAAGTGCTTACAAATCAGACAATTCTAAATACAAGAGAAATTAACCAAAATGAATTTCAGATTCATGTGAACTGGTAAATATTCAATATTAAATATCTAGTATAAATGTTTGTTTGCTAATCTAATATATGCATGTCTAAGAGCCGCTAACATTAAGCATAATATTTTCATTGTGCCTAGGTTTATTATAAGTTAAATACTGTTATATTGTTATCTCTGTTACAAGTGTGTCAGCAAGGAAAGTAACTTGAGTGAAGACACTTAAAAAAAAATGTAAATGATATATGAGCTTTTAGATAAACTCTGTTAAGATTAAAAATGTCTGTCTAAAACAGTCTCCCTAGATTTTGGTAACCTGAATTTCTAGGGTTGTGCTAAACTAAGTGACAGAAGTTTATTGAATAGTTAGGTCATTTTCAAATAAAATAAGATTCAGAAACATTCATTACTGAATACAATCACTGCAGATGGTGACTGCAGCCATGAAATTAAAAGATGCTTACTCCTTAGAAGAAAAGTTATGACCAACCTAGATAGCATATTCAAAAGCAGAGACATTACTTTGCCAACAAAGGTCCGTCTAGTCAAGGCTATGGTTTTTCCAGTGGTCATGTATGGATGTGAGAGTTGGACTGTGAAGAAAGCTGAGCGCCAAAGAATTGATGCTTTTGAACTGTGGTGTTGGAGAAGACTCTTGAGAGTCCCTTGGACTGCAAGGAGATCCAACCAGTCCATTCTAAAGGAGATCAGCCCTGGGTGTTCTTTGGAAGGACTGATGCTGAAGCTGAAACTCCAGTACTTTGGCCACCTCATGCGAAGAGTTGACTCATTGGAAAAGACTCTGATGCTGGGAGGGATTGGGGGCAGGAGGAGAAGGGGACAACAGAGGATGAGATGGCTGGATGGCATCACTGACTCGATGGACGTGAGTCTGAGTGAACTCCGGGAGATGGTGATGGATAGGGAGGCCTGGCGTGCTGCGATTCATGGGGTCACAAGGAGTCGGACACAACTGAGCGACTGAACTGAACTGAACTGAACTGAACTTCCTCGTACAGAGAAACTAAAGATTTTGGACTATTAATGAATAATGTTTGATGCCATCCTGAGATGTTCTCTAGAATATTATTTAGAAATTATCACTGGTATTTATGTTCACCAATCTATAGAATGCTAACATAAAGGTCAGTTCTTGGTTGCTTAAGGAAGGTACGATGTGTGTTTTCAATAAAGAAGGTATGAGGAATGAAATTACATTTTATGAAGGGAAAAGGAAGTAGGTCTGACTTACAGGTGGCTGTTTCAGGATGGGAGAACAAACTAATGAGTATAGAAAGTGATAAGAAGGCTTGATGGAAAGTGCACCCCAAGGGAAGAGTAGGGCAAATACCTTCTGCCTATGGGGTAGGAGGGGAGACAGGTTATACTGTTCCATTAATAGTTACAACATGGGGGAGGGAAGGACGATAAGGGTCTGGCTTTTCCATTCCTGCATTCCAAGACCCTCCTTGGTCTTATCTGCTCTTTTGTCCTTGGGTCACCACAAGGAGAACAGATGCATAGAGCAAGAAGTTGGGTGTTTTAAACAAAGAGTTAGAAAATGTAAAGAAAAACCAAACACAGATGAAGAATACAATAACTGAAATGAAAAAATAAGACCGGAAGGACTCAATATAGACTAAATGATAGAGGAACAGATAAGTGATTTGGAAGATAGAGTTGGGGAAATCACAGCCACTCAACAGAAAAAAGAAAAGAGAATGAAAACAATTAGGAGTTTAAAAGACCTCTAGGGAAACACCAAGGGCACTAATATTTGCATTACAGGGGTCCCAGAAGGAGAAGAGAGAAAGGAGCTGAGTATATATCGAAGACATAATAGCTAAAAAAAATCACCTAATGTGGGAAAAGAAACAGTCACCCAAGTCCAGGAAGTGCAGAGAGTCTCATATAGGATTAACCCAAAAAAGGAGTATAACACAACACATTGTAATCAAAATGACAAAAATGAAAGATAAAGTGAGAATATCAAAAGCGAAAGGGAAAAGCAACAACACTTGAGAGAAACTCTGCAGGCCACAAAGGAGTGGCATGATATATTTAAAGTGATGAAAGGGGAAACCTACAATAAGAATACTCTGCTCAGCAAGGCTCTTGTTCAGATTTGATGGAGAGATTAAAAGCGCTACAGACAATCGAAAGCTAAAGGAATTCACTAAACCAGCTTAACAGATGTTAAAGGAACTTCTCTAGTTAAAAAAGAAAGGACCATAACTAGATGCAAGAAAACTGCAAAATGAGAGAACTGATTGTTAAAGGTAAACAGACAGCAAAGATAAGAAATCATCCACGCACAAAGCTGTTAGAAAGGTTAAAGGACAAAAATTGTAAAAATCGTCTATATCCACAATAAGCAATTAAGGGATACATAAAACAATCAGATGAAAAATATAATTATCAAATAGTAATTGTGAGGGGAAGAGAGAACAAATCAAATGCAGTCTCTCTCTCTCTAGATTGCCCTATAAAAACCTCATGGTAACCACAAACCAAAAATCTATAAGCTACACACAAAAAAGAAAAAAGGAATTCAAACACTAAAGACAGTCATCAAATTACAAAAGAACAAAAGAAAAGAAAAAAACAAAGACCTATAAAAACAACCCTCAAACAACAAAAGGGCAAAGAACATACATATCAATAATTACCATAATGGAATAAATGCTCCATTCAAAAGACATAGAGTGGCTGAATGGATATAAAAACAAGACCTGTGGGACTTCCCTGGTGGTCCAGTGGTTAAGACTCTGCACTTCTAATGCTGGAGGGACGGTTTCCTTCCCTGGTTCGGGAACTAAGATGCCACATGCCTCTTGGTGTGGCCACCTCCACCCAAAAAAAAAACAAGACCCGTATATATATTACCTAAAAGGTACTCACTTCAGATCTAAAGACACACAGACTGAAAATGAGGGGAGAGAAAAAGGTATTCCATGCAAATTGAAATAAAAAAGAAGGCCATAGTAGTAATACTTATATCAGATAAAACGGAGTTTAAAATAAAGACAAGAGACAAAGGACACTACGTGATGATTGAGAGATCAATCCAGAGAGCAAGACGGGTGGCATGCCCAGGAGGGACAGAAGTTCCATGCCCTTTCCCAGCACACCGCCCTAGGCATTTCTTCCATCTGGCTATTCCTGTGGTACATCTGTTCCCTGAAAAAAAAAGTGCACAACTCAAGAGCTGTGAGTTCAGTTTTATTTGGAGCAAGTGAAGACTACAGCCACGGAGACAGCTTTTCACGTAGCTTTGAGGAACTGCTCGGAAGAAATAGGGAGGGAGGTCAGTAAAAGCATGATTTGGTAAGGGAGTCCATGCAACCAAGCACAGATTTCAGTGGAAGGCTGCTGCTAGTCATGAGAAGCAGATGCTTCTGCTAATGATTTTGATGCTCTTCTAGATATGAGAAGACACAAAAAATTGGGTTCATAACATTTTCTTCTGAAAATCACTACCTAAACCCTGTTCTGCCTGTTTTTCCAGAGCAAAGAATTCCTCATTTGTGATCTCTGTCCTGAACTCCTTTCAGGGTAAAAGGTCAGTGACTGCAGTGGCTAGTGACTTAATTCTTGTAGAATTAGATGGAGAGGGACTTTTTTTTTGTTAACGTATCCTTTTATAACAAACCAGTAATGTAGTAAGCAAATGTTTTCCTGAGTTCTGAGAGCTGCTCCAGCATTTAATAGAACTCAAGCAGGGGGTTGTGGGAACTTCTGATTGATAGCCAGAGACCAGGTGATAATCTGGACAGGCTATTGGCATCTGAAATATGGAGGGGGCAGTCTTATGGGACTGAGCCCTCAGCCTATGAGTCTGATAATGAGTTGAACTGTAGGACACCTACGGAGTGTCAGAAAATTGCTTGGTGACATAGAGGAAACATTCACACACTGGAATTAGGTGCAGAATCAGAAATAGTGATCAGCTGGTGATCAGAAATGAGATCAGAATCAGAATTATAAGATGACTGGATATCCACGTGCAGAAGAATGAAGTTGGACTCCTACCTCATTCCATATGTAAAAATTAACCTCAAATATCAATACATCAAAAGCACAAATGTAAGGCATCAAACTAAAGCTGTAGAAGAAAACATAGGTATAAATCTTCATGATTTTGAATTGGGCAATGATTTCTTAGACTGGATACCAAAAGCACAAGCAATAAGAAAAAAATAGATATATAGTACTTCATCAAAATTAAAACCTTTTGCACAGCAAAGAGCACTATAAAATGAAAAGACAACTCACCAAAAGCTGGGAGAAAATATTTATAAATAATATATCTGTAAATCATATATTAGATATTGCTGCTTAGTTGCTAAGTTATGTCTGACTCTTTGTGACCCCGTGGACTGCAGCCCTCCAGGCTCCTCTGCCCATGGGATTTCCCAGGCATGAATACTGGAGTGGGTTGCCATTTCCTTCTCTGGGGGATTTTTCCAGATCAGGGATCAAACCTGCGTCTCCTGGATTGGCAGGTGGATTCTTTACCACTGAGCCACCAGCGAAGCCCATATTAGATATCAATTATCTTAGATATATTAGATATCTTCCTTCCTGGAGAAGGAAATGGCAACGCACTCCACTATTCTTACCTGGGAAATCTTATGGACAGAGGAGCCTGGCAGGCTGCAGTCCATAGGGTTGTAAATAGTCGGATATGACTTAGCAACAAAACATACACACACACGTCAATAAATCTAACTCTGGTATCCAGAATATATAAAGACTTTTACCACTCAACAATAAAAAGACGTGTAACTCAATAGGAAAATAGATGAGGAATTTGGATAGACATTGCTCAGAAGAAGATACGCCAGTGGAAATAACACATGAAAAGAGGTCCTACATTAGTCATAAGGGAAATGCAAATCAAAACCACAATGAGATACCACTTCTTCATACCCACTAGGATAACTGTAACTGAAAAGAGATAATTGTTATTATCTGGGGATCTTCCCAGATCAGGGATCAAACCGGTGTCTCCTGCATTGCAGGCAGATCCTTTACCACTGAGCCACCTGGGAAGCCCTGCAATGGAATATTACTCAGTCATGAAAAGGAATGATGTAGGAATTCATGCTATAGTATGACCTTGAAAATGTGATGCTAGGTGAAAGAAGTCAGTCACCAAAGGCCATACACTGTATGGCTGCCTTTCTATGAAATGTCCAAAATAGGCAAAACCCATAGAGACGGAAAGGTGATTAGTGTTTGCCAGCGTTTAGAAGGAGGAAGGAATGGGCAGTCAACAGGTCTAAGTTCCCTTTTGGGAAGATGAATGTTCTGCATTTATTAGTGATGATGGTTGTACAACTTTGTGAAGACACTAAAACCACTTAGTTGCAAATTTGAGAATGTGAATTTTATGCTATGCAAATTATATCTTAAAAAATTATATGAAAAAATACTGGTAACTATTCTCTACTCAGATCAACCAAATCCAAATATCTAGAGATGAGGCTAGGGCATTTAAAATTTTAAAAACTATCTTGTGATTCTGAACACCGGGGGTTTGTAACCCACTGCATTGACCATCAGGGACTTCCCTGATGGTTCAGTGGTTAAGATTCTGCACTTCCAGTGCAGGAGGTGTATTGGATTCCATCCCTGGTTGGGGAACTAAGGTCCCACAAGCTGTGTAGCATGGCCCCCCCCCCAAAAAAAATCAATCTTTTTAAATTGTGAACATGTTGGTAGACATTAGCAAGATTCTTTAACTCTCCCTGGCTCTAATGGTAATTTTGAAGGGGACAGTTGGTAGGAGAATGTCTCAAGTAATCGAACCTAGGTCTCCCGCATTGCAGGTGGATTCTTTACCAGTTGAGCCACAAGGGAAGCCCAAGAATACTGTGGTGGGTAGCCTATCCCTTCTCCAGGGGATCTTCCTGACCCAGGAACTGAACTGGGGTCTCCTGCATTGCAGGCAGATTCCTTACCAACTGAGCTATCAGGGAAGCCCCAAGTAATTGTAACTAAAACTCACCGGTACAGATGTCAGAATTCACCAGTGCTATCAACAAAGGGACATACTGTTTCATTTTGTGGTAATATGTTTTTTAAAAAGTTTTCCCCAGTGCTAATCAATTAGCATGTTCTTACATGTTCTCCCTTTTGCAATATCATGGAAAAATTTTCAAAAGATGTAACATTACTCTTAATTCAGTTCAGTTCAGTTGCTTAGTCGGGTCTGAGTCTTTGCAACCCCGTGAATCGCAGCACGGCAGGCCTCCCTGTCCATCACCATCTCCCGGAGTTCACTCAGACTCACGTCCATCAAGTTGGTGATGCCATCCAGCCATCTCATCCTCTGTCATCCCCATCTCCTCCTGCCCTCAATCTCTCCCAGCATCAGAGTCTTTTCCAATGAGTCAACTCTTCGCAGGAGGTGGCCAAAGTCGCTATAATGACCTGTGATCCACACAGTCAAAGGCTTTAGCATAGTCAATAAAGCAGAAGTAGATGTTTTTCTGGAACTCTCTTGCTTTTTCCAGGTGTTCTTTGGAAGGACTGATGCTAAAGCTGAAACTCCAATACTTTGGCCACCTCATGAGAAGAGTTGACTTATTGGAAAAGACTCTGATGCTGGGAGGGATTGGGGGCAGGAGGAGAAGGGGACAACAGAGGATGAGATGGCTGGATGGCATCACTGACTCGATGGATGTGAATCTGAGTGAACTCCGGGAGTTGGTGATGGACAGGGAGGCCTGGCGTGCTGCAATTCACAGGGTCGCAAAGAGTCAGACACGACCGAGCGACTGAACTGAACTGAACTGATAATGATCTGTAATATCAGAATTGTATTTTTTAAAATCTACTTCAGCTTCAGAGTTCACGCTGGGAGAGCTATGGTGACCCCTGGCTCTGAGGATTTCCCTTTGAACTCCAGAGTGGGAGGCAGACTTCAGATCTTGAGGCTGTCCTAAGGGTGAAATGCTTTTTGTGTTTTTTAAATAAATTTTTATTTATTTTTGGCTGTGCTGGGTCTTCACTGCTGCATGCAGGCTTTCTCTAGCTGCAGCGAGCGGGGTCTACTCTTGACTGTGGTGCAGGGGCTTTTCATTGCAGAGGCTTCTCTGGTTGCAGGGCAGCCTCAGTAGTAGTTGCACAGGGGCTGAGTTGCTTCTCGCCATGTCAGATCTTCCCAGATCAGGGATGGAACTGTGTCCCCTGTGTTGGCGGGTGGATTCTTAACTATTGGACCACCAGTGAAGCCGCAGGTGAGGTGCTCTAAGGGAGCGCAGGCTAAACTATTTCACCTATCCTAAGCGAAGGCAAGAGCCACAAAGGCCAAGTAGTTTTTAATTTTACTTTATCATTTGTTTAATATTCCCACTTAATTCCAAAAGGAAGTGAAGTAATTTGATTGTTTATCTAAGAAAGTAGATTTAGGCCCAGAGTAGGCCTTATAAGCAAAGCATTCATTTTCCGGCATGGTTCCTTATGCAGAGAGATATGAGCCTAATAAATCCACTTAACCTGGATATTACGTATACTTTTGGAAAATGATTGTTTTCTTCATGGTCTAGTCCTGTGATGAGAAGCAGCAGGGACGAAGCTATGCAGAAGATCTAATAGCAAAGCTCTTGTATATTCTACTGGGAAATGCCTTGGTTCTGCTAAGACACCAGAATTATACATACCTTTTTATTAGACAAGTTTAGCACATTTAAGTAATAACCTTTCTGAAGCATGTAAGTCTCTAAATAATGGCTTTCAAACATTTACTCTTCTATTAATAAGCATAATAGATGGAATGCAAAACTCTCCTGAGGTCTATCAGAGTTACACAAAAGAACTCTACCTGTAAGTTGGCTATCTGTACTCCTTACAAGAAAGCATATCAATATTGAAGTAAGTAAAAGCAATGTTAGACTTCTGTTCATTGTACTAGTCTTTGCTAATATTGAATTATACTAATTACATTAATATTTAATTTGGGGATAGGTTCAATAGAAATGCAATTAGGACAATCAATTGAGGTAGGTTCAATACTGGGGCAATACTGAATCTATTGAATTTTGAATTACCCTAATAATAAGATCAGTTTAGACAAGCTTCTTACTAGATACTTCTGACCTAGCCATGATGGAAAAGCTGGTACCATACAGCCCTCTCACTATAAATAACCACTGAACTAGATAAGGTACATAAAATAGACGCTGGACAACAGTCTGGGGGGACTTTCCTTTTCTTTCCTGAATTTTCCTTTTCTTTCCTGAAAGAAGGAAAGGAAATAAGGTAAGTTACATATACACATAAAAAACTTTACTGATGAATTATCTCAAACATTTAAAGAGAAAATAACATTAATCCTACATATCTTTTGTAGAAAATGAGGAGGTGGGAACATTTACAAACTTGTTTCATGAGGCAAGAGTTACTCATATCAAAACCAAAACCAAAACAAAAACAGTGGGGGACTTCCTTGGTGGTCCAGTGGCTAAGACTCCACGCTCCCAGTGCAGGGTGCCTGGGTTCAATCCCTGGTCAGGGAACTAAGATCCCATATGCCACAACTAAAACCTTTTACAGCCAAATAAATTCATTAAATAAATAAAAAGAATTTTTTTAAAAAGGCATTACAAAAAAATCCCCCCAAACTGCTGACCAATATGATCCAGAACATAAGATATAGAAGTCCTTAACAAAATTTTAGCAAATTGAGCCCAGCCATACGGAAGAATAATTATCATGATCAAATGGGGTTTATTCCAGGAATGTGATGTTAGCTTAACATTTGAATACAAATTAATGTAATTTAACAGAATAAAGAAGAAAAATCATGTGATCATCTCCACAGACACAGGAAAAGCATTTGACAAAATATAACACTCATTCACAGTAAAATCTCTCAGCAAACACAGAATAATAGGGACCTTTCTGTTCATAATGTACATTTCTGACAAAGGACTTTTATCCAGAATATACGAGCAACTCTTATGACTCAAAAATAAAAAGATGAACAAATCAATTTTTTCAAAAAAGTAGTCAAAAAGGACTTCCCTGGTGATCCAGTGGTTAAGAATCTGCCTGCTAATGCAGGGACACAGTTTCGATTCCTTGTCTAGGAAGATTCTACATGCCATGGGGCAACAAAGCCCATGTACCACAGCTGCTATGCTATGCTAAGTCACTTCAGGCATGTCTGACTCTGTGCGACCCCATAGATGGCAGCCACCAGGCTCCCCCGTCCCTGGGATTCTCAGGCAAGAACACTGAAGTGGGTTGCCATTTCCTTCTCCAATGCATGAAAGTGAAAAGTGAAAGCCAAGTCGCTCAGTTGTGTCCGACTCTTAGCGACCCCATGGACTGCAGCCTACCAGGCTCCTCGGTCCATGGGATTTTCCAGGCAAGAGTACTGGAGTAGGGTGCCATTGCCTGCAACTGCTCAAATCAGTGTGCTTTAGAGCCCATGCTCTGCAACAAGAGAAGCTCCCCGATGAGAAGCCTGAGATCCTCAATGAAGACCCAGCGCAGCCACAAATAAATAAATACAAAATAAAAATAAAAGTCAAGAAGACTTCTGCTTTCAGAAAAACGGAGTAGACATACTTTTACCTTATTCCTCCTGCTAAGTACAGCTAAAAACTCTGGACATTCTATATAAAGCAAAGATAAAGAGACTCTGAAAGGTGGGGAAAAGGAACACCAGCCATAGACTTCAGGAAGTGAGGAACAAGGTGGTAAATTCCCTGGGTTTTCTTTTCTCTCTTTCTCTCACACACACATCACACATACCACACACCACACACTACACACACACATACTCTAGAAAAGCCTACTGGCTCTAGCCAAAGACCCAAAGGGACAACCTTGAGTCTGGTTCCAGCTGTTCAACATTTTTTTGGTATGCTGTGAGGAATAAATCACCTATCCAGCCTAAACTTTGATGAGGTTTAACAAAGAGCCCTAATACAACCTAAAACTATTTTCCCTCCGGCGAGACCAAAACTCTATTTTCTTATCTCAACTTCCTCTCCTTAGGAAGAATTCCTTAAAGAAGAAATTCTTTTCTTTTCTTTAATTGTGTCAGCCATGCTTTTTCATGGCTTGCCCTACTTTTTCAGTGCTTAGCCTGTATCCTATATTGCATGTCCTCAACATCCATTTTACTGAGCTATCAGTTCAGTTCAGTTCAGTTCAGTCGCTCAGTCGTGTCTGACACTTTGCGACCCCATGAATCGCAGCAGGCCAGGCCTCCCTGTCCATCACCAACTCCCAGAGTTCACTCAAACTCATGTCCATCAAGTCGGTGATGCCATCCAGCCATCTCATTCTCTGTCGTCCCCTTCTCCTCCTGCCCCCAATCCCTCCCAGCATCAGAGTCTTTTCCAATGAGTCAGCTCTTTGCATCAGGTGGCCAAAGTATTGGAGTTTCAGCTTTAGCATCAGTTCAGTTCAGTCGCTCAGTCATGTCTGACTCTTTGCAACCCCATGAATTGCAGCATGCCAGGCCTCCCTATACATCACCAACTCCCGGAGTTCACTCAGACTCACGTCCATTGAGTCAGTGTTACTGAACTATAATTTGCTTCAATATGCATACCTTTTAAATGCACAATCTGATAAGTTCTGATGAATACATATACCAATGAAATCATAACTGCAATCAATATATAGAACATTTTCATCATCCTCAAAAGTTTCATCTTCCCTCTTGGCAGTCTATCTCTTAGCCCCAAGTGTTTTTTGGTCACTATATTTGCATTTTCACTATAGTTTTTACACTTTGGGGTCTGGCTTTTTTCACTCAGCATAATGGTTTTGTGTGTATGTCACAGTTATCTGTAGTTTTTTCCTTTTTATTGCTGAATAGTATTCTACTGTACAGATATACACCACATTTTGTGTATTGACTCACCAGCTGAAAGACATTTGGGTTGTATCCTCTTTGGGCTATTACTGTGAATAAAACTGCAATGATCATTCATGGAAAAAAAATGATGGCATAGAAGTGTATTTACTGACAGAGAAAAACATTCATGACAAATTGCTAAATGAGAAGAAAAAAGGTTACAGAACAGTTAATTCAATACGGACCCAATTTTGTACAGAATATACCTGGTAAATAAAAAGCACATAGAAAAAAGCCCCAAACGTGTGTGTGTGCTGGCTGTGCCTCGTGGCATACGGGACCTTCGTTCTCCCACCAGGGATCGAACCCATGCCCCCTGCATTAGAAGCGTGGACTCTTAATCACTAGACAGCCAGGGAAGCCCTGAAAGCCCCAAATGTTAAATGTTAATGATGGTTATCTCTGGGTGTTGAGATTACATGATTTTTAAATTAAAAAAAAACAATAAAGTGGCGAAAAGACTGTAATAGGCACTTCACGAAGGAGGAGTTACCAATAAGCACGTGGTTCAAGGCACCACACACGCCACGACAGACAGCACCAAGCGCGGGCCAAGGCACAGAGCAACAGAAGCTCATGTGTTACTGGCGGGAATGTGAAACCGTGCAACCACTTTGAAAACTGGTCTGGCAGTTTCTCATAAAGGTAAACATGCACCTACCCTATGACCGAGCAAATACACGTCTAGGTATTTACCCAGGAGGAGTGAAAACACTGAGCACAGAAAACACTTGTGCATGAACATTCACAGCACCTTTATTCCTGACACAGAATGTTCTAGGAAGAAAATCAGATTGCAAAAACTTGTTCTCTTTTTCTAGTCCAGGCTTTCACAACTAGAAGAACAGCAACAAACTAGAATCAACTCAAATGTCCATCAGTAGGAAAATGAATAAACAAAATGAATCCTTCCAAACAAAGGGATACTACCGATCAACAAAAAATTTAAAAAAGAAAATCATTTCTGATACCTCCAACACAAGGATGGGCCTTAATATCATTGTGTTGAGTAAAAGAAGCCAGGTACAAAGAGATCCATATTGATTCCGTCTGTAGCCAAAAAAAAAAAAAAATCAAAGCAGTGGCTGCCTGTGCGGTGGGTGGGGTGGGAGATGGAAGGGGTTGACATGGATGGAACTGACAGATCTCTGGGGGGTTATGGCAGTATTCTTTAATGTGATGGGGTATGGGTTACACAGACAGATGTGACTGCTGAAACTCAGAACTGTGCACTTAAGACCTGTCATTTCACTGTACAGGAGTTATACTTCAATAAACACGGGGGAAATTTAAAAGAAACAAATCTTTTTGTTATTACAAATTCAAACATAGAAAACAATAGAAAGTATACTTTTATAAATACTCCATCATATTGGAGTAGTGTTTTGCTGACTTCTGTGACTGGTAATAAATTGCTTAAGACATGCATCACAACTGATTCCCCATTCATTCATGAGCCAAGAATGATTGTGTGTTGATTTTCTCATAAAAGCCTTCCTCCTCCCTTGTTATGTCTCAGGGTTTGAGAAATTTCTCTAATTTTATAAAGGTAGAATTTTCTACCCTACTCAGGGATTTCAATGGAATGTCAGAATTTAACCTCAGTTCAGTTCAGTCGCTCAGTCATGTCCGACTCTTTGCAACCCCATGAATCGCAGCACACCAAGCCTCCCTGTCCATCACCAACTCCTGGAGTTCACTCAGACTCACATCCATCGAGTCGGTAATGCCATCCAGCTATCTCATCCTCTGTCGTCCCCTTCTCGTCCTGCCCTCCATCCCTCCCAGCATCAGAGTCTTTTCCAACGAGTCAACTCTTCGCATGAGGTGGCCAAAGTACTGGAGTTTCAGCTTTAGCATCATTCCTTCCAAAGAATTTAACCTACTGACAACTCATTTTTAAATACCAGCAAGTCTTCATTTTTTAAGTTTTTTTTTTTTTAACTGGTCAACATTGCCTTTAGGAGGAAACAAGTAGGATTAGTTTTAAAATAAGCTCAATGTTTTTTCCTGTTTTACCCACTGAAGAACTACAGTAATAGTTTATGCTGTACTCCTCTCCATTCATATTTTAGAAGATGAATTAATGAAAAGAATGAGGTAGACTGGGGTTAGGATGCTGTTTTTACCAATTACTTGCTATGTGACCATGAATAAATTTTTTGATCTTTCTAACCCTCAGCCTCCCTAACAATAAGTATACGAATATGTACCTCAAAGTGTCATAATGAAGAGTAAACATCGTCTGAGAAAATGCCTTGACATCCTCCAGGAGCTCAGTAAATATTACTGCCTCCCTTTAACTCCTTAGCAGGGGACAAGAGTGAAGAATGTTCCTTTCTCCGTATTTCAGAGGTAGATACATTCTAAAATCTGGACCTTCTGTGGGGAATTTACACAAGTCCAGTTTGAACCGTTTTACAGGTGAGGTGGCTATGGACAGATCAAGGCAGGTGGGAGTGGGAGGGCTGTGCGAGCCTCGCTTTTTATCTCCCTAGAACATCATGATCATTTTATAATAACTAATGATGAAAATATTGCCTGCAGTTTCTTCTCTTCTCGATGAAAGAGTACTAAGAAAGCCGTTTCTTGCTGTTGTTGCTTTTTTTACTGTTCGCTGGGAATCACTGATCTGGGACCTGGCTGGTGTGTGGGAGGGCAGCTTTCCCAAGAGCCGGTGGTGGGGACATGTCAGCCCAGGCTGCCGAGGTCACTCTCAGATCCTGAATGATGCTCCCCAGTGTGGCAGGGAGGGCAGGCATGGAGAGGTCCCTCTGCCCTCTGTTACATTTTGTTTAAAGAGCCTTTTCTGCTTTTGTCACCTCCCTCAGAGCGACCAGACTTCACTACAAAGCCCAACCAGATGTAATAAATTACCTGGCAAGAGAGAAAAGGACATAGTATTTGGAAATCTGACTTTCTTCCTAGAGCATTCAGGGTTACCTGTTCCAATGGCGCAGGGTTGTACGAGGGTGTGTGCTGGGCAGTTTGCAGCTTAACATTAGTAGGAAAATGTTCAGTTGGTTCAAATCATTTATAAATTTTTTGTATTAAGGGTTAAATGTTTCCAGACCTGGAGAAGTAGTGTTACAAGATAGCACTGGACATTTGTACTGCAGGTATAAATAAGCCTGTAATTGACTAAACCTTTACAACAATTATGTGAGCTTGGTTATGTATTACCCATTTTATAAATGAGTAAACAAAGGCTCAGAGAAGATATGTGTTTGCTTGGTGTCATGTGTATTGTAAGGAAGAAGACGAGCCTTAGAACCCTGGCCTCCGTGCTCCAAATCTTTCCCCACTAGATGGTCAATGAATGCTGGATGCTAGTTTGACTTTACATATGTGTATGTATATGTGAAAGTGTTAGTTACTTGGTTGTGTCTGACTCTTTGCAACTCCATGGACTGTAGCCCACCAGGCTCCTCTGTTGATGGAATTCCCAGGCAAGAATACTGGAGTGGGTTGCCATTTTCTTCTTGAGGGGATCTTCCCAACCCAGGGATCGAACTCAAGTCTCCTGCACTGCAAGTGGACTCTTTACTGTCTGAGCCACTAGGGAAGCGTGTGTGTGTGTGTGTGTGTGTGTGTGTGTTGGAATAGAGTATGTTGGCATAGAGTTGCTTTACAATGTTTGAACTCTTTTGAGAATAGTATTTGTTGACTAGCCAGCAGAAAACTAGCCCAGAATGTGATCCTGGGGATCCAGAGAATGAGGGAAAAGGTGGAGACGAAGGAAGCTGACACGAGCTGCTGTATGCAAACATGACAGCATAGACTTCAGGGTGACGATATGAGGCGTTTCTGATGGACTCTCTTGAATTGGATCTCCTTTCATATATTTCCTTTCTGGGATTACACCTCTTTTCCCAACTTTTTAAACAACCAATGCAGAGTGAAGAACAAGGGAAAATAGAAACACGTATCATTTCCAGAGTGTCAAAAGTATCATCAAACTGAGGAAGAAATTCATAAATGTACACACATAATTTTTTTTTAGATTAAAAACACCATGTCCCACCTAGTACAAAGCTTGTTCGATTATTATTATTATTTTTTTTTGGTCAGCCCCGTGTATTTTTGTTAGTAATGTTGACCACTGAGATTATTTTCTTAGCACAGAATTTTCCAGTAAACCTCCCACATTGGTGCAAACTTCCTGTTCTTCTTCCTAGGCCCTTCATTACAGGCAGCAGGAGAGCTGATATTCAGCAGAAAATTAACTTGGCAGGGTGTATGCTTAAAGGCATCAACTTTCGTGAAAAGGAAGTTTTTGTTTTGTTTTACAAAGCATTGCTTTTTACTTGTGGTGGGCCTTTTGAAGTTAGGGATTATTTTCTGAAGATAGAGGTTTTTGGTTTAGCACAATTCTCAGTACCTGGAAAACACTCAGTGTGTGTTGTTGAACTGAATGCCTAACATGTACTTTCCCTTGATCAAATAAAGAAATTTTGTGGGTTATTATTTATTTTGATTTAAGATACAGAATTATTTACTTATTTATTCTCGGCTGTACTGCACAGCATGCGGGACCTTAGTTCCCTGACCGGTGACCAAACCCATGCCTCCTGCATTGGAAGGTAGAGTGTTAACCTCTGGACTACTAGGGAAGTCCTTTCAGCCTTTATTTTCGATGAGCTTATAGGAGCAGGCAATCTTTGGAAACTGGATAAATGGATTCATGAGGACTATGGTCCAAGAACGTACTTTAAAAAGGAGGCTTTGATCCTTTATTAAGCATAAAACAAGGACACAGCTAAGTAAACCTCCTCTTAAATTTGTGGTTATCAGGCTTGGCTGTATATTGTAATCACCTGGGGTAGAATAGGGATAGCTTTAAAAAACATACTGCTGCCAGGTCTCAGACCCAGAGATTCGTGTATAATTGGTTTAATCTACAACATTTTCCAATAGCCATGTATAGATGTGAGAGTTGGACTATAAAGAAAGGAACTGTGGTGTTGGAGAAGATTCTTGAAAGTTCCTTGGACTGCAAGGAGATCCAACCAGTCCATCCTAAAGGAAATCAGTCCTGAATATTCATTGGAAGGACTGATGCTGAAGCTGAAACTCCAACACTTTGGCCACCTGATGCGAACAACTCATTGGAAAAGACCCTGATGCTGGGATAGATTAATGGTGGGAAGAGAAGGGGATGACAGAGGATGAGATGGTTGGATGGCATCACCAACTCGATGGACATAAGTTTGAGTAAGCTCTGGAAGTTGGTGAATGACAGGGAAGCCTGGTGTGCTGCAGTCCATGGGGTCACAAAGACTTGGACACAACTGAGCAAATGAACCGAACTGACCTTCAGTTTTTAAAAAACTTCCCAGGAGATTCTAATGGGCAGTCAGAGCTGAGCATCATTCTCTTACATGAATGGACATATTTAATCAGTATCTACTAAATACCAGGCACTGTGCTAGTTACTTGTTATTCTTTATTTTACTAACATGGAAACTGGGACTTATGCATGTTGACTTGCTTACCATGATAGGGCCTTACACTCTTTTTGCCATTTCAGTTCAGTTCAGTTCAGTCATTCAGTCGTGTCCGACTCTTTGCGACCCCATGAATCGCAGCACGCCAGGCCTCCCTGTCCATCACCAACTCCCGGAGTTCACTCAAACTCACGTCCATCGAGTTGGTGATGCCATCCAGCCATCTCATCCTCTGTCGTCCCCTTCTCCTCCTTCCCCCAATCCCTTCTAGCATCAGAATCTTTTCCAATGAGTCAACTCTACCCATGAGATGGCCGAAGTATTGGAGTTTCAGCGTTAGCATCAGTCCTTCCAAAGAACACCCAGGACTGATCTCCTTTACAATGGACCGGTTGGATCTCCTTGCAGTCCAAGGACTCTCAAGAGTCTTCTCCAACACCACAGTTCAAAAGCATCAATTCTTTGGCGCTCAGCTTTCTTCAGGTCCAACTCTCACATCCATACATGACCCCTGGAAAAACCATAGCCTTGACTAGACGGACCTTTGTTGGCAAAGTAATGTCTCTGCTTTTGAATATGCTATCTAGGTTGGTCATAACTTTTCTTCCAAGGAGTAAGCGTCTTTTAATTTCATGGCTGCAATCACCATCTCCAGTGATTTTGGAGGCCAAAAAAATAAAGTCTGACACTGTTTCCACTGTTTCCCCATCTATTTCCCATGAAGTGATGGGACCAGATGCCATGATCTTAGTTTTCTGAATGTTGAGCTTTAAGCCAACTTTTTCACTCTCCTTCACTTTCATCAAGAGGCTTTTTAGTTCCTCTTCATTTTCTGCCATAAGGGTGGTGTCATCTGCGTATCTGAGGTTATTGATATTTCTCCTGGCAATCTTGATTCCAGCTTGTGCTTCTTCCAGCCCAGGATTTCTCATGATGTACTCTGCATATAAGTTAAATAAGCACAGTGACAATATACAGCCTTGATGTACTCCTTTTCCTATTTGGAACCAGTCTGTTTTTCATGTCCAATCTAACTGTTGCTTCCTGACTTGCATGTAGGTTTCTCAAGAGGCAGGTCAGGTGGTCTGGTATTCCCATCTCTTGAAGAATTTTCCACAGTTTATTGTGATCCACACAGTCAAAGGCTTTGGCATAGTCAATAAAGCAGAAATAGATGTTTTTCTGGAACTCTCTTGCTTTTTCAATGATCCAGCGGATGTTGGCAATTTGATCTCTGGTTCCTCTGCCTTTTCTAAAACCAGCTTGAACATCTGGAAGTTCACGGTTCACTTATTGCTGAAGCCTGGCTTGGAGAATTTTGAGCATTACTGTGCTAGTGTGTGAGATGAGTACAATTGTGTGGTACTTTGAGCATTCTTTGGCATTGCTTTTCTTTGGGATTGGAATGAAAACTGACCTTTTCCAGTCCTGTGGCCACTGCTGAGTTTTCCAAATTTGCTGGCAGATTGAGTGCAGCACTTTCACAGCATCATCTTTCAGGATTTGAAAGAGCTCAACTGGAATTCCATGACCTCCACTAGCTTTGTTCGTAGTGATGCTTTCTAAGGCCCACTTGACTTCACATTCCAGGATGTCTGGCTCTAGGTCAGTGATCACACCATTGTGATTATCTGGGTCGTGAAGATCTTTTTTGTACAGTTCTTCTGTGTATTCTTGCCACCTCTTCTTAATATCTTCTGCTTCTGTTAGGTCCATACCATTTCTGTTCTTTATTGAGCACGTCTTTGCATGAAATGTTCCCTTGGTATCTTTAATTTCCTTGAAGAGATCTCTCGTCTTTCCCATTCTGTTGTTTTCCTCTATTTCTTTGCATTGATCGCTGAAGGCTTTCTTATCTCTTCTTGCTATTCTTTGGAACTCTCCATTCAGATGCTTGTATCTCTCTTTTTCTCCTTTGCTTTTCACTTCTCTTCTTTTCACAGCTATTTGTAAGGCCTCCCCAGACAGCCATTTGGCTTTTTTGCATTTCTTTTCCATGGGGATGGTCTTGATCCCTGTCTCCTGTACAATGTCATGAACCTCCATCCATAGTTCATCAGGCACTCTATCTGTCAGATCTGGCCCCTTAAATCTACTTCTCACTTCCCCGGTATAATCATAAGGGATGTGATTTAGGTCATACCTGAATGGTCTAGTGGTTTTCCCTACTTAATATGCTAGTGATTGCAGAAGCCAGTGTCTGACCTTTGAAACGCAGACATGAGTAAATGAAGACTGACTCACTGAAGATGAGAAGGACAGTCCTCGGAATGCTATGTGAAGCCAATTTTTTAAATATTTATTTTTATTAATTTATTTGGCTGTACCAGGTTTTACTTGTGGCTTGTGGAATCCCCAGCTTCAGCACACGGGATCTTTAGTTGAGGCACAGAAACTCTTGGCTGCAGCATGTGGGATCTAGTTCCCCAACCAGGGATTGTACCCTGGGCCCCTGCATTGGGAGCATGGAGTCTTAGCCACTGGACCACCAGAGAAGTCCCTGAAGCCAGTTTTTAAACATATATGGAAATAAAATCTGGGTGCCAGGCCTATTGGATACATATTTCCTTCTAATGTATTTAGAATGTATACCTATTTCCTTCTATTTTTCAAAACCCAGCAATGTCTCTTACTGAATTGGAAATTGCAGATCGTTAGAAGGGCCTGATGTCAGCCTTTGTTGATTTGAGTCTCAGCAATGTTCTTACTAATAGCCATTGAAGAGCAGGACTGGGTGACCACCACCAAGAACATCAGGGCTGAGCTGTCCACAGGGTGAGAGTCACAAAAGTGCTATATGGCAATCAGGTCACTCATTGCCCCTGTTGTAAACTAGCCTGCGGTGGACCGAGACTGTGTATCATTTATGGACATCCAGACTGCTTAGAGACCCAGGGAGCAGCTACTCAGTTAAGAAAAGATAAGCTAAGAAAAACAAGACTTCAACCAAACCCAACTGTAACCGTGGTGGAGAAGCTCATTGCCTGTCTGGAGGTGGCTTGTGACTCTAATGTGTGAGTGCTCTGTGTATGTTTTGGCTTGAAATACCCCTTATTCACAGTGTTATGCCTCAAGTGTCCCATCAATGCTTCCTTTTTCCTCTCTGAATTTCCCTCCCTTCAAGGTCTTTCCTCCATCCTTATAAACTCTCTGTTGGCCAAGAAACATATGGAGTAAGCGTGGCTTGTGGGCATTTTAGAGTTCTGTTGGGAGAAGTGGGAACTATTTAAGAAATAAAGACAAATCTGAGACAAAGGCTGATGAGAAAGGGAAGTGGACACAAAAAATGAAATGGGCAGGCAGAAAAAGTAATAGGAAGGTACTTAAGAGATGGAGAAGAACAGATAGTATAAGAGTGAATGAGACACAGACAGGCAGAATCCTAGTGAGACAGAATGGAGAGAAACAGAGACAGGAGCTCAGAGAGAGGTAGACAGGGAGAGGGAGACAGACAGACAGAGGCAGCCAATCAGCAATGGAGAGAGAAACAGAAAGAGGTAGCAGAGAAGACCAGACAAGAGACAGAGGTGGTCAGAGGTGAAGGGAGAGAGAGACAGGTATTGAGAGAGGCGCTTGGGAACAGAAAGAGGTGAACAGGGAGACGGACAGCAGTGTGCAGAGGGGAGGCCAGCAGGGGCATGGTGTGGACAGCATGTGTGTCTCCTCACAGAAACATGAGAAGGTGGATGGGTTTGCCAGGAGGGACAGCCTTTCTCCTGGGGCTGTTGAAGGGGATGAGTTTAGTCATCCTCAATAGAAGCAGGATTCCTCCCTCCCTAAGCCCAAATCCATGTTCCATCCAGTGGGCAGTCTAGTGAATGCAGCTTCCTATACCTGCACTCTGGGCCTGGGAAGGACCTCACGGAATTACAGACGTGGGAACTGAGACCCGTGCGGTGGACGTGTGTGGTTTCCTGGCCAGCCCTTTTCCATACTCTCTGTTTCCAGTAACGACCTCCCATGTTTGTGGGGAACGACCCCTCCCCACCTCTCTCCCCTGTGGTTTTTGTGGCCTTGGCAGGACCTCCCACCACGCCCACTGCAGGGACAGTGTAGGATCCAGGCCTGGCATCTGATCCAGAGCATCAGTTCCCCCGTGGTCAGTGATTGGCTCAGGGGTAGGCACATAGCTCAAGGGAGGCAAGTCAGAGCCAATCAGTCTCCTTTAGAGGGTGTACATGGGCTCCAGGTTTTGCTCTCAGATCCAGACTTGAACCTGGAGACTCGTTGGCTGAAGCTGGGGCTGCCATCTTGCCAACTTGCATAGTCGCAAAACGAAGCCAGCACACAGTGAAGAGAGAGTAAAGTGAAGAACCTCTGCGTTCTCGTGGTCTCTTCTGAACCCTGATCAAGCTCTTCTCAGTCAGAACTATCCCTAGAGTTTTTATTTATAAAAGTTAATAGATAACATTTTTCCCTGACAGCATAAACCCGTTCAAATGGAAGTTTCTGTCACTTGTAACCAAATCCTAACTGATATAATGTTCTGGGTTTATATCATTACGTTCTACAGACTTGTAGTTTAAGTAACTTATCTAAGATTTTAGCTAGTTGGTACCAGCACATGAACTGAGGTTTCACCAGCCAAGTACCCCTCTGAAGTCACTCTTCCATTCTCTCCCCCTTGTTTTAAGATAATGGGCCCATTTCAAACAAATGGTTTTACTCTAGTGACTTCATAAGGTCTGGAAATGCCAGCTCTAAGCAAAATTGCTATCCCCAGGCAATGCTTATTTAGGCTCAGCTGTTTCCTTATTCTATGAGGTTCTCCTCTCCCTTCCTTGCCGCGGTAAGCAGAATATGACAGGTATCTCAGATACTTTCATGTGAAAGTATCTTATGGTGGTTCAGACATTCAAGAATCTGTCTGCAATGCGAGCGGCCCAGGTTTGATCCCTGGGTCGGGAAAATCCCCTGGAGAAGGGAATGGCAACCCATTCCAATATCCTTGCCTGGAAAATTCCATGGACGGTGGAGCCTGGCATTCTACAGTCCATAGGATTGCAGAGTTAGACACAACTGAGCAACTAACACTTCTTCTCCTACCAAGTAGAACTTTTACCTTTTAAAAGAGAACAGTAAAAAGATCCCAAAGGAATAAATCTCTAAAGCAGGAATCCCAAATACTGTATGTAGCATATGGTTAGAGAACATACTTGGAGATGCCAAAGCATCTTCTTATTCTCTGAACAGTGGGCACTAGGTCCAAGAGTCATTTTATAAGATTGTAAATGAAACCTTCCTGAAGAATCCTGAAAAATGTCCCCCAAGTTACATACATTTACAGCAGTGATTCTCCAACTTGGCTGCGAGTTAGAGTCATTGGAGAGCTTGTTAAAACAAACACTGGGCCCCGCCCCCAGAGACTCAGTTTCTGTGGGTCTGGGCCCGGGCCTGAGAACTTGCATTTCTAAAAAGTTCCCAAGTGATGCTAGTACTGCAGGTCTGGGTGGCAACCCACTTTTGAAGATCATGTTTAGATTTAAAAATACACCTCTGAGAGAGTTTGACCGGCTGACATAAAACCTCCACACTGCGCTGCCCTGGTGCTAGACAGCAGTAGACTCCCACTTCTCCCCACCCCACCCCCAGGAGGGATGCCAGTCACAGCTTGAGGTGTAGCCTGGACAGTGGTGCAAAGGTCCCTGGTGTCCCCCAAGTGAGCCTGGACTAGAGCCAGGAGTCCAGGAGGGTTAGGATCTGCTGACACTTGTGTGGTGAGAAAACATTTTAAAAGTATGAATTCAGAGTTTTTCCCTTTCTGATAATTCCTGTTACTCTAGCACTGTCCCCTACCCAAACCTCTCCTCTGACTCTACTCCAGGCAACAACTAGAACCCCTTAAAATCTTTTTTATTTATTCGGCTGCACTGGGTCTCAGCCGCAGCACGCAGGATCTCAATCTTCATTGTAGCATGCGGGATCTTTAGTTGTGGCATGTGGAGTCTTAGTTGCAGCACGTGGGATCTAATTCCCTGACCAGGGTTTGAACCCAGGCCCCCTTCATTGGGAGTGCAGGGTCTTAGCCACTGGACCACCAGGGAGTTCCAGCTAGAACGCTTTTATTCTCACTGCACCAAGGAAGGGCTGATATAAGAAACAGGAAGTCTATTTCAAGCTTTTGTGCATCGGACCACACAGGCCAGCCTGTTTGGTGGTGTGACCGGTGTCGTGCACAGGCACTGCTCCCAGAAGGCCCTTGCACTTAGGTCGAATGCTCTGTAGTGGCTGCCCTGAAATTCTTACTAATTTTAGCTTTGAATCTGTGACTTGTAAACCAGACCACAGGACAGTGGAGCGCGCACCAGGGGCTTGGAGCCGCGACTCTTGTGCATCCTGCCCCCACTGTGTCTGGCTTGGGATCCCCACTGCTCACCCCTATGTCCCCTGGTGCCACAGCCCCTGTCACCTCCCTCTTCCTGTGTTGTGATCTGCTAGCTCCCTCCACACCTGATGTGGGCCTGGGCACAGGTGCAGGCACTGGGGGTGGCAGGGCTGGGTATGCCCACCCCATGGCATTTGAGGGTGGGATTCAAGGAAGCTGCCTTTTGGTCCCAGGCTGAGGGTACCAATCTGGTGGAGTTTCTTGCCCACTCATCCAGAGACTGAGTGTGCAGTGTGTACCAGCATGAAGGTTGCCATCCCTTGGGGATCGGCTGTCTGCTGTGGACAGGCGCTGTGGGCCCTCGGGAAGGGGCACTGACTTTCCCAACCCTGCCCAGCTTGGTGTTTTCATTTTGCATGGATTCTGGCAAGTAATGTAGCTGACCTGAACATGGGGCCTGCCACAGCCCACCAAAACCTCTGCACCCAAGAATAGCAGAGATGTAATAAAGAGATGAAACAGCAGAGAGGAAATGAAGCACATAGATAGCCCCACGGAGGCTCCTGCTTTCCCAGCACCATGCGCGATAGAAGACCTTTGTGCTCCAAGCAGTAAAGGGTTGAGCTGAAAGCAAGCTGGAACTGGGGGCCTTGGGTCAGGGATGACTTAGCACTGACCTGCACAGTGCAAAGGCCAGGTGAGAGCAGGCATCCACTGCGGGATACCAGCGTGGATAGACTGTGGCCCAGACGAGGCAGATCTGTACCCGTGTGTAAACCCACTTGGACAGATTAAACTCCTACCATCATATTAAATGGAGGTTTGAAGTAGAAAGTAAGTTTGTTTACAGACAAAGAATCCTCAAGGTCTTTCCTCAATTTATGACTTGCGGTTCATACCTGACACA
The DNA here is from genome assembly GCF_003369695.1 of Bos indicus x Bos taurus. NCBI lineage: Eukaryota > Metazoa > Chordata > Mammalia > Artiodactyla > Bovidae > Bos > Bos indicus x Bos taurus. The sequence continues at coordinate 25,815,733 of NC_040098.1, forward strand.
CTATCATCCCCAAAATGGGAAAAGGAGGTTGTAGAGGCATAGAATAAGAATGTGCAAGAAAAGGCATCATCCCGCAGATTGGGAGCTGAGAGCCTGGTCAGCCTGGCAACCAGCCTGAACCACTGTTCAGAGGGCCTAAATAGAGAACTCTGGATGTCACCCACAAGAGACAAATTACCCAGGCTCGTGTAACATCAGGACTAAGGCTGGTCAGAGGAAGCCACCCTAAGAAGCGGTGCCATGGCCCATTCAGAAACTCACTTATAAAAGAGTTGTTTAAACTGTTCATTAAAATATTTTGTTCTATCATGGATATGTTTCTTTTGCATTTTGTTTGGGAGAACACTTTTCTTAAAGTAACTTCACTAAAGCAGTTTAGGAATAAAACAAACAAAAAAAATGTTGGTTGCTAGGGGCACTGTCCCCGTGAAGGGTAAGATCAGTACTTGATGAAAGTGAGCAGGAGCTGAGTTAGAAAGACTGGAAGGAGCAAAGTATCAGGCAATACCTCAGCCTGATATTTTTACTGAAAAATCATTTTAAGATGTTTTTCTTTTTACCTACTTTTTCTGTAACAAGCATGCTGTCCTTGTGCATTTTTACAAGAGGGGTAAAACCTCTAAAAACAAGAGGAAACTGGAGGGACTCACAATACCTGTGGTGAAGGCTAATTTATGATTAGCCTTTCTCTGCATTTTGGAGGAGAGGAGGAATAAAGGCAGAAAAATCCCCAACATAGACTATCTGTCACATTCTGTTTTCATTAGCTGGATCCAGATGTAACTGAAAGAACAAAACATTCCCAGGGAGCAGCCGGAAAGATGTGGCAGCAGGGTGGTCCCCCACGGGGCCTGGGTCTTCAAAGGTAGAAAGTCCACCTGCAGGAGCCCTTCTCAAGTTGTCAACTTGGATTAGACGGCAGCTGACCCAGAGGACGCACCCCAGCAGGTTGCTGGGCTTTCGAGATTGCAGGGTGGGGGCAGGGAGTGGATTCTGTGGCCAGACTAGACCCATGTTTGTAAAACTTCTTACATAATCAAGTATGTTCCAGGTTGCAGCAAATGAGACAAAACTCAGATAAAACCCAAACCACTGCATCCAAAGTGCACGGATGGTTCCCTGGGGTTCCCTGGAACTGGATCTGACTTAGGGAGGGTTTCAACTTCTCCAGTTGGTGCCAAATCTACCATAAGAGAGAACTCCCGATACGGATGCAACTCAAACCTGTGATAAACTAGGACAGAAAAAGCCATTCAAAAAGCTGAAGCAGCTACACAGAACAAAAAGGAAGCAGAGACAAGCAGACTCAGAGAAAAATGGCATTTGATCACTCAGAGCAGATTACTGACTTATTCTTATGGAATCAGAGTGGAAAAAGGTTCTTCAGAAGGGGGTCAAGGCCCCCGTCCCATTTGAAAGAACATGCACCCTACTTGGCTGGGTGCCCTTCTTCACCGGTGTGGCCTCTATGTAAAGAGAATTGGACCCTGGTTCTCAGAAGCTTGTGTTTCCTCTCTGTCAGGGAGCCTGTTTAGCTCATGATGGGAATTTTGTCTTCAGCAGCATTGGTTTTCAAAATTCCTCACATGGACACAAAATTAAAAGGGAAGTGGAGTCCCTTTGGGATGTTTTATCTCATGAATCATCCGTCCCTTCCTGACTCTCCTGGGAATCCCATCCACACACAGAGGTCCCATTGACTCCTGTGGTCCCTGTCAAAGCCAACTTCAAGAATGGAAAAGATCAGCCCTCGTTGATTTCATGTTGGACTCACCAGCTAAATTCTATTGCTGGCAATGGTCAGATCAGCCTAGGATTAAAGAGACAGAAATACAAGAGCCTGCTATTCAAGTACTTGGGGGTTTCTAGCATTTGGACTGTAAATAGATCCAATAATTTATATGCAGACAGATGAATGGGCAATAGAGCTCTGTAGAGCTGTTGTTGTTGTTTTTAAACCTACTCTTTAGCCTGTTTGGGTAGTAACTAGGCTGTAAACACATGCAACTAAAGAAAGCCCTTTGTCAATTTTGATTTTTCTTTTAATATTAGAACAAGTAACAGAGTTTAAGGAAGTTCATTGAAATCTGTGCAGTCCAAATCCTTTCCAGGGACACAGCAACTTCAGTTTTTAAAACACTTATCTGATTTAAATATTCAACAAGAAAAAGTATTTTTCACAAACAGGCTAGAACTGTTCTGTATACCTCACACTCCCAGGAAGAGGAGAGAGAGAACTGACTGATGGTCATCAGAAATTTTTTCTTTGGAAACATGAGTATTTCTGTGTTATTCATAAGTAACTGATTTGTACCCTCATTCATTCATCCATTCACTTTGTTCATTCACTGGACATCTGGTAAGTCCCTTCTTGTGCTAGGCCTAGGTGAAATTAGATTCCAGTTCTATGTAAGATGGGGTAGGTAGCCTTGTGTCTCCCACTGAACGCAGCTATAAAACCTGGACAGAATACATGGAGCAAGTATTCACCATGAAAAGCAAATAGCATTAGGTTGACTGGAGAAAAGACCAAAATTTGAAATACCACTGAAGGTAGTGAACCTGACATTTTTTTCCCACTAATATGCCCTGGCCTGGTCTCAAGGCAGCCTCAGACCTGGAGGGGAGCCTTGGCAAGGGTGAGAAATGAAGGCTCCAGGAAATGCCATTTAAATTCTCTGACATGAGGAATGGCAAAGGGCTTCCTGACATTCAGAGAGAACAGAGAAAATTCCCCACTTTTCTTTTTCCTTCCTTTGCTTTTCCTTAATCTCTCACATGATCCAGCCTGCAACAGCCCACAGGCACCTAAAAACTCCGAGGGAGAGGAGTTCTCCTCTCTGACTGGAAGAAGCGGCCCAAGAGAATAGCACAAATCCTATTACTTTTTTTCTACCTTCCAGTCCTTACAATGATGGATCTGATTCTTTTTCTGAAGTTCGAATGCTCATAGCTCTCACGCCTCACCATACCCTCTTCCCTTTCTGCCCCACATCTGGGCAAAACTGATAGAAAGCTCAGATACTCCTTTGTAACTAGCGGGCAGTTCACACTATGGAGCTCCAGCTCCCAAGAACTCACCCCAGCATCAGACTCCAGCATCACAAACACCAAGCCAGTCTCCTCACCTGGTTCTTGCAAACCATTTTCAGGCCAGCCTGAGAGCTCTCCCTGCTCTCTCCACAATGTATTAACCTTTTTCATGTCTCCTAGTTGCATCTAGCTGCATGTGTGGTATCACTGATCTTAATACCCAAAACAGAAAAATTGGGGATGGGGTTCTATCTCACTTGCACTGTGACCCTAACAGCTCCAGACATGGGTGCAGTTATGGGAAACACACAGCAGACAAGGGTCAAAAAGGGACACTCCAGGGAATCAGAGAGCTCCAGGGAGATCTCAGAAGATATCAGAGAGGAGGCAGACGAAGCGCTGCTCAAGTTGTTTAAAAATCTGGGCTTATTCTCCAGCTGTGTATGTGTGGATCTGACCCTGAAGAGTCAGTGAGGCACTGAGAAACCTACCACGCGTGAGATCACCGCCCATGCTAAGATTGGCCACTAGGTGGCGTACACACTGGATCAGAAGAGCGCCGCAAAGGCTTTGAAAACAGAACCAATATTGAAAACACCATCCACAGCAAGTTGGTCAGACCTTGCAGACTGAAACCAGCTAAGTTGATTGCCTGCTAAAACAGAAATGGCAACATTTTACAGGATTCAAACAAGGCTCAGAGTCTTATAATATCATTTCAAAATGTCCAGGATACCATTATTCAGATTATTCAGCATATCAAGAACCAGGAAAATCTTAACTCAAAAAATATATATAATTGTCAAACTCCATAAACTGTATACATAAAGTCAGACTTGCTGAATGTCAAAAAATTTTTAATTATTACAATGCAAAAAATTTTAATAATGTCATTTGTCTACAAGAAGCTCACAATCTAGGGTTGGAAATAGAATAAAAAAATGGATAATGACATAACCTTTACCACCTATGACTTTTTTTTTTGTTTTTGTTCAGTCACTAAGTTGTGTCCAACTCTTTGCAACGCCATGAACTGCAGCACGCCGGGCTTCCCTGTCCTTCACTATCTCCTGGAGTTTGCTCAAATTCATGTCCATTGAGTTGGTGCTGCCATCCAACCATCTCATCCTCTGTCGCCCCCTTCTTCTCCTGCCCTCAATCTTTCCCAACATCAGGGTCTTTTCCGATGAGTCGGCTCTTCATATCAGGTGGCCACAATATTGGCGCTTCAGCTTCAGCACCAGTCCTTCCAGTGAATATTCAGGGTTGATGTCAGGACAGGATAACATGGATGCATGGGACACCTAACTCAGTCTGGAGAGGAGGGCATTAAGCACAGATGCTTAAGTCTTAAAGAATAAGGAGGCAAAGAGAAGGTAGGTAAAGAAGCAGAAGGTATTCACACCTAAATAAGGGGCTTCAGGAGCAAAGATAGAAGGTCTAGTGGGCATGAGGAACTATAAAAGTTTTGTTTTTTTGAGGTTCTAGCTGCCAAGTGGGATGCCCAGAATCCAGCCATGGAAGTCTTCACCATATACTACACTTAACCTGATAAATCATCATATCTAGAATCTGATCTTAGTTCTGTCAACATTAACACAATGATCATAATGAAACCATTGCATCCCTCTGCATCTTGGCTTCTTGTGGGAAAAAACTACAGGTGTGTGACCGATATCAGTGTGGTCCCCTCTTTCCCAGCCTCCTTTGCAATTGGGTTGGCTGCAGGATCCATTCTGCCTACAGGATCTGAGTGGAAGTGATTCATGAAATACTCAGGGCTTGGATGTCTAAAGTAGTCAGGTGCCTTTCCTGAATTCTCTTCCCTTTCCCATGGACTTTTCAGGCCATGTGTTGAAGGGACATGAAACAAGATGGAAGGAACCTGTATCACTCAGTCATCACTTGGAGGAGAATGTTTCTGATTAGAAACATCCGTAAAGGAGTTTGCCCAAGGGAGCAATCAACTTTTCTTCTGTTAAGCCACTGAGATTTCAGTTTATTAATGCATCATAGTCTAGCCTATCTGACTGATACAGTTTCTCCATTTCCTTATCAAGAGCAAGACAGCCACCCCCTAAAGTCTTTTCCAGCTCCATAAATCCAACTTAATCTAGAGAAGGCTCTCCTCCAGTTATCTGGCTTCTTCTTGGTGCTTTGCCTAAATTTCCTGGGATCAGTCCTGCCTATACTCTTCCTTTCCAGGATAATTCTGCATCTTCCCTTGGAGAAAGGAGATGTTGCCAGAGACACCAGGACTGCATAGGCTCTCAGAGTTCACCTCGTATACCTTTCTACTGCCTGACTCATGTCTCCAACACCTGCTATGTGGTGGTCCAGGGCCTGCTTGAAAATCTCTAGTAACTGGAAACTCGTGACTCTGACTATACAAAAGTTCTTCCTCCCTCAACATTCTAAATAAGGAAAACATTGCCCATAATTTATAATCCCCATGGACCGTGCTTAAATCCCCCTATTTTATTTTTCAAATATTCCATTCAAATGAATGAGTTGTAATTCTGTTTGGGACATCTCAGCCTTTTCCTGTCCTCTTCTCATCATGACAATAGTTCTTTTTTTCTTTATACAAAGAACTATTTATTTGGTGAGGTTGCATGGCCTGTGTGTGACAGTCCAGAAATGATTCTTATATCCATCAACTCCCTTATCCCCATGGGTAAAGAGCTTTCTTTGAAAGAAGCTTGTCCATAATGTCAAGGACAAGATCTGATGAGCAATGGTTGTCTTGCAGTTCACATCCTTGGAAATTTCAAGTTTCTCTGTATGTCCTGGGATTTCTCTGAAACCACAAACATCCTTTAAAAGTCAGCACACCTAAAGAAGAAAAGAGAAGGGAAACATCTTCATCTAGATGGAAAATTTTAACATGAAAGCTTTTTGCAGTGAGGGACTCAGCATTCCTTGATGCAATGTGTTTTGTGGATAATGCTAAACAGTCCTTGCGTAATGTCAAGCATAATCCATGAAAAAACAATAAACTGGACTGCATCAAAATTAAACTTTTGCTCTGTATGGAAAAACTACCAGAAGTGTGAAAAGACAAATTCCACGTGGGAGAAAACATTTGCAAACCACAAAGGTGACAGAGGACTAGTATCTAGAATAGAGAGAGAACTCTCAAACGCAAAAGTGAAAAGTAAGTCATTCAACTAGAAAATGGGCAAAGACACGAACAGACGTTTCACCAAATGGTGGCAAATAAGCACATGAAGTTCAGTTCAGTTCAGTCGCTCAGTTGTGTCTGACTCTTTGCGACCCCATGGACTGCAGCACGCCAGGCCTCCCTGTCCATCACCAACTCCTGGAGTTTACTCAAACTCATGTCCACTGAGTCAGTGATGGCATCCAACCATCTCATCCTCTGTCATCCCCTTCTCCTCCTGCCTTCAATTTTTCCCAGCATCAGGGTCTTTTCCAGTGAGTCAGCTCTCCGCATCAGGTGGCCAAAGTATTGGAGTTTTAGCTTCAACATCAGTCCTTTCAATGAATATTCAGGACTGATTTCCTTTAGGATGGGCTGGTTGGATCTCCTTGCAGTCCAGGGGACTCTCAAGAGTCTTCTCCAACACCACAGTTCAAAAGCATCAATTCTTCTACGCTCAGCTTTCTTTACAGTCCAACTCTCACATCCATACATGACCACAGGAAAAACCATAGCCTTGACTAGATGGACCTTTGTTGGCAAAGTAATGTCTCTGCATTTTAATATGCTGTCTAGGTTGGTCATAACTTTTCTTCCAAGGAGAAAGCATCTTTTAATTTCATGGCTGCAGTCACCATCTGCAGTGATTTTGGAGCCCCCCAAAATAAAGTCTGCCACTGTTTCCACTGTTTCTCCATTTATTTGGAAACCCCTGGAGTAACAGGCAAATTTGGCCTTGGAGTACAGAATGAAGCAGGGCAAAGGCTAATAGAGTTTTGCCAAGAGAACGCACTGGTCATAGCAAACACCCTCTTCCAACAACACAAGAGAAGACTCTACACATGGACATCACCAGATGGTCAACACTGAAATCAGACTGATTATATTCTTTGCAGCCAAAGATGGTGAAGCTCTATACAGTCAGCAAAAACAAGATTGGAAGCTGACTGTGGCTCAGATCATGAACTCCTTATTGCCAAATTCAGACTTAAATCGAAGAAAGTAGGGAAAACCACTAGACCATTCAGGTATGACCTAAATCAAATCCCTAATGATTATACAGTGGAAGTGAGAAATAGATTTAAGGGACTAGATCTGATAGAGTGCCTGATGACCTATGGATGGAGGTTCGTGACATTGTACAGGGGACAGGGAGCACGATCATCCCCAAGAAAAAGAAATGCAAAAAAGCAAAATGGCTGTCTGAGGAGGCCTTACAAATAGCTGTGAAAAGAAGAGAAGCAAAAAGTAAAGGAGAAAAGGAAAGCACATGAAAGGCAAAATAAAAGGTGTTTACTTAGCCATTAGGAAAATGCAAATTATAACCACAATGTGCTATCAATACACTAAAACAGAAGAGACTGACAACACCAAATGCTGGTGAGGATGTAGAGAAACTGAATCACTCACACATTGCTCTGTGTGATTTTTTGCATTTTTACAAATGCAAAAACGGTACAGCCCCTCTGGAAAATAGTTCAGCATTTTCTTTAAAAACTAAACATGCACTAACCATACAACTCAACAATTCCACTGCTGGACATTTATCCAGAGAAATGACAATGTATGTTTACACAAAAATATGTACATCAATGTTTATAGGAGTTTATTCCTAATAATCAAAATCTGGTAACACTCCAGATGGTAAAACAAATTGTGGTACAAACATTGACACGTGCAACAGCCTGGTGAATCTCCAGAGAATTATGCTGCATGAAAAAAGCTAGTTCCCAAAGATTACACATTGCATGATTACACTTATATTGTTAAGATGACTAATTATTGAAATGGAGAATAGATTAGTGGTTGTCAAGAGGTTAAGGATGGGGTTGGACAACAGGCATGAGTGAAGCTGCAGCTTGCCCTCCATCTCCTATTGCTGATGACCCTTCAGCTCTACCCTCTCCCACCTCCCCTTCTTCCTTCAGTCAGTAACTCTTCTTGCCTGTTCACTTGATGCCAGTCCCTGTGTGCCAGCCATTATAATGTACTCCTGTACTTTTCAAGGTGCTGTACTGTGAAATTAAAATTGTTTTACTTTAAAAAGCAAAAAAAAAAAGGATGGGGTTGGAGCGGGCAGGGAGGTAGGTGTGGTTATAAAAGCCCAACAAGAGCGAAGGATCCTGGTGATGATGGAAACGTTCCGGATCTTGCATGTATCACTGTCAACAATGTGGCTGTGATATTGTATTACCATTTTGGAAGGTATTACCATGCAGGGGGTACTGGGTAAACAGTATACGGAATATCTCTGTATTATTTCGTACAATCATCTGTAAACCTATATATAAAAAGATTAACAAAACCACTCCCCATGCCTGGGTTGCAGTCCATACCTGGTAAATTACAATACTGAGAGATGGGAACCAGGCATCAGTAATTTTTAAAGATGGCCAGGTGATTCCAGTGGGCAGCAAATTTGGGGACCACTGAATTGAGCATTTCAGAAGCCTCTAAGGAGATAATCTAAGAACAATGAGAAAAAACAAATAAACAGTTTTCCTAAAGTTCTGTTAGAGGCATCTTTGCAAAAGAGAATGGCAGAAGCATCCTATTACATTTTGGGCACAGCCCCAGACAATTTGAGGGAGAAGCCCTGACTGTTTCTTATTCATCTCACAGGCTCCTAGCATTGAGTTTTCCCTAACTGAAAACTCCAGCCTCCATGCCAGCATTATGAACCACTTTACTAATTGTATTAACTGACAAAAAAAATTTGATAAATAGTTCAGTTTCTTCCTATCCAACTTTATCCCAATGATCTTTATTAAATCCAGCCTGAGAAGTGAGTTATATAAACGCTGATAGAAGTTCCAGGGCCTCCCCAGGTATTACAGGTATGTGGTTGTTTTAAAATTAACTACCCATCCACACCAGGTTGGAATTTCAGAAACTAATATTCACTTCCCTTTTTTCCATGACATTTGTTAGAGATACCACTTAAACTTGCTCTAAGAATTGGTATGAAGTATAAGATAAAAGGAGAGAAAGAGGCTGAAACTTTCTTTAAGTTTGGACCCAATTTCACCTTTACAGGGAGTCCTACTACACTGATGAGTGGATTTTCAGAATGTTCCTCCATTGCATGTTTCCAAATGTTATCATGCCCTCTTTTTTGACCTAAGTCTTCTCTTGGGACTTTTTCTTTTAAATTAAAAACACTGTTTAAAAGGCATGATCAGAGCAACATTAAAGTAATGAGAAAAGGCAGCCTTATCGGATAAGATAGTCTGCTTTTCCTCAAAGATGCCATTTTTATTGCATTAAGGGTTGCTTGCTCAAAGATATCTGAAGAAGAAACACAAATTAACTCTGTACATCAAGTCCTCTTTCTCACATCTGTTTGATTTTTACACTACTAGTACAGAATTGGCTCCATGGAGACCCACAGAATAGGAAAAATGAGCTATCTTTAATATTTGTTTTTTTTATTCCAAGAAATCTTTACGGTAAGATGAAGTTAGACAGAGATGCTAGTGAATGAATGTAAATCCATTTTACCATTCTTTTACTGCTAAGCAGGACAGAAGAGTCAGGAGTCATCTCCTCTGGAACAGAGGCGCTTGTGGATTTAAGCATACACAGATGCAAAGCATTCAACTCAGTTAAGAACAACCAATGGAAACAAAGCAATGCACAAGGTTACCTCTCACCCCATAATGGAAATTTCCCTTCAGCAACACCTGGAGGCTGCACAGTCAAGACGATTTAAATAAAAGACTCAGAGGCAGGAAACCCGCGCTCACCCCAGCTCTTTATGAACACAGCTTGTTGCTGCACCAATTTACTCTGCCTCTATTCACTACTCTAGTCCCACCCTCCTTTGGCTCTCACCAGGCATGGAGCCCTTCCCATCCAGCCCCTCTGCAAGGGCCTTTGCTCAGGCCATTCCTGCTGCCTGCAATGAGGACCCCCCTGACTCCTTGCTGCTGGCTCCCTCTCCGACTTCAGGTTTCAATGATAATATCCCTTCCCACTCCCCTCTCTCCAGAGTCAGTCTCTAACTCTGAGTCCTATTCTCAGACTCCTACTCTAGGGCTTGACATCTTGGGGGGCATCCCACAGGTCTGCAAGCCTTGTAGTTGTCCAGCCTGGAGACGGCGACAGAGACTTGGGTGGTTTATTGGACGGGGAAATCCTACACAGGGTCCTGGAGCAACAACTCAACACAACCGATGGACAGTACACGACAACAGCCTTTGCTACTCAGGGGAGGAGGAGGCTACCATTTACAGGCAGAACTGACGTCAGTTTCCAGGGACTAATTAAGCCCTATAATTAAGAGGACTGAGTATTTATGTGAGTGAAGCAGAGGCTGGTGGAGCAGGGGATGTACACAGAGCAAGAGAATAGTCATCTTGAATGGCCTGACCATATAACATCTAACAGATAATTATTTGTGAAATTAATAAATGCTTTCCCTGAAAAATTAATACATGCTTCCTCCAGCTAGAAGAGTAGATACCCTAACATTCCTTAGGACAATTCTAGTGACTAATAAAAACTGACTACATTTTTCTTTTGGCCTCACCATGTAGCATGTGGGATCTTAATTTGTGGACCAGAGATCGAACCCCTGCCCCTTGCCTTGGGAGCACAGAGTCTCAACCATTGAATCTCCAGGAAAGTCCTGACTACATTTTAAATTAAACATGCACCCCCATATGATATCTAAATACAGAGACTACAGTGATCAGCTCAAGCCATTCAGGATCTGAGACCACTTTCTAAAGATGATATGTAGGCTACTCATTTAAGGATTCAGTGATCTGTGAGCCAGACCTGACCACTCTTGTTTCACAGCTTTTTTCCTCCTCCACTCAATTCCATGCATCTATTCTCTGTCCCATCACCCATTAGAAACATCTCTACTGCCTTATGTGTCATAAGGACCATTGAAAGTAGATTTTAAAGTCTTGGAGAGCAAGGACCACTCTTTTAATAATAATAGCAAGCACTATTAAGTATTTCCTCTGTACCAGTCAAAATGTTATGTGCTTTCCTGTATTAATAAAATATGCAGTGGAGCCATGATTGGAGCCCACGCACAACGACTGCAGAGCCGGTATACATACTCTTCTTTAACCTGGATCTGACACTTCTCAACTGTCAGCATGAGCTCTGGCAAGTTGCCTCAGTTTCCTCTTCTGTAAAATGGGGATGACTCAGTATCAATCTCAGACGGTTAGTGAGAGGATTAAATGCTTAGAAGGTGGCCGGCCCACTAGACTCATTAAATGTTAGTTGTTATCATTATTGTTTATGGTTACGTCAAATATTCTAGGAAACCTCTCAGTCTTGGTTTTAGCACGGAAAGTCCCCTGTTCTCGACAAAAGTTCAAAATGAGTCTAGAACGCAGGCGTAGGTAAACGAAGGTAAAGGAGTCAGAGGTACCTTGCTCATTCTCCATCGCCTGCCTCTTTCAGAGCCCACCTTAAAATTCCTCCTTATATCCTGGAACTGACCCTTTCCCTCGCCACAATATTTCAGGAACCTGTACTCCTTAGTCTACAGGTCGTAGTACAGAAAGCATTACTTTTTTTGTACATTCTTTTACGCAGACCACCTATCTGTTTTCTAAGAGCAAATTATTTCGTGTCAGACCGTTCTTTAGTCTATCAAGGTTTAAAAAGTCCCGGCTATCTGAACGAAACGAGAGCATCTAGTGCCCCCTGCCGCCTTTCGTAGGTAAGGCACCCAAACAAGAAACGCTCGACTCAGACCGTGACCTTTCGCTTATCAAGTTCTAAATAGAAATCGGTATACATATCCTAAAATTGAAGTTAAGATTCCCGTTTTATCTTTTCTAGAATTCAATGCCCTGAAATTCATCTGTTTACTTTGCCTATGCAAAAAAAAAAAAAGACTCTAGCTTAATTGTACTTTTCTCATTTACCTTTGCTTTCCTTAAATTCGACTGTAGCTGTTTTGACTTGGGGATTTATTTGTACTGGTTTCTGTCTTACTCTTGGCTCGCTTTCACTTCCGTGATGCCTGAGGCTAAGGCCCGGTTGAGGCGTCGGCTGGCGGAGGTAACCTCCGCCGGCTTCACCGTCCTCGGGAACCCTCCGACGCGTCCGGGGAACCCTCTGACGCGTGTCGACCACTCAGCTTTCTCAGACGCCGAACTTCCCCGGATTTATAGAGCGCGCCGTTGGACCCAATGGGACGCCGGCGCACGACTGAGTGTCAGATGAGCTTAACCAATGAGCATGCGAGTTAGGCGATATGGGCCCGCCCACCTCGGCCTTATCAGCGGTCTGCTGGTTGCTCACGACCAAAGAAGATGGTCCCGAGTGTGGTCTGGGCTGTGACCGGTGCCCACGAGCGGGCTACGCGGCGTCCTTGCCGGGGAGGGTACAGCTGGATCTGCTATGGGGGTCAGAAGCAGGTCAGGGCGAGCAGCCGGTGGAGACGATGCGCCCAGCCGAGAACAGGCACGGGGCCGCCAGAGAACCTTCCAAGAGCGAGCAGGGCGCGGGTAGGGGCTGGGAAACTCGAGAGTCCCTGGGTGGCCTTGGGCATCGTCCCCAAGCCGCCTGGCCTAGAAGGTAGGAGGCCGGGAGTCAAGTGTGCGCTCGGACTGGGGCTGAGCCAAGTCCTGCCGTGCCCCAGCGAAGACCTCCATCCCCCCGCACGTTCTCCCCTCCAGCTGGGAACGGACTCACCGTGTGACCGCAGTCTCTGCCTCAGGAAGGCCACGCTTCCTGACAGCGACATCTGAGCACAGAGGAAGACAGGGATAGACGGTAGCACTTTGATAAGAGAGTGTCTTACAGTTGTGACCGCCGGCCTGGCCAGGTTGCCCTTTCTTTCCCCTTCCAGCTTGGAGGGGCTGCGGTCTTGAGTTTTGTTAGGGCTTCTGTGGAGTTGAGATCTCAGTAAGGAGGTGGTGTAGCTTTGTTAACTGTCTTTCCAAAATGAAATCTTTCGTCTTCAGGGTGAGTGAGAATGGACTTTTGCTGCGGATTGTGGCTTTATTTGTAATCCTTCCAGTGAAAACTTTGGGAGATCCAACCCTTCCTTAGCTCGTGGATTTCTAGTAAGACATTCAAAGCTCATGACTTCCTTGTAAGACTTCTTGTGGCCATGTGTCTCACCCGACCTTTTCAGAAAATTATTCATTGGTGACATAAGCTGGGACACCCAGCCTGTGTATTAACTGTCATGTTTTGTATCAGGAGAGTGCTAGTTTTAACTTTTTTTTTTTAATAACACTGAGTATTGTGACCATGTTTTCTAAGAGGTCAGATAACGAAAATGAGAACGATTATACTACCAATGCAAGCATTACCCCGTCACCAAAAAAATGCTAAACAATTGTGTTATGTTAACTTCCCTGGTGGCTCAGAAGGTAAAGCGTCTGCCTACAATGCAGGAGCTGCTGCTGCTAAGTCGCTTCAGTCGTGTCCAACTCTGCGACCCCATAGATGGCAGCCCACCAGGCTCCCCCGTCCCTGGGATTCTCCAGGCAAGAACACTGGAGTGGGTTGCCATTTCCTTCTCCAGTGCATGAAAGTGAAAAGTGAAAATGAAGTCGCTCAGTCGTGTCGGACTCTTAGGGAACCCATGGACTGTAGCCCACCAGGTTCCTCCATTCATGGGATTTTCCAGGCAAGAGTACTGGAGTGGGGTGTCAGTCGGGAAGATCTTCTGGAGAAGGAATTGGCAACCCACTCCGGTATTCTTGCCTGGACAATCCCATGGATGGAGAAGCCTGGTAGGCTACAGTCCATGGGGTGGTCAGATACAACTGAGCAACTTCACTTTCACTCTTATGTTAATAGCAAATGGAGGTACATGTACAGTTGGATCGAAAGGGGTGGGTGGTGGTAAATAATCCACACAGAGCATCCTGTACAGTGTGTGGGAAAGACTTTGGGATTGGGCATAGTGGAGAAGGGGATGTGAAAACACATTTGGAGATTGAATCTGGCAAGTTCAGAATGAGAGAGGTGAGAGCTTCCAAACAAGCCAAAAGTGTTGTCTTTTGGGGAAATGAAATCAGCCTCCAGTCAAAAGTATCAACAGCAACTGCTGAATTAGGGTGGGTGTCCCACATGAACAGACATGCCTTGTCCTTTGGGTGCCTTGATTATTTTATGAAACTGAGTACAGTCACTTTTCCTGATTCAGAGGCAGTGACCAAAATATCCTGTGGTTATATGATGAATTTACAGATGTCAGCAGCTGGGCTGTCACAACAAGCCTGTGGAAACAGTGGGTGGACGTTTTTGAAGAAATGGAAATGAATTCCTACAAATCTAAAAACTTGTCGTTGCTAATAAGTAAAATTCCAAGTACTCCATGTTCAAACATTTGTGTTGAGTGGATATTTAGCTTAATATCATCACATTGGACTGAGCCTCAGTGTCACGTGAGCATGAGACCAGAGCTGCAGGTCAGAGTGAATTTGACTTTTGACCGTGTTTATCCAGTTTTACCACTGCATCAAAGAGAAGGATGTCCTGAAGGCTGCAAGCAACTCAGAAAAGTATTATTGGTAAAGATGACAGAAATAATGAAAATATTCTACTGTATCTTGGGACAGAAAGAAATATGTCATCTTTTAAATATGGGAAATACCTCTTTAATCTTATTCATGTTTTCCTTTTAAAGTTTTACCTTATGTATTTTATTTATATATTTGTATTTAAAATAACCACAATGTGTCTACTTTAGAGATAAATGGTACACATGTATTGAGATGCTTGTTCAAAATTTGTTTTATTGATGAGCAGAGAGAGGCCTAAATGATAAGTAACCACTTGGGATCTGGAAGAAGAAAAGAATCAAGGACCTGACACAGGCTTTGTCATTTGTTTAAAAATCAACAAGTCCCTTATGATGTTGGTTTCTATCAATCAGTCTCCCAAAGCCAGGATGCCCCTGGAAGAAAGGATACAAACTGAGTTTCTGCACATTTGAAAATGAGGACCAGGCTCAGGATCACAGAGCACTTATTGATGTGCAAACGTTCTTGGAGGTCCTGCATGAACAGCCCATCTGCAAGTCAGTCGGGCTCTCAGCCCTGCCCTTCTTCCCTTCACGTTCACCAGATACAACTTAGGAAACCCCGCATTACTGGGGACTGGGAGTTCTGCAAATCCAAAGGGGCCTAAGGACAGAAATCAGGAATTGGAGAACCTGGATGGGAAAAATAAGTTTCTGTGTTCACCAATCTCTAACTGAAATTTAACATTTGTTTCTATTAGGAAAATAGGAAGCAAACCAAGAAGTACTGGTACCTGTGACTGTGTCATCCCCAGGAATCACAGATATTCACATGCTACAGATACCTCAAAGTATTATATGCACCACTACTTGGAAGTTACAGTAATTATTATACCCACTCCTAGATCCCGTGATTTAATAATGAAGCACATCTTTACCATAGATTTAAATGTTTACTACTTTAATAACTTTCCTTCTTTGGATAACTTTATTTCAATAAAACTGGCTTCCCTGGCAATCCTTGGATTGTATTTTATCTTGTACGTTTCTCCAGGAGTAGTGGCACATTGGAAGTTAAGTCTCTGCTGTGGATAATGAGCAGACAGCTTTACAAAAAAGGTAAAGGTGAATAGATTTTGCTGCACCCTCACCTTGGGCTCTAACCTTCCCATTAGATGGAGTAGGTGGCAGTTGGTGGCATGTAAGCTGAGAGGACAGTGGCCCCTTTGCCTAAGAACTTTCCTGTTCCCACATGTTGTTCACGTTGCTCTTTTTTTTAGATGAAAATACCTTGAGTAGGAATATCCTGCTTTCAGCCTCTAAGACCTCAGTGACAGGGCTGGAAGGGATCTCAGCATCATAAATCCAGGCTCTGGGGTTCAGGGGTAACTTATTTACTTGAGAAGGGGGATCATATTAGTTAAAGATATTGAGGCATCCCAAGATAATTTTTGGTTTTATTCTGGATAAAGAAAGTGTCCTGGGAGTCTTGGGAGAGAGAAAAAGGGAAGGAGGGAGGAAGGAAAAGAGAGACACACACACACGTGGGCGTGCACATGCGTGGGAGAACACACACACAAGGGTGCCAGCATGCACTGGGCTAAGGATGGCATAGAAAGGGATGAGGAGAGCTGGAAGAACTCAGCACCAAACTCCAGGACACCACTTCTCCATCCACATTCCAGCGCCTGACATCAACTCTCCTATGAATCTCCCAGAACCCTGTTAACTCCCCCGGCCCACCTTAGACTTCTCAGAAGTTAGATACAGTTACACTGCTTCCTTGAAGCACTTTTAAACACAAGGAGTAGATTCAGCAAATTTCACAAGGTTTAATTTATATTCTTAGTTGTTTTTTTTTTTTACATTTTAAGAAATTCTGTTATGCTTGATGAACCCTAGATGACGCTTTCCTGGTGGCTTAGATGGTAAAGAATCTGCCTGCAATGCAGGTGACCTGCGTTCGATCCCTGGGTTGGGAAGATCCCCTGGAGACAGGAGTGGCGACCCACTCCAGTATTCTGGCCTGGAGAATTCCATGGACAGAGGCGCTTGGCGGGCTACAGTCCATGAGTTCAAAAAGAGTCGGAGATGACAGAGTGACAGCCTAGATGACAGCCTTCTTCAAATCTGAAAAGCTATTATATAAGGAAGAGGGTTGGAGTTACTGGCCGTGGCCTGGAAGGCAAAACTGGAGTGAGATGAGAAGTTGTAGCCTGGAGTTAGGATTCACGGGTTTATCCCTGGGAATGAGTTGTTCTGGGATTAGACATGATTTAGTGCCTTTCAGTTCTGGCACTCTGTACCTGGTCCCTTCAGGTACTTAAGCCCGGCAAATCTTGGGTTTTACCAGGATGCTGGTCTCCGCACCACATCTAGATAACGTCGTAGATGGTACCATGTAATGAAGGGTGCTCGGGCTTTGAAACCAGACAAACTCGGACTCTAACCTTTGCACCTCACTTAGGAGTTGAATCTGTGGAAAACTCCTTCGCCTCTCCGAACCTTAGCTCCCTCCGCTGAAAATAGGGTCAATCTGCTGGAGAGTACGTAAAAGGCCTGCTGGAGAAGGCCCACAAACGCCCCTTAAATGAAGGAATCTCTATACTGGTTAAAAATCTTTTGCCATCTGGAATCCCCGTTACACCCAGGTCCACGCCCAGTCTCGCTCCGTCCGGCCGGGGGCAGCAGGCTCCAGTCCCAGGATCAGGGCCAGGACCGAAAGCCGGGCCGCCGGAGCGAGTGGCCGGATCCCGAGCGAGTGACCAGGTGTGGCCGCCGCCTGAGATGCTACAGCGCCGGCACTGCAGGTGGTACAGCCAAGTAACAATCTCCGCTGCACCGGGAGGGCACCGGCCGGATACCAGCCGGGTAAGACACCGGCCGGATAGGACCCCGGCCGGATAGGACCGAGCTTCGGAGGAAGGGATGCTGAGCATGCGCGTGCGGAGGCGGGGCCGGTGCTTCCTGGAACCAGCAGCCCCGCCCAGTGCTGGGAGGTGAGCTCTCAGAGAGGGAAGGCTCTGACGGCGAGGTTAGCTTCTCGGTTCCAGGTACGAAGTTTTCCCTTAGCTGTCTCCCAACTTTTTTCTTTTCAGCCGCGGGGAGAGCTTAAGGCTGCAGGTGAGCTGTACATCTGGCTGTACCTTGAGATCTTTCTGCCCGTAATTTTCATACAAAGGTGCAGAAATAGGCAGATAACGATGCCAAGAAACTTGGGAAGATTTTCCAGGGGGTGGAGTCTCCTCTTCCGGGGATCGCTTCTCTCCTTTTTCTGGGAAGTCCCCGAATTTCTTCCTTCCAAGGTCCTAAATCTCCTACCTGTCCTCCCTCCTCCTTTCCCGGAGCTAGGGAGAGATGGAGAAAGGGGTGGGGCCCTTGGATCATCGCAGAAATGCTTGGTAAGGTTTCAAACCTTCCCAGCACCACCCAGACTTCACTCGAAAATGTCTTTCAAGCCCCAAGGAGTTCAAAGGTAGGTAATTATTGATACTCAGCATATGGAAATGCTTTTTATATAATAGCTTAGGGAGATCTCTTAGTGGGTTCTCCAAATGTTGGAGGGCTAGGGACAAGGCAGGTCCCTGTCACCTAGTTTTGTGCGCTGAGCAGTAAATCGTTTTGCTGCATTGCACCCAAGATGCTTTCTGGCCTTTCCAAGGGGTGGGCACTGCATTTGTGATGGGAGCACGTGATGCATCGCGCACACCATCTTCATTCCCGTCCCCGCCTTGTTAACGCAGCCTCTGGCTTTCCTGTGTGATTCTGAGGAAATCAAACCGTCCTGCAACGGAAAAGGAGCGACAGGGAGAATTGCCTTTTGTTTGGATTTTCGCTGTAAACCCTTACAAGAGTTGAGAATAGATTTCTTTTGGCTCCTTAGAACAACACTCGGCTCCCTAAGGATATGAAGGGCTTTTTCCTGGCAATAGAGCTATACCGAGGGTAGGTCGGTTTCAGAGTATCTTAAGGTGGAAGTTATTCCTGAGTTTAGTCCTCAAGGACCTTGACTGGTGCAGAGGAGAGAGCTCAACGGAAGTGACTGTACATCAGGGGCCCAAGAGAGGATCAGAGAAAAAACTGGGGAGCTTTGAGGAGGGAAAGGAACCAGCCTTCCACAGCAGGTGATTGACTTAAGGAAAAAACTAGGTTCCTAAGTTACCACCTGATGATGAGTGATCTCTCTCATAACTTCACCTCTGTATGTAAGGATGTTTCCTGACTGTATGTTGGTCATCTTAAACTGAATATGTTGTTTCCCTGTCTCAGGAAACAGCATCCCCGCTAGTGGTCCAAGCCAGAGACTTATCCCTTCCCTACTCCCCGCCCAACCCCACTCCCCCACTCCGGGCTTGTTGACTCAACCCCCTGACCTGTCCACCTCACTCCACTCTCATTTCTCCAGGCCAGACCACCATCACCTCTTGCTTGGCTTATTGCATCAGTCTCCCAGCCCATCTTTACCATACTCCCTTTACAGGGCTTCCAGGAGTAGTCCGGCCCTTACTCACCAGCGCCTGCTCTTTTCACACCCCTTGCACTTCTCTCCATTTTAAAACCACACCATGCTGTCTCATGCCACTAGGCTTTTGTAGGTGTCCCTCTTCTGCGTAGGACACACTCTTCCTTGCCAGACTCCTCCCTTGCTTTACTCCTGCCGGCCTCAAGGCCCCAGCTGGGTCCCTGCTTCCTCGCAGAATGAAGCTTAGGCTGCCAGCCTGGGAGGGTGAAGCTCCTGGTTATAGGGCCTGTGCCTCTCCTCCGAGGGCTCCCTCAGGCAGCTGCGGCCTTCCCGGTGCTGCGCTGGAAGTCCTGGAAGACCAGGGCTGTGTCCATCAGTGGGGCTTTCCATCTCTTCCTGCTGCCTCCACATAGAAGACACCCAAGAGATAGTCATTGATGTAATTGAGTATATATGCAACTTATATCAGTAATATTATGGTTTGAGTCTATGAATGCCTGCATCATAAATCACCCTGCCTCAGTTGATTTCTCATTGTGCTGAAGTAGTATAGCCCTTGTTCACATCAAGCTTAAAAATGGGTGTAAGAGTGAAAGGGAGGAATCATCATTTGAGCAGCTAATATTTGTTGGGTGTTCAGTGTGTCCCAGGCATGGGTTCTGAGTGCCTTACAGCGTTAACTCATTTCATCACCACAGCAACTCTGTGAGGTAGGTATTTTTATTATCCCTGCTTTACAGATGGAGAAACTGAGATACAGAGAGATTAAGGAACGAGCCTAACATTACACGTTGGTGAAGCCAAGCATACACCGTGGAATGTGATGGGCTCCTTGAGAAAGACAGGAAGTAGGAGTGGACGTGAGGTGTTCACAGGGCTAAGGGTAATAGGTCTCCAGGTGGAAGACAGTGCAGTGTGGGCTAAGCCACGAGGCCAAGAAGTGCTTAACCCAGAATTCAAAACTTTCAGGAACTTCAGTCTCACTTGTACGTTCATTCTTTTGGCAGCTAACTTTGTTTTTGGAAGTACTACTGATTAGGAATGAAACTTCTCTGAGTCTGCTATCTTGGTTCTGCTGTGTGACCTCAGGGCTGCTACTTGCCTTTTCTGTGCTTTAGTTGCCTTATCTGCAAAGTGGATAATGATAGTACTTACCTCCTAGGGTCGTGGTGATAATTAAATGAGTTGATACATATAAGGCCTTACAATGGTGTCTGGCACGTGGTAACTGCTCAGGAATGACATCCTTATTATGATTTATCCATGGTTTTGGAACACACGTCCTTCCTTCTTCTATATTCAGCCCCACTGGACCACTTCTTGGGCATCAACAACCATCCTGTTTTAATTCTTCATCCCACAGACATTGAGAATTTTCCATCGTTGCCTCCTTTTCAGCGCCATCACCTCCTGTGCCTTGGGCTCCCAACCCCAGACCCTTCCTCACAGTAAGTGCTAGCTTACCCTCCTTTTCCATTCTTCTGGGCGAGTTTGTTACCAGTTGCTGCAGAGAATTAAAGACCAGGTTAACCTAAATGGCAAACAGTGAGAAAATTGTGAAAATACAAAAAATTCTCATATACCATTCCTCATGTATACAAAGATAACTGTTTTTCCCAGGGAGAAAAATAGAGATGTAAAAAGATGTGCAGTCACTGCCAGGAATCTTAGAATAATAATTAAAAAGAAAAACTCTAGAGCTTATCCTGTCTATTCCCCTCACTTTGGGGGAGTTGGCCTTTTAGGGATGGGGCATGGTCCAGGGTCCAGCAGCCACTAGTGACCAGAGGCCATGTGTCCAGCCTGTAGCCAGCACTCCTTCTTTTACGTCTTGGAGAATTCCAGGCAGGATTTCCATGGAGTTTCTTCGAACTTTTCACCCATGGGTGTTTCAGCTGCTTCTGTGAGGCCTGCAGGATCTCACGGTCACTCAGTTAACTTCCTGTCAGGACTGCATTGCATTGCATCCTTCAGTGGTTTCCCATGGACCAAGTGTGGGTGTCTCTGCCACCACAGGAGAACTGTCTCACAACAAAGCAAAGAGCACGTTGAAAGGGAATCAGTCAACAAGCACACGTCCTTGTTACCCCTTTCCTGTTCTTAGGTGTGAAGAGGAGCGGGTACAAAAAAGAAAGAATTACAAGATAGAGTTAAGGTCAGGGATGTTAGAAGAGCAGACGCTCCAGACCAGGTGGACGGTGCAGGTGGGAGTGGTTAAGGGGGTTAGGGATGTGGCTGGGAAGGGGCGTGGTTAAGGAGGCTAGGGGTGTGGCTAGAAGGGGCGTGGTTAAGGTGGTTAGGGGTGTGGTTGAGATGGGGCGTGGTTAAGGAGGTTAGGGGTGTGGCTGAGAAGGAAAGTAGGTTCAGAGGGAGATGGTGCGTAGAGAATGTTGGTCGGGGAGAAGGGGGCAAGTTCCAGGCACGGGAGTGCAAAGTGAACATGGCAGGGTCACTGCCCCGCTAGGAGACCAGGCTAACCAGAGCAGAAGTCTTGCTGGGGAGTGGGAAAGGCGTCCCCAACTGAGAGGACAGCAAGTTTTGGCAGACAGGAAAGGAAAATCAGCCTCAGGTGTCTCCCTGAGTGATCTTGAGAGTGATGAGGGTGAGGGGGACGGCGGCTGAGTGTTGGGAGAGGGGGAAGATCCAGCTGCCCTTTTCTTAGTGAACTAGAGAAATTAATTTATATAATTCTGTGGAATGCACATCATTTTTATATACATTTGCTCCCCCAGACTCTTTTTATTTGTAAAATATGTCCCTTCCCCCTTGCTTTAGACTTAAACCTTGCCAATGGACCTGATTGGTTTTGGTTATGCAGCCCTGGTGACGTTCGGAAGCATTTTGGGATATAAGCGGAGAGGTGAGGCCAAACCAGATTTTTCATCAAAAGGACCTGGTGGGAGGTTGTGCTGGGATCATCTGAGGAGTCTATAATATAAATAGGACATGAAGTCCTCAGGTGGCTGAGGACCAGCATGTGGTGGGAGGATTCGGGGAAGGAGGCGGGTTCCCTGCGGCTGGGTGAACAGAGCCTGTCATTCCAGAGCCTGGGCGTCTGGGTCTCCCTTCATCTGTTAATATCAGTTGCATAATTGACCTAAACTCCTCAGGGCTACTCACTTATTATCAGATGAGTTTGTTTTTTTGTTACATACTCATAGTGTCAAAAGGGCTTCCCTTGTGGCTCAGGCTGGTAAAGAATCTGCCTGCAATGTGGGAGACCTAGGTTCGATCCCTGGGTTGGGAAGATACCCTGGAGAAGGGAACAGCTACCCACTCCACTTTTCTGGCCTAGAGAATTCCATGGACTGTATAGTCCATGGGGTCGCAAAAGTGTCAAAAAACAGAATTATGTTGATATTGTGTGTTGCAACAGAAAATTTGTTCAATACTTAGATATAATATCTGAAGTAGTCTCTTCATCTCTGTCCCAAGATGGAGAAAACACCCAGTTGATAAAAGACTTTCATGGAGAAAAAATGAAAGGCCAAGTTTTCTATTTTAGTTTGTTTAAGGTAAATGCATTTATATAATCACAGTGTCCCAAATTTCTCTTTCTTATTTTTGTAAGAAATTCATAAAATGAAGTTATATTTTGAAGACTGTTTTATTAGTGACATTGGAGGACTTGAATTTCAGGTCTATATGGTTTTGAAAGTTACTTCTTTTAGTGATTTTTTGCTGTTGCTGCTGCTAAGTCCCTTCAGTTGTGTCTGACTCTGTGCGACCCCATAGATGGCAGCCCACGAGGCTCCCCCGTCCCTGGGATTCTCCAGGCAAGAATACTGGAGTGGGGTGCCATTTCCATCTCCAATGCATGAAAGTGAAAAGTGAAAGTGAAGTCGCTCAGTCGTGCCCGACTCCTAGCGACCCCATGGACTTCAGCCCACCAGGCCCCTCTGTCCATGGGATTTTCCAGGCAAGGATACTGAAGTGGGTTGCTATTGACTTCTCCGAGTGATTTTTTGAGGTGTGGGTAAAAAAGAGAGCTTGTGTGTGTGTGTGTGTTGGGGTTGCTGGAGGGTGTGGCAGGAGAGGGTTACTTTAGTTATAAGACATCTTCCACTTGTTGCCTGAAGAATTAAGCTAGAACCTAGTGCACGTGGCTTCGGTTTCTGGATGGGTGTGTGTGTGTGTATGTGCATTGCTGTAATGGTTCTTAACCCTGCTGCAATCTGAATTTTCTGTAGATGTTTTAAAAAACAGAGATGCCTTGTAACTGAATCACTTTGCTGTACATCAGTAACTAATACAGCACTGTAAATCAATTATATTTCAATAAAAACAAATGATACATTGAAATCTCTCTCCCCCAAAAAAACCCCAGAGGTGCCTTGACCCTAGAGATTCCAATCTGATAGATTCTAAATAGAGTGAGTGCCTTGAAGTGGGGACTATATGTCTTAGTCACAGTATCACTGGTATGTACCCTCTTGCTCCCTACCCCGGGCAGAGGAAGTCCTCTCTGTCTGTCCCAGTGCCGGGGGCAACACTGGGCGGGTACTGGGTGGGGAAGGGGATGGGTTGGCAGCTGGTTAGCTGAATCAGAGACCGGGTTTTTCCTGTTACTCATTGTGGTCCTGATCCACCTGTGAGTCGTGATGTGTTAAGGCTGGAAGCTTTGTTAATTATTCAGGACAGAACCACTGCTTGGTTTGCATAGGACCCCCTCTACCTCCATGAGTTGAAAACATCATTTATCTTATTTTTATCATCACAACCTGAGAGTGAAATAATAGAGGCAAAGAGAATAGGGGGAATAAAAGAGGGGCATAAAGAAGTTAGGTAATTGTCTAAGATCATGCAGTTGCCATTGGAAGTGCTACTCCAAGGCAGGCTTTATCTCCACACCCATCCCTCCCATTGCTGTGTACTTGGGGTTCTGCATGAAGCAGTCATTTCTTAGAAACTGTCCGTGGATAGCTGATACATGATTTGGCAGTTACAGTGCCCAAGAAGAAACACATTTTTTCCACGTGTTGCATATATCACACATTAAGTGATAAAGGCATGTCTTCATTTGCGGATTTTCTATCTGAACCCTTACTTTTTTTTCCCCCTCCAGGTGGTGTTCTGTCTCTGATTGCTGGTCTTTTTGTTGGATTTTTGGCTGGCTATGGAGCTTACCGTGTCTCCAATGACAAGCGAGATGTAAAGCTGTCACTGTGTAAGGCGTTTTTTCCCTGGTTATGCAGAATCAAAGCTTGGGGGTAGCTTTTTAATACCCAGCCCAGGTGTCCTAGGAAATACTGGTGAGTTGGCAGGTGGCAAAATGCTTGTGTGGAGATGGAACGCTATTCTTGTTCCTTTCTACACAGACCCGATCAAAAGTAATGACGTTGCTGCCAGGACTCAGAAGAATATTTCTGTAAAGTTTGTTACTAGGAAGAGAAAATAAAATTAGAAAAAATGAGGAGTTAGGTCTGAATTTTCTGCTAACCCTCCTAAATGCACGTTAGCATGGTTTTTATTATTGTGAAAATATCTAAAAAGAGACAGTCTTGGATTGTTTTATTGAATTTACAAACTGCTTTTAGATCCCACTTTGCCTTAAGACTGAACCTAGAAAAGCAAGGCTGGGCTCCCCTGACTGTCCAGTGATTAAGACTTTGCCTTCTAAGGCAGGGGGTGTAGGTCTGAACTTCTGGTCGTGGCACTAGCTCCCACATGCTGCAACTAAGACCTCGCACAGCCAAATAAATACATATTTTTAAAAATGATACACATATATTGGGCATTTTATTCATATGCACTTAAACAGTTAATGTACTTTATTGCCAGTCATGTTGATTTGTGTATCAGCAAGTGATTTTGCCTTTAAAGTTGTTCTTAAATTGTGATATCAATGGCCTAGTCTCTTACATAATCTTTCATCTAGTGGTTCAGCTCCTAAAAGGCTGGTGTGTGCTTCTGAATTTGTATTATTATTAGACTGTTGTTATATATTTTGTCTCCAAGCATTCATTTTTTTGAAAATGAAATACTACAAAATAAAGTCAGCCTTTTCCTACTATTATTTTATTAATCAGGTCTTACTTTAAAGATTCACTTTAGAAACTGATTCTTTTCCTTCCGTTTATTGGAAGTCTCCTGTGAGTCTAGGCATACTGCCTAGTATTCCCGAGGAAACTTGGAAAAGATACAGTCCTGGCCTTCCCAGGAGTGTTCTATAAATAGAAATTTAAGTTAGAAAAACACACTTTTTCTTTTCAAGATATTTCAGTAATGGATTTTAACATGCTTGTTTACTCAGAAACCTTTTTGATTAGCTAATTTATAAAGTATTTTGACAGAACACTTTATCTTTTCAAGAACATAGCAACTCAGTACCAACACATAATCATTGTTATATTAGAAAGCTGAAATCAAATCCGTCTGTTTCACAAGCAAGTACTGATAACATGTTTGAGGGGTTCATGCACTGTTTTTTAGTTACAGCTTTCTTCCTGGCCACCATAATGGGGGTGAGATTTAAGAGGTCCAAGAAAATCATGCCAGCTGGACTGGTTGCAGGTTTAAGGTAAGAAAAACCTATTTTGATCTATTCTTTCCTCTGCTGTCATTTTGAAGTGCTGAATTTTGAGCAGAAGTCAGTTTTAACTTGAAAGGTCAAAGTACTTTTTATTACAGTCAGCATGACTATAAAACCTTCAAACATCATCCGTTCTGGAGAAGGCAATGGCAACCCACTCCAGTACTCTTGCCTGGAAAATCCCATGGGCAGAGGAGCCTGGTAGGCTGCAGTTCCATGGGGTCACAAAGAGTTGGACACGACTGAGCTACTTCACTTTCGCTTTTCACTTTCATTCATTGGAGAAGGAAATGGCAACCCATTCCAGTGTTCTTGCCTGGAGAATCCCAGGGACAGGGGAGCCTGGTGGGCTGCCATCTGTGGGGTCACACAGAGTCGGACACGACTGAAGCAATTTAGCAGCAGCAGCCGCAGCATCCATTCAATCAGTTGCTGACATTTATGTGCCTGGGAATGTTTTTATCAAATACACTTAGTGTTGCTATAGTATCTGATCACATGTACACAATTACCTTTTTTCAGAATAAAGAATTAAAATCAGCCTCATTTTTTTCTCAGGATTTACCTGTCTGAGACAGTAAATGTATTCATTTAAATCTGATCTCTCTCTTAGAGAGTTCAACAGTGACAGTCTCTCACAGTTACTTTGAGTTTTTAAGGGAGAAAACTTAATATTTTTAAGAAAGATAAACAGGGAGCTTCACATTTCTCTTAATCTCAGTAATTCTTTCCATGAGATTAAGCACATTCCCAAGTAAAAATTTGTGCATAACATTTTAAATTCTTCTTGGAAGCTGCATTTATATGTTGAAAGCTTTCAATGTGTTCATTTTCTTTGATGTAGGTTTTCACTTTTGGCAATTTATGCTAAAAAAATAATGAGATATATCCAAAGACTGATGTCTATTGCAACTCTGTGTCTAGTTGAAGATATGATGAACTGAAAAATTAGAAGCAGCTTGAAAATTAACCAGTAAGGAAATGGTTCAATAATTGTTTTGTCCACTTAGTGGAATATTGAGCAAGCATTGCATCTCATATTTTCAAAAACCATTTAGTGATGTTCGAAAATATTAATGACAAAATAGGAGATGAAAACAGAATAAACAACCAAATATAGTGTGATCTCAATTTTTTGGAAGTCTGTGTATAGAAAAACAAGATAGGAAGGAAATACTTCAAATACTTCATGTTAGTAATCTCTAGGTGGTAATGGAATGAGAAATTTTCTGCTTTCTACTTTTCAATCGAATTTTCTAGCGTGGCTAGATACAATGTTTATGATTTGGAAACAAAAGTGTGATTATACAGGCCTGATTTCTAATGAGGGTCCCGTTCTAATGATGGTACTTGGTGGTGGAAAGTCAAAGTAGGGTTTACAGGTTAAAAAGACAAGACTCCAAGCTTGGAAAGTAGCTGAGATTGTAATAATAACACAAAATTGCCCCTTGCTGAGTTTTTCAAGCTCCTTGCCTTTACTATCTATTGAAAATTTTGTTTCCTAACATTTCTCTTATGAAAGTTCAGCCCAAATTCTCAGAACATTAAATTCTGATTTTTCTCCTTCACTTAGTGAACATTTTTTAAGTGGCCAGTTCAGTCACATCTGGGAAGTTCAAGTACAGGGATCCTGAGAGCATCTCTGGCCCAGGGAGTAGCAGCAGAGCCGCACCCTGGAAGCCAGGGTCTCGTACCACACAGGTTAGGTGGGCATGTGGGCCTTCTCTCGCCTCCTGAGTCACCTCCCCTGGCCTGTCTTGTTTTAATCCAGCCTCTTGATGATCCTGAGACTTGTCTTACTGCTGCTTTGAGAAGCCAGAGAAAGTGAAAACTAAATCTGAGTCGTTCTGCTCTAATGGCCAGAAGCCTACTGTTTGTACTGAAAAGATAAATTCCAGTGTGGAATGTTCAGTGTGGTCTTATTTTATGTTGGAAACTACCCAAGAAACACTGTCGCCTCTAATATGGACACTAGTTTGAGGGATTTTGGGGTTTTTTTTTAATGAATAGTTTAACCGTTTTCTAATTGTTAGATTCTGATTTCATTAAAGATATTTTAATGAAATTGTGATGTACATCATAAATTGTGATGTACTCTTTGATTTTCTATGTCATGTTTTATAGATGGTGGTTCCAAATACTCATGTCTGGAGTAAGTTTGAACTATAAACTATAACTTATCAGATGATGGAATGCCCTAAGCGGGCTTCATAGAATGCTCTTGTATCTATTTGTCATTTGTGTTATATTCGATTTTTTTCCCCATTTTAATTGTATTTCTGCCAGTGGTTTTTTTTTTCTTTAATAAACTTCATCCCCAGCACACTCTGTACAAATATTATGTATTCAGTATTCAAATAAAAGACCTGTTTTAAGCCTGTTTCTCTCATTTTAAAGTCTTCTCTATATCCTTATCATCTTTGATAGTATTTTTCCCAAGGATTCTATCTTACTCCCTTTATAATAACAGAAAATAAATAAAAGTTTAAATGTTTACAATTTGGAATAATAAAAAATATTAAGAAAATATACTGATACATGGCTCCCTGATTGTCATTCCTTAATATTTTATGTTAAATAGTGTTAAACCACTGAGGACATCAGATCACCCTCATTCTATACTGTGAAGATCAACTACAATTAATTAACTACCATTCTCAAAACCAACAGCAAGAAACATCTCTATTTCCAGGGAATCCTGCCATTTTCAGAAGACAAGACAGATGCAAAGATGAAAAAAAAAATCTGTCTTCCCCTTATTCACTTACAAAATATTTTCAATATTATTGCATAAGTTATAGGAACTCATTGTAGACAAATCAGAAAATATGGACAAGCTAAAAACATCTGTCCTCCTTACCGGCCTTTTTTCTCAGATTGAGCAGGTGTTTAATAGATGTGCATTTTTCCTTGTGGCTATGTCTTAATGAGTAGAAACTGTAGAAATTGGGTACTTAATTACGTTTAAAAAGAATCCTGTGTGAGAGTGGCTTGTGTGTGAGGGCGTCTCTTCTTTTTTCCCCTCTAATCTTTGTTTTCACAAAATAAGTTCTCTTTCACACTACTACATATAAAATAGGTAACCAACAAATACCTACTGTATAGCACAGGGAACTATATTCAGTATTTTGTAATAATCTGTGATGGAAAATAATCTAAAAAAAGATGATAACTGAATAACTTTGCTGTATACCTGAAACTAACACAGCATTGTAAATCAACTATATTTCAGTAAGTTTTTTAAGAAAAACAATACAACTCCAAATAAGTTATCTCTGGGTCTGCTCGTGATGCCCAGTATTAAGGCTTTCTCTCCACCTCCTCTTCTTCTGTGTCCCAAAACTTTCTCATTTCAGACAGTTGGTGGTGGGGATCCCCCTCTTTCTCTTTCACATATTTTCACCAGCAAAAGAAAAAAAGGGGAGCAGGGAGGAGCTGACATAGTCACCTTGGTGCTCTTCTACAATCCTTCGTTTGATTCTTGGGAAGCCCAGAGACATTAAGTGATTTTCCTAAAGTCCCTAAGCTAAAGGGTGGGAAGGACCAGAGCTGTGATCGCTTCTCTCCAAGCCCACCACCTTCTGGATACTCTCATCTTAGCAAATGTCTAATTTGTATTTAACTACTTTTGATAGGAAGAAGCCATGTTCCAAAATTAATAACAAATACAAGAATACAGATAGGGGTAACCAAAATAAACCAAAGCTTCCCCCCAAAGCATTTTCCCCTAAATTTAAAGATTACCTGTGACTTTTATGAAGTGTGATTTGGAAAAAAAAAAAAAAAAGCATATGTTCCTGATTTCAATTTCTCCTAAAATTTCTCATGTCAGGAACTGCAGGCTAATTTTTTGCTGTCTGGTTTGGCAAGACTCCAGAAGCTCCCAGAGTGGAGCCCAGTCTAAAATTCCAATGAGGCCATTCTTGTTACCTTGTTAGGCCTTACGGGCAGCTGGGGAAGAGGGGAGAGGGCAGCTGTGAACCCCGCCAGGCCCAGGGGTGCACAGTCTGGGTGGGGCCATGAAACATTCTGGGATGCATCAAAAGTCCAAATAGACACCGTCAAAAGAATTTTCTGGTATATTAAGATTGAGTTTCTCCAGATCACCCAGAAAAGTTTTCCCAGCAGAACTTTGTTTTACAAAAATGATGTGTTTTTCTCAAGTTTTCAATGTGCTTACAGGCTTACTATATGAGGGCTTACTATCTGCAGGGGCTCCAAAGATAAAGTGCAGCTGTTTTGGCAAAGTTGTGTATGCTAGAGCATGATGATTCAACTTCTGAAAATTTGCTATGACACATTGTAAGGGAAATTTGAGCACAGAAGAAGAATATTGACTAGGAACTTTCTTCTAACCCTGGCCGGCTCGGATGGTACCAACGCTGAAAATAAAAACCATAAGGAAATCAGAAGACCCAGGAAGAGCATCACATAGCTCAGATTTGGCCCTTCCCCTATTTGAAAAAATTAGGTCATCAGAAGAAGAAATGACAAGTTAAACGCTATTTTTTATACTAAGTATTTTTTTTTATTGTTCCTTAACATTAAGAAACAGTTGCCTGTTTCTTAACATTGTTGAGACACAGTTAAACACAGTACTTGGCTGATAAGAATGAGATGAAAAGCATTGTGTCCCTTTTTTCCTTCCCTCCCTCCCTTCCTTCCTTTGTTAAAATCACTGTTTGCACCACCTTGGATAAGCTCAGTATCAACAATCAGTTACCACAGACTTTGGGCACTTATTTAAAAACACTGAGTCATTCATTCACAGCTCAACATTTAAAGAATAAGTGGTAAAAACTGCTTTTTGTTTGGGTATCATATAAAGAGTTTTCTACAACTGCTCCCTAAGTAAGTGCCTAATAACCCCCTGAGATCAAAGTAATTTTCTTATGCTGTTTTTTTTTTTTTTTTTTTGGTCACATTGCAGCACGTGGGATCTTAGCTCCCAACAGAGATTGAACCCATGTCCTCTGCACTGGGAGCACAAAAGCGCGGAATCTCAACCACTGGATTGCCAGGGAATTCTCGGCCCCCATCCTTTGAATACATTTACAATTCATTTATTTTACAAGTTTTACAAATTATACCAGCATACTTATCCATGAAACTCCAGAAAGCTAACGAGTCTAGTTGAGTTGGCAAATCCACACTCTGACTGGTTTTTCAGTTTTCTCTTCATCCTTTTTCTGGTGCAGAAGCAGATGAGTTTTTTCTTCTTCAGTTCAAGCTATGCTTTCAAATAGCTACAGTGTGAAATTGTACCTCCCAAAATACTGTATCATCTGGCAAAAGCTTATGGAAGAAAGCCAGACATAGGATTCTCACTTCATTTAGAATAAGATCCAAATTCCTTGACAGGACTGAAGGAGCGTGTCATCTGCCATCTGTCGCCCCTTCTCATTCTACAGGTGGCTCAGATGGTAAAGAATCTGCCTGCAGTGCAAGATACCCGGGTTCAATCCCTGGGTCGGGAAGACCCTCTGGAGAAGGATATGGCTAAACCCACTCCAGTATTCTTGCCTGGGGAATTCTATGGACAAAGGAGTCTGGCGGGCTACAGCCCACGGGGTCACAAAGAGTCGGACATAACTGAGCAACTAACACTTTCTTTCTTTCTCATGCCGGAAGCCACCCACACCCTCCAGTCATGCCTCCTTTGGCTTGGGGTACCAGACACTGCTTCCCACTCCAGGGCTTTGAAAATTCTGGTGTGTCCATCTGGAACCCTCTTGCCCAACTCCTTGCATGTCTGCTTCTTTCTTACATTGTGTCTCAGTTTAAATGTCACTTCCCCAGAGTGGCATTCCCTCATCACCCACCTAAAGTAGAGCTCTCCGGCCTTCCCTGGTGCTCCTGTGGCTGAGACTCCACGTTCCCAATGTAGGGGGCCTGGGTTTGATTCTTGGTCAGGGAACTAGATCCCACATGCCACAACTAAGACCCAGAACAGCCAAATAAATAAATACATAATAACAAAAAAATAAAAATACAAGTAGGGCTCTCACTGGGCAAAGGGTACAAACTTTCAATTATAGGATAAATAAGTTCTGAGGATCTGATGTGTAATGGTGACCCTAGTTGGTAACATGTGTGTTAGTTGCTCAGTCATGTCTGACTCTCTGCGGCCCCGTGGACTATAGCCCGCCAGGTTCCTCTGTCCATGAAATTCTCTAGGCGAGAATACTGGAGTGGGTTGCCATTTCCTTCTCCGTGGTAACATTATATTGTATTTTTAAAAAGTAAATACGTAAGGTGATGATGGATGTGTTAATTTGGTGGGGGCAACTGTTTCATGATGTATATCAAACATTTTAAAAATATTGTACAATTTCATTTGTCAATTATACTTTGTTAAAGCAGGAAAAGATAAAGCAGAGCTCTGCCCTCTCCTCCCCCTGCAACTCGTCTCTGGGACAGAGTCTGTTTGATTTGCTTCACATCCCTATCATGCGGCTCTTGGGTCTCATCCAGGTTGCCCTGCCACACACTGCATTTCTGCCCAACGTCAGACACTGGAGCCTTTTCAGAGCCTTATTCACAAGCCTGAGCTCCAGATGGGGGAGGGCTGTCACTGATAACGTGTTATTTATTTTGTGAAAATTCTGACCTTTTGAAATGAAGCAGGATTGGATGGGATCAGTGTGACAGCATGTTGGCAAGGAAGGCGTGTGAATCACGAAACTAAGAAAATGAGCGGTATGGACAACATGAATGCTGGAGTGATGGAGGGGGGGGGGTCTGGCAGAAAGTTGCTGATAGAAGAGGAGACGGGGCCTGGATTTTCAGTGAAGAAATCAAAGAGGATAGATATGAGGCAAGACTTTTGAACTGTTAGAACTAATATGGTGATTAGTTCTTTCGGTAAGAAACCAAAGCTCAAGACTTTGGAGAGACGTCAAGTCAGCGCAAAGACTACTTGAGTTTTGGAAGTGACAGCAAAGAGGGAAGGAAATACCAACGGGAAAACCAGCCAGGGATGAAAGAGGACTTTTTTGGATTTGTTTTGAAGTGCTTGTTGTTGCTGTTGGTTTTGAGGGCTGGAGATATAGATGGATAAGGGGAGCAGGACAGGAGAGACCAAAGCCTGACTGTAATTAGACGACAACTTCCCAGGAGAGAGAGGCAGCCTGGGGGGAAGAGAGGAATTGTCCAGAATGACCATCACAGGATAGATTTGTGGGGTTTTACTTGCCTCCTTTAGTTTTAGCATCACATTCGGGGGTATAATTGCCATATAATAAACAGCACATAATTTAAGTGTACAACTGGATACGTGTGTGTGTTAGTCGAGTCCAACTCTTTGTGACTCATGGACTGTAGCCTGCCAGGCTTTTCTGTCCATGAAATTCTCCAGGCAAGAATACTGGAGTGGATTGCCATTCCCTTCTCCCAGGGGTCTTCCTGACCCAGGGATCCAACCCTGGTCTCCTGCCTTGCAGGCAGATTCTTTACCATCTGAGCTACCAGGGAAGTCCAAGAGTTGACAGGTATAAACCCACGAAAGAATCATAGTCAATATGGTCTGTCCTCTGCCCTTGGACTCTTCCCCCTGCTCCTCCCCCACTACATGTTATTTTCTCGTCAAGATAAACTAGTTTGCATTTTCCAGAATTATATATAAATAGAATCATACAAGTGTTTTGGGGTTGTTTTTTTTTTTTTTTTTTTTGGTCTAGTTTCTTCCACTCAGTGTATCATTTTGAAATCCGACTATGTTGTTGGGTGTATTCATTCTTGTTTATTGCAAAGTAGTTGTGTTAGCTTTCTGTGGCCACTGTAACAGATGACCACACACTGGGTGGCTTTAAACAACAGAAATTTATTCCCTCTGGAGGCCTGAAATCAAGGTGTGGACAAGGTTGGTTCCTTTTGAAGGCTCTGAGGAAGAATCTGTTCCGTGATGCTCTTCTAGCTCCTGTCGCTGCCAGTAGTCCTTGGGGTTCCTTGGCTTGTGGAAGCATCACTCTGATCTGTATCATAGAAACGGAGGAAGGAAAAGGACATGGAACAGAAGGACTGATGGAAGAAGGTGAAGAGATGAGGGCATAAGAAAAGTGTCAAGGGGAAGAGAGGAGAACGCTCCAACTTAGCCTTCCATCAGCAGTTTTAGTTTCTCTTGGGAGCAGTTTATGTGGATTTACGATTTTTTAAAATTTTTATTTATTTATTTTAATTGGAGGATAATTACAATATTGTGATGGTTTTTGCTGTACATCAACACAAATCAGCCACAGGTATACATGTGTTCCCCTCCCATCCTGAACCCCCCTCCCACCTCCCTCCCCACCCTACCCCTCTGGGTTGTCCCAGAGCACAGGCTGCAGAAAAAGCAATTTTTCTATTCCAGCAAGCAGATTACTCTTAACTGAAGAGGCCCCACCTACTCTGAGCAGTGAGTATGGCGGATGCCATGTCTGAACACTAGGTGGCGCACTTGCACTCCCTGGG
Organism: Bos indicus x Bos taurus; assembly: GCF_003369695.1. NCBI lineage: Eukaryota > Metazoa > Chordata > Mammalia > Artiodactyla > Bovidae > Bos > Bos indicus x Bos taurus. Next base: position 25,849,829 of record NC_040098.1, read on the forward strand.
GTCTGGCATCCTAGGGCTTTAGGAAACTGTGGCTGTGACACCCGCTTCTGCTGTTCTTGGGTGACTTCCCACAATTACAAATAAAACTGAGCCTTTTCCTTTCTGTCCTGGATCTCAGACAGAGATCTTTCCTAGATCTCTATTATTCCACTCATCTGCCTTTTGCGGCGCAAACCTTCTCAACAGGGCTGTCAGTGGCTGCCATCTCTATATCAAACTTCCCATGGGAACCTGCCCCCCACCCCCACCCCACCGTCAGACGTCTGTCTCAGCACCCTGCTGCCGTCTTCAGTCTCCAGCTGTGTGATGCCACACTTCCCTGCCTCACAGATGCCTCCTCCTCAGATTCCTTGGCTGGCCCCTTCCCTTCTAGGCCGTCTCCTCAATCAATCACTGTCCTTAGAGCTATGACTTCCGATGCCAGGTCATAGATATTTGCTGTTTCCGTCTTGGTCTCTCCTGGACTGCTTACTCTGGGGGAAGTTAGTGGATCCATCAGGAGGACACTCAAGCAGCCCCGTGAAGAGGTGGACAAGGAGGTCTTCTGCAGTAGCTGTGAGAGTCAACCATGTTGGCAGTGGATCCCCCATCCCCAGTCAAGCTTTCAGATGAGTGCAGACCCTGCTGAGGGCTTGACTACAGCCTCCTGGGAGATCCCAACCCAGAACAACCCAACTAAGTTGCTCCCAGATCCCTGACCCTCGTAAATTGTCTCGGGTAATAACTGGTCAGCTTGACTTCACTAAACTTTGGGGGTGATTTGTTATGTAGCGGGAGATAACAGATACACCCATGCCTACCTCTCTGACCTCATCTTTCATAGTTTCTCACCATGCCTCCCACCATGCTTGCCTGCCTGCTGTGCCTGAAGTCCACCAAAGTTCTTCCTGACCAAGGCCCTGGTCCCTCTTGTTCAGATCCTATTACCCTGGGTCTTCTCATGCTGGCTTTTTCCAGTCAGTAAGGTCTTAGTCTGCTCTGACCACTCCTTTAGAGTTAACCATTGCCCCATCACCATCCATCACATTGCTCTTTTATTTTCCTTATATAATAGCATTCATCATTAAGCATAATTAACCTTTAAAATTGATTTATTTATTCATTATCTGAGCAGGAAAATGCTCATGTACCATTGCATCTTCTGTGCCTTGAAAAATGAAAGAAACAAAATAGATGCTCAGTAAACATTCACTAAATAAAACAGTGAATAAAAGCTTTTAAATATGTTTTATTGGAACCATAATCTTTAAGAGGATTTTATCAATTTCTGAGTCAAAGTCTAAATTTTTTTAAATGGGGTATGTTTGTCTGGCCTGTTGCCTTAGAATGTTGCAACTATGTTGAAAGCTTCAAAGGACAACATATTCAAACATAGCTGTAGAGTGCAGAGGGGAGGTGAGCAAAGACTGTGGGGATCACAATCAACACAGGTTAACCTTGTGCTGACACACGTGTCCAGGCAGCTCTGGTTGGAAGAATGTTTCAATACAGATTTGTTCTTTCAGAAGATTTTGGAAAATTGACAAGTTGCTATATATAATGGGCTTCCCTGATGGGTCAGATGGTAAAGAACCTCCTGCAATGCAGAAGACCAGGGTTTGATCACCTGGTCGGGAAGATCCCCTGGAGAAGGAAATGGCAACTCACTCCAGTATTCTTGCCTGGAGAATCCCATGGACAGAGGAGCCTGGTGGGCTACAGTCCATGTGGTTGAAAAGAGCTGGACACGACTGAGCTATGAACACAACACTATATATAATACCTCAAATCTTGATCCAATCCCTCCAGGACATTCAGAGTAATATCTACTTACATTTATATAAATATAAATATGTATTAAAATATATATTTAAAATATGTTTGTAAATATACACATATGTAGTATATCTCCATGAAAATGCTGGATGATGTAGGGATCAAAGACCAAATGCAAATAACTTTGTAACAGATCTCTGTGTGTTTATGTCACAAATTACCCAAGAATGATACTCAACAGGCATGATTTTGGATTAGAACGGCCCATTTTGTCGTTTCTCTTACTAATGTAATGTAAGCCTCCTTGACAACAGGGACTATATCTGGTTTGTTTATCCTTAGTTATCATGCTCCTGGAATACTGAATGTTCCCTATTAGATATAAAATAAAGATTCCATAACTGAATAGTAAAAGGGGTTGATAACGTGAAGGAAAGAGGTTGTCTGAAAAAAAGAGAAAAGTTTTAGGTTATGGGTCAGAAGAGCAGCAAAATGCAAAAAAGACTGTTTTTGTGACACCAAGCACATCAAATGAAAATTTCTACTTAACTTGCTTTGACAGTGATAGCTGGTACATGCATAACTTTTTTGAACAGATCAAAGAGTCCATGATACTTTTTCTCCTTTTATTTATGTTTAGGTCTGAAACACATTCTAGGAGGAGATCGTGATTTTATACGTGATCAAAACAAAATAGATTGTTTTGCAACTAAATCTGCATTCTAATTAAATCATCAACTATACTTTGAAAAAGTTTATTAGTTCCACAACAGCCAAGATCTACATTTAGGTAAAGCACTTCATTGTTGGAGAACTTCAGAAGAGTGATCCTGCATGTCGTGGGCAGCCCTGCCTGCTTTATTTAATCCTGAAAATCCTCTTTGCTTCTTCCAAATTTTTCTCATCCATGGGAGGCTTCCTCTGGCTGCCAGGCTGCAGAAACTTCTTCACAGCCGGGAGACTGCTGACTCTGGCTTTCAGGCCCTGCAACCCACGAGAGCACAGCTCAGAGTGCTGCTAAAGACGAGCCCCGTCACTGACACAAGCCAGGGACCCCAAGACCCTCCTAGACAAGGGCCAGCCAAGGCCCCTCCATCAGCACCAGCAGAAGGCTGGACACAGACACCAACTAAGACAGGAAGATGACAGCCCAATAGCATTTTCCCCAGAGATGTCTTAGTGCAAGACTCTGTCCAACTTTCTGAACTTCCTAATTATCAGTCCTGCAGGTTCACCCTCGAGTGCAGTATGAGGAAAAGAAATGTGTCAGATATCAAGACAGGAAAATGAAAATATAGGGCAATTGGGCTGGAAGTGAAGACAGAAAATATGAATGGTAATCCGTGAGGCAAGTCAGGACCAATCTGCTCTTGGAGGGGGAGAGAGACAGGCAGAGAGAGACCAGCATGTGAGAGAAGGAACAGGAGCCGAGGGGAGAAAACCACTCAGCGCGGACCCTAGCACCTCAGTCCCAGGGTCCAGAGAGCAGATGCCGAGGTGGGGGGTGTGTCTGGACCCCAGAGCCGTGGGAGAACTCACCTTCAGCAGAGGGAAGTTGGCCAAAAGGCTAGGGTCCAGCTCTTCCACATAGTAGAGAAGTTCAACCAGGTGGATGTCAGCCTTGCTCAGCTTGTTGCCCACAAGATAATCTTGTCCGTGATTCTTCAGCACCTGGCGAATGGAGGGGTCAGATCAGGGACACAGGTCCTGGCAGGCTGGACCCCTGCTCCTCCCCTGCCCCTCACCCAGCCCCACTTCTATCTCTGCCCCTCAGTGAGTGGGTGGGAACCTCAGACCTTCTGCTCCCCCTGACACATTAGCAATAAATTAATACTTGTGAAGTTAATGAAAGAATGATTTAAATTTTATAAAGATGACAGTGTTGGTTTAAGCTTTTTATTTACATATAAGCCTCCTGTATCTTACAATCATTTTTTTTTTCAGTTTGTGATTTCTGTTTAGCATGATTTAAGGTAGTCTAATCATGAAACATTCTCCTCTTACATTTAAAGAGAAATATTACAACTAAGATGTATACTAGGTGTAATGATGGAACATTAATTTCTTGGTTTTGTATGACTTTCTTTAAGAGTCTGAGAGCCATGTCCCCCAAATTTGTAGATTATTTTCTCCTGAATAACTTTTCCCCTGTCTTTTCATCTCTACCCCACCACCCCCATATCTGTTTAGATATGTTTCATCCACTCCCAAAACACTAACGCATTCTGCTGACTGGCAGCTGCTCTCATGTCTCCCTACACATGGTATCAGAATATTTTCTGATGTATTGCTGACATCATGCTTCTCTTGGATCAAAGCCCCTGCACCACGTTCTGAGGATCCATCTACTCCAAGCTCCAGTGTGGCTCTCAGAGCTTCTAAAGCCCAAGTTCTAAGTATGTGAAATTCCATTGAAAAGGGAATTCCAGATTGGTCTGAGTAAACAGAAATGTGGCTGAAAAATTATAACTTGGGTAAAACTGGTGCAAGTTTTGCTCATTGTTGATTTCTATAAAGTGCCCTGAGAATCAGAGTACTACATTAGTATTCAGACAGGCTCACAGAGGTGAAGGTCAATGCCCTAGCAATGCCAGGTACTATTTTCCCTTGTCCTTTGATCTCAGTGCCAAAAATACTGAACAGTCCACTCACTTTTTCAAATGCAGGGAAATAACGGTTTGTTGTTCTCTCTTTGATCTGAGCTATTTTAGCATCTTTTTGATCAGGTGGGCACAGTGGTAAATGCATGATCATTTCCCCCAAGTCTTCCACGCCCTCTGAGTACATATCAATCCTGAAAGACAAAATGACCAAATTGTCAGATATCTCCTGCCTTAGGTTTTACAGTTGAGGGGGCATCAAGAAATGGCAAAGTCATTCACCTCCATTGGGTGCATCTTTCTATGCCAGTCATACAGTTATGATTTTTTAAATTAATTTTAACATTTCATTCCAGAACAAATCATCTAGATAGATATATATGTCTAATATTTTTGTTATACACATGGCCAAATATAGAAAGAGCATATCAGTGACCCAGGCAGAGTCACAAGAATGAGAGAAAAGGGTGGAAGCAGGGCAGGCAACCATGAGACCACACTTGGGTTTGCCGTCTCTGCTGTGGTGTGGCCTGTCCACAGTTAATGTGGTGCATTAGTACCACCTCAGTCGTGTCGAGAGAGAATCCTGGCACCGCCACCCCCATCACATCCTTTTCCCTCTCTTGTCCTGTTATAGCACGAGGCTCATTTAGCTGCCCAATACCAGCACTCCTTTCAGGTACTTCCCATAGAATATGGTTTCACAATGCTCTCCATATACTGTTGCTGGACTCTGGCTTTGTTTGCATTTCTCAAGACTCTACCCAAAATATCCCCTGTAATAGTGCATTTCTTCATTCTGTTCCCACAGTGCATATTCCACATAATTTTGTTGTTTTTCTTCCAAAGATGACTTCCTACAAGAGTGTTCTTGAGTAAAAAGCTTTGTTGAAATATAACTCACATAGCAGAATGTCACGCTTTTCAAGTGTAAAACTGCGCAAGGGGTAAAGTCTCAGGATTCTGTACCATCATCATTCTCTAATTCTAAAATATTAGTATTTTCATCACTCCCAAAAGAGATTTTTTTTTTCAGGCATTCAACATTCCTTACTCTCTCCAGCTTTGGCAGTCACTAAACTGCTTTTGGTTTTATGACCAGGAGTGTCCTGAATGTGCCAGACAAATGGAATCTTACAATATGCCTTGTTTGTGTCTGGTTTCTTTCTGTAAGAGAATGTTTTCAAGTTCCCTCCATGTTGAAGCATGGATCAGGACTTCATTTCTTTTCGTGGTCACATAATGTTCCATTGTATGGATGTGCCTGCCTGTGTTCATCCATTCACCAGTTAATGGACATTTGTGCTGTTTCTGCTTTTTGAACGTTATGAACAACAGCACTATGAACTTTTGTGTACAAGTTTTAGTGTGGTTGTATTTTTAGTTCTCGAGTATATTCCTAGTAGAGGATTGCTGAGTTGTATGGTAACTCATGTATAATTTTTTGAGTAATTGCCATATTTCATGATTCAATCATATGGTCCCATCACAACACAGAGGAGCCCCCCCTCCAAATATGGCTGCAATGAATAAGTCAGGCTGCTACATGTGAAGTGTTAGTTGTTCAGTTCTGCCTGACTTTGCGACCCCATGGACTGCAGCCCACCAGGCTCCTCTGTCCATGGGATTTTCCAGGCAAGGATACTGGAGTGGGCTGTCATTTCCTTCTCCAGGGGATCTTCCTGACCCAGGGATAGAACCCAGGTCTCCTGCATTGCAGGCATTATTTACTGCCAGAGCTATGAGGGAAGCCCCTGGCTGCTATAGACATACTCAAATGTTCCAGACAACCCTAGCATCTTGGGCTCAATATCTGCTAACCTTTGTCAAGCGACCAATTCATATAAAAGACTGATAAATAAGGTTCCTGGTCATCATTCTTATAATTTCTGGAACTTAAAAATCGTCTCCTCTAGAGACTTCCCTTCTAAGGCTTTATCCTCTAGACACTCAGGTGCTTTGTCCCTTGTCTCTAACTGTTGGTGGGTGTTAAGCTCAAAAGGGCCTGAGCTTCTGGTGTTCCACCGTCCTCCCAGCTTCATAGTCCATCTGTGTTTGGAGACCTCTGTCACCGTTCTATATCCATGGTGCACATCCTTACATAAACATATTAAAATGAATTTATTTAATTTATTTGTGTGACTGTGCCGGGTCTTAGTTGTGGCATGTGGGAACTTTTAATTGCCGCATGTGGAATCCAGCTCCCTGACCAGGGATCGAACCCGAGTCCCCAGCATTGGGAATGCAGAGTCTTAGCCACTGGACCACCAGGGAAGTCCTACGTAAATTCTTGGTTCCACTTCAAGTTTACTCTTCCCGCATCCTCATAGGTCTCTGTAGTACTGGATCTCAGTTACATCATGAAGGTCTGTACTGCTGTTGGTCATGATCTCTGTGAGCACATCCTGCTCACTCAGGGAAGCACCTAAATTGTTCCTATTAATCACAGATGAAAGAACAGAAAAAAAAAATACCGTACAGGGCTCTCTCCTTCATGTCTTTCCCGTAGAGGTTGTATTTGGTGGCAATGTAGTTGAGAATGGCTCTGGTCTGCACCAGCTTCATCCCATCAATTTCAACCATTGGCACTTGCTGGAACATCAAACTCCCATCTTTTGAAAGAAGAAGAGAAGTAGAGTGAGATGTTGGATGAACCATGCTGTTTAATTAAACTGAAATTTTTTATGAATCAAACTTTTTGTGGAAATGGCTGAAGACATAAAAGGAAACAAAAATTTTTACTTGGTAAAATATCAGTAGGAATAGCATTTTGCTTTTAGCTTCCTGGAGTCCTTCTTATCAATTTGCCTCTTACTTTTCAATCTGTCATTTCACTTTTTATTTCCCATCCAGATGATGGTATGTGTCTTTATTTTATGTATTTGACTTGCCTTCATGGATTTTTTAGGAACAATATGGGAGAGGTTCTACTAGCCAGTTGCCAAGTCAAATGAGATATTTCTAAAGTAAGCCTCCTGTGGTTCATGGCGTTAAGGGCAGTTCTAAGAGAGACTCCTACATTCGGTGTTTTGTATGCTCATAAATCCCACCCCCAGACAGTGCCCGGGGCAACCCTCTTTTTCCAACTCCATTGCTGCTGGCCCTTGTGCTTTATCTCCCTCCTCACACACTCACCTGGACTTAGAACTATTTCAACACCAGTTGGTTGGTTGAGTCTGCAATATTGCTACAATATTACTTTTTGAAACCCATTAATGAAAAGGACTCATGGCAATGGCTGGGCTTCTTTCTCTTCTCTTCTCTCTGATGCATGTGTTTTTCCTGACTTTGGGTGGGAGGGCTGTGTGGCATCCTGAACTGGTATGGTCACTCACAGTGCAGAAAGGCAGAGAGAGCACAGAGAGGGCATTCATGGGGCACCGGGGCTGGCTCCTTTAGCAGATACTCGAGTTCCAGCCCAAGTCCTGGGTGAGCTGCAAGACCTCCTAGAGGAGCCCCAACCTTTACCTTTAACCACGTTTCTCCCACTCCCCTGATGCACACTCACGATGCACACACATGGCATTGCTAGTGTTCTAACCTCAACTGAAGACTTTTACTAGATACTCCCATCAGAGGAATTTAGTTCTTGGTCTTACCGTTTCTTAGCTTATCCAGGTCTTCTGGTTGTTCTATAAATTTCTCTTCAAACTGAAAAACAGAAATAGTCAATGAGTCTTTGTTATTTCATTCCATAGCATTCATTGCTGAACTTGAACGTCCCCTGTCTGATGCTATGTAGAAGATAAGATTTCCAAGTTTGGCAGAGGGCAATGATTATGGCTTCTTGGAAATTCAGATTAGAGCCACCAAGATAAATGTGTGGCTTGTAGCACATAACTGCTTATTTTGCGGGTTCAGTTCCCCTCCTCACTGTCTCCATCTCTGTCAATCATTAGATATGCTTTGGGAGGAGGATGTCACTGGAGGGAACAGACAGCAAGTTCTAGTTATGGAGTTTTAATATCTCTGAAAGCCTTTCTCTTCCTATAAGGTCAGGACAGGGTATTGCATGTCCCCCATCATGGAGTATCCATGGGGTCAGTGATCCCCAAGATGTCACCAGGGGCCTCTGCTGTATATTACCTCTTCCCATTCAAGTTTATATTTTAAAAGGGGTCTTGATGGTGAGGGACTTCCCTTGTGGCTCAGACAGTAAAAAATCCAGCTGCAATGCAGGAGACCTGGGTTTAACCCCTGGGTCGGGAAGATCCCCTGGAGAAGGGAATGGCAACCCACTCCAGTATTCTTGCCTGGAGAATCCCATGGACAGAGGAGCCTGGTGGGCTACAGTCCGTGGGATTGCAGAGTCGGATATGACTGACTTTCATGTGTAGATTCTTGATGGTGAAGAGTTTGGGAACTGGGAGTTTCTAACTTGCTAAACAGTTCACTGTGGATCTGCATGAACTCACAGGGTCAGTCTGTGCAGTCTACATCTCCCTCTCAGGCTGGGCTGGACAAGAGGAGGCCTGGATGCTCTCAGCGTCTCAGCACCCTCCTGTGCTGAACTCAGTCCGCCCAGGAACTCTGAACACATTCTTGAACCCCAAGGCTGGACCGCAGTGAAAACCGTTGGTTGTTGATTATTAGAAATTAAACAACCTGGAATGGCACTGTTTGAATTTTTCTGTGTACTTGTTTCTTCACACACTTGAGAATGGATCAAGCATGAAGCAATCAAGAAAGTGTTATCTAAGGCTTAGGTAAACATGTTGTTAGGGAGCTAAGGGAGCACACTAGAGCTTCCCTTTGCAGAACCCCACCTCACCTGAAGCCCTCCTTTACTGCTCCCCGCTAAGGGACCAAATCTCCAGAGTCTGTCCACGACTCCCTCCCCAGGGAACCCTCACAGAGTTGCTGGGTTCCTCTGACCTGGGCTGAGAAGTGCTTTTCTCAGTGACACCTCTAGAGGGCAGCACTCAACAGAGTCCCACAGAAACCTACAAATTTGCTGCGGGGAATATGGAATTGTAACTCTAAAATGTTTGGGTGTCCTTCTAGGTGCTCCCACCCCCCTTTTAATCACCCACACACTTGTCTGCATCCTCACTAGAGTGTAAGCTGCCCAAGGGCAGGGACTGTATCTGTTTCATTTATCCCTGTATCCATTCAGTTCAGGTCAGTCACTGAGTCGTGTCCGACTCTGCGACCCCATTGACTGCAGCACGCTAGGCCTCCCTGTCCATCGCCAGGTCCCGGAGTTTACTCAAACTCATGTCCATTGAGCCGGTATCCGTTAACCAGCTTCAATAATTATCAGTTCTATTATATTACCCAATTGTAAGTCATTTATATGCTTATCCCCCTTCCCCTTGTAAGAATTTGAAACAAATCCCAGATATCACATATTTTCATTTAAATACTTCAGTGTGTATTTCCAAAATATAAAAACTATTAAAAGTAACACAGTACATTATAATACCTAACACATTAACAAAAGTTACTGAATATATCTATTGATATTTAATGTTCACATTTCTAATTGTATAACTGTCATATATAATATTTCACAATTTTAAAAATCAAATTCCAACTTAGGACCACACAATGTGATTAGTTTCTTAAATTTATTCTAATTGTTTATTCTCTTTGACAGGAAGAACATTTAATAATCCATAAGGACAAATCTGTTTATCTCTTAATAGCTGACAAATTTTCTTTAATGAAAAACAGCAGGTCATTTAGAAAGAACAGTCTCCTAGCTCACGTGAGAGAAATAGTTTGATGCTGTCAATTTATATTCAACTGGAGATGAAACCTACCTCCACTCCGGCTGCAGCCAGGAGCCACCGAATGCACTCCATTCTGCCACGTCCATTGAAGTAGTGTAACTTGGGTTTCCCCGCCATGATGGCAGTCTCCTGGTTTCTCTAAACATTGATGAATGAATGAATGAATAAGTGAATGAATGAACAAAGATAAAACCACAGAAGCCAAATGCACTTTATGATATATGGCCAAACAGCATCAACAGTGCTGAGGAAGTGTCGACCTCCTTCACGGCAGAGTTGGAAGAGTCCCTGGAATGCATTCCTTGGTCTGTATTCTAACCTCCTTTAAACCAATCATGGAAAATTGTACCAATCCATTCTCCAGTCTCCACTGGGTAAAATCTGATTGTCTTGGTAGGCTAAGAGGTAAGTCTGTGGTAAGGATGATGGGTGGGTATTAGAGAGGGAAAGGACTAGAGAACTAGTATATATGTATTTTTAATTAATGCATTTATTTGACTGTAATGGGTCTTCTCTGTGCCAGGCAGGATCTTCTTTTCAGTTGCACCATGTGGGATCTTTAGTTGTGGCAAGCAAACTCCTTAGTTGTGGCATGTAGAATCTAGTTCTGTGACCAGGGATTGAACCCAGTCATTGGAGAGCATGAAGTCTTAGCCACTGAATCACCAGGGAAGTCCTGAGCCCTAGTATTTACTGCTGCTGCTGCTAAGTCTCTTCAGTCGTGTCCGACTCTGTGCGACCCCATAGACAGCAGCCCACCAGGCTCCCCTGTCCCTGGGACTCTCCAGGCAAGAACACTGGAGTGGGTTGCCATTTCCTTCTCCAATGCATGAAAGTAAAAAGTGAAAGTGAAGTCGATCGGTCATGTCCGACTCCTAGCGACCCCATGGACTGCAGCCTACCAGGCCCCTCCGTCCATGGGATTTGCCAGGCAAGAGTACTGGAGTGGGGTGCCACTGCCTTCTCCAGTATTTACTGAAAACCTCCTAATGGTCCTGCTCCAATAACCTCTTTGGATGTTTAATCCTCACAACAATCCCATGAAATAGTTTTTGTGGTTTTTCTAGTTAATAAAACCAAAGCTCAGAGGTTACATGGCATGTTCATAGTCATAATCCAGTTAGTGATGGATGCAGATATCCACACCTAGGATTAAAATGAGGACGAGGCTGGAACCTACACAGATGCAGGCCCTGGGACCCTGGGAGGGAGGGGCCTTGAAGCCAGAGGACTTCAAAGAGAGTGAGGAGGAGGAGGTGGAGACAAAAGCCATGTTCAGCTCCTTGGCTGTTACACTGCATTAGTTCAAAAGCTGAAATTAGGACTCAGATTTGCTTAACTGTTGCTCAAAAATCCTAATTCTTTCTACAGGCTTAGGACGCTAAGTCCTTCCATTTCCTTGCAATTCTAGATTCTACCTCTCTTGGTACATCTTCTATCTAGAACAAGGGATGTTGCTGCATGAACTTTACAATCTAGGATGGAACCAACATTTGTTCAATGTCTGTCACGCAGTGGGCATTGTCACAAATTTATCTTCATTTCATTTAACCCTCCCAAAATCCCTGCTGTGAAGTTTGTCATTGATCTCACTTTGCAGTTGGGAATATTGAAGTTTCTAGGGTAACTTGCCCAAAATAGGTGGTGGACCTGGGATTCAAAGCTACTTCTATATGAATCCAAAGCTTGGTTTCATTTTTCCATATTAGTGTTTTTCCAAATGTGCATGACAATCCTTCAGTGGACTATGAAATCCACCAATTTTTAAAGTAGAAGAAAATAGAAATAGGAAATATCAAAGTGCCTTCTATGTTCAAGAGGTAAGCATCATTCCATGAAATTTTAGTTTTGCTGTGTGTATGGGTAAAGGAAAGCACATGTGCACAGTTATCTGGTCATTGGAATGGTAAGAGATACTTTGGTTGGGTCAACTCAATGAAGTTTAAAAGCCCTTGGTCTACAGCAGCCTGTCTGAAGGGTGGACATAGCAGGGGACAGAGAATGAAACTCAAAGGCTCTGGACAGAACTAGTTCTATTATGACTGTGAAAGGAAACATACAGGACTCATAAAAAGCAGGAATCCCAAAGCCAGGATGTATGGACAAACAGCTGCATTTTCTATGCAAATCCCAATGTTTAGAAAGCACTAAGATTCTCTTGCAAAATTTTGTTGTTATGGAGCTTGGGACAAAAATATACTTCTCTTTACCCAATAATCATCTCCTGAAAAGTATACACGACATGAATTTTAGATACCAAATGTTTTCAATATCCACATTTTAAATGTGAGATCAACGGTCTAACCTTTGGAAAATAAAGGATCCCTTGGAAACCTATTTATCTCATCTGTCAGGAAGTTGGAGATTGTGTACATTGTACTTTTCTTATCATGGGGAACGGAGGAGCTGTGATTCAGCAGAATTCTGAGAAGGTGTCGCTGTGAGGTGGAAGTCGGAGATCCCCCTCACACTAAGCTCCTTCTCACACTAAGCTCCCTTATTCAATGACCAAGGATCACGTTACGAAGGGAAATGAATTTTTAACTTACATAATATTTTATCATATCTTTCTTATAATATCTTTCTTCGTCTTTTGACGGCTGGGGCAAATGTGGTATAAACCTCCTGGTCCCTAGAAAATGAGAACTAGAGAGATTCAGTGACTTGGCATCAGTCACACACGTGTGTTCCTGATTCACACTCAATAACTAGCAAGTGTGTCCACCTCTAGGACAACTCCGGGAAACGGCTTCTAGGATCCTATTATCAGGAGGAGGAAACTCGAGTTCAAAGACCTGAAGCTACTTTCCTAGCTCACTCCTTTTGTGAGCACTAGGGTCCTTTGAAGGCATCTTCTGACTTCTGATCTGGGGCTCCCTCTCAACCAGGTAACACTTATGCCCTCTCTCTGCTGATCTCTGAGACCTTCAATATTAGTTTGTTACCCATTCAGAATCCGTTAGTCAATTAACAATTAAATGGGAGAGAAGGAAACATGAAATTCATGAGTTCCTTTTCTGTTAGCTGATTCCTAGGACAGCAGAGCCTGGTGGGCTGCCGTCTCTGGGGTCGCACAGAATCGGACACGACTGAAGCGACTTAGCAGCAGCAGCAGCCGGGGCTTGATATGAGGAAGCACAAGCTGGAATCAAGATTGCCAGGAGAAATATCAATAATCTCAGATATGCAGATGATACCACGCTTATGGCAGAAAGTGAAAAACTAAAGAGCCTCTTGATGAAAGTGAAAGAGGAGAGTGAAAAAGTTGGCTTAAAACTCAACATTCAGAAAACTAAGATCATGGCATCTGGTCCCATCACTTCATGGCAAATAGATGGGGAAACAATGGAAACAACAAGAGACCTTATTTTGGGGGGCTCCAAAATCACTGCAGATGGTGACTGCAGCCATGAAATTGAAAGATGCTTGCTCCTTGGAAGAAAAGCTATGATCAACCTAGATAGCATATTGAAAACCAGAGACGTTACTTTGCCAACAAATGTCCGTCAAAGCTATGGTTTTTCCAGTAGTCATGTATAGATGTGAGTTGGATCATATTTAAAGCTGAGTGCCGAAGAATTGGTGCTTTTGAACTGTGGTGTTGAAGACTCTTGAGATTCATTTGGACAAATAGAAGATCAAACCAGTCAATCCTAAAGGAAATCAGTCCTGAATATTCATTGGAAGGACTGATGTTGAAGCTGAAACTCCAATATTTTGGCCACCAGATGTGAAGAACTGACTCATTGGAAAAGACCCTCATGCTGGGAAGGATTGAAGGCAGGAGAAGGGGATGACAGAGAATGAGATGGTTGGATGGCATCACTGACTGGATGGATGTGAATTTGAGCAAACTCCAGGAGTTGGTGACAGACAAGGAAGTCTGGCGTGCTGCAGTACATGGGGTCACAAAGAGTTGGACATGACTGAGCGACTGAACTGAACCGAACTGATATGAGGAAAAATGGATAAAAACATACCTTACTTTACCTGAAACCCTAAAAACTTACTATGAGTAAATTGAGCACTATTATAACTATGTTTGACCTTCACAAGGAGGTAGGCTTATATTCCCTGAAAGGAATGTCTGTGTGTGTGAGTGTGTGTGCTTAGTTGCTCAGTCGTGTCCGACTCTTTGTGACCCCATGGACTGCAGCCTGCCAGGCCCCTCTGAGCATGGAATTCTCCAGGTAAGAAAACTGGAGTGGGTTGCCATTCCCTCCTCCAGGGGATCTTCCCAACCCAGGGATCAAACCCATGTATCTTGCATCTCCTGCACTGGCAGATGGATTCTTTACCACTGCGCCACCTGTGAAACCCAAAAGGAGTGTGCCCTGGGATAATCCAGTGTGAACTAAAGGAGCTGTATCTGGGAGCTGGTGGGGAGCAGGGCCCGGATGACAGCGTTTCTTAGCAGAAAGAAGGAAGGCTTAGAGGCTAACTGCTTTCCTTATGAGGTACATACACTCTGGGGGGTTGTTTAATCTCTTTACCTCAGCGTTCTCTTTTAAAATATAGTTATATCTACTAGTGAAGCCTGATGAGAAAATTAAAGTATGAAAAATTCATAATAGGGACCAGGAAATTTCCCTCCTGCTCCCAGTTGCTGGGAGATGGGCAAGTCTCCGAGCACACTGGGCAGTGTGTGTCTATTTACCTCTTGACTCAAAGGTCTTGTAGGCATAAGAACTTATACATAAGTCATTCTGGTTCACTTTTTATTTGGTTTGTGTGAAATATTAGTGATGATCACTGATTAGTTAACTTGGATTGCATGAAGTTTTTGGCAAAGGTTTAGGGAGATACATCTCAGCATATTTCCCTTTTGCAGCCCCAAGATTGTAGCTGGCCCCTGGTGGAAGCATGCACCCTGCCTTGCCTTGCCCCTCAGGCCTGGCCCTGCCCCACTCACTCCCTGTTCTGGACTCCCTGGAATTTTTCCTGCCCTATCCCTCACCCCCTTTGCCACAGCAGGAGCTCAGGTTCTCACTCTCAACACCTGATGGAAAAAGATCCCTTCTCTCCAACCTCTGGTTCCTTACCTGAATATGCAGACCCTTCACAGATCTTTTTTCAACACCTTATTTCTGGTTGATGTCTGCGTATTTCCTCCTCTTAACAAGTTTCCTTCACAGCTTCAAAGGCCTTTGTTTCTCCCCCAATATTAGTACTTACAACAGTGCATTAACTCCTGCATTCTGATTCGAACGCCGCTCAATTGTGTCCAACTTTTTGCGACCCCATGGACAGAAGAGCCTGGCAGGCTACAGTCTACGCAGTCTACGGGATTCTCCAGGCAAGAATACTGGAGTGGGTTGCCATTTCCTTCTCCAGGGGATCTTCCCAACCCAGGAATTGAACCCAAGTCTCCTGTATTGCAAGCAGATTCTTTACCATCTGAACCACTGGAGAAGCCCTGTACCTTGTAGCCAGGTGAATGTTTGTGCTTTTTGAAAGCTAGTTTCTGCTCCCGTATTATTTAGTTTTCCATCCAGACCACTTTTGGAGGTTTGCCAAGAGTTGTTGAAACCCAGAGAGAGAAGGGGACTTGCCAGCTGGCTAATCACAGCACAGAGTTTCTGTTGACATTCAGACTTATTCCTATAATGATATATCTTAATTTTCAGTCTTCACAGCCCACGTAGTATTACAATGTCACAGTTTGCACCCGTTGTGTGTTGACTCTGTCTATGGAGAAACTTACTTCAGCAAAAACATCTACTCTCTGGTTCGCACTGGTCATATTCTCCGATTGTCTAAAAAATTCTTTTTTCTCTTCACATCATGAATTTTTCCCAGATCTGAGTTCTCACACTTAGTGTTTTACATTCTTTATTTTTACACTTCTGTAAAGCTATATTCAACAAAAGTAGACTAAACAACTTGAAATGTCCCTTAAGAAACCACAATATGAGTACAAAACAGTTTTTCTTGTGCTATGGGCACATTATACTGACATATAAAATCAGTACTTACCTTAGGACTGTCTGTCTCCCACTTGGCTCAGCCCCTGAATGCCAGGTCCACATGTGTTTATAAGCTGCTGTTACAGTTGACTAACTCCGCCTCTTTCAAGAGGGCAAGAGCCCAGTTAGGGAGAAAGCTCTCCTACAGTGTTCAGAGCTGCAGATTCCATGCTAGATTTAAAAAACAAAAAAAAATGATGAATCATTCCCTTATCATGATACAACTAGTTAATATGTTCCTTTCAAGGTTGGCAATTAAGATTAAACACAAAATTTCAAGTTGCTGGACCCACTCTGCCAGAAGGTGAAGTTTTGAAGTATGACTTTTTCTTTCCTTCAGCTTTTTTAACCATGAGAAAAAAATTGAAATATAGTTACTTACAATGTTGTGTTAGTTTCAGGTGTACCGCAAAGTGATTTAATTTTATGCATATATATAGTCTTTTCCAGATTCTTTATGCTTATCAGTTATTGCAAAATACTGAGTATAGTTTCCTGTGCTATATAATACATCCTTGTTGCTTGTCTCTTTTACATATAGTAGTGTATATATGTTACTCCCTAATTCCTAGTTTATCTCTCTGCCACCTTTCCCTTTGGTAACCATAAGTTTGTTTTTTAGGTCTGTGGATCTATTTCTGTTTTGTAAATAAGTTCATTTTTTTTTTTTTTTACAATTCACATATAAGAGATATCATATGATATGGTATTTGTCTTTGACTTACTTCACTTAATATGATAATATCTAGGTACATCCATGTTGCTGCAAATGGCATCATTTCTTTCTTTTTTTATGGCTGAATATTATTCTATTATATATATGCAACATCTTCTTCATCCATTCATCTGAAGATGGATATTTAGATTTCTTCCTTGTCTTGGCTACTGTAAATAGTGCTGCAATGAACACGGCACATATCTTTTTGAATTAGAGTTTTCTCTGGCTATATGCCCAGGAGTGGGGTTGCAAGATCATATGGTAAGTCTATTTTTAGTTTTTTAAGGAACCTCCCTACTGTTCTCTATAATGGCTGCACCAATTGACATTCCCACCAACAGTGTAAGAGACTTACTTATTCTCCACATCCTCTCCAGTATTTATTTTTTACAGACTTTTTAATGATGGTCATTCTGACTGGAGTGAGAGGATGCCTCACTGGAGTTTTTATTTGAATTTCTCTAATAGCTAGTGATATTGAGCATCTTTTCATGTGCCTTCTGCCCATCTGTTTGTTAAATTATGTTTCTTTGAAAAAACTTAATGTAAGGTTTTTGTGAATTGGATATAAGGACTAGGGCAGATGATAAACCTCTACTGTGGGGACACCAGGGAGCTGGTATCATTAAAGGGCATGTGCACCTCTGGAATACTTTATTGCATTAGGTTGTGGGTAAACTACAGGACACTCAAATTTAGGCACACAATAAATAATTTTTCAAAAAAGTATTCTCTAAACACTGTATGAAATATATGAAAAAATTACTTATTGTATGTCAGAAATTCACATTTAACAGGTATCCTGTATTTTATTTTCGCTACTAAATCTGAAGGAGGAAACAGACTTAACAGGCTCCATATTGAAAGCAGGACTCCATCTTGGGCCAGACTGTGGACTTTGAGCTATATGCCCAGTATCTATGGAAACAACATACCAACTGGAAAACCAGGTCCCAGGGTGGAAGAGCCCCAGGATTCATACCTAGACTCTCCATCACCTAAAAGAATACCCTAATTAGCTGTGTAACTGAATAAAATCATAAATTCTATTATGCTTATTGGGGTATGACCACAGGCCTATTGATAATTGTCCACTGTTAATTACCTAGGCTTAAGGCATATGAATCCCAGGTTAACTTTGACTGTATCTTTCTTTTCCTTTGTTCAGACTAGTTTCAGGGAATTTGGGGAGGTGGGTTTGGGCACGTACCCTTAGGGAACAAAACGTTTTCACAAAAACTGGTCAGGGTCTTTGGCTAAGAGGAGACTCTGCCTTGGGCCCACCAGTGTAAAAATCTGCACTCCACCATCTGCATTGTCCTGAGTGAGTTTGTTTCCCAGAACGCATGGCTACAACAAATCTGGCAAAGCAAATTTTATACTTTTTCCTCCCTGCCTCACTCAAATCAGCCTCCCTACTTACTCTCTGGACCTTTGCTCATGCTATTTGT
Source organism: Bos indicus x Bos taurus (assembly GCF_003369695.1). Taxonomy (NCBI): domain Eukaryota; kingdom Metazoa; phylum Chordata; class Mammalia; order Artiodactyla; family Bovidae; genus Bos; species Bos indicus x Bos taurus. Next base: position 25,868,054 of record NC_040098.1, read on the forward strand.
TCTGTTCAGAAAAATACCTTAGAACTACCTTGAGCTCCTACTCTACTTCCCCTATAAGGTCTTTTCTTACATTACATTGACACTATATGTTTTAATATTAAATTAGGACTCCCCCTAGAGCCTCCAGAGAAAATGTGGCCCAGTCTGTGCCTTGACTTTGGACTTCCTCCTGTTGACTTTGGAATTCATCCTGTTGTTTAAAGCCCCCAGTTGTAGTAAGCTGACACAGCAACCGCAAGGAACCAACACAGTCCTGCTTACTCCCTTACAGTACAGGATTACTGTGCAGCAAATCCTACACAGCTCATGACTGCATCCATCCCACAATTAGTAAAGGAAGAATTCTTTTTCTCAATATAATTACACTGTTCTATCACACTACAATTTTATAATTTATATAATTTACAATTATAGCTCCTTAATTTCATTGAATGTTCAACATTCTAATTTTCCCCATTGTCTCATAAAGATTTCTTGGTACTTGGTTTCTTTGCAATAGGGCCCAAGCAATGCTGTCATTACAGTGATATGAATACATATGTCTTGAAGACTTGGATGAATGAATAGAGCTGTCAGGCAGATGAGAGTGGGTGGGGACTGTGAGGAATTCCCACAGCCCATGAAGGAGGAAACAGAACAGGCTCTATCTTGAAAGCAGGACTCCATCTTGGGCCAGACTGTGGACATTGAGCTATATGCTAGTTTCAGTATCTATGGAAACAACATACCAACTGGAAAACCAGGCCCCCGGAAGGAAGAGCCCCAGGGCTCTCTGTGGCCTAAAAGAATACCCTAATTATCTGTGTAACCAAATAGAATCATGCATTCTATTATGCTTACTGGGGTTATGACTATAGGCCTACTGATAATTGTCCACTGTTAACCACCTAGGCTTAAGGCATATGATCACTGGTTAATTTTGATTTTATCTTACTTTTTTCTTCATTCAGACTAGTTTCAGGGAACCTTATAAGCATAATAGAATGTATGATTCTATTTGGTTACACAGATAACTAGTGTATTCTTTTAGGCCACGAAGAGTCTAGATACAAACCCTGGGGCTCTTCCATGGTTGGGGTGGGGTCCTGGGTTTCCAGTTGGTATGTCGTTTCCATAGATACTGGCCATATAGCTCAAAGTTCCACAGTCTGGCCCAACATGGAGTCCTGCTTTCAAGACAGAGCCTGTCCTGTCTGTTTCCTCCTTCAAAGTCATATATATTCATTCATATCAAATTCACACATGTCATCTGTGTCATAGAGATCAGATCTGGGGGACCCCATCAAATGGGGGTGGGGTCCCTATGCAGGGCCCCAAAGAGCCTCGTGCAGCAGAGCTGTGATGACCAGACAGCCACAGCAGGGTCCCCGAGCACAGAGCTTGGGTCCCTTGGGTTCTTATTATTACCCCACCTCCCAGAACAGTGGAGAGCCCACAGTAGACAAAATAGTTGTTCAAAAATGGGTAAGAAAAGACATTTTTATTTTAGATGAAAAATGTCTCTCAAAGAAATACAGAAAATGTCTTTCTGCCATGACCCCAGAAAGGTAGCTCTTTCCTGTGAAAACCTAAGACTGTCAGATATAAACTGTTACACTTTTCTCTTTGTTGGGATGTTACAGATGTTATAGGATGATCCTTGGAAAATACTAAGGGAATATATAATATAATATAATATTATATATATATATATAATGTTTCCTGTTCTTATTTATCTTTTAATTCCAAACTGTTGTAGCCACGTGGTCTGGGAAAAAAACTCACTCAGAAGGACGATGCAGATAGTGGAGTGCAGTTTATTACACCCACGGGCCTAAGGCAGAGTCTCCCCTTAGCCAAGGACCCCGACCAGTTTTTGTGAAAACCTTATATACCCTAAGTGTACATGTTCAAACCCATCTCCCCAAATTCTCTGAAACTAGCCTGAACAAAAGAAAAGAAAGATACAATCAAAGTTAACCCTTGATTCATATGCCTTAAACCCGTGATTCGTATGCCTAGGTAGTTCAGTTCAGTTCAGTTCACTTCAGTCGCTCAGTCGTGTCCGACTCTTTGCGACCCCATGAATTGCAGCACACCAGGCCTCCCTGTCCATCACCAACTCCCAGAGTTCACTCAAACTCACGTCCATCGAGTCGGTGATACCATCCAACCATCTCATCCTCTGTCGTCCCCTTCTCCTCCTGCCCCCAATCCCTGCCCCCAATCCCTCCCAGCATCAGAGTCTTTTCCAATGAGTCAACTCTTTGCATGAGGTGGCCAAAGTACTGGAGTTTCAGCTTTAGCATCATTCCTTCCAAAGAACATCCAGAACTGATATCCTTTAGAATGGACTGGTTGGATCTCCTTGCAGTCCAAGGGACAATCAAGAGTCTTCTCCAACACCACAGTTCAAAAGCATCAATTCTTTGGCACTCAGCTTTCTTCACAGTCCAACTCTCACACCCATACATGACTACTGGAAAAACCATAGCCTTGACTAGATGGACCTTTGTTGGCAAAGTAATGTCTCTGCTTTTGAATATGCTATCTAGGTTGGTCATAACTTTCCTTCCAAGGAGTAAGCATCTTTTAATTTCATGGCTGCAGTCACCATCTGCAGTGATTTTGGAGCCCACAAAAATGAAGTCTGACACTGTTTCCCCATCTATTTCCCATGAAGTGATGGAACCAGATGCCATGATCTTCATTTTCTGAATATTGAGCTTTAAGCCAACTTTTTCACTCTCCTCTTTCACTTTCATCAAGAGGCTTTTTAGTTCCTCTTCACTTTCTGCCATAAAGGTGGTGTCATCTGCATATCTGAGGTTATTGGTATTTCTCCCGGCAATCTTGATTCCAGCTTGTGCTTCTTCCAGTCCAGCGTTTCTCATAATGTATTCTGAATATAAGTTAAATAAGCAGGGTGAGAATATACAGCCTTGATGTACTCCTTTTCCTATTTGGAACCAGTCTGTTGTTCCATGTCCAGTTCTAACTCTTGCTTCCTGACCTGCATACAGGTTTCTCAAGAGGCAGGTCAGGTGGTCTGGTATTCCCATCTCTTTCAGAATTTTCCACAGTTTATTGTGATCCACACAGTTAAAAGCTTTGGCATAGTCAATAAAGCAGATGTTTTTCTGGAACTGTCTTGCTTTTTCGATGACCCAGCAGATGTTGGCAATTTGATCTCTGGTTCCTCTGCCTTTTCTAAAACCAGCTTGAACATCAGTGGACAATTATCAATAGGCCTGTGGTCATACCCCAATGAGCATAATAGTATTTATGGTTCTATTTGGTTACACAGATAATTAGTGTATTCTTTTAGGCAATGGAGAGTCTAGATACGAGCCCTGGGGTTCTTCCATTGGGGAGGGGCAGGGGGTCTGGTTTTCCAGTTGGTTTGTCGTTTCCAAAAATACTGGGCATATAGCTCAAAGTCCACAGTCCGGCCCAAGATGGAGTCCTGCTTTCAAGATGGAGCCTGTTCTGTCTGTTTCCTCTTTCATTCCCCCCTCTTGATGCTCTTAACTCATAGTATGAGCATCACTCATAGGGATATATTGCACCCTGGCTCTCCAACCGCCAATCGGGGAGAACGACATCAACCTTTGGATTACAAAGTTCATAATACATTGTAAAATGCAAGGTCCACAGAACAGAACTATCAAGGCAACTATACAATGGTAAATTAATTTTCCGCCAATTACCCTTCACCCAAGAGAGTACCGAAGTCCAGAAAGGAATGTTTTCATTTGATATTGCTTTTACCTGGTTTTTTCATGACATCTAAAGCAGCTGATATATTGTCAGATAAATCAGGAATATATACATAACATTCAACCTTAACTATAGCACAGGTCCCTCCTTGAGCAGCTGTGAGCATGTCCAAAGCCGTTTTAATTTGAATTACTGCTTCTGTTACTTTTATGAAACTGGTGTTTACATAATATGTAATCCTATGACCCAAGTCTATTGACTGTAGGTCTAGCTTACATCAAGAGGGCAGAGAGAGATTTCTGTGTCCCAGAAAAGAGCAGAGTGGTTTAAAGTCTCCTTGGCAGAGCAGTGACAGCCACCAGGGAAGTCTACCCGTCACAGACAGAGGCATAGCCCTACATACACAACAGTTGGAGGTATTTTGGAAGTTGGCATGTCGATGAGGTCAAGCAGCAGGAGTTGATCATGTGGCTTCATCCTGAAGGGGCTTGTCCGGGATCTTCTTTTCCTTCTTCTTAAGGATGGTCTTAGTCTCTCGAGGGTCAGCGGGGTCCCTCTGTGCAGTCCACTCAGTGTTTTCTGGGTCTGCGTGGTATGCTTTCTTCACCCTGGTATGATGGATCCAAGGGGCAATACCTGCAATTTTAACTGCTGTAGGGGTAGTTAGAATAATATAAGGGCCCTTCCACCAAGGGGCTAGCAAATCAAGTTTTCAGTCTTTGACCCATACTTAGTCACCAAGCATAAACTTATGAATCTGTTCCCCAAGGGGGAACAGCACCCTTTCTTGTAAAAACTTAGTTACCCAATTTATTACCTTACCCAGTTCCATCTGCTGTGAAATCCCATCCCCCCTTACCTGAGGCAAATTTGTTGATACCTGTTTTATTATGGGAGGGGGCCTCCCACACACAGTTTCGTATGGAGAATAGCCTTGGGACTGTGGTATCATCCTGAGTCTGAGCAGATCTGTCAGAAACAAGTCCACCCAGGAGCAGTCAGTCTCTACGATCCACTTGGAAAGTCTCTTTAAGTGTCCGGTTGGTTCATTCCACCATCCCAGAACTCTGGGCTATCGGGGTCCAGCCCTGGTTGGATCCAGGGATTCCCTCAGGAGGACAGTGTTGGCAATTAGAATAGCAAAGCAGAGGTTTATTAGATGCTCAGTAATAACTGGTTTACGTGGGAAATCAATAAAGTTCATGACACCAAACTTGCTCTGACCACGGAGGCCGCAGGCACCCTCTCGAATAGTGGAAGGTGCCCCACCTTAGGCACCTTCTCGAGTGGGTCTTAGAAACCCAGGCAAATAAGTGGTCCCAGAGGACCCCCACGCTCCAATTATTTTGGCATGAAGGAAGAACAGAAGAGAAAAGGAGGAAAAGGAAACAAGAAAGAACGACATGGGGAGACCAAACTTCGGTGAGCGAGGCCCATAGCTTTATTTTCAACAGGGGCTTTTATACCCTAAGCTGCATATAGAGGATAATAGAGGGTGTGAAATCATGCAAAGTCAGCAGTCTTCGATCCTTATCAAAACCAGGGTTTCTTTTCTGCAAACTTATCGTATACAAATGGTTTAGGTGATTTACATCATCTTCTGGCCAGAGGCCTGTTAACATTTTATGACTCTGACAAAGGTTTGTCAACCATAAGACTTATTTTCTCTAAGAATAATTATTTTAAAGTTTGGCGCCATCCTCCGAAGGTGTTAGATAAAGTTGCATTCCTATAGGGCAGAAGTGCAGTGGGTTTACAACGAAGGAAAAGTTGTTAACACCAAGGCCACTACTTATTTTTTCTACATACCAACTATATTAATTAATACACTTCCAAGGATACAATACAGGAGATGTGGAAACGTGGCAGCAAGCATTGGCTCAACAATGAAATCTTCTACTAGTTCTATTCTGACAATTTCTAACTCTCTGAGAGGCTCTATACTATTTGAATATCTTAAGCTCCCCGTGCCTCTTGAGGTTGGGAGACTGTAAACAATCGTATGCATAGCTGTAGGAGTCCGGGTAAACCTGTCAGGCAAGTTAGAGAGCCATCTGAGGGGTTTGTGAACTAAAACACTCTTGTCACACCCATGAACTTTATTAACTGGAGCTGTAAGTTAACTCTTTTTCAGAGAGGGAGATGGTGGTGGGGGACAGCCCCCCGTAAAGTCAGAGGTGTAGGTGAGAACACAAAGCAGTAAAGTAGGCAGACTCTGGTTTTGGGGTAGACGCTCAGGCAGGCCCAGAGGGGCACCCTTCGAGTTCTGGCTCGCCTTGCCCACCAGAACTCTCCCACATGACCTTGTTATGGGTGGGGACTCCCGTGCTGGCTCCCGGCACTGGGCTTATATGCAGTGTGCAGTTTCCATTTTATGTTTAAAGTTGTGCTTACTTGTTGTACTAAATCAGCTACGAAAGTCAGGCCATTGTCTGATCCAATGCTGGTAGGAAATCCAAATCTGGAAACTATTTTCCTAAGCAGGCACTGGGCTACTTTTGATGCTCTTTCAGTCCAGGTAGGAAAAGCTTTTACCCATCCCAAGAACGTACATACCATGACCAGCAACACTACTAGTAATGGTAGTGTTGGTGAGGTTTCATTTCAGTGAAGTCCACTTCCAGGTGTTCAAAGGGCAGTGTGCCTTTTAGTTGAATCCCCAGAGATTTCTGTTTCAGAACCTGTGAGCAGGCAATGCAGTTTTGAGATTCTGTCCCGCATAGGGAAGAGAGGCAGGGAACCAAGAAATATTTTCAAATTAGCTCTTTCAGTTTATCAAGGCCTACGTGGGTTGCTTGGTGTGTTTGGCTTATCAGAATGGGTGCCAGCTCCTCCCGTACCAATGATTTGCCACTTGGCAATTCCCACCATCCCTTTTCAGTCCTCATGGCCCTTTCTGCTTCGACTAGTTGGCTTTGGGTTTCATTGTATTTTGGAGAGTCCCGCGTTAGCTCTGGCAGCTCCACCAATATGAAAGCTTTAAAAGAGGCTTCACTTGTCACCCCCAAGCCCTCAGCCGCTTGTTTAGCGGTCTTATCTGCCAGTTTGTTTCCCCGAGTGCAAGGGGTATCCTCTTTTTGATGTCCTCAGCAGTGTATGGGCTGCCGTCTATGGGGTCGCACAGAGTCGGACACAACTGAAGCGACTTAGCAGCAGTAGCAGCAGCAGCAGTGTATGACTGCAACACTTTCTGGTTCCCAGGCAGCATCTAATAGGGTCTTAATTTCTTCCTTATTTAATATTTTTTTCACTAGCTGTCAAAAGGCCTCTCTCTTTATACAGAGCCCTGTGTACATGTATTGTGGCAAAAGCATACCTGGAGTCTGTGTAAATGTTTGTCTTCTTACCTTTTGACAGCTGGAGGGCCTGGATTAGAGCATACAGTTCTGCCCATTGAGCTGACCAGTGTGTTGGCAGAGAGCTAGACTCAACGACGGTTTCTTCCATGACTACTGCATATCCCGACAGTCATTGTCCTTATTTCACCAGGCTGGTGCCATTGATGTACAGGACCAAATCTGGGTCGGGGATTGGCTGGTCTCTCAAGTAACGTCTGCTGGCATATTTCCTTGCAATCATGTGAGGGCCCACCTTCTCCCACAGGAAGGAGAGTGGCCAGATTCAGGGCCTGACAAGGCTCAGTAGTAACATGGGGGTTTTCACATAACAGTCCCTGGTATTGAGTAATCTGGGATGTTGACAGCCATTTATGGGGGTCCCCTCGCAGGAGAGTGTTGACCTCATGTGGGACTTTTATGATCAAATCTTGGCCCAAAGTCAGCTTGGTTACCTCCAGGACCAATCAGGCAACTGCAGCAACTGCCCGTAAGCATCCCACCCATCCAGTGGCAACATTGTCCAGTCATTTTCAGGAGATAAGCCATGGGTCTGTCCCATGTCCCCATGGTCTGGGACAACACTCCCATAGCCACCTTGTCCTTTTCAGTCAGGTAAAGAGTAAACAGTTTATATAGGTCTGGCAAGCCCAAGGTGGGTGCTGATGTAATTGTACTGGGTTTGAGTTCTATTACCAATGGGACTTGTTTTGCAAGCCTGGGGGTGGGGGGCGGGTTGTCTTCCTCCCAGACCTCAGGGAGGTTGAGTTAACTCACTCGCTCTCTCTCTGTCTCTCGACTGTTTAGCCTGTCCGGTTTCCCTTCTGGGAGACTGTGAAACCTCCATTCATCTTGAGGGGTTACCGAGAGGAAGAGTAAGGTGGTTGATCCTACTCGAAGACTGGGTCTTTCATGGAGGGGGGGAGGTCACTTGTGCCTCCAATTTACCAAGTCTGTTCCCAACAAAGGTACTGAGCATTCAGGGATGTATAAAAATTCATGAGTCACTTGGTGTCCCCCAATCTGACATTTTCGGGATAGGCTTGAGACACAAAGCCTGCATTTATCACCATCTGAGACCCAGCAGCCTCTGGATCTATTGGCTTATAAAGTCTACAAGCCTCACACAGTCTTTTGTAGAACTCAGAGGGTGATTCACTTTCCCTTTGAATCACTTTGGAGAGTTTTGCCATACTCATAGGTTTTCGGGGCCCCCTCTTGAGGCCTTGTAAAATAGCTGCCCAATATCTCTCCAGGGGGCCCCTTCCTTCCTCTGTGTTACAGTCCCAACTGGGCCTCTCATCGGGGTGACTCATCTGCCCACCGCTGCAGGTTTGCTGTACCCTCAGGTGCCATTTCTCTTAACCATTTTCTGACCTCAGTCAGGATCCTGTGTCTCTGCCAGTTTAATGTATCTGTGGAGGAGAAGGCAATGGCACTCCACTCCAGTACTCTTGCCTGGAAAATCCCACGGACAGAGGAGCCTGGTAGGCTGCAGTCCACGGGGTCGCTGGGAGTTGGACACGACTGAGCGACTTAACTTTCACTTTTCACTTTCATGCTTTGGAGAAGGAAATGGCAACCCACTCCAGCGTTCTTGCCTGGAGAATCCCAGGGACGGGGGAGCCTGGTGGGCTGCAGTCTATGGGGTAGCACAGAGTCGGACACGACTAAAGCGACTTAGCAGCAGCAGCAGAGGAAAATAATAATAGGCTACAGGGGGCTGATGGTAGTGCCCACATGCATCCTGAACTGGAGGCTGTTGTAGCTCTCTGGGGGGCGTCTGTAGTGGGGTTCTTTCCCCCTGTTCCTTGGCAGAGTGCAGCCTCTGTCTAATTCCTGTGTTTTCTTCCCCCTTCCCATCAGTACTCACTGAGAGAGGTGGATACGATCTAGGAGGTCCGGCTGAGATGGAATTCTGGGGGCGTTGACCAGAGGTCTCCATCGCTGGGATCAGAGCCTGCCGAAATGGAGGCTCTACAATCTCTGGGAGAGCTGGCAGAAGAGCAGAGGCTGCTGCAGGACTTCACCTGGACCTGGATTGGGCATTAAGGTAGGCTCCGGTCCTGGTGGAGCACTGGGAGGCAGGTGCATCATTGTCCAGCATGGGGGAGGGGTCAGGTCATCCCTGTCCAAATCCTGTAGAATTTCCTTTTTATCATCAGTCAATTTTTGTGCCATTAATATTTTTCCCTTTCCCTTCTGGATACAGAACTTTGTCCAAGTAGGAGGGTCTTGAGCGAACCCTAGCCATGAGTCAATATATGGATATTGATCCAGGTGTCCTGGCTCTCCTGTGACTACTGTATAGACTGCTTCCACTATTTTTAAGTTCATGGTGTTCTCTGGTGGCCATCCTACTCCCATAGGGGGCCATTCGACCTCACAGAGTATGTGGAGGCAGTTAGGCATCATTTTCACCCCATAGTCTTCTCCAAATCCCTTCTTTAAATTTTTAATCATGCACTCCAATACAGTTGCCTTAGATTCACTTCCCCCTATCTTGCTTACCATCTCGGACCTTCTTCTACTCTTCCTTTTTGTTCTGTCTACGAAGTTCTCGGTACCATATGCACTTCTGATATTTCCACTCAATGACACTTAAATTGCCATTCTGCCTCCTTCCTAATTGGGGTGAGAAGAGCCTTACCTGCCAGATGCCAGAGGGAGAAGGGGGATCAGCATGTCTTCACCTGCCGGTCAGCACGGCAGAACCAGAACACCACGTGGTCCAAGACTGTTTCTCCCTTAACTTTTAAAGTCCGTTCTGCCTTGGTGGACTTGATCAGGTGCGGATGAAAACACAGATGGGTTAAATATCCCACGTCCTAGGCCATCTCTGGCAAAGTCAATTCGTACTCACTTATATATTCCCCTCCTTCTAGCCTGACAATTCGAGGGGGTCAAGAATGTCACAGCAGATGGGACACCTCCTGGGGGAGGGAAGAATACGAGCACACAAGGACCAAGTTTCTTCTCCTAAAAATCCCTTGGCGATTGCTTGGTAATAATTTTTCCCAAGACGGCATGGACACCACCCGCTAAATGACCTTCACAAATTTCCTTCCTAAACCCTAACACGCTTGTTAACCTGTGTACCAAGCAGTTGCTGCCACCTGTCTATTCCAGGCCTCTGTGGGTCCGTGCCCCTTCTAGTCCCTCCCAGGGGGGTGATCAGGCCCCCTCTTCCACCCTGCCAGGGGGCTTCCTCCTCGCCTGAGCACTCAGTTCCCTTGCGGCCGTTCACTACCTGCCAAAGCAAAGTAACTGGGCATTGAAAGGCTGAATTCTTCCAGAGGGGCAAGGCGCCTTCCCCTCTCTAGGAGATTCAAGCCACAAAGCCTCGGGGTGGCCTCAAATGAGACCAGTATCCTCAAAGTGAGGAGTTTCCCTGCCTATGCTCCAAATGTTGTAGCCATGTATTCCAGGAAAGAAACTCACTCAGAAGGACGATGCAGATAGTGGAGTGCAGTTTATTACACCCGCAGGCCCAAGGCAGAGTCTCCTCTTAGCCAAGGACCCCGGCCAATTTTTGTGAAAACCTTATATACCCTAAGTGTACATGTTCAAACCCACCTCCCCAAATTCTCTGAAACTAGTCTGAACAAAGGAAAAGAAAGATACAATCAAAGTTAACCCGTGATTCATATGCCTTAAGCCTAGGTAGTTAACAGTGGACAATTATCAATAGGCCTGTGGTCTTACCCCAATAAACATAATAGAATTTATGATTCTATTGGGTTACACAGATAATTAGTGTGTTCTTTTAGGTGATGGAAAGTCTAGATACAAGCCCTGGGGCTCTTCCATGGTGGTGCGGGGGCGGGGTGGGGGGTGGTGGTGGTTCTGGTTTTCCAATTGGTATGTCATTTCCATAAATACTCGGCATATAGCTCAAAGTCCACAGTCCAGCCCAAGATGGAGTCCTGCTTTCAAGATGGAGCCTGTTTTGTCTGTTTCCTCTTTCAAAACCATAAAGGTGAGAAGGAGATCGTAGTGAAAAAGAACACATTGGAAGTAAATCTGCTCATAGGAGCTTTATTGTTTCATTGTTAGAATATTTCAGATTTGTCCCGGGCAGATAGCTTTATTAAAACCTAAAAACCTTCTTAACTTCTATTATTTTCTCATCCATGGGAGGCTTCCTCTGGCTGCCAGGCTGCAGAAATTTCTTCACGGCCAGGAGACTGCTGACTCTGGCTTTTAGGGCCTGAAATGCACAAGAACACAGCTCAAAGTGCAGCTAAAGAGCAGCCTTGTCACTGATGCAGGCCAGAAGGGACTCTGAGACCCTCCTAGACAAAGGCCATCCGAGGTTCCTCCATCAGCACCAGGAGGAGGCCCATGAGATGGGAAGGGGACAGCCCAGGAGTGTTTTCCCCAGAGAGATCTTAGTGTAACAATCCATTTGGCTTCCTAATCTTCCTACACACCAATGCTGAAGGGTTCACCCTTGAGTGCAGTGTAACAAAGAGGAATGTGTGAGATATCAGCACAGATTAAGGCTCCAGATGTCAAGACAAGAAGAGCTAGGACAAGGGGCTGGAACTGAAGACGGAAAACATGAAAGGTCATGTGTGAGGTCAGTCAGAGCCAATCTGCCCTCAGAAAGAGAAACGGGGAGAGAGAAATCAACGTGTGAGAGAAGGAACAGGAATTGAAGGGAAGAAGTGAGATGGGGGGAAACCCACTCAGACAGACTCAGGGAAAGAGGGACACACGCGGGACAGAGGGGAGCGAAGAGGAAATGAGGACAGAGGCTGAGGTGGAAGAGGGACCAAGAGAGAGCCAGCCCTGGGTCTCTCTCCTGGTAAAAGGCAGGGCGTTTTCCATGGGGCAGAGTCCACCTCCGATGTCCTTGGCTTGACAGATTCTTTCCACACTCTGGACCAGGGCCTTGGAGTGAACTGAGGAGACCGGGGGGCAGCAAGGCCTGGACAGGGATGGGGACCCTAGCACCCCAGTCCCAGGATCCAGAGAGCAGATGCCAAGTTGGGGTGTGTCTGGCCTCCAGGGCCATGGGAGAGCTCACCTTCAGCAGAGGGAAGTTGGCCAAAAGCCTGGGGTCCAGCTCTTCCACATAGTAGAGAAGTTCAACCAGGTGGATGTCAGCCCTGCTCAGCTTGTTGCCCACCAGGTAGTCTTGTCCATGGCTCTTCAGCACCTGTTGAATGGAGGGGTCAGATCAGGGACACAGGTCCCTGCAGGCTGGACCCCCGCTCCTCCCCTGCCCCTCGCCCAGCCCCACTTCCATCTCTGCCCCTCGCTGGGCAGGTGGGAACCTCAGACCTTCTGCTCCCTCCAACTCAGAGACGGGCCAGGCAGGTTCCTGCTGTTCCCTCCTCATGCCCAGTGGAAGGCAGACCACCATTTCCGTTTCCTGTTCACACCTCGCTGTGGCTGCCTTACTTCTTCCACTGGGCCAAGGCCTTAGCACCATCTGCACCAGGTTCTTGTGGACCGCACACCCTCAAGTGTGCAGCCCTGGACTCCACAACATGACCCTTCATCCATCTCTCTCTGTCCTCTCTCCCTCCTCCTTGGGCAGTGTCTCCATCTTCATGACAGCCTTCTACCACCCAGAGCAAACTAATGCAGACTCTGTATTCCTTCTCTTCTCTTTTCCTCTCCTCATTGCCTGGTCTTACAATCATTTTTTTTGGGGGGGGGGGTTCATCATTTTAGTTGAGCATGATTTCATATAGTTTTTGATCATTACTTTGCCAACAAAAGGTCTGCCTAATCAAGGCTATGGTTTTTCCAGTGGTCAAGTATGGATGTGAGAGTTGGACTATAAAGAAAGCTGAGCACCAAGAAATTGATGCTTTTCAACTGTGGTGTTGGGGAAGACACTTGAGAGTCCTTTGGACTGCAAGAAGATCCAACCAGTCTATCCTAAAGGAAATCAGTCCTGAATATTCATTGGAAGGACTGACACTAAAGCTGAAACTCCAATACTTTGGCCACCTGATGCAAAGAACTGACTCATTGGAAAAGACCCTGATTCTGGGAAAGACTGAGGAGGAAGGAGAAGGGGATGACAGAGGATGAAATGGTTGGATGGCATCACTGACTCAATGGACATGAGTTTGAGTAAACTCCAAGAGCTGGTGATGGACAGGGATATCTAGCATGCTGTGGTCCATGGGGTTACAAAGAGTCAAACATGACTGAGCAACTAAACTGAACTGAGGTGATCGTGAAACATTCAAACAGAAACAACTAAAATATGTACTAGGCATAATGATGGAACACTACTTCATTGATTTTATTTCACTTTCTTCAATAGTCTGAGAACCATGTACCGAAATATCTAGATTATTGTTTCCTGAACAAGTTTTCCTCTGTCTCTTTCTCTCCACCCCACTGCCCTCATATCTATCTAGATACATGTCAATCATCCCAAAACACTACCACATTCTCCTGACGGGCAGCTGGTCTCACGTCTTCCTACACAGGACACCAGAATATTTTCTGATGTATTGCTGACATCATGCTTCTCTTGGATCAAAGCCCCTGCACCGTGTTCTGAGGATCCATCTACTCCAGGCTCCAGTTTCGCTCTCAGAGCTTCCATAGTCCAAGCTCTAAGTATAACCATGAAATTCCATTGAGTAGAGAATTCCAGATTGGGTTTGAGTAAATAGAACTTTCTTGAAAAATTATAACTTGGGTAAAACTAGTACAATTGTTCTACACATTCAATTTTTATAAAGTGCCCTGAGAGTCAGAGTACTACATTAGTATTTAGAAAGGCTCACAGAGGTGAAGGTTAATGCCCCGGCCATGCCAGGCACTATTTTTCTTCGTCCTCTGACCTCACTGCCAAAGATGCGGAAAAGCCCACTTACGTGTACAAATGCAGGGAGATAACGGTTTGTTGTCTTTTCTCGGATTAGGGTCAGCTTGGCATCTTTTTCAGCAGGTGGCTGCTGCCGCTGCTGCTAAGTCGCTTCAGCTGTGTCCGACTCTGGGCACAGTGACAAATGCATGATCATTTCCCCCAAATCTGCCACACCCTCTGAATACATATCAATCCTGAAAAGATAAAATAACCAAATTGTCAAATGTCTCTGCCTTAGATTTTGGAATGGTTAAGATGAGACATCGAGATGTAGCAAAGTAATTCTCCTTTGGTGCATTTTTCTATGCCAGTCATTTAGCTTTGTTTCTTAAAATTAATTTTAGCATTCCATTCTAGAACAAGCCATCAAGGTAAACATATGTATAATATTTTTGTTACACACATGACCAAATATAGGGACAGAGCATATCAGTGACCCGTCCATAGTCACAGGCATGAGAGAATTGGGTGGAATCAGCACAGGTAACCACTGGGACCACACCTGGATGTGCCATTTCTGCTGTGCCGTGGTCTGAGCACGGTCTGAGCATGGTCGGTGTGATGCATTAGGACCACCTCAGTCATGTCCAGCAGGGTCCTGGCACCTCAGGCCCAGTCACATCCCTCTTCCTCTCTCATCCTGTTAGAACACCAGGCCCATTTAGAGTCCCAACACCAGCACTTCCTCCAGTTATTTCCCATAGAACCTGGTTCCATAACACTCTGCACATACTATTGCCAGACTCTGGTTTTGTTTGAATTTCTCAAGACTGTACCTCTCATTCCTTTTTCATGGCTGAATAATATCCCCCTGTATGGATGGACCAACTTTTGTTCTTTCTTTCATTCGTTAATGGACATCTTTGATTCTAATTATTGATTATGAACAACACTGCTATGAACTTCTGAGCATGAATTTTAGTGTGGGGGTATTTTTAATCCTCTTGAAAGGGATTGCTGAGTCATATGGTAACTCTATGTTTGACTTTTAGAGTAAGTGCAATAGTTCCTTGAGTGCTAAGTCATGTCTGACTCTTTGTGACTCTGTGGACTGTAGCCCACCAGGATCCTCTGTCCATGGGATTCTCCAGGCAAGAATCCTGGAGTTGGTTGCCTGTCCTCCTCCAGCGGGTCTTCCTGACCCAGGGATCAAACCTAGGTTTCTTATGTCTCCTGCATTGCAAGCAAGTTCTTTACTGTTAGCGCCACCTGGGAAGTTCCTTACATGATTTTAATTTCAATCGTGTAGTCCCATCACAACTGAGAGAATACCCCTCACCCCCAGGATATAGTAGTACTGGAAAATCTGGCCAACTAAAACTATATCTAAATGCTTGATGTAACCTTACCATATTGAGCTCAACCTCTGCTAACCCTTGTCAAGTGGCTGGTCCATATAAAGGGCTAATAAGTTTCTGGTCATCATTCTTAGAATTTTTGGAATTCAAGAACCAACTTCTTTAGATCCTTTCCTTTCTAAGCTTTATCTTCTAGACACTCAGATGCTTTGTCTTTTGTCTCTGGCTGTTGGTGGATGGCCAGTTCGGACGAGTCTGAACCCCTGGAATCTTGGTTCTACCATCCTCTTCGCTTCACAGACCATCCATGTTTGGAAACCTTGTCACTGTGCTATATCCATGGATGGTATCCTCTTCCATAGGCAGTTGATTTCACTTCAAGTTTATTTACTCTTCCCTCATACTCATAGGTCTTTGCTGTACTGGATTCAGTTATGCCCCACAAGGCTTATATCATCATGTTGGTCATGATGCCCTGCTTTGATCCTGCTCAGTAAGGAAGGACTTAAATTTTTCCTATTAGTTGTTGATGAAAAAACTAAAAACTACCGTACAGGGCTCTCTCCTTCATGTCTTTCCCGTAGAGGTTGTATTTGGTGGCAATGTAGTTGAGAATGGCTCTGGTCTGCACCAGCTTCATCCCATCAATTTCAACCACTGGCACTTGCTGGAGCATCAAACTCCCATCTTTTGAAAGTAAAAAAAGAAGGGTGAAATGTTGGATATGTTGCACCCTTTTAAGATGAGCAAATGTTTGCTGAAATAACTGAAGATACAAAGTGAAACACTAAAATGACCTGGTAGGCTTAAGCAGGATGACATTTTGTTTGCCTTTTACTTTCTAACCTATTATTTCATTTATCTTTTTATTTCCCATTCAGACATATGCTCGATCCCTTGTAAATCTGGGCTGATTTGTCTTCATGTGTTTTTTAGAAAGAAGCTGGAAGAGGCTGCAGCAAGTGTGCCAACCAGTTGCTGTTTAATGGTCATTCCAGAGAAAATCTCAGAACACATAAGACATGTTTTGAGAGAGTTTGCCCTGTCTCTGCTCACTGAGTCTACATTATTGCTAGGATGTTACTTTGCCAAACCCAACTCACAGCAACTTCTGGACCTGTTTCTCCTTGCTTTTCTCAGATGAACACCTTTTCCTGACCTTAGGTGTGAGCGCTGTATGGTCCTAACAGATACAGCCACTCAAAATGCAGAAAGACAGGTCGAGCATTCACGGGCACTGGGGCTGGCTCCTTTAACAAACACTTGAGTTCCAGCCCTTCCTTGTCCCAAGTGAGTTGCAAGACCTTTTCAGGGAGCTCAACCTCTTACCTTTAACCGTATTTCTCCCTCTTTATTAACCCCATTCCCACTATGCACACATATGACATTGGTGGTGTTGAAACCTCACCTTAAGACTTCTACTGGATACTCCCATCAGGGGAATTTAGTTCCTGGGCTTACCATTTTTTATCTTATCCAAGTCTTCTGTTTTTTCTATAAATTTCTCTTCAAACTGAAAAGCAGAAAGTGTCAATGAGTTTTTGTTACTTTATTCCATAGCATTGCAGAACTTGCATGGCCTGTGTCTGCTGCCCACTATGGAGACTGTAGGATTTCCAACTTCGGCAGAGTGCACAGAGGACAGTGATCAAGGCCATTTGGAGATTTAGATTAGAGCCACCAAGATAAAAGCATGGGTTGCAGCAACTAACTGCCTATTTTGCAGGTTAATTCACCTCTATGTTGTCCCCACCTCTGTCAGTGGTTAGGTAATGATTTGGGGGGAGGGGAATGTCACTGGAGGGAAGGGACTGGGAAGTTCTAGTTATGGAGTTTTAATGTACCTGGAAAGCCTTTCTCTCCCTGTGCGATCAGGACAGGATTTTGAGGTGTCCCCGAGTATGGTGTATCCATGGGGCCATTGACCCCCAAGAGGTTGCCACTGGGGTCCTCTGCTATATATTACCTCCCTCCATTCAATGTTTTATTTTAAACTTGGGTCTTGATGGTGAAAAGTTTGAGAATTGGGGATTTCTAACTGACTCAGTGGAGTAATTTATTGTGGGTCAACATGATCCCATAGGGTGAGACTATACAGATAGTGAGTGTACGGGGAACAGTTTACAAAGTACCCAGTTCAAGACCCTAAGAGGCAATGACAGGTGGGTAGTCATTGTGAGAAGGGGCTGGCTGGTCAGCTGTTTCTTGTGAAACTGATGGAGATGAATGGGGTTGTAAGGATCAGGCTCTGGGCCCAGAGAACCCAGAATCCCAATGTTCTTTGGTCAGTCGAGCCCCACACCCTCCTCCTTCAGGCTGGGCTGGACAAGAGGAAGCCTGGATGCTCTCATCGTCTCCCTCTTCTTCACCGTCCTGTGCTGAACTCATCCCGCCCAGGGACTCTGAACACATCCTTGAACCCCAAGGCTGAACCGAAGTGAAAAATGTTGGTTGTTGATTAATAGATTTAAACAACCTGGAATGGCATTGTTTGGATTTTCTATGTACTTGTTTCTTTACACACTTGAAAATGGACCAAGCTAATGTGCCCTGCATTCCTGAAGCAATCGAGAAAGTATAATATGAAGCTTAGGTAAACATGTTTTTAGGAAGCTAAGAGAGCACACTAGAGGTTCCCTTTTCAGGACGCCACCTCACCAGAAGCCTTCTTTTACTGTTCTCCCCTAAGGGACCAGATCTCTGACCTCTGTCCATGACTTCCTCCCAGGAAACCGTCACAGAGTTGCTGGCTCCCTCTGATCTGGGTTGAGAAGTGCTTTTCTGAGTGACACCTCTAGAGGGCAGCACTCAACAGAGTCCCACTGAAACCTATCCGTTTACTACTGAGAATATGGCGTTTTTTCACTCAGGTTTTGGGTGTCCTCCTAGGTGCTCCCAGTCCTCTTTTAATCACCCACATACGTGTCTGCATCCTTACTAGAGTGTAAGCGGCCTGAGGGTAGGGACTGTATCTATCTTGACCATTCTTGTATCTCCAGGACCTGGTATGAAGCCCAGAACTTCAAGTTCAGTTCAGTTCGTCACTCAGTCGTGTCCGACTCTTTGCAACCCCATGAACCGCAGCACGCCAGGCCTCCCTGTCCATCACCAACTCTCGGAGTTTACCCAAACATGTCCATTCAGTCAGTGATGCCATTCGACCATCTCATCCTCTGTCGTCCCCTTTCCTCCTGCCCTCAATCTTTCCCAGCATCAGGGTCTTTTCCAATGAGTCAACTCTTTGCATCAGGTGGCCAAAGTATTGGAGTTTCAGCTTCAACATAAGTCCTTCCAATGAACACTCAGGACTGATCTCCTTTAGGATGGACTGGTTGGATCTCCTTGCAGTCCAAGGAACTCTCAAGAGTCTTCACAGTTCAAAAGCATCAATTCTTCAGTGCTCAGCTCTCTTTATAGTTCAACTCTCAATACATACATGACTACTGGAAAAACCGTAGCCTTGACTAGACAGACCTTTGTTGGCAAAGTAATGTCTCTGCTTTTTAATATGCTACCTAGGTTGGTCATAACTTTCCTTTCAAGGAGTAAGCATCTTTTAATTTCATGGCTGCAATCACCATCTGCAGTGATTTTCAGACAGTTCAGTTCAGTCACTCAGTCATGTCCGACTCTTTGCGACCCCATGAATCGCAGCATGCCAGGCCTCCCTGTCCATCACCAACTCTCAGAGTTCACTCAAACTCATGTCCATCGAGTCAGTGATGCCATCCAGCCAGCTCATCCTCTGTCGTCCCCTTCTCCTCCTGCCCCCAATCCCTCCCAGCATCAGAGTCTTTTCCAATGAGTCAACTCTTTGCATGAGGTGGCCAAAGTACTGGAGTTTCAGCTTTAGCATCATTTCTTCCAAAGAAATCCCAGGGCTGATCTCCTTCAGAATGGACTGGTTGGATCTCCTTGCAGTCCAAGGGACTCTCAAGAGTCTTCTCCAACACCACAGTTCAAAAGCATCAATTCTTCGGCACTCAGCTTTCTTCACAGTCCAACTCTCACATCCATACATGACCACTGGAAAAACCATAGCCTTGACTAGATGGACCTTTGTTGGCAAAGTAATATCTCTGCTTTGCAATATGCTATCTAGGTTGGTCATAACTTTTCTTCCAAGGAGTAAGCATCTTTTAATTTCATGGCTGCAGTCACCATCTGCAGTGATTTTGGAGCCCCCAAAATATAAAGTCTGCCACTGTTTCCCCATCTATTTCCCATGAAGTGATGGAACCAGATGCCATGATCTTCGTTTTCTGAATGTTGAGCTTTAAGCCAACTTTTTCACTCTCCTCTTTCACTTTTATCAAGAGGCTTTTTAGTTCCTCTTCACTTTCTGCCATAAGGGTGGTGTTATCTGCATATCTGAGGTTATTGATATCAACTTGTGCTTCTTCCAGCCCAGCGTTTCTCATGATGTACTCTGCATAAAAGTTAAATAAGCAGGGTGACAATATACAGCCTTGACGTACTCCTTTTCCTATTTGGAACCAGTCTGTTGTTCCATGTCCAGTTCTAACTCTTGCTTCCTGACCTGCATACAGGTTTCTCAAGAGGCAGGTCAGGTGGTCTGGTATTCCCATCTCTTTCAGAATTTTCCACAGTTTATTGTGATCCACACAGTCAAAGGTTTTGGCATAGTCAATAAAGCAGAAATAGATGTTTTTCTGGAACTCTCTTGCTCTTTCGATGATCCAGCAGATGTTGGCAATTTGATCTCTGGTTCTTCAAGGTGCCCAACAAATTCATTGCTAAATGAATGCATTAAATCCAACAGGCAGTTTGTTACAATCTGTACTGCTCTATATTTCTGATTTATGTTTTAACTTTAATTACATTTCTTTTCTAATATGTATATTTTTTCTTTTTATTATGGAAATTTGTGGCATACACAAAATAAAAAATGCAATGATTCGCCTTGTAACCATCAACCAGCTTCAATAATTATCAGCGCAGCCCAATTGCAAGTCATCCATATGCCTACCCCCCTGTCCCTGGTAATAATTTGAAACAAATCCCAGATATTATACATTTCATCTTTAAGTACTTCATGGTATATCACTAGATCATTAAACTTATTTTAAAACTGATCACAATATATTAAAATGCCTGACATATTAATAATAGTTACTTATTATTAATTGATATTTAATATTCATGTTTCTAATTGCTCATGAATATAATAAATATTTTATGCCAGGAGCCAGCACGGGAGTCCCCACGCATGACAAGGTCATGTGGGAGAGTTCTGGTGGGCAAGGCGAGCCAGAACTCCAAGGGTGCCCCTCTGGGCCTGCCTGAGCATATACCCCAAAACCAAAATCTGTCTGTTTTACTATTTTACGACTTTCACCAACTCTTCTGACATTAACAGGGGGCTATCCCTGACCACCTTTCTCTGTAAGAAAATCAACTTAAAACTCTAGTTAATAAGTCTCCTGGGCATAATAGGAGTGTTTCAATTCAAACCCCTCTGATGACTTTCTAGCTTGCCTGACAGGTTTGTTCAGATTCACAGCCTCCCAACCAGGAGAGGCACGGGAAGCTTAAGATATTCTAACAATGCAGAGCTTCTCAGAGAGTTAAAATCAAATAGAACTAGTAGAGGATTTCTTTGTTGAGCTAATGCTTGCTGCCAAGTTTCCATATCCCTTACCTACTGTGTCCCTGGGAGTGTATTGATTAATATAGTTGGTGTATAGAAATGTAAGTAGTAGCTTTAATGTTTGTAACCTTGGACCCTTGAGTTAATTCTTTTCTTGTTATAGCCCACCACACTTTTGCCCTATAGGAATGCAACTTTATCTAATGCTTTCGGAGGGTGGCGCCTGACTTTAGAATAATCACCTTTAGAGAAAAATAAGTTTTCCGAAGAAAGGGTCATAAAATGTTAACAGGCTTCCTGGCTAGAAGATGATGTAAATCACCTAAAACTTTTGCATATGATAAGTTTGCAGAAAGAAAGCCTGGCTTCGATAAGAATCAAGGACTGCTGACCTTGCATGACTCTACCCCTTCCCCTGTTATACTCTACACACAACTTAAGGTATAAAAACTACTTTGGAAAATAAAGTGCGGGCCTTGCTCACCCTCGGTCTCCCTGTGTCGTTCTTTCTCATCTCCTTTTCTCTCCTTTTGTCTCTACTCTTTCTTCAGGCCAAAGTAATTGGAGCGTGGGAGTCCGCTGAGACCACTTACTTGCCTGGGCTTCTAAGACCCACTCGAGAAGGTGCCTAAGGTGGGGCACCTTCCGCGATTCGAGAGAGCGCCTCCGGCCTCCGTGGTCAGTGCAAACCTGGTGTCACGGGTTATATTGATTTCCCACATAAACCAATTATAATTAGGCCTCTGATTCTCTCCACTGACGCTATCCCTTTAAATCACCGACGCCATCCTCCCGAGGGAATCCCTGGATCCAGCCAGGGCTGGACTCCGGCAATTTTACAGTTCTAAAAATCAAAATTCAGGAAATTTTCTGACAATTCAGTGGTTAGGGCATGGGCTTTCACTGTTGTGGGCCTGCTTTTGATCTCTGGTCAGAGACTTAAAATCCTGCAAGCCTCACAGCCAAAAACAAATAAACAAACAAATTTATTTTTATTGTTTATTTTCTTTGAGAAGAAGAAATTTCAATAAAAATCTGTTAATCTAATACCTAATAAATGTTTTTAATGCAAAATTATTAGCAGTTCATTTTATAAGGAAAATTTCCTCTGTGAGAAAAGTAGTTTGATACAGTCAATTTTCCTAGAGTAGGAAACGGCAACCCACTCCGGTGTTCTTGCCTGGAGAATCCCATGGACAGGGGAGCCTGGCAGGCTCTGGCCTATAGGATTGCAAAGAGTTGTACACAACTGAGAGACGAGGCATGCTTAGTCACTTCAGTCGTGTCCAACTCTCTGCGACCCCATGGACCATGGCCCACCAAACTCCTCTGTCCATAGGATTCTCCAGGCAAGAACACTGGAGTGGGTTGCCATTTCTTTTTCCAGTGATAAAGTATGAAGTGAGTGAAGTGAAGTTGCTCAGTCGTGTCCGACTTCCTGCAACCATATGGACTGTAGCCTACCAGGCTCCTCAGTCCATGGGATTTTCCAGGCAAGAGTACTGGAGTGGGTTGCCATTTCCTTCTCCGAGATACTAGGCATGCACGGTCAATTTAGATCCAACTGAAGATGAAAACTACCTCCACTCCAGCTGCAGCCAGGAGCCACCGAATGCACTCCATTCTGCCCCGTCCATTGAGATAATGAAGAATGGGCTTCCCTGCCATGATGGCAGTCTCCTAGTTTCTCTAACCCTTAATGAACCAACAAGTGAATGAATGAATGAATAAATGAACAAAGCATAAAAACATAGAAGCTAACGCCATTATGATACATGGCTGAACAGTACCAACAATGCTGAAGAATCGGCCTTCCTCATGGCAATTGGAAGAGTCCTTGGAATGTCTTCCTTAGCCCAAATTCCCACTCTCAATAGCCAGCTGTGGGAAATTCCACCAAACCATTGTCCAGCCTCCACTGGGTAAAATCTGTTTTCTTGGCAGGCTAAGAGGTGAGTCTGTGGTATGGATGCATGGGTTGGTGTTGGGGAGGGGAAGGATTAGAGAACTAGTATTTATTGCAAAACTCCTAATAGTCCTGCCCCAATGCTGACCACTTTGAATGCATTATATCTTTAATTCTCACAAGAATCCCATGAAATAGTTATTATCTCCATTTTTCAGTTAATGGAATGGACCTCAGAGCTTAAATAACATTCGTGGGAATCCACACCATGGATTGAAAAAAGGGCAGGGTGGGAACCCACACATATGCAGGTCCTGGGAGCTTGGGAAGGAGGGAACTTGGAGCCAGAGGATTTCACAGACAGGAGGAGGAGGAGATGGAGTCCATGTTCAACTCCTACCCTATTATGCTGCATTTGTTCAAAAGCTGAAGTTAGGACTCATATTTGCTTTACTGTTGCTCAAAGGATCCTGATTCTTTCCACCTACACAGGATGCCAAATCCTTCCATTTTCTTGGAATTGTACATTCTGCCTCTCTTGGTGCATCTTATGTCTAGAGAAAGGGATGTTACTGCATTAACTGTACAGTCTAGGTGGAACTGACATTTGTTCTATGTCTGTCATGCACTGCCCATTCTCACAAATTTATCTTCATTTAACCCCAAAAGAATCACCTGCTATGAAGTTTGCCATTGCTCTCATTTTGCAGTTGGGGATACTGAAATTTCTAGGGTAACTTGCATAAAGTTGGTGGCAGACCTGGGATTCAAACCCATTTCTATATGAACCCAAGTCTTGGCTTCATTTTTCACATTAACATTTTTCAAAATAGGCATAACAATCCTTCAGTGGACTGTGAAATTTTCCAGTTTTTAAAAGAAAGCATCATTTCATGAGTTAACAGTTTCCGTTATGTGTTCGTTGCATGTTCACGTGGAAGAAAGCACGTGGGCACACTCATTTCATCATTGTAATGGTTAGAGATACTTGGGTCTTGTCAGGTCCATGACGTTTGAAAGCCCCTGGTCTACAGCAGCCTGTGTGTGGAGTGGACATAGCAGGAAACCAGAGAATGAAACTCAAAGGCTCCAACAATGGACAGAAATTATTGGGTTGGCCAAAAAGTTCCTTCAGGTTTTTCTGTAAGATGTTACAGGAAAACTCAAACAAACATTATGACCAACCCAATTGTTCTCTCATGGAAGTGAATGGAAACATACAGGACTTAGTAAAAGCAGGAACCCCAAAGCCAGAATATAGGACGAAACAGCTGCACTTTCTATCCAAATCCCAGCTCTGTTTGAAAGCATTGCAACATTTTGTTGAATGTTCAGGACAAAAATATACTTCTCTTTAGCTGATAAAGTATGAATAACTTGAATTTTAGATAACAAAATGTTTTCAATATTCACATTTTAAAAATTTTATTTAGTTTTG
Source organism: Bos indicus x Bos taurus (assembly GCF_003369695.1). Taxonomy (NCBI): domain Eukaryota; kingdom Metazoa; phylum Chordata; class Mammalia; order Artiodactyla; family Bovidae; genus Bos; species Bos indicus x Bos taurus. Next base: position 25,892,185 of record NC_040098.1, read on the forward strand.
GCTTATTTATTTTTTATTTCAATATTCATATTTTTAATGTAAGAATCAGTGAGCTAACTTTTAGAAAGTAAAGGATCCCTTGGAAACATACTTAACTCATCAGTCTTGAAGTTGGAGATTGTGTATATTGTACTTTTCTTATCATGGGGAATGGAGGAGCTGTGATTCAGCAGAATTCTGAGAAGGGTGTCCCTGTGAAGTGGAGGTCACAGGTCCCCTTACACAAAGCTCCCTTATCCACTGACCAAAGATCATGTTACAAAGAGAAATGAAGTTTTAACTTGCATAATATTTTATCTCATCTTTCTTATAAGTAACTTTCTTAACCTTTTGAAGGCTGGGGCCAAAGTGATATAAACTTTCTGGCCCCCAGAAAACGAGAACTAGAGAGGTTCAGTAACTTGCCATCCATCACACACGTGTGTTTCCGATTCACACTCAATATCTAGCAAGTGTGTCCACCCTCAGGACAACCCCGGAAACGGCTTCTAGTATCTTATTGTCAGGAGGAGAAAACTCGAGTTCAAAGAGCGGAAGCTGCTCTCCTAGCTCACTCGTTTTGTGAGCATTGGGGTCCTTTGAAGACATCTTCTGACTTCTGGTCTGGGGCTCCCCCTCAACCATGTAATGCTTATGCCCCCTCTCTGCTGGTCTCTGAGACCCTCAATATTAGTTTGTTCCCCATGCAGAATCCGTTAGTCAATTTTCTCCAGGCAAGAACACTGGAGTGGGTTGCCATTTCCTACTCCAGTGCATGAAAGTGAAAAGTGAAGTCGCTCAGTCGTGTCCGACTCTTAGTGACCCCATGGGCTGCAGCCTACCAGCCTCCTCTGTCCATGGGATTTCCCAGGCAAGAGTACTGGAGTGGGGTGCCATTCCCTTCTCCAAATAGGAGAGAAGGAAACGTTAATTCTGTTAGCTGATTCTTAGGGGCTTGATATGAGGAAAAACGGATAAAAACGTACCTTACTTTACCCAGACCTTAAAAACTTACTGTGAGTATCCTGAGCACTAGTATAACTATATTTGACCTTCATAAGGAGGTAGGCTTACATTCTCTGAAAAGGAATGTGTCTTGGGATGATTCCAGTGTGAACTAAAGGAGCTGTATCTCAGGGAGTAGGTGGGAGGGGGCTCCTAATGACAGCGTTTCTTAGCAGAGAGAAAGGAGGCTTAGAGACAAAGCCCAACTCCTTTCCTTATAAGATGTATAAACCCAGGGGAGTTGTTTAATCTCTGTACCTCAGTGTTCTCTTTTGAAATACAGCTATGTCTACTAGTGAGGGCTGTTGAGGAAATTCAATTAGATAAGGCATAAAAAATTCATAACAGGGAGCAGCAAATCCAGCTTCCATTCTGCTCCCAGTTCCTGGGAGATGGCTGAGTGAGCACACTGGGGAGCACGCGAGGCTTCTGTCTGTATGTCTGTCTATCTGCTATCTCCCTCTTGACTTCCAGCTCTCGTGCTGTGCTCTGCTGTGCTAAGTCGCTTCAGCCCCTAGAGCTCTAGTAAGAACAGGATTTTATATATATCCAGATTCTGTCAACTACTTTATAAACTGGTTTTCTTTTTATTTGTCTTGTGTGAAAGATCAGTGATGCTCGCTGACTAGATAACCTGGATTGGAGGAAGTTTTTGGCAAAGGTTCAGCGAGGTCTGGCACAGCCTTTTGAAACCCCAAGACTGAAGTGGACCCCCGGTTCTGCCCCTGAACCATGCACCCCGCCTGCGGTTCCCCCAGGCCTTTGCCCTCCCACTCACTCAGTGATCTGGACCCTCTGGAATCTTCTGCCCGCCACCCAGCCCCTTTGAATGGGTTCCAGCCATGGCAATGGGAAGCCCACTCCTTTCTATAGCAGGAGTCCAGGGGCTCTCACTCAGTACCCTTCTCTCCACCCTCCTGTCCCTCACTGATCTTTCTTCAGCATCTTCTGTCCAGTTGACCTGTCCATGGATTTCCTCCTCAACTAACACTCATTGAGCAGTTGCCTGCACTAAGAAATGATGGCTGGTGGGGAACACAAGAGGAATCTGATGTGGTCCCTGCCCTGGAGGGGTTGAAATCTAGCCAGAAAAACAGGTTTGCAGACAACTGACAGCACACAAAGAGCCCTGCAATGACTTCACTTGAATTGGTTCCATGCCAAGGAGCATGATTCTCTCAGCCACCAAGTCAGAACAAGGGGAGAGGCTGCAGGCTGAGAAAGCAGAGAGTGTTGCCTGCCTGCCCCGGTTGGCCCCAGAGCCATAGCATCTCAGCCTCCAAGCCAGTGACTCTCATGGGGTCAAACCTCATGCCCATCGAAATGCTGCTCTCTGTAGCATCTTCAACAGTACTTCTGAAGGAGGAAACAGAACAGGCTCTCGAAAGCAGGACTCCATCTTGGGCCAGACTGTGGACTTTGAGCTATATACTCAGTATCTATGAAAATGACAGACCAACTGGATAACCAGAACCCCAGAAGGAAGAGCCCCAGGGCTCTCCATCACCTAAAAGAATACCCGAATTATCTGTGTAACCAAATAGAATCATACACTCTATTACGCTTATTGAGGAATGACCACAAGCCTATTGATAATTGTCCACTGTTAATTACCTAGGTTTAAGGCGTACGAATCCCGGGTTGACTTTGATTGTATTTTTCTTTTTTCTTTGTTCAGACTAGTTTCAGGGAATTTGGGGAGGTGGGTTTAGACACATACGTTTAGGGTATATAAGGTTTTCAGAAAAACTGGTCAGGGTCCTTGGCTAAGAGGAGACTCTGCCTTGGGCCCGCTGGGGTAATAAACTGCACTCCACTATCTGCATTGTGCTTCTGAGTGAGTTTGTTTCCTGAAGGCGTGGCTACAACACTTCTTCTCTACCCAGTCTCAGTATCTTCTCTTTTCAGGCTTAGGTACCATATTTCCCCCGTGAATTGCCATGCCCTGGACAACTCTAGGACTTTCACAGGATCTCACTGAACCTCTCCTGCCTCAGGCTTTTGATTTACCCCCAATAGTAATACTGGTAACAGAGCGTTGTTTGTCTGCATTCTGATTCGAATGACTTGTACCTTCCAGTCAGGTGAATTTCTTTACTTTGGGAAGCTAATTCTCTGCTCCTGTATTATCTAGTTTTCACATCCAGACTTCCTGTGTTTAGGAGTCTGAAAAGTCATATGAACCAGTGATTCTTAACTGGGGCTGATTTTGCTCCCCTAGCCCAGAGGACATTTGGCAATGTCTGGGGACATTGGTTATTAAAACTAGGTGGAAGGGCGCCACATCACTGCGGAGAGACCGGAGGTGTCTCTGATGTTGGGGGTGGTGGGGCTGCCTCCCCCGTGCGTCTGATTGCTCATTACTCCCCAGTCTGCACTGTATCCAGCTTTTCCCATCAATCCTGTTGTCTTTTTTAATTTAATTTTTTAATTGGAGGATAAATATTTCACAATGTTGTGTTGATTTCTGCTGTACAATAACTGGAATCAGTCACAATTTTATATATATATATATATATCCCCTCCCTCTTGAGCCTCCCTCCCCACTCCCATCCCACCCCCCTTAGGGGGTCACAGAGCTCCAGGCTGGGCTCCCTTGTAGCAGCTTCCCATGACCCATTTCACACGTGATAGTGTATATATGTCGTCGCTGCTTTCTCAACTCATGCTACAACTCTGTTATCTTAACAGGCACATTTATTGCATATTTAGTTGGAAACATCTATGATTGATGCAGCTGGCTACTAAGCTATGATATCTCCCAGGACAAGGTATTTTGTAAAATACAGAAATTCTCCTGTAGGCACGTTCATCTTCTGGTCTACTTTCCGGGCGGTCACTACATGAGGAAGGAACCTCCCCCACAGCCTGTGTTCTTTCTACAAGTACAGAGTGAAAGGGAAAGTGAGAATATTGATCTTCACTGTGTCATTTATATTGATGAAGTGACAGTTTCTTTTAAAACTTTTTAAACTATCACTGCAAGTATCTGAGAGGTGTCAAGTTTGCAAATTTGAAGAAAATCAATATATAGGTTAACACTGTTGTCAAGTACATTCCTTAAGCCTAATTCAATGTACATTTCTCTAGCAAATATTTTTAACTTAAAAAAAAAAAAGACAATATACAGGACAGGTCCCCGCAACAACGAATTACCCAGCTTGAAATGTCAATAGGACCAAGGTTGATAAACCCTGCTCCAGCCAATTTCTAGGCTTCCCATGAGTTGCTTGAGCTCCAAGAGAGACAGAGGGGGACTTGCCAGCTGGCCAGTCACAGCAAAGACTGAGTTAAAATCCAGTTTTGCTGGCAGTAACTGAGTCATTCCAATTATAGTTAAATCTTAATTTTGAGTTTCCGAGTCCACATAGTGTTACCGCATCGCAATTCCCACCTGCTGTGTGTTGCCTGTGTCTACAGAGCAGGCAGCTTTAGCATAAACACCTACTCTCCCCTCTCATGCTGGTCACACTCTTGGATTGTCTAAAATGCTGCCATCCTTTTTTCCCCTCATATCATTAATTTGTCTCAGATCTAAATTCTCATGCTTAGTTTTTGACATTCTTCATTTTTACGTTTCTATATCCAACAGCAATTGACTAAACAGCTTGAATGTCCCCTAAGCAGAGCAAGAAGGCACATACGAGTGTGAAAAAGTTTTCTTGTGCTAAGGAAACATTATACAGACATGCAAAGTCAGTACTTACCTTACGAAAGTCTGTCTCCCACTTGGCTCAGCACGTTGGTGCCAAGTTCACGTGTGTTTACAAGCTCTTGTCACAGTTGACTGACTGACTCCTCCTCTCTGAAAGGGGCAGAGTCCAGTTAAGGAAAAGCCACCCCCATGGTATTCAGGGCCACTGGTTCTATGCTAGATTAAAAAAGAAAAAGGCACATTGTTCTCTTATCAGGATACACCTTGTTAATAACTCTTTTAGAGATCAGCAATTAAAGATTAAACACAGTATTTCAAGTTGATTGTATTCCTCTTGCCAGTCAATGAAGGATGGCCTTTGCAGAAAACTTAATTTTCTTGAATTGGCTTTCATGAATTGGAGACAGGCACTAAAGCAGATGATAAAATCTACTGTGGGGACCCCTGGGAGCTGCGGTCATGAAGGTTCACATGGACCTCTGCCATACTCTTTACCCTGAGTTGTAGATAAATATGGGACACCCAATTAGATATGAACTTCAGACACATAATAAATAATTTTTTCATATAAGTACGTCCTAAACATTGTATGACATGGGTTCATGCTTAGTTGTGTCTGACTCTTTGCTACCCTATGGACTGTACCTTCCAGGCTCTCGTGTCCCTGGGGTTTTCAAGGCAAAAATATTGGAGTGGGTTGCCATTCCATCCTCCAGGGGATCTTCCTGACCCAGGGATTGAAACTGGATCTCCTGCAGAAAATTACAGGTGAATTCTCTACAATCTGAGGCATGATGTTTGTCTCCAAAAGAAAAAAAAGTCCACGTCTGAAAACCTGGAACCTCTGGATGGGATGGAATTTGGAGAAAGACTCTTTGCAGATGTAATTAGGGAACCTGAAGTGAGACTATCCTGGGTAATATAGATAGGCCCAAACCCAACAACAAGTGTGCTTATAGCAGAAGAGAAAATACACAGACACACACATATGGGTGATGTGAAGATGGAGGCAGAGAATGAAGTGATGTGGCCATGAGTCATGGAAAAGAAGGATGCAAAAAGCCACCAGAAGCCAGAAGAGGCAGGGAAGACTTCTCCCAAGAGTGTCCAGAGGCAGTGCAGCACCTTAACTTTGGACTTCAGGCCTCCAAAAGTGTGAGAGAATTCATCGTGTTGTTTTAAGCCCCCCAGTTGTAGTACGTTGACACAGCAACCGTAGAAAACCAACACACAGACCTGTTTACTTCCCCAGAGCACAGGATTACTGTGCAGCAAATCCTACAGAGCGCATGACTGCATCCATCCCACAACTATTAAATTTACCTCTAAGAGGTAAGGACTCTTTTTCTAAACATAATCACACTATTCTGTCACACTAAAATGTTATAATTTATATCTTTTATACTTGAAGTTCATTCATTTGATTAAATGTTCAGCATTCTAATTTTCCCAACGTCTCATAAAGACTTATGTGCAGTTGGCTTACTTGCATTAGGATCAAAGCAAGGTCTGTCCATAGCATTGGAGTGATATGAACATCTTGGTCTTGAAGACTTGGATGAATGAATAGAGCTGTCAGGCAGATGAGAGTGGGTGGGGACTGTGAGGAATTCCCACAGCCCAGACCCCCGGGCCATGGAGGTGTGTGTGGAGGTACAACCATTCATGGTGGAGCCCTGGGGATACACAGGGCTGGGCCCCCATCAGGAACTCACAGATGCTGGGGGAAGCCAATGGCCATCAGGGGGTTTACTGGGCTCTGGGGGAAGCAAAGAGGTGCGTCCAGCTCTCCCCAGGGAGCACAGAGCTGAGTGTGGCCCCCGGGGTGGAGCTGGCCTGGGAGGGAACAAAGGTGCCCAGGCAGGGCGCAGGCCACCCCCACACGTCTTGTGTGATGGGACTGGCACTCAAGGGGTGCGGAGGGAAGGCAGGAGGGCACCCCGCGGGCCGCGGGAGTCACTGAGGGAGGTAAAACAGGGTGGTGATTCTCAGGTTTGCATTTTAGAAAAATATTTTGATGTCAGTGGAGAACAGACCAGAGGGAGGGAAACACAGTCAGGGACCCCTTGAGTCTGTCAGCTCTGGCCCCGCCCCTTCACCTGGGGGTTCCGGGGTGAGGGTGAGGTGGGCAGCTCAGTCCAGGAAGAACAGAACCTGATACTCCAAAGGCCAGATTTCCTGGGCAGTGTTCACCTCAGGGCCCACGTATGACCAGAGCCAGAATCAGTCCCAATCCAGGCTCCCTGGCTCCATGAGAGGCCAGGGGAAATGACGTTATATATTCATTCACATCAAATTCACACATGTCACCTGTATCATAGAGATCTGATCTGGGGGACCTTGTCAAATGAGGGTGAGGCCCTTGTGCAGAGCCCCACAGAGCCTCTTGCAGCAGAGCTGTGATGACCAGGCGGCCACAGCAGGGTCCCCTGAGCACAGAGTTTGGGTCCACTGGGTTCTTATTGCTTGCCTACCTCCCAGAACACTGGAGAGCCCACAGTAGGCAAAAGAGTTGTTCAGAAATGCATAAGAAAAGACATTTTTATTATCAGATGGAAAATATCTCTCAAAGAAATAAAGAAAATGTCTTTCTGCCATGACCCCAGAAAGGTAGCTCTTTCCTGTGAAAACCTAAGAATGTCAGATATAAACTGTTGCACTTTTCTCTTTGATAGGCTATGTGACAGATGTTATAGGATGATCCTTGGAAAATAGTACAGGAATATATAATCTGTTTCCTGTTCTTATTTATGTTTTAATTCCAAACCAGAAAGGTGAGAAGGAGATCGTAGTAAAAAAGAACACATGGGAAGTAAATCTGCTCATAGGAGCTTTATTGTTTCATTGTTAGAAAATTTCAGAAGATTTGTCCCGGGCAGCCCTGCTGGCTTTACTAAAACTTGAAAACCTTCCTGGCTTCTTCTATTTTTTTCTCATCCGTGGGAGGCTTCCTCTGGCTGCCAGGCTGCAGAAATTTCTTCACGGCCGGGATATTGCTGACTCTGGCTTTTAGGGCCTGCAATGCACGAGAACACAGCTCGGAGTACAGCTAAAGAGCAGCCCTGTCACTACGCAACCCAGCAGGGACTCTGACACCTTCCTAGACAAGGGCCAGCCGAGACCCTTCCATCAGCACCAGGAGGAGGCCCATGAGACAGGAAGGGGACAGCCCAGTTTTCCCCAGAGAGGTCTTAGTGTAACGCTCCATTCTGCTTCCCGATCTTCCTACCCTCAAGTGGGTTGACCCTCAAGTGCAGTGTAACGAAGAGGAGTGTGTGAGATATCAGCACAGATTAAGGCTCCAGATGTCAAGACAAGAAGAGCTAGGACACGGGGCTGGAACTGAAGACGGAAAACATGAAAGGTCATGTGTGAGGTCAGTCAGAGCCAATCTGCCGTCAAAGAGAGAGAAACGGGGAGAGAGAAATCAACGTATGAGAGAAAGAACAGGAATTGAAGGGAAGAAGTGAGATGGGGGGAAACCCACTCAGACAGACTCAGGGAAAGAGGGACACACGCGGGACAGAGGGGAGTGAAGAGGAAATGAGGACAGAGGCTGAGGTGGAAGAGAGACCAAGAGAGAGCCAGCCCTGGGTCTCTCTCCTGGTAAAAGGCAGGGCGTTTTCCATGGGGCAGAGTCCACCTCCGATGTCCTTGGCTTGACAGATTCTTTCCACACTCCGGACCAGGGCCTTGGAGTGAACTGAGGAGACTGGGGGGCAGCAAGGCCTGGACAGGGATGGGGACCCTAGCACCCCAATCCCAAGGTCCAGAGAGCAGATGCCATGTGGGGGTGTGTCTGGCCCCCAGGGCCGTGGGAGAGCTCACCTTTAGCAGAGGGAAGTTGGCCAAAAGGCTGGGGTCCAGCTCTTCCACATAGTAGAGAAGTTCAACCAAGTGGATGTCAGCCCTGCTCAGCTTGTTGCCCACCAGGTAGTCTTGTCCATGGCTCTTCAGCACCTGTCGAATGGAGGGGTCAGATCAGGGACACAGGTCCCTGCAGGCTGGACCCCCGCTCCTCCCCTGCCCCTAGCCCAGCCCCACTTCCATCTCTGCCCCTCGCTGGGCAGGTGGGAACCTCAGACCTTCTGCTCCCTCCAACTCAGAGACGGGCCAGGCAGGTTCCTGCTGTTCCCTCCTCATCCCCAGTGGAAGGCAGATCACCATTTCCGTTTCCTGTTCACACCTCGCTGTGGCTGCCTTCCTTCTTCTTCCGCTGGGCCAAGGCCTTAGCACCATCTGCACCAGGTTCTTGTGGACCGCACACCCTCAAGTGTGCAGCCCTGGACTCCACAACATGACCCTTCATCCGTCTCTCTCTGTCCTTCTCTCCCTCCTCCTTGGGCAGTGTCTCCATCTTCATGACAGCTTTCTACCACCCTGAGCAAACTAATGCAGAGTCTGTATTCCTTCTCAACTCTTTTGCTCTCATTTCCTGGTCTTACAATCTTTTTTTTTTTTTTTGGTGGAGGGCAGGCGGGGCGGGGGGGGGGGGTTCATGCTTTTAGTTGAGCCTGATTTCAGGTATTTTTGATCATGAAACGTTCAAACAGAAAAACTAAAATACGTACTAGTCATAATGATGGAACACTACTTCACTGATTTTATTTCACTTTCTTCAAAAGTCTGAGAGTCATGTCCCAAAATATCTCGATTACTTTTTCCTGAATAACTTTTCCTCTGTCTCTTTCTCTCCACCCTACTGCCCCCATATCTATCTAGATACATGTCAATCACCCCCAAAACACTTCCACATTCTCCTGACGGGCAGCTGGTCTCATGTCTCCCTACACAGGACACCAGAATATTTTCTGATGTATTGCTGACATCATGCTATTCTTGAATCAAAGCCCCTGCACCGTGTTCTAAGGATCCATCTAATCCAGGCTCCAGTGTGGCTCTCAGAGCTTCCATAATCCAGGCTCTAAGTATAACCGTGAAATTCCATTGAGTAGAGAATTCCAGATTGGGTTTGAGTAAATAGAACTTTCCTGAAAAATTATAACTTGGGTAAAACTAGTACAATTCTTCTATACATTCAATTTTTATAAAGTGCCCTGAGACTCAGAGTACTACATTAGTATTTAGAAAGGCTCACAGAGGTGAAGGCTAATGCCCCGGCCATGCCAGGCACTATTTTTCTTCGTCCTCTGACCTCTCTGCCAAAGATGCTGAAGAGTCCACTTACATTTTCAAATGCAGGGAGATAACGGTTTGTTGTCTTTTCTCGGATTAGGGTCAGCTTGGCATCTTTTTCAGCAGGTGGGCACAGTGGAAAATGCATGATCATTTCACCCAAATCTGCCACACCCTCTGAATACATATCAATCCTGAAAAGATAAAATAACCAAATTGTCAAATGTCTCTGCCTTAGATTTTTGGAATGGGTAAGAATGAGACATTGAGAGGTAGCAAAGTAATTCTCCTCCACTGGGTGCATTTTTCTACACCAGTGATTTAGCTTTGTTTTTTAAAATTAATTTTAGCATTCTAGAACAAGCCATCAGGGTAAACATATGTGTAATCTTTTTGTTATACACATGACCAAATATAGAGACAGAGCACATCAGTGACCCATCCATAGTCACAGGCATGAGGGAATCGGGTAGAATCAGTGCAGGTAAGCACTGGGACCACTCCTGGGTGTGCCGTCTCTGCCATGACGTGGTCTGAGCATGGTGGGTGTGATGCATTAGGACCACCTCAGTCATGTCCAGCAGGGTCCTGGCACCTCAGTCCCAGTCACATCCCTCTTCCTCTCTCATCCTGTTAGAACACCAGGCCCATTTAGAGTCCCAACACCAGCACTTTCTCCAGTTATTTCCCGTAGAACCTGGTTCCGTAACACTCTCCACATACTATTGCCAGACTCTGGTTCTGTTTGAAATAACATCCCACTGTAGGGATGGACCAACTTTCGCTCTTTCTTTCATCAGTTAATGGACATTTTTGTTGATTCTAGTTATTGATTATGAACAACACTGCTATGAATTTCTGAGTATAAATTTTAGTGTGGGGGTGTTTTTAATCCTCTTGAAAGGAATTGCTGAGTCATATGGGTAACTCTGTTTAACTTTTAGAATAACAGCAGTAGTTCCTTGAGTGCTAAGTCGCTTCAGATACGACCGACTCTTTGTGACTCGGTGGACTATAGCCCACCAGGCTCCTCTGTCCATGGGATTCTTCTCCAGGCAAGAATACTGGCACGGGTCGCCATGCCCTCCTCCAGTGGGTCTTCCAGACCCAGGGATCAAACCCGGGTCTCTTATATCTCCTGCATTGCTAGCAAGTTCTTTACTGTTACTGCCACCTGGGAAGTTCCTTACAAGATTTTAATTTCAATCATGTAGTCCCCAGAGAAGGCAATGGCAACCCACTCCAGTACTCTTGCCTAGAAAATCCCATGGACAGAGGAGCCTGGTAGGCTGCAGTCCATGGGGTTGCAAAGAGTTGGACACGACTGAGCCACTTCACTTTCACTTTTCAGTTTCATACATTGGAAAAGGAAATGGCAACCCACTCCAGTGTTCTTGCCTGGAGAATCCCAGGGACCGGGGAGCCTGGTGGGCTGCAGTCTCTGGGGTCGCACAGAGTCAGATACGACTAAAGCAACTTAGCAGCAGCATCAGCATGTAGTCCCATCACAGCAGAGAGAATACCCCTCACCCCCAGGATATAGTTGTACTGAAAAATCTAGCTGACTAAAACTATATCGAAATGCTTGATGTAACCTTACCATTTTGAGCTCAACCTCTGCTAATCCTTGTCTAGTGGCCAGTCCATATAAAGGGTTAATAAATTAAGTTCCTGGTCATCATTCTTTGAATTTTTGGAATTCAAGAACCAACTTCTTTAGATCCTTCCCTTTCTAAGCTTTATCTTCTAGACACTCAGATGCTTTGTCCCTTGTCTCTGGCTGTTGGTGGGTGTCCAGTTCAAACGAGCCTGAACCCCTGGAGTCTTGGTTCTACCATCCTCTTCGCTTCATAGACCATTCATGTTTGGAAACCTTGTCACTGTGCTATATCCATGGACGGTATCCTCTTCGTAGGCGGTTGATTTCACTTCAAGTTTGTTTACTCTTCCCTCATACTCATAGGTCTTTGCTGTACTGGACTCAGTTATGCCCCACAAGGCTTATACCATCATGTTGGTCATGATGCCCTGCTTTGTTCCTGCTCAGTCAGGGAAGGACCTAAGTTGTTACTATTAGTTATGATGATAAAACTAAAAACTACCGTACAGGGCTCTCTCCTTCATGTCTTTCCCGTAGAGGTTGTATTTGGTGGCAATGTAGTTGAGAATGGCTCTGGTCTGCACCAGCTTCATCCCATCAATTTCAACCATTGGCACTTGCTGGAACATCAAACTCCCATCTTTTGAAAGAAAAAAAGAAGGGCGAAATGTTTGATATGTTGCACCCTTTTAAGACGAACAAATGTTTGCTGAAATAACCAAAGATATAAAGTGAAACACTAAAATGACCTGGTAGGCTTAAGTAGGATGGCATTTTGTTTGCCTTTTACTTTCTAACCTATTATTTCATTTATCTTCTTATTTCCCATTCAGACATATAGGCGATCCCTTGTAAATCTGGGCTGATTTGTCTTCATGTGTGTTTTAGAAAGAAGCTGGAAGAGTCTGCAACAAGTGTGCCAACAAGTTGCCATTTAACGGAAGTTCCAGAGAAAATCTCTGAACAGGTAAGACATGTTTTGAGAGAGTTTGCCCTTTCTCTGCTCACTGAGTCTACATTATTGCTAGGATGTTACTTTGCCAAACCCGGACTCACAGCAACTTCTGGGCCTGTTTCTCCCCTCTTCTGTCAGATCTTCACCTTTTCCTGACTTTAGGTGGGAGCACTGTGTGGTCACTCACGGTGCAGAAAGGCAGAGAAGCACAGACCGAGCATTCACGGGCACTGGGGCTGGCTCCTTTAACAAACACTCGAGTTCCAGCCCTTCCTAGTTCCGAGAGAGTTGCAAGGCATTTTCAAGGAGACCCGCCTCTTACCTTTAACCATATTTCTCCCACTCTACTAACCCCACTCCCACCACACACACAGCACGTTGGTGGTGTTGAAACCTCAACTTAAAACTTCTACTGGATACTCCCATCAGAGGAACTTAGTTCCTGGGCTTACCATTTTTTAACTTATCCAAGTCTTCTGGTTTTTCTATAAATTTCTCTTCAAACTGAAAAGCAGAAAGAGTCGATAAGTTTTTGTTGTTTCATTCCATAGAATAGCTGAACTTGCATGGCCTCTGTCTGCTGCCCACTATGGAGACTGTAGGATTTCCAAGTTCGGCAGGGTGCACAGAGGACAGTGATCAAGGCCATTTGGAGATTTAGATTAGAGCCACCAAGATAAAAATGTGGGTTGTGGCAAGTAACTGCTTATTTTGCAGGCCAATTCACCTCTACCCTGTCCCCACCTCTGTCAGTGATTAGGTAATGATTTGTGGGGAGGGGAATATCACTGGAGGGAAGGGACTGGGAAGTTCTAGTTATGGAGTTTTAATGTACCTGGAAAGCCTTTCTCTCCCTGTGCGATCAGGACAGGATTTTGGGGTATCCCCTAGCATGGGGTATCCATGGGGCCATTGACTCCCTTAGAGGCTGCCACCGGAGTTCTCTGCTGTATATTACCTCCTTCCATTCAACTTTTTATTGTAAACAAGGGTCTTGATTGTGAAAAGTTTGAGAACTGGGGATTTCTAACTGCCTCATTGGAGTAGTTTATTGTGGATCTAAATGATCCCATACGGTGAAACCATGTAGATAGTGAGTGTGTGGGCAACAATTTATAAAGCACCCAGTTCAAGACAACCCTAAGAGGCAATGACAGGTGGGTAGTCATTGTGAGAAGGGGCTGGCTGGTCAGCTGTTTCTTGCGAAACTGATGGAGATGCAGGATTGCGAGGATCAGGCTCTGGGCCCAGAGAACCCAGAATTCCAATGTTCTTTGGTCAGTCGAGCCCCACACCCTGCTCTGTCAGGCTTGGCTGGACAAGAGGAAGCCTGGATGCTCTCAGCATCTCCCCCTTCTTCTCCGTCCTGTGCTGAACTCATCCTGCCCAGGGACTCTGAACACATCCTTGAACCCCAAGGCTGAACTGCAGTGAAAAATGTTGGTTGTTGATTTATAGAAATGAAACCACCTGGAATGGCACTGTTTGGATTTTCTATGTACTTGTTTCTTTACACACTTGAAAATGGACCAAGCTAATGTGCCCTGCATTCCTGAAGTAATAGAGAAAGTATAATATATAGAGGCTTAGGTAAACATGTTTTTAGGAAGCTAAGGGAGCACACTAGAGGTTCCCTTTGCAGAACCTTCGAAGGCCTTTGAAGGCCTCATCTGAAGCCTTCTTTTACTGTTCTCCTCTAAGGGACCAAATCTCTGACCTCTGTCCATGACTCCCTCTGCAGGAAACCCTCACAGAGTTGCTGGCTCCCTCTGATCTGGGCTAAGTGCTTTATTGAGTGACACCTCTAGAGGGCAGCACTCAGCAGAGTTGCACAGAAGCCTATCAATATACTACTGAGAAGGTGGCGTTTTTAACACTCACATCTTCTGTGTCCTCTTTTAGTCACCCACATACGTGTCTGCATCCTCACTAGAGTGTAAGCGGCCTGAGGGGAGGGACTGTGCCTGTCTTGATGATTCATGTATCTCTAGGGCCTGGCATGAAATCTGGCACTTCAAGGTGCCCAACAAATTCATTGCTGAGTGAATGAATGCATTAAATCCAACAGGCAGTTTGCTACAGTGTGCACTGCTCTATATTTCTGGTTTATGTTTTAACTTTAATTACATTTCTCTTCTAATATGTATATTTTTGTTTTTTATTATGGAGATTTGTGGCATGCACAAAATAAAAAATACAATGATGCTCCTTGTAAACTTACACCAGCTTCAGTAATTATAGGCTCAACCCAATCCCAAGATATCTATATGCCTACACCCCTCTCCCTGGTAACAATTTGAAACAAATCCTAGGTATTATATATTTCATCTTTAAACACTTCATGGTATATTTCTAGTTCATTAAACTTATTTTAAAATTGACCTAAATACATTAAAATGCCTGACATATTAATAATTATTATTCATATCAATTGATATTTAATATTCATATTTCTAATTGTTGCATGAATGTAACAAATATTGTACAGTTTTCAAAATAAAAATTCAGGAAATTTCCTGACAGTTCAGTGGTTAAGGCATGGGCTTTCACTGTTGTGGGCCTGCTTTTGATCTCTGGTCAGAGAATTAAAATCTCACAAGCCTCACACCTAAAAACAAATAAAAACACAAATTTGTTTTCTATTGTCCTTGAGAAGAAGAAATTTCAATAAAGATCTCTTAATCTAATACCTAATAAATGTTTTTAATGCAAAATTCTTAGCAGATCATTTAATAAGGAAAATCTCCTCTGTGAAAAAAGTAGTATGATACAGTCAATTTCCCTGGAGTAGGAAATGGAAACCCACTCCAGTGGTCTTGTCTGAAGAATCTCAGGGACAGAGGAGCCTGGCAGGCTATGGCCTACGGGAGCGAAACGAGTTGGACATGACTGAGTGACTGACTAGGCACCCACGGTCAATTTAGATCCAACTGAAGATGAAACCTACCTCCACTCCAGCTGCAGCTAGGAGCCACCGAATGCACTCCATTCTGCCGCGTCCATTGAAATAGTGAAGAGTGGGCTTCCCTGCCATGGTGGCAGTCTCTTGGTTTCTCTAGCCCTTAATGAACCAACAAATGAACCAATGAATGAACAAAGAATAAAAGCATAGAAGCCTTTATGATATATGGCTGAACAGCACAAACAATGCTGAAAAATCGGCCTCCCTCAGGGCAATTGGAAGAGTCCCTGGAACTTCTTCCTTAGACCAAATTCCCACTCTCATTAGCCACCTGCGGGAAATTCCACCAATCATTGTCCAGTCTACACTGGGTAAAATCTGATTTTCTTGGCAGGCTAAGAGCTGAGTCTGTGATATGGATGCGTGGGTGGGTGTCAGGGAGGGCAAAGATTAGAGAACTAGTATTTATTGCAAAACTCCTAATATTCCTGCCCCAATGCTACCTGTCTCCTGAGAAATCTGTATGCAGGTCAGGAAGCAACAGTTAGAACTGGACATGGAAAAACAGACTGGTTCCAAATCGGGAAAGGAGTACGTCAAGCCTGCCTATTGTCACCCTGCTTATTTAAATTATATAAACAGTACAATCATGTGAAATCCCAGGCTGGATGAAGCACAAGCTGGAATCAGATTTCTGGGGAAAATATCAGTAACCTCAGCTATGCAGATGACACCACCCTTATGGATGAAAGCCAAAGAAAACTAAAGAGCCTCTTGATGAAAGTGAAAGAGGAGAGTGAAAAAGTTGGCTTAAAGCTCAACATTCAGTAAACTAATATCATGGCATCCGGTCCCATCACTTCATGGCCAATAGATGGGGAAGCAATGGAAACAGTGAGAGACTTTATTTTTGGGTCTCCAAAATCACTGCAGATGGTGATTGCAGCCATGAAATTAAAAAACGCTTGCTCCTTGGAAGAAAAGCTATGACCAATCTAAACGGCATATTAAAAGCAGAGACATTACTTTACCAACAAAGGTCCATCTAGTCAAAGCTGGTTTTTCCAGTGGTCATGTATGGATGTGAGAGTTGGACCATAAAGAAAACTGAGCGCTGAAGAATTGATACTTTTGAACTGTGGTGTTGGAGAAAACTCTTGAGAGTCCCTTGGACAGCAAGGACGTCCAACCAGTCCATCCTAAAGGAAATCAGTCCTGAATATTCATTGGAAGGACTGATGCTGAAGCTGAAGCTCCAATACTTTGGCCACCTGATGCAAAGAACCAACTCATTGGAAAAGACCCTGATGCTTGGAAAGATTGCAAGTGGGAGGAGAAGGGGATGACCCAGGATGGGATGGCCGGATGGCATCACCAATGCGATGAACATTAGTTTGAGTAGCTTCTAGGAGTTGGTGATGGATAGGGAATCCTGGCATGCTGCAGTCCGTGGCGTTGCAAAGAGTCGAACACAACTGAGCGACTGAACTGAACTTAACTGAATGCTGACCACTTTGAACACATTATATCTTTAATCCTCACAAGAATCCCATGAAATAATTATTATCTCCATTCTTCAGTTGATGAAATGGACCTCAAAGCTTAAATAACATTCATGGAAATCCACACCCAGGATTAAAACCAGGGCAGGGCAGGAACCCACACATATGTAGGCCCTGGGAGCCTGGGAAGGAGGGGCCTTGGAGCCAGAGGACTTCACAGACAGCAGGAATAGGAGGAGGAGGAGACAGAATCCATGTTCAGCTCATTGGCTATTATGTTGCATTTGTTCAAAATCTGAAATTAGAGCTCAGTTTGCTTAACTGTTGCTCAAAAGATCCCGATTCTTTCCACAGATACAGGATGCCAAATACTTCCATTTTCTTGGAATTGTATATTTTATCTCTATTGTACATTTTGTATCTAGAGAAAGGGATGTTATTGCATTAACTGTACAGTCTAGGTGGAACTGACATTTGTTCTATGTCTGTCATGCACTGCCCATTCTCACAAATTTGTCTTCATTTAACCCTACAAGAATCACCTGCTATGAAGTTGCCATTGCTCTCATTTTGCAGTTGGGGATACTGAGATTTCTAGGGTAACTTGCACAAAGTAGGTGGCGAACTTGGGATTTAAACCCATTTCTATATGAACCCAAGTCTTGGCCTCATTTTTCATGTTAACATTTTTCAAACTAGGCATGACAATCCTTCAGTGGACTGTGAAATTTTCCAGTTTTTAAAATAAAGCATTGTTTCATGAGTTGCTCATTTCAGCTATGTGTGCGTTGTATGTTCAGGTAGAAGAAAGCACATAGGCACACTCATTTGGTCATGGTATTGGTAAGAGATACGTGGGTCTTTTCAGGTCAGTGAAGTTTGAAAGCCCCTAGACTACAGCAGCCTATGTGTAGAGTGGACATAGCAGGGAACCAGAGAATGAAATTCAAAGGCTCCAACAACAGACAGAAATTATTGGCCAAAAAGTTCTTTTGGGTTTTCTGTAAGATGTTACAGGAAAACTCAAACATTATGACCAACCCAATTGTTCTCTCATGGGCATGAATAGAAACATACTGCTGCTGCTGCTGCTAAGTCGCTTTAGTTGTGTCCGGCTCTGTGCGACCCCATAGACAGCAGCCCACCAAGCTCCCCTGTCCCTGGGATTCTCCAGGCAAGAACACTGGAGTGGGTTGCCATTTCCTTCTCCAGTGCATGAAAGGGAAAAGTGAAAGTGACGTCGCTCAGTCATGTCCGACTCTTCGCGACCCCATGGTCTTCAGCCTGCCAGGCCCCTCGTCCATGGGATTTTTCAGGCAAGAGAACTGGAGTGGGGTGCCATTGCCTTTTCCATAGAAACATACAGGACTTAATAAAAGCAGGAACCCCAAAGCCAGAACATAGGAAGAAACACCTGCGTTTTCTATTCAAATCCTAGCTCTGTTTAGTAAACATTAAGATCTTGCAACTTTTTGTTGAGGAGTTCAGGACAAAAATATATTTCTCTTTAGTGGATAAAGAATGAATAACTTGAATTTTAGATAACAAATTTCAATATCCACATGTTTTCAATATCCACATTTTAAAAAATTTATTTAGTTTTGGTTTACTTTTTTATTTACATATCCACATTTTTAATGTGAGATCAATGGTCTAACCTTTGCAAAATAAAGGATCCTTAGAAAGATACTTAACTCGTCCATCTTGAAGTTGGAGATTGTGTATATTGTACTTATCATGTAGAACGGAGGAGCTGTGACTCAGCAGAATTCTGAGAAGGGTGTTGCTGTGAAGTGGAAGTCACAGATCCTCCTCACATTAAATTCCATTATCCATTGACTAAGGATCACATTACAAAGGGAAATGAAGTTTCAACTTACATAATACTTTATCATATCTTTCTTATAAGTAACTTTCTTCACTTTTTGAAGGCTGGGGCAAACATGATATAAACTTCCTGGCTCCCAGAAAATGAGAACTAAAGAGATTCAGTGACTTGCCATCAGTCACATACGTGTGTTTCCAATTCACACTCAATATCTAGCAAGTGTGTCCACCCTCAGGACAACCCCAGAAATGGCTTCTAGTATCCTATTGGAAGACGAAATTCAAATTCAAAGAGTTCTGTGAGCACTGGGGTCCTTTGAAGACATCTTCTGAATTCGGGTCTGGGCCCCCCCCCAAGCAGGTAATGCATATGTTCCCCTCTGCTGCTCTCTGAGACCCTTGATATTAGTTTGTTCCCCATGCAGAATCCTTTGGCCAATTAACAGTTCAATGGGAGAGAAGGAAACATTAATTCTGTTGGCTGATTCTGAGGAAAAACGGATAAAAACATAACGTACTTTACCCAGACCTTAAAAACTTACTGTGAGTATCCTGAGCACTAGTATAACTATATTTGACCTTCATAAGGAGGTAGGCTTACATTCTCTGAAAAGGAATGTGTCTTGGGATGATTCCAGTGTGAACTAAAGGAGCTGTATCTCAGGGAGTAGGTGGGAGGGGGCTCCTAATGACAGCGTTTCTTAGCAGAGAGAAAGGAGGCTTAGAGACAAAGCCCAACTCCTTTCCTTATAAGATGTATAAACCCAGGAGAGTTGTTTAATCTCTGTACCTCAGTGTTCTCTTTTGAAATACAGCTATGTCTACTAGTGAGGGCTGTTGAGGAAATTCAATTAGATAAGGCATAAAAAATTCATAACAGGGAGCAGCAAATCCAGCTTCCATTCTGCTCCCAGTTCCTGGGAGATGGCTGAGTGAGCACACTGGGGAGCATGCGAGGCTTCTGTCTGTGTGTCTGTCTATCTGCTATCTCCCTCTTGACTTCCAGCTCTCGTGCTGTGCTCTGCTGTGCTAAGTCGCTTCAGCCCCTAGAGCTCTAGTAAGAACAGGATTTTACATATATCCAGATTCTGTCAACTACTTTATAAACTGGTTCTCTTTTTATTTGTCTTGTGTGAAAGATCAGTGATGCTCGCTGACTAGATAACCTGGATTGGAGGAAGTTCTTGGCAAAGGTTCAGCGAGGTCTGGCACAGCCTTTTGAAACCCCAAGACTGAAGTGGACCCCCGGTTCTGCCCCTGAACCTTGCACCCCGCCTGCCGTTCCCCCAGGCCTTTGCCCTCCCACTCACTCCCTGATCTGGACCCTCTGGAATCTTCTGCCCGCCACCCAGCCCCTTTGAATGGGTTCCAGCCATGGCAATGGGAAGCCCACTCCTTTCTATAGCAGGAGTCCAGGGGCTCTCACTCAGTACCCTTCTCTCCACCCTCCTGTCCCTCACTGATCTTTCTTCAGCATCTTCTGTCCGGTTGACCTGTCCACGGATTTCCTCCTCAACTAACACTCATTGAGCAGTTGCCTGCACTAAGAAATGATGGCTGGTGGGGAACACAAGAGGAATCTGATGTGGTTCCTGCCCTGGAGGGGTTGAAATCTAGTCAGAAAAACCGGTTTGTAGACAACTGACAGCACACAAAGAGCCCTGCAATGACTTCACTTGAATTGGTTCCATGCCAAGGAGCATGATTCTCTCAGCCACCAAGTCAGAACAAGGGGAGAGGCTGCAGGCTGAGAAAGCAGAGAGTGCTGCCCCCCTGACTCGGTTGGCCCCAGAGCCATAGCATCTCAGCCTCCAAGCCAGTGACTCTCATGGGGTCAAACCTCATCCCCATTGAAACATTGCTCTCTGTAGCATCTTGCAAAGTACTTCTTCTCATCCCAGTCTCAGTATCTTCTCTTTTCAGGCTAAGGTACCATATTTCCCCTGTGAATTGCCATGCCCTGGACAACTCTAGGACTTTCACAGGATCTCACTGAACCTCTCCTGCCTCAGGCTTTTGATTTACCCCCAATAGTAATACTGGTAACAGAGCGTTGTTTGTCTGCATTCTGATTCGAATGACTTGTACCTTCCAGTCAGGTGAATTTCTTTACTTTTGGAAGCTAATTCTCTGCTCCTGTATTACCTACTTTTCACATCCAGACTTCCTGTGTTTAGGAGTCTGAAAAGTCATATGAACCAGTGATTCTTAACTGGGGCTGATTTTGCTCCCCCATCCCAGAGAACATTTGGCAACGCCTGAGGACATTGTTGGTTGTTCAAACTAGGTGGAAGGGCGGCACACAATTGGCAAGAGACCAGAGGTGTCTCTGATGTTGAGGTGGTGGAGCTGCCTCCCCCGTGCGTCTGATTGCTCGTTACTCCTCAGTCTGCACTGTATCCAGATTTTTCCATCAGTCCTGTGGTCTTTTTAAATTTAATATAAAAAACTTTTTTAATTGGAGGATAATTGCTTCACAATGTTGTGTTGATTTCCTTTGTACAATAACTGGAATCAGTCACAACTATATATATTCCCTCCCTCTTGAGCCTCCCTCCCCACTCCCATCCCACCCCCCTTAGGGGGTCACAGAGCTCCAGGCTGGGCTCCCTTGTAGCAGCTTCCCACTGTGACCCATTTCACATGTGATAATGTACATATATCGTCACTGCTTTCTCAATTAACCCTACAACTCTGTTATCTTAACAGGCACATTTATTGGATATTTAGTTGGAAACATCTATGATTGATGCAGCTGGCTACTAAACTATGATATCTCCCAGGATAAGGTATTTTGTAAAATACAGAAATTCTCCTGTAGGCACGTTTATCTTCTAGTCTACTTTCCGGGTGGTCACTACATGAGAAAGGAACCTCTCCCACAGCCTGTGTTCTTTCTACAAGTACAGAGTGAAAGGGAAAGTGAGAATATTGATCTTCACTGTGTCATTTATATTGATGAAGTGACAGTTTCTTTTAAAACTTTTTAAACTATCACTGCAAGTATCTGAGAGGCGTCAAGTTTGCAAATTTGAAGAAATATCAATGTATATGTCAACACTGTTGTTAAGTACATTTCTTAAGTCTAATTCAATATACATTTCTATAGCAAATATTTTTAACTAAAACAACAACCAAAAAAAGACATTATACAGAACAGGTCCCCGCAACAAAGAATTACCCAGCTTGAAATGTCAATAGGGCCAAGGTTGATAAACCCTGCTCCAGCCAATTTCTAGGTTTCGCATGAATTGCTTCAGCTCCAAGAGAGACAGAGGGGGACTTGCCAGCTGGCCAGTCACAGCAAAGACTGAGTTAAAATCCAGTTTTGCTGGCAGTAACTGAGTCATTCCAATTATAGTTAAATCTTAATTTTGAGTTTCCAAGTCCACATAGTGTTACCACATCGCAATTCCCACCTGCTGTGTGTTGCCTGTGTCTACGGAGCAGGCAGCTTTAACATAAACACCTACTCTCCCCTTTCGTGCTGGTCGCACTCTCTGATTGTCTAAAATGCTGCCATCCTTTTTTCCCCTCATATCATTAATTTTTCTCAGATCTAAATTCTCATGCTTAGTTTTCGACATTCTTCATTTTTACATTTCTGTATCCAACAGCAATTGACTAAACAGCTTGAATGTCCCCTAAGCACAGCAAGAAGGCACATGTGAGCGTGAAACAGTTTTCTTGTGCTAAGGAAACATTATACAGACATGCAAAGTCAGCACTTACCTTACGAAAGTCTGTCTCCCACTTGACTCAGCACCTCAGTGCCAAGTTCATGTTATTTATAAGCTCTTAACACAGTTGACTGACTGACTCCTCCTCTCTGAAAGGGGCAGAGTCCAGTTAAGGAAAAGCCACCCCCATGGTGTTCAGGGCCACTGGTTTTATGCTAGATTAAAAAAGAAAAAGGCAAATTGTTCTCTTATTGGGATACATCTTGTTAATAACTCTTTTAGAGATCAGCAATTAAAGATTAAACACAGTATTTCAAGTTGATTGTATTCCTCTTGCCAGTCAATGAAGGATGGCCTTTGCAGAAAACTTACTTTTCTTGAATTGGCTTTCATGAATTGGAGACAGGCACTAAAGCAGATGATAAAATCTACTGTGGGGACCCCAGGGAGCTGCGGTCATGAAGGTTCACATGGACCTCTGCCATACTCTTTACCCTGAGTTGTAGATAAATATAGGACACCCAATTAGATATGAACTTCAGACATATAATAAATAATTTTTTCATATAAATACATCCTAAACATTGTATAGCATGGGTTCATGCTTAGTTGTGTCTGACTCTTTGCTACCCTATGGACTGTACCTTCCAGGCTCTTCTGTCCCTGGGGTTTTCAAGGCAAAAATATTGGAATGGGTTGCCATTCCATCCTCCAGGGGATCTTCCTGACCCAGGGATTGAAACTGGATCTCCTGCAGAAAATTACAGGTGAATTCTTTACATGAGCCATGATGGTGGTCTCCAAAAGAAAAAAAAGTCCACGTCTGAAAACCTGGAACCTCTGGATGGGATGGAATTTGGAGAAAGACTCTTTGCAGATGTTAAGGAACCTGAAGTGAGACTATCCTGGATTATGTAGATAGGCCCAAACCCAACAACAAGTGTGCTTATAGCAGAAGAGAAAATACACAGACACACACATATGGGTGATGTGAAGATGGAGGCAGAAATTGAAGTGATGTGGCCATGAGTCATGGAAAGGAAGGATGATCAGGAAGCAACAGTTAGAACTGGACATGGAACAACAGACTGGTTCCAAATAGGAAAAGGAGTACATCAAGGCTGTATATTGTCACCCTGTTTATTTAACTTTTATGCAGAGTACATCATGAGAAACGCTGGACTGGAAGAAACATAAGCTGGAATCAAGATTGCCGGGAGAAATATCAATAACCTCAGATATGTAGATGACACCACCCTTATGGCAGAAAGTGAAGAGGAACTCAAAAGCGTCTTGATGAAAGTGAAAGTGGAGAGTGAAAAAGTTGGCTTAAAGCTCAACATTCAGAAAATGAAGAACATGGCATCCGGTCCCACCACTTCATGGGAAATAGATGGGGAAACAGTGGAAACAGTGTCAGACTTTATTTTTCTGAGCTCCAAAATCACTGCAGATGGTGACTGCAGCCATGAAATTAAAAGACGCTTACTCCTTGGAAGGAAAGTTATGACCAACCTAGATAGCATATTCAAAAGCAGAGACGTTACTTTGCCAACAAAGGTCCATCTAGTCAAGGCTGTGGTTTTTCCTGTGGTCATGTATGGATGTGAGAGTTGGACTGTGAAGAAGGCTGAGCGCCGAAGATTTGATGCTTTTGAACTGTGGTGTTGGAGAAGACTCTTGATTGTCCCTTGGACTGCAAGGAGATCCAAGCATCCATTCTGAAGGAGATCAGCCCTGGGATTTCTTCGGAAGGAATGATGCTAAAGCTGAAACTCCAGTACTTTGGCCACCTCATGCAAAGAGTTGACTCATTGGAAAAGACTCTGATGCTGGGAGGGATTGGGGGCAAGAGGAGAAGGGGACGACAGAGGATGAGCTGGCTGGATGGCATCACTGACTCGATGGACGTGAGTCTGAGTGAACTCCAGGAGTTGGTGATGGACAGGGAGGCCTGGCGTGCTGCGATTCATGGGGTCGCAAAGAGTCGGACATGACTGAGTGACTGAACTGAACTGACCTGATCTGAAAAAGCCACCAGAAGCCGGAAGAGGCAGGGAAGACTTCTCCCAAGAGTGTCCAGAGGCAGTGCAGCACCTTAACTTTGGACTTCAGGCCTCCAAAAGTGTGAGAGAATTCATCGTGTTGTTTTAAGCCCCCCAGTTGTAGTAAGTTGACACAGCAACCGTAGAAAACCAACACACAGACCTGTTTACTTCCCCAGAGCACAGGATTACTGTGCAGCAAATCCTACACAGCGCATGACTGCATCCATCCCACAATTATTAAATTTACCTCTAAGAGGTAAGGACTCTTTTTCTAAACATAATCACACTATTCTGTCACACTAAAATGTTATAATTTATATCTTTTATACTTGAAGTTCATTCGATTAAATGTTCAGCATTCTAATTTTCCCAATGTCTCATAAAGACTTATGTGCAGTTGGCTTACTTGCATTAGGATCAAAGCAAGGTCTGTCCATAGCATTGGAGTGATATGAACATCTTGGTCTTGAAGACTTGGATGAATGAATAGAGCTGTCAGGCAGATGAGAGTGGGTGGGGACTGTGAGGAATTCCCACAGCCCAGACCCCCGGGCCATGGAGGTGTGTGTGGAGGTACAACCATTCATGGTGGAGCCCTGGGGATACACAGGGCTGGGCCCCCATCAGGAACTCACAGATGCTGGGGGATGCCAGTGGCCATCAGGGGGTTTACTGGGCTCTGGGGGAAGCAAAGAGGTGCGTCCAGCTCTCCCCAGGGAGCACAGAGCTGAGTGTGGCCCCCGGGGTGGAGCTGGCCTGGGAGGGAACAAAGGTGCCCAGGCAGGGCGCAGGCCACCCCCACACGTCTTGTGTGATGGGACTGGCACTCAAGGGGTGAGGAGGGAAGGCAGGAGGGCACCCCGCGGGCCGTGGGAGTCACTGAGGGAGGTAAAACAGGGTGGTGATTCTCAGGTTTGCATTTTAGAAAAATATTTTGATAATCTTTGATCAGTGGAGAACAGACCAGGGCGAGGGGAAGGGCGGTCAGGGACCCCCATGTGTCTGTCACCTCTGGCCCCGCCCCTTCACTGGAGGTTCAGGGGTGAGGGTGAGGCAGGCAGCTCACTCCAGGAAGAAGAGAATCCGATACTTCGAAGGCCAAGTATTCTGGGGAGTGATCACTGCAGGCCCCACATGTGACCAAAGCCACAATCACTCCCAGTCCAGGCTCCCTGGCTCCTTGAGAGGCCAGGGGAAATGACGTCATGTATATTCATTCGTATCAAATTCACACATCACCTGTGTCATAGAGATCTGATCTGGGGGATCCCGTCAAATGGGGGTGAGGCCCCTGTGCAGGGCCCCATAGTGCCTCATGCAGCTGAGCTGTGATGACCAGGCAGGCTCCCCTGAGCACAGTTTGGGTCCACTGGGTTCTCATTATTTCCCCACCTCCCTGAACACTGGAGAGCCCACAGTAGAAAAAAATAGCTGTTCAAAATGCATAAGAAAAGTTATTTTTATTATCAGAAGCAAAATGTCTCTCAAAGAAATTTTTTAAAAATGTCTTTTTGCCATGGCCAGTGATAAAAGAAATGTTCACATATTGAGATATAGGGAAGTCATTCTGACTTATACATGAGCCAACTTGAATTTTATGCCAACTGAAATACCTGTTTGTGGCCAATCAAACATACATTCTATATCTGCTTTAGTTATTAGAGACAAGAGCACTTTGACCAGAAGGAAATATAGTCCATGTTAAAAATAAAGATTAAGGGACTTAGTTGGTAATCCAGTTGTTAGGACTCCATGCTTGCATTGCAGGGGGCACAGGTTTGATTCCTGGTCAGGGAACTAAGATCCTGTATCGTGCAAGCAGAAGTGGGGGCCGGGGGTCGGGGGGTGCAGAGTGGGGAGATTAAATGCCTTCCTTCCTGGGGGACTCCAATGCTGGTCCTTCTTCCATGATAAGAGTCTGTGCCAGGTGCCAAGGCCATGCTGACTGTACATGTGCTGATCTGTGTGGTGTTTTTTTCCCCAATCTTGAAAAAATGTATCCCTGACTCATTTAATGGCCTTTGTTCTAACAAAGATATACAAAACTGTGCTGGAAACCATATATGTCCAGAGCAAGCTGCTCAGAATAATCTGGGAAGGTATCTTTCTGGCTAGTCCTCAGTTTGCTCAAGTAAAACTCTTGCCTGTTCTTATTATTGCTTATTGATTGTTTTCACTGACACCAGAAAAATAGCTGTTTCCTGTGGAAACCGAAGAATGTCAGATTATTAATTTCTACACTTGATTCTTTGATAAGCTATGTGACAGATGTTATATGATAATTCCTACCAAAAAAATCAAGGGGATGACATAATCTATATTTCCCTTTTGTATTTAATTTTTAATTCCAAAAAAAGATGTGCTAGAAAGAGATGGAAAATCTGATTTTATATTCAATTCTAAAGAAAAAGAGTAACTAAATCTGCTCATTGGAGCTTTATTATTTAATGGCCACTAAAACTTTGGAATAGTTTATTAGTCTCACAACACCCAGGGTCTACACTTAGATAAAAACTTCATTGCCAGAAGTTTCATAAGTTTGGTCCTCAGTGTTCTGGGTGGCCCTGCTGGCTTTATTAAAACTTGAAAATCTTTCTGGCTCGTTCAAGACTTTTCTCACCCCCCGGAAGCTTCCTCTGGCTGCCAGGCTGCAGAAACTTCTTCACGGCCGGGAGATTGCTGACTCTGGTTTTCAGGCCCTGCAATGCACAAGAGCACAGCTTAGAGTGCCGCTAAAGACCAGCCCCGTCACTGACACTAGTCAGCAGGGACTCTGAGACCCTCCTAGACAAGGGCCAGCTGAGGCCCCTCCATCAGCACCAGGAGGAGGCTGGACATGGACACCCAGTGAGCCAGGAAGATGACAGCCCAGTGGCGTTTTCCCCAGAGATGTCTTAGTATAAGACTCCATTCAGCATCCCAATCTTCCTACACATCAGTCCTGAAGGTTCACCCTCGAGTGCAGTGTGAGGAAAAGTGTCAGATATCAGCACAGATTAAGGCTCCAGATATCAAGACAAGAAGAGCTAGGAGATGGGGCTGGAAGTGAAGGCAGAAAGCATGAAAGGTAATCTGTGAGGTGAGTCAGAGCCAATCTGCCCTCAGAGAGAGAGACGGAGACAGAGAAATCAACGTGTGAGAGAAGGAACAGGAACTGAGGGGAAGAAGTGATACGGTGGGGACCCTAGCATTGCAGTCCCACTGTTCAGAGAACAGATTCTGAGGTGGGAGGCGTGGGCACACCCCCACCCCTACCCCTCCACCGCCACCCCAACCTCCCTCCCTCCCAGTCCAGGGCCGTGGGAGAGCGCACCTTCAGCAGAGGGAAATTGGCCAAAAGACTGGGGTCTAGCTCTTCCACATAATAGAGCAATTCAACCAGGTGGATGTCAGCCTTGCTCAGCTTGTTGCCCACAAGATAGTCTTGTCTGTGGCTCTTCAGCACCTGGCCAATGGAGGGGTCAGATCAGGAATGCAGGTTCAGACAGCCTGGGCCATGCTCCTCCCCTGCCCACCACCCAGCCCCACTTCTCCCTCTGCCCCTCACTGGGCGGGTGGGGACCCCAGACCTTCTGCTCCTCCCAACTCAGTGAGATGGGCCAGTTGAGTCTGCTGTTCCCTCCTCATCCCCAGTGGAAGCCAGACTATGATTTCCTTTTCCTGTTCCCTCCTCACTGTGGCTGCCTTACTTCTTCCACTGGGCCAAGGGCTTAGCACCGTCTGCACAGTGTTGCTGTTGACCCTACATCCTGAAGTGTGCAGCCCTGAACTTCACAACATGACCCTTCATCCATCTCTCTCTCGCCTCTTTCTCCTCTCTTTCTCTCTCTCTGTCCCTCTC
Source organism: Bos indicus x Bos taurus (assembly GCF_003369695.1). Classification (NCBI taxonomy): domain Eukaryota; kingdom Metazoa; phylum Chordata; class Mammalia; order Artiodactyla; family Bovidae; genus Bos; species Bos indicus x Bos taurus. The sequence goes on from NC_040098.1 coordinate 25,920,315, forward strand.
GTCTTTCTCCCTTGGGCAGTGACTCCAACTTCTTAACAACCTTCTTCAACCCTGAGCAAACTATTTCGGTCTACATTTCTCTTCTTTCTTGAAGCTTCCTGATTTCCTGGTCTCTCTCTGGGGCCTGAAATAAACCTGGGTCAACTTGAAGTCCCTTCTCCCTTACTCCTAACTTGCACCATGTTACAATTTACACGCTACAAACGTCTGGAGGTGAACTTCACTGATGACTTAACTCACTCTGTTATATAGCTAAAATTAGGTGTTTGATTGAGAGAAGAGGAATGTAGAGATAATCACATATGATCATGGAAACAAAAGCTTAATTCTGGCATCCACATGGTAGGTTCATATGAATTCATTTTATACATTTTAAACTTTTCTGCATGTATGAAATGTTTCATAATAATATGTTAGGGAAATATATTATATTTATTAAAATATTCCAGCAATATGAAAATCATAATGTATAAAGAGAAAAATGCATACAGCACCACTAACTAACATAATAACATTTTGGCAAATACACTTTCAGATTATATATACATACAGAAGCATGAAGAGTTTCCCAGGTGGCTCAGTGGTAAAGAATCTGCCTGCAATGAAGGAGACCGGGATTTGACCCCTGGGTCGGGAAGATCCCCTGGAGAAGGAAATAGCAACCCATCCCAGTATTCTTGCCTGGGAAATCCCATGGACAGGGGAGCCTAGTGGTCCACAGTCCATGAGGGCACAAAAAGTTGGATATGATTGAGAAACTTTTTGAAAACAAAACAAAAAATATAAAAGCATGGACAAATGGATAATCATTTGGAAAAGAATATAATATCAAAACATATTTTATAAAATATAATTTTTACTTATGCTATCACTGGCCCTTTGTTTTCAAAGTACCCTCTGTCCATCATTGCTCATGCTCAGTTTTGTCCAACTCTTGGACTCATGGAGCTGTAGCCTGCCAGGCTCCTCTGTATATGGTATTTTCCAGGCAAGAATACTGCAGTGGATTGCCATTTCCTTTTCTAGGAGAATCTTCTCAACCCATAAATCAAAGTACAGATGAACTCAAACTGCTAATCATCAAAGAGTTTATGATCTTGTGAACGTTGCATAAACTCTTAGCACCTCAAGGGCTGGGAGGGTGTGCTCTCTGATTACTATTAAATTCTTTGCTCCTTGAATATGGTCAGATAAGCAAGCAATGAATTAACATTTGCTAAATAAATGAAAGAATGCTCCTATGCTCTGTGTTAATCTTTATATATGTATGTAACCCTCCTGAATCTCTTAAAATCATTTTTTTCTAGGTTAATCATTTTTGTTTAGCATGATTTCGGGTAATTTTGATCTTGAAACGCTCTCCTCTTACCATCAAGAAGAAGCATTAACTAAGATACATACTAGGCATAATGACGGAACATTATTTCCTTGGCTTTGTATGACCTTCTTCAAAAGTCTGAGAGCCATGTCCCCAAAATTTGTGATTATTTTCTCCTGAACATCTTTTCCTCTCTCTCTTCCTCCCCAATTCTTCCCCCATCTCTGTTGAGAAATATCTCATCCATCCCAGAAACACTTCCACATTCTCCCGACAGGCAGCTGCTCTCATGTCTCCCTACACGTGGTACCAGAATATTTTCTGATGTATGGCTGACATCACGCTCTTCTTGGATCAAAGCCCCTGTGCTATGTTCTGCAGGATCCATCTACCCCAGGCTCCTGTGTGGCTTTCAGAACTTCCACAGCCCAAGCTCTAAGTAAAACCATGAAATTCCATTGAACAGAGAATTTCAAATTGGGTCTGAGTCAATAGAAATTATGCTGAAAAATGATAATATGTGTAAAACTGGTGCAATTCTCCCTCAGAGTCAATTTTTAGAAAATGCCCTGAGAGTCAGGATGCTGCATTAGTACTCAGGAAGGTTCACAGAAGTGAAGGTCGATTCCCCAGCACCACCAGGCACTACATTCCTTTGTCTTCCCATCTCAGCGTCAAGACCACTAAACAGTCCACTTACGTTTTCAAATGCAGGGAGATAACGGTTTGTTGCCCTCTCTTGGATCAGGGTCAACTTGGTATTTTTTTGATCAGGGGGACACAGTGGCAAGAGCATGATCATTTCCCCCAAGTCTGCCACACCCTCTGTGTACATATCAATCCTGAAAGACAAAATGACCAAATTGCCAAATGTCTCCTGCCTTAGATTTTCTAGTTTAAGAATAGATAAGAATGGGGCATCAAAAGATGATAAAGTAATTCTCCACTGGGTACATTTTTCTAAGCCAGTCATGGAGTTACGATTTTTATTAATTTTAACATTTCATTCTAGAACAAGCCATCAAGGTAGACATAGCGAATATTTTGGTTATACGCATGATCAAATATAGGGACAAAGCACACTGGGGACCCATTCGTAGAGGCATGAGAGAAATGGGTAAATCCCTGCAGGTAACCTCTGAGACCATACCTGGGTTTGCCATCTCTGCTGTGACGTAGTCTATGCACAGTTAGTGTGATGCATTAGCAGCACCTCAGTCACGTCTAGAGAGAGTCCTGGCACAGTGGTCCCAGTCATGTCCCTCTAGCTCTCCCTTTCTCATCCTGTTACACCACTAGGTCCATTTAGATGCCCAGTATCAGTAGTTCCTCCAGTTATTTCTGATAGAAATGATTCCACAACCTCCTCCATATATGATTGCCCGACTCTGGCCTCATTTGCATTTCTCAATGCGCCACCCAAAATATCCCCTGAAATAGTACAGTTCTTCATACAGTTTCAACAATGAAAATTTCAAGTGATTTCTTTTTTGTTTTTGTTCCAAAAGAATTTCCTACAAAAGTTGTTTTTTTTTTTTTTTGGTAATACAAGCCTTATTGAAATACATTCACATAGCATTACTTTCATCCTTTAAATGGTACTATTCTGTAGTTCTGGTACATTCTGAAATCATCACCATGTTCTAATTCCAGAACTTTTTAAATCGTTGTATCCAAAAGGAAATCCAGTACCCTTGACAGTCACTCCCCATTTCCTCAGCTTTATAGCCCCAGGCAACCACTCAACTACTATTTCTGTTTCTATGGATTTGAACGTCAGGACATTTCATATATTTGGAATCACACAATATGTAGCCTTTTGTGTCTGGTGTCTTTCATCTAGTATTTTTCAAAGTTCATCCATGTTGTCACATACATCAGTACTTTACTCCTGCGTACGTGCTATGTCACTTCAGTCGTCTCCGACTCTTTGCAACCCTATGGACTGGAGCCCACCAGGCTCCTCTGTCCCTGGGATTCTCCAGGCAAGAATACTGGAGTGGGTTACCGTGGCCTACTCCACTTTACTCCTGTTCGTGACTAAAAATATTCCATTATAGGGATGTATCATTCTTTGTTCATCCGTTCATCAGTTCTTGGATATTTTGTTTGTTTCCACTTTTTGAATATTATGAACGCTGTGCGCTTTCGTGTACAAGTTCGAGTGTGGATGTGTTTTGTTTCCTTTTTTTTTTTTTCACTATGAATTGATGCTTTTGAACTGTGGTGTTGGAGAAGACTCTTGAGAGTCCCATGGACTGCAAGGAGATCCAACCAGTCCATTCTGAAGGAGATCAGCCCTGGGATTTCTTTGGAAGCAATGATGCTAAAGCTGAAACTCCAGTACTTTGGCCACCTCATGCAAAGAGTTGACTCATTGGAAAAGACTCTGATGCTGGGAGGGATTGGGGGCAGGAGGAGAAGGGGACGACAGGATGAGCTGGCTGGATGGCATCACTGACTTGATGGACATGAGTTTGAGTGAACTCCGGGAGTTGGTGATGGACAGGGAGGCCTGGCAGTGCTGTGATTCATGGGGTCGCAAAGAGTCGGACACAACTGAGCGACTGAACTGAACTGAACTGATGAAGTTTATTATGGGTAACTTATAAACAGGCAGGAAAGACAGTGCAAACAATGGTCCACAGACAATTACAGCTGCACTTTGTCCTCCCAAAAGGGATCTAGGGGAATTTAAAAGGGTCAAAACTAAAATTAGAATCTGACTACCAAGTGAGAAGCAAGTCTACACTGAAGGAACCTGTGGTTTTTCCTCCCCTGGGGGGTCTCATGACCATTAACCTTCTGTGTCAACAAAATGCATTCTTCCAGTTTTCTTATTAGATGAAGGCAAGGGTAAAAATTGATGGGGAACTTATCCAGCTGGGGCACATTCTTTGTCGGGAGGCTAAAGCGCAGCATGCAGAAAGATGAGGGTGTAGGAATGGTGACCTGAAGATGGGGGAGGGGGGCAAAATGCAATCAGTACGGTTCAGCCACACATCCTCACAGATAATCCCGTGGAGCTGAAGACTAGGTTTCAGATAAAATAGTAAAGAGCAGGATGTTCATGAAAGTGTCTGAAGTCACCAGCTGTTTAGTGATGAACCTGCAATGGGAGTGCTGGCCATTCCGCCCCAGAGGCTGTGCTCTTGACCACAGCACATGTTGCTACCCACTGACAGGCATCATGCTGAACTTGAATTATGAAATGTGAATGTGTCTTTCACTCTCCTGGGTGTATACCCAGAAGTGGAATTGCTGAGTCATATGGTAACTCTTTAACTTTTTGAGTAACTGCCAACAGTTCCTTACATGATTTTAGTATCAGTCAAGTTGTCCCATTGCAACAGAGAGGATTTCCCCCAGTTTTGCTTGTATTGAATAAATCTGGCTGCTTCAGACGTATATTAAAATGTTCCAGATGACTCTGGTGTCTTGAGTTATCCCCTTTGTTATCCACTGTTATCCCCAAAGTTACGTACTTTGTTATCGCCTGTCAAGTGACCGGTCCATAAAGAGGACTGATAAATTAAGCTCCTGGTTATCATTCTAAACTTCCTGGAACTTAAGACTCAATTCCTTTAGATCTTCTTCTTCTCAGACTTTATCCTCTAGACACTCGGACATTTTGTCCCTTGTCTCTAGCTGTTGGTGGGTGTCTAGTCTGAGCTCCTGGAGTCAAGGCTCCACCTTCTTCCCAGCTTAATGGTTTACTCGTGTTTGGAATCTTCCGTCACTGTGCTATACCCACGGACCACGACTTCTTACATAAGCTCTTGATTCCACTCCAAGTTCACCCTTCTCTCATCTTCATAGGTCCCTGCTGTACTAGAGCTCAATTACACCATTATGGTCTATAGCTGGTGTTGGTCATGATCCCCATGAACACACCTAATTGCTCAAGGAAACACCTAGGAGTGTTCCTACTTATCACTCATGAAAGAATGGAAAAAATACCGTACAGGGCTCTCTCCTTCATGTCTTTCCCATAGAGATCATATTTGGTGGCAATGTAGTTGAGAATGGCTCTGGTCTGCACCAGCTTCATCCCATCAATTTCAACCATTGGCACTTGCTGGAACACTAAACTCCCATCTTTTGAAAGGAGAAAAGAAGAGAGAACTATTGGATGAATTACACCCTTTTAGGACGAAAAAAAAAATGTTGATGTAACTGAAGATATGAAATGAAATACTAAAATGACCTGGTATAATTAAGCAGCATGGCATTTTGTTTTTGGCTTCCCATAGTCCTTTTCCTGCTCAAACTTTTATTTTCTTAACCCATTATTTCATTTATCTTTTTTGAATTACATGGGTGATTCCTTCTAATTCTGAGTCTATTTGTCTTTAGGGATATTTTAGAAAGAAGTTGGAAGAGGCTGCAATAGGGCCGCCACCTGGTTGCTAATTTGAATGAGACGTTCTAAATAAGTCTCACGTCATATAAGGCAGATTTTGAGAGATTTCTATGTGCAGGTCCCTTTTCCTGCTCACTGAGTCTGCAATATTGCTAGACTTGTCAAACTTGCCAGAAAAAAGGGTTCATGGCAATTTCTGGGCCTCGTTTTCCCCTCTTCTCTCTGATGCATGTGTTTCCCTGACCTTGGGTGGGAGGGCTGTGTGGCATCCTGAACTGATATGGTCACTCATGGTGCAGAAAAGCAGAGAGAGAGAGACCAGCAAGGGCATTCACAGGGCACTCGGGCTGGTTCCTTGAGCAAATACTAGAGTTCCAGCCCTTCCTAGTCCCAAGTGAGCTGCAAGACCTTCTCAAGGAGCCCCATCCTTACCTTTATTCACATTTCTTCCTCTCCTCTGACCCCATCCCTACCTTGCACACACAAGGCCTTTTTGGTATTCAAACCTCAACTTATGGCTGCTACTAGATCCTCCCATTAGAAGAATTCAGTTTCTTACCATATCTTAACTTATCCAAATCTTCTGAACTTTCTATAAGTTTCTCTTCAAACTGGAAAACAGAAACAGTCACTGAGTTTTTATTTCATTCCATAGCATTGCTGAACTTGCATGGCCTCTACCTGCTGCCCACTATGGAGACTGTAGGATTTCCAAGTTCGGCAGGGTGCACAGAGGACAGTGATCAAGGCCATTTGGAGATTTAGATTAGAGCCACCAAGATAAAAGCGTGGGTTGCAGCAAGTAACTGCTTATTTTGCAGGCTAATTCACCTCTACCTTGTCCCCACCTCTGTCAGTGATTATGTAATGATTTGGGGGGAGGGGAATGTCACTGGAGGGAAAGGACTGGGAAATTCTTCTAGTTATGGAGTTTTAACTAGTCTCTGGAAAGTCTTTCTCTCCCTGTGAAATCAGGACAGGAATTTGGGGTGTCCCCCAGCATGGGGTTTCCATGAGGTCACTGACTCCCAAGATGCTGCCACCAGGGACCTCTGCTGTATATTACCTCCCTCCATTCAACTTTTTATTTTAAAAAAGTGTCTTGATGATGAAAAGTTTGAGAATTGGGAGGTTTCTAACTGGGGCTTCCTTGGTAGCTCAGACAGTAAACAGGCCTGCAATACAGGAGGCCTGGGTTTGATCCTTGCATCAGAAAGACTCCCTGGAGAAGGAAACGGTAACCCACTCCAGTATTCTTGCCTGGAGAATTCCACGGACAGAGGAGCCTGGTGGGCTACAGTCCATGGGGTCGAAAAGAGTCGGACACAACTGAGTGACTAACACTTTCACTTTTACTTTCAACTGACTCAGTGAAACAGTTTATTGTGGATCTACATGATTCCTTAGGGTTAGACCACACAGATAGTGAGGTGTGCGGGCAACAATTCGCAAAGTGCCCAGTTCAAGACAACATGAGGGGTGGTGGGTGGTCACTGTGGGAAGGTGTCAGAGGAAGGATGGGACTTGATGGTGGGCTGTTGCTTATGAGGCTGAGGGAGATGAATGGGGTTGTGAGGATCAGCCTCTGGGCCCTGAGAACCCAGAAGTCCTGACCAGTGGCCTCTGGTCAGCCTTGCCCCACACCCTCCTCCTTCGGGCTGGGTTGGACAAGAGGAGACCTGGATGCTTTCAGCTCTTCACCCTCCTGTGCTGAACTCATCCTTCCCAGGAACTCTGAACACATCCTTGAGCCCCAAGGCTGGACCATAGCAAAAATTATTGGTTGTTGATTTATAGAGAATAAACAAGCTAGAATGGTTCAGTTTGTTTTTCTGTGTACTTGTTTCTTCACACACTTGAGAACGGACCGTGCTAATGTCTGGCAATCAAGAAAGTGTAATCTGAGGCTCCTTTGTAATCTGAGGCCAATACTTGGCCACCTGATGCAAAGAACTGACTCATTGGAAAAGACCCTCATGCTGGGAAAGATTGAAGGCAGGAGGAGAAGGGGCTGAAAGAAGATGAGATGGTTGGATGGCATCACCAACTCAATGGACATGAATTTGAGTAAGCTCCAGGAGTTGGTGATGGACAAGGAAGCCTGGCATGCTGCAGTCCATGGGGTCGCAAAGAGTCGGACACTACTGAGCGACTGAACTGAACTGAATCTGAGGCTCAGGTAAATATGTTAGGAGGCTAAGGGAGCACACTAGAGGTTCCTTTGCAGGACCCCACCTCACCTGAGACCCTCCTTTACTGCTAGCTCTCCCCTAAGGGATCAAATCTCCAGAGTTTCTCCATGATTCTGAGGTAGGCGATTGATGGGCCTTTGGGCTGGGCTGCTGGTGTTTGTTAAGTGGAATAAAGCTGATGCCTTGTTTTCACTCAAACATCAAGGACAGAGCCCTTGTCCTTGAAGCTGAGCTCTGCTGGAATAAAGAGATAAAGTGGCCACTCCTGAGGTCAAGGAAGACTTCCCTGTCTGCACATCTACAAGACGTCTCCTTGGGGTAAAAAATGGAGGGGGTGCCTCCCCATAATGAGTATGGACATGTACCCACAGACATCTGCAGTGGGATTCATCTTAGCCAAAAGGAGCATGCATCCCGGGGAGGGTCCTAGGACCAGACAGATATGAAAAAAGAAACAAGCTAATTGGCCAAAGGTAAACAAAGATCTGGAAGGACTGTCTTATATAAGTGATTTAATTCACTCCTTTACTCCTTCTCCTGATTAGAGAGGACACCTATACATTTTCTTTGTAGGTGTGTTTTTCTGCCTTGCTTCTGTCTCAAATAACCTGCTTCTCCGTGTGCTTTCCCATATGCTGTGCTCCCATAAACCTTGCACCTGTTTTTACGGTTCTCGCCTCCTTGAAACATTCTTGCTTTCAAACGGGGGAAAGAGCCGGGGCTACTTTGCTTTTAGCCTCTAGCCCCTGGAGGTCTAGTGATTAGTATTCCTGGTTCAGTTCCTGGGCAGGGAACTAAGATCTCTCTTCAGTACTGCAGTCTCTCCGAGATCATTTGGTGAGAAACCCGGGAGTTCAAGGTGAACTGCAGATCTCGCTAAAACTATTGGCTGGAGACTCCTGACTTTCACTCTGTCTTCCACGGGGCTGAGATTTTCTTTCCTGCCTTACTTGCACAGTAAGATTTTTTTTTTACCTAATTCTTTAAAATCCTCTTGGGGAAAGACTAACTGAAGTCTTGCTGCTGCTGCCAAGCCCATACTTGACTGCTGTGGTACTTTAGCCCCAACTCCAGTTCCTCCAGGAGTTCCCCTTCACTCCAGGCCTTGGCAGCCCATAGGCTGGGACAGACTACTTATTGAGCAGGCCAGTTCCAATCAGCCTACATCTAGGTCAGTATCTGTCATCTATAAAGCTTAAGGGAAAACCTGCAATCACTATGTGCTGGTCCACATGTCCTCTCCAGGTACGAAAGGAGGACATCTTACTCAAGGTACTAAGGACAATTGGAGACTGCTGGTTAAAATTAAGTGGGGGCTAGAGGATGCCCCAAACCCTGTCAAGGAATAAGGTCAAAGTAAATTCAGGGGATGCTCTGAATCCCCTTCAGGTGTCTCCTAAATGTATAGAGGATGGTGCATTACATAGCTAGAAGCGGTCTCTGTTCTGGGTTGCAAGTTATTCAATATAGGAGGATCCCTTTTTAAGCCAGAACACCTCTGGAGTACATCCTTAAGAACTAGCAAGCTTTTACTGAAACAGTGCCTGGCCTTTATGCAAACTGAGGGATGAGGAAAATGGCCTGAAAATGAATCTCTTACAATTCAATTTTTATTGCCACAGGATGAGATAACGGACTGTTTCCTTATGTTCAAGTTTTTAAGGCCTTTTATCGTAATTCTGCTCTATGTGGCTACCATAATGAGAAAAAACTCTCCTAACATTCTAAACGATCTCCTTCTAACTTCTCCCAACTCTCAGGGGGGAACCAACCTTCTCCCACTCCTACACGTTCCCTTACTTCTCCAGGTCTTTCTGATCAAACTAAGACGCCTACATCCTCAGAAGAACAAATCTTTCTGGAAAAACATCTTTCAGCCAGTCTGCCCCTATTATTAAGACCAATTTGACACTATTTGGTCTATATTTTAGCTATGAAACTATGACTACAAAAAAAAAAAAGGAAAGATGATTTTTCTTGATAATATGACCACAAAATTAATTAAAACAACTTTTTTTTTTTAATTGCAAAACTAGCTCTTTTAGCATGTGCAATTAGAAAAAGCTAACTTGCTGAAGTACTTTTTTTTTTTTTTAATTCTGACCCTGAGAGAATAAAAATATGCCTAGGAAAAAGCTATATCAACTCTTACCATGTCCTTGAGATACAAACACAGCCCACTTTGCCTGAAACTTTGGCCTTGGGTTAAGTAGAACTTCAAGCCAAGGGGGGAAAAAAGGAGGCAAAGAGACATTTTAAATCTCAAGCAGAAAACTATGGGATCTCTGTCTGGATTTATGTATGTCAGGTAAATGAAAAAAAGACTGTCTCCTGATATATACGGGAATCTCAAACTATTTTGAAAACCTCTAGAAGAGAGAAATCCAGCTGGGCAAATCTGATAGCAAGCCTTTGGCATGGCTTTCTTGGCCTTGAGAGCCTTTTGGGAATTTAGTCTGAGACTCTTTCTGAGGAGTTACACCCAGAGTCAGCATTAAATACCTTACATAGTCAAGGGACCAAACATTTAATTTTTAAAAATCTATTATTATTATTTTCAATGGTTATCTTTAATTTTTAAATTTATTTATTTAACTTTTGGTTGTGCTGGATCTTCGTTGTTGCACACGGGCTTTCTCTAGTTGCAGCAAGTGGGGGCTCCTTTTTGTGGGGTTATGCAGGCTTTTCATTGCAGGGTCTTCTCACGTTGTGGAGCACAGGCTCTAGGGTTTTAGTAGTTGAGGCACAGAGGCTCAGTAGTTGTGGTGCACAGGCTTAGTTGCTCCGTGGCCTACGAGATCTTCCCGGACCAGGGATTGAACCCGTGTCCTCTGCATTAGCAGGCAGATTCTTATTCCACCAGGGAAGCCCTGGCTACCTTTATTTTTAATATTTATTTTATTCATTTGTTTGTTTGGCTGTGCCAGATCTTATTTGCAGCATGTGGGATCTTTAGTTGCAGTTCTATAAAGTCACCAAATTTATTTTAAAAACAAATTCGTCTTGGCTGTGTTTGGTAAAAATGAGGGTAATTTTAGAAAAAAAATTCGTTTCACTAAATATGAAATCCTTATGTCTGACTCTGTGACACTGTGGACTGTAGCATCAGGGTCCTTTCCAATGAATACCAGGTGGCGCTAGTGGTAAAGAACCGCCTGCCAATGCAAGAGACAGAAGAGATGCTGGTTCAATCCCCTAGGGGAGGGCCTGGCAACCCATTTCAGTATTCTTGCCTGGAGAATCCCTTGGACAGAGGAGCCTAGTGGGCATAGTCCATAGGGTTTCAAAGAGTCATATATGACTGAAACGACTTAGCATCCATGCATGGCCTCTAGAGTTATCACTGAGAAAAACACTTGTTCAACTCTTTGAGACCCCATAGGCTGCAGCACACCAGGCTTCTCTGTCCTTCACTGTATCCTGGAGTTTGCTCAAACTCATGTCCATTGAGTTGATGATGCCCTCCAGCCATCTCATCATCTGTTGCCCACTTCTCCCGCTGCCTTGGCAGGTGGTTTGTTTAGTACTAGCACCATTAACCAGAGAAGGCAATGGCACCCCACTCCAGTACTCTTGCCTGGAAAATCCCATGGACAGTCGGACAAGACTCAGCGACTTCACTTTCAATTTTCACTTTCATGCATTAGAGAAGGAAATGGCAACCCACTCCAGTGTTCTTGCCTGGAGAATCCCAGGGACGGGGGAGCCTGCTGGGCTGCCGTCTATGGGGTCACACAGAGTCGGACACGACTGAAGCAACTTAGCAGCAGCAGCAGCAGCAGCAGGAGCAATAGCACCATTAACAGAGTCCTACATTTGCTCCTGGGAATGTGATGTTCTAACACTATAAAATGCCTGGGGGTGCTCGTGGATGCTCCCATCCCTCTGTTAATCACCCGCTTACTTGTTTGCATCCTCACTAGAGTGCAAGCTGCCTGAGGGCGAGGACTGTGTCTGTCTCATTCATTTCTGTATCCCCAGAACTTTGCACAAAGCCTGGCACAAAAGCGAAAGTGCAAGTGGCTCAGTCATGCCTGACTCTTTGTGACCCCATGGACTATACATTAGTCCACGGAATTCTCCAGGCCAGAATACTGGAGTGGGTAGCTGTTCCCTTCTCCGGGGTATCCTCCCAACCCAGGGATTGAACCCAGGTCTCCCACACTGCAGGCAGATTCTTTACCAGCGGAGCCACCAGGGAAGCCCAAGAATACTGGAGTGGGTAGCCTATCCCTTCTCCAGCAGATCTTCCCAAACCAGGAATGGATTAACCCAGGGTTTCCTGCATTGCAGGTGGATTCTTTACCAGCTGAGCTACCAGAGAAGCCCTAAAGTGCTCCCACCCAAAATTATTGCTGAGTGAATATATTAAATCTTATCAAGTGGTTTGTTACAGTTGGCTCATCTTAACCTTAATTTCATTTATTTTTCTAATATTACATACAGTTTTTCTTTTATTGTGGGAATTTCTAGCATGTATAAAATTTTTAAAAATGTACAGTGTTTCTCATACCCTTCAACAGCATCAATAATTATCAACTCAAGCCAGTCCTGTGTCATCTATATGCCCATCCACATTCCCCTTTATGTAAAAATGGAGCAGATTCTAGGTATCATATCATGTCACCTGGTATACTTCGTGCATATTTCTAAACCAAAAGAACTATTTTGAACATAAACATAATAAACCTAAAAATTACACCTAAAATATTAACAATTATAACATATTCAATCAGCAATCAAGTTTCTACTTGAACGTGTCATAAATAATATTTACAGTTTGTTAAAAATGAAATCCAAGTAAGTTTCACACAATTGGACTAGTTTATGAGTTTTTTGTTTCCTTTCAAATAAAAAAAAAAATGTTTCTATGCTCTTCCGCAGGCAGGATTATTTACATTTTCATTTGGTCAGATCAGTCCATTTCTTTCTTAATGTGCAGCTATTTTTATGCAACGCAAAATCATACTCAGCTCCTTTAATGAGGAGGTCTGGCTCATGTGAGAAAGTGCTTTGATAGTCAATAGCGATCCAAGTTAAGAGGACCTACCTCCGCTCCAGCTGCAGCCAGGAGCCACCGGATGGCCTCCATCCTGCCTCGGGCATCGAAATAGTGAAGCTTGGGCTTCCCTGCCATGATAGCAGTTCCTCACTTCCCATGAACCTGGATGAATCAGACCACAGAGGCAAACTGTGCTTTACAACGTCCAGTCCATTTGAACAGAAGGGGTAGAGTCTGCCTTTTTCATGGCGGCATTGCAACAGTCCCATGTGGTTCTTCCTTGGTCTAAATTCCCACCTATCAACAGGTGTCATTGTGCAGTTGCACCAAACCAAGTCTCAGATTGCATCTGTCCTCTCTCAGAGGACTTAAATAGAGCAGGGGCTTAATCTTGCTCAGCTGTCACCTGGGGCTGGTGAGGGGACTTGAAACCAGGAAACTTCACTGACAGAAAGGGGCAGGGAGCCGAGTCGGGCCTTGACTGGCAGGTGGTCTTGTTCAAAAGCATTAACTGTGTCTGAATCCTGCCCTGACTGTCTCTAGACCTTCTAAATTCTCTCCACAGAAGACAAAACTCATTCCTTTTTTTCTTATTGGAATTCTATATATTTTTCACCGCTGGATGAATTTTATTTTACGATCTAGAGAAAGAGATGCTAGTGCCCTACCTTTATAGCACACGGAAAAGAACTAACATAGGTTTAGTGTCTACCACATAGTGGCCATTTTCTCACTTTGATCCTCATTTCTTCTTCACAGAAATTACTTGAGGTAAATTCTGACTCGTCTAAAGTAAGTGGTGAGCCCATTCGATTGTACCTTGCTTTTTAAACTGGTTTTGAAAGCTGGGACATATTCGCTTTACAATGCTGTGTTGGTTTCTGCTGTACAACATCTTGAGTCAGCTATACACATACACGTCTATCCTCTCTCTCTTGAGCTTCCCTCCCACCCCACCCCCATCCCACCCCCTAGGTCGTCACAGACACCAGGCGGACTTCCCTGTGCCACAACAGCATCCCCCTAGCTGCCTGTTTTACACATGGTAGTGTACGTGTGCTAGTATTTCTCGCTAAACTTGGCCCACCATCCCCTTCCCCTCCTGTGTCCACAAGTCTGTCTTACATCTGTGTCTCTATTCCTGCCCTGCAAATAGGTTCATTGGTACCATTTTTCTAGAGTCCATATATATTCATTAACATATATTTGTTTTTCTCCTTCTAGCTTACTTCACTCTGTATGAAAGAATACAAATGACCCAATTCCATTCCTTTTTATGGCTGAGTAATTGCCCATTGTATATATATGTACCACATCTTCTTTATCCATTTATCCATCAATGAATGTTTCAGTTCAGTTCAGTTCAGGAGCTCAGTCGTGTCCGACTCTTTGCGACCCCGTGAACTGCAGCACACCAGGCCTCCCTGTCCATCACCAATTCCTGGAGTCCACCCAAACCCATGTCCATAGAGTTGGTGATGACATCCAACCATCTCATCCTCTATTGTCCCCTTCTCCTCCTGCCTTCAATCTTTCCCAGCATCAGAATCTTTTCAAGAGAGTCAGCTCTACACATCAGGTGGCCAAAGTATTGGAATTTCAGCTTCAACATCAGGCCTTCCAATGAACACCCAGGACTGATCTCTTTTAGGATGGACTGATTGGATCTCCTTGCAGTCCAAGGGACTCTCCAGAGTCTTCTCCAACACCACAGTTCAAAAGCATCAATTCTTCGGCACTCAGCTTTCTTTGTAGTCCAACTCTCACATCCATACATGACCACTGGAAAAACCATAGCCTTGACTAGATGGACCTTTGTTGGCAAAGTAATGTCTCTGCTTTTTAATATGCTGTCTAGGTTGGTCATAACTTTCCTTCCAAGGAGTAAACATCTTTTAATTTCATGGCTGCAATCACCATCTGCAGTGATTTTGGAGCCCAGAAAAATACAGTCAGCCACTATTTCCACTGTTTCCCCATCTATTTGCCATGAAGTGATGGGACCATGATCTTAGTTTTCTGAATGTTGAGCTTTAAGCCAACTTTTTCACTCTTCTCTTTCACTTTCATCAAGAGTTTAGGTTGCTTCCAAGTCCTGTCTATTGTAAATAGTGCCGCAGTGAACATGGGGGTGCATGAGCCTTTTGAAATTATGGTTTTCTCAGGGCATACACCTACCAATGGTATTGCTGAGTCACATGGTAGTTTTAATTTTAGTTTTTTAAGGAAACTCCATTCTGTTCTCTATAGTGGTTGTATGAAGGCACTTTTATTTGATGTCAATGTCTTGGGATTTTGTTATACCAGTGTGTGCCAGTGATGGATTGTGGCCCATTGCGGGTTGTGAAATTAACACAGCAGGTTCTGACTAGTGTTTTTTAACTGCAATATAATAGTAAATATGAGGGTGTGTCATATACAGTTACAGTAAGCACTTTTTGCTAAAACTTTCATTTGAATTACATAACCATGTACAACTCCCCTTGTCCTTGTCCTTGAAATAAAGTGCTGACTCAAGAGTTAACCCCTGGGAAATGTGAAGATGTGAGAACAAAGAATAGCTGTTGGGCTGGGGAACTGGTAACAATGTAGACTATAAATCTGCTACATAACAGAATCACCCAACTCAGGGCTCCCTGAATGATATAGAGAAAGACCTGACACGTATTCCTAAATTGGTTTTATAAGAAGAGATCCCCTCCAGATGAAAATTGCTGACCACAGGAACATAGACCCTAGACTGGTTGAAACCAGAAGGTTGATGATGCTTGAAACTTCACCTTGATGCCAATCAATCTGAGAATTATCCATGAGCGGATCATATCCTGCTCCCTGAACACTATAAATCTCCTCACTACCCTATCCAGGGTGGGTCACAGTCTTGAGGGCATTAGCAATAAAAGCTACTCTTTCCTACTTCCTCCAAAACTCTGTCTCTGCATTGGCACCAGTGAACAGAGGCTGAGTTTTGGTAACAGATATATTTGTTGTGTGATTGTCTGTAACAGCGAAGCCAAACCTGCTTGCGCACTGGATCTGTTCCTTTAGCTCTAACCTTTGTGCTCTGTAGCCTTTGCTTAGTCATGCTGGCTCTGCACCTTTTGTAAAAGAATGCTACCTATAGCCTGAAATACATAGGATAGCCAATTTTCAAAGTCTTTTCCTTCATATAAAGATAAAAGTCTTTTCCTCCATATAAGGATAAAACAGTTGCAAAACAAAGAATAACATTTGCCTTGTTGGAGGTTTATAGAAACATGATCAGACCTATGTGGATGGTTGGAAGAACAAAAAATGCACATCCTGTATTATTATGAGTCTGGCTGGCAACAAGAAATTTGCATCCACCAGCCACACCACCCTCTCCTTTTAGTATAAGCTTGAATTCTAACACAGGTTAGATGGTTCTTTGGGATTCTAGTCCACCATCTTTTCAGTCTGCTGGCTCTCCCAATAAAATCCCAGGCCTTGCCTCAATACCTCATTTCTCTATTTAATGGATGGCTGTGTGGCAAGCTGTAGGAACCGGGACTCAGTAATGTGTCAGTATGTGACTGTGTGGTCTGGGTTGTTGTAAAATGTAAGAGACACTTGTGACTGGGACCAGCCAAAGAAGTCTGGTAGATGTTGCTCTAGCCTGAGGTGTCTGCACTAGTGACATTTGGGGCTGGATCCTTCTTTGTTGTCCCGTCGTCGGAGTGTAGTTACTTAGCATCGTCCCCAGGAGCTGCCAGTAGCATAGTGCTCCTGTCCCCAAGGTGGCTGGGTGAGTTCAGCAGTGGCCTTGGGCAAGTTTTATCAGTGAAGACAGTACAGAAGCACAAGAGTCATTAAAAAGCAAGGATTCAATTGCTTAGACTTAGGGAGGGACAATTTCAGTCCCATTTTTAGTCAACAGACCTCTGGCCAAAAAAAAAAAAAAAACAATTAAAAAAAAAATTCTTGTAAGATTTTGTGGTTGTTGAATCTTTAGCACAGAAGTCCCTGCACAATAGTTATGTTTCAAAAAAGGCATGTGAAACTGGTACCCTGTAACTTATAAGGCCATAAGGTAGAAACAAAATGATATGCCAAGAATACCAACTTACTTAGCAGAGTAACTACAGATATGGAGACAACTTGATGACAGCCTCTCCGACTGAGCACTGCCCACTCACACTGACGGACTAGGATGACTGACAGTCAACTTTAGAAGTCACATGCTGAAAATATACCATGCCTGCACAGAGAACTCTTAAAACTTACATTGAAACTTACATTTACTGTACACTAACCATTTCTGAGCTCTCCCCCTGCCCACTTGCTTCTTACTCCTAAGATAAATATGCCACTCAAAAGGGGTCAGGAAGACAGATCTTAGCATTGCTTCCTGTGTCCTTGCTTAGCTGTCGGGCTATAAAGCCTTTTTTTTTTTTTTTTGCAAAAGACCATTGCCCCAGTATTTGGTCTTTCTCTTGGGACAAGGAGCTCACTTGCTTGGTTACAAAACTTGAGTTTTCTGTCAAAATAGTTTAAACATTCCAGAAGACCTTTATTTATTTGTATATCTATTTTCTTCACGGACACCTTGTTTTCGGCTGACACGTGATGTATTTCTTCTTTTTAACAAATTTCCTTCAAGCTTCCTCCCCTAAGACCCCTTCTGCAGTTTCAGGTATCAAGAGATAATGGCTGGTGGGAAACAAGATAGGAGCCTGATGGGGAATCTGCTTTTAAAGGGTTTAAATTTAGTCAAAAGAACAGGTTTGTCGACAACCTACCATGCACAAAGAGCCCAACGGTGGCTTCATTTTAATTGGTTCTGAGCCAAGGATAATGATTCTAGAAGTCAAGTAAGTCAGAGCAATGGGAGCGACTGAAGGCTGAGAAAGCACAGGCTGCTGTGCCCTGCCCAGGTCGGCTCCACCTTCACAGCAGCGTCATCCAGGCTGTGACCTTTCCATCCCTCCCCACCCTACATTAGGGGTGCTCCTCATTTTTGTCTAAAATCTGTTCATAGACATTACAAGTGCTTGTTTTTTGTTTCTATTTCCAAATCTTCTCCCATGGGCTTATTTGAATTTTTTCCTGTGAATTCTCTTTTGCCCTGGAAGCTCCAACCTCACTGATTTTGCAGGGTCTTTGAGATTCTGAGGCTTCTGTGCATGAGACCTTTGTTTTATTCTTTTTAAGTTGACATTTCTGCTGACTCCCATTATGCTGCATCCTACCTCCTGGGGGGCTTCCCTGGTGGCTCAGATGGTAAAGTGTCTGCCTACAATGTGGGAGACCCGGGTTCGATCCCTGGGTCAGAAAAATCCCCTGGAGAAGGAAATGGCAACCCACTCCAGTACTCTTGCCTGGAAAAGTCCATGGGCAGAAGAGCCTGGCAGGCTACAGTCCAGGGGTCACAAAGAGTCAGATACGACTGAACGATTTCATTTTCACCTAGTTGCTTCATGCATCTTTTAGAAACCAGCTCTGTGCTCCACTGATGTACCTAGCTCTTCCCTCAAGACTTCTCGAGTTATAGAGCTAGAAGTCAGCTAGCCACTCCTCCAAGTGTGTAATTAATACACTGTACCCCCGAGAGAACATGTGTTGGCCAGCTATCTAGTTAGTGATGAAGTCTGGATTAGATCTTAGTCCTCCTGCCAGACAGACTAGTCTCTGCCTATTGTATCTATTTTGTTATTGAATTTTCACAGCCTGCAGAGATTACAGTTTCTGTGCCCCCACTAACCTGTGAGCTCTCAGGAAGTAGTGACGTCATCATAGTTTTTAACACAAGACATTGCTCAAAATTCAACACGCCTTCTGTGTAACGTGGCATGATTAGACAGCCCAAGAGCCACACATGTGTTCTTCAGCATTTCCCTTAGAGGACTTGCAATTTCGCAATTCAGTAGTTTAGAACAATTAAATAATAAACTGGGATCGTGATCATAAAGTAATCAATCCTGCTTATAAAAGCCAACATTGTGCTGTTTAAACACAACTATCAAAACAGTAGAACTCTCCCACAAACTGAAAACATAATGACTGTGCAAAAAAATTGGACAAGTGCTTTGGCAGGGTAGCCCAGGAGAATATTTAACTTGGCAAATAGAATTTGCAAATTATCTGTTGGGCTGGAAACAGGGCAGTTCAAGAAAAGGGCATTATTTTTTCGAATTGCCTAAGAAATAAATCCACATGCACTTGCCTATATGCCCTATGCGTTTAGATTCACTTGCAATTTTGAATCTTTTCTTCGTAAGAAACTGTGCCCAGGCTTTGGTCCCTAAAATACTGAACATGAAGAAGGAGGTGGAGGTGGAGGAGAAGAAGGGAAAGCAGCAAGCTACTCTGTGCTCAGTCACAAAGTAACTCATATAAACAACAAGCTCACAGTGGTGAAATCAGCTTTGGAGGTGCAAATTCTGATTCTGACCCACCGCCATTGATGACTGACTTCCCAACAGGAGCTGCCAGTTCAAGTGACATGCAACCACTCACATATATTTTTCCCTCATCTCTCAAGTGGGATTCCCAAATGTGTGACTCTGCCAAATTCCAGTCCAGCATAATTGTGTGATTTCCATATGAATCACACTGATACACCATCTAGTCTAGAGAAGGCAAGTCTAACATAAGCTCACAGATCCCTCCCAGCACTGACATGGTTGCATTTTCAAATTGCTCTTAGTAACACTCTTATTTTCCCCAAATCATCAAATTCTCTGCCCTCACTTTCTAAATTCTTGATTATTATTTTCCTCTAAAGACACATCCTTGAGGAACTAATAAACAACACTTGAATCATCTCCTGAGCACACCCAAGAAAAGGCAATAACGCCAGGTACCCACATAAAATAACACATTGAAAAATATTTTCCTCCTGAAACAGACATGAGAAACTATATGAAGATGATAAGGTCAGTACCAACCTAATAAAAGTCCTGCTGCCTCTCTGCTCAGTTCCTCAATGCCAGTCCTTGGGTGTATGCTAGATGCTTTAATAATTTAACAACCAGCCCCCGCTTCAGGGGTGGGGGTGGGTCCAATAGGAAATAGCCCCACACAGTTGACCAGGCTGGTAGAACATTCTGTACATGCCACAAAGAAAATGATAAATTAACAATGTTCCATTTCAAGGTGATCCATAAATGCACACACAGAGATTCCAGATTTATTTGGCTGCCCAGCAGACTGGTGGGGACCATGCTTTCATGAAATGAGATGCCAAGTTTATGGCAGATGGAAGAATCTTGGAGGGAGAGGGAGAGTGTGTCATAAGAGGGTGATGGCAGAAAGGAGGATATGGTCAAGAGAATAGGGAGATAGCAATCTAAAGTGGTAAAAAGAACTACATGAGGAACGGTATTGCAACCCCAATTGTATACACTCCCAAATAACCTTCCCAGTTTGCCCTCGCTCTGGGTGGGAGGGCTCACTACATCACCTGGGTCATTTTCAGACCATTCTCTTCTTGACTGCACCTTGGCTTTTCTCTCTAGCCCCAGGGCCTTTGCACACACTGTTTCTTCTGCTTGGAACACTCAATTCCCGTGTGTCCTCTAACATATTAATTTTGTTTGTTTATTTTTGAAGTTTTTTTAAACATCCCACTATAGTTGATTTACAATGTCATGTTAGTTTCAGGTGTATAGCATAGTGGTTCTATATTTTTATAGGTTATACCCCGTTTAAAGTAATTATTATCATACCACAATTTCAACCTTATGTTGTGAAGGTTTCAACCTTATGCTGTGAACTCCTTGAGGACAAGACTGCCAAGGGCTCACAGTTGACTACAGTGCCTGGCACATGAAAGGGACTTCATCAATATACATAAAATCTGTCTTTTTCTTTTTATGGCCTTGCCTCGCAGCTTATGGAATTTTAGTTCTCTGAACAGGGATTAAACCTGGGCCCTTAGCAGTGAGAGCATGGAATCCTAACCACTGGAGCACCAGGGAATTCTCATAATTTATCTTTTCCTAAATTCTAACATATATAAATGTAGAAAAGAGTTATAAGGAGCCCTGACACACCCATCACCTTGCTTCAACAATTGTTAGCAATAGTTTGATGCAAACTGCAGGTTTCATTTTTATTTAATCAATACATGATTTAATATGTGTCTTTTAAGCTTTGAGGAAATTACTTACATTACAGAAAAATTGCAAAAGTGGTACAGAGTTTCCAAATACCCTTTACCCAGTCTCCTCTGATGTTAAATCTCACATGACCACATGACTGCTCATGGCGCAGCCCAGGGAGTGCAGCAGGGCCATGCCCATACCAGGAGCTCACAGATAGCAGGGGAGGCCAGTGGCTTTCAGGATTATTGGAGACTTACCGGGCTCTGGGAGAAGCCCAGAGGGGCACCCAGCTGGCCCTGGGTAGCACTAAGGTGAGGAGCTAAGTGCCATCAAGTGGGAACAGTTGGCCAGGAAGGGAGCAAAGGTGAACTGGAGCCCAGATCTGTGTCACTCATGGGATGAAGCAGGTTCGTGTCACCTCCCATCCCCAGAACCAGCCCCAAGGCAAGCAACTTGTGGAGCTCTATACCAAGGTCACAGGGGTAAAGCCTTGTACCAAGGCTACAGATATGGAGCCCTGCACCAAGGTCATCTCCAGAACTGATGGAGCCCCATAGCCACCATTACCACGAGCCTCCCTGATCTACTAAACTGGCCAGCCCCCTGACTGCATTTTAGGTAAAAATACCCATCCTATAGCACCTAACCAATCACCTAATGCCACCCTTCCTACAGGAATTTTCTTTGTCTTGAAGTTATAAAAATTGGCTTGTTGTTGCTGTTCAGTCCCTAAGTCATGTCCAACTCCTCGGCCCCATGGACTGACTGCAGCATGCCAGTCTTCTCTGTCCTTTACTGTGTCCCAGAATTTGCTCAAATTCCTGTCCATTAAGTTGGTTATGCTATCTACTATCTCATTCTCTGCTGCCCCCTTTCCTTTTGCCTCCAGTCTTTCCCAGCATCAGGGTCTTTTCCAATGAGTTGGCTTTTCCCATCAGGTGGCCAAAGTATTGAAGCTTTGGATTCAGCAACAGTCATTCCAATGAATATTGAGGGTTGATTTCCATTAGGATTGACTGGTGTGATCTCCTTGCAGTCCAAGAGACTCTCAAGAGTCCTCCAGCACCACAATTTGAAAGCATCAATTCTTTGGTGCTCAGTCTTCTTTGGCTTCCCTGGTGGCTGGCTTCCCTGGTAGCTCAGATGGTAACGAATCAGCTTGCAACGTAGGAGACCTGGGTTCTATCCAGGTCTGGGTCAGGAAGATCCCCTGCGGAAGAGAATAACTGCCTACTCCATTATTCTTGCCTGAAGACTTCCATGAACAAAGGCGCCTGGCAGCTACAGTCCATGGAATTACAAAGAGTTGGACAAAACGGAGCAACTAACACTCACCCACTTACAGCCTTCTTTATGGTCCAACTCTCACATCCATACTTGACTGTTGGAAAAACCACGGCTTTGACTATATGGACATTTGTCAGCAAAGTAATGTCTCTGATTTTTAATATGGTGTCTAGGTTTGTCATAGCTTTCCTCACAAGGAGCTAGTGTCTTTTAATTTCACGGATGCAGTCAGCATCTGCAGTGACTAGCCCATGAAAGTGTCAGCTCTCCCTTGAGCCCACTGCTCTAACAGCGTCTCCCACTCTAATAAACTCTATTCTCCCGTCATTCTGCCTCATGTCTTGAAATTCTTTTCCAACCCATGCACAGGCAACACAACTCACATTCTCTGTCCCTCAGATGTCATCCCACCCGCTTCTCCCCAAGGCAGACACAGGGCTGGCAACTCACTTGGGGGGAACCTGAGGGTTTGGGGAAAGTCAGCAACCTCATACCATAGGCAGGTGTCCAGGAGGAGATCTGCCTGGATCTGTCTCTTGGGCATGTGGCCTGAGTATATCTGCTTTCTGGACATGTCCACCCGCCTGTCCTTCCAGTAACTCAGACCCTGACCAAAGCCCAAGCAGAAATCGGGTTCCAGATCTGAGACTGATGCTGTTGATCCACACTGTTGCCCAGGCTGGAAGCTTCCTGTCTTCCTTGACCCAGCTTCCTCTCTCCAGATCTCCCCATTTCCCCCTCACTCTCACCAGTCCCTCTCTTCTCTCGGCACCACCCTGTTTCCATGCAGGCTGTCATCATCTCTTGCACAATTTCCACAGCATCCTGTAATGTGTTACCCAACCTGGATTTGGGTCTGCTTGCCCTGCGCACAATAAAACCAACTCTAGGCTGTGGTTGTTTTTCTTGTTGTTTAGTTACAAAGTTGTGTCTGACTCTTTTGTGACCCCACGGACTGTAGCCTGCCAGGCTCCTCTGTCCATGGGATTCTCCAGGCAAGAATACTGGAGTGGGTTGCCATTTCCGTCTCCAGGGGATCTTCCCAACCCAAGGATTGAACCCACTTCTCCTGCATTGCCAGGAGGATTCTTTAACACTGAGCCATCTGTGAAGTGTAGTCATTTTCTTTGTTTGTTTATTTGTTTTGTTTTGGGTTTGTTGTTGTTGTTGTTAACAAAGAGCTTTATTTTCATGTTCTGGTTTCTTCATGTCCTAGGTTCTGCTAACAACCTTGATTCTTGCACTGTTGAGCATGTCAACAGCCAAAGATACATCACTTTGAGGAGGAAACAAGCAGGAAGGTGGCCAGCTCCCTGTCCCCCCACCTTCTCCTGGTATCTCCATCCCACAGGAAGGGTCCAGGTAGGAAGTTGAATCTGAGCACTACTCTCCTGTTACGCCGTTCTCATCCTTGGATCCATCTTGGGGAACCAAGAAGGAGGATTCCTTTTTCCTGGTTCTCTAATGGAGACTCAACACCAGCTGATGTTTCAAAATCAAAACCAAACCAAACACCTGAAAAGCAAGGCTGAACGTAACTGTCTTCTGTCAGGTCCCATTTTCATTGCCTCATTGTCGTTCTGAGAGGTTTATCCTTAACTGCCATCATGGTCTGTCTCATTTTCACACTGGTGAATTTATGTAGGAAAAATTAACCAAAACTAGAAAATAACACGTTTGAACACTGTGGAAATTGCCTGAGACTGAACTCTGGGGGCCTGGGGGTGCAGCAAGGAGGTGGTCGGTGGAGCCAGAAAATATAGTGTTTATTGCAGATGCCAAGTAAGGAGAAAAGGCAGCTCCTGCTCAAAAACCCTAACACCCTGAGGTCTTTCAGTTCAGTTCAGTTCAGTCGCTCAGTTGTTTCCGACTCTTTGTGACCCCATGAACCACAGCACGCCAGGCCTCCCTGTCCATCACCAACTGCTGGAGTTTACCCAAATTCAGGTCTTTCAGGGGAGTGTTATTAAAGGCAATAGTAGGGATATGGGTAACAGGGTGTCTTATCAACTCTCATTCCTCTGTACTGATTGGTGGTGAGATAACAGGGTGATATTTCAGGAGTCAATATCATCAACCAACTGATACCAACTGGTCTGATGGGCTTGTGGTCAGCAGTTGCTTTCTGGTGGGAATCAGGTTTCTATAAAAACAATTCAAGAATGTGCATATCATATTTTGTTATCTGTGTCCTTCTGGGTGGAACTAGAGGTTCTGTGACTCTGCTCTATTGCTGATCTACTGTTTCAATTTATCACCAGTTCTCCTGGCCCAACTACAGCTCTTCGTTGCTGCACATTCACATCCTTTTCAGAGATCAATCCTTGAGGCTGACTTTCTGAGAACTTGGAGGCAGCCTAAGGGACTAAAGCAAAGTCTTTTACTGCAAGGAGTTGGAGTGACAGGGGATGAAGTGGGATCATATACCTGAGAGGGTCCCAAAGGGTCCTGCTTGGCTTCATATACTGTCTAGGCTTGTGTCCTGTGGTCCTTCATTCTACCCTCCTTGCAGCAGCCAAGGGGATATCTCTAAGAAGCAGATTGAATCCTATCAGTTTCTGGCTTAAAACCCTTCCCTGAGCCTCTTCTGGCTGCTGAGATGTCTATGACCAGCCTGGAGGCCCAGTTGGAGGGAGCATGTGAGCAGGCCCAAACCTGTTCTGCAGCCTGAGGGGCAGGGACACAGCCCATTGATTGCCTGAGCTGCTGCATCTTGGGGCACACCCCAGGACCTGGGGCAAGGACAGGCTGGGGGCTGGCCTGGAGATGCCCTGTGACATCCTGTGCTTTCCTCTTGGGCTCTGTATGTGCCTGGGCTATGCCCGGGGCTCACAAACAAAGTTGTTTAGCAGCAGTTGGGGAACAAAAGGGTGATGGGTAAAGATCAGACTCTCACACAGAGTTTAGAAAGCCCCTCCCCAGAGCCTCCCACTGTTGCCCAGCCTCGTTTCAGCCACTCTTCTGCCCTCACCCCTACACTCTCACCTTAATACTTTTCTCCTGCTCTCTTTGCTCTCCTGCCCTTGCATGGGCTCTTGGTTCTTAGAAGTCTCTCTATATCTGCCTTCCTTCTGCCTCCTTTTTCCTGGCTACCCTCCTCCTCACTTCTGAGGCCTGCTAAAGTGTCACTGCCTGCTGGAAGCTTTCTCTGACACAGTCACACAGACCGGGGCTGGGTAAGCGCTTGACTTCTGGTCATGGTGGTGGTTTATAGGCCCAGCCTTTGGAGACAGACTGCCCGGGTAAACTCACGGTGGCACTTGATGCTATGTGGCTTGGGGTAAATTACCTTCTCTTTCTATAATTCAGTTTTCCCATCTGTTAAATGGGAATGCAAGACCTAAGTGTGTTGTGAGAATGATGTGCAAAATGCTTAGCTCAGAGCAGTAAAAAAGCATGATATGTATGTCTTAATCATTACCTTTCTGCTCCTATCACACTGCTTCCTAAATGCCAAAACCTTAACCCCATTAGATTATAGGAGGGGTGTGAGGATATCTAAAAGCATATACATGTTGTTGATTAACAACGGTTATCTTTGGGTTGTGAAATCAGGATGTGTATGTGACCACATTATGTCGCTTTTTCAAAAGTGTTATGCATTGAGCCTATACTGTGTTTGACATTTAGAAAAAGGTGATAAAATATTTTAGGTAGGCAATTATTAAAAAGAATCAAAATACTCAATTATTTCTACACTATGGTTGCAAATACACGTACAGAAGCAAAGACACGAAGGAGCAGAACAAGAAAACTAATGTGTATTGGGGTGCAGATTGTGAGTAAATTAATTTTCTTTTAGAATGTCCTGGAATTTTAGCATACTATCATTTCTTTATAAATTAATTAAAATCAGGAGAACAGACATGAAGCAAAAGGGAACTTTCTCTACAAACAGAAAAGAAGGGAGAGACACGTCAAGTGAAAAAATTGCACGACGTGAGAGCTGTTGAGTTAAGTTTTATCTGGGGCAAAATGAAAACCAGAGTCCAGGAGACAGTCTATCAGAGATCTCTGACAAACTGCTCTGAAGAGGTAAGGGGGGAGGTCAGTATGTATGTCATTTTAGTGAGGAGAGCAAGGAGAGGCGGCCCCTTCAGCTAAATGTCCAATGGCTGCCTAATCCCACCAAGCAATTTACCAGCCCCGCCCTCTAACATGCCCCCTACCCCACAGTACTCCAAAATAGTCAAGGGGCCAGAAAAATCCCCCGCCAGCCAACAGGCAGAAATTTCCCTACTCCTGTACATGCACACACCTCACATTATCATGTAATAAAGTAACCTTTGGTGGCCATGGGACTCATTAACTGCTCATAGATATTCCATGAACACATACATCTAATTATAACAGACTGAATTATGGGCAGGACATGCACAGTAGAGCACCTTGTTTTACAACCTGCAACTATCAATGAAGACTGTCAGTCAATGACCCCCTGGATTATGCAAATGACCTTGCCTTAAAAACTCTGTACCTAAGCCCTCCAGGACCATCGTCTCTCTTGGTGTGGCCCACTTTTCTCTTGAGGTGTTCTCTCTGTTCTTTCTTTCAGTATTGTCAGTAAACTTTCTTGCAGTAGGTAAGACCTTAGATTCTTCTTCTTTGCATCCTTACCAAGAACTGAGGCCCAAGGGAGGAGTCGTCCTCAAACTCTCCTCCGTTAACAGAAGCAGCACTCACTGTACCTGGGCGCAGATCTGCACAGTCCAGCATCGCCCTGTGTCGTGGAGCCTCGCACAGCTTTTCAGGACAGCACACCATATACTGAGTGCATTAGTGCTGGGCAGAACGCATATTAGCACGGGCCCCATTCCCACCCAATCCTGGGTGCAGGCTTTAGCTTGGCTTTGCATTGCTTTGTATTAGCTTAGCATGTCCTTGTAGCTCACCAGTTATGGTAACTGTACATGAAGAAGTGTGGGGCTTTGAGTTCTAGGCAAAAAATTATCTCAATCACTAAGGAAACTTGGAAAGTGGCTTACCATCTCTGAACCTAATCCTTCATCAGTAAGATTACTGCGAGGCTTCAAAAGATAATATGTGTAAAATGCTTGGCATATAATTACTCAAAATTGCCCATCATCATCATCGCATGTCTGCATTTTGTGTGGATAGAGGGGAGCTATATGTACAAGTAGCACCTTAATGGCAAAAGTTTCCGCCTCCAGGGCTCAAGCGGTAGTGCTGGAGAGAGGGTGATGGGGTGGGGGTGTTTGAAACGCTGGGAGAGACTTTCCAGGTGAATTTCACAAAAAGAGGGGCAGAGCCAAGGCAAAGACAAGGCTATCAGAAATGCAATCGAAGGCAAGTCCACCCTTGGGGCATTCCTCCGAGCAGTGCTCCTCCACCTGTGGTTGTGAAAGAATTCCCCAAGGACTATAAAAGCACAGATTGTTGGGCCTCCTTGAGCAGAGGTTCTTTTTCAGCTGACTCAGGTATGGGGAGCCAAGAATGTGTATTTCTGTTCAGTCACTGGAGAAGGAAAGCTGTGGCATTCCCAGGAGGGGGACTTCTCCCCCTTAGAGACACGGATCAAGACAAAGCGAACAGTCGGCTGGCTTCTGCCCAGTATGTAAAGAGCAACCAGTTTTTTCGTTTTACAACAAGGGTTAGAAATTCCAAATTCATTTCAATAAAGTAGTCTAGAAAGAACGTCTATTTCAATATCTCTCCCTTCTGCTACACGGCTCTACTGTGGAAATAAACAATTTGAATCTCTCCAGTCATCAAATTGGTGTCTCTGTTAAAGCCAGACGCCAATGCTGTTAGGTTGAGAAGAACCACACCAGATTTGGACCCCTGGCAGGACACCCCTCCCTCCTTGGGACAAAGTGCTTGGAACTATGCAGAGGACAAAAGAGGTCACAGAGGATAAAAGAGGCCTACAAGCGTAAATGGAACAAGCTGACCCAGAGTGGAATACAAACCTGTAGGTCAAGATGTCTGTGTTGAGAAATTGGGCAAGCTGGAAAACAAAAACCAAGGTCAAAATCTTGACTGAGGAAAAGCAAGTAGATTTGATATTTTAATCCAAGCTCTTCTTTCTTATTGTCTTGAAAAATTGTTTCCTTAATTGGAACCCAGACCCCTAAGCTGCATCTGCAACACTAAGGGCAGGGACTGGCCTTGCTACTGATTTGACTTTATAAAATCAAATTAAACTGCAGAAGCGACACACTTCATAAAACTGGTATTCTTTACCTTTTTGATTATTCAGATATTACTAAATATATATACAACTTGTATAATATATCTAGTAAAAATAAAGATTAAATATATATATATACATCAATTTGGGAAAAAATACTGCAGAAAAGTTCAATTTCCTCTCACCAAGTTGCCCATCTGAAGAGAATGGGCCTTCTTACCTTTGCTGACCTCCAGTGGTACCAGCGATCGTGGTTAAAAAGAACAGAAAAAGCAGGTGGAAATAGAAGAGGGAAAAAAGGACATGCTTCTTGTGGAATGTGTGGATTGCCCCAAATATGTGTTAGTTAGAAATGCAGTTTAGGCCACTGACACGAAAACTTATTGATTGGTGGTAGTTAAATATGATTTCTTCTTAAACAAAACGCTGCCATAGTTGAAAAATTACAACTATGTCCTTAACATTTTACCTGGGAAGCAACTTGAATAAAGAATCTCAACCTAAAAAAAAAAAAAAAAAAAAAAACCAGAAGAAGAATCTCAACCTAAATTTGCAACTTAGGAACTGCCTAAATCAGAACCGAAGGCAGACCAGTAGCAGATGCTACGTGGAGGCGGCGTTGGTTTGTATCGTAAGTGCTGTTCACATCCTGTTTTGGAGTTGAAACTGGAGAAGGGTATGGACCCAAGGACAACAGTTATCAAAAGAAACCAAGGCTGCCAGGGAGATGGGGCGGTGGAGGCATTCTGTTCCACGCACTATCTCCATGGCATTGAGAGGACCAAGGCCCTCATTCTACAGCCAAGGAGATAGAGACTCAGGAAGATAAAATGTGCTTGTCATCCAGCTGGCAGAGCCAGATCCCTGGTCTTTCTGATGCTGAAGTCTGTGCTAGAGTTTCCACGTGCCTCTCACCCTCACGGAAGAAAGGAAGCAGACCATGAACTGGGGTTTGAAACTTGTACCAAGGCCACCACCACTGGGAACAAGAGAGGGTCTCAGACACAAAACAGGCAGAGACAGAGTGGGGAGGTGGACAGGGCAGCCTGGGACTTCGACTCCTGAGTAGATACGACACAGGACACGGGCAACATTTGGGACCTACTTGTGCCTAAAAAACTATTCATTGCTAATCTGAAATGCAAATTAAACTGGCCATTTTGGATTTTTATTGGCTAAATCTGCAACCCTATTCCTGAGTATCTTTTGTGTCTGGTTAGTTTGACTCAGAGGCAGTCTTGAAATTGTCCTCAATAAGCAAATGTTTATATGTGTGATACATGTTTATATGGCTCCTATATGGTATAGACAGCAGATAGGGGGTGAAAGGAGATAAAACATTCTCAAACCTGCTGAGGGTCACATTCTATGACCCATTCTTGGGGAGCCAAGAGTGTGTTTGTTTGCAAAGATGAGTAAGAATACAAGGCCGTGTCTAAAATGTCAGTGGGCACATAGATATGTGGGATCTTGTTAAGACGCAGGTTAAATTCAGCAGGTCTGGGGCTGGGCTTAAGACTTTACATTTCAGCTCCCAGGAGCTGCCCACGCTGCTGGCCCAGGGCTGCACTTCAGTGATATGCGTGAACCATGTGGGTAGTTCAGAGCACTCTGCAGATGGAGTCATTCATACTGCGATGAGCAGGAGGCAGTGGGGGCCCATGGCTGAAGTCTCAAGAATCGGTGCTTCAGACCCATCTGCTGTGTTCTGCCACAATTACAGTCAGGCTGTTGGTCTCAATCATTCACTTTTGGCAATAGACACACACAGCACCATTCGGCCAGGATTGTTGAACCAGGGATGTGCTCTCTTTTCTGTCAGCGATTTCTGCGGTGGTCAAATTGAGCACTTGTGGCCTAGTGGGGCAGAACATTTATGTTCCCACAGATACCTGTGTTAAAAGATGCAGAGAACTCATTTCATGTTTCTGCCTCTAAAGTAAAGGGACCCCTTTCCCACAATCCCACTTTCCAATGCTTAATTCTTTTTGAGTTACAGGGAGCAGGACTGAACTGTGGGGCCGACCCTCCTGCAGGAGGTCCGGGAGGTCATTTGGGAGCAGAGAGGCTTCCCTGCCCAGGACCAGCCATGAGGCTGCTGTGGATAATGAGTCTCTGTTGTTTTTGCCCTCACACCTCATATTTGGCCAACTTGGAGGCAAATGTCATCTTCAGTTCTCCACCCCTTCCAGGTTTGGAAGGAGAGAAAAACTGAAATTTATGAAGGGTCACTAGCCTGAATTCACCATTGCATTCACACACTTGTCCAATTTTTAATTTTTGTTAAATTTATTTCATTTGTATGAATAAGCATCTGTTTTTAGAGTTTATAGACAAACCAGACGCTGCAAGGGTATCTTCTTACTTTTCTTAATGTGGATGCCCTGATTAAACAGAAGATGATTTTGGAAACTGTTCAGATAATCTTTCATGTGAAAAAGGCTTTGTAATTCCATTTCCCAGGAGAGACTGGGGCTGGCCCTCCCTTTTGGCAAATATGTCCCTGGAGGTATCATCCGCTTCACTGAACTCCGGCATTCCTTCCAAACCCTGACTCTTCTGTCTGCTTCTTTCACACCTGAGTACCTAAAGCCATTCTCTATGACGCCTTCTGGAAATAATAAATGCAGCTAAATTGTACTTGTAAATTCAACCACAAAGACCTAAAAGGAAAAACAGTCCAATTAAACTAGATTATCAGATTCTTTTGCAATTGTAAAGGGACAACAAAGGCATTTAGACTATTGGGAAAGAGCAGCTACTTCTAGGTGTACATTACAGCTCTGTGAATAGGTGATCCAGCTTGAAGCGGAACTTGGGGGGCATTCTCCACACCCCCATTCACTGGACTGGTTCCTTGTTACTCACAGTCTGATGACAATGCAGGTACTTCCCAATCCTTGCACCTCCTCTGCTACTGAGATTGACAACAAGCATTCCTGGGCTAGGCAGATCAAGATTGTTTTCAACCTCTTATTTGCCCTATGACTGCAGAAAATTACTTTAACTTCTCTGGGACCTACCTTCTAAGACAGTTGTTAAGAAGTGGAAACTGTCTAGAACAGAGCTAGAAACACAGCAGGCACTCAAAGACACTAGCTATTATGATTGTTGTGTCATTGTAAATAGCAGAGGCAATGGAAAGAGAATTCAAGAGAAAACACAAAGTGGGGATAAGTGAGGTAAGCCAATTGCCCCCATATCCTCTGAAAAGGCTACTGTCTCAAGTAAATAGAAATCTAGCCAGAAGCTGACCTCTGTTTACCAGGCAGGAACTGGGGATACCCTAAAGGAGAACAAGCCACATAATCTCCCCCTGAGGACTCCCATAATTGTTATTTTAAGCAGATAAGGAGGGGAGCATTCCCAGAAAAGAGAGCCAAACATGTTCTTCTTGACATAAGAGATGCTATCTTGGGCCGAAACCATTTTGTGGTCCAAGCTTAGCCACAATGATTACCCTTGAACAGGTTTCCATGATTAATAATCTTAGGGGAAGTAAATGCAGAAACAAAGGAACAGCAGACAAGAAACAATAATTCAACGATAAGACATAGTCCCAGTTCCTTCTTAAGGGATAAAATATTATACTTTGATACATTTCTTATAGTTCTGCAAGAACTAAGGCCTCCACCCAGGTGGAATATGGTATAATAACTACCTGCTGAGAGCCCAGACTGGTTGGAACCTAAGAAATGACGATGGTGACTTTTGTGTGTGTGGCTATGCTGCAGGGCATGTGATCTTAGCTCCCCAACCAGGGATTGAACCCATACCCTTTGCCTTGGCAGTGTGGAATCTTAACTATTGGACCCATCTTAACTTAACCCGTCTTAACTAATAACGGTCTTAACTATTCCCAACATCGCGAAGTCCTGATGTTGATATTTTCTGACCCTCATGACTTCTATCAACTAAAGCCTGGTCTCTGGCAACCTCTGCCCAATCCTATGCTGAATGATCTTCTGCTCAAGCCCCTTCATGAACATGTATGCACGCTTAGCTTAAAACATCCATAATACTGCAGTTCAGGGACACACTGCTTTGGGAAAGATCCCTAGTGTTCCAGTGTTCTTCTTACTGGGAGATGGCGCAAGTAATAAATTCTTCTTTCTCCCGGGCTTTCGCTTGATTGTGTCCTTTGGTTTGACACTCACCAAGAAGGAACAACAGATGACCAATCTGTTGTGGTAGTCTGAGCGCAGGTTGGAAAAGAATTTCCAGATGCAGTATTCGAGAAGGGAGTGAGTTTATTGAGAGCAAGAAGCAGAGATAACGAAAGCACTGCAAATGCAGTGGAGACAGGGAAACCTGATGTATGGGTTATGTACATGTGTGGTAAGTCCCTTCAATCATGTCTGAGTCTTTGCAACCCCATGGACTGTAGCCTGCCAGGCTCCTCTGTCCTTAGGATTCTCCAGGCAAGAATACTTCAGTGGGTTGCCATGTCCTCCTCCAGGGGATCTTCCCAACCCAGGGATTACATCTCCTGCATTGGCAGGTGGGTTCTTTACCACTAGTACCACCTGGGAAGCCCATGTTAGTTGCTCATTCATGTCCAACTCTTTGTGACCCCACTAACTGTAGCTTGCCAGGCTCTTCTGTCCATGGAATTTCCTAGGCAAGAATACTGGAGTGGGTAGCCATGCCCTTCTCCAGGGGATCTTCCCCACTCAGGGATCAAATCTGGGTCTCCTTCATTGCAAGCAGATTCTTTACCATCTGAGCCACCAAGGAAGCCCAGGGAAGCTAGAAGGGTGGCGTTAGAAGATTGGTTAGGGTGCTATGGGGTGAATACCAGGGTGGGTATTTTTATCTAATTTGCGGTCAGGAAACCTGCTGGTGATGGTCAGGGAGGATTTTGGCATTGGTTACAATGGGGTTCAGTCAGTTCTGAAGATGACTTTGGTTCTGGGCTCTGCATCTGTGGGCTCTGCATCTTGGTACAAGGCCTTGCACCTATGACCTCAGTATGGGACTCCACAAAATCTGACTCCAGGTGGGCTCTATTCCTTTAGCTCTAACCCTTGTGTTCTATAGCCTGTGCTTAGTCATGCTGATTCTGCACCGTCTATAAAAGAATGTTGCCTGTAACATGAAGTACGCAGGATAGCCCATTCTCAAGGCTCTGACCTTTAAAGTATGATGATTTTCCATTCACAGAGATAAAATTTTATAGAACAGAGAACAACATTTGTCTCCTTGGAGATTTATGGGAACACTGTGACCAGACCTACATAGACAGCTGCAAGAACAAAGGCTTTTACCTCCCTCTTGGGGTCTGGTCAGCACCAAGGAGTTTGTAATCACCAGCCACACTCCCATCCCCCTTTAGTATAAAAGAACCCTGCATTCTAACTCAGATAAGATGGTTCTTTGGGAAAATAGTTCACCATCTTCTGGTCTGCTGGCTTTCCAAATAAAGTCCCTGTTCCTTGCCCCAACACCTCATCTCTCGATTTATTGATCTGTTGTGGGGTGAGCAATAGGAACTTGACACATAACAGTAACACCATGACCACTACTAGGAAAACGAATCAGTCCCCTTTTCCTGCTGCTGAAATTCGGCCTCTGTTCACCAGTGCCAAAAAGAGATGCAGAGTCAGAGTTTTGGGTGAAATAGAAAAGAGTAGCTTTTATTGCTTTGCCAGGCAAAGGGGGCCACAGTTAGCTAACACCCTTAAGACTGTGTGACCCACCTTGGAGGGGGAAGTGAGTTTTATAGTGTTCAAGGATCAGGGAGTAATCAGCTCATGGATAATTCTTGGATTGATTGGCCACAAGGTAAAGTTTCAAGCATCATCAGTTTTCTGATTTCAACCAGTTTTGGGTCTACATTCTTGTGGTCAGCAGTTTTCACCTGGAGGGGTCTGCTTCCTGAAAAAACAATTTAGGAACGTGTGTCAGGCCTTTATCTAATCTTTCAGGGAGCTGTGAGTTTGGGGATTCTGCTATGTGGCAGAATGATAGTCCAAATTGTTACCAGTTCCCTAGTCTAATAGCTATTCTTTGTTTCTACCTCTTCCCATTTCCCAATCATTAACTCTTGGCTCAGCATTTTACTTCAAAAGACAAGGACACAGGGGCTTGCCACAGCTTCATTCCCAACCTGGGCCACAGGTCTGGAGGACCTGCTTGTTAGAATTCCCTCACCAGAGGCTGAGCCAAGCAAGGAGGTCCCTGCAGGCCTGGACTCAATGCTATCAGAGACCATGCTGAGGAATGAGATGGGATAATCGCTCCCCAACAGTATCTGGATCTGTTTTACAATGTGTTTGTGCTTGTGTTTTATGTCATCTGTTGTTAACGTTGGAAGAAAAAGTGTCTTGGCCCTGGCAGGAGCAAGCCTGGCTTCTCACCCTCAACCCAGTCCCAGGTCTGGGAATCTTGGTCCTTGGGCTTCTCAGGGCCTGAATTTCCTCACCTGGGCAGATGCAAATGATCATATGTCTCTTGGAAGGTTGCTGAAAGGATAAAATCGTTAATGGATATAGATCTCCTGGAAGACAGCCTGGTCTGCAGAAAATGCCTGGTAGGTGTTCTTTTTTCTCATGACCTTTGTCTGGAGCAATCTCTAACCTCGAGGCAGTATAGTTGGGCCCTGAGGGACCCTTGATCCCTGATACATCTGTACCTATTTCTGATCTTGAAATCCCTTTTTGATCGGATAATGCTTTTACCACAGTTAAATATGAGGCATAAAGGACACACTGCAGAGAGAGGTAACGTAAATCTGAGAACTAATTGTGAAGGGGAAAAGGGCTGTAGTTAGAAAATCCAGGAAGAACAGGATCCTAGCTGGCTTCTTTGACATGGATGGCTGTGTGCACAGGGTCCTGCAACCCAGGGTCTGTGTCAGCTCCATGGGTCCTGAAACACTGCTGCATCCTGTGTCAAGTGCCTCTGGGGGTCACACAGCAGGAGGGAAGTTCACCTTTGTTAAAAACAAACAAGACAGAATTTTCCCTGATAGTCCAGTGGTTAAGACCCCGTGCTCCCAATGAAGGAGGCATGGGTTTGATCCCTGGCTGGGGAAACTAAGATCCCATATGTGGCACTGTGCGGCCAAACACAAATAAATAATAAAAACAACCCCCCTCTCCCAGCCCTGCAAAAGAACAGGAAAGAAAACAAGACAGCTTTGAAAAAGAATGACATTCTGACACATGTTGCAACATGGATGAACTTTGGAAACATTATGCAAAGTGAAAGAGACCCAAAAGGACAAATTATATATGATTCCACCTGTTACTGAACCAAACTTGGATCTGTTGGCTTTTGAGCAGTAAAGCCAATCTACTGACACTGGGTTGTGGGGAAGAAAAGTGCAGTGCTTATTTTAAGGCACCAGAGGAGTCTAGGATAACTCATGCTCCAAAGGCCTGAACTCCCCAGTGGGTTTCAAGGAGGCTTTTTAAAAAAAATTTATTTGGCTGTGCTGGGTCTTAGCTGCAGGACACTGCCTCTCAGTGGTTAAGACTCTGCTCCCAATGCAGGGCACCAGTGTTCGATTCCTGGTCAAGGAAGTAGATCCTAAAGTGAGGCATTTTTAAAGGCCAGGTGAGAAAGGAGAGTCCCAAGGTGTGTGATCAACTCGTGTACAATTTTCGGATTGACTAATGGTAAGATATAGGGTTGTGTCACAGAGATTAACATTATCAACCCTCAGCCTCCAGTAAGTCTGAGGATTAAGGGCTCATGGTCATAAGTAGTTAATGTCTTCCATTTGGTGAAGGTTTTAGCATCTGTAAAACAACTCGGGAAAAAATGCATCAGAAACTATTAGTTAGTTACTTCAGATAGGAATTAAGCAGAGAACCTGGGGGAGAGGGTGTCTGTCCAGGGAAGTCCCTACAGGGTCTTGTTCTGTTACACACTCCACGACAACCCACTCCAGTACTCTTGCCTGGAAAATCCCATGGACGGAGGAGCCTGATAGGCTGCGGTCCATGGGGTCGCTGGGGGTCGGACACAACTGAGCAACTTCACTTTCACTTTTCACTTTCATGCATTGGAGAAGGAAATGGCAACCCACTCCAGTGTTCTTGCCTGGAGAATCCCAGGGACGGGGGAGCCTGGTGGGCTGCTGTCTATGGGGTCGCACAGAGTTGGACATGACTGAAGTGACTCAGCAGCAGCAGCAGCAGCAGTGAGGCACCTAGAATAGGAAAACTCATGGAAACAGAAAACATAATAGTGTTTTCTATTAATAATACTATTAATTTCTATTAATAATTAATAATTCTAATAATACCCCAGGGCTGGGGCGGGGGAGCTGGGGAGTTATTAATGGGTGTATAGTTTCAGTTTGGGATGATTAAAATTTTCTGGGAATGGATAATGTGATGGTTCTGATTCTCTGTATGCTGAGGCCCAAACAAATAAATAGGCTTTAACTGCAATAGGGGAGATTCATAGCCACCCAGAGGAGACATTCTCATTTGTCAAAATTCCAGACTCCTGAAACGGGAGAGCGAGGTTGGTACCAGGATCTCCAATCAGCATCCCCTGGGGGAGAGGACAGGGACCCACAAGGCCCTGCCCTCTGTCTCTGGGGACAGGCTGAGTCAATGACCTTCACTTGCGCTTCTCTTTCTGTCCGAAGCTAAGATTCACAGGTGTGGGGGGAGAAGAGGTAGGATCTCGAATGTTTCTCAGGGGGTCGTTGTGATCTCCGAGGCTCACTTGCTTGGGCACCCAGTTACCCTACTAGTTTGCATAGCAGGCGCTGAGCCCAAAGAGAGCCTTGTAGGGAAGGAATTACAACAAAGGCATGAAGTTGCACTTAATGGGATTACCACGCAATGAAAATTGTTCTGACATCAAGGCTGAGCTTTTGTCAGTACCCTTGGGGAACATGCCAGGTTGGGCTCAAGCCTAGGGCTTGTGTTCAAAACCCATGAAGCAAAACAAGGCAAAACCAGCTTGGAGCCAAGGGAACCCAACCACGTGATGCTCTGCTTCTCAAGGCAGGTGCCAGGGCAAGGAGTGAGGACCCAGGAAGTGGTTGTTTTTAAAAACAATCTAATGAGGAAAGGATTTTATCTTTCAGTGTAAAAAACCTTCCAAATAGAATTACTTATCAAGACCGTGCAATGATCATTAAAAGAAACTGGGTCATAGTTTTGAATATTCCCCACATAATTTCTTTTTCTTTTTCCTTAATTTCTATCAGGTCAGACTCTTGGCTTTGGCGGAAGTCAGAGGAAGAAGTCATCGCACACACACAGGGCCAGGCTTCTCCTGAGTACCCATCGTTCCCTCTCTTCTTCACCATCTTTTGGCCATGGCTGCCCAGATCAGGGATGAGAAGAGGGCCATTTGCTAAATGTGATCCCTAGGTTGAGCTTTGACTGACAGGGAGCAGGGTCTCAGGCTCCAGCTTGACTGGGCGGGGGTGCTGACTGGCCTGGATTGTCATAACTGATGAGCAGTCTGTCCTCTGAAAGGGCAGGAGGAAAGGAAGGGACAGGATGTAGCATGGGAATGGTCATGTCCTGTGGTGGTCCTGAGGAAACTGCAAGAAGTCTGATGAGTCATTAAGTCATTTCACAAGTAAGGTCATGTACCGAGGTGTACACGCAGAAACAGATCCAGTGTGTAGCCTGGGCAGACATCCCAGTAGCAGTTGAGGGCTTGTGAAGTTGTCTACCCGAAGTCATTGGCAGGGGCTCTGCTCCAGACCAGAGACTCCCATCCCCACGGAGAAGGCTTGGAACATCACCCTAAATAGCTCTTCATCCCTCCCTCAACAGAGCCCTGGACTGGGGTTGATTTTCAAATTTCACAACTTGGGAACTTAATAATCACCTTTAAAGAAAGTATATCAAGGCTAGGGAAACTTTGGTCAATTTGTGTAATTATTCATCGGTTATGCTTCTGTGTGGCTCAGATGGTAAAAAATCTGCTTGCCAGTGAGGGAGACCCAGGTTCAATCCCTGGATCAGGAAGATCCCCTGGAGAAAGGAATGGCAACCCACTCCAGTATTCTCTGGAGAATCCATGGACAGAGGTGCCTCGTGGACTACATACAGTCCATGGGGTCACAAAGAGTCAGACACAACTGAGTAACTAGTTTAACTAACACTGCATCTAATCTCAGTGTCTCTGTAGTTGGAATTGTTCAACCAAGGAAAAACCTAGCCTCAGGTGTCTCTGTTAAGTAGAATAAGGTTGTCTAATTGTCCACGATTTTTCCATGGCTGTAAAATGTTTTCTGGACCCTCTCTGTCCCCCATGCTTCCTCTTAGGATTAACTAGTGTCAACATCATCTTACTCCTGATTTGTCATTTGCCACTTTTTTCTGTCCCCAATACTCAGAATCATTGTGGGTGTTGGAGAGATCCTGCCCTCTCAAATCACCACTCACTGGCTTCCCTTGTGGTTCAACTTGTAAAGAATCTGCCTGCCATGTGGGAGACCTAAGTTCAATACTTGGGTTGGGAAGATTCCCTGGAGAAGGGAAAGGCTACCCACTCCAGTGTTCTGGCCTGGGGAATTCCATGAGGTCACAAAGAGTCGGACACGACTGAGTGACTTTCACTTCCACTTCCCTTAATGGTCCCGGTGTAGATGCAGAAAGCAAGAACAGTGCCCTCTGTAAGCCTCTGCCTGAAGAATTTTATATCAGGGTGTGTTGACTGTGTTAATCACTCAGTTGTGTCTGACTGAGAAGGCAGATTGTTAACCATCTGAGCCATCAGAGAAGCTCTTGTTTTTTTGTGTTTTTTTTTTTGTATCAACTTCCTCTTTATTTACTCAGAGTAGTAATTTAATAAAAGTTGTAACCATCATCCACAATTGACAAGCTTAAAAATTTATCACACATCAGAATGGCTTTTTTTTTTTTATTGCATTTACTTGGCATTTGCTGCTGATGGCAATATGGTTTTGTTCTTTTTGGACACGTTACTCCTAGAATCTACACTTGGATTACTTAGAATCTACACTTAGATTGCTCCTAGAATCTACACCATTTGCTTTGCTTCACGACAGGAGCCAGTGCTGCAACTGGTTCATTAGTCTGCCATTGTAAGACTGCTGCCTTTAGAACTGCAAGATGTTCCTGACAACCTCAACATAGTGGCTATCTGGGGGCGGCTTCCTCTGACTCCCAGGCTGCAGGAACTTCTTAATGGTAGGAATGTTGCTGATTCTTGTCTTAAATTCCTGAAATGAGAAATAGTAAAATCAGGCTCTTAAGAGCAGTCACAATTTTTAAGGGAGCCCAAAACTTTGTTACAAGAGGTGGAAAGCTTAGATCCTCAATTGGTGACGCCTAGAATGTTGAATCCAAGTCAATCCCTTGAAACATGTTTGCTGGGTATTCCTGAGAAAGTAATACAACTGCAGGCCTGTTTGGCATAAGTAAAATTTTCTTAGTGAAAAATCATTAACACCATTAGGTAGTGCATATCAATAACTCTAGAAATTCATATTTTTTGAAGTATCAGTTCCTTTCTAAAAATTAATTATACGAGAATAAGTAAGAGTGTGAGATAACTATAAGAATGTTACCACAATGAAAAATTGGAAATAATTTATATTTCTCGGAAAATAAAACTATATATAAATTATGTTATATCCCTAAAAGAAATAGGTCAGTAATTTAAAATGATGTTTTAGATATAAAAGAAAAGAGGAAGATCCCTGTATTGACAGGGATTGAACTGCATTGCATTGTTTAGTTTAAAAAAAAATAGCCCAGGGTAGAACATAATATACACAATTTTCCATTTTGTGTGAGAAAGTGGCAGGAGGGGAGACAAATATATAATTCATATTTCCTTGTATCTGCATAAACACTGGATGGGCACACAGGAGCCAATAAAAGAGATTATAGAGGTGAGAATGTAGGAGGGCAGTGGTGAGAATGAAATTTCATTTTATAAGTTCTGATTTTTCAAAAAGATGTGACTCTACTGCCTAATAAAAGAAAAGAAAATTAGATTGCAGAAGAATATGCATTGACTGTAAATATATTTATGATAAATTAAAAAATGTTACAAGCAGGCCACAGAACAATATTTAGCATGACACCATTTGGGGGGAAAATGTAAAATAAGACGTCAGGAAGTCTAATGCAGAACCATTTGGTTGGTAGGATTATAGGTCTTTTTTTTGGGGGGGAGGTTTATATAAATGCGTATGTACTTTTTTTTTGTTATTAAAAAATGTTGCTCTGGAACTTCCCTGGTGGTCTGGTGGTTAAGACCTTGCACTTGCATTGCAAATGCACAGGTTCGATCCTTGGTCAGGGAACTGAGATCCCACATGTTGTGTGGCAAAGCCAAAAAATAAAAAATGCTATTCTTGAAGTACAAAACCTATGGTCACCTAATAGAGAAAATCTTTGTAAGGAACTGAAACAGAAGCTAGGTAAGGTCTGGCAGTGTCAGGATTCAGAGAGAGGTCTGAGGACTAGCAGTGTGGTAGGAGAGAGGCAGGCACATAGGCACACAGACACACACACACACCCTTGTGTGTGTGTTAGTCGCTCAGTTGTCCTGACTGATCAGAGGCGGTACCCTCTCAGCAGAGGCTCTGAGCAATTGAGGGCCTGCATAGCATCAGGTGTTCAAGCTGGATTTAGAAAAGGCAGAGGAACCAGAGATCAAATTGCCAACATCCATTGGATCATTAAAAAAGCAAGAAAGTTCCAGAAAAACATCTACTTCTGCTTTATTGACTATGACAAAGCCTTTGACTGTGTGGATCACAACTGTGGAAAATTCTTCAAGAGATGGGAATACCAGACCACCTGACCTGCCTCCTGAGAAATCTGTATGCAGGTCAAGAAGAAACTGGACATGGAACAACAGACTGGTTCCAAATCAGGAAAGAAGCACATCAAGACTGTATATTATCACCCTGTTTATTTAACTTATATGCAGAATACATCATGAGAAATGCTGGACTGGATGAAGCACAAGCTAAAATCAAGATTGCTGTGAGAAATATCAGTCACCTGCATATATTCCAGATATGCAGATGACACAATCAAGGAAGAACTAAAAAGCCTCTTGATGAAAGTGAAAGAGAGTGAAAAAGTTGGCTTAAAACTCAACATTCATAAAATGAAGATCATGGCATCTGGTCCCATCACTTCATGTCAAATAGATGGGGAAACAATAGAAACAGTAACAGACATTATTTTGGGGGGCTCCAAAATCACTGCAGATGATGACTGTAGCCATGAAATTAAAAGATGCTTGCTCCTTGGAAGAAAAGTTATGACCAATCTAGACAGCATATTAAAAAGCAGAGACATACTTTGCCAACAAAGGTCCACCTAGTCAAAGCTATGGTTTTTTCAGTGGTCATGTATGGATGTTGAGAGTTGGACTATAAAGAGGCTGAGCGCTAAAGAATTGATGCTTTTGAACTGTGGTGTCAGAGAAGACTCTTGAGAGTCCCTTGGACTGCAAGGAAGAGCCAACCAGTCCATCCTAAAGGAAATCAGTCCTGAATATTCATTGGAAGGACTGATGCTGGAGCTGAAACTCCAATACTTTGGCTACCTGATGTGAAGAACTGACTCATTGGAAAAGGCCCTGATGCTGGGAAAGTTTGAAGGCAGGAGAAGGGGATGACAGAGGATGAGATGGTTGGATGCCATCACCAACTCAATGGACATGAGTTTGAGTAAGCTCTGGGAGTTGGTGATGGACAGGGAAGCCTGGCGTGCTGCAGTCCATGGGGTCGCAAAGAGTCGGACACAACTGAGTGACTGAACTGACTGGACAGATAGCATCAGGGGGAGGAAAAGGGACAAAGTGGTCTGGTAGGAGCTGGAGAGGAAAACAACACAAGCAGACCCATCAGCCAGGAAGAACATTCAAAGCACCACAAAAAACGGAAAGCATTAAATGTTCATGGTAGAAATTAAAATCTTCCTTCTCCCTCCATAAGGTTTTACTTCCTAATCATCCTATTCTGTGAGCAGGAGACAATTACCAAAATGAGTGAAGTAATGATTTTTAAAACAGTCTTTTAACCTTTCTTTTGAGATTGGCCAGGGGGCATATTTTGTTTCAGTCTTTGTGTCTGTTCGTGTTTCCCTGGACTCTGGGTGGATGCTAAAACTCTACCTTAACAGAGGGAAATCGGAAAGAACAGAAGCATCAAGTTCTTCCATTGTTAAAATAGCTTCCAGGAGCTGTATGTCTGCCCAGCTAAATTTGTTGCCAACGAGAAAATCCTCTCCGTGGTCTTTCAAAATCTACAGAAAGAAAAATAAAGAATATCAAATAAAACTAAAGACTATTTTGCCTGGCTAAACACTTAACAAAAGCATGGGGTTTTTTGTATAGATCAAATTTACTTAAGAATCTTTTTCTTGATAATCTCCAAGAATGCTTGCAAGGAGAGAATGAAACTAACACCTTTATGTGTGTGTGTTAGTCACTCAAGTCGTGTCTGACTCTTTGGACCCCGTGGACTGTAGCCTACCAGGCTCCTCTGTCCTCGGAATTCCGCAGGCAAGAGTACTGGAGTGGGTAGCCATTCCCCTCTCCAGGGAAGCTTTCTGACCCAGGAAGATTGCTGGATCGAACCCACATCTGTGAGAATCACACGGCTGAACGACTAACACCCTTATACATTGTCGTAATCCACACAATCTTCTTGGAAATTTGATAGTGATGATCAAGACAATTTGGGTGGTGAAGTGCTGGAGTGGAACTCCTGTTGTGAGCCTAGAGCTGGCTGTACCCACCAGCATAGAAGACATAAAGGTCATAATTAACTAGAATCTGGCTACTACACCACAGATAAGGTACCAGTGGGATACCAGAAGCTCAAACATGAGCCTTTTCACCATCCAGTGAAAAATGAATATAAAAATTCCTCAGGTGCTGCTTTGAGTAGCAGATGTAAAAAACACAACTTTATTCCATGAATAAGGAACAAAGGTAAATTTGTTGTTACTCAGTCACTCAGTCATGTCCAACTCTTTGTGACCCCATAGACTGCAGCATGCCAGGCTTCCCTGTCCTTCACCACCTCTTGGAGTTTGCTCAAACTCATATCCATTGAATCGATGATGCCATCCAACCATCCCATCCTCTGTCATCCCCTACTCCTCCTGCCCTCAATGTTTCCCAGCATCAGGGTCTTTTCCAATGAGTCTGCTCGTTGCATCAGGTGGCCAAAGTATTGAAGCTTCAGCTTCAGCATCAGTCCTTCACTGACCTTGGTTTATTCCAATTTTGTTTGGTTAGAGGTTCCATAATTTTACGTCATTTATTTGGGAATCCTTATTAAAGTTTTGGTCCAAATGCAGTACAGCACTAACACAGCTTCTGCCTTTTAAGATGTCAGTCTTTACTCTTATCAGCAATAGGGAACGTCACTGTCCCCGATCCCTGCAGCCTGGGAGGTAGACCAGGGGACTTGCTGCGCTGTGTACGCCCCTCCCCCAATTCTCGCCCGCCCCTACCCCCACTGCCGCCTGGGCTCAGGGGGAGGACCCGGGGGGCGGGGACTTGGGAGAGTCACC
Organism: Bos indicus x Bos taurus; assembly: GCF_003369695.1. Lineage (NCBI taxonomy): Eukaryota > Metazoa > Chordata > Mammalia > Artiodactyla > Bovidae > Bos > Bos indicus x Bos taurus. Next base: position 25,964,194 of record NC_040098.1, read on the forward strand.
CTCGTAGATGTCAGCCCTGCCCTGCTCCCCTGGAGGACCTGACTCCCAGCTGTCGCAGACCCTCACGCTGGGTCTCACTGCCTCGGCCAAACTGGATCCCCGCAGCCTACCTTTTCAAAGACGGGGAAGTACCGGGTTTTAGCTTTCTTCACGGCTAAAGCCAGGCTCTCCTCTTTTTCCTCCGGGGGTTTGAACGCAGCCAGCGCCACCATCAGCATGAGATCCAGGGTGCCGTCGGCGTACATGTCGATCCTGACAAAACAGTGGAACTCTCAATCCAAGAGAAACCTTTGTGTGAGGGGTTTCCTGATCCACTACTTTTTTTTGGTGTGACTAGCAAATATGGAAAACTCAGCAGTGGCCACAGGACTGGAAAAGGTCAGTTTTCATTCCAATCCTAAAGAAAGGCAATGCCAAAGAATGCTCAAACTACCGCACAATTACGCTCATCTCACATGCTAGTAAAGTAATACTTAAAATTCTCCAAGCCAGGCTTCAGCAATACGTGAACCGTGAACTTCCAGAAGTTCAAGCTGGTTTTAGAAAAGGCAGAGGAACCAGAGATCAAATTGTCAACATCCGATGGATCATCGAAAAAGCAAGACAGTTCCAGAAAAACATCTATTTTTGCTTAATTGACTATGCCAAAGCCTTTGACTGTGTGGATCACAATAAACTGGAAAATTCTGAAAGAGATGGGCACACCAGACCACTTGACCTGCCTCTTGAGAAACCTGTATGCAGGTCAGGAAACAACAGTTAGAACTGGGCATGGAACAACAGACTGTTTCCAAATAGGAAAAGGAGTACGTCAAGGCTGTATATTGTCATCCTGCTTATTTAACTTATATGCAGAGTACATCATGAGAAACACTGGGCTGGAGGAAGCACAAGCTGGAATCAAGATTGCCAGGAGAAATATCAATAACCTCAGATATGCAGATGACACCACCCTTAGGGCAGAAAGTGAAGAACTAAAGAGCCTGTTGATGAAAGTGAAAGAGGAGAGTGAAAAAGTTGGCTTAAAGCTCAACATTCAGAAAACTAAGATCATGGCATCCGGTCCCATCATTTCATGGCAGATAGATGGGGAAATGGTGCAAACAGTGGCTGACTTTACTTTTCTGGGCTCCAAAATCACTGAAGATGGTGGTTGCAGCCATGAAATTAAAAGACGCTTACTCCTTGCAAGGAAAGTTATGACCAACCTAGACAGCATATTAAAAAGCAGAGACATTACTTTGCCAACAAAGGTCCGTCTAGTCAAGGCTATGGTTTTTCCAGTGGTCATGTATAGATGTGAGAGTTGGACTATAAAGGCAGCTGAGTGCCAAAGAATTGATGCTTTTGAACTTTGGTGTTGGAGAAGACTCTTGAGAGTCCCTTGGACTGCAAGGAGATCCAACCAGTCCATCCTAAAGATCAGTCCTGGGTGTTCATTGGAAGGACTGATGTTGAGGCTGAACCTCTAATACTTTGGCCACCTGATGTGAAGACCTGCCTCATTGGAAAAGACCCTGATACTGGGAAAGATTGAGGGCAGGAAGAGAAGGGGACGACAGAGGATGAGATGGTTGGATGGCATCATCAACTCAACGGACATGGGTTTGGGTGGACTCTGGGAGCTGGTGATGGACAGGGAGGCCTGGCATGCTATGGTTCAATGCGGTCGCAAAGAGTCAGACACGACTGAGCAACTGAACTGAACTGAACTGAGATATTGGAACAGATGACTTATTTTTTTTTTAATTATTGAAGTAGAATTGATTTACAGTATTGTGCTAGTTTCAAGTGTACAGAAAAGTGATTCAGTTATAAGTACATAAGATATATTTATTTTTTCCTTATAGGTTATTACAAAATATTGAGTATAATTTGTGATAGGTCCCCTGAACAGGTCCCCGACAACAAATCCAGGAAAATTTTTACTGTTGCAAGTCTTCATTTTAAGTTTACTCATTTCCTGTAAAAGTGCAGTATTCCTGGGAGAAAGAACCCAGCCATGCTCAGCCAGGCCTAGCACAGTGCATAGCACAGACTGGATCCCTGTGGTGTAGAAATGCAAAAAAAAGGCCACAAATCTTCACTCTTCAGTATTTGTGGTAAAGCTTGGCAGCTCTTCCATTAGTAGATGGCGTCTGCTGCTTGGGCTGACCTCATGACTCAATTTGACCACTAGAATGATGTCCCAGTTCTGAGCCCAGAAGCTAACAGCCTGTGTGCTTTCTGAGAACCCTACCTGGCTGCAATCAGAACAAGCTCAGGAAAAGAGGACAAGAGACAGGTGGCCACTTGCTCACCAATTGATGGTCAGCCAGCACCCCAACTAGATTCTCCTTGCTGACTACCAGGTGACCACAGACCTAGGAGTGAGTCCAGCCAAGATACATCAAGCCTGGCCTGAAAATGCTGACACCCAGATGACCCGTTGACTGGTGGCATTGTTTAGTCACTCGGTCGTATCCAACTCTTTTGCGACCCCATTGACTGTAGCCTGCCACACTTCTCTGTCTATGGGATTTCCTAGGCAAGAATTCTGGAGTGCGTTGTCATTTCCTTCTCCAGGGGATCTTCCTGGAGGATCAAGGATCAAGGATCAAGCCCAAGTCTCCTGCATTGCCAAGCAGATTCTTTACTGAGCCACCAAGGCTTCCCCCATAGACCAGTGAGCAATAACAAGTCCTTGCTGACTTAAGTCCCTGGGCTTCAGGGTGACATGTTATACAGCATTATTTGCAGTAATAGGTCATTGATACAATGCTCAATATTTGTTTTCTGAGTCAGTCATTGCCACCATTGTGCAGAGTAGTTTATGAGATCATTTTATGAAAACACACTTTGTTAGGAGTGGGGAGAGAATATGAGAATGTCAAATGCAGACCATTGTGAAGAGTAGAAGGGGCGTCCAGGAGCAGGTGTTCAGAGCATACCCAAGACATACGGGGTAGCACAAGCATCTCCCCTTGTCTCCTCCTCTCCCTCCAGGCTGAAAGGCTGCATCTGATCTGAGTCTCCGTATAGGAAGACAGAGCTTGGAGAAGAACCAAGTATTGGCACGGGCACTCTGGTACCTGACTGTCTCCTTCAGGTCCTTCCCATGCAAGTTGTACTTGGCAGCAAGGTAGCTGAGGATGGCTCTTGTCTGTGTCAGCTCCATTCCATCAATTTCAACCAGAGGCACCTGGCCGAAAAGCAGGCGTCCGTCTGTGGTTTGAGCGAAGAGATTAGGTTAAGAGACTCTCCCTCTATGGTTTTGGTCAGCCTACGGGAGGATCCACTTCTAATTTTGTTGAGTAATTCTTAGTTTTCATCCAAAGGGGTGAGTTTAAGACCCCGGTTGTTGAGGAAATGCCTACCATTTGTTTAATGGAAAATGTGAGATTTGCTTGATAGGTACATGGGTTTTTGCACGTTGGTTAATCATGGTTATTTAAGGCTTTCTACATTTGCTCTGACTGTATTATAGTATCAGTGTTTTTGGTTTTCAAAGTTTCAGGTGTATCAGAATCACCTGGAAGAGGTGGTTGTTAAAAATACTCACCCCACCCTCCAGATACTCTGATTCAGGGATGGAGTCTGAATTCTTTAAAAAGTACAACAGGTATCACTCTAGGTCTGCATGGCAATGGGATGGATGTGACAGCAAGAACCCAGGTCCCAGGCCCATATGTTAGCTTTGGCCCTTCGAGCCCTGTGACTTTAAATAAATGACTTATCTGAGCTCCAGTTTCCTTTTCTCTAAAATAGCTGTAATATCCATCGAGCAGGATTTTGAAAAGATGAAATATCATAACATAAGTATAACACTGAATACTGTCAACAATCAAGGTTCAGTAAAATCAAATTTTTCTTCTTTCTGAGTGAACTGCCTGTATAAATAATTTATTTAAAGATGTACTTTTTCATGGGGTCTTGAAGGAATGAATAGCCTTTAAATTTTCATAAACACCTGTACATTAATGAGAATAAGGAATTTTACCCAGAATAGGAGTCAGATTTCACTAGTGCACTGGCAAAGGCCACAGTTAATCTCCCCAGCTTCCAATAATTGACCTAATGAGACGTGGGAACGTGGTGGCAGAGAGCTAGCACAGGCACCACTGGCAGCTTTCCAGGGAGCCAGTGTCCCTGTCTTTTGGGGGTGATGGAGGACTTTAGACACATCTTTAACTTCTCCGAGCCTGTTTTCTGATCTGTAACAGTATCTGTTCTGCCCATTTTACTGAGTTTCTTTGGGCAAGCTCGTACTTCAGAAATATCAATACTATTTTTAGCGGAGAGACTACTAAACCTCCATTTCCTGAGACAGTTCTACATTTGTCCAAAACTGAATAAACATCTAAAGCTGAGCTCTGTGTTGCTGTTTATGAATGATGCAAACAGCCGTTAGAAATGATCCCTGCTTCTAGGAGCTGATGATCCTCTTCGGAAGAATTGAAGAAAATCTCAGATCAAGAACACAGGAGAGGACCTTTGAGATCATTTAGTTCAGTTTGTTCATATTACGGACAATGCACTGTGGAGGCCAGTGGGGCAAAGTGACTTGCTCGGACCCAGAGAGGACAGCTAAGCCAGCAGAAGGGGGCCTCCTGACTCCCAGTCCAGTGCTCTCTCGGGACTGCTCACAGATGGCAGCAATGCCCAGGAGGCTGTCCTCAACAGCCTCACAGACCCAGCGAGGGATGGAGGGTTCCCTAGGATTTCCTGCATTTCTAGGGAATACTAGGAGTGCCAGGGAAATCCCTGGCATTTCCTGCCAGATTGATCATGGAGGAGTTTATACAACAACATCCATTTATTTATTCAATGCATAGGTATTTAACCACTACTATGTGACTGTCCTTATTTAGAGTAAAATGGGGCAGAAATGAAGAGGAAGAGGGGAAGAGACGCTTCAGAGGGATTCTAGATAATAAAGGTCCTGAATGAAAACTGGGGAAGGGTTAAGCAGGTCTTCCCTCTCCGTGAGATTTCCTGGTACTCTGCAGTCAAGACAAGAAAGATTCTCTTATTGTATGGCAAGAAGACAGGATGAAGAGAAATGAAAGGTCTTGACCAAAGCCATGCAGTTTGTAAATGGCAGGTCTGCTGATGATTCGCTGAAAGTCTTTCTTAAAAAATAATCTGTGGTAATTTCATGACTGCTTATCAGCAACGATAGGGACCCTGGGTTTCCTTAGATAAAAAAAATAACATTATGGCTGTGAGAAGTAGGACTGGAGAAATATCAGTCTTCTCTCTTAGTGGGAGAAAATCGGGGAATTGTAGGGATTAAGAACTTCTGAATGTAATCAAATTTGGATCTTTTCTATAGTTTTGATTCTACAGTTGTGACCTGGTAAAATTATCTCTGTTAATCTGCTAAAACCACTAAGAAAAAGTGAATATGAACCACGAGAACCAGGGAATATTTTAGATCTAATTCACCTGCCCTTTTTTTCCCTCTCCTCTGGCCCACTGGATCATTGTGAAGAATCCTTGAAGCCTTCTCTGGTGGGGTGGGGATTATTGAACCAGTTGGCACTGGATCAACCCAGGCTGTTGCTAAGTTGAGGCCAGAGTCATAACCTACTCGATACCTTTTTATGAGGCTAAGGAGGCAGAGCAGATGACACCTTTAGCTCTACACTGGGGGCAAAGTGAAGAGTTAGTATTAGCAATCATGCTGTTTGCCTTTTCTAATGGTTGTCATTCTAGAGTTCTGTGCTGAAATGAATATTTCTTGGAACATATTTTATTTTTCCCGTAAGATAACATTGAATAAATCTAGGCTCACCCTTCTGCAACTTCTCATATTGTTCTCTTGTTTCAAGAAATTCTTCTTCAAACTAAAAAAAAAAAAAAAAAAAACAGGATACATTGTTATAAACCTAAGGTGAGAGAAAGAAAAGAAATGCTTATAGTATAAAATTCCCAACATCTTCCAGAATGAAAATATTATAAAAATTAGTTTAAAAAATTAGCACCTGTTCAAGAATTTGTTACTGAGAGGATCTGTCCCTCCTTTAAGTGGATAAGTGTGTTTGCATCTCCTGCATAAACATACATATTCATTTTCAAATAAAAAAATCACCTTGAACCCCCCCCCCAAAAAAGAAAGAAAAGACCACAAAGTTATCAACTATCATGTAGCTGAAAACTCTGACAGACCATGCATGTAAGAGTAGCTTAGGCTAACATGGGACAGGCACCCTTCCTAATTAAAGGTTATCCCCAAGCCCCCATTCATATATTTCCTTGTCCTCATCTTAGCTCTACCTTCTCTCCAAACTCTTGCCCTCTCCTCCAATTGCCCCCTGATTTCTCCTCTTCCCTTTCTTCTCTTTTTTTCTTCTCTCTCTTCTGCATCCTCTTCCCTCCATATCAGGTCAAATTAGGCATTTCTTTTTGCTCACATACTCAGTGAAAGGGACCCAAAGATCATTACTCAAGTGGGAGTATCATCATTTACTGATGGAGTTTCCAGAGCTTTTGTGGGACAGAGTGATTTTTTGTACACCAAACCTTGAAATGGGGCTTAAGATAAGGGGAGTAAATAAAGCAAAATAAAGAAGATCCCAAGTCCATGTTCTAGAGGAGGTGGCATTCAATCAGGGACAAGGGAGTCTATACCTGCATGAAACAGAACAATTCCAAAGCACTTGTAAAAAATCTATGAAAAAGTCAGAGAGAGGGTTAAGAAAAAATACTGAAATTAGGGAAAGATCCCTGTGGGGTAAGCCTTTAGGAGAAGGGTCAAGGGGTGGTGGGCAAGCTGCAGCTGGGCCTGAAGTTCCAGTGGACAGCCATGGGTAGAACAGGACTGAAGTGCTGACCAGAGTTGGAAAGACCCTGGGAAATGAGCTGGTCTCAACTGAGAGAATGATTCAAATGTGAGTCTCTTCTATCTCCTCAATTTGTGATCCACCAAGATTATGGCAGAAAGTGAAGAGGAACTAAAAAGCCTCTTGATGAAAGTGAAAGAGGAGAGTAAAAAAGTTGGCTTAAAGCTCAACATTCAGAAAACTAAGATCATGGCATCTGGTCCCATCACTTCATGGCAAATAGATGGGGAAACAGTGGAAACAGTGACAGACTTTATTTTGGGGGCTCCAAAATCACTGCAGATGGTAATTGCAGCCATGAAGTTAAAAGACACTTACTCCTTGGAAGGAAAGTTATGACCAACCTAGATAGCATATTCAAAAGCAGAGACGTTACTTTGCCAACAAAGGTCCATCTAGTCAAGGCTATGGTTTTTCCAGTGGTCATGTATGGATGTGAGAGTTGGACTGTGAAGAAAGCTGAGTGCTGAAGAATTGATGCTTTTGAACTGTGGTGTTGGAGAAGACTCTTGAGAGTCCCTTGGACTGCAGGGGGATCCAACCAGTCCATTCTAAAGGAGACCAGTCCTTGGTGTTCATGGGAAGGAATGATCCTGAGGCTGAAACTCCAGTACTTTGGCCACCTCATGCAAAGAGTTGACTCATTGGAAAAGACCCTGATGCTGGGAGGGATTGGGGGCAGGAGGAGAAGGGGACGACAGAGGATGAGATGGCTGGATGGCATCACCAACCTGATGGATGTGAGTTTGAGTGAACTCTGGGAGTTGGTGATGGACAGGGAGGCCTGGCATGCTGCGATTCATGGGGTCGCAAAGAGTCGGACATGACTGAGTGACTGAACTGAACTGAAGATCTTTCTAGGCTCAGGAAGCTTCCAGAACACCTCCCTAGGCTTCTCCCTTCCTACCCCTGTTTAAGCAGAGGACTATGAGCCCACCTTCACCTCAAGAAGGCAGTTGGAAAGGGAAAGAGTGGATACAGATTGAAAGGCACCATCCTGACTTTTGAAAGGTGAAGAGGACCACTTCAGTCTCACCCAGATTACCCGCCCCACTTCCATTTCCCAATCGGGAACCCACCTCCACACCAGCTGCAGCCAGCAGCCAGCGGATAGACTCCATCCTGCCTCGGCCATGGAAGTACCAGAGCTTGGGTTTGGCCGCCATGACTGCTGGCTTGGGTTTTCTGAAGGGCAAAATAAGAACATGTGTTTAAAAGAACAAACTAGCACAGACTATATGGTGTATCTCCCCTTAATTCCAAAATTGGTGAAACAAAACTATTATTTAGGGATGCATACATAGGAGGCAAAAGTATGAAGAGAAGCAAGGAAATAATTATGACAGACACAAGATGGTGGTTACCTCTAGTGAGGAGAAATGGGGGCTGATTGGATCGGGGTATGGGGGTTCTGGGATGCTAATAACGTTCTGTTTCTGAAACAGAATTAGTAATTAGCCTTTATAATTAATCTTTAAACTGTATAGAAATACTCTTGCACTTTCCTGTGTGTATGCTCTGTCTCACAATTTAAGAAATAGGAAAAGAACAAACAAACCAGTTAAGCCCCAAACTGCCCTGCATTACATGCTAGCCAGGATCCCACTTTCAGTGGCTGCTTATGCTAACAAAACTCGCAAGGAAGTAAGAAAATCAGAATAACAGTAGTCAGTTTATGATGAGAAACGTAACTGTTAATACCCACAATCATATGCGAACGGAGTCACTTGGGTTCTCAAAGTCCTGAGGTTTTTGAAGCCATTTCCCCACAGCCAGCCACTTCTCCTCTGCATTGGATTTACAGTTTAACTCTTGGAGAAGTTTGATTCCTTTCCTGCCGTCTTGCCACTTCCTGGGCACTGGCTATGTTTGGTTGTCAAGATTCATTCCTTTTAAACTGCCTGGTTAGCTCTTGCATGACAATTTCAAGAGCTTCTTGAAAACCCACCACTGTATTGTCCCGGAAGACACAATGATTAAAAAGGTACCACGGTTCTCTGATTAGAGAAACTATGCTTAGGTCCAGCAGCTCACTACTAACAAACCTTGAAACAAATTGTACAATAAACCGAATGTGGAGAAAATATGAGAAGAGGAGACAGTGACTATGTCTTCTTCTTAACCTCTCTCCAACAAGATAACTCCTGAATCCTCTGATCTCCTGGAGCATCCGTTATAGGATGATTAAGGACCAGATAGAAGCAGCCCCTCATACTCTTAGAAATCAAAAGGAAGAAGGTGCAGCCAAATACATACAGTTGGTTCCTGTGCCTGGGACATTCACATCCAGATGGCCAGCTTCCAGGTCCTGATCATGTGTCAGGAGGCAAATGAAACTGGCAACTGACAAATGGGTCCTGGCTCAGAGCACCCCCTCCAGGTCTGCAGGCATTCTGCAGCTTTCAGATAAAAATCAAGCAATACTGGTGAAGTCAAATGCTGGTGTCTCACTTGGGAAGCTCCATCTTCCTCTCTCTTGGGTGCACAGTGCTCCCACATTTGACCCCTCTCTACCTGCCCTGAGAAACAGGGATGAGGATGTAAGTCAAACTGGGGCTGCTCTGAGGTTGCTTCCTGTCATTCTGTCTCCCTGAAATGTTTGGTCCAAATTCTGTTTGAAATAAACCCAATGGGACTCTTTTTATAGTGATTCTATTCTGCTCCCCTAGTTGGCCAAAAGTTACCCTTTGGTTTAGAAACCATGGATCTAAATACAGGCATCTCTGGTAGCTTCCAGAAAGCTGTTTCTGAGCAGTGGGTGCTAAAGTGTAGGCTGAATAGTCTTTCTTCTGTCTGGTTATTCTCTTAGTGAGATGAAAACTCACAGCCCTGGACTGCTCACAGGAGATGGGCACCTCATGTGGCCACTGAGTGTCATGACTTGGAGGCTCCAGATTATGTATTAGTTCTTGTCAAGAGTGAGCTACCAATGATGCCAATGATACAGAACTCTCAGACAAAAGGACTGTAAGCAAAATGCCATTCTAAACGTATTAAGAATGGGACAAGCTTCTTGTTGGCATGGCAGTTGATATTCGAAGGGATGTAGAGATACGTGCTTTCGAGGTGGAATCAGTGAGAAGCTGCAAACATCGGACAAGTGGAGAGCAGTCTGGCGTCAGGAATGGAATGAGGGGAGAGTCACTGAGTGAGAGGGAGGCCTGGGCTCCGTTGAATACAACCTCCTGGATGTGGCTAACAACCCCTTGGGCCCGTCCAAGAGAATGAACAGTGAGAAAGCTTGTGACTCACTGTAGGACTTTGTGAGGCCTTCTGGGAACAGATCCCTTTTCTCCTGTCTTCTGTTGTCACTCCTTTCTGAAGTACCTAGCTAACAGCATCTGATGGACATTCCCGAGTTGTTTTACAGATGCTAAAACCACCACCAAATGGGAGAAACTAATTACTTGATGATCACGAGCACATAGGCCCCAGACCTACCAGAGCCTGAGGACTGATAACGTGATACCAGCCCCCACCCTCACCTGGCCTTTAAAAATGCTTTGCTGAAATCCATCGGAGAGTTTGCGCTTTTTGAGCACTAGCTGTCCTGGACGCCTTGCTTGGTACCCTGCAATAAGTGCTACTCTTTCCGTTACCACAGCCCAGTGTCAGTAGAATGGCTTTATTGAACATAGGCAAGTGGACCCAAGTTTGGATCTGATTCTGTTCAGGTACAGCTTGCTCTGTGTTAGACATGGGGTTGGATGCTCAAACAGAAATGATAAGTGAGTGTGACTACTCCCATCCTTCAAAGGCTGGGGGCTCTGTGCTTTAGAGTCATGAGTCCTCACTATTGTACAACCTTATTCCATCTCTCTAGGCCTCTGTCTCCTAATCCTTAAGATGGGGGTAGTGGTTGTACTCCCTGCCTCAGAGAGTTGTTGTGAAGACCAAGGATTGAAAAAAATTAATAGATAAAATACATACCATCATGTCTCAGCCATATCAACTAGAGTCTTCCATGCTTCTTTAATCAAATTACAGGTAGATATGGTATTTTCTTAGAATTTTTTATGCTAAGATTGGCTTGTTTTACACATGATTTATGTTTGTCACAAACGCAACTGATACTTGTAAAAGAGAGCTAAAACTTTTGGAAATTTGATCAGATATTGCAATAGAAGATATTTAAAATGTAAAAACTGGTGTGGTTTTTGCCTTCATTTGTGGTTATGAGGGTAATTGGAGCACGTGCAGGGTTTGCTGCTGTAAAGAAGTGTATTTGGGAATTTAATGTGACCCTTTGTGTTCACAATTTCCCTCCCCCACCCACTTACCTCGGCCTGACCCACAAACATTCTCAAGATGTGTAGGAAGTTAAAGGATGAATCAACTCCCCTCCCCACCACTACCTCCAAGTCTTCCCTGGTGCCCAAGGGAGCCCCCAAAGCCCAGGGTTACAATGAAGGAGAACTCATTTCAGATAAACAGGACCATAGCCTGCAATCTTACCTTCCAGTCCAAAAGAAAGAAAACTTTTTTTCTAGTTGTTAGTAACCAGCCACCACTTCTTATAAAAATCCCAGCAAGTGTTCATGTGCCCCATTGATGGCTGCCTCTAGCCAACTAGCCGCTCTTCCTCACCTCTCAGCCTGCGCTCCACAACGTTCTGAATTGGGCTCTCAGGTGAATGATGGAGTCTCAACAGGACTCTGGTCCCCACTCAACCCCTCCCAGGAGGAACTGTTCCTTCTAGAATAGCAGAGACAGACAAGGGGCCCAGTACATCTTACAACTCACACCATAGCCCAGGATGAACTGCTCCCCTGGATTCAATACCACAATATATTAAGCTCCTGGTAGGCAGGAGTCGTGACATAGTTCTTCCATCTCCTGCAGAACCAACCCAGCATTATCCTAGACATATGGCAGCTATAACCTCAATGAGCCACATACAAAGACCAGTTTTTTCATTTGTTAAGATTTCTGTGTTTGATCATTCATTCTTTCAACATTAAATGTTTATGGATCTCCTTCTTTGGCTATAGTCCTAGGCTGCACACTCCAGTCATACAAAGATAAATAAGATGTGGTTTCTGCCATTGAAAACCTTGTATCTAGTGATGGAAATATCCAGACCATGAAGAGGTAAGTCAGAATAAGTGTTTACGAAAAGCATAATATAGTATTACAGGGACAGAGCCTTACAGATTAGATATATATAAATATGTTTGGTTCCTTGAGCCCCCACCTCTCCCTACTCCCAAGGCATTATAGATTAATGGCCTAAATCAACTTCTTTAGTCCTTTATCCTTGACCTGTAATGAATTTCAACAAAGATTAATTCCAAACCACAACTTGGTAACACAGAGGCCCAAGTTTATGCTTCAGAAAGTAAACCCCATTCTCATTGTTTAAAAAAAAGAACATTGTCAAAGCTTGAAAGAACAGGTGTGATGGAAATATTCATCCTGCTTGTGGGAAACAAAGAAGCCAAGAACAAAAGAATTCTTTCTGGATTTCATCCCAAATGCAAACAGCTCTGAGAACACAGCTTGCTGGAAGAACAAGAGCCTGAGGAGTCACGCTGAGTATAAATTCACTCGCATCTCTCAAGTCTGCTTTTTGTGTTGACCTTGACCAACAGGTGTGTCCTGAATTAAATACACCTTGTTCCCAAAGTAGACTCCTTGCCTGACTCCTTTTACAAAAATAATTTTATTTATTCATTTATTTTGGCTGTGCTGAGTCTTTGTTGCCATGTGAGCTTTTCTCTAGTTGCAGGGAGTGGGGGCTACTCTAGAGTCGTGGTGTGAAGGCTTCTCATTGTGGTGGCGTCTCTTGTTGAGGAGCACAGACTCTAGGGCACGTGGGCTTCAGCAGTTGCAGCACGTGGGCTCAGTAGTTGTGGCACACGGGCTTAGTTGCTCCGCGGCACGTGGGATCTTCCTGGATCAGGGATCGAACCTATGTCTCCTGCATTGGCAGGCGGATTCTTTACTGCTGAGCCACCAGGGAAGCCCTCCCCACATGACTCTTTTGACAGTGGGAATTGAGACTCATCACTCAGGGGTGTTGAACTTCTCCTGTGTGCGGCTTTACCTGAGGTGAGCAGGATTATGCACATCCCACTTAGAACCCCAGGTGCCCAAGGCAAGGTGGGCAGAAAGCAGCCATGATGGTATGACAGCCTTTGGATATTCGGTGTGGTAATAAGCATGCCCTAAATTTCTTTTTCTTTTTTTTTTTTTGTGACCGTAAATTAAGCAATGACTTATGTGATAAAAACCAGAAAGCAAAACCCACAAATTTTTAAAAATTGCACTTACCAGTACTTAAAACTTTGCTTTTCAAAAGGTATTTTTTAACAAAAAGAAAAGGCAAATCAAATATTGGGAGAAATTATTTACAAAGCGTACCTGATTTAAGGAACTCATCCAGAATGTATAAAGAACACTTGTACCTCAATAATAAAAAATAAAAACCAACACTTAAAACCAGTGGACAAAAAAAAAAAAAAAAAAAAAAAAACAACCCAGTGGGCAAAAATTTGAGCAGATAAAACTAAAATTAAAAAAACAATTTTAGAAAATGTGGAAGAACATGTATCTGAGTCGGGCCCTGGATACCAGGAAAAGCAAAGACCTATGTCTAGATTTCAGCTCCTCTTCTCACTTGAGTAAGTTTTTTAAACCTCTCTCAGCTACAGTTTCCTTATAGTCCCTAAATCATTTGGTTAGTGGTAGAAATGTGATGGCAACCCACTCCAGTGTTCTTGCCTGGAGAATCCCAGGGACGGGGGAGCCTGCTGGGCTGCCGTCTATGGGGTCGCACAGAGTCGGACACGACTGACGCGACTTAGCAGCAGCAGCAGAAATGTGAAAGTGTGCAAACTGCTGAACATAGTAAGGACTCAAAAAATGGCACCTGCGGCCCCCCCCCCCACACGCATACACACACCTATATCTCCAGATTGTAGCAACAGTCACATGTGAGAAAAAAAAAAAAAATCAATGGAAGTGGAAGGCGTTCTTTAGAAGTGTATTTGTTGTTGTTTTCTGCTTTGTTTCTTTGGCTGTGTGGCATGCGGGATCGTAGTTCCCTGACTAGGGACTGAACCATGCCCCCTGCTGTGGAAGCATAGAGACCTGAACACTGGACCTGCAGCATCAGCTTTGTCAAGGAACTTGTTAGAAATGCAGAATCTCAGTTCCTGGGCTGGATCTACTGAATCAAAGGCTGCATTTTTCACAAGACCCCCCAAGGGATTCATTTGAACGCAGGCAGAGCCCGGAGAAATTGCGGATTTGGTTCCAGACCATGGCAATAAAGTGAATACTGGAATAAAGTGAGTCACGCTTTTTTGGTTTGTTTCCTAGGGCAGCTCCCAGTGCAGGAAGGACCCAAGTGACATTTCCTCTCTGAAAAACTACCACCTCCCCAGTCCTCATTTTCAAGGTAAAGACATTATGATTTCCTTAGGATGTCCCTGAAGCTCAGGGTGCTTTTGCCGACTTGAGTCTGTGGAATTATATCTGGAAGAACTTTTAGACCCCATCTAATGGAGAAGGCAGTGGCACCCCACTCCAGTACTCTTGCCTGGAAAATCCCATGGATGGAGGAGCCTGGTAGGCTGCAGTCCATGGGGTTGCTAAGAGTCAGACACGACTGAGCGACTTCCCTTTCACTTTTCACTTTCATGCATTGGAGAAGGAGATGGCAACCCACTCCAGTGTTCTTGCCTGGAAAATCCCAGGGACGGGGGAGCCTGGTGGGCTGCCTTCTATGGGGACGCACAGAGTCGGACACGACTGAAGCGACTTAGCAGCAGCAGTAGCAGCAGCAGTGCATATAAAAGTTATGCTCGTACTATACTGTATTTTTTAACTGTGCTATATACCATTATGTCTAAAAAAATGTACATAGCTTAATTAGAAAATACTTTATTGCTAAAAAATGCTTGCCATCACCTGAACTTTCAGCAAGTCATAATCTTCTTGCAATAGTAACATCAAAGATCACTTATCATCATAACAAGTTAATAATAATGAAAAAATTTGAAATATCATGATATTTACCAAAATGTGATACAGAGACACAAAGTGAACAAATACTAATTGGAAAAATGATGCTGACAAACTTGCTTGAAGCAGGGTTTCACAAAACTACTATTTGTGAAAAAAAAGTAAAACAAAGAAACAGTGCAATAGCTGCAGAGCACAATAAAACGAGATGTGCCTGTACTAAAATTAAGCTTGAGAAGCCAGATCTAGAGTGAAAGCCCAACTACACTGCACCTGGGACTCAGGGTGTGGCCCCAGGTTCTCCCAGGATTTGCTGCACAGGCACAAAATACAGAATCTGATGTTTAAAAAGCAGGCTGAGCAAATGGTGATGTGCAGGAGGGTGTGGGGCCAGAATAGAGAAAGGGAAGGGGAGAGAGAATCAGGCAGAATTCTATTTCCTATGTTGAATCATTTACACTGACCCCCTTAAAGAGAGGAATTCCTAGGATGCAAGGCCTCCTCCAATCTCCAAAATTAACCAAGTACCAGGTGTGTAGATCCAAGCTCTTGGGCAGATCTGGAAAAACAGATGTCAGTTTCTTCAACTGTAAAATGAGGAGTTGGTTCAGAGTTCAATCATCTTCCTTTTCTCAGCTTTAACAGTCTTTCTGATCTTACTTCTTTTCCCCTATATTCATTCGCCCTTTGCTCCTATCTGCTGAACATACATGTTGGGAAATCAGCCAGTCTTTTGGGGGCGATGGGTGTGAAATTCTGCTGACAATGTTAACAGTTGTTCTGGATAATTTAGGCATATCAATGCACATTTTCTTTGATTTCAGTTTGGCAAAAAGCAGGCTTTTATTGAGTTTTTAAGATAATGAAAGTTTTGAGAGATTAACTAAAGAAGTTGCCAGTTTTAGCAGATGTTTTGGGCCAGAATACAAGAGGCGAATTTTGAATCTATTATCACTAGAAATATCCTTGACATTTATTCTGCTTCTCCAATGGATCAGAACCGTCTACCTTCATGACAAAGCAGAGCAGCGCATGGGCTCTTAGTTTCCCAGCCAGGGATCGAACCTGTGCCCCCTGTACTGGGAGTACAGAGTCTTGAACACTGGACCCCCAGGGAAGTTCCTGGATCTGACACCTTAATTAGTTGGGTTTGACATGCTATCAGAGGGAAAGTCTCCTACATGGAGCCCCCACCCCCACTCCACCCTCACCAAAAGAGCTGCGTTAGTGTTTACATGTAGAGAAGGCAATGGCACCCCACTCCAGTACTCTTGCCTGGAAAATCCCATGGATGGAGGAGCCTGGTAGGCTGCAGTCCATGGGGTCACTAAGAGTTGGACATGACTGAGCGACTTCCCTTTCACTTTTCACTTTCGTGCATTGGAGAAGGAAATGGCAACCCACTCCAGTGTTCTTGCCTGGAGAATCCCAGGGACGGGGGAGCCTGGTGGGCTGCCGTCTATGGGATCTCACAGAGTAGGACACGACTGAAGCGACTTAGCAGCAGCAGCAGCAGCAGCAGCAGTGTTTACATGACATTTTAAAGACACAAATAGCTGAACCCTATTCCTGGGTGAGGTGGGAGTGGGGATTACTTATAGCATGATGAGGGAGGTAATTTTGTTCCAAGTTCACATGCTAAGTAAGCATCTTCTATATTTCAGTTACAGAAATGAAATTTCCTTTGCATTAAAGTCTAACAGATTGATTCATGTTGACTTATCCTCGCAAGGTTAACCAACTTACTTAAATGAAAAATATAGCTGAGGGAGGAGACTTTCATCCCACGCTCCTTGGAGGATAAACAAAGTGAACCACAACACGGCCCACTGCTGTTAAAAACTGGGGCAAATTCTATAAAAATCTGTGTCAGGGTTTGACTTAGAGACTCCTGCTTTCAACTTGGCGCCACCCCCTGAGGAAGCAAGACCCCAGGGGAAGACCCCAGTGTCAGATCATTTGAACTGAATCTTCCACGCATACAAGGGATGCAGGAGATTGAGTTTACCTGTAGGCACCCAGCACAGAGCGGGTGATTTCTGTGTTCTTTCCAGCTGTGTTCAAAACGATGCAATTTGGCCAAGGAGGAAAAAATGTCATGGCTCAAAAATTAACAAACGCTTAAGTTCCACCAAGGGCGTTATGTCCACCAATCAACTGAAATACCACTTGACTCTTACATACTTATTTTTGAAATTACACTTAATATGTAACACAGTTTTGAGGGCATTTGAATGTCTGACATAATGCACATTTCATGCATCGAAATGATAGTCTTCAAAGGCCTTGTTTAGATGTACATATGCTATTTCATTTTCATAGGTGTATCTACTCTGCAGAAAAAAATACCCATTCCTTTTGTTTGATATAAGCAAGTTTAGAAATAGTCATTACTGTAGAGCAGAGACTGGAACAGCATTTTAAATCAACTATACTTCAACAAAAATAAAAGTAAATAATAGTCATTAACCATAAAATCACAAAAATTTCTGACTACAAGTGACAAATTTGGTCACAAAATAAACTATCCAACCAAGCCTAAAAAGAACAGATAAGAACTTCACCACTAACCTTATCTCTTCCTGGATCTCCTCTCTGGGGTGCTTCAGGGGGATTACGTGAGGATTTATACCCCTTTCTTTTCTAATTGAATGCTCTACCCCTTCAAGGGATTGGCCAATGAGCATTCGAGTTTGTACATACCTCTAGGGCTTCACTTTACATCCATTGTTTGGATGTTAGATCAGGTTACTCAAGTAAGTTGAAAGAAAGATTCCACTGGCTCATGCAACAAATATTTACTGAGTACCGCTCTGTGCCTGGTACTGTTTTAGTCCCAGGGTCTACGATGTTACATATGTCAGACTCAATTCCTGCATTGGTGGTACTGCTTATATTCTAGTTGGGGAAAACAGGCTGTATGAATATATAAGCAAATAAGTGCGAGGTGTTCAAAATAATAATGCCAACAATGTATCAGATGATTATAGCTTACGGATAAAAGAAATCTATGACAACAGTGTTATAAGGGGTAGGACGGAGGAATTATAAGCAGTTATAAGGTACCTGAGAAGTCTGTATGCAGATCAAGAAGCAACAGTTAGAAGTGGACATGGAACAACAGACTGGTTCCAAATAGGAAAAGGAGTACGTCAAGGCTGTATATTGTCATCCTGCTTATTTAAACTTATGTGCAGAATACATCATGTGAAATGCCAGGCCGGATGAAGCA
Source organism: Bos indicus x Bos taurus (assembly GCF_003369695.1). NCBI lineage: Eukaryota > Metazoa > Chordata > Mammalia > Artiodactyla > Bovidae > Bos > Bos indicus x Bos taurus. The sequence continues at coordinate 25,982,218 of NC_040098.1, forward strand.
CAAGCTGGAATCAATACTGCCGGGAGAAATATCAATAACCTCAGATTCACAGATGACACCACCTTTATGGCAGAAAGCGAAGAACTAAAGAGACTCTTGATGAAAGTGAAAGAAGACAGTGAAAAAGTTGGCTTAAAGCTCAACATTCAGAAAACTAAGATCATGGCATCCGGTCCCATCACTTCATGGCAAATAGATGGAGAAACAGTGGAAACAGTGACAGACTTTATTTTTGGGGGCTCCAAAATCACTGCAGATGGTGACTGTAGCCATGAAATTTAAAGACGCTTACTCCTTGGAAGAAAAGTTATGACCAACCTAGACAGCATATTAAAAAGCAGAGACATTACTTTGCCAACAAAGGTCCATCTCGTTAAGGCTATGGTTTTTCCAGTAGTTATGTAAGGATGTGAGAGTTGGACTATAAAGAAAGCTGAGCGCTAAGAATTGATGCTTTTGAAGTGTGGCGTTGGAGAAGACTGTTGAGAGTCCCTTGGACTGCAAGGAGATCCAACCAGTCCATCCTAAAGGAAATCAGTCCTGAATATTCATTGGAAGGATTGATGCTGAAGCTGAAACTCCAATACTTTGGCCACCTGATGCGAAGAACTGACTCATTGGAAAAGACCCTGATGCTAGGAAAGATTGAAGGCTGGAGAAGGGGACGACAGAGGACGAGATGGTTGGATGGCATCACTGATTCGATGGACATGAGTTTGAGTAAGCTTCAGGAGTTGGTGATGGACAGGGAAGCCTGGTGTGCTGCAGTCCATGGGGTCGCAAAGAGTCAGACACAACTGAGCAACTGAACTGAACTGATAAGGTACCTGCATCACCTGTGAAGTGATACAGTGTTGTTGGAAGAGGCCTTAGTGTTGTTGTATATAAATATTACAAACTTCAGAACAACCACTAAAACTAGACAAATACAAACTATAATTGACATGCTAAGAAAGGAGAAAAAATAGAATTATATAACATGCTCAATTAAAACAGGGCAGAAAAAGAGTAGAAGACAAAGCAAAAACAGTGGGGGGTGAAGAACCAAGGCAACAAATAGAGTCACACAAAAAAGAAAAGAGTAGAGATTAATGCAACCACATCAATAATCACTTTAAATGTGAATTGCCGTGGTCTGTGCACAAGTTGGAAAAGAATCTCTAGACACAGATTCTAGAGGCAGAATGAGAGGAGTATACAGTTTATTAAAGCAGGAGATACTGTTAGAACAGCGGGCTGGCTCAAGGAAGAGCTGACTCCTTTCATGGATTAGTAGCCAATTTTTATAGTCTCAAGACAGAAAATTCCTGCTGGAAGGGTAGCATTAGGTGATTAGTTAGGGTGCTATAGGGTGGGTAATTGGGTGAGTATATTTTCCTAATATGGGGTAAGGGAGCTGGCCAGTTTAGATCAGGGAGGCTCATGGCAATGGTTACTGTGGGACTTGGTCAGTTCGGAGATGACCTTGGTGCAGGGCTCCACCTGTGTGGCCTCCATATAAGGCTTTACACCTGTGACCGTGATACAGAGCTCCATATGAATGTTGTAAACATTCATGAGTGGATTTTAAAACAAGACCCTATTTTTGGTTTTCTGTAAGAAACCCACTTTAAAGACACAGATTGATTAAACAGAGAGATTGATGGTGGGTGTCAAGTGCTTTGAAGAAAATAAAATGATGAGAACATGAGAGATGAGATGGATGATGAGAAAGAAACATGGGGTGCGGGGTTGGGCCACCGAGTTCATGATCAGAAGATTCCCTTAGTGGGAACGTTGAAGCTGATGGAACAAGGATCCCGCCACGGAATCTTCTGGGCAGACAATTTGGGTAAAGGAATAAAATGCACATACAACAAAGTGGGAACACCAGCAAGTACGAGAGCCTGGGCTGGTAGCCATTTGCTGCAGAGGCTGGAATTCACCTTCTGCTGTTGCATCCACAGGCCCTTCCATACCCACCCTCCTCAGGGACCCAGGCAGGAGTGTCACGGGTTCCTTTGGGCACCCAGTCTGCCAAAGCCCTCTAAGCAGCTGATATTGGGTCCTGGGCTCATTAGGTGCTGCACCTCCTCCTCTGACAGACACCAGAACCCCACACCGTTCAGCTCCTCCTTTTGTCCCAGAGGACACTGGAGCCCCCACAAGTGCCCCGTTTACCCCCGGGGTGCCCTTTCACCCCATTGGCTCAGCTGCTGTGGGGTGTAGCCCGTGAGCCTCATGGGCCCCCTCTGCCCTGTCTCCCTGCCTCACACGTCTGATTCCTTCCTGAACACAGCATGCTGACATCTTTGAGGACAACCGTCTGCTGCCTGACCTCCTGGCTCTTTTACCAGAGTCTGGCGGCTTGTGAAGATGGGATGGTGGAGGCTGTTGAGACTAAAAGGTCTGGACCCCCCAAAAAGCTTGTGACAAGGCCAGGAAACTGCACTTGTGCAGGATGGGGGAGGGGGAGCTTGTCTCCAACATGGGAAGTGAACTGAATGATTTAAGGTCGTATAACCCTGAGCAGAGCGGTATGGGAACCTGTCTTCACTGGAGGCAGCTTGGCTTTTGTCTTTATTTTCACTAATCCTCCAATTCAGCACAGACCCAACTTCCTCACTGGTTGTCTTCTCCAAGAGCCAGCCTTGAGGGCCCCCTTATGTCCGAGAGAATTAAAATCCCCAGAGCACTGTTTGCACAATGGCTTCTGATCTGCTCGAATAATATTATCAGGCAATGGCCCTGGGTATTGAAATCCCACCCAGTCATATAACAGCTCCCATTTCCTGCTGTCTTACACAACTCAACGACAGAGATCTTGTTACCAAGTCAGTGTCTGGTCCCATGTGTAAATTAATCTCCGAGTGAGGGTAAAGTGTTTGCCCTCACCGAAGCATTGGAAGGGAGCAATCCAAGACCGTCCTTGCTCTGACACCAACGGCAGGTTCACGGTGGTGGTGGTTTAATTGTTCAGTCGTGTCTGACTCTTGTGACCCCCACGGACTGTAGCCCGCCAGGCTCCTCTGTCCATGGAATTCTCCAGGCAAGAATCCTGGAGTGGGCTGCCATTTCCTACTCCAGGGGATCTTCCTGACCCGGGATCACATCCATGTCTCTTACTTCTCCTGCACTTGCAGGTAGGTTCTGTACCACTAGTGCCACCTGGAAAGCCCTCGGAGTGTCCCCCAAACGACCTCATGCCCGAACAGTCTGCTGGAAAGACTCACAGAACTCACAGAAAATGGTCATACTCACAGCAACGGTTTACTACGGAGAGGACACAGATGAAAATCTGTCAAGGGAAGAGATGCACAGGACTGAGTCCAGAAGGGTTCCAGGCTCAGAGTGTCCAGATGTCCTCATTCGGCAGAACCGGAAGTCCAGGGTTTTATTGGAGCTCCATCACATGGGCATGACTGACCACCCACGTGGCTGATCTGTCTCCAGCCCCCTCCAGAGTGGGGCTGACACCACATGACCCAGAGCCCCGTCCTCCATCGCATGTTTGCCGTGGCTCAAAGCCTATGCTTGAAATCATATAGCCGTTGTTATCTACCTGGCCCAGGGCCCCTGGCAAACAAAGATACTCCTATCAGGCATGTCTCCGAATAGTAAATGGTAAGAGAGATTCCAAGGCTTAGAGATCAGCTTCCTGAAGCCAAGGCCGACCTGTACGTGGGAAGGTGACTCTTTCTGCATCCCCACCCCCACACCCATTCAGTTTCTTCTTTTTTGTTCCTTTGCTCCCAGGAGGCTGGTGGGAGCATCAGCCTGGACACCAGTGCTCCCCAGGCCTGCCCGGTGATGCACCTGCTGCCAGCCCTTGCTCCTTCAGCAGTTCTAAGTATCTGAGTGATGACTGAGTGTTCAAATTGTAAAAATGTGAAGGCAGAAAACCATCTCCACATGTGTTGGATTTTCCTCTAATAAAACTCCAAGGGGCTTGCATTGATTGTGACAGGCATGAAGGGTCACCTCGGGACTGTTTCTTTACATCTGGGCAGAAATCCCTCTTGCAGTAAGAAATGAGTGTGTTTTCTTTATGAGACGCGGATCAAATACTTGCCTTTCTCCAGTTTTTAAATTCCCAAGTATTAGCTACTCTCGAGTGGCAATTTTTTCTTTTCTAAAATTACTTCTGCTATTGACGCATCTATCTTGCCTACTGCGTGGTGACTTTTTTCTAAAGCAGGGCTCTGTTTTAGGGTTTTGCCTTCTGGCACCCTGCCTGGCACATAATAGGAGCTCAATTAATATTTAAGATGCAAGTCAATACATGTTTAAAACAGTACTAAGTCATACTTTTAGTTCTGAAGTGCAAAAAAAACTAGAAGTCCCTAAATAACCATTTGGGTAATAACAGGATAAAAGTTATATATATTCATATTTTCTTACACTTATGTCAAATATAACTGGAAGGATATACAAAGGATAATGATGTTTACCTGCAGGGAGCAGAACTGAAAAGAACTGGGAGGCAGAGCTGGAAACACTTCCAACAATATAAGTTCATTTATTTTTGGCTGTGCTGGGTCTTTGTTGCTGCGCACGGGATTTCTCTAGGTGCAGCGAGCAGGGGCTACTCTCTGGTTGCAGTGGGTGAGATTCTCACTGAGGTGGCTCCTCTCGTTGTGGAGCATGGGCTCTAGAGCACATAGGCTTCAGTAGTAGTGGTGCGTGGGCTTAGTTGCTCCATGGCATGTGGGATTTTAGGTCCGGGACCAGGGATCAAACCTGTGTCCCCTTCATTGGTAGGCAGACTCTTAACCACTGGGCCACCATGGAAGTTCTTGTATAGCCTTTTGTATATTTTTGATTTTTGAACCATGTGAATGCATTATATATTCCAAATAATTTAACTTAAAAATTCTAGCAGCAGGGCAATGATTTGTAAATCCTTTATTTTAGTGAATATCAAAGGCATTCATCACTACCACGGATCTATTATAGCTCAGAGGAGAGTTACTATCTAGTAAAAACTCCATTGTTATTAGACACTAAAAACAGGAAGAGACTGGAGGGAGTTTAGAATGGGATAAGGAGAAGACAAAAGCTCAGGGGACAGACGATACAAGGTCCTACCCATCCCTGTACCAGGAAATGAACAGACAGAGCAGATCTAACTTAAAGGCTGATCTCTCCAAAAATATTTCAGAAGAGGTCCTGTAACAATCACTCACTGGACCAAAAAAACAGGTCGATGTTTCTCAAAGAGATATTAGGACATGAAAGACCAACTTAGGAACAATATACACAGCACCACGACAGAGCTGGATCACGGCAGCCTGGCTTCAATTAAGACACTACTGTGGACACATCAATCTCTGGGGGCAGTGCTCAGTCACAGCTGTACTGCTGTCCTATGGCATGAAGATGTTGTACACGGTTCTCACGTAGATGTCATCGGGGGGAGGCTTCTTCTTGCTGCCAGGTTCAAGGAATTTCTTAATTGTAGGGATATTACTGATTTTCACTGTGTACTCCTGAAAAGAGAAAACGCAAAAGTTCAAGGCTAAAATTGAACTTGAACTTCAAAGCTGCTCAGTCATGTCCGACTCTTTGCGACCCCATGGACTATACAGTCCATGGCGATCTCCAGGCCGGAATACTGGAGTGGGTAGCTGTTCCCTTCTCCAGGGTATCTTCCCAACCCAGGTATCAAACCCAGGTCTCCTGCACTGTAGGTGGATTCTTTACTGGCTGAGCCATTTTATGAAAATACGGTGCTGCAAAATGGCCCATCAAAGTGTCTGCAATAAATATTTGTTACAGGGATCCAAACAGAGCCATAATCCAACATCTGTTGAGGGGCTGATCTGTTGGTATTATTTACAATCTGCCACAGTGGCTGGGATCTAGACCAGGCTTTATGCAAATCCACACCACGATGTCAACTTTTTCAGAGACAGCAAAATAAAAAAGATACTTAGAATGGGATTATACTTGCTTAAAGAAAAAAGAAGGACAAAAAATACATGCTGCTGCTGCTAAGTCGCTTCAGTCGTGTCCAACTCTGTGTGACCCCATAGACGGCAGCCCACCAGGCTCCGCCGTCCCTGGGATTCTCCAGGCAAGCACACTGGAGTGGGTTGCCATTTCCTTCTCCAATGCCTGAAAGTGAAAAGTGAAAGTGAAGTCGCTCAGTCGTGTCCAATTCTTCGAGACCCCATGGACTGCAGCCCACCAGGCTCCTCCGTCCATGGGATTTCCCAGGCAAGAGTACTGGAGTGGGGTGCCATTTAAGTACCTCAAATATATTGCTCTAAGAAGAAAGTTTAAATAGAAATACTTTTAAAATTCATCAGACAGTACAAGTTACATTTTAAGGTTCAGCTTCCTTGGACATTTTTACTTCTATTAACAAATGAATTCTCTTTCCAGCTATGTGTGGACGATGGCCAGTTGCATTTTTGTAACGTAGGGTTCAAGACACCAGATATTCATGTAAACTGCAAAGAAGAAAAAGAAATCTGTTTTCATTCATAGAGTCAAATCTTAACAATTTTCAGTAATTGAGAGGAAAAATCCATTTGATCTGGTAAAAATTCTAAATTATATGGGAACTGAACATCCATTGTCTATAATTATTCTAATAAAATCTTTCAAAATAAAGAGGTCATTTACTTAAAAAGCTACCATTTACCAAATGTCTCCTGTGTACAAAGCACAGCCTTAATTAAGCATGTGTACAAACATTATACAGAAGTATTCACACATATGTCACTAATATTAACAAAAACTCTAGTATGGAATTTGTTCCAAGAGTGTAGTCACGCAGCAAAGTCGAGAGACAACTTCTTTCATGTGTAAACAACTGCTCAGCTCTAAGGGCCTGGGAACCAGAAAACCAATTTCAAGTCTGTACTTTCATTTCATTTTAATAACTAGAATCTAGCTTCCCCGATGGCTCAGTGGTAAAGAACCTGCCTGCCAGAAGCAGGTTTGATCCCTGGATCTGGAAGATCCCCTGGAGAAGGAAAGGAAATAGCAACCCACTCCAGGATTCTTGCCTGGGAAATCCCATGGACAGAGGAACCTGGCAGGGTACAATTTATGGGGTCACAAAACAGTTGGACACAACTCAGAGACTGCACAACACCACCACCATAATGAGAACCAAAAATATTACATACACACACACAGAGCCAATCAATCAACAGACATTGAAGGAAGGCCTAAGAGTTGTGGGTCAATCTTCTAAAACATTAGTTTATTTACCTGGAGGTGAGGGAAGGCAGACAGGATATTAGGAATTTTCTCTTCTAGAGCCAAAATGGTCTGGAGTAGAATTATGTCTGCAAGACTCAGCTGATTACCAACAAGAAACCTTTGTCCATGACCCCGTAAAACCTGCAGGGTATAAATGTTTTACATCGGTTACAATGGTAGACATGGAGAAACTAATATAGCTATGGAATCAGTGCAGCATCTAAGAGCTGAAACCATGGCCTTTTTCTTTTATCTTTTTACAAATAACATCAACTAAGAGGAAGTTCCCTAAGAGAGAATGAGCAAAAAAGGTGTAGAAATGACAGCATCCATAGGTCTCTGCTTTATAACAGAATGAGACCCTGAAAAGCAGAAGGAAGTATTAATTCTGGATATAGCATCTGGTGCTTTAAAAGGATACAGCTATTCTGTAAATGCGTCAGCAGAAAAGAATTAGTCCTGATGCATTCAGGAGATGGTGGGAAGGATGTAAGAAGTAAGCCACTGGTCCTGTCCAAGGAGTCTAATCTATTTCCCAGTTCTGTGTTTCTATGACTGTCAGGACTCACAGTCGTAAACTAGACACGACAGTGAAGAAGAAAAAAAAAAAAGCAGGCTTCCTTTAACATCTAAGATCCCCTGGAGAAGGGAATGGCTGTCTACTCCGGTATTCTTGCCTGGAGAATCCCATGGACAGAGGCTACAATCTGTGGAGTCGCAAAGAGTCAGACACGATGGAGCGACTAATATTTTCACTTCACTTTCAAGACCAAGAAAATTAAAAGAATGAGAATTCATCCTGACTCCCATATTGAGGGTTAGGTGCGGAGATTCACAGGAATAGATGGCGATTGGAAAGAAGCAAGGAACAGGGGGAGACCAGGGGAGAGCCCCTTTGCAGATATGTGTATGTGCGTGCATGTGTGTGTGTATGAGAGAGAGAGAGGGACTCTAAGATGATTCCAAATCAAACAGAGTGACTGGAGCCAGACTGGAGAAAGACAGAGTCTGGAATGTAGTCAGAGGCCAGAGTTCCAGTCCTGGCTCCCACCTTAGGCATGTCATGAAGTCTCTCTGTGGTTCTATTTCATTATGTGTAAAAAGAAGGTAACAGGATTGGTGGTCCAGTGGGTAAGAATCTGCCTGTCAATGAAGGGGACACGAGTTTGATCCCTGGTCTGGGAAGTTTCCACGTGCTGCGGAGCAACTAAGCCCTCGTGTCTCAACTACTGAAGCCCACGCACCCTAGAGCTTGGCAACGGGAGAAACCACCATGATGATAAGCCCACGCGCTACACCTAGAGAGTAGCCCTCATTCACCACAACCCGAGAAAGCCGGTGTGCAGCCACAAATACCCAGTGTAGCTATAAATAACTAACTAGATAAGAAAGTAATAACTTTTAGCCCGTATGTTTGGCGGAGTTCTGACGTAGTCTGACTCACAGGGAGACAGAAGCTGGCAGTGACCCTTATCCGAGACACCTGTTCCTCCCTCACCACAGCCCATTTCTGCATCATCCTATTTTACATTCACAAAGTTCCTGCAGGCAAGAGACCATGAAACCAAGGGCAGAAACACTCAGAAAGCACCTCTCTTCCTTCTTATCTACGTCCACGTCAATGGCCAGAGGAAATCTGCCAATTCCCGGCTTTTACTTGCTCTTGTTTTTTAACTGAGGCATTTAAAATAATCCTTCTCCATTGAGGAAAAGAGAGGAGGAGTTGAAGTTCAGTAAAACAGATACCGTAATGAGACAAGAAAGAGAACAAAAGGGAAGAGAAATAAAACAGCCACGGTTCTTCTCTTCATATCCAACTATCAAGTAGGATGGAACGAAAGAAGGAAGGAAGGAGCTGGCTTCTGCTCTCCTGTGTCCTGTACAGGGTGCCACCTGGCAAAGGCATGCAATGACAGTGCATACAGAGGTGAGCCTGTATCTTGGCCAGAGAGCACGGAAGACTCTGGAAGAGTAGGGGAGGCTCCAAGACATGCTGGCTTTGTGCTGACGCAACCGTCAGCTCTTTGGAACCCAGAGGGCTGGTCTTGCAGGGCTCAGCTTTTACTCTGCCTGAGCAGAAGAGGGGTGTTTTGTGGTCTGGTGATGCTGTCTCCACAGGCTTAGCTGCCACCTACCTTTTCGAACACAGGAAAGTATCTAATTATAGCCTTCTGGGCCATATTAGCCACTTCCTTTTGCTGATCGTCTGGTTTGAGGAAAGGATGCATGATAAGCAGTTCCAGAAGATCCAGGGTCCCCTCCACATACATGTCAATCCTTCAAAACACACACACAAAGCATTTTCTCAGTGGCCCCTCATTGGCTCCCACAGCTAAATATCCAGAATGCTTTTCTCTTACAGCTCGGGCTACTTAAATATCAAGAAGCATTCATCTCCACCTGTCCCTTAACAGCAAAGATGCAAAGTCAATTCTAGTTATAAATCAGAAAACTTCTTCAGAGAAACCCATCACAAATCTCGAAGTACCAGAGTCATGGATGTCCTTTCACCCATGCTCAGTATGGGTACAACTTCACATTTGTAAAAATAGTGGGTACCATTTACAGAATACTTGGTGTGTACGAGGAGTGGTGCTAAATACCCTACATCTAATATTTCATTGAATCCTACAGCATTATGAGGAATATACTATTAGAACCCTCATCACACTGGAAACTCATCAGGACACTAGAGCCTAACACTTTGCCCAGGGACATGATCCAGGAGGTACAAAGACCAGGCTCTGAGTTCAAATTATAAGCCAGTGCACAGTATTCTGGGCCTTGAATGTCACAGCAGCTTCTGATTCCCTAATACTCAGTGATAATAGATTTGCAAGAACAGTAAAAAAAAAAATAAAATCAAAACATTTAAGGATGCAGAAACCTCACCACACCCCAGACACAGTCTCTAATACCCAAATTCAATCCTTTCCCCTCATTTTTACTCAGACTCTCTGTACTGACTTTCCAAGTGGTCTTGATGACCTTTCTGGAGGTTTGTTCCTTGTTTGTACTAACAATACAGGACATGCAGTGGACCAGGGGGCTGTGGAGGATGGCTAATGAGCTAAGCATTGCTAGAGGTACAATTGAGAACACCCCGGAGGAGCCACAGTACAGGGTTCTCTCCTTGAGGTCTTTGCCGAAGAGATGGTGCTTGTCTGCGATGTAGTGGAGGATGCTCCGGGTCTGCACCAGCTTCATCCCGTCGATTTCAACCATTGGCACTTGCTGAAACAGCAGGTGGTTACCTGGGAACGGAAGCCCGGAGTTAGACGTGCTCTCTCCCCTTTCCCCCATCCCTCAAAAAATACTCTGCTGAATGGGGCCACAGCCTTAAGAAATAGTGTAAAGCTCCCCCAACTTCATTCAGGGGTGCTGATTTAGCCATAAAACAAGACTTAAAACTAGCATGGACATAAACCTTTCAATTTTCACCCCAGGAAAAACACTTAGTCTCAGTGTAAGGGGTGAGGGGTAACACAGTGAAGACATCTCTTTACAGAGCTGTGCTGGCCAATACAGTAGCCAGTAGTGGCATGCGTATAATTAAGCCTTAATTTAAATTGAACTTTTTATTTTTGTGTGTGTGTGTGTGGCTGAGGCATGCAGCTTGCAGGATCTTAGTTCCCTGATTAGGGATTGAACCTGGGCCCACAAGACTGAAAGCCTAGAATCCTAACCACTAAGCCACCAGGGAACTCTAAATCAATTAAAAATTTTAAAGCTTAATATTTTTTTTGGCTGTGCCTGTGCCATGGGGCATGCAGAATCTTAGCTCCCTGAGTGGAGATTGATTCCAAGCCCCACTGCAGTGGAAGTGCAGAGTCTTAACCACTGAGTCACCAGCAAAGTCCTAAAACTTTTGAAAAATTTAAAAGTCACTTCCTTCGTCCCCATGGACACAAGTGCTCAGGAGTCACGTATGGCTGGTGGCTCCTGCAACGGCCAGTGTAGAACACAACAACCCATCTGTGTAGAATGTCTATGACTGTGTCACTTGGTCAGTCTGATGATGAAGCCCAACGTACAGGCATCCACGTCCACAGCCCACCTACTGCCAAATACGCAGTCACCGGTCAAAAAGTCACTCCTTACTTTCTTCAAGAAGACTGTCTCAAACCCTTTACCTACACCAAACCCCAGGAAGAGTCACAAGCATAGCACACAGCCCAGTCCTGGAGGGCTTGAGGCGGGTTGAGGGCAGATGTATACTCAGCATATGCGCAGTGTCACTCCTGATGGAGACATCACAGCCCTGCAGAGCTGGTCCCTCTCCAGGGATCCCTGAGTTGGGCCTCAGGACCCTGCTGATGGCAAGGAAGGAAGCTGCTTACAGGGGTCTGGGTGTGGAGGGAGGGTGGGACCAGGAGTTAAAGGCAGGCCTTTCACTGCTGTCTCATCCGTTTGGTACTTACTTGAGAAAGCAGCCCAGTGTAAACAGGGACTTTTATCTGCACACTTCAAGCAGATGCTTCAGGTAATATGTAAGAGGTGGAAATTGAGGAGGGAAGGGATGAGGGAGTAGAAGAAAGAGGGGAAAAGGCAGAGGAAGGTCGGGGAGGAGAGAGAGATGGAAAAGGGCTGCTCAGTGGACAGAGGGAAGAACTACTCCCCCTCTGATTGGCTTTTATAGAACTACTGAAAATCAAGTGATTTTCTAGCAATTTCGGCCACTGTTCCCTCTTGCTTATCTGGTTTTAGGATACTGTTCTGGACGTTTAGTGTCAGCTGAATCTTTGTCCTTCCACTTAAATCAGCATTATCGACATTAAAAAATCAGCATTATTGACAGTAATACATTTTTATACTCACCATCCTGCAACTTCTGCAACTGTTCTTTTGTTTCTAAAAACTCTTCGTCAAACTAAATTAAAAAAGACACCCCCCCCAAAAAAGAAGGGAAATGTCATTATGGTTTTAGGACCAAAAATACCAAGTTAAACTGCCCAAAAAACAGACAGAAAGAACATACTCAGTACCCATATCTTGGTTTCTAAATATCCCTGGGCTCCCAGGGGTAAAATTTGATTCTGTTATGTCAAAAAGTGAGGATGTACTCAAAGACAAACAGATATATGTCAAAGCCCTAGCCACGTTTGGGACAATTCAAGTGATATCAGGCATAGATGAGAATCAGATCAGATCAGTCGCTCAGTCGTGTCTGACTCTTTGCGACCCCATGAATCGCAGCACGCCAGGCCTCCCTGTCCATCACCAACTCCCGGAGTTCACTGAGACTCACGTCCATCGAGTCAGTGATGCCATCCAGCCATCTCATTCTCTGTCGTCCCCTTCTCCTCCTGCACTCAGTCCCTCCCAGCATCAGAATCTTTTCCAATGAGTCAACTCTTCACATGAGGTGGCCAAAGTACTGGAGTTTCAGTTTTAGCATCATTCCTTCCAAAGAAATCCCAGGGCTGATCTCCTTCAGAATGGACTGGTTGGATCTCCTTGCAGTCCAAGGATCAACCAAAAAAATCCTTGTGTCCATAAATGATGATTCAAAAAAAAAAAGAAGAAAGAAAGCTCTCTTTTCCAGAATTAGCACTAATTAATGCAGAATTGTTCCTAATTAATGATAAAATTAGAAAACCACCAATTTTCACCCTATAATGTAATAACTGACTCTGATAAGGATCAAGATGCTGAAATCGTTGGGTCATTGGGCATAGAGTATTTACACAAAGCATCATCCCGCAGGTTACTTATTATGACAAAGAAAAAATGTCTCTGCAGATGTGGAAATCCCACCATCCACCTACCCAAGTGGTCAAGCTCAGTTCTCCACTGGGGCCACCTTGAGGCATCCCACGCTCTCTGCTGGGACAGTGAAGATACAGCGACCTGCAGAAACAGCATCCCAACCAGTTTAACCTGGACGGAGCTGCAAGGTGAGACGGGGGCGTATCCAGAATGTGCAACACTCTGCAGTATACAAATGGTCTGCACTCTTTCCAACCTCCAGAACTGTTTTTTTTTAAGCTCCTCCAGGATGCGCAGGTTTGGAAGCCAGTTGGGGGGGACAGACTTTCTGCCTTTGCGGCTCCCGCTCTGTGGTCTTCATCACTTGTCTGGCTCCCGTTTTCCTAGACATCCATCTACTTCCCGACTGAAAGCATGAGCCCTGCTCTCAAGGGCAAATCTTTATTTACAAGGGATTCGACTGTAGCTAGGTAAACCTCCTCTGAAAATTCTTTAGGCCATTTGGCCTCCAAGTCACATTACTGACTCTTCATTTCTCTTGGCAGAAATTCATACAAGAGATTCAATTCCTCCATCACACATTCCTTCTCTGTTAAGTGAAGAGTATGAAAGAAAAGAACAAAATGTAGATTCTGCTCTAGATGAAAAGAGACTAGAGACAACCACCAAGTGTCTAAATCTTGATTAGATCTTGGATGAGGGAGTGGTAGTTATAACTACTAAAGAGATACATTTAACAGCTATATAGACATTTGGGGCACAAGAGGCAACTTCTGAATTTGGGTTGTATATAATATGTTGTAAAACTGATGTTATTTTCTTAGTTGTGACAATGATATTACAGTTATGGGGACAATTTTATTTTTTTTAACAGGAAGACACATGCTGATGTCTGCAACTTACTTTCAAATGATTAAGAATAAAAAAAAGCAGAGACAGACGAAGGAAGGAGGCAAACAGCAAAATGTTAGCACCTGGTGAGTTTAGTTGAAAGGTATCCATTTTACTATTACAACTTTTCTGTAAGTTTTAAAGTTTCCAAACTAAAAGTTTGGGAGGAAAAGAAACACTGGAAAGTCCCTTTTCTTGTGACATATACAACATGCTCGAATATACTGATGTCCTTCTCATGCCCACTGAGGCCCCAAGTCTCTGGGTGGTTCCCAGTCGAGCCTGTGCCTTGCGCTGCCCCTCACCCCATGTCATCCCAGGAAGGACAGAGCCGCAGCACAGGCCTGGCCATTCTTTCGTCTACCTCACCTAGTCGACCAGAGGGGCATCAAGATGATGGGGTGAAGGCATGGCTTCTCCTATTCCCAGCCCTCCTGTGTGAGAAGAGGGCCTCGGTGCCCCTAGAGGCACTCCATCTGGCGCCCAGGAAACAGTAGCCTCAGGGTAAGAATGTTCTGGGCGTTTGAATGCTCAGGCGGTCAGCTGTGATGCCGAGGTGTTTCCACTGCACCACTGCTCTCACACTTTAATGAGCCTGATCATGTATAAAGCACATGAGAAAGCGTGTGTATGTGCCAGAACCCAGGCCCATCCCTCAAAGATTCACGTCCAATAGCTGGGAGAGACCAGGAATGTGCATGAAAAAAAAAAAAACAAGCCTTTCCAAGCAACGTGGATGGACCTAGAGATTAACATACTAAATGCAGTAAGTCAAAGAAAAATATCATCTGACACCATTTATATGTGAAATCTTGAAAAAAAATGCCACAAATGAACCTGTTTATAAAATAGAAACACGTTCAGACATAGTACACAAACTTATGGTTACCAGTGTGGGGAAGAGGGCGCAGGAGGGACACATTAGGGGTTTGGGATTAGCAGATATACAAAATATTAGTAGTATTAGCAGATATACAAAATAGATAAACAACAAGGATCTAATGTATAGTGCAGAGAACTACATTCAGTATCTTGTAATAACCTATATCGGAAAAGAATCTCAAAAATATTTATAACTGAATCACTTTGCTGTACACCTGAAATAGTATAAATCAAATATACTTCAATAAAATTTCTTTTTAATTCCTTCCAAATGCCTCCGATTCTGGTTTTTGACTCCTGGGAACATGTAGCAAAATGCATGCTCTCTCTCACTAGAGAAACTCTCTCGTGTCAAACTTTATAATACTATTGGTCTGTAAGAAGAAACTGGCACCGGAACAGGAGGTGAGATGGCGGGAGACGGAGGAAGGTAAAAAGCGCACGAGGCTGAGCTTGGAGGAGCTGGAGACTGTCTGGGGGCTGCCCCGGGGCTGTAAGGACAGACAGTGTGTGGTTTCTGTCCACACAATCAGCGGTCTCTGTTCCCTGACGGGGTGCTGGTCCCCCAGGGGATCCTCTGGAGACGTGCCCCCATCCACATCATGCACTCCCTCCCTCTCCACACACCCTCTTCTTCTGAGCGAACTGCCCAGAAGTCCTGAATGAGGAGTGTGTGGCCTTCAAGTCTTCTCTCTCTTTTTTTTTTTTTTTGGTTATTTTTTAATATGTTTATTTATTTTAATTGGAGGCTAATTACTTTACAATATTGTATTGGTTTTGCCATACATCAACATGAATCCGCCACGGGTGTACGCGTGTTCCCCATCCTGAATCCCCCTCCCACCTCCCTCCCCGTACCATCCCTCTGAGTCATCCCAGTGCACCAGCCCCGAGCATCCTGTATCCTGCATCGAACCTGGACTGGCGATTCATTTCACATATGATATTATACATGTTTCAGTGCCATTCTCCCAAATCATCCCACTCTGGCCCTCTCCCAGAGTCCAAAAGACTGTTCTACGCATCTGTGTCTCTTTATGTCTTCTCTTTTACACTGTTCATCCCCCCTCTTCACAAGGAGGATCTGACCGGGTTTGGGGAGTCTTTGGGCAAATGAAGCTCCAAGCAGCCAAGACGCAGCATCCAGGACACAGCAGGGTCTGAGGACTCAAACCAAGTATGAGTTGGAAGATGCTGACTCCTGGAATTAGGCCAGGCTGCCTCCCAGCAGGTGTGAGGCACCTGGTTACTGGGATGTGTGTGCTTTACATGTCAGGCTCTACCTGACACTGTGACCCTGGAAATCACGAACTCACCCAGCTGCTGTAGCCCGGCCCTCCTGACTATTGCAGACCTGACTGAACACAGATGTGGCTGAAAATGTCTTTGGGCACAGACATGGGAGGGATCCCTGAAACCAACTTTGGGGCATTGCTCCTGTAAACCACGTGGTCAGCCCTCATGAGGGAGGCCAGTCTTTCTCCTGGTTAGAGAACCTGGTCAGAGTGGACTTGAGACCCATGCCCCACACTGGGCTAAGTAAGTACCCTACCCTACCTGCCTGCCTGGTCTGGGGGAGGTGGATAATAGGACTCATGCTCCCTTTTGTTTAACTTACTTAGGGTTGGGTTGCTATGAGTGTAACCAAGAATCCTGACCCACAGCTGAGTAGGAAGCACAGAATGAAGCTAGGGAGGAAGGGATTCGGACAAGGGCTTCCAGTATCTACATATACAAGACAGCAACTGCAAGCTCAGAAGCACACAGGGTCAGACAGGTGACATAAACAAGCCAAACAGGCTCAAGTCAAGGGATCAAGAACTGTTGCCCTCTCTTCTCAACACAACTAGAGAAAGTGTTCTGAGATCATAGGGAATGGTGGAGACTACATAAACTAGAAAGGTCCATCTGCAGGGGCTGTCCCTCTTAGAGTCAGCAACGGCTGCCCTATGAAAATGAGGCCCTAGGAGCATCAGATCTTCCAACTTCTCAAGAGAAGTCAGAAATCAGAATCTGTATATAAAAATGGTATCAACTAACAGAAAACTGTAAAATGCTATGTGGTGAGATATAATGACAGGCAAGGAAACCAAAGCCTAACCAAACCAATAAATAAAAAACAAAACCCCAAACCCAACTATGTTCATTTATCACCTTTGGAGTTTGGTAGGGTAATGACTCATTATTCTGAAAATTGATAGAAAGAATCAAGCATTTATTCTGCTTTTCTTAAGTGAACTGTAATGTGCTTTAAGGTAATTAAGAACATAACCAGTGAACAAATACTCTTTATAAGAGAATCACAGTTCAACTTAGGTGAAATAACAGAAATAGAAAAATCACCATTTTGTAACCCCTAACAACGGTGATGATCAAGGCTGCAAAGACGGTGGCTGAAAGGGTAACAGAGGAAAACTTCATACTGTGGGAACAGGCTGATGTCAAGGAAACACAATGATCACACTCAGCAACGCTGAAAACGAGACAGGTTGATGTCATGTGCCCATGATGTCGCATATGAGAAACATGTTCACACTACCACTTTTGCTGCAGTCTGGCAGGGAAAAAAAAAGAGAAGGAGAAAAAGGAGCCTGGATTTGATCAGACTTCTGGATCCAATTAGTAGTTTACAGGAAACAGACAGAAGAGGGGAACAGGTTAAAATGAGAGTAAATCCATCAAATTCAGAATGAGGGGCATTTGACAAGCAGTTACTTCCACAAGTCGCCCCAGGAACAACCACAGACATGCACCCAAATCGTGACTACTAATATCTGTTTTATGTTTCTATCAAGAAACAGCTCCAAGAACGGAGCAAAAATAAGACCAAAACCACTGTGGGCCAAAGGATATGGGCATGCAGGGGCTTCAAGCCTGAAGTCACTAAAGTAAATAGGAAACAGATCTAAACCTAGAGATTTTATAGTCATCAAGTTCTGGGTGTAATTGGCAAATTGCAGGTTCATGCCTGTTTTCCTCATTATAAATACTTACTGGTGGTAGATCAGAAGCAAATGATTAAGGCTTAAAGTAAAAGAGAATTTCATCAACTACACTCCATTTAGAAAAAGAAAAATTCTTGAGAGGAAGGACTCTTCTGACTCACTGAAGCAGGTCTGTAATATTACCGGGAGAGGACAGAGCTCAACGTTATAAGACAAATCTGTGCAGAAACACCAGTATAGCTAGGGTACCTCGACTCCGGCAGCAGCTAACACCCATCGCACAGATTCCATCCGGCCTCGTCCGTTGGGATAGTGGAGCTTGGGTTTCGTGGCCATCACGGCCTTTCAGGTTTTCTGAAATACAAACGCAGCACTCCTCGCAAAAGAACAGCCTCAATTTCGCGTTCTCAGTCCAGTATTCAGGGGCTAACTGAATATTCAGGGTTTTGACAAACTGGGGGGTTCTGTGGGGGTTGGGGGAGGAGTGATGTTGTGGGTTTCTGTTTTTTGTTTTTAAACTGCGTTTGCCCTCAATCAATAAAAACAGACTACCATTTTAAAACCTTAAAAAACAACCACCACCTTTGCCTTTCAAATAGTTTCATAGCTTTATGATTTATTATTCTGGATCTTGGGAAGCGGGGGGCTATTTCCTGTAAAGACATTTGGGCTAGCAGCACAGGACTTCACAGAATCACCACACCATATACTTTGACCTTGAAAATCTCAGATTTCCCAAATTCGGCCTGTACAGGCCAGACCAAGGACCGCAGAAGAGACGTCCACACCCATGGAACCTCTGCAAAAATTCACTTTCACACTCATCAGATTCGAGCCTCACAGCAACAGAAGAAGGAGGGGTCAATTATTACTATTGTCCGCAAGACGTGCGTCTGCGGGCAGGGCCCGGGGTGGTGGCCCCGGGCCCTGCACACCCCCGTCCCCCCTGGACAGAAGCCCCCAGGCCCTTCTTGAGCCCAGGCCACCGCTCGGCACCCAAGACAGGCTCTCAGCGCTCCGCGCGGCCGCTCAGTCCGCGCTGGGAGACCATCAGAGCTTGCCTTCCACCCAGGGCTCTGGACTGCACAGAACGGGTTAATAAGGATACGCACGCCGACCAAGCAAGACCTCTCACCCCAACCCAGGGGTCCGTGTCTGCCGGGATAGGAACAGGGCCGCGGGAGCGAGACAGGGATAGACAGGATGAATGCGGGGTGATTCCAGGATGAGGAAGGAGCGTGAGAGACTCGGAGCCGCGAGAAACAAGAAGAGGGGGGAAGGGGAGGTGGGAGTGACAAGAGGGAGACAGACCTGGCTCCACTCGGAGTGACCAGAACCGCACAAAGGCGCCCAGCGAGCGGTCTGCAGCCCGGGGACCCGAGGGCGCCGGTGGGCGAGGCTCCAGAATATTTCACCAATAGAGACGGCAATATTTAGCATGCTCCACCCATCTGCAAGGCATGCTGGATGATACGCAAACAACTCCAAATCAAGCCCGTTTTAACAGCAATTTTTGCAATTTGAGGGAATAATTTTTAAGTGTTAGTTAGGTTTGGACCTTAGTTTAAGATATATTTTAGAGATCCGGCATTTAGAAAACAAAGAAAAAGTCGACATATCCTTAAAGACAGAAGTTTCTTGTAGTTTATATACTGCGCGAACTACCACGGTTTTTCGGATGTGAGGGCGATCTGGTTGCGACATCTGTCACCCCATTGATCGCCAGGGTTGATTCGGCTGATCTGGCTGGCTAGGCGGGTGTCCCCTTCCTCCCTCACCGCTCCATGTGCGTCCCTCCCGAAGCTGCGCGCTCGGTCGAAGAGGACGACCATCCCCGCTAGAGGAGGACCGGTCTTCGGTCAAGGGTATACGAGTAGCTGCGCTCCCCTGCTAGAACCTCCAAACAAGCTCTCAAGGTCCATTTGTAGGAGAACGTAGGGTAGTCAAGCTTCCAAGACTCCAGACACATCCAAATGAGGCGCTGCACGTGGCAGTCTGCCTTTCTTTTGACTATTTTACAATTTTTCTATTAATATGTAACATTATTAGAACTTAATTTCACACTTTGTGTGTGTAAAATGTATAATGAATGTTTATACATACTTACATATAATACGGAGAAGGCAATGGCTCCCCACTCCAGTACTCTTGCCTGGAAGACTGCAGTCCATGGGGTCGCACAGAGTCGGACATGACTGAAGCGACTTAGCAGCAGCAGCACATATAATACAATTAATACATAATTGTATATAGTTTATTCTTCATGTATTTTTAATTTATATATATATATGTATTTCCTCTTTCCTCCTTTCTTCCTTGACTCAGTGAATCCTCTTGAGCCTCTCCTTCATTTCCTACACTTTCGACAAAACTGGTTTAATCCACAGCACCTTCTTGGATGGGAGGAAGTGGGGGCCTTGGGGTAGAGGTGTCAGTGGGGCTACAACTATAATCTGGGTGGTAATTAAGCTAGAGCTTTAAAAAATATTTTAAGACTATCAAAATTATTATAGAAAAATTCACACAAATTTTAAGGTTAAAAATGTATGCCTCCAAAAGGCCTATTTCTTGTTTCCTGAGGCAGCCTCTCCTATTTCGCAGACTATAGATGTTGATTATTGTTTTCACCCAGGAGGGGTTCTTGAAATTACCTGGCTTGAGAAGCCTGTGCTGCTGATCAATTACAGCAACTGACAAGATCAGATTTTATTTTCTGTAGATTTCTCTGGCAGAAACAGGGAGAATGAACTGGGACTGTTCAGGGTGGGGAAAGAGAAACCTGGAAATATCCGTGTGTATTATAGTATAGCATCATAAATTAGAAGAAGATAGATAAGAAAAGGTAAGATATTAAGGGGGTGGATGGGAGGAAGAGAAGTCTAAACTGATGTCCTCTCCCTAAGCACACACACACTTTCTTTTCCATCCTCCTTATTTACTTTTCTGAACATTTATTGTCATATAATATACTATATGTTTATTTTGTTATCTATCTGGAATTTTGATAGAATGTAAATTCCAACAGGTTAGGGGGTTTTCATATTTCTTAAAATGTACCTTTGTATACCCTGATCCTAGAATAATGCTTAGGGCAGAGAAGACATTCAGAGAACACTTGTGGAAACAAACAATGAACGATGCTTTGGTTTCTAGCTCCATAGAGATTTGGGGGACATAATGAATGGGTTTGTCTTTTATTCTCACAAGCCACACACTTGTAAATGTCACTAGACAGTTGAAAGGCCAGTGGGAGGTTAGGGTTAGCAGATATAAGCTGTTACATATAGAATGGATAAACAACGAGGTCCTACAGTACAGCACAGAGAACTATATTCAATGTCCTGTGATAAACCGTAAGAATAGTAAATAAGAATTATGTATAACTGAAGCACTTTGCTGTATAGCAGAAATTAACATAATACTATGAATCAACTATACTTCAACTAAAAAAATAAAATTCTATTTTTTTTTTTTTAATTTAAAAAGAGGCCAGTGACAACTCAGAAGAGAGGACTGAGATGGATTAATCTGGCAGTAAAACAAAGTATCCAGAGCAAGTGTGTAAAGTAAGAAGAAAAGCAAACAAGAACAGCTGGGCACCCCTAGAACAGGAAGTCATTTTCAAACAGGAATAATAGTACATATTCAATTTCATCTTTCTAATTCTGACTTAACACAGACATTACTCAGTTTGACATAGGTAGGCAAGCCATATTTTTCAAACCTGCTGGAGGTGGTGATCTTTATCAATTTTTTCCAACTCACCTTTCTGCAAAGATTCACTTTCATTGAACTATACAGGAAGAGCACTATTATCAACTTTGTTGATCAGTTAAATCTCTATATCTATTTGCTTCTTCTAATTGGTTGAACCATATCAAATTGCTGGTATTTTACTATTTTCTTCTTTAAAAAAAAAAAAGGACACTTCTATGTCCAACCTAATAGAAGTTACATCATCCTAGCAATCTTGTTTACCTGAAAGAGAAACTAAGGCAGTGTCATAAGACTCTCATTAAACATGCTTGTGGAGAAATAAAAAAAAATCCTGTTTAATTCTGCCATTCTATGAAAGTACCCTTAGGTCATTCTGCTCCTTGGAAGCCCCTGAAATTATTTTATTCCTGGAGACCCTTGGAGTTGCTCTCAACCTTGGACAGTCTTATTCTCGGTGTCTTTCTACCTACTGGATATATATATTTAAATTCAGAGGCCATGGGAACTTGTCTCAGCCTTTGACCCTTCCCCCCCACCCACTCAGTAGCAGGTAAAATTGCCTTAACAAAAATCAAGAGCTTTAAAAATCAGTTTAAGAGGAGCTTTTCTAAGTAAACATTCCAGAAAGAGAGTCACAATGGTTTAAATTCAGTCCCAGCTGTTCTAACAGCAGGCTTTGATAGCAGGAAGGAAGACTGAGAGCTTGAATCTGTGGGGCATCTGAAGGGCTGAGGGGAGATGGGGGGTCATTAGACGAACGGGGTGATGACACACTCAGGTTGGGGGTGTTCTCGTGGGCTAGGGCACATCTGTGGATTCATGGGGTGATGACACACTCAGGTTGGGGGTGTTCTGATAGGCTAGGGCACATTTATGGATTCACCAATACAAGGTTGATTGGTAAATCATTGTCCCTCAAAATTCTTTCAAGGACTCAAAGAATGTTTGGTAAATGAATTTTCTGTGGAATCCTGTATGGAATTCATGAAGGTATGAGCTTCTTTTGAAGGTTTATACTGTACATGTTTATATTGTACATGTGACTATACTGTGAAAGCTAGAAAAATACAAGGTAGGTATTTGTCATGATGAAATCAGCAACAAGAAATTGTTTTGATGTGCTTTTTGTTTTGTCAAAATATTCCTAGTCACCTAATTTGCTAAAAGCTAAATTTAAATAGTCTCCACATTGCAAAATACCGCTTCCTACTGCTGGTCTAAGTATATGCTATCAATTTCACAGCAGTAAACACTCTAATAGGTGTTAAGAAATTATAAAATATGAAAATTTCAAATTAGGAAATAGTAATGTTATTGTTTGATGGAAGAACATAACAACAAAAACAGAACACTCAAATCAATTTTTCTTAAACTGTAACTTTATTTGGAGCAGAATTTTCCTTAAGTAAAGTTAACATTTTTAAACACCTTAGGACAAACTATTCAAAAAGGAACATTTTATTTCAGAAGGGGCTTGAGTAAATAGTTTTCGGTCCTCCTATCTTCTCATCATTATGAATATTTGCTTTATAATTAAATATATTCTTAGTTGCTCCCTTGTAATCAAATCAGGTGACGAAATTGCTGTCAGTACTGAACTATCCAAGATCAGAAGACTATTCAGGCCATTTTAAATTCACATTAGCAGTGTCTGTAAGAAACTGATAATACAGATTAAGGTGATATTTGCCCCCCCAGTTTGTCTTCTGTTGGTTTCCATGAGAAGGTCCTCACAATAAATTATATAAAATACAGTACTTTGGTTGGAAATTGTAAAAATAATTCTAAAAATTAACCACATATCTTAAACAAGTTGCTACAGTATGCTTTAAATGATAGAAAATAATTAGTACATCAAACATTTTCTTATAAACATATTGCTTTGGATCACACACTGAGCTAAAACATACAGCCTGTATTCTTTTTCTCTCCTAAATGGCACAAAACAATGGCTTGATGCCACTTCGTAAGAAAACATGGTGCCTGTGAACTCCAACAGTACTGGTGATTTGTACTTAAAAACAATTCTGTTTTACATGGCTTGTCTGGAGTCAAGTGTTTAATTTTTTATCATTCCAGAATATGACACAGCATCCGTTTACTAGACGTTTATGGTCCTTGAAGCAAGAGATCTGTAAGAAACTGCTTGAGAAAATCGGTTTTCTTCCTATTTAAATCATATATGAGCTGGCTGAGGGCTTAGTAATTAATGGCAGCTTACTGTGAAATGAACAATCACACGAAGAATAGCTTTTAGGCTCATGCGACTTTCCCTGCAGTTCACACGCATACCCTTTGGCATAACCACTGTCACTGAACCCTTGGGCACTATACCATCTCCTGAAGTCCCCTAAAACTTTATGCCTGACATGAGGTACAGTCGTGGGTAGGTATAGTTAAACTTATCATTCCTCTTGGTGTCTTGTAGATTTTATAATCTTATAGTAACTAAAAATACAAGAAACAGGCAGTATTTTCTTTTTACTTAACAAAGTATTGGTGACTTTTCCCTTTCTACAGTAATCAGCTTGTATGCTCAGTGCATCCTTTACCCATTTCAGGGTGAGAATAAAAGAGAACTTTAGAGGATTTTGCTAGTTCTTTAGAACTGATCTTGTTTTTTTCAGCCTTCTATTTTACTCAATGCAGTGTCAGCTTCTTGACTTTCAAATGAATAAGGGAAATTGTCTGCTGATAAACAAAGGAAAGAGGAAGAGGATGAAAAGACAAATATTTTCTGTATTGAGGCCCTACAAAAGTAATAGAAAAACAATTTTATAATGTATAGTAACCAGGTAAGTAGGTTTTCCAATTAAAATGTAATGACCTTAACATAAGCTAGAGGACCAGGAATATGGCATTCATAATCCATCTGGTTCTCTAGAGGGTATTTACGATTTTAAACCAGCTCTCTAGCAAGGTGGGTAAGCGTTCAGATTAACTTACTTTTTATTCCTAATACAGAAAGGGGAAATAAATATTAACCGCATAGTAAAGGACTCATCTCTGAAAACACATTCTTTGTTGATTGAGATAATGAGAATATAATACAGAAATAAATTCAGCTTCAAGTTGTGCTTACATATACATATTTATTTCCTGAAGCTTTGCTGCCAGTTTGTTAACAGGAAAATATGACCTCTCAAATCCACATCTATCATTTGCTTTTCTCATGCCCCCAGCAATCATGGTGCTTGGTTAAGTACCTTTTTGAGTCAGATTCTCGAAGACACAAATTGCTCCCTGATTTTAGGTGAGGGCCCTTTGGGAACCATGGGCTGCAACATATTATTAATACATCAACACAGAAATGTATCCACTTATTAGGCTGAACCATATCAAAGTACCAATATTCATTTTCACCTATCATTTTAACTTACAAAAATGACAATTTCATTGACTCCACTTGCTATATCCTAGAACCAAACAAAAGTGACTTGAGCCCTGGGAGAAAAGTGAGTCTATACACTCTAGAGATGATGTCGCGTTCACTGGCAGTGACCTTCTTTCTTGTCTTTCAGGTAATTACGAGTGGAGGTGAGTGTGCCTGACAGAGTGGATCAGAGTGGACTTCCTTTTTCTGTCTCCAAACTAGCTTTGTCATTTTCAAAACTGCTGTAAACATTCCTCTCAATGGAACAGCCTCTGCCCAATGGAGTTCTCACTGTTGAAAGAAACTACACAAGGGTTTAGAGTTCTTCAAATGTGGCACGTGACGGACACTTGACATCATGGTAACTGTGGCTTCACAGACCAGTGGGACCTCTGCCATCTATTTTTTTCTTGCTCCCCAAATTGCCCTGATAATCGGACCAGAGGGCAGACAATGACTATTCATCGTCTATCTCTGGCCAGGCCTGGAGGACTGAGCTAAATGCAACATTCTAAGGGTTGTGCTACTTTGAAACTTTGCTTTTGGGTCATGTATCTTGGCAGGGATATAAGTTTAAGTCACTGTGTTAACCTTTATGTGGAGAACCTTTTGGCTTCAAAAGCTTCCCTTTTATGGGTACTTATAGAAAGTGACTTCAAAAATGGAAGAAAATAGAATGTGATGGCATAGCTTGGTTTCAGCTGGATTATCACCAGCCACCAAAAAACGCGTTGTAAACATTTCTAAAAATATTTACTTAGAGTTTTTTCATCTGGGGAGTAAAAAGAAAACAAAGTGAATTATGTAACAGTACTTTCAGAACAGCACAGCGGTATTAAAAAGTCAAACCAATAACACGGTATTGAGAAACGGCAGATGGTCAGTTTTCTAGCGCTGACATCAGTCCAGAAAAGCTTAAAGTACCGAACATGCCACATTTAAAATTTAACCACTTCACAAATATCCACACACATTGAAGAAATAACCCTTTATCGCGTAGCTGTAAATTGCACCCCTGTTGCAATACTGCATCAATATTATTATATTTTTAAAAATCTGTATAAAATATTATCTGGAACCCCAAAGGAAAATCAATTAATCTTTAAAAAGTTCCTTACAAAGTTGACTGTATAAAATGCTAAAACATAATCCATATATACAAAATGCTGCTGTTTAAGAAAATAATGGGACCCAGTTTTAGAATAAAATAACTTTGTACAAAAAAAAAGTACTGCATTCAAATCAATATTAAAAAAAAAAACTTTAAAAAAGAATATTGAAATGTCTCAGTTCAGAAGAATAACTATAAAGTGTTTGCTTTTCCACCAACCGAAAGTCTCTTGCAGGTGGAATACCAGCTGGCCAAGGGACAGGGTCCTACTGTGCCCTACAAAAGGTTTCGTGACAGTCATCGCCGAGACGCGTACTTAGCGATCCAGTCCGTCCTGCCGTGTACAGGCTGGGCGGCTGGAGGCCGGGGCAGCAACCCAGGAGTGCTTCTAGGCTGGGTGTGGAAAAACGGTCGTCCAGGATGAGGTCTCACAGCCTTCAAGGAAGAATAGCCTGTAGGGAAAGAGAAGGGTGGGTCTGATTGATTTGGGCCCAGACAAAGTACAGCAAAGAGCATCTTGGTGACATAAATATCAGAAAAGCAGAGCTCAAGAGAAGCCACGCCCTTGGAGTTGGCCCTCCCAATTAAGGACACCCTCATCCTGTATCAGGCAGGCCAGAGACACTCGTATCATTCCGGTGTGTGCTCAGTCATGTCCAGCTCTTTGCGGCTCAATGGACGGTAGCTCCCCAGGCTCCTCTGCCCATGGAATTTGTGGTGGTTTAGTCGCTGAGTTGTGTCCAACTCTTGCAAACCCTTGGACTGTAGACCCTCAGGCTCCTCTGCCCATGGAATTTTCCAGGCAAGAATACTGTAAGTGGGTTGCTATTTCCTTGCATCTGCCAGGCCCATTCTGCCTGCAGGCCCACGCACTAAGAGCCCAAAATACAGAGTTTGCTTGTTCATCTCCTGTAGATCTTTACCCAATGGCTCCTCTGCAGTGGGGTCTCCTTCGGCCGCCCTGTGTAAAATGCCCGTCTGTACCCTACACTCCTGCCCCCATGCTTCCTGCTCCCTGCTTTATTTTCCCCTTAGCACTTTGGAACATCTTATTTGGTTTACTTGCTGTCTGTGCAGTACAGGTTCCAGGAGGACAAGGAATTTTGTTGTCTCCTTCATTTGTGGATCCTAGGCCTACCACGTTTGACACAAAGCACTTGTTTAATAAGTATTTTTGAATAAATTCACAAATAATAATAATCCCAAATAGAACTTACCCGGGGAAGGGTCGGGAATAGGTGCCAAGTGGACCCTCTGCAGAGCAGAACTGATTTCTTTTTTCAGAAAGGAAGGGATATAGTTTCCAGCCAGTCCACTAGAACTTGTAGAGCTGGAACCAACTGATTTGCAAAAGAAAAAGCTCATTACTGCAAAGATATGCACAGGACACCGACAAGGGGAAAGGACAGGGGCGCAGGGCAACAGAGAACTGGGTTTTGATTTTCAGGGGGAAAAGCATTAGGAAAGAGGGAATTCGGAGCAGAACATTCCACCACACCACACTGTTAGAAAGACGGGGGGATGGGGGGCGAGGTGTACAGACAGTGTTGAGACTGTAGCCTGCACCCACAAGGAGGCTGGTGGGTTTGTTTGTTAAAAAAAGGAGACATTTAGAATTTTCTTTCTTTTTGTAATAATCAGTTTAACCTGTTCTGGAATTTTCTTTTTTCCACTCAATAATATAGAAGAGTTAGCCTTCCATGTTAGTATGGACGAATTTCAGAGTATGGTTAAACCATAACTCATTTAACCATTCTCTTATTGATCAGCATATAGGTTTCTCTTATTGATTAGCATACAGGTTATGTTAATTGTTTAGCCATCATAAGTAATTCTACACCAGAGATATTCTTGTCCAGAACCAGAAAATCAGTCATTATTAAAATTCACTAAATACATTCACTTTTTATGTCATTTCTGCCTTGAGAGTGTTTTAAGGGCAGGAACTGGGTCCTACTCATCTTAGTGTTCCAGGAGGCCCATGGGAAGCCTTACTCATAGCAAGTAATCAATACCTGCTGTATGGGTGAGTATCTATAATGAGCCTTATTACGAAGGCTCAAAGGTGCATGTGGAATAATGAAGGATGTTATACAAATAACACAGATCCACTAGGAAGTTAGACCCGTTAGGAAGAGCACATGAGAGGAAGAGTTGTTCTGTGTCTTCCCAACACAGAGCATTCTTGGCAACTACTTAAGGCAGAGTGGAAAAAACAGTCTGGAGCTCATGTATCAGGAGCTGTGTTGGTCAGCTGAAGCACCTTTTGCAACTTTGGTGACTAAATAAGAAAAATGGAAAGAGGATCAGAACAAGGAAATCACAGACAGAGAAAAGGTAGAGTCAGTAAACACAAGAGAAAATGCTCAACCCTCATTAGCAATGGGGCATGCGGGTGGAAGCCACAGTAAGATGCCATTGCACACCCTCAGATGAGCACACATCTGCAATCTTGACGGTATCAAGAGGCATCAAGGACACAGCACAACTCCTGCACCCTGCCAGACAGCAGTTGGGCAAAATCTGTGAAGTCAAAGATGAGCACAGCCTTTAACCTAACGTGATCATATCACACGTGCACACCTATAGGGGGCATCAGTATTCACTCCAGCACTCTTTCTAACTGTAAAAATGATCAACAGCCTTCATGTTCAAGAAGAGACCGGATGAATAAATTAAATGCTCTAAGTGTCCATCAACAGATGAATGGATAAAGATATGGTACATATACACCATAGAATATTACTTGGCGTAAAAAAGAACAAAATCTTGCCATTTGTGGCAACATGGATGAACTTGGAGGGCATTATGCTAAGCCAGAGAAAGACAAATACTTTATGATATCACTTACACATGGAGTATAAAAAAATAAAGCAAACTAGTGAATATAACAAAAAAGCAGAATGACAGATATAGAGAACTAATCATTGCCAATGGAGAGAGGAAAGAGGAAAGGGACAAGAGAGTGGCAGGGGATTAAGGAGTATAAATTATTAAGTATAAAATAAGTCACAAGGATATATTGTACATGACAGAAGATATAGGCAATATTTTATAACTATAAAAGGAACATAACCTTTAAAAATTGTGAATCACTATATCACACACCTGTAACTTACATAATATTGATCAGCAACTATACCTGAACTTTAAAAAAAGTTATATTCTAGTATAAATAATAAATGGTATCATATACATATACATTGCATATGTCATTCTACACAAATGTGAAATATATTCTATGTGTGTATAATTGCTGTATATATTATTAATGCATATATGCATTATTAACATGAGTGGAGATCCAGGATTATATGCATATAAATTTTAAAACATGCAAAACCATGCTAGGTATTTCTTGTATTCTAAAAAAAAAAAAGTTGTGGAAATAATAAACACCCAATTTGGACAC
Source organism: Bos indicus x Bos taurus (assembly GCF_003369695.1). Lineage (NCBI taxonomy): Eukaryota > Metazoa > Chordata > Mammalia > Artiodactyla > Bovidae > Bos > Bos indicus x Bos taurus. The sequence goes on from NC_040098.1 coordinate 26,011,452, forward strand.
AGTCGGGGGTGGAGGGGAAGGCCACAAAGGAAGGAAAGGTAATCGTGTGTGTTTGCAGAGTCTGACTTTGTATGCTGGGTGATGAGTACGTGGGTGTGGATATGTTCTTTCTTTCCCTTTCAAACTCCTTAAAATACATGAACACAGAATGGACAAAGGCAGAGAGAAGAGAAGCCCAGGGGTTTACCTGGCATGTGGAAGGAGAAGCCACGCATGGTAGGGGCTGCCTGTGTGGGGTGCATCTGAAATTCATTCATCTATTGAAAAAGCATGGGCAGCGCCTTCCAAACTGTCTACCTTCCAACGATGCCCTGGGCTGAGGCTGAGCCATGAGATGGAAGGGACAAGCCAGAACAAGGCAGACCCTGTGATACCCAGAGGTCGCAGACCACAGAGCAGGGCCTCAGAAACCAGACTCTGTGTGTGCGTTCAAGTAAGTCGCTTCAGTCACCTTTGACTCTTTGTGACCCTATCGACTGTAGCCTGCCAGGCTCCTCTGTCCATGCGGATTCTCCAAGCAAGGATACTGGAGTGGGTTGCCATGCCCTCCTCCAGGGGATCTTCCTGACCCAGGGATCAGACCCAAGTCTCTTATGTCTCCTGCATGGGTAAGTGGGTTCTTTACAACTAGCGCTACCTGGGAAGCCCACCAGACTCTGTAAGACTGTTTTTCCCTCAAGCCAAGGAATTCTGCTGTCCTCCCCTGCTACTCCCAATGGCAGAGCCCGAGGGAGCTGGTCAAGCCCCCAGGGCCTGCTACCATGTGAGAGAAAGGGGCACAGGCCTGGAAAAAAGGTCAGGGTTTCCACACTGAGAGGCCCTCATGGTTCCACAGCTTGTCATCCCCTGTCTCTCTGCACTCACCCAGCCACACCCGGAGAAACTGCTTCTTATCATTTAAGGAGTAAATGTCATTACTCACCTGAAGTTATTTTGCTGATCACTGATACAGTCCCTGAAGATTTTCCAGACAAACCAGAACTGGACCACGGATTAGGTGGAATAAAATCCTTGCCTGGATTCGGGAGTACACCATTTCTTATATTTATTCCTAATAGGGCAAAAATGTTTTTTTCAAATGCAAAATTTATATTCAGTCTTGTACCACATGTCAGAGATGAGATGAATGCAGAGTCTGATTTGTCAAAGACCTCCTATGGTTCAACAATCAAAAACTTGACCGTGATGAGGCCACTGGATAGGTGGCAGAGGAAAGATGCTGTCTCAGGGGTGAGAGGGTTGTCTCACTGGTGGGTGGCCTGACAGAAGTGTCTTCACCATCTACCAACAGATCTGTCCATATCTGATGTCTTGACCTCCTGGTGCCTTCCTGGGCTTCAGTGCCCCTTGGCCTTCCTACTCACCCACCTTTGCAGACCACTGCCTTTCCATCAGCTGCCCAAGTTCTTCTCTGTCCCTCTAGAACCCCATGCCTAGCTCTGCAGCCCTCTGCTCACCTCTTTCTGAATTCTGAGATTCCATCCCCTCACCTCACATGGACCATCATCATAGTGCTGATTCTGATCTCTACCAACAACCGTCACTGACTCCCTCACTTCTCAGGCTGCCTTGATCTCAGCTGCAAGACCAACCACTGCCCCCCTACCCCCGGACCACCCACTTCCCATGGCCATCAGGCATCACAGCCATCTTTCAGAACAGAAAGACTGAATCCATTCTTTATCCTTCTTCTTCCTCTAGAGTCAAGAAGAAATAGGTCTCCCTTCAGGCCAATCTCCTAAGGCCACAGTGCCATCCCTGACGAGGTCTGGCAGTATTTAGGAGGCCTGTTTCCAATCATGGCAGAAGGCAGTAGGGAAGCAGTGAGTCAGCTGGGCCTCCATCCCCTGCCCTGGGACTCCACCCCCTCAACCTGAGCACCACTGCCCCAAACTGGATGACAGTGACAACCTGTGGGTCCCTCGCCCACACAGCACACAGGTGTTGCTAACACCATGTCACTCCTCCAGTTACAACCCTTCAAGAGCTTCCTGTTGCTCATGAAATAAAATCCAAATTTCTTACAAGACCCCAAAGATGCCTCCTATGTCCTAATACATCCTCCACCTCTGACAGTGATCGGGCTACGCGGGCTCTCACAAGCCAAGCCCTTTCCTGCCTCCTGGCCTTTGCACTGGCCGTTCCCTCTGCTGGGCATGCTGTTCTCACATCCCTTTGCACATGGAGCTCCCTCCTAATCTCTGGGGCCCAGCTCCTGCCACCATTACATCACCCTTAACAACCGCTGTCATCATCTGCAACTACTGTGTGCCCACTTATTTAGGGTCTGTCTCCCACCACTAGAAAATATGAGGATGAGGATACTGTCTACAGGTTGCTGGCTAAAGTCACTGCATAGACTGTGACATGAACAGAGACCCTGGAAGATGGGCAACCCAGCGGCCCCAGTTGGCTGTTTTGTCCACCATATTCTCAGCGCCCTGCACAAAACGATGTCAATACAGATTGACCGATGGAATGAATCTGTGAATGAACAGTGGGCTGATGCTATATGCTTAGAATACAGAGAACCTGGAGAGACGCTTGGGCACTCTCCAACTAGAGTGTCTTCACTTAACCCCTGTGGTACATAAAGCCAGATGGGGGGGCTAAGCTCCCTTCTGGCTTCCTGAGAGCATACAGGGCTGGAGAGACCCCCGGTGAGCTGCCTGGCTCTTCCTGGTTCCTCACTCCCTTGGACTGGACCCCATTTCCTCTACCAAATTTCTCATCTTAGGCAAGAAAAGAATGTGAAGCCTGGGACTTCCCTGGCGGGCTAGTGGTTAGGGCTCTGAGTTTCCACTGCAGAGGACACGGATTCCATCACTGGTCAGGGAACTAAGATCCCGCATGCAGCGAGGTGCAGCCAAAAAGAAAAAGAAAATATAAAGCCTGTGTGTACTAAGTGGCTTCGGTCGTGTCCGTCTCTTTGTGGCCCTATGGACTATAGCCTGCCAGGCCCCTCTGTCTATGAGATCCTCCAGGCCTGAATAGTGAAGCCGGGTTGACTGTGCCCTCCTCCAGGGGATCTTCCCCACTCCAGGGATCGAACCCGCGTCTCTTACATCTCCTGCACTGGCAAGCGGGTTCTTTACTACTAGCAGCACCTGGAAAGCCCAGCAAATATTTCTAAGGTGGTGCCACCACCGTCCAAAACAGAAGCTTTGCAAAACTCGAGATTCCGGGGACACGATTTCTCATCAGGGACCAGAGCACAGGCAGAAAGTGTTATTACCAGGCAGGTACCGAGAGTGCTTCAGATAGTGTTGCTTGGCCGCCGACCGCAGGGTGGGCGTGTCGCGCCGGGGATAGGACGTCTGGGTGGGGGCGCTATTTCCGGTGCCCACGGGCTCCGAGGGCTTCAGGTCCAGAATGCTCTCGAATCTGAACGGGGAAAAGAAGGTTCTGGTCAGCACGAGCTGGCAGCGCATGGGATGTGAAGACAACCTCAGAAACCCAGAGGCAGTCCGTGCGCAGATGGGAGCCCACACTTGCCTGCACAGCGTCTCATCGCTCTGTCTTTTGTTTTTCAGGTCAATCCTGGTGAAGGATGGACTGAAGCCCGAGTCATCCAAGTCAGCCCAGTCATCGGAATCCTTCGTTGACCTGGAAACGAGACCCCATCTTCTCCTACTCTTTGGCTTGATCTCACCATTTTTGTGCTCCAGGCCAGTGAGAATTTTCTGTGTATACAAGGGGGTAGGGGGGTGGGGAGGAGAAGCAATACTTGGCATTAGTGAAGCTCACCCATGAGTCAGCCCCATTCTGAACTTCCTCGGTTGTGTAGACGACGGTCCTGGGGTGTAGTCTTCCCCAATATGCACTGCTTATTGGAAAATGGTGGGAAACGTCTCCAACCTCTCTCACTTATCCTGCACAGGTTACATCAGTTTCTACTCAATAGGGACACTAAGCTGTGTAAGTAAGGCTTTAAAAAAGGACATTTAGGGTACTTCTTGCATACGAGGAAGGTAGCTGGATTCTCATCCAGGGCTCATCTCTGAAAGAGTTAGCATGATTGACACTGTCCTAAATAGAATATAAGAGAATGTAATTAAAGTGCCAATCACCTGCTCTTTTATGAAAAACAATGCAATTAATACCTTATTTGCCTTGTCAGCAGACCTGGATCCTATTTAACTACAGAATTAGCTACAATAGGAAATTTATAAACACACACTGCTGCTTTAGGTGGGTTGGGGTCAAGTGGACAGTCTGGAGACACTACCCCCATAATTCACAGGGAGAGCCAGAACCTGAATTTAGACCTTTAACTACAAAGCCAAGGCTCCTTTCACAATTCCATGATATCAAAAAGGCCAATCTATTATAATTAGACCTTTTATGCTGAAAAGAAAATATTACGCAAGAAGTACGGTCAGGGCCTTCCCTGGTAGCTCAGTGATGAAGAATCCACCTGCCAATGCAGGAGACATGGGTTGGATCTCTGATCTGGGAAGATCCCACACGCCACAGAGCAACTAAGCCGTGCACCACAACTATTGAGCCTGTGCTCTAGAGCCTGGGAGCCGCAACTGCTGAGTCTGTGCACCTAGAAACTGTGCTCTACAGAGAAGCCACTGCAGTGAGAAGCCCAGGCACTGCAACTAGAGAAAAGCCCACACATGCAATGAAGACCCAGTACAGTCAAAATAAATACATAAAATTATTAAAAAAAAAAAAAAAAGAAGAAGAAGAAGTAGGGTCAGCAAAGGAACAGCCAGACAGGGCTCCTGAGTGAACTGTCCTGCTTACTGCCTGAGGATGCTTTGGGTGGAGTGATGGCAAGAGCAAAGGGCTGGGCTTGTCCTCTGGTAGGTGGTCCGTCCTGGGAGCCTCGGCTTTATAGGGGTACATGAGATGCTGAGGGGGCTGGCCGGCTTGATGCTGTCTGGAAGAAATGCGTGTGTGTGGCTTGGCTGGGGGCTGGGCAGGAGGGACCGGCTTTACGTGAGGCGGTGCGGCTGCCTTTTCCAGAACGTCCTTCTGAGATTTTCCTGACTCCTGGAGGCTGTGCGCAGTGCTGCCCAGGGGGTGCCCCACCTGGAAGTAAGGATATCGAAGAGCCTGGAATGACACATGAGGCTGTTTCAGAAGAAGAATCTGGCTGGAAAGGTTGACACCATTCAGGGTCACAGGCTAGGTTTCATATTAACCAGTCTGCTGCAGTAGCTTGCCCAAACCAACTAGAAAACAGCATCCTGAATCTGTCATACCCCTTGGGATTCTCCTTGTCCCAAATAGTGTAAAATGTATGGACTGGTTGCCACACTCAAAATTATTTGGGTAAAGCAGCCAGGTTCACTGCTGTGCCCTTTGCTACTTCTGCCAATATTCTGGCTTTGTAACTTATTTGCTTGGTGTCTTAAATACAGTATTTCACCATTCTAAGTCCATTTCTTCATTCCATAGAAAGAAAACAAATAAGATGGAGAGAGCCAATATAATGATCTAAGAGGACTCTGAAAAATCAAATATAAAATAAGAAGATACAGCAGACAACAAGGGTTTGCTGTGTATCACAGGGAACTATCTCCAGTATCTTGTAACAACCTGTCATGGAAAAGAATTGAGAAAAAAATATGCAAAACTATCACTTTGCTGTATACCTGAAATTAACACAATACTGTAAATCAGCTATACTTTAATAAAAATAAAAATAAGCAGGTACATCTGCTTTAACATCAAAAATGCCGAAAGTGTCAAACATACTATAGTTAAACCTTGTCCATCAAGATAATTGTGCTTTCTGCATCACCAAGGAATAAATCATAAAGTGCTGGGGTTTGCAATTCTCTCTGAAATATTCCCTAGTCTTTTTGAGTGGAAGTCACTGAATATAACATAACCTTTCTCAGTGACTGGGACCTAGCCATAAACACCTGTAATGATGATAAGGAAGTGTAGATATAGACACAGATAACGTGGACACTCCCACAGAGGTCCTGGACTCTGACATCTAGCTCAGGAAGTCTTCTCTTTAGTCCCAGGTATTTTTTGCAAGTCTCAACTGAATTCGGGGTATTTTTAGCTTTTCTGATACTATTCCTAAAAAGTAAACATTCTCTCTTGGTTCCTTGTTACTGAACCTTTTTATTTTCATAGCCCCTGTGTATTCTTTAGAAAACTGGGTTCACCAGACAGCGTCCTTCTGTGGCCTGAACACACTTGTGAATTTCATCACCAGAAGTGCATTTCTGAGCACTCTCTAACCTTCTTGAGCCATCTAGAGTCTTGGCTCTTTCTTCTTTGAACCATTGGAAAGCTGCTTTCCCCCCATACCTTAATCCCTTCCAACTGTCAGCTCTCAGCTCTTGGAAATTCTAACATCACATGGGCCCTGTCCTCAAGTGACTCTGTCCGTCACTTCTGCTCAGCCAAGTCGTTGACTCAGATTACAATTGGTCTGCTTTTTCATCCTCTGGGTAATGGATTTATCAGTGAGACAAGCTGAGAAGGGGCCAGGTACAACACAACAGAGGCTGGCAGGGGGTCCAGGAGTGGTTGAAGTCCACAGCACCACATGCTTCCTTTGGGTGTGCTTTATAATCTAAGTCAAATTGGCCTGAAGGAGGACAGGTTGGAAAAACAGGAGCCAGAAGGCATGTCAGCCACATGGCAGAACTGTTGTTGATGGTACACTGTCTGTACCAGCTACTGGTGGAGTTAATAAGGCAAATCACATTAACTTCCTATTTTTTTTTTTTTTTTTTGCAAATCACTTAAACTTTCTGAGATTTAATTTTCTCGTTTATAGAATGAAACCAGTAACACCTATCTCATGGAGCCTTCATGAGATTAATATCACATAAAAACAAACAAAAGCATCTGCAAACTGTCAAGTGCTATAAAATGCTAATTACAGTTATTTTCCTAGCTCTCTTCCTCTGTCATCTATAAAATGAGTGATATGGATCTTACAAGATATTTTCAAACTACCTTTCAACAACCAGTACTGCCTTATAAACACACTGTTACATATCACCCTAACTCAGAATATATTTGAAAACATTTGCCAAAGACAGGTGGATATATCTGTTTTCATTTCCACATAGTATTGATATATGATGTGAACTGTACAGCAATTTTCAAAGGAACTATGTTGTTTAAACCTTTACTGCTTTAGACATAAAGAGTTTCAAACTATTTTGAATTCTTACACCTTATATAGTTCACGATTAGTGGTATTCAGTACTATTTTTCACCCATATTACCTAATAAAATAGTTCCCATAATCTATATAGGAATCATTCACAATTAGACATGAACTTCATGAGGAATGCATCAGAAGAAAATGGAAGGAAACCTGACTAGCTGTTGGCCGTTTCTTGGGATCCCACTGTAGCATGTCTCTCAGGAGCTGAACTGCTTCGCTGCTGGCATTTGGAATGAGGGTCTTCAAGTTATTGGGCACACACTGGGGCCAGCGGAAGTTCATCGCATTTGACAGTTGGTAGCCTTCAGGCCAGTCAGTCTGAAAGGAAAAGATAGAGAGTGTTCCCCAGCCAACTGCTGAAATAGGACTTTATGTTCCGGCACATGTGCCCATAACAGAAGGGTGACTTGTCATTACCACATCCCTACTCACTATGGTGGACCATCCCAGAGGTAGGTGTAAATTTGTGACCAGGGTTATAAAGGAGCGGAGGAGGGCTAAGGATCACATTACGGGACTTCTGCATGGGTAAGAGTTGTGGCCATGAGAGCACAGAAGGGAGCAGAGAGGCGTGGGGAGAAAAGCAGAAGGAGCCAGGAAGTTTTCCACTGCAGGGTAGGAGGACGGTGTGGAAGACTACCAGGGCGAGGAAGATTCCAGAACGAGCCCGTGCTGCCCAGGGAGGTGGCCGGGACCACGGGAAGCTGCTGCTTTGGCCCACATCATTTACCTTTTTGGGTGTCCCCAGTACTTGGCAGATTTTGAAGATAGTATCGATCTCACTGGCCCCGGGGAAGAGCGGCCGGAGGGTGTACACCTCTGCCATGATGCAGCCCACAGCCCAGATGTCGATGGGCGAGCTGTAGCTGGTGGACCGCAGGAGCACCTCCGGAGCCCGGTACCTGCAGGAAGGAGGAGAAGCTAGTTCCCACCCAATGGCCAGAAGAAAACTAAACACACAATGAGCTCTCTAGGAGAACGTTTGTGTATTTCTGTTTTCTGTCTTGTTCAGGGTGGTGTGTTAATTTGTAAAGCCAACAGCTGTGGCTGCAGCATAAAGCTGGGCTCTTCTGTATCACAGAATTTTCTGTTGAGCATTTCTCAACAGGTCTCTTCTCTACAGCATTTTTGAGAAATACAAATAGTGAGAGAGAGCAGGCAGAGAGCAAGCTAGAGAGAATATAGAGCTCGTCATCTGTAGGCTCTTCTTGGTCATGGCCAACTGCTTAAATCAAATGCTTAGGGTCTGAAAGTTTTAATAATGCCAGTTAGTTGATTTTCCAACAGGCCTTTGGAAAATCTTTTACACAACTCTTTTAGGAAACAGTCTTTAGGAAGCTCTATATACAGAATATTTAGATTATAGAAAAGCATAATGGATTTCCTATAATATTTTTTATTTAAGTATAGTTTATTTACAATGTTGTGTTTGTTTCTGGTATACAGCAAAGTGATTCAGATACATACACATTCTTTTTCAGATTCTTTTCTATTATAGTTTACTACAAGATCCTGAATATAGTTCCCTGTTGAACTTGCTTCTAAAATTATTTACAACACAAGCTTTTAAAGCTTGTACAATACCAACATTCCTACACATAGGTGTTTTCAAATGGTGCTCTTGGTGGAAAGTTAGTATTTGTGACATTAATACTCTCCTCAGTATAATCGCATGGTCTTTAAATATAAGAAATCCAATTAAATCCTCTTGAGGAAGATTGTACTCACCATCTGGTAGATACATAGTCTGTGTATGGAGGTCTTGATCGGATTTCTCGGGCCAATCCAAAGTCTGCAATTTTCACAAGTTCGGGTCCCATACAGAGGAGGTTCTCTGGCTTTAAGTCCCGATGGAAAAAGCCTGCAGAGGAAGCGGAAAAGGAATTCAGAGGCAAGATAGTGTCTGCATCACTCTTTGCAGCTGTATTGCTCTTTTCATGACAGTGATAGTCTGGTATGACACTGAAGGCTCTGTACATTCATCTCAATGATAATGATAATACAAAGCCCTTTGGGCCATTCATTTTCCTTTGATGAATTCAAAATGTCAAGTCCTTTAAAGTTGTCTTCATAATTTTTTTTTTTTCCCCCAAGAGAACAAACTTCTTTTAAAATACCAAAACTCCATTATGGGCTGAGATAACCTGGCAAAAAGAAATTGTCACGCTAGGAAAAAATACCATGCGTACGTTGTTCAAGTCAGCGGAAAGAATATGAGATTAAAACCATTAAAACATGGTACTGGGATACTAGGAGTTTACACTGCTGCAGAAACACAATTACAACTTTTGTTTAAGAAACAAGGGATTTATGAATATGACCTACTCATATCTGAGATCATGATGTGTATTGCAAATATGTTTAAATGTCAAATACTGATTACTTTGCCCAGTGAAAAGCACATTGTAGATCTGTAATCCACACTGTGAAAGGCAGAGATAACTCATCAAGTGGGAAGCCTGTCTCAGCTACAGCAGGGCTTCAGGGGTACATACAGGAGAGACCTAAACACCCACTGATCAGCATCACATGCCTTCCTCCTGCGGAGAGTATCACTGGCAGACATCATTCTGCATGAGTCTAAACCTGAATGGGTCGCCAAAACAGGGAATACAACTCTGTCAGTACTGCTGATGGGGTTATTTGTCATCTACGATCACAACCAATGCTGTGAAGCTGGATTCGAAGTAGCACATTATGGGAAGAAGTAAGAGCCATCCCTGACATGCTGACTGTTCCTCAACTACCTCTGTGCTCATGTGGTCATGTCAGCATCTCTAATGTGCCTGCTGCCCCTCTCCAGATTCCTATCTCTGACAGGAGGGACAACAGCTGGTGTCACCCCCATATTAACCTGTCCCAAACCACTCTTCTCCTCTCCCAAATCATCTCTCATTCTCAAACTTTTGATTTGATATCCAGGTAGCTTGTAGTTATGTTGGATCCATCTTTCCCCAGAGAGTAACAGACTTGGCTCACAGTTTTCATCAAAGTACTTCCTTTGGGTCCTTTCTGCCCTTTCTTTGACTTAAAAATGTGTAAATATGCATGCAGTTATGAGAATGGGATCTTTTGCCAGTGCACCCAGGAAGCCTTCATGACCCCTGAAACATACGATCTATAGATGATGGTTTCTCTTCCTAAACACTCAGAGCATCAAAAGCATGAAAAAAAGAGACCACAAACATCATTTTCTTACCGAACAGATGGGGAAAGTGAGTCACAAGGGGATGAGGGCTGAATGAGTCACAATCCCACCAAGCAGTGTGTCAGAGCTCTTGTACTTTCTGGCTCTGTTCTGTCCCTCTCAATCCAGATGGCCAAAACCTTGATTTGTGGGGCTGGTCCTTTCAAGTCCAGATTAACCCTGTTTCTCCTCTTAGACTGCCCTTTTCTCTTCTAGTTGGGCTACACTGTTATTTCCAAACTTACGTGGCATTTCTCTGACACTGAAATGTCCTCCACATCCAGGTGCCACTGCCACCTTCCCTGCCACCAGCCATAACACTCACTCAACAATCCTGCATCTTCTCTTGTCCAGTCCACCCTATCACATCAACTGTATTCAGATACAAGCATCATCCCTGCACTCCAGACCCTGTAGCTTGCTTCCACCCAGGTCATGCTCCGGTACACACCGACAAACTGCTCCCATCAGTCAAGCTTTATCCTTTCCTGCTAACTGGTCTTTAATCCTACTTCCACAGAGAAGGTGGGCACTAATGAAATGAGGAGGGGTAAGATTCTGGTTCCTCATATCTCCCTCTAAGCAGCTTTCCTTTGATCCTGAAGGATCAAACTTCAGGCCCCAAATAAAGTATCAGAGAAAAAATGGCTAGGGAAAAAGTTTAATTGCAAACAGACTCTTAAAAATGACTAATGAAAACTGTATTTGTCAGTTGACATATGTCATCTGTCATACGGTATTTGAGGATAAGCCTTTTTTAACTAGGAAGCATTTGTGAATATGTTTGTAGAATATCTGGCCTGAGTAATAGCAACAACTATGATCAACCTTAAACTCATGAGTTCTATTCGTTAATTAAAGGTCTAAGGCCCTCTTGTCACGTACCTTACTTTTCATCTCTATTTTAACAAAGCATCACTATTTTATTACTATGAGAGGTAATGCTTCGTAATAGTTAAGTAGGCAGACTGATTGGGTTGCCTGATTTCAAATCCCAGTTCTGTTCACTGGCTGGCAAATGAGTTGCCCCCTATAAAATGGGGATGTAACAGCATCTACCTTGTGGGGTTGTTTTGCAGGATTCACATGGTAATATTTTGCAGAGCTTTTAGTGCAGTGCTTGACACATCAGCATCTTGCAGGAGCTTGTCATTGTTCGTAGTACCTCTCCTCTCATTTCATAGTCTCGACAACCTGGCAAAGGGGGCAGGCAGACACCCTAGCTCCATTTTTTTGCAAAAAGAATTAAAGTTCATGAAGCTGGTGATGTGCCGCACCATCCCCCTGCCTCCACCACCACAACCTGTGAGGAGGTGGCGCTAAGCTCTGATCTGATTCCTGGCCCAATCCATGGTCTGCTGATGTGTGCACTCGGGCTTATAACAATGAGCCCACGTCTTCCTCTGTGCTTCTGATTCACAATGAAAACCCTTATAGCTGGGTTGTTCACAGATCGTGAAACAGCAAAGTGCTGTTAACACAGACTCTTCCTGTTCGAAACTGTTTGGCTTTCAGAACACAGGAACAGACCTTCAATTTAATTTCAGGGTACCCCATGCCAGTCGAATAACAGAGGGATTTTCTCTTTCATCCTGGCAGAAAATGTGTGTGCTTTCTTTTTCACTAACAACCCTTGGGCAAGAAAAACATCAAGCCACAAAGAAGGCTCCACATGTTCATGAGGACTCTGATAGGAATACACGGAAATAACCAGAGAATACTTAAACACTATGGATTTCTACAGTGCATCTTCCTACTGGGGAAGTTGTAATTTCACAGATATTACTGAATTTAAACCGACAGTGCTTTTATCAAGAAAGCCAGGAGGGACAGCGACACACACAAAGGCCAAGGGCTGACTCAAGGACATACATGTACAGCAAGACAGGGGAGAAACATGAAGCAGAGAACCGCCTCTTTGGGCCAAACATTTTCCTTTACGCCACCTAATGCACTTCAGATTTCCTGCATGGATATTTTTAAGTGCAGGGCAAGGATGAAACACACTTTGCATTCATTATTTAACTTCTGCAAAGTGCATATGCTTTGGCATTGCTCTCAGCACCAATGGAGCTGTGTTTTCATTCCCAGTAGGAGGAGGTAGTCACTGACATTAGCCATGGCCATGGCAACCACCTGCGGCTCTGTGCTCTGCTCCCCAAGGAGTCTGCTCCCAGGGACAGACAGCACCTTCACACAGTGAGAACCAGCCAGCAGGGAAGAGCCTGGAACTCACAGAACAAACCTGTGAAGTGCTTTCAATTATTTTTTTTCCATGACTGGACGAAAGGAACAGTATAAAGCTCCAAAGTTCAGTCAACACCATACAAAACCATTCAAACGTTTTCAAAAATCCTTTATGAATGAAAATGAGACAGAACCCGCAAAATAAGTATCTATCCCACCTCCAATTATTTTTAATTAATTTTAAAAATTAATTGATTTTACTATTTATTTTTGGCTGCACTGGGTCTTCGCTGCTGCGCGCGGGCTTTCTCCAATTGCAGCGGGCAGCGGCTACTCTGTAGTTGCGGTTCATGAGCTTCTCACTGTGGTGACTTCTCTTGTTGCAGAGCACTGGTTCTAGACAGCCAGCTCAGCAGATACGTGGTCTTGGCTGCCCCGTGGCATATGGAATCTCTCCAAGTCAGGGATTGAACTGTGTCCCCTGCATGGCAGATGGATTCTTTACCACAGGACCCCTGGGGAAGTTCACGACTTTCTAATCATCATTACGACTTTCTTCACCTCTGATTCTCTGCTCTCTGTGAGAACAGACAGGTTTTTCTAGAGAAGCATGGCAAATGGACACAGATACGGGAACTAGTCTCCACTCTACTGCTCTAAGGCAGTGGGGCCTTTGGCAGGTCTGTAAACCTCTCTGAACCTCTTCCTCTTCTTTGAAAGGAAAAGACACCATCTGTTCTCTCTACCTGAGAACCTGGCAAGGAAACACAAAAGGCAATGGATGAAATAACATTAAGCTCAAACCAGAACGGGCACTTAGCTGGGGGAGAGTGTCCACGAGAATCTGAGGAAGAAGCATGGTGCTGGGATTAGAAGAGCAAAGGAGGTCTGACCACCATAAACTGAGCCTTCCCTTGCACCATTTCCGAGTACAATCCAAGTGTGTAAGGCATGCAAGGGACACTGATAATGCAAGGTTCCCAAGAGCTGTTTTCACACAGTCATTTATGGATGCTAAATTACTGGATATGAATATGCATTGTGTGTGTGTGCATATATGTGCCCTGGTGGGTGTTGGGGGAGAGTATATATGTAGATGCAAGTGTACATGTGTGTGCACATATGGGTGCATGTATGTGTGAGCATATGTGGGTTGATTTGATGGGATTTGGTAGAGACCTGAATAAAAGGACGTAAGTTCTTCCTGACAACAACAGAGCCTCACAAAGAGCAACAAAAAGGAAAGGAAGAGAAAGCCAACACATATTAACTTTCTTACAGACCCACCACGCAGTCCTCTGAGCAAAGAGCCCCGGTAACTGAGACACTATGATGGGTCCCTATTGGAACATGTCTAGTCGACCTTTCTCTTTGGAGATTCCCTTTGATTTCTCACCATTTCTTTCTCCTGAACTCTCAGATCTAGTAAGTGCTCCTTGTCCTCCTATCTGTCTGTAAGACACCACACCAGAAGTTTTCAGCATTTTGCAAACTCATACCATCCCTTGGGAATTCTTGTGTCAAAAGTGTTCCTTCAACCTGTGTCAGTGGAATCAGAGATGATACCTGTTACTGAAGAGTTTTTATAGAATTGGTTCACAGGCTTGCATATCACTCTTGAATTATTCAGCACATACCCACGGCTTCCACGGATGAACAGCCTCTGCTGTCTGTTGCGTTTGACCTCTAAGTGTGAGGTGCTGCTTAGGGGTCACAGAGAAGACTGGGAAGGGTCCCAGACTTACCATGTGGCACAGTGTCTTTTCCCCTCGCTGCCAATTTGCATCAAATCTGAACTGACAACATCAATGGGCTTCTGCCCAGCTTCCTTGTTGGGTAATGAATTGGGTAATGAATCAGTAATATTGCATTTGCTGGTGCAATATTTGCAAAGGCAGTGATACCTTTAGACTGGGAGGGAACAGATTTCTGCCTGTGTAATATCAGCTTGTCCATCTGTCTGGATGTCAAAGTCACCCCAAATGGCCTCCTGAGGGACTCCTTACTTCCCTGGTAGACACATATGTCCATCCTGAGGATCTGTGCTCATAAGAAGGTATCAACCCAACCTCAGTTGGGTCTGTGGCCAGTTAGGAACCCAGACTAGTAATGCCTACTAATGATTACTAATCCTACTCAGTCCTGTACAAAAGCCCAGCTAAGAACGACAGTGATAGAGGATTTCCTGATGGGTATGTGACCATCCATTCCTCTGGATGCTCTAAATCTCTCCCTGGACTAACCAGACCATCCCTATAGTGAGTCATACTGGGCCCCAGTAGGACCATTTTCTCTGATCAGGTGATGCAATTGGCCTATGTTGAGGGAGAGGACCTGGAACTATCTCATGTAACCCATTGCTGTGTTTACTGTGAGGGTAACGTTATGTAAAGATCCATGAGAGAAACCTCTCTGGTATCAGTATCAGGAATAGCTCTGCTTCTCTTGGGCAACTGAACTGTTCATACATTGAGAGACCAAGTAGGTTGCAATTGGAACCAAGTAGGTTCCAAGTCCTGTTTCATGTTCTGCATTGTCTGACAACAAACGCAGACTCACATCTGTAGCCTGTTTCTTCTACTTAAACAAGACTTGCTGACATGTATTTCATGGAGTAACCTCGCCCCTGGCTATATCCGTGCCTTGTTTTGCTTTTTCTTTGCTTATTTTAAGTGTATTTTATTTTCCTGGATTGCATAAATCTTATTAGACCACTTTGCACCCTTCTGAACAAGCTGAAATTAAATATACTAAGAAAATGAGAAACCACAGCAAAACAGTGCTAGTTAAGGGGGGTTAAACATCATCTGTGGATGGAGCTTGTCTGAATTCTAAATGAGGCTTCTCATTAATACACCCGTTAATGGTCAGGAATAATTCTTCAATGTATAACTAACAAGCTTGATGTTAAAGCCTAGACAATAAGAACATGCAGAAATGATAAATAATGAGGGAAATTCAGAAATCAAGCCACAGAAGATAACATATTCCAAAATCCACTATCAGCCTCACAACTCTTCAATTTTTTCTGGGAGTCAATTACAAAAGACACTGATGCATCCTACACCTTCTACCTGAGGACAACATTTCATTGTTATTCAAAAGCACAATACTCCAATCACCTACCGTGTTTGTGAATAAATGCAAGTCCTTGCAGTATCTGATACATGATATTTCTTATAGCAGACTCGGGAAACAACTTATTTCTGTGTGGGGCAGAGGAAGAAAAGTTTTAAATCTCAATTTATGAAATTTGTTTATCAAAACAAATTCCCTGTCCTCAAATTCTTAGCATAACCAAAAGAACATAAGAAAACACTTGCTTACATGCTAATTTGATCAGATCCTTGGATCATAAAGACCAAAGAAAAGCAACTGCTTATCCATGTAACAAAGCATACCTTATAAGTACCAAATATATTCAGTTATGTTACAAAGAAGAAATGATTAAACATTTAATAATAAACCTAGAAAAATTCCTTCCAAGATATCTTATAAAAAATCACCTCTCTCCATAATTAAAGCGTAACAAATTTTTGATGGGGAAAATCTGAGGTCTTTCACATGAAGGTCTTAGGAGACACAGTGGATAGTGACATTTTCCCTTGGTTGTGCAAGCCATACAACTTCACTGCTATTCCTGACAATGAAAATGGTATTTGTTCACTGAAATTACTCAGAGGGATGCTCCAAATGGCATTCACCTGCTACCAAGAAAATGTGCCCAACAGGTTCCACATGGTTCGCTTTTAAAGTTCAAAATGACCACTGCAGGTAAATTTTTTATTTGTTTCTTTGTCTTCCCAGTATGTGAGCCCTGAGCACTGTAGCAAGACAGGCACTGTAAGGGACCTGGAAGTATCCCACGGATGGCTCAGAATGAATGAATCCACTGCACTTTTCACCTGTAGTCACTCAGCCCATACTGTCCCGTGGAAAGGAGACCTGCAGAGTTATCTTCAAAACCTCGGAGTCTGTTTGGGTGAATCACCCATTAAGACATTCATAATGACTGCTCTGAAAGCAGTTTTCTCCCCAGCTATCCCAGGGCCTCCCAAGCAGGACTGCAGGTGGCGGCCCCTCATCTCCTGGCAGCTTTAAACAGCCAAGCTCAAGCAGCATGCCCACAATAAACAAAAGCAGAAAGAAAACACATGCACGTTGCAACATTCATTTCTAAGAATATGATTTCTTTCTAAGAATATGGTGGTCATCATATGTACCTTTCTTTAATGAGCTGGTAAAGATTCTCCTTCATGTACTCAAAGATAAAATAAAGATGATCGTTTTCCCTGATAACTTCTTTTAATTTTACTACATTGGCATGGTTGAGCTTCTTTAAAGACTGAAAGGCAATGAAAAAAAAAAAAAACATAAAAATTAGAGTTAAGTCTGTTGTTGAAAAAAGAAAAGCAATCCCACAAATCAAAACCAGAGGTGGACTATAAAGAAAGCTGAGTGCCGAAGAATTGACGCTTTTGAACTGTGGTGTTGGAGAAGACTCTTGAGAGTCCCCCGGACAGCAAGGAGATCCAACCAGTCCATCCTAAAGGAGATCAGTCCTGGGTGTTGATTGGAAGGACTGATGTTGAAGCTGAAACTCTAATACTTTGGCCCACCTGATGCGAAGAGCTGACTCACTGGAAAAGACCCTGATGCTGGGCAAGATTGAAGGCAGTAGGAGAAGGGGACGACAGAGGATGAGATGGCTGGATGGCATCATCAACTTGATGGACATGGGTCTGGGTGGGCTCCGGGAGTTGGTGATGGACAGGGAGGCCTGGCTGTGCTGCGGTTCATGGGGTCGCAGAGTCGGACACGACTGAGCAACTGAACTAAACTGAATACCACAAACAGGAAGAAGCACCTAATTCTAGAACTGCAGCAAAGTGGCACAATTCATATTATACTGACAATATTTTAATAAACGGTATTTCTCTGAATTGGTAGTAACTTTACATAGAAAAACTATTTCAGTTAACGAACCAGGAGGTAAGAACGTGACCATAACTGGAGCTGCTGGCTTCCCCTAGCACAAGGTACAGGGCCAGGGCTATTTTAGGTGTACTCCCTCCAGGTGATGGAATTCACGCCATGAAAGTGACCAGACAGGAAACCACTGAGGCTTTGACTGATATTGGAGAGGCAGCTGCTGGGAGCTGAGGTCCCCAGCCAGCAGTCTGCAGATATGCTGAGCAGGAAACTGCTCAAATAGACAGAGGCTGACAGCCCAGTTCTCTCAACTTTCTTCTGACTCATGTGTGTCCCTGGGACATATAGCTCTTCTTACAAGGTAAGTGTTAAAGAAGAAGGCAAAGAAGGAGGGGAGAAGGAGGAGAAATTTCATTGGAAAGACCATGAAGTGAGATGAGAGAGACCTTTGCTTCCAAGAACAGCAAAGGCAAAAAAGTCAAGCGGGGGATGAGAAACAGAGTGGGCGGCTCAGAAAATGGTGAGTGACCTTCTGATTATTCCCTATGCACACGTGTGGTTTTCCTCTTCCTGGAACATACATGTGAGTGCAGCCACGTGCAAGCTGTTTTCTGTTTGCATCACTAGCTCTGTCCACAGTGAACAAATACGCTTTCATAACGGTGAGCAGCAATCCAGTTCATGTGCAAGGACCAGACACCCAACTGCAGGTTTGCTCACCAGCTGATCAGAATTTGACAGAACGTCTCTTTCAAGAATGCCTCAAGGAGTCACTGTGGCAGTGGGTTAAGCCCTTTAACTCAAAAAGCCTTTTCCTCATGGAGACGTGAGTCTGACAATAATAAATTGTAAAGCCCTCTTTATCTCTGAACTTCCTTCAAAACAACATTCCTTCTATAAAACAAACAACCAGAATGTTTGAAGATGAAAGTGATAACGTGAGTGTCCAAACCTGGAAGGACACTCGATAACAAGCACCCAAGGGGAATGTGTAATGTGACTGAGTTACTTCAGCAGCTGGGAAGAGGGAGGAAATATGGCCAGTGAATAGGAACAAAATAAGACGTCTGGAACCTCTTCCCTGAAAGACAAGCTTTTGCCAAGCGCCTCTCTGGCAGGAAATCCTCAGCTGTTTTGGCCAAATGGCCAGATCCTGATTACTGCTTCTAGTTGGGTTGGATTTCTGGTTCTTCATGAGTAGCAAACACTGCTAACTTGTAAGCATTCACCAGACTCTCATGGACTGCAGTCGTCTTTCCTGTCTCTTAGCTTAAAATGCACCACCAGCCATGGCTGAGGCATCTGGTGGACGAGCAGCAGGATGAACTGGGCAGATTCATTCAGAGGAAGACGAAGTCGGTTTTAGAGCTTTGAGAGAAGAGACTTCCAGGCAAGGAGTAGGGTACCTTTCACTATTAGCCAGATGTTTGCTTTGAGTGTGAATTACCAGTCCAAGTCTTAGAGTGGCTGCAGCTCTCGCATCTAAGTGAGGTTCAGGGGCCAATTAAAGTCTCTATCAGTTTAATAGAAAGGAAGTAATATAAAAAAAGGACCAATTTTGTGGAGGACCTCACGTGACTCATTTTCGAGAGACATACTTCCAGAAAGAAGGCATCTTGTTTTGGCTTGGCAAAGGCTTCCAAAGAGAGGCAGGTCAGCTGCATCAGGCAGAGAAGAAGGAGCACAACAGAGATGCTTCAGGGAGGAGTAAGTAACCTGCAGGCTCTGAGTGGTCAGTGAGTCTCATCCACGTCACTTAAAGAAAGTCAGGCCCAGACAAGCTAGGTCAGGGGAGCAACCGTGTGTCAGGAGGGAGACCCTCAGAGGTCAGGTGAGAGAGCAAGTGGCCACCCAGTGTCTGAGGGAAGAGAACTGTCTGGATGCCAGACCCTGGGCTTGAGACCAAGCCTTGCTGCCTAGAGCTGTGTTTCCCTCCAGCAAATTACTGAGTCTCTGGATCTCAGGTCTTGTCATCATGTAACTCAAGATGCCAAGACTTTCCTCATCAGGTGGTTGTGGGGATGAAATAAGACCGAGCGTGTAGAGCACCTAAGGTACTGCCTGGCCCGTAACAGCTACTCAGTAAATGGTAGATGGTGTGTGAATAGCTGAGAGCTGGGGAGACGAGATGTGTGGGGAGTGGGGTCACACACGCCACTGCCACGAGCTGTGGTTTCTGAGTGGAAGGTAAACGGTAATTATGACAGAAGAGGGAGCATTGATGAGCCCTGGGGGAGGCAGACAATCTAGAGAATTCAGGCACTCATGTCCACTAAGCAGTTGGATAGATGGACCTGAAGCAGGGGTTAGCAAACTTTTCTGTCAAGGAACAGACAGTATAAATCTTAGGCTTTCCTGGTCATATATAGTCCCCGCTGCAACCACTCAGCTTGGCCACTGTAGCATGAAACCAGCCATAGATAATATGCAAACAAATGGACATGGCTGCATTCCAACAATTTTTTAAAAGTAAAAACAGGCAGTAGGCTATTTATTGACCCCTGATCTAAATGCATAAGTAAGATAAAAGATGTGAAAGGGGCTGCTGAAAGAAGAGGAACGAATAAAATCCCTTGGAAGGAGAAGTCAAAGCAAAGGAAAAAAACTGCTGAAAAGAGAGTGTGAGAAATTATCACTATTTAAAGGGTGAACCCATACAACCATTGGTGAAAGGCAAGAAAGAAGAAGAGGTGGGTCAAAGCAGAGTCCACAGACATGGGAGAGGAGGGGAGGGGAGGAGGATGTAGTCCACAGACAAGAAAATGCCTGAGAAAAAGATCCTGGACTTGGCAGCTAGGAGAGCAGCTTGTGGCTGCTAGGAGAGCAGCTTCGGCAGAACGCCTGATACAGTGAAGTGGCAAGTCAGTGGTGGGGGGAAGTGATGGCAGAGGGGGAGCCTGGAAAGTGAGGTCAGGAAGAGGGATGGGGGGGAGGTCCAGGGGAGGGAGGTTTGAGTCTGGTTAGAGAGAACAATGGGCACATTGATGGATGGAAGACAAGGAGCCAGTGGAAAGGAGTTTAAAGATATGGGAAGGTTCATAATAGCCAAAGGAGTCTCAGTGTCCATCGATGGATGAATGGATAAACAACATATAATAGATCCACACAGTGGACTGTTAATCAGCCTTAAAAAGGAAGGAAATCCTGATACGAGGATGAATCTTGAAGACATTCTAAGTGAAATAAGCCAGTCACAAAAAAGACAGATACTGTATGTTTGCACTTATATGAAGCACCTAGTGTAGGTGAATTCATACAGATAGAATGTAGAATGGTGCTGGCCAGGGGCTGCGGGGAGCGATTCATGGGGAATTTCTGTTTAATGGATAAAGAGTTTCAGCTCTGCAAGATGAAAAGAGTCCCGGAGATGGATGCTGCTGATGGCAGTATAATAATGTATATACTTAATGTCATTGAACTGTACCATTTTTAGGTCAAATACACAATTCTGAATCTATTTTGAGCCCTCTGGGTTCTAGCATGGGACACCTTTGGCATTCCAATCGTGTCCGCTATTTCTCCGACTATCTACCTGGCAATCTGCCATTTTCCTTTGAGTTTGTGTTAACCTTAATGCACAGGCATTGTTTGTGGAAAATGTGCAAAAAAGCTTTCCTCAGAGACGACTATACAATATGATTACTGCATATTTCAGTTTCTGGGTGGTACGGCAGATTTTCTAATACCGTTTAGTTTACTATGTAAACAAAGTGGTATAAATCTTTTAAAAAGTGTTTAAAAAGGTAAATATTATGTACGTTTCATCGTAACTTCAAAGAAAAGGGACATTAGTGAGAAACAAGTGAAAGCTGAATAAATCTGTGGTTAACAGTCTATTACCAAGATTTAAATAAAGTACATGAATACACACGAAAAAACTTTTACAAAAAGTACATGCACTAATATAACACCACAATCTTCTTCTCTTAGCTTTTAACTGTTTTGTTATCATCTGCCTCCTCTTTCAGCTTCAGTGAAACAATTCTAACTGTATCAACTATAAATCTACCGTGTATAAAGCAATTTTAAGCAACCATATGTAAATTATTCCCTCATGTGTTAATAAATACCTTGACCTCCCGAAGGTTCATGCATTCTTCCCAGGAATAAAACTTTCTTTTCATTCTAAAAGAGAAGAGAAAAACAAACAGCATGCTTACTCCCAGTAACAGGCTATGCTTTATCTTTAAAAAAAAAAAAAAAATGTTTTCATTCTGGATCTAATGAACAGTGCTTAAAGTGGGTTCCAATTTCTACCAAATATTATACTATCCAAAACAGCACTCTACTTAGAAACCTGGCAGTGCAATCAATTTTGCAGCACAAAAATTCCCCAGGAGAGTTAGCACAGGGTACTGCAAAGAGGTCCAGACTGATGTCTTGCTCTGTCACTAATTAGCTGACCATGGGAAAATTCCATGGGCTTATTTTATCTAGACCAGAGCTGTCCAATCGAACTTTCTGTATTGGTGGGAATGTTCTGTGCTGTCCAGTATGGGAGCCATTAGACGCACGTGACTACTGAGCAGTTGGAGTGAGGCTAGTGCAGCACAGAAACTGAATTCTTAATTTAAATTTTAAATTTAAATGACACATGATTACTTGCTGCCATGTTGGACTGCACAAGGCCAGGCCTCTGGTACAGGGGTTGGCAAACTATGACCCATGGGCCAGCTCCCAGCGACCATCTGATTTGATACAGCCCACAAGACAAGAAGGGCACTTATCTTTTGTTTTATTTTATTGTAAAAATATTTATTTATTTGGGTCTCAGTTGCTGCACATGGGACCTTCACTCTTCACTGTGGCATGTGGGACCTAGTTCCCTGACCAGGGATTGAACTTGCACTGGGAGCATGGAGTCTCAGCCACTGACCCACCAGGGAAGTCCCTCACCGATGTTTCTAAATGGTTGCAGAAAACAAAAGAAAAATAGTAAATCATGACATGTGAAAGTGATCTGAAATTCAAGCTTCAGTTTCCACAAATGAAGTTTTGCTGGAACACAATCACACCCGTTTGTTTCTATATGATCGATATGATCTATAGATCTATATGATCTATATGATATATATATATCATATATGATATATATAGTGGGAAGTGGCTGCCTTCCCACTACAACATCAGAACTAGCTTGTGACGGAGACCGTATGGCCTACAAAGCCCAAAATATTTACTGCTTGGCCCTTTGCAGGAAAAGTGTGCCAACCCCTGGCCCAGAGCCTGAGGAGAGAGACAGAGAGCCCGGTGAGCTGGCCAGAAAGCTAAGGGTTCCCGCTTTCACAGCACTTCAACCACATCCTCTCATTTGAATCTTATGGCAGCCCCACGAGACAGATGGGATGGGAGGAAACTAAGAAACAGAGAAGTTATGCCATTTCCCCAAGGTCTCATCGCTGGCTACTGAGAGACCAACTCTCATCTCTCCTTCTCACTCTGACAAGTCTGTCCCCGATGTCACGTTGCTCCTCAGTTGAGTGACCAGTCCTTTTATTCATGCCCTAGGTATTTTTTTAGCCCCTGCTATGTGGCAGAGGCCCAGGCACTAGAGAGACATTCCTCATGGCACCGACCTCGGAACAGAAAGGCAGGTGATCAACCATCTTCTGTGTTGAGTGCTATGGAGGAGATGGTCAGGGCATCGTGAAACTGGGCCCCAAAGCGACCTAACCTTGTCTAAGGTATCATGGAACAGTTGTCCAGGGAAGTGGTATTAAACCAAGACCTGAAGGACCAGGGGACTTTGGACCAGTTGGAGGCGTGGGGTAGGGAGTTGCATAGGAAGGCACAGGGCAGAAAGCCATCTGGTGAGTTCAAGAAGCCAAAGGCCAGAGTGGCTGGGATGAAGCAGACAAGTGGTTAGTGGGAGGAGATACACCAAAGAAAACAGGAAGGGGCAGATCTGTAAAACTGGGGGCTTGGTCTTCCATCTGATAGGAAGAGATTAAAAGCTCCTAGTTTGGGTTCTTTGAAAGTACAGTCTGAGGCAAGGACTTGGATGCAGGGAGTTTACTGGGAAGTTAATTTCAGGAAACTAGGGCAGGGAGCAGGGAATCTAAGAACAGACAGCTGGGCTAAGAACCACGAGTATGAAGGATAAAACTCACTTTTTAATAGCAATCAGTTCCCCAGACTCGATGCTTCTTCCCAGCAGGACGGAACCGTAGGTTCCATCCCCGAGTTGCTTGATGGTTGTGTATCTATTCATGGTGTGCCCGCTCAGGCCGCACACTCATCTCAGGGCCAAGGCGGATCAGTCCTGCAGCCGCAGCCAACCTCCCCAGAGTGTAACCAGATTTTTCTATGGCAGCACCAGCACAAGGTATTCAATAGAACGCGACTATCTTCCAAATACATATTTTCCAAGATGAGTCTTCTGCCTGTAGAGAACGATAAGAGCCAAGGATAAATGTTAATGGACATTTCTGAGTCTATCTAAATCAGGAGCCGGCTGTAACCCCCCAACTCACCATCCGTTATTTGTAAATAAAGTTTTATTGGCACACAGTCCTGCCCACTCACTTGCATATTATTGGCAGCTCTTTTCATGCTACACAGCCAAGTAGGTGTGACATGGACTGTATGGTGCACAAAGCCTAAGGGACGTATTACTGTGCCCTTTACAAAAAAATGTTTGTCCACTTCTGGTCTAAATAATGTTCTTTTCTAATTTTTTATAAAACAAGAAATAGAATTCTTGGAAAGTGATTTCACCACTGACTCAGAAATTAATCAGCTGCAATTCGATACCTTTCTGCTGACTAACCACCATAAGCAAACACTACATGATAACTATGGCCGATGGAAATTGCTGAGCTACAAAAATCCATGCTAAATATGCTGTGTTCTGTGTAATTTAGCTACAATTAACAATGTAAATACACAAAAGCCAACAAATGTTTAAATTAAGGTTCTCCTGATATAGAACTTACATGTGCTCCATGAACTGTTTGTGGCTAAGCAAAGACAGTATTTTAATATTTTTATTACTAGACATTCGGAAGCTAAACAAAGAACTAGTAATTTTTTTAAGGCCTGCATGCAGGGTGTGTCTCTTTTAAAGTCATTCACTTGTGTTTTTTTTAAAAGATAAGTCATTGATTTTTTTCATTTATAAAACTGTCATTCAGTCTGCCTATAATGAAGAAAATGTAGTACATAACTTAAGTGATTGCAATGCCTTTAGGCAAACATTAATAAAATGTAAATCCTTTAAATAAGAATACTAAAGGCATTAAAAATACATCTGTCAAACTAATAATCTGAAAAGTTAAAAGATCAGAAAAGAATGGTTAGAAATACGTGACATTCTACAACTAAATCCAGTCAATGCAACTTCTCCTTCCAAAAGAATTCCAATCAATAAATGTAGAAGGAAAGAAGGAATTAAGAAATTCACTACTAAGCAAACTTCACAATTTGTTACAGATAAGATTCGTGGATGGATGCAAATATTGGTTGATGAATGTTTGGGGAGAAACAGGGAACATAAAGTCAGGTGAAATAAGTCCGAGAAAGATAAATACTGTATGATATCACTTAAGGTAAATCAGGGAAAAGGTGTCTACGTATTCTTTGTACTGTCCTGGCAACTCTGTAGTATGTTTGAATTATTATAGACTAAAAGTTGAAAAAAATTCTCAAAATGGTAGAGGAAGGAAATCTTTAAAAAGATAGTATGTATCTTAAGCATTTTTTCAGCCTAAAATATTTTAATGTGGATTTACTCAATAAAACCTAATATGAACTTGTTCATAAGACAGAACACATCACACATCATGGCTTCTCCACTTCACGATTAGTGCACTGTGGACTATTTTGGATTCAAGCTGTGTCTCAACATAGAAACAGCATTTGGGCCACAACATAAGCAATTTGGGGCTCTGTGTTTTTCCTTCTTGTTTATATTTATCTCCATCTATTTTTTATATGGGGTTTCCCAGGTGGCTCAGCTGTAAAGAATCTGCCTGTCAATGCAGGAGATGCATGAGATTCTAGTTCAATCCCTGGGTTGGGTGAACTAACCAGATCCCCTGGTGAAGGGAATGGCAACCCACTCCAGTATTCTTGCTTGGAGAATCCCATCAAGACAGAGAAGACTGGCAGTCTACCGTCCATGGGGTCACAAAGAGTCAGATACAACTTAGAGACTAGACAACATTTTTGATATGACAATATGGTTTTTGCATGATTCATAATTTCATTTTCCAAGTTAAAATTCCCAAACCATTGTTGTATGTCATCTTCCTTAAAAAAAAAAAAAAAAAAAATCACTGGAACTTTGATCTGTCAAAAATCAGCTAACTAATAAATTACATGCTTTATTTTTTTTTAAAGTAGGCTTTGACCTAGAGACAGTGGGAAGTCATTTTTTTTAAACAAGAAAATAACATGATCAGATCTGCATTTAGTAATCTAGTTAGTTAGAATATTCTTCTTAATGTCCAACTTAAACCTGACTATTCTAATTTCCTCATGCTGCATTTTTTGTGGACATAAAAATACTATCTCATGAAAATGTGTATGATCATCAAATTAGTAATCAGATGTGTATCTCTCAGCCTCCTCTTGCTGTAATTACACAACCTTTCCTCATAGGACCCATTTTTCCACTCCTTTAATTATCTTTGGCATTCATCTCTGAATCCTCACACATTTTTCCATCTCCTTGATGAACTATGGTGACCAAAATTTAATAACCATCTACATTCCAGTAGCATGTGGGCTTTCCCTTTTTTTTTGGCGGGGGGGGGGGGGGGGGGACAATGGGCATTATACTATGATAATAATAATTCATATCTATTATTAATCATAGAAGCCTTTCTTTGATAGTTACTTCCTCATCTACTAAAATTGTATAATTGGGAAAATGTCTTCCTAGATTACCATTGAGAAAGCTCTCTGGAAAAAATTAAGAGCTTTATCAAAATCATGATAGAGTGGGTCATTCATTCAGTATACAGTCACCCTATGATTCCTCCTTGCTACCATCAGTCACATTATCATAGAACAAAACTCAATTACTCTGGCAAGATTTGACCCTCAACACACCATAGCAGATGCTTTTTAATTTTATTTCGAGTAATCACATACTGTTGTAAAATGGATCGGACTAGTCTCTTCGGGCACTGAAGTCAGGTTGACAGTGTCTAATTGTATTCATATCGAGATGCCAAGCACTATGCAAGGCTTCTGGGGTACATTATGGATAAGGGAAAGGTCCTTCCTTTAAATGACTCACAGCTGTCACATACGTGGAAGTTGCAGGAAACACTATGAGCCCACAGTAGAGAGAGCAGCCAATTCTTGGGAGGAGGGAGAGATCTGACAACCCTTCAGAGCAAAAGCAGTATTGAGGTTTGAACAATGAGCAAAGTTTTATTATACAGAAAAGGGAGAGAAAGGACTTACAGATGGAAAAAAAACTCTGCCAAAGGTTGGTGGGTATAAGAGCTTGCTATGCTCACAAGGAGGCAAATGCCTAGTCATTCCTACCCTGTGTAAACTGTAGAATCACTTGGGAAATTTTTAACAGATGTTGATGCCCAAGTCCCATTTCTAAGAGAAGGTCAAGGGTAGGGGCTGAGCTCTGGTAGTTTCGAAAGCCCTCCAGGGGATTCCAATGTGCAGCCCAACTGTGAAGTACAAGGCTAGGGCATAAAAGCCATGGAGGGCAGTAAGGAAATGCAGGCCACGTTGAGTGGGGTCTAGTTGTGAAAAGGTATATTTGTCATGCAGGAATTTGGTCTTCACCCTGCGACATGGAAACTCTCTGGGGTTTTTAAGCAGGGAAATCACGTGAGGAAGATCCCCCTTGACTATTCAAACTGATGTTAGAATAGAGAGACTTGAGGCAGACAGACAAGTTTGAGAGTCCTGCAATAGTTAGGTCTGAACAAAGGTACCAGACAGGATGAAAGTTAGAGGAGGAGACACTATGGGATCTATTTTCTATGGTGTTGAATTTGAAGTGTGTACAAAACCTCTCATTGGAGATACTCTTAAGCTGTTCTATTTTTTTCCCCCAAAGATAGTGCATTATTGGAGTTCTTATTAGGAGGACAGCATTCAGACAGGGCTAATATATTGCAAAACTCTGGGGTATCATAGAACACTACATGAATGGTATCCACTGGAGTTTTGCAACATGGCAGCTATGCATCCAGAATAAGGGACGTGGGACAGTCTCAACATACACCTGAATTACTGTTCAACTCTGGATGACAAACTTCAAGAAAGAAATTAAAGAACATACTAAGGGTCTAAATGAAAGCATAAGAAGAGTAGCTGAAAAAACAACAGAATACAGGAAGAAAAGGAGACTTAGGAAGCCATGTTGATTATTTCAAGTATACAGAGGGGTACTGGAGAGAAGGATTAGTTACATTATATATGAATCCAGAGGACAGAACCAGGACAGCTATCTGAGTTGTCTATGCTCTAGTAAATTACTTCCTAGCCTAAAAAGAAAAGAAGTGGCATTATGAAAATTAACATTAGACAAAAAGTATCACTTGACCACAGTCAATTCAGAACATAACCTAGCAAGAAGTGGTTAATGACATTTGAGATCAGTATTGTTCAGCTGTTCATCATTTTTGTGGTGGCCTGAATGTAATGACTCATGTTATGCTCTGAAAGGAAACAAAAAAAATTCACTGCCGCTCTGGGAAAGCAACAGGGTGATGGACAACACACTAGGAGAAAGAAGGACCATATGAGATGTCAACGCCCGACAGCCATGCTCCTCTTGCTGCTTAATTTTATTCAGGATTCAATATAATCAGGGATGGCAGCCACCTACTACAGCCTCAAGGCATGAACTAGGATCACTCGAAGCCAAGCCAAGCAATTCTACTTCCTATTGAATACTATTTAGGAGTGGGACGATGGGAAGGGAAAAGAGAGCCGGCAAGGGAAGAGAAAGTCTTCTGAGGGGGAATCTACTCCCTGATAGACACAGTTGGGGCTTCCCTGGTGGCTCAGCGGTAAAGAATCTGCTTGCAATGCAGGAGACCCGGGTTTGATCCCTGGGTCAGGAAGATCCCCTGGAGGAGGGCATGGCAACCCACTCCAGTCTTCTTGCCTGGAGAATCCCCATGGACAGAGGAGCCTGGCGGGCTACAGTCCATGGGGTCGCACAGAGTTGGACACGACTGAAGCGACTAAGCAGCAGCAGCAGCAGAGGCAGTTGGCCAAGAGGTTGGCCTGTGTTTCTGCCTTGAACATGGTTGTATAAAGCTGTGATGTTTAGAGCTGAGACAGTCTTCTGGTGATGATGAGATGCCAGGTCTCAAGATGAGAATCCCAACTGCTGAGGATGGACGCAAAGAAAGAAGCTGAGTCCTGGATGACATCACTGGGCTGCTGCATGATCCCTGAAAATATGCTGTAGATTTCTTGTTCTATGGCCTACTCAAAAGTCTTGGTGCTGAAGCCACCATCAGGTATTCCATCAAGGACAAATGAAAGCATTCCTGTGGAACACGTACAGTGACCGGGACACGGCAGCTGGGGTAAGTTCCTGGCGGGGTGGAGACGACCACAGTGCTACAGCTGCACAAGGAAGAAGTCACCGTGTGGACCACTGGCCAGGAATCTCAAAGAAGGCTTAGAGCCACTGGTTTCTAAATAATGGCTAATTTCTCTTGTCAAGGACATGTCAGTTACTGATCCATGCATCACTGACAAAAACCAAGTTTTTAAAATTTTCCTTACCAATGATGTTAGTTTCCCACAGTGGCTGTTCACAAATTACCGTAAATTTGGTGACTTAAAACAACAGAAATTTATTCTCTCATGTTTCTGGAGGCCAAAGGCTGCAACCAGGATCACTGGACTGAGGTCAAGGTATTAGCACTTTCTCTAGAGGCTGATGGAGGAATTCATTCATTGTCTCTTCCGGCAACTGGTGGCTGCTGGTGCTCCTCGGCGCATGGCCACATCAGCCAGTCCCTGCCTCTGTGGCCACACTGCCTTCATTCTCTGTGTCAAATCTCCCTTTGCTTCTCTCTTATGAAGACTAGTGTTTGCATTTAGGGCTCACTCAGGTAGGGCTTCTTCGGTGGCTCAGTGGTAACGAATCTGCCTGTCAGTGCAGGAGACACAGGAGAGGCACGTTTAATCCCTGGGTCAGGAAGGTCCCCTGGAGGAGGGCTTGGCAACCCACTCCACTGTATTTTTGCCTGGAGAATCCCAGTCAGAGGAGCCTGGAGGGCTACAGCCCATAGGATTGCAAAGAGTCGGACATGACTGAAGCAACTAAGCAGACACAGTCACCCACTCAGATAACCGAGGTTTATCTCCCCATCTCAAATAATTTAATCACATCTTCAAATAAGCCAAAAAGGTGGTAATAATAATTCTAGAACTTACTATGTACACAGTAGTATGATAAGTGCTTTGTATATATTAATCTATTCAGTCCTCACAATGGTGCCCAGTAGGTACTATTATTATTACCCTATTTTACAGATAAGGAACCGGAGACACAGCTACTTGTTCAAGGTTATGCAACTAATCAGCGATGGCACTGAGACAGGAACCCAGGCCCACTGCACCAAACTCAAGGGAGCGATTGCAAAAGATCCAAAGGTCATGAAATCTTTTGAGGATCTGAAAACGAGAGGAATTAAAAGGAGTAC
Organism: Bos indicus x Bos taurus; assembly: GCF_003369695.1. Taxonomy (NCBI): domain Eukaryota; kingdom Metazoa; phylum Chordata; class Mammalia; order Artiodactyla; family Bovidae; genus Bos; species Bos indicus x Bos taurus. Next base: position 26,041,561 of record NC_040098.1, read on the forward strand.
TTTGTAGCTCAAAGTTCAAATATGGAAACCACTGATGTGGCCATGCTCCAGTTGGCCTCATTCTACAATCAAGCTTCGGCGGACCCAGCAGGGACCTTGCCTGCACCCACTGCCTACAGCGGAGGCGACTGATTGTGGACAAAAAGGGACGAAGTCCCAGTTTGCACTTGGCTCAGACCCCCTGCGCCTCAGAGCATCTCTCGGTCCTCGGGTTAATTTCCGTGAAGTTAGGAAGAGAGACTTGATGAAGTGAGGTTGTTTCCTGCTCTAATGCTCTGTGGTTCTGTGACTCTCTGGGTAAGGAATCAAGCTAGCACTTGGCTAGGGGGAAAAAAAAAGGATCGACATTTCTACCTTTCCAATCACACACACAAAAGCTAGTGAAGGGCAGATGATTTCCCAGAGGGACCCCATGTGCTGTACATCATCTCCCGCCCAGAGCGGGACAAGAGTCCCACTGCCTCAGCCAGACCCCAAAGCTCCGAATCTACTCCTTCTCTCCCTCTGAGTCCTGAGACTCCTGTCATATGCTATAACATGAATGAACTTTGAGATGTTCGTGCTCAGTAGCTCAGTTGTGTATGACTCTTTGCGACCCCATGGACGGTAGCCTGCCAGGCTCCTCTGTCCATGGGATTCTCCAGGCAAAAATACTGCAGTGGGTTGCCATTTCCTCCTCCAGAGGATCTTCCCAACCCAGGGATCGAACCCACATCTACTGAGTCTTCTGCATTGCAGGTGGACTGTTTACATCACCTCCTCAGGGCCTCCTGTCCCAACACATGCAGACATAGCCAACAACCTCTCCACGAGAGGTCACAGCGCCCTGACCCCACCTCCTCAGTGGTCAGTGACACACAGCCCCACCCCAGACACTCACCATACTCCCTTCATCTCTGTTCTCACACCTCCTGGTTTGCTTTCACCAGCAGGTTCTCATGGTTTGAATGGTCAGAATATGAATTTCAGTTGTTGCTAGGTATGTCTTATACCACCCTTGGTAAGTACCTCAAAACACAGTGCTTCTATGTCTTCATGTGCAAAGTCATGGCAACCAGAGGGTCTGCCCTGAGCAGAAATGTTCTGAAGTTTTGAGACAGGAGAATAGTAAATACTGCAGAAAGATTAAAGCAGGCAGGCTGCCTGAGACCTCCCACCACATTGCTGGAATTACTGGGTCACAGAGAATCACAGTAAAGCCCCCGCAGGGTAGTCAGATCAGGCCTGTGGCCTCTGGGCTAGGCTGTACCCAACTCACAGAGTGATACAGCTATATTTCAATTTCAAAGGGTTCCAGTCAAACTTTGAAATGAATGCTATGGATCTGGGGGCTAGGTGACTTTGGGGAAACCTCCCTGCAGTCTGTCCCAATTGCCCCTCACTCCCGGTTCCGTCCTCAGAGGGACACTCCCATCTGCTCATGGCCAGCAGTGCATGCTGGGTGCCCTGCTCATCCCCAGCCTGGGAACCCGTCTGGACACAGGGTGGTCCACTCTTTATTTTTGAAAACTTGAGAGCCACTGAGTAAATGACACAATTACTTTTTTAAAGATCAGATCAGATCAATCGCTCAGTCGTGTCCGACTCTTTGCGACCCCATAAATCGCAGCATGCCAGGCCGCCCTGTCCATCACAAACTCCGGGAGTTCACTGAGACTCACGTCCATCGAGTCAGTGATGCCATCCAGCCATCTCATCCTCTGTCGTCCCCTTCTCCTCCTGCCCCCAATCCCTCCCAGCATCAGAGTCTTTTCCAATGAGTCAACTCTTCGCATGAGGTCGCCAAAGTACTGGAATTTCAGCTTTAGCATCATTCCTTCCAAAGAAATCCCAGGGCTGATCTCCTTCAGAATGGACTGGTTGGATCTCCTTGCAGTCCAAGGGACTCTCAAGAGTCTTCTCCAACACCACAGTTCAAAAGCATCAATTCTTCGGTGCTCAGCCTTCTTCACAGTCCAACTCTCACATCCATACATGACCACAGGAAAAACCATAGCCTTGACTAGATGAACCTTTGTTGGCAAAGTAACGTCTCTGCTTTTGAATATGCTATCTAGGTTGGTCATAACTTTCCTTCCAAGGAGTAAGCGTCTTTTAATTTCATGGCTGCAGTCACCATCTGCAGTGATTTTGGAGCCCAGAAAAATAAAGTCTGACACTGTTTCCACTGTTTCCCCATCTATTTCCCATGAAGTGGTGGGACCGGATGCCATGATCTTCGTTTTCTGAATGTTGAGCTTTAAGCCAACTTTTTCACTCTCCACTTTCACTTTCATCAAGAGGCTTTTTAGTTCCTCTTCACTTTCTGCCATAAGGCTGGTGTCATCTGCATATCTGAGGTTATTGATATTTCTCCCGGCAACCTTGATTCCAGCTTGTGTTTCTTCCAGTCCAGCGTTTCTCATGATGTACTCTGCATATAAGTTAAATAAACAGGGTGACAATATACAGCCTTGACGAACTCCTTTTCCTATTTGGAACCAGTCTGTTGTTCCATGTCCAGTTCTAACTGTTGCTTCCTGACCTGCATACAAATTTTTCAAGAGGCAGATCAGGTGGTCTGGTATTCCCATAATTGTATGTACAAGTGGGCATCTTTGGAAATTGCAGTTTACCAGCCCCTCTTCCCCCATTCAGACTTGTATGGCATGCTTGTCTCTCTGAGCCTTGATTGTTTTCCACTGAAAAGATGCCACTGCTTTCACCTGTCCTCATAGGAAAACTGGATCATGTGCAAAATAACTCAAGGGCCCTTCTCCTGCTACCTCTGAGTTCCGTTTTACCTCAAGTGGCATGAAATCTAGGTTCACAGGTGTCCTAACTTTACAAGAGTAAAGTTAATACTGTTACACTTCTTTTAAAAGGGTACTAAAAGTAGTACATCTATTTCGTTCTTTTTTTTCTTTTTTCTGGGACCTAATTCTGCTCCCCATACATATTTCAAGCAAAAATGTCCTTTGAGTATTTGGCCTCTTGGACTAGTGCTTTTTTCTGCACTGGGGGCAGCAGCTACAAGGCCAAAAGAGCCTTCTTTATTGTGGGTCTTGCTGTGCCATTCCTGTGCCAAGGAGCATATTAGAGATGCTTCTGGCTACTGTCTTGGGCCTCCCTGGTGGCTCAGTGGTAAAGAATCCACCTACAGTGCAGGAAATGTGGGTTCGATATCTGGGTTGGGAAGACCCCCTGGAGAAGGAAATGGGAACCTGCTCCAGTATTCTTGCCTGGAAAATCCCATGGACAGAGAAGCTTTGTGAGCTCCAGTCCATGAGGTCACAAAAGTCAGACACGACTGAGCGACCGATCATGCACACACTGCCTTTAACTGAAAGGATGGAAGAAGAAAACTGTTACCTGGGTTGCCCTCTGCTATTTCACAGAGGCTGTTTCATACCCTGACCTCCCTCTCCTCCTTCAACCTGAGCTCCTGAGAGAAGAACTCAAACACCAGGTCTTGGGTCCCAGGAGAAAGTTCTAGAACCTTCTATCACTTCTCCCCAATGTCCATCAGTGAATGAATGGACACACAAATGTGGTCTATCCATGCTGCTGCTGCTAAGTCACTTCAGTCGTGTCCGACTCTGTGCGACCCCACAGATGGCAGCCCACCAGGCTCCCCCGTCCCTGGGATTCTCCAGGCAAGAACACTGGAGTGGGTTGCATTTCCTTTTCCAATGCATGAAAGTGAAAATTGAAAGTGAAGTCACTCAGTTGTGTCCAACCCTCAGCAATCCCATGGACTGCAGCCTTCCAGGCTCCTCCATCCACGGGATTTTCCAGGCAAGAGTACTGGAGTGGGTTGCCATTGCCTTCTCCGGATAGGAAGGCTAACCCTGAAATGACATACAAAAAAAGTGACAGCTCTCCAAAGATGTGCTTTTTTCAAACTCTGAGTTGGCTTCACAAGTCAGCGCTCCCAGGGTCTGAAGCCAGCTGCACCCGTGAGTTCAAACCCAGGCACCCTTTCTATGAAAGTTTCAACTCTCAAAGCACAGTGAGCCAGGTACTTAATGCACAAGGATGCCTGTTTCCTTGGAAGGAATCAAGAAAGGAAGCTCTCTGCTTGGAGTGAGTGTTTCCCTTGGATTCTCATAAGCAGCAGAATTTTCCTAGCATCAGACAGCACCTCACGAAGAGCAGAGACAGTGAGTGTGAATTTTACATCAGCCTTGGTTACCATCTTGAGAGGACCCTCTGCTGCTGCTTCTACTTCTTGGCTACCAGTAAAGGTGTTTCTGATTTCTACCTGCCATAACACTTAGCACTTCAATGTAATTTGCCCCTGAAATTGATTTGCTTCAGTAAATTGTTTTCACCAGGTAATTTTCTCAAACACTCTGTACACATCAAGATGTTAAAACTGTTTCAGGGTAAGCACAGTCAGTCTAGGACCCGGTTACACTGTAGATATGTGTGTAAGTCACCTGGCACACATCTCTGTACATCTTCCCAGGCACCCACAGAAACCACAGGCACTGAGGTCCGCAGATAGGAGGTTTCTGATGCTCTAGTTACAGGCCTTTCTCAGAAGGCCATGGTCATCCAAGAGAGCTGATGGAACAATTTATGGTTAAGTAAGACACTATCCACAGGCTGACAGATCAACATGCACAGAAAGGTCACTGTGCCCAGAATTCTGCCCAGAAACCGCTAGGCAACTCGTCCTTCCATAAATACACACACTCACACATACCCCCACGATCAGAAAGACAGAAGTGCTATGTACAACTCCAACTCAGCAAGATCCTGCAAAATGAAATGGAGGAGCTTGCTGCAAAGAAGCAGTGAAAAAGAAGAAAAAAATTTGAAGGCGTCCTTGTTCCTGGCAAGGTTCACATGGAAAAACAGCAGCAGATCCCAGAAGCAGAGCTGTAGCCAGGAATAACCCAAGCTCAAGCCGTTTTAAGTAAGGGCAGGATAACACTTACTAAGGATTCTACATGGTTGCCATCATCTAGGCCTCCAAGCTGAGCCATGACTTGACTCCAAGTCAGTCGACAAACATCTACCAAATATCTGCTATGTGTTCAGGGCTCTTCAAGTCACTCTGGAGGGATGAACAGATTTTTTGTCAGGTGTGCTCCAGGCACTGTTCAGGTACCTAGACCATCTCCATACTGCAGCCAGATGGGGAGGCATCTCCCCTATCTTACATACGACGACTGGCTTCCCAGGTAGCTCAGTGATAAAAAATCTGCCTGCCAGGGCAGGATACGCAGGAGACCCGGGTTTGATCCCTGCGTCCAGAAGATCCCATGGAGAAGTAGCAACCTGCTCCTGTATTCTTGCCAGGAAAATCCCAGGGACAGAGGAGCCTAGAGGGCTACAGCCCATGAAGTCACAAAGAGTCCAACACGACTTAGCGATTGAGCATGAACATGCAACCAACCTAATGCTTGAAGAATCCATAAGGCCACATGAGTACAGAGGATGAGCCCCAATCTCAATTCTGCTTGAGTTCAAAGCCCACAGCCCCACATTACCATGCAGAAAAATACCACTCCAACCCTAAAGAGACTTCCCTGGTGGCTCAGACGGTAAAGCATCTGCCTACAACGTGGGAGACCCGGGTTCGATTCCTAGGTGGGGAAGATCCTCTGGAGAAAGAAGTGGCAACCCACTCCAGTATTCTTGCCTGGAAAATCCCATGGACGGAGGAGCCTGGTAGGCTACAGTCCATGGGGTTGCAAAGAGATGGACATGACTGAGTGACTAAACTAAAACTAACCCTAAAGAGGCTTAAAATAACCTAAATCAATTAGAGATCAATACAGTTAAAATAACGAGGGCCTAACAAACAAATATCTGGAAACTTGCTAGAGAAATGAACAGAGAAGATGTTATAAAAGAAGTGAGGACTTAGGTTCTTTCCCCGAAGAAGGGTAAGATTTTCACAGGAAAGAGGGGAGAAGTGTGGGGTTTCTAGGTCAGTGATCTGAGCAGGGACCATCCTGGCCCCTTTTAGTAGAACAGACCAGCAAGAAGACTACGCCCACAGAGTGCAAAGATGTATGCTGACCTGAAAATCAGACTTAGATGGGAGGGGTGAGGCCTGGTTATGAAAGGCTTCAAAAATCAGGCAAATTATTTTAGCCTTGGGATAGCTGAGAAGGGAGATAACCTGAGGGTTGCAAGGTAAGGAGAGACATGAGGAAGTGATAGTTTTAAGAGACTAGATGGACAAGAAGCTGAAGAGACCAGAAAGGGGGTGGTGTGTCTCATTCATTCATTCATTCATTCATCCATCCACCCACCTATCCATCCACTCACTCAGCAAACATTTAATGAGGACTTACTAAGAGCCAGGCTTCCCTTGTGGCTCCGCTGGTAAAGAACCTGCCTGTAATGTGGGAGACCTGGGTTCAATCCCTGGGCTGGGAAGATCCTGTGGAGAAGGGAAAGGCTACCCACTCCAGTATTCTGGCCTGGAAAATTCCACGGACTGTATAGTCCATGGGGTTGCAGAGAGTCGACTGAGTGACTCTCACTTTTACTTTACTGAGCCAGCTTGGGAGGCTGCCCCCGACTGTGGGGTGGAAGGGTGAGGCTCTGGATTAGAATATGCAGGAAGGGTTCTATGTAAACCACAGGTCAAAGGTCTTGATGACTCACTGACAGAAAGGATGAAGGAAATGAAGGAAAAGATGGCTAAAGATAATTCCAAAGGTTCAAGACTGACAGGATTTCCACCATAACTAGGAACCTCAAAAAACAACAAGAAGAAAACAATGAAAATAGAAAAAAGAGCTTTGATGATGTCAAACAGTCAACAAATAAAACCCCCAAAAGCTGGGGTTTTTTTAGCTTCTTTACACACAGTCTATAGGTAAGAAGTCTCAGTGAGAAAAAGCATTTCTCTGTGACTGAATGTTGAGTTCCCTTAGCTAGGACAGCCCTCTGCCCACTCAGATAGGCTCCATCAACCCTCCAACACATCTTCCATCACCTGAAATTAAACTGGTCTCACTTAGAAATGTGGCTGCCCATTCCTGCCCTGCCACTAGTTTTAACTTTGGAGAAGGGGACAAGGCAAAATGGACAGGCAGGGTCACTGTAGAGGGCTGGACCTTAGGGAACAAGCAGTGGTATATTATTTTAAATAAAGAATCCCAACATGGTTCTTATTTCTACACCCACAATTACTTGTTCTCAAACAGACAGGAAGGCCAAATTCTTTACCAAATTGCAGTGCTTTGTTCGGAAACTATTTCAAATGTGCATATTTATGAATACATTAACTTCTAGCACAGCTAACATACGGTTGAGGCACAAATTCTTCTTAATAATTTATATGTTAACTACACAAATTTAAAACTCGGTTTAATTTTATATTCGGCAATAGTACAATTCACTTTGGAGGCACATCCTGAAAACCCACTCACTGGAAAATGTGAGAAATGAAAACTATAGCTATCAAACAGTACAAAAAGTGCTCCAGGCTAAAATAAAGAACACAAGTGTCAATACCTTAGAGAAATCTAGCCCTGGATGCAAAATTCAGGGTGATATTTTCTCTCTATAATCCAGCTTCAGCAAGAGCAGTTCTTTATTTAGTTATAAGTGGAAACGAATACTCTTTTCCGAAAAATAAGGCATTCAGCCACTTTTATATTTAAAAGTAAAAGCCCTCAATGCTACTGTCAAACTTTAAAAGGTGCATTAACAAAAGAAACGGCGGTTCTGAAAAATCCTTCAACATCTCTCTCATAACATCTACTCAGATTAGTAAGAAAGAAATCAGAGCAGAAAGAAACCCAGTGAAAAATGGTTGCACAGAAATGTGTGAAGATTTGCTCAGACCCCTTGCGGGACAGCCAAAGGCCTAGTCGGGTAAATTCCAAAAGCAAGTCCCTCCACCTTCTACTAAAGGGGCTTCAAATCCGGCCGGGATCTTTCCCCTCCTTTAACGCTAAAAGGTAAACAGCCAGCAAAATCTTCCCGACTCGGAGGAAATGGGAGTTTTTCTGCCAAGGAGAGACCCACAGGACCGCCGAGAGAAACTACAACCCGAGAGCCTCCTTCTCGCCCTCCATTCCCTCGTGGGGCCACCGCAGGGGGTGGGGGAGACCCTCGCGGCTCGGGTCCATCACCCCCAGTGACAGGTCACCCGGCGGAAGCCCCTCATCTCCGACCCCACTTACCGGCGCCGCGGCACAGGCGAGGGCCCGCCCCTGCGGGGAGCGCGGTTCCTCGGAGGGCGGGCACGGGGTCGGCCAGGGAGCTGAAGCCGGGGCAGGGCGACCCCCGCTAGGACGGGCCGAGGGGTCCGCGCAGAGACGCCCGGGGGCGCCTGCGAGGGGCGCGGGCCGCCCGGCACATGGTGAGCAGCGGGGATCCGGCCGCTCTCCAGCCTCCGGCAGGAAAACAAACAAAAGGCTGAGAGGCTTGTGGTGGGGACGACCGGTCGCTTACCCTGGGAAAAGTTACCCTGCAGCTCCCCTCGCTGGCCCCGCACGTCCCTGCACCGCGGCCGGACCGCCTGGGGCGCCGAGCCCCGTGCTCGGCTCTCCACCCCGGCCCGCTGTAGCCCAGGGGCCCTGTGTCCCGCCTACCGCCGAGGAGCTCTCCAGCTCCACACGGCCGTCTAGGGCATCAGGATGGAGAGATGCAGGCCGAGGATACACGTTCAAAGGACATCCCATTACAGATGATCATGGTGGACACGCTTTCCTGGCTTTAAAAAACATATCTGTAATGCCACTGAAACGTGGTTAAAGATGGCAAATTGCATCATACTTAACCATAATAAAAAATATTTAAAACAAAAACCAGACTGCGTGTTAGCATCCATTGGAACTTCAAGAGTTTTTATGTTGTGAGCAACTTTAGTTTGGAAAACTGGATTGTTACTCAGGTGGAGAACACTCTAGGTAACGCTCTACAGATCGGTCTCAGGGTGTAACTAGTTATTTGAAATTTAACACTGCTTAAACGCCATCACTTGTGTCCTTAGTTATATTGCAAAGGTAAATCATCCCTATGAGGCCTGGCTCTGAACCGCTTTGAAAAAATAAATTGCATCGAGGTCCTCGATTTAAATTCACATAATTGCCCCAAGCCAAGGGTTCTCACACTTTAGCTGGAGGCATCAGAATCACCCCCAAGAGCCTGTGAAAACAGATTGCTGGGGCCTCTCCCCCAGAATTCTGGTGCTAATACTACTGGTCAGGAGAAACACATTGCCCTAAACAACACAATTTAAATTAATAAAGCAGTAATCCTTTCTCTGAGTTTAGATCTCCCAGCTCATACCAGTTTTCTCTCACTGTCTTTGTTTTTAAATTCTAAGAACTGAAAAAATTATTTCCAAAAAGAATCTATGCAAAAGGCCCGAATCCCTCTTTTCCCTTGCTTCTGTTGAAGAAACAAGATACAAGACTGCCAAGCTTCCTTAGACTTCCTGTCCCAAATGGGAAAGGGTCATCTGTCCACTTGGCAATTGTATAACAATTATCTACATTCATGTTTACCTACATAACACCCAAACCATATGGCAAATGAGAATTGAAAGTCATTATCAATGAAAAGATATGGAGACAGGAAGCAGCCTAACAAATCATATAATCACCCCTATGAAAAGTGATTTTTGAAGTATTTAAAATGATCAGTTTTAGTCAAACTCAGTTGATCAAGCAATTGGCAAATGGACTGTCCTGATCTACCTTTAACAAGGGTCCACTGGGCTAGTACGTGGCTTAGGTCAGTAGTCCTAGCCTAGGGAAAATTATAACCATGTGAGTATTACATAATATGATGAAATAATACAACCATGTAAAAGGGTCCAGTGGATAGAGTGGATACTTCTCTAAAATTTTAGATGACAGCATTTTAATAAAGTAGATGCTCAATTTATTGTTACAAATACTAATTATTTTATTAAACTTTGTTGTTCATTTATTAGAATAGAAATAATGTCATGAGCATTCAACCAGTTTAATGAAATAGACTAGTTCTGAAAATATTTCAACACCCTATTCCTCATTTGCAAAACCGATCTTTTGTATTCATAAATCACATATAGCATTTCCTTCTACTTTTAGACTACATCTAGTCTTTCCCCCGTTTTAATTTCAAAATATGATTTAGAAGAGGCCATTGGGAGGAAAATCATTATTAAAAGACCTAAGCTCTACAGTCTCCTTTAAAAACTACAAACCGGTAAATTTTTAGTCTCCCTTAAGTAAGAATGTACTTTTTACAGGTGGCTGACTTAGGCAAATGAAAACATACCCATGAGAACGATGGATCCTAATATTAAAAGATAGTACTTGGGGCTTCCATAATATAGCTCACCATTCTGCACCCCTCCCTTTCTTTTGCCTTTGTTTTTCTGCAGAAAAATGTACTGCATTACTAAGATCTAAATAAACAGAATAAAATAACGGATAAGAGATTTAAACTCTTGTGAATTCGTGGAATCACGAGTAGGGTCTTGAAAACCTGGTGACTATTAGTAACCCACACCTAGTAGAAACCTCAGAAACTCCATAAATGTTTCCTTAAAGAAGGTAAGAAGCTCCAAGGATAGGTTTACACACAGCATGCCAAAGTCAGCATTTTAAACAATGTCCAGTGTTGGAAAGTAATATACCCCCAGCCAAACCGGAATGCCTTCTGCGGAAGTGAAACCAGGTGTTTGGACTTTAAGAGGCGGGGCCAGAACAGCGTGTGAGTACCGGCGCTCTACGTGGAACGGCTGACTACAAATCCCAGTGTGCCACGGGAGCCGTCGCTGCAGTCTATCGGGGCCGTAGAGCCCCAGCGTCCTCCTCGCGTTGCATGATGGGGTTTGCAGTGCGACTTGCGTTGCAGGGGGTCGGGGGCTAAGTTTTCTCTCCTGCTTTTTCCTGAGCGCCTCTTTTTCTCAGCCTCCAGAAAAAGGTGTTTTTGAGAAGCTTAGTAATTATGACAGCCTTACGATAGTGGAATTCCACTGTTTCCTTGTAGTCCTGGATTGGGATTCTAGCCACTGTCGCCGAGAACCGTGTAGCGACCATCCCGAGCACCCAATTCGATACCTTAGGACCGCTTGCCTGAGGGTCTTAATTCGAAGTTTGAGCACCCCACTCCAGTACTCTTGCCTGGAAAATCCCAATGGATGGAGGAGCCTGATGGGCTACAGTCCATGGGGTCGCTAAGAGTCGGACACGACTGAGCGACTTCACTTTCACGCATTGGAGAAGGAAATGGCAACCCACTCCAGTGTTCTTGCCTTGAGAATCCCAGGGACGGGCGAGCCTGGTGGGCTGCCGCCTATGGGGTCGCATACCGTCGGACACGACTGAAGCGACTTAGCAGCAGCAGCAAGTTTGCATAAGTTCACTGAACCGAACACTAGGTCGAGTTTGGCCTTTGGACACCCGATGACCTAACCCGGCCTGTGCCTCGCGCGCAAACCAAGTGAATGTCCCTCGCCCTCCACCGGGCAGCAAGGGGGCCGCGGAGCCGTGCGACGGCGGGTCGGCAGTGCGCATGCTCGCCGCGCCGGCGCAGGTTTCCGCAGCAGACTAGCAGCTCCGCTGCGGCGTCCGGGGTTTCCAGCAGGGCCGGCGCTCCGGTTCGCGCAGAGTCCTTGGCCTCTCGGCGGGCCCCCGGCGTCCCTGCGCTCCTCGAGTCCCCGGCCGCCGCCCAGCGCGCCACGATCTGGCCCTCTGCCCCGCGAAGATGGCTGCCGTACGCCGGGCCCGCAGTTACTGCCGATGCCTGGTGCGCTTCTCCGACCGAGAACTCTGCTAAGCCCCGCTGCAGCAGACGGCAGGAGTAGACACCGGACTCCCAGCGCACCTCCTCGCGGGGGCGGTGCCGAGGGGGCGCCGAGAGCCCCTCGGCCGCGGCCGGCCGGCCAGCCAGCATGGTAAAGCGCCTAGGGGCTCGGGCGAGCGGCGGACGGGAGGACCCGGGCCTGCGGGGAGCCCCCGGGAAGTGGGGAGGAGGAACCTGCGAGGGGTGGGGTCTGCAAGGCTACCACCATCCTGGGGTCCTGGCCTGAGGGAGAGGATGGTGCCAACCTTGCCGGATCCCCGGAGTTACTTCCTGCGGACCGCCCACCCCCACCCCCGGTGGGGGCTCCAGTTTAGCAGAGAGTGATTGCTGGACGGCCGAGAAAAATGCCTCTCTTCGGCCTTCTGAGGATATTTAACCAATCTCTTGCCTTTATTAAAAGCAGCAAACATAGATTGAGGTGAGCCGTCGCAGTATTTGAAATCGGGAGGGAGCTTTGGCAAGTGGAGACACTTGTTGATCGCCGCCCCTCCCTGCAAAAAACCAAAAACAAAACCTGCCCAGGGAGCCGCCGTTCTGGCCTTTTAAGGCGTCTTGAGTTTAGGACGCCCTTGTCCCAGGACGCGGTGGTGCCCGGGGCAGGGTTTTGGCTGGCGGTTTGAGGGATTCTGTCGCATTTCAGGGCCCTGAAAGCCCGAGTAGTCCAAGTGGAGAGACTGAAAAGCTCCAGCAATTGACAAAGCAAGTTTCATGGAGCTATTGCGTGCTGGCACAGGTCGTCTGTGCCCCATGCTACTTTGCTTTGGCTTCCAATAAATTGTCGATGCGAGAAGCTAATCTCTGGCCAAGTTGAATCTTCAAGAGTGAAATGGTGCCAAACTCATTAGTTTATAGTAAACACCCGAGTGTTTATGAACGTATGAATGGTTGAATGAGTTGATGAAGTCAATTTGGAGAGTAAAAAACACTAATTAACTCTGCTTCTAAACTTTTAGAGTTCTCTGACCAGGATTAAGCACTTAACTTTGGGTATTAACTCCATCTGTGAAACAGTAAAATGATGAACACATGAAGCTACTCTGGTGAAAAGTGTTAGGTCAAACTCAATTATGTAAAACAAAGTGAAAATCTCTGCATGACAGCCGAAGACCTACTTATTTCAAGTGGTATTTGAGTTGAAAAATGCAGTAAAACCCCAAATTTGATTTGTTTTTGTCATCGTACTGTCAAAATCAAAGTCACAGTGGGTTAGAGCTCTATTATCACACAACTCAGGGAAGAAGAAAGATGCTGTCTGTATTATCCGTTTCCTGTCTCCTTATCTCATTCTTGAGATATGCATTATATATTATCATGGCATTTTATTTGTTAATTCAGCCAATTTTTTGAGCACTTATCAGCCTGGCATAGTGCCAGACCCCAGATCTTGTTGCCAGTGCACTAATTCTAGTGAAAGAGATGAAAGCTCAACAAAATTCTTCAGTGCTGTGATACCAGCACATGTGTAATGGGAAAACAAAAGAGGCAAGTAAAGGGGTCAGAAAATGTTTCCTCCTGGGGTAGTCCCTGAGCTGAGTCTTGAAGGATGAGCAGCAGTCACCAAGTGGGAGGAAGAGGACACTGGCATTCCAGATGCTGAGAGAAGTAGCATGTGCAAAAATTGGGTGGGAGGTGGCAGGAGAGAGAGCAGGGGGCGCTCTTGAGGGCAGTTTGGGAGGACTGTTGGGTTAGAGGTGGAGGCTGAATTACTGAGATACATCAGGGACTAAGGTCCCCTTCCATTAGCCGTCCTTAACGTTTACAGTAATAAAGCAGACCCTTATTTGGGTGAGAAATACACTTGTTAGATCTATAAATTCAAACTCTTTTATTGTGTAATTTGCATTAGTGATGTTCTTAGTAAGGGGCTTCCCTTGTGGCTCAGAGGGTAAAGCGTCTGCCTGCTATGCAGGAGACCTGGGTTTGATCCCTGGGTCAGAAAGATCCCCTGGAGAAGGAAATGGCAACCCACCCAGTACTCTTGCCTGGAAAATCCCATGGACAGAGAAGCCTAGTAGACTACAGTCCATGGGATTGCAAAGTCAGACATGACTGAGCAAGTTCTCAGCTTAAAGAGACAAAAAAAAAAAAAAATGTATTTGATAATACTTATATTTTCCAGTTTTCTGGAAGTTCCTCTGAGTCTCTGGCCTTTCGCGTTTATTTCTTCACCACTCAGCCTTCCCAGAGTGCCAAACACTTTAGCATATACTAACTAGTTCACCTCTTACAGGCCCCTCTGTGGTAAGTCTGCTTGCAAGAGATAAGATGGGAAGCCAGGCTTGTTTGTGTTGTGCTGTGAAGTAGTGCAAGTGTATCTGGTTGCTGTGCTTAAAGATAGGTGCTAATACAAACATCTTAGTCCCAGGAGCAAATTAGAACCCAAACTGTCAACTGTAAAACTTCCTGTGTTTGGAATGAGTAACATTAAATAGATTGTATTATTTTTATTTCTAACTGACCTTCTAGATCACTTCCCTGATTGCAGCATTTCTTTATAGGATTGAACACTTAAAAGTGTTGAGCAAGTCTTATTTGCTAAGAGGTGTGTTAGGTAACAGACTGCACCTGGGCAGCATTTCATTTTCAGTGGAAGGTAGGATTCAGTTTTATTTAGCAAACGTTTATGGAGACTAAAAGGATAAAATGGAAGGATACTGACCTGGGGCCTCTATTAAGTCCTAAGCCATGCACAGTAATTCCAGCCCTTTATTCCACTTTAAGTCAATCCAATATATAAAAAACGTGGATTTATTTTTTTAAAAAAGGAAGAGACTTCTTTATAAAAACCTTCACTGTTAACATGTCTTTGATTTTAATGAGTTTTTCTAGTACATTTAAGATATTAACAAAGTCATTCACACATTAATAACATTCCCATTTATATAAAGATAGGACAATCATATATGGGCTATATGTTGTTGTCCAGTCACCCAGTGGTGTCTGACTCTTCGCGACCCCGTGGACTGCAGCACAACAGGCCTCCCTGTCCTTCACCATCTCCTGGAGTTTGCCCAAGTTCATGTCCATTGCGTCAGGGATGCCATCCAGCCATCTCATCCTCTGATGCCCTCTTCTCCTCCTGCCCTCAATCTTTCCCAGCATCAGGGTCTTTTCCAATGAGTTGGCTCTTTGCCTCAGATGATCAAAATATTGGAGGGCTATATATCCTCTTTTAAATGATCCATGAAACAAAAGCTATTTGAACTCTGTCCTGCCACTCACTGTTACTTTCTGAAACAAATCTGAAACAAAGTGTTCTTTTTAACCACCTACCAAACATTTTAAGCTGGAGATCAGTGAAGTACTGTATTCTACAGTATTAAAAAGTTGAAGTACCAGATTTTTCCAACTGGAATCATTTTCCTCATCTGTGAAGAATTTGTATGGAGAGAGACAACTATGTGTTTCGCTGGGCAGGCAGCTCAGTAGGCAGTGTAGGTTACCCAGGGAAACTGGTGTCTGCGTGTTCTTCAGCTTTTGTTTCCCTTCTCCTTAGGCAGAAGCTGAGGAAGATTGTCATTCCGAAGCTGTCAGGGAAGGAGATGATGATGATGAAAATGAAAGCCCTGCTGAGACGGATTTGCAGGTATGTTTCTTCATTTGTGCTTCAGTTCTTATTCTGTTGGTTTCCATACATAAGCAGGAGTTGGTCATACTTACGAAGATTCTTAGGTCCTTATTTGCATTGACTATAGCTGTGTTTTCATACTGGTTTTTGAAATGCTTCAATTATAACTATGTTATGGATTTCTTTTCCTGTAAAAAGGAATATCAGTGGCTACTATGTCATTCAGTTATGGATTTAAAGTGTTCAAGGCATAAGCATGAGTAACACCCATCACCTTAAAAAAATTGACAGATTTGACCGTCTAAAAGTTTGAGACCTATGTATAGCAAAAGATCTTCTAAATCAAGAGAAATAATTAGCTGGCAAAACTATTTACCATGTAGAGAGAGAGGGTTGATATCTCTCATGTAAATATAATATCCTTATGAAATTAGTAAGAACATAAGATAGATAAAAATGGACAACTGATGGAAAAAATTAATATATAATTAATTTATAATATATATAATATATAAGTAATAAACATTTATTAATTAAACATTTTAAGAGATAATCAGCCACAAGAAGAATTTTATCAGTCACTGATCACTTTTATTGATTAGTCTTTGGGTGGGGCCCACCTGGGAACAAAGTGTGGTCTTGCTGAGGCCTTAACCACAGGGCAGACAGCTGAAGGCTGTTTGGTAGCACTGCCAACAGTTCAGATGTGGAGGTGGGTATCTAAGCAGCACACCAGAGCCCACCACACGGGAAGGCTTCACTTATTCTGTATTTAAAAAATTTTTTAATGATGCATATTTAGAAAAAAATAATTTCTTAAAAAAAAAAAAAAAAAGGAATGGTCATTACAGAGTTGAGGCTTACCCACAGAATTTTGAGATGATGTATTCCAAGTAGAAAGCTTGAAAACATCTAAGTTTAGACTCTTAAGTGATGGCTTATATTTTCAATTCCAATTAAAATTTGATTTCCCTGTACCATTAGATTTCTCCTGTATAGAAAATCTTATTTTAGCAAACTTGCACTGTTTCTTCAAAGTCTTAAGCAAAAATTATCTTGGAAGATAACAAGTATTTGGTGGTAGTAATTTAAAGACCGTGTTTTCTCATCCAAGAATATGTATGTGTGTGGACATTGGTGTTGGACTATTGACAGATTGTTCCAGAGGTGAGGTCCTCTTCCTTGGCAGGTCTTAAGGCATCCTTCTCCCCCTCCCAGGCACAACTCCAGAGGTTCCGAGCTCAGTGGATGTTTGAACTTGCCCCGGGTGGAGGCTCAGGCAATTTAGAATCTCGACCGTGCAGAGCAGCGCGAGGCTCTTTGCTGAGGGCAGCGGACACCAGAGGAAAGCAGGAGCTGGCGAAAGAAGAAAAGTTAAGTGTTATGGGCGTTGTACATGGAAAGATGTGGACAAGTGTGCCAGTGTCTCCATCCCTCAGGACTTCTTATAGGTCTTTGGATGATATGTTACTCCTCCTTTGCTACAGGTACACAGTCTTCCTGGGACTCTTTAGTAATGCAAACACCCCTGAGGTTCATTTGGTCTCTAAAAGATAGATTCCTTTGAATTTATTAATAGAAGCCCAAAAGAGGAAAAATTTGTTCAAATGTTAACATTTTCCCAAAAGCCTTACTGTAGTAGTTGGTTATATTTTGAGTTGAATAAATTTAGTGATGCAGTGATTACTTCCTTATCCTGGAAAATTGCAGATGCTTTCTAGTGGTTCACCTCTTTCTCATGCTTGATCACACAAAGCACACACAGCCCACCGTTTCAGATTTCACCACGCTGGTCCCTCTGTGTCCTTGGTTGCTCACCTTCCTTGTATGATACAGTGTAGTGTTGTGTGTGTAAGCTTGTACATCCTCTAGTACACGTTAAATCCTTTCTAGCTGACTTGTAATACCCAGTGCAATGTAAATGCTCTGTAAATAGTCACAAGTACAATGTCAGCACTACATAAATAGTTGCTAGTGTGCAGCAAATTCAAGTCTTGCTTTTCAAAACTTTCTGGAATTCTTTTCAAACATTTCTGATCTGCAGATGGTTGAGCCTGAGAATGCTGAGCCCAGGGATGTGGGGAGGTTACCAAATCCTTTCCTCCACAGGGGCTGTCATCTTCACACCATTAGACCCAAGTTTTCATTTACAAAAATTTGCCGTTAAATAATTGACATTATTGTGACAACAAAAGACGTCCATATTTGCTTTATTTCAGTTTAGTTTGGACATACTCACAGGTTCATGACCCAGGACAGTCTTGTGCACGCCTCCCATCCTCCCTTGATGATGATGCCTTCCTCAGCTAGACTTTTTGGAAGTAGATAGAACCTTGGTACAACCCAGAGCTTATTCAGATTTCCAGGCACTTGACTGTGGGAGTGTATATAAACAGTTCTCTGCAACTATATTACACACGTCGCTTGATGTAGCTACCATCAAAATCAAGATACAGAACTGTTCTGTCACCACAAGGCCCCCTTCCCCTACCTCCTTAGTTATATGCTCTCTTCCTCACCTCCTCCACAGCCCTTCCTAACCATCGGCAACCTCTACTCTGGCCTCTATTTCTGTAATATTCATATGATATTCAAGAAAACGTGCAATTCCTTTGAGATCCCTCCCAGTTGTTGTATGTGTCAGTCGTTTGTCACTTTTTCACTGCTCACTCGTGTTGCATGGTATGCACATACCCCACTTTGTGGGACCGCTCACCTGTTGAGGGACTCGTGGGTTTCAAGTTGGGGGCTGCTCTTACTGGAGCCACTATGAATATTCATGTGCAGGTTTTTGCATGAACATAAGGTTTCATCTCTCTGGCCTAAGTAAGTGCAGTTGCTGAGTTTCGCGGTAAGTGCCTATTTGGTGAAAAGAAACTGCACTGTTTTCCAGGGCTTCTGCACCATTTCGTGTTCCCTCCAGCAGTGTATGAGTGACTCAGTGGCTCCGCATCCCCATTACCCTTTGTTGTCATTACTTTTTAATATTAGCTTTTCTGATAGGTCCTTGTGTCTCCCTAATGGCTAATGATGTTACAAAACTCTTCATGTGCTGTTTCCCATCTTTATAGGCCCCTCTGTGAAAAATGTTTGTCTTTTCTAATCAGATTTGCTCATGTTTTTACTGTTGGATTTTAAGAGTTCTTTATGCATGCCAAGTACAAGTCCTTTGTTGAATATGTGGCTTGTAAGTTCTTTCACTTTGTAGCTTGTCTTTTCATTTTCTTAAGAGAGCTTCACAGAGCAAAAGTTTCTAATTTTGATGAGGCTCAATTTATCAACTTTTCCTTTTATGGATTGTGCTTTTGGTGTCCAAATATAAGAACTCCTCACCCAGGTCTCCCAGGTTTTTTTTTTTCTTTTTCTTTCTAAAGGTTTTTAAAGTTTTACTTTTGGGTCCTTGATCCGTTTTTGAGTTACTTTTTTCTGTAAGCTGTGAAGTTGATCTTGAAATTCACTGTTTGGCTAGTAGCTATGTAACTGCTGTAGCATGATTGTTGAAAAGGCCATCCGTACACTACTCAAACTCATTTTTAATACAGATTTTCAAATATTGTTTTTCACTGTTTGTTTTTATAGGCTCGAGAACTCTTCCTAAAAGCAGTAGAAGAAGAACAAAATGGAGCTCTTTATGAAGGTAAAAAACTCAGATTTTTTATTACAGAATATTCTGTAATATTCTGAATATTACAGAAATAGAGGCCAGAGTAGAGGTTGCCAATGTCATCTTGTCATGACATTTCTGAATAACATCTCATTACTGACCAGTTTTTTAAAAACTGAAATATATTTGCTCTTTGTTACTGACCAGTTTTTTTTAAAAACTGGAATAAATGAGAACATCAGTCTCTGTAAATTTGAGATTTTTTTTTAAGGCATGAAAAATAAAAATTGTACTTTTATATAACCCATCTCTTTCCAAAAATATTGCTAAGAAACATTGTCATGGGGGTAGAATGAGTAAAATAACCTTTTCTAATTTAGAATTTAACATTTATTAATTATTAAAGTCTTAAAAATATTGTTATTTACTGAAAAATAGGATATGCTCTTTTTATAGGTCAGTGTTTCTTCAGAGGAGGAAAATACATAGGACAGGTTGAAGAACATGTACATTTTTTCTCAATTTTAATTTACATTATACAAGAAGGAATACCCTTCAGCCTTTATTGTCTGTTTTGTTGGGTCCGTAGAAATATGTAAGTAAACCAAGAGATGAGGCTGTTTACCAGATTAGGTTTATAATTAGGCTTTCATTTTGTGATAGAAAAGCTATTAATTGGGGCATGGAAAAAATGCTAGTGCTGGAGTCGTTGGAAAATGCCCCTCAGATAACATTTTCAGAATTGTTGCATTTATTTGCAAGTTTCTTCTAGTGGTGTTTTTACTCTGACATTTGAAAAGAGCCCAAATGATGACATCCCTCCTCAGTCGTTATTAGCCTGTGAGAGTCCTGTCTCCATGTGGTGTTCAGTAACTCACCCCAAGTGGCAGAACATGGCAGAGTGGATGGACTGAATGGGCTTGGCCTGAGGGAAAAGAACTAATCAGCTTCTGCAGCCCCAAGTTATATGATCTCTCACTGGTCTGGTTCTAAACCACCTGGCCAGGAGATTTATTTAAAAACAAGTTTTATAGGTTATTTGGAGAAGGCAATGGCAGCCCACTCTAGTACTCTTGCCTGGAAAATCCCATGGGTAGAGGAGCCTGGTGGGCTGCAGTCCATGGGGTTGCTAAGAGTCAGACACGACTGAGTGACTTCACTTTCACTTTTTACTTTCATGCATTGGAGAAGGAAATGGCAACCCACTCCAGTGTTCTTGCCTGGAGACTCCCAGGGATGGGGGAGCCTGGTGGGCTGCCATCTATGGGGTCACATGGAGTCAGACACGACTGAAGTGACTTAGCAGCAGCAGCAGCTAAGTAACAGGCAGCTGGAGTAAAGGAAGATGAAGTTGAAGGATAAATTCCAAAAAAAAAAAAAAGAAACCTTATTCTACTCAGGAGGAAGTATTTGATTTTCCTAAGCTCTGCACACCAGAAAGAAGTTTGCTTAAAGTTGTTTTTGCTGGGGCTACAGCAGTGACATTTTCAAAGCCCAGAGAAAGACAACTACATATAAAATCACTTCTGACAGTATGTGAGAGGCTGAGGAAAAAGATGGGCTAAAAGATAAGGGTAAAATGCAACATCTTAAGTTTCTGTAACGTGAGTGCTTCAGAAAAAAGACTATTTCTGAACTAGTAGGGTTTGAAAATGAGTTTGCTCACTGCTCATGTTGCGTATAGAAAAGGGGAATTTGGTTGTTTGTAAAGAAAGTTACCAAATTAAACCACGATCACTGTAATCAAAGGAAATGACGAAAATGTGTGGTCATAGCTAATTTAGCTTTATTTCTTCTTTTAGCCATCAAGTTTTATCGTAGGGCTATGCAACTTGTACCTGATATAGAGTTCAAGATTACTTATACCCGGTCTCCAGATGGTGATGGCGTTGGAAACAGCTAGTGCGTATATAATTTGATAGACAGTAATATATAGAATTTGTTAAAGTTAAGCGTCTTTGCCCTGTTGACTCTTAGCATGATAAGACAGTGCTAATTCTGTTAAGTTTCATAGTCTTTAGCATGAAGACTTGTTTATAAAGTTGTAGACATTTTTTAATTAGGGAAATTTTAAGATTATAGAAATGCACATTTTAAACAGATATAACAAAAATAAGGTAATGAAAGAGGATTTTTTTCTTTTAATAAAAGCGGTGATTACTGAAAAGAGTAAATTAATGGACGTGTTTCAACTTTCTGAAATCTATAAAGTCAAAATGATTAAAGTGTAATCAGGCCAAAGCTGAAAAAGGTTAATAATGGTTTAATAATGTTTGAAATTGGGTACATGGGGTTTTATTACACTAGTAATTACACTTTCTCCTTTTGTATCTGTTTGAAACCATACATTTTTAAAAAGGTTTTTTATTAGGAAAATGCTAGACTCTAGTCAGACTTGGTTGTAGATAGAATATTGTTAAGACTAACATCTCTTTAAAAGCACAAGGGCCAGATATAAGTGCTTTAGTATGAAGACTTGTTTATAAAGTTGTAGAAATTTTTTAATTAGGGAAATTTTAAGATTAAAATATGGAAATGCACATTTTAAACAGATATAACAAAAATAAGGTGACGAAAGAGTTTTGTTTTTTTTTTTCTTGTAATAAAAGCAGTAATTACTGAAAGGAGTAAATTAACATATTTTTAAGCCAATACTTTGACGTTGCTCATAAAAGAAACCTAGAAAAGTAGAATTTTTGTAATAAGATACTATATCAGTCAGTCTTACATAACCTCTGGCATGAAACAGTTAAGAAGTTACCTTTATTGATAACTTATGCTGACTGCCTTTTTTAACTGCTTATAGTATTAACACTTAAGCTTTGACTAAGCCATATTAAAAATATCCCATTGAAGTCAGCATTTGTTGCCTGTTTGAACTTTGGTGCTAATAATAATTGTTCACCAAATTAGATTTAACAACACGAGGTAGTTCATACTCAAAAAGACTTGTTCAAGGATTTTCTAAACCTTCTTGAAATTTAGGGAGAGTCGTTTAGACCCAGGTCTTAGCCAGTTTTATAAATAGATGCCAGGTGCTGTTAAGAAAGGTTGTATTAAAACATTAAAACAGCATTTCTTTCTCTCCCATCCTGTCACACAGACCCAGGTATTCTGAAAATTCCTTCAAAATAATAGTTGTTTCTTATCAGACCTAATAGGCCCTAAAAGCCTCTGCTGGTTTTTTGCCTCCTGTAAAGAGCTGGTAGCAGAGCCCTGCAGTCCCTCCAGCCTCAGCCACATGTCCATTTTGTTGTCTTTTAATAAGCCCTTCCTGGTTTTCTAACTTCATCCTCATCCAGCTTTTTTGTAAGTCTGATCATTTTTAATGTTACCCTCAGCAAAACTGGAAAGCTAGATATTTTTCTAGAACTCTTAACTACACATTTGTTTATGCTAATAGATTACTCATGGACCCTGCTTTTTAAAATTATACATTTTCCTCTAAAGGAAGGGTTATAAGGTACATATATTAGAAAGCCTTCTTGGTAAGTAAGTACCTCAGATGACATCTGTATATTTTATTTTTATTCAATTAGAATGGATTATGTTCACTTAAAAGGATATATTTACATATGATTTTTAAAAAATCATTTGAAATTATCTTTTTTACTAATTCATGAAATCTCTACCTTATCATAAAACTAATTAATTAAATCTCAACACCTATATCCAAAAATTTTTAATTCTTCCTCTGTGGGAATTAAAATTGCTGAGGCTTTTTCCTTCAAAAAGTTGGTATGGTACCCCTTTGCAGGGCAGGGTAAACTTTTACCATGTTTTTGAAAAAGAGTAGTAAGAAGTTTGCTTTTAGATGACTTTTTCTAAAGCAAATTTGAAAGTCCTGTGAAAAATCAGTTTCAAAGCTGTGTTGTATAGACTGGGGCACTGGGTTTATTCACCTCCCTTTTCTTAGCATTGAAGATACTGATGATGACAGCAAGATGGCAGACCTCCTGTCCTACTTCCAACAGCAGCTCACGTTTCAGGAGTCTGTGCTCAAACTGTGTCAGCCTGAACTTGAGAGCAGTCAGACTCATATATCAGGTGTGACTTCTTGCTCCTTGTAACTCAGAAATACTTTTCCTTAGATTGAAGTTTTCCAAACTTATAAGGTCAGATAACTGTCATACAGTTGCTTTAGTTCCAAGTATAGTGGGGGGTCTAATTATAATTAATTTGTGTAGACAAGCTTCTCAGGGTCTGAAGTAGAGTGGAATTTGTAGTGTAGTTGGTCGAGGATGCCATCTTCTTTACAGTGATGGTCTAAGAGGGTGAATATCTTGAGTTGGTGGGGCAGCCCTAAGAAAACTGGAGAAATGCTGGTATCTTCAGGCACTTCAGCCAAGTTGGACAGTAGTCCTGAAACAGGCTGAGTGTTTAAAAATGAATGTTTTCTCTTTCTTTTCATGTGTTTAGTGTTGTTTAATTTGCTCTGGGAACTTTTCAAAGGAGGACAATTGAAAATTTTCAAGGAGATGAAAATAATCTTTTAATGTTACATATGCAGTGCAGATCATACATATGTGTACATTCTAGATTATTTTTTCTAGTATTTTTATATCTCTTGACAATGAAATGATCTTCCACGGGAAAGGGGAAAGTAGCTTCAGAGATGTTTTGTACTGAAAAGACAAAGATATTTGTGTTTTGATGTTAGGAGCCATTATTTCTTTTGGGTAGTTAAATACACTTATCAGCTCCAAGACGATCTGAAGGGTGGTTTATAAAATTTTAGGAATAAAAATATCTGCACTGAGAATGTGACAGTCAAGTGACAGGTAGGAAGGAGAGGAGAGTCACTGAGGATGGTTTCCTTTGCAGCTCTGCCGATGGAGGTCCTGATGTACGTCTTCCGTTGGGTGGTGTCCAGCGACCTGGACCTCAGATCATTAGAGCAGTTGTCACAGGTGTGCAGAGGATTCTATATCTGTGCCAGGTATTTACTTTTTTTTTCTTTTTTTAAAGCAACTCTGGCTGTGGTGGAAACCATGAAAAAGCAACCAGTGAACTGGGGAAAAATATTTTCACACCAGATATCTGATGGGGATTGATATCCAAAACATATGAAGAACTCATACAACAGTTGCAAAAATCCCCAAGGAACCTAATTAAAAAATAGACAAAAGACCTTAGATGTTTTTTTCAAAAAAAGATATTCCATGGCCAACAGGTATACAAGAAGTTGCTCAACATCATTAGTCATTAGGGAAATGCAAGTCAAAACCATAGTGAGATATTAGTTCACGCCTGTTTGAATGGCCATCATTCAAAAGACAAGAGATAAACATGGATGTTGGTATGATTGTAAGTTGGTATAGCTACTATGGGAAACAGTATGGAAGTTCCTCAAAAAATTAAAAATAGATTTACCATGTGAGCCAGCAATTCCACTTCTGAGTATATATAAAAAGGAAATGAAAACACTAATTCTAAAAGGCATCTGCACCTCTTGTTCATAGAAACATTATTTATAGTAACCAAGACTTGGAAACAACCAAAATGTGCACGGATGGATGAATGGATAAAGAAGATCCACATATATAAAATGGAATATTATTGAGCCACCATGTATGGTCATGGATGGACTTCAAAGGCTTTATGTTAAGTGAAATTAAGTCAGAGAAAGACAAATACTATATGATCTTACATATAGTAATCTACATAGAAAAAGAGAATTTGTGGATTTGTGGCTACCAGAGGTGAGGGAATAGGGATTAGAGGAAGATGGTTAAAAGGTACAAACTTCCAGTTTGAAGGTAAGTACTAGGGATGTGATGTACAACCTGCTGGCTGTGGTTACCATCACTCTATGATAGAAGGCTGTTAAGAGAGAGTGGACCTTAAGAGTTGTAATCACAGGAGACCTTTTCTTTTCCTTGTAGCTCTATGAGATGATGGATGGTCACTAAACCAATGGTGATTTATTTCACAATAGATGTTAATCAAACCATCATGCTGTATACCTTAAATTTTTACAGTGATGTATGTCAAATACTTTTCAATGAAACTGGGGAAAAGTTATCCTATACATTTAAAATCTTGCATGTGAAGAATAATTGTAGTTTAGTATAACATTTAAGACAGGTAATGTTTTATGAGGGCTGGGTGCCTTATGTAAAAATATATACTTTATCCTTAGCATCTAGAACATTTTTTAGATATTTATTTATTTTACTTTATTTATTTGGCCATGCCAGGTGTTAGTTGAGGCATGTGGATCTAGTTCCCTGACCAGGGATCGATCCTGGGCCCCCTGCATTGAGAGCTCAGAGTCTTGGCCACTGGATCACCAAGAAATCCCTAGAACTTTTTATAATTTTGGTTCTTAAAATTCAAATGCATTGTTTTAAAATAACCTAATTTCAGTTGAAGTCCTGTCTTTTGGGTAAAACATTTGAATTGCTTGACGGCTTTGTTTTTTGATAGTTCTGTGTGTATTTCTATTTAACAAGTACCTGTCAAGCTCTCTAGTTACTCCATTAATTTTTCTTTTAATTATATATGAGAAAACATTGTAAAAAGGGAATTAAAACAGATCTTCAGGGGTAGGATAAAACTTGGTTGCAGAAGTATTCATTAAAAAAAAAAATACATTGCCGTGTTTGTTTGGGGGATGTCTCTTTTTGCAGTGTGGCTTCCGTATAAATAGTTCCTCTGTCTTATTTCAAGTTACAGATGAATTTAAAATTATTTTGTGTTGTGTTAGAATCAAGTCAGTTGCTTTGCTTTTTGCAGTAATCCTGTAACAAAGTCTTGTTATGGTTAGGGTTGGTGCCATCTTCAAAATCTGCCTCCGGTCTGATTGTTTCACTGTTTCTCTAAGTATCATTTTGGCTCAGCCACCTAGGCCTGCTCTGGATTATGGCATTGGCATCCCGTGTGGTCTCTGAACTTCCACTCTTACACTTGAGCTCATTCTCCATAGACCAGCAGAGTCATCTTTTAAAACCATCAGTGGTACTTAGAACCTTCTAGTGGCCTCCTCTTCGCTCAAACAGCCACCGCCACCTGCAAAATTTCCACCTCACCTGTCCCCAACCACCTCTCCACAGATGCCGTCTGCACTTCACCAGGTCACTTTGCCGCAGCCACATCATCCTTCTTGCCCCTTGTTGAGCATGCTGGCCACGCTTCAGCCCTTGGGCCTCACCTGCTGTGGCGTCTGCCAGGATGCCCTTCCTTGTCACTGTAGACACCTGCCCGGAAAAGAGAGTCTGTTTCCCACCCACCTGGTCCTGGTCCTTTACCCAGCTTTGTTTCTTCTCACACTGAGCACACTGCCTAAAACTTTTCTCTCATTTTCTTGTTTTTCGTTTGCTTTCCCTGTAGAAAAGCAGGGCCTCTGCCCTGCCCATCCGTCTGTCCCAGTGCTCGGCACAGTGCCTGGCTGGTGCGCAGCCGAAGTTGCTGAATAGAAGATGCCTGTTGGCAGAAATGCTTCTCTTGTCTGAGTGCAGATAGGGCTTACCTGTTAAATATATTGATGTGCTTTTATTCCCTAGAGACCCTGAAATATGGCGTTTGGCCTGCTTGAAAGTTTGGGGCAGAAGCTGTATTAAACTTGTTCCGTACACATCCTGGAGAGAGATGTTTTTGGAAAGGCCCCGTGTTCGATTTGATGGTGAGTTGAACTCTTTAGAGCAACAGAGATCTGTTGTGCTGATTTTGATAAATACATAAGTCTTCATTTTTCTATACCAGACCTGAGTACCGTAAGCATATTTAGAGGAAACCTCAATAAAAATAAAGCTGGAAACATGTTACATGATGGTAAAAGTTTTTTATTAAGTTCTTTTTTAAAAATCTGTTTCTTTCTGTAGGCGTGTATATCAGTAAAACCACCTATATTCGTCAAGGGGAGCAGTCTCTTGATGGTTTCTATAGAGCGTGGCACCAAGTGGAATATTACAGGTACAACTGTAGTAACTCAGTGAGTGAAAATTTTCTCTCTCCAAGTGTTAGTGCATTAGTTATCAGACATTGATTTCGCGTGGCTTTTGCGTTTATAGACAAAATGGCCCCTGGTGTTTTTATCCAGTTTCTAACAGGAACTGCAGACAAAGAGCCAACAGATTAAGATAGATCAGGGAATTCCCCTTGGCTCTAGATCTAGAATTACTTTGTATTTTGGAGCTCCTCCTTGTCTTCTGTCTTATCAGAGCGCTTGGGCTGCTATTCAGGCTCATCCTCACCAGGTATCCACGTCACCGAGGAACAAGTCGGCTGTGCTGACTACTGTGGAGTAGACAGCATTGGGCCTCTGTTTTGTATGACGTTAGGTAGTGCTTTAGGGAGAAACACGCAGAACTTTAACAGAGCAATGTTTAATCCAATTTATTTCTATTCGGTGAGTGACACTAAAAGTCCCATGGCTCCCTCTAAGGAAGGTAACACACTGCTCTGTTTCTCTGCTGCTGGCCTCACGGGCCACGTCCGTGTCAGTGATGTGTGCCAGTCCTCTGGCCCGCGGCATCTCCCTTTCGGTTTCACAGCCATGCATAAGTAGGTCTGGGGACCAGGAAGTAGGGACGCGTTTCATATTCGCGCATGGCGTTCTGGTGTCTGCCTTGTCCCGCAGGTACGTAAGGTTCTTCCCGGATGGCCACGTGATGATGCTCACCACGCCCGAGGAGCCCCAGTCCATTGTTCCACGCTTACGCACCAGGAATACCAGGTGGTGGCCTTCTGCAGTTTCCTGTCCGCTTCACATTCTAGGTGGTAGCTTGCAGATTATGTAACTTATTACTGGATGATTAAAGAAGCAATCATCTGGGGCACTTGTGAAAAATACCTGATCCTGGGACTTATCTGGCAATCCCGTGGCTGGGACTTGGTGTTTTCACTGCTAAGGGCCTGTGTTTGATCCCTGGTCAGGGAGCTAGGATCCCACAGACTGCACAGTGTAGTTCCCCGCCACCCCCCGCCCCCCAAACAACAACAAATACCAACCCCTGGGCCTCTCCCTAAAGCCCTCCTTCAGTAAGTCTGGGGCCTTGGAAACTAGGTTTACTCACATCCTACCTGATTGTCCTCAGGCTAATTGAGTGAATACTTCTAACCCATTACTTTCTCAGTTACTTAAATACACATAACGGATAAAAAGATTTAAAGTGTTTTTTTGATTTTGCTTTTAGAACGGATGCAATTCTACTGGGTCATTATCGCTTGTCACAAGATACAGACAATCAGACCAAAGTATTTGCTGTGATAACTAAGAAAAAAGAAGAAGTAAGTATGCAAGGCAGAATTGGCAGT
The DNA here is from genome assembly GCF_003369695.1 of Bos indicus x Bos taurus. Lineage (NCBI taxonomy): Eukaryota > Metazoa > Chordata > Mammalia > Artiodactyla > Bovidae > Bos > Bos indicus x Bos taurus. The sequence continues at coordinate 26,069,751 of NC_040098.1, forward strand.
TTTCTTTTAATTTCCATACCCTGCTCATTCAAGAGTCTTCTTAAAATTTCTTTCTTAAAGTATAGTTGATTTACAGTGTTGTATTTAATCATTCAATCATTCTCAATTAGAAAGGATGAAACGTACTCTTTTATAAATTATACTGTTAAACAAAACGGGCGTTGACTTAACAGCGTATCTCTGAAGAGAACTGGAAGGTTTCTAAAATGTGGTTATTTTTTATCAAATCAACTTATTTGTCCTCCAGGTTTCCTATTTTGGCCCAGGTTTTTTACATGTGAAAATGTAAAGCCAGGATTTCCTGTGAAATAACTAGTATGATTATATATGACTGTATTTTTGGCTTTTCTCATTTTGAATCATAGGAGATTTCTTTCTAAATTGTCTCATATGGGTAATTCTTTCAGAGATATTTTTAGAATTTCAGTTTCTCCTGGAAATAAGCTAAAGTGAGATAATTTCCTTCTTCTTGTTCTTGCAAAAGGAAAAAAAAATGCCAAGCAAATACAATGGCAGAATCATGACATTCCAGAGTATTTTAAACTCTCTCATCAGATTAAGGGACTGATATTTTCCAGCTTTTCTCCATGTGCATTTTTTTTTAACCCTGGTTAAAAACCACAATGTGGACCCAAGAAGTTGTGAGGTAGTTAGAATAAATATTTCTGTGTTGTTCTTGTAATGAATATAGTTTCTGAACGAGGTTTGTCTTGTGTTGAGTCCACTCCCCACTCCCAGTGACCACATAGGGAATAGTTGTTGTTTTTTGTTCAGTTGCTCAGTCTTGTCCAACTCTGCGACCCCATGGACTTCAAGCTTCCCTGCCCTTCACTGTCTCCTGGCCTTTGCTCAGACTCATGTCCATTGAGTCAGTGATACCATCCAACCATCTCATCCTTTGTCACCCCCTTCTCCTCCTGCCCTCAATCTTTCCCAGCAACAGGGTCTTTTCCAGTGAGTCAGTCTTCGGATCAGGTGGCCAAAGTATTGGAGCTTCAGCATCAGTCCTTCCAATGGGAATAGTCAGTCCTTCATCTGTGAGTCCTGTGGCCCTTGGCTGTGGCTTCTCCAGCTCCCTCTGGCTCCTGGAATCAGGGGCTACAATCTGAAGGGCAGAGATTCTTACTATCATGGTGATCATAGCCTTGAGTTTCTTGAGATCAGAGCTGGGGAGTTGTGAGGCCCCCACTGTTAAAATGTTACCTAATAAGAGGGTTTAGGCACTCGCAACCTACGCCCAGTTTTCACTCCAGACTGGCGCAGTGAAACCATATGTAGTGTCGACATTCTTATGTTTTAGCAACATTCACAGAAGTGTGGTTCCAGTGAACCTTGTCACATCTGTTTCTCCGTAGACTAGTTTTCTGTTATTGCAAAAGATAAGTCATACTCTGCTCTTTCTGCCCCACTGTTTTCGAGTAGAAGAAAATATTAGGCCTAGAGATGGACGGGAGTTTGAGTTCCCATCTCCGACACTGACCCTGGGCTGCCCATCCTGGATCCTCATCCCCTCAACCATCACACAGCTACCATGCGGTTACATGTCATACCTAAGGTTGTCATCCCGATTGAGATAATGTGATGGAGGCAAAAGTCTTCTGCTTTTAGAGGCTCTCATGTATTTCCAGGCACTCATACATATACACTCATACACAAAAGTCTGTCTAGTCAAAGCTATGGTTTTTCCAGTAGCCATGTATGGATGTGAGAGTTGGACCATAAGGAATGCTGAGCACCGAAGAATTGATGCTTTTGAACTGTGGTGTTGGAGAAGCCTCCTGAGAGTCCCTTGGACTGCAAGAAGATCCAGCCAGTCAATTCTAAAGGAAATCAGTCCTGAATATTCATTGGAAGGACTGAAGCTGAAGCTCCAATACTTTAGCCATCTGATACGAAGAATTGACTCATTTGAAAAGACCCTGATGCTGGGAAAGATTGAAGGCAGGAGGAGAAGGGGATGACAGAGGATGAGATGGTTGGGTGGTATCACTGACTCGATGGACATGAGTTTGAACAAGCTCCGGGAGTTGGTGATGGACAGGGAAACCTGGCATGCTGCAGTCCGTGGAGTCACAGAGTAAGACATGACTGAGCGACTGAACCAAACTGATACACGTTGGCAGTTGATAACCAGTATAGCTGTCTATCCTGTGTGCAGATAACTATGTGATAATACGTTGCTCAGGTATTTCCGCATAGATGCAGCTCCATCTGTCTCTGTGTCTATCCGGGAAGTGAGGCCCCACTGTTGCTCACGCATCTCCCCTCTTACAGAAAGCACTTGACCATAAATACCGGTATTTTCGCCGTGCCCCTGTGCAAGAAGCCGATCAGAACTTTCATGTGGGGCTACAGCTGTGTTCCAGTGGCCACCAGAGCTTCAACAAACTCATCTGGATACACCACTCTTGTCACATTACTTACAAGTAGGTGAATGCCGTAAAAACTCAAGGGTACAGACGCCGTGTGCCCTTCCTGTCCAGCTGAGGACTCAGGTAGGGTTTGATTCCTCAGAGTTAATGTTCGATCACAAAGGAAAACCACAGTATAATCTTCTGCAAACCAAAGAAATAGCCAACCTGAAGAAAACTAAAAGTGGGCCCGGTGGAGTGTCCAGAGCTCCCCCTAAGGGTCCATGGACACGTAGGTGGGCACCTCCCCTGTAAGGTTGAGAGCAGCCCCCATGAGTCTGTCGGGGCCTGGCCACTAAGCTGCACGAGTGTGACTGCAGTCATTGGCTTTCCAAGGCAGTTGTGAAACACCTGAACTTCTTTCTTCTCCATGTTTCAGTCTCATCATTTTTCACCTTATTTCCATTTGGTTTATCCCCAGGGATTATACACAGATTTTAAAGTAAATTGTAGTTAGGAAAGGAAGTCTGCTGAGATGATCACCAGTGTTTCAAAGCCAAATTAGTGGTTCCTGTTTAAAGCCATTAGTGGTTCCTATTTTAAACTTTTTATCCTGTGAGTTAGGATTTACTAGTGTGAAACAGTGAATGAACAGATGAGAGTGTGTGAGAAAGGAACAGTACTGAAATGAGTAAAATGTAAGAATTAGGAAAGTGAAATTTCAGTTCATGTAGATACTGATGTTAGCTGTTGTGAGGTTTGGAAGAATATTGGTGTGTGCCCAAGGGTCATTCCATGCCAGTTGAGTCCAGAGTTCTGAGAGGCAGGTTGGAGGTCGGTCACCTTCCATCAGCCTCTCTGACGACCTCAATCAGGTTGCTGAAAGCTTCCTCAGTCACGTTTCCACCTTAGGAGTAATTCTTCCTACTCATCTGGGAGGTCTTGACAAAAAGACCATTTTTTCCTTGCTTCTCTCCATTATCTACTGGTCCTCCTGTCTTCTTTCTGCTTCTCTGAATAATTGTGAAGTAGAATTCTTTTTTTTTTTCTTTCCAAAGAAACTAAACCCAGAAGTAGAGCCAAGCAAATGATATTTATGAAGTCACTGGAATTTTCTGTTTTTGTTTATTTCTTTTCTTTTCTTTTTTTTTTAGGTGAAAAATAAAAGGCTGTGGTAATATATCACCTCCTTCCCCCTCAACCTGAAATTATGCTGTTGATTATGCAAATATTAAATCATTAAATTCTCTTCTAGGATTATAATTCTTTCTAAAATATGTTTTTTAACAAGAGCCATAAAATATCTAGAGCCTTTGACTTAGAAATTGTTCCTTGGGAATCTTTTCAAAGGGCATAAGGAAAGATATCAAAAACATTTACAATTGCCAAACACTGAAAACTAAATCCTCCAGCAAAGGGGGGATTAAGTAAATGTGGTAAAAGCAGACAGTGAAATATGCAGCCACAAAAATGGCTTCTGAAGATTTAATGATGTGAGGCAGTGCTTTATGTCATGATGTATAAAGCAGCGAAGTATGCCCTCAGCAGTGAAGCTCAGTATCAAGGTTGAGGCCCTGTCTGAGTGGGAATGAGTGATTTTTCTTTACACTTTTCTAATGTTTTTCGAATTTTCCACAATGCACCTATTATTTAGAATTGACTAAGATGAACTAAAAATGAAAAAAAAGGCTAATGCCTAAAATTAAACCCCCCCCCAAATGTAGACAGGAATTTTAAATGAGCTGAAATCTCCTTGTGATGAGTGACTGTGGGCTCTCTTTCCAGATCTACTGGAGAGACTGCGGTCACAGCGTTCGAAATCGACAAGATGTACACGCCGCTGCTGTTCGCCAGGGTGAGGAGCTACACCGCGTTCTCCGAGAGGCCGCTGTAGCCCTCACGTCCGCCCCCACCGCGTTGCATGAGTAAAAGTATATAGAGAAGCAGAGCAACCTAAGTTATAAATGTATATATATATATGATATATATATATGGAATTGGAACTTATTTTACATTGTCGGAGTTCTTTCAAGAAGAGTATTAAATTGATTATTTTTTTTATTTAAAGGGAAAATTGATTCTTGGGGTGTTTGTTTTGAAATTAAGTTGAAATTATTTTAAGTTTCAGGACACTTATGTTGTAAAAAACCACATGAGGTTTTAAATCATGCCCTTTTGCAAGCAGACCTCAGAGCAGGCTTCTGTCCCATAGGCTGTCTTCTGACCAATCAGCCCAGTATTGAAACGCGTCAGGGGAGCACCCCCATGGGATCAGCATCTATTTCACGCATGACATAGCATCTTTTAACTAAAAGCTCAAAATGTGAATCCCTGTTCTGAATTTGTTTGAAACTGTTTGACCAGTGAAGATCATAAATAAAAGGTTTCTTTCAAGAAAATGTATTTGGATAGCCTTTTTCAAACATCAGAGTAATGAACGGTCCTAAGGCAGCCAGCGAAGGCTCACAGATAAAGGAGTCATCTCAGTCTTTATAGGCAGCTACAGTCTGTAGTGTCTGTACCAGGACCCCATCCAGGCCCCCTACATGTGTGTGATATTAGGTGAGAAGAGAGGACTCCCTTGGGGCCAAGACTCTGAAAGAGCAGAAAGTGAAGTGAAAGTTGCTCAGCCATGTCCAAACTCTGCAACCCATGGACTGTAGCCCACCAGGCTCTGTCCATGGAATTTTCCAGGCAAGAATACTGGAGTAGGTAGCCACTTCCTTCGCCAGGGGATCTTCCCAACCCAGGGATCGAACCCAGGTCTCCTGCATTGCAGACAGGTTCTTTACTGTCTGAGGCACCAGGGAAAGAGCAGGAAAGGATCCTATAAACCCAGGGCTAGCTCCTCCAGATCTCAAGCTGAGAAAAGAGCCGGCCTTGATCTGTATATTAGCACCTTAGCTGCAGTGCTGAGTATTTCATTTCAAAGTTTGTGTCCGGCACAGTTCTACCAGGTTCAGATTTGGTTTTGACTCAAATACAGCTCAAGTCTCGTATTGTGTACTTTCAGAAGTTGATATCTGCCACCACGGTTGCTTTCCAAGTTCAGAGTGGCATTAAAAGATTCTTCATGAGTTCTACAGTTCATTGTGGGGACGGCCTTTTGAGAAGCTAATGTAATATTAAACGTGAAAACCGGACTTCCCTGCCTGTTCAGTGTTTCAGAGACTTCATGCTTCCAATGCAGGTTCAATCCCTGGTCAGGGAACTGAGATGAACATGCTGCAAAGCACAACCGAAAAAAAAAAAAGATGAAAACCATCCATCCAGTATGTGTTTAGGGAAAAGCATTCCATTTAGGTTGGCTTTCTGCAGCGGTCTGAGAGATGAGGAATGCAGGCATATTGCAAGAAAGTGCAAGCCAGTGAATTCTGTGCCAAGCTCAACCTCCACAGGAATGGGTAAGCCAAGACTGGAGCTAATTAACACTTAGTTAGGCTCACTGCCTTTGTGACACATTCCCTGATTCTACCAGGGCGCGTCCCTTTTTTGTTTTCCCAAAATACCCCATATTCCCACTATCCCAGCAGTTATCACACTGTTTTGTTTTTTTTTTTAAACATGTCAGCCTCCCTCCATAAAACTGGGTTCTTTGAGAACAGAGGGCTATTTCTCTTAAATTCCTGATCACAAAGCACCCCTGTGCTGTGAACATTAAATAAAATAATCCCTAGAAAATGGTACACATTCCAATGGGGCTCTAGATTTTTCAAATGAATGAATGCACTTTTTGACACTAGGGGGCGCTCTTGTCCCATTGTTAGTTTTTTTTTCCTAGTCAGGGTGAGGGAGGGAGCTGGTTTACACATTCACAGGAAAACGGGGGCATCCCAAATCCTTCTGATTGGCCTCCAAAGCTTCATGAGATAGGAGCTAAGACTTAAAGGGTGTGTCCAGAATGAAACTCCATCCTGAGGACAGAGCCCTGACTCCGGCTATGCATAACTCCTCAATCACCAACCAAGAACCCCGTTTTCTTGGCCAGTGTTTATCTGGCAGTTTGTCTTGGCTGTTGGAGGAAACTGAATATTCTATTTGGAATGAATACAAAAAGGATCCTGGGATGAATCATCATGGGGCAGGTTAGGGGGGTAGGCAAGATGGGAAGGGGCACAGAGTGGCCAACCTATCCCCATTTCACACACAAAGGGTCTGATTTATAATTATTGTGTGCTTGGGTGGCCCTGAGCCCTACTTCCCAACGTCTTCTGCCCAGTGCATCACCCCTAAATCCACTCAAAGCTTCCATAGCTGCACCTTCTGCTTCTGACTCCGATAGACATATAATTGTGGAATTGAGATTCACAAAACCTTGCAAGACTGATCTAAGATTTGACTGATGCCAGAGTCTGTGGGTGTGGGTGTGGGTGTGGGTGCAGCAGAGTGAGGGGGAGAGTGTGAAAATTTCCTCAACAGTATAGGCTTCTTTGTGTGTTGTGTTTGTGTGTTTAGTGTTTAATGATGTTAATCCCCTAGGTCAGACCTTTGTTATTCTCCTTTATGGGTTGTTTTTTTTTTTTTAATATGCATTTATTTTGGTTGCACCACACGGAGTGTGGGGTCTTAGTTCTCTGACCAGGGCTCAAACCCATGCCCCCTGCAATGGATGCGTGTAGTCTTAACCACTGGACCATCAGAGAAGTCCCCGAGGCTTCTTTCTAATGAAATGGATTTCTGTGCAGACTAACTTTTATTGCAACGCTGGAAATACATTCAACCCAGTTAACTGTGCACAGGCCAAAGGGGTAGGAAGTTGAAACCTACTATGGAAGCAAAGGTAACTGTAGTCATTTTATCGTCAAAATCAGGACACTTTTCAGGGGAAAGGAGAGTGTGTTTTGTAATTACGCTGAGACAACCAGCTAACTTGAGACTGTTCTGGGCAAGTGGGGATGGACAGTCATTCTACATACCAGGCATTGCCAAGGCTCTTCCACCAGCTTTTCATCAGATTTCACTTATAATGAGCTTATTTGTCCTTATCTCTTTTTCTTCCTCTTGACAGAAAAGATGCTAATGGTTTCCTAGTATGTGAAGTGACCGCTTTGGGCTCTAATAACTTCCCTCAGAATGTCACCAATGCCTGCATTTGATTGATGGGCAGGAATCACTGACCGCATGAAAAAGTGCTGAGTCTGTTTGTCCGTTTCCACTTTTCTCACATCTAGGATTCTGTTCAGAATCCCAGGTTACTGTGGACGGCTGCCAAAAGATGTCTTCTCTTTGCCTTGTGACTCGAATTCCCTCCAAGTGTCCGGCTAGAAGCCAGGTTTCCTGCCTTGTCCCTGCCTTCTCCCTTTGTTCCCGTCTGTGCGCTCCTACTCTGCATGACCATGGGGAGGAGTGGGTTTACTGGGAGCGCTGTGACATAGTGTGGAGCACAGACCACAGACTGGGTGAAGGACTTGAGCTCAGAGCACCTGGCGCAGAGCCTGAGGCATGTAGGTGCTCGACAGCCAACTCCCATCAGATCACCCTCGTCACTGCAGGACCGGGGAGCAGGGGAGGGGCGGCCTCTCTGGCATCTCTACCAGCACCGTGTCAGAGGACGAGTTCCCTGCCCAGGGCCCCCAAGTCAAGCCTCCAGGAATAGATGCTCGTACCATTCAGAACAAGTGACAGTTACAAACACCCAGGCTTCTTAGATTAAGGGTCTTTTGGTTAAGTATCCTTCAGACTTTAACGATTGCTTTGGGTCCCTGGGGTCTCAACAGGAGGGAAAGGATCTTATTCCATCAAATGTGAAGGCATAACGTTTCTCCCTAATTCAGAACTGAAAGGAAGAAGTAAGGAAATAGCGTAAAACAGTAGAAATGCCCTGGACTTTGGAGCTGGATAGCTCTGAGTTTGAACATCACTCTTACCAGCATTTATTATCTTAGTCAAAGACACTTAACACCTAGAGCCATATTTGTAAACTAGGGATAATGGTAACTAACCTGCAGGGTTGCCATGACAATGAAGTACTACACATCTTAAGCCTTGGCACAAAATAGGCTTTTATAAATGGAAACTATTATTACCTAGGATTATCTAAAAGAACAGTAACACTCACATAGGCGGGGAAAATAGCTCTGCGATTGTGAGCCCCCAGAAAGATTCTGAAACCATCAATCTTGAAACAAGCAAATAAATAAAGCCCAAAGACTATACTTGTGACCTAATCTAGACTGGGCAGTTTATATCAGAAATCCTCTTATCCTAGGGGAAGTCAGCTTATGACAAATCCATGACTGGTCTTGATCAGTTGGTGGGGTTTCCTGGAGTGTGGTCAAGAAAGATTTTGATGCTGAGTCTGAACTCGGAAGCATGTTGTGACTGATTAGTGATGCCTGCCTGGGTGCAGGACCGGGGGGCATGTGGTTACCCCCTGTTCCTCACTGACTGATGCATAAAAATGCTCTTAACACAGGCAAGAGTCTGGACTTCTAGAGCAGCACTCAGGCTTTGGGCAGCTCAGGGGAAGTAAATGGAGGGCCATGATGCTCCAGAGGCTGATAGAAAAGGAATGGTATGAAGATCATAGGAAATCCTTGATAGTGTACTGGGCAAATTTTCAGTGGTTTCCTAATTCTACCCAGGAGCAGCCCAAAAGAGGTAGGCAGAAGAGCCTGAGACCTGAGAGAGACAAGAAAAAACATGTTTAGCACCTATGATACCAGCTGGCATCATGCAAACTTGCTTGGCTCTCCTCTCTCTGGCAGGGTCCCCAGGAGGGCACGAATGAGCCACAGTGGGCCAGGTGGGCATATACTGGCTAGTGGGTCTCTGGGTGGCTTGTCTGAAAGGAATCAGCTATTGGACTCCTGCTGAATGTCTCCAAGAGGCCAGATCTTCCCATGACTAAAGAAGCTGGGTTATTTGTGAAATATCTATACCTTAAAAATTTGTATCAAATTAAAAAGACACACACAAACAAAAACCATCTGCAGGATGAATGGAAGCAACCAGTGTTTGACCTTCGGGGCTAAATCCAAAATCATGAGCTTTGCACTCTAGGCTCAGATGACTTCACAGTGACCTACCTTTCCAGGAGCCCTTCCTGCTTACGTCCTCGGCCAGCCAAGAGTAGTTCCGGTTCCCAGGACACTCCAGGCAGCTCCCTTCCTCTGCATCTCTGCTCTGCTGGCTCTGGAACGCCTTTTCTCCCAGCTCCTACAGCTCCACCTTGAAAGTTCTAGTCCTCTTCCTGGAAGTCTTCTCTGATTTGCCTCCAGCCAATGAATGATTAAATAATTACACACAATCTACTTGTGCTGGATGCTCTCAAAGGGTTATATTTCATCTCTGTTGTAGTTTCTATCATTCAGGCATGACCTACCCATCAGAATGCTTCAGAGAAAAGGTTTGATAATTATAAGCGACTTATGGACAGAGCTCCCTTCTCCAGCTCACCCCCCAACCACCACCACCACCATTAAACCCCAAGATCTGCCATGTGAGTGCCAGATGAATGTCAAGTCTTCTTGAGAGCTTCAACTTTGAGGGACTAAACTGAGTTTATCCCAGCCAGGCTGAACTTGAACCTGGAAGACCATGGCTGATTGACTCACTGGTCAACCCCTCCACCCCATCTCTCTGCCATTCCTCCGCAGTGTTCCACTCTCCTTTACCATGGCCAGCATCTCTTAGCTGTGTCCTTGATCACTCGGGGGCTCAGGCCAGGGAAGGTGATTGAACAAAGCACCACCCCACACCCCAGCAAGTAGATCCAGGTGCCAGTCCTGCTGAACTGATGGTGGGACACCAGCATCATCAAGAATGGGAAGAGATGCCTGAGGGAGCAGATCCTGGATTTGGTTCATTCAAATTAGTACTGATGCAACCACCTTAAAGCATTACACCTGGACTTCCGTGATACTGTGGATAAGAATCCGCCTGCCAACACAGGGATGTGGGTTCAATCCCTGGTCTGGGAAGATTCCACATTCGCTGGAGCAACTAAACCCACACACCTATGCTCCTAGAGCCTGCTCTCTGCAACAAGAGAAGCTACCACAGTGAGAAGTCTATGCACTGCAATGAAGAGTAGCCCCCTGGCTGCAACAAGAGAGAGCCCATGGGCAGCAACGAAGATACAGCACAATCAAAAAAAAAAAAAAATTGGACCCAAGAGGGCCCTAGACATTAAGATCAAAGGAAGAAACTGAGGCCCAGAGAAGTGTGGCTTGCTTGAAGAAGGACAAGGCAGAGAGTGTCTTCAAGAGGATCCAGGATGCCTAACTCCAAACTTGAGGACTGTTTTCCACTAAGCCAGAGATTTGCCACTAATGTTTGAAACGTTCTGATAAAAACATAAGTGAGATATTTCAAGGCCACATTTTCCAAAGAGTCCATTCTGCAGCTATGCAAAGCTGGGACACTGGTTTGCCTTCTGGCCTTGGTGAATGGAGCATTTGGAGAGTAACCTGTGCTGTCCCAGCCATCCCCACCCTTGGGCCATCTCCTTACCGGAAGGGATATGAGTGTGGCGTGTCTGCATCCACATGGTCCAAACTCTGAGCCAAACCTTGGTCACAAGAGTGGACGAAATGAGAAAATGCTCCCAAGTATTTTGTTGTGATGAGTCTTGCTCTGCTCTCCATCACATCTTGCCATGTTTCCCTGGGAACATTCAGATAAGGAAGAAGTGTGTTAGTGTTAGTTGCTTAGTCTTGTCCGACTCTGCAACCCCACGTAGCCTGCTAGGCTCCCCTGCACATGGGATTCTCCAGGCAAGAATACTGGAGTGGGTTGCCATTTCCTTCTCCAGGGGAACTTCCTGACCCAGGGTTTGAACCCAGGTCTCCTGCATTGCAGGCAGATTCTTCACCCTCTGAGCCACCAGAGAAGCCCCCATATAAGGACGAGCTTCCATTTAAATCAAGAAAAAAGATTAAACTGTTGCCTTCTCATGACCAACCTGGGAACCTTTGCTGCAGAGTAAATCAATGTAGGAAGGGATCTTTGGATGCTAAGACAAGACCTTTATGTTTGTCTTCTTGTTTTAGTTGCTAAGTTGTATTTGACTCTCAGAGACCCCAAGGACCAGAGCCTGCCAGTCTCCTCTGTCCATGGGATTTCCCAGACAAGAACACTGGAGTGGGTTGCCATTTCCTTCTCCAGGGGATCTTCCTGACCCAGGGATCAAACTCACATCTCCTGCTTTGGCAGGCAGATTCTTTACTGCTGAGCCACCTGGGCAGCACTATCATCACCTTACAGACAAGGAAACGGAGACTCAGAGCAGCTCAAAGCCATTCACCCATTAATTAGCAGTCAAACAAATGGGCCGGGCCCTGTGCTGGGGTCTGGAGAACAAACAGACCCAGTCCTACCCTCAATTTGCTTCCAGCGTAGCAGGGAAGAGACTGTCAGTAAGTTACAGGAAGCTAAAGGGACACAGACTGTGCCTCCCCAAATATGCCACTTTGACGTAAAGATTGCTTTGAGCTGAATGCAGTTGAGAAACAATGGACTGCAGGAAAAGCTCTCTGCCTTCCCCCTGATTACCTAAAAGTCGGGAATAAATTTCCCATGTGAAGGTGCCACCCTCCCCTCCAGCACCAGGAAGAGCCAAATGACTTTTCATCACTGGAAAGGACTCTAGACTCTCATTAGTTCAGGGATGGCACGGAGAGGAATCCACATCACAAACCTTCCTAAAATGACCCTCATCTTCCATGAGTTTTCCTGTATGTCTACCACCCCATCATGCACCGCACCTGGAAGCTCAGAGGCCTTCTCTGTCTCATCTCTTCTCCACAGATGTATTGTCCTTTGTATTAACCTCTGGGTCTGACCACCTCTGTGGGGTTTTCCTTTCATTCTGTAAGGCCCTCAATATGCATTTGAAATAAATCACTTTAGTCAGTTCAACTGGCTTCAGCAGTTTTATCTCAAAGCCCCCAGCAAGAGTACTGGAGTGGGTTGCCGTTTCCTTCTCCAGGAGATCTTCCCAACCCAGGGATTGAACCCAGGTCTCCCGCACTGTAGGCAGACACTTTACCGTCTGAGCCACCGGGGAAGCTCAAAGATCTGAGAGGGTAGAGGAAAAAGCTTCCCTCCCCCATGAAATCTCTGACACCCAGTCCTGTGTTCTTTCTACTTCTCCAATACACTGACACCATACTCCTGAGTCAGGAGAATGGGAGTGCCCAGGTCCGTTACTTAATCTTCAGTCTTTATCTGCTTTTTTCACCCAAAACTGACCTTGTCACCACCCCAGATGCTTCCCCCAAACATGCTTTGTTTCTTGAGGTGAAGATGAAGACCTGGATCTCCATGGCCAGTGTTTCATGGGTTTCCCAGCAGCATCTTTCAGGGTTACTAAGAGCCCAAAGCACGCTGCTCCACCTATATCTCATCTATGCCATGATGATGTGACTTGACGAAAGAAACTGAAAGCCAGAGAGACAGCTTCATATTTTTGCTTATAAGACAATCATTTAGCCATGCAAACTATGGCAGGCTCTGATGGCTTCTGAGAAATGCCGAGCATTTCTAAAAAAAGCTATCATTAAGAGTCATCCTTTTGATCTCTATTCACCTGAAGCATGTTTCCACACCCTGCCCAGAATTCTTCACCTCACCTCATGGAGTGCCTTGTCTCCATCCCATGGTTAAGCCCTGGTGGCTTTTGCTACCACAGAACCAGTAAAATGCTGAAGGAGGAGCCACAGAGATTCCAATGAAACAGCAGACAGCATGACAGTTGATGTGCAGAGGTGTGTGTGTTTGTGTGGGAACCTCGGGGACACAGAGGAGTACTGTCCGGGTGGTTTTGCCAGGTTCTCATGGTCCTTAATGAACGTCACTGGATGTTGTGAGTTTTCAACTGCAGCCCTGAGTCCTCTAAGCACTGAGTGACTGGCGCAGCCCTGATGCACCTTAAGCTCACCTGCTTGGGTATCAAGGATGCTGATCACATTAGCAGTTTGCCCTGAAGTCTATCTCGCCTGCTGTGCGTCGCCTCCCCAGAACTTATCCATCCTTTCTCTGCAAGGATGACCAACATCTCCCCAATTCCTCCACCCCCCTTGAAAGCTCCTTCTCCTGACTGATGCTTACTCAACATTGTCTCCTGGGTGTCCTTCTAAGTTACAAAACATCTCAGAGCTCAGTTCTCTTGTTTGTGAAATGAAGACAATCACACTTTCTGCATTGTTGTTTAAAGGAATAAATAATGTCTAGAAAGCATTTGGGACCATATCTGGCACATTCTACATTCTCAATAAAAAAATCTCAGAGTATTTCTATCAATTGATGAATGGATAAATAAGATGTTGTTTTTTGGTCACTCAGTCATCACTGGTGTATATACAAACACACACAATGAAATACTATGCAGCCATGAAAAAGAATGAAAGCTTGCCATGTGCAGCAACATGGACTGACTTGGAGGGCATTGTGCTAAGTGAAGTAAGTCAGAAAGGAAAGTACAAATGCTATATGATATCATTTATATGTGGAATCTAAAAAATACAACAAACCAGTGAATATAACAAAAAAGAAGCAGACTCACAGATAATAGAGGACAAAATAGTGGTTGCCAGTGGAGGGGGAAAGGCAATAGGGGTATGAGACTGGGTGGTACAAACTATCCGGTGTAAGGTAGGTTCAAGGATATATTGTAAAACATGGGGAATAGAGCCAATATATTGCAGTACCTATAAATGGAATGTAACCTTTAAAATCGTATAAAAAAATAAAAATTATGTTTAAAAGTCTCAGAGTATTTAACCTTCTCTCCCAGCCTTCATGAAAAGCTTTCAGCATCTTAGGATGGAGTCGGATGGAGTCTGGACAGTTCAGACTTGAGTTCCTTTCAAGGCAGTTTTCCATCTGCCTTATAACTGGAGCAAAACCAAATGGTTCCTAAGATCTGGGAAAAGGCAGGTCCGTGGAAGGTCTGCTGGGGGCATATGAGGAGCCTGAGCTGATAGCAAACTAGACACAAGCTCTTTACTCTCTTGGGGAAAAGAGAACAGGGTTCTGCTCCATCGTGTGCACGAGAGGAAAATGCTGACGTGAGGTCACACAAAAGGAACATGAAGGAATGAGAACGCCAGGCTGCGCATCTCAGCCTGCGTCAGCCTGAAGGACGCTGTGTCTCGCGGTTACTGTCCAGTTCCTGTATTTTATTTTGTGCCAGAAGGAGCACAAGCTCTCTGTGACAGCTAGATAAACAACCCCGAGGCTGAGCAAACGAAGCTCAGATTTCCAAAATAATTTTTTCTTCGCAGGGCAATGGAAGCTAGGTCAGATATGTTTCTTCTCTCCTGGTCAAGGGAAAAACTTCCCTGGAGAAAGTGTCCATCCATTTGTGGGATGGAAGGATAAACCACTGAAATCCTCTAGGCCAGTAGCCTCCTCTTCTCATCGGACAATGCTCTCAATTTGAGGGAGGGATTCTGGTCAAAATCCATGCGCACGATGAGTCTTTCTATTTTGAACAACAGAATGAGAATTTGAGAGTTGGTTCTGGTTTTAAAATTGATTCCCTCCTCTGTTTCTGAATCCCACATGCAATTATTCATCCTCCATTCCATCTCCTCTAACCCTCCCCATCACACACTCTTTTAATTGAAATTATAGTAGCTCCAGTCACTTGCCAATGCAGGAGACCTGGGTTTGATCCCTGGGTTGGAAAGATTTCCTGGAGAAGGGAATGGCTACCCACTCCAGTATTCTTGCCTGGGGAAACCCGTGGATAGAGGAGCCTGGTGGGTTACAGTCCAGGGGGTGCCAAAGAGTCGGATGTGACTGAGCTACTAACACTTTTACATTCATAGTTGATTTACAATGTTGTGCCAATCTCCATTGTACAGCAAAGTGACTCAGACACACACATATATATTCTTTTTTAAAAATATTCTTTTCTAATGTTTCATTCCAGGAGATTAAATATAGTTCCCTGTGCTATACAGTAGGACCTTGCTGTTTATCCATTCTAAAGTAATCGTTTGCGTTTACCAACCCCAAACACCCAGTCCATCCCTCTCCCTCCTTGACAAACACAAGTCTGATCTCTATGTCTCCCTCACCCGCTCCTGAAGAGTCTCTGCATCTCACTCATGCCGTGAGCTTGGAGGTACCCAACTGGCCACCAAGATAGTCATCTTTCAACCAAGCCCCGATGTCCAGGTCCAGTTTACCTTTGACCTCTACTGGTAGGGCTGGTTGACAAAAGAAAGCAATGACTGATAAAACATTGTCAGGAGTCAAGGCCACTTAGAGGCAGGCAACACCTAAAACTAAACTAAACATAACTAAAAGCTATGGGACTTCCCTCATAGCTCAGCTGGTAAATCATCTCCCTGCAATGCAGGAGACCCGGGTTTGATTCCTGGGTTGGGAAGATCCCCTGGAGAAGGAAATGGCAACCCACTCCAGTATTCTTGCCTGGAGAATCCCATGGACAGAGGAGCCTGACAGGCTACAGT
Source organism: Bos indicus x Bos taurus (assembly GCF_003369695.1). NCBI lineage: Eukaryota > Metazoa > Chordata > Mammalia > Artiodactyla > Bovidae > Bos > Bos indicus x Bos taurus. Next base: position 26,085,529 of record NC_040098.1, read on the forward strand.
TCATGGGATCGAAACAGTCGGACACGACTTAGCGACTAAACCACTACCATCACTAAAAGTGAAGCATGGGAAAAGGACTTGGGATTGGGGAGGGCTGGGTAGGGATGGCTGTGATTTGTAAAAGGTTTTTTGGTCCCGTCTGATGTTTCAGGCTCTGTTCTTGTTTTGCTAAATATCAAGATTGTCATTTCTAGAGATAAGGTTTGGGGCAGGGGGTGGGCACTGTGCCTAGTTTGGCACATGTGAACTAGCTGAAATATCCAGAAAGCCTTGGACCAAACAGAAACTGAAGTTCCCACCCAGGTAGGGCCTGTTCCCTGACAATTTCTTGAGGTGCAGGGGGAGCCTCCCAGACCCAGGAGTGTCCGCCATGCCCATGGCCTCACCCCATACATAGCCTGCTCCACCCTAAGCCTGTCTTTTCTTTTTTGCCTTTTGAATATTCAATGGAGCCTAATTTAAAAGGCCCGTCTTTGTGATCGCTGTGGCTGCCAAACAGTCCCCAGTCTAAAACGTACTTTGGATCCTGTGCAAAAGTTTGAAATTCCATGCGTTGTGGTCAGGGCCTGTGTTAGGTTATTTTGACCACTGCACCGTTGTAGTAAGGACTAGCATTCAGGGCCTTCCTTTGCTTCTGTGAGTTACACAGATTCAGATGTCTTGCTACTTGGGTATATATAGTAGGCTTGTAATATTTTTCAACTGAAGACCTAGTCCTTGTCCTCAGGGAACAGTAAGGCATCCTTGAAATGACCTGAATTCAAAGCACCTGATGAAATTGTGATTCTGATTGTGCTCTAAAGGAAAGAATTTCTCTTCTCTGCAAAGATATAAACACAGGCTGGATAAGCTTCTATTTAAGAAGTTATCAAGTAGATTCATGTCTGTTCAGATACTTGCACAAGCAACCTTTAAACTTTGTTCCAACTCTTGGATCCAACGGTTACATGTCTCTAATTGGTTTTTTACACTCAAGGACCAGGCAGGATTGGGGGCTGCAAACTCCTGGGACTCTCCAAGTAGTGGTGAATTTCATGAGACACTTCTTCCTAGAAGTTTGAGCCAAAATGTTTAGCGAGCAGAGACACCTGTCTTAGAGCATGGAGGAAAGGCATTTTAGGTACTAATAAATAAATTTAATGCAGCAATGAAAATATCAAAGTTCAGCTACACACAGCAATATGATGATCCTTCTGGCTTCCCAGCCAGGATGTGAATCACCCCTCTGTCCAGGGCCTCCACACTGTATATGCTACCCACCCGGTAGTCACTTGGTGGCCATGTTGGTTATCAGACAACTGTTACAGCATCACCATCCTTGTGTTCAAATAACCCTTATTTTACTTAATAATTGGAAAAGGAAATGGCAACCCACTCCAGTGTTCTTGCCTGGAGAATCCCATTACTTAATCCCATTACTTAATAATGGTCCCAAAGTGTAATAATAATGATGCCAGCAATTCAGATATTATCTTTCTTCTGCTGCTACTGCTAAGTCGCTTCAGTCATGTCCGACTCTGTGCAACCCCATAGACGGCAGCCCAGCAGGCTCCCCCGTCCCTGGGATTCTCCAGGCAAGAACACTGGAGTGAGTTGCCATTTCCTTCTCCAATGCAAGTGAAAAGTGAAAGTAAAGTCACTCAGTCGTGTCCGACTCTTAGCGACCCCATGGACTGCAGCCCACCAGGCTCCTCTGCCCATGGGATTTTCCAGGCAAGAGTACTGGAGTAGGGTGCCATTGCCTTCTCCGGATATTATCTTACTGAACCTAATTTATGATTTAAGTTTTGCCATAGTTATGTATGGGCTTCCCTGGTAGCTCAGTTGGTAAAGAATCCACTTGCAATGCAGGAGATCCAAATTCATTCCCTGGGTCAGGAAGATCCCCTGGAGTAGAAAATGGTGACCCACTCCAGTATTCTTGCCTGGGAAATCCCGTGGATAGAGGAGCCTAGCGGACTACAGTCTATGGGGTCGCAAGAGTCAGACACGTCTTAATGACTAAACCTCCATAGGGATATATATAGGAAAAACTTAGTATATATAGAGTTTAGTACTCTCTGTGATTTCAGGTATCCATTGGGGGTTTTGGAACATACCCACACCCTGGATAAGGGAGGATTACTGTATGCAGAGAATATCTCTAATCTTTGGAAAGCAGAGAAGAAAATAGTCCACGTTGCCTTAAGAAGGACACTAGGAGCCCAGTTTTGTATCACATGCATTTGTTACTATTCAAATAGAAAAGAGCATTTATTTTGAAAATATTCGCTGATTGCATGGTTCTTTCCTGATTTTATGTCTGGGCGCACCTTTATTGTAAAGTACTTCAGCAAAAAAATGAACTGGCATTCAAATAAACTGCCTGACCATGGCCATGTTAATTATACAAGGACTCTTCTAAGCAAACATTTTCAAGCACATATTTGGAAACTGTGCTGTTCAACACTGTAAAAATAAAGATAAATGGGACAAAACTGGAGCCCTCGTGGAAGGGGAAGATAGGGAGGAGAGGAGGAAGGAAAGGAGACTGTTTGGTGCCCCTGGAATGTCTCTTCGTGTAGCCGTTTAATTTTTCTGCTCTTTGTCTTTAGGAAATAGGGTTGGGTCTTATCCCTTGCCTTGATGAGTCTTAGAAATCAACTAGGGGACACATCTTATAAACCAACTCTGTATGTTTCATACTAGACAAAGTGCTAACTACTTCAGTGGTAGCATCTTCATCTTTCTGCTCCTCTGAAGCTCTTTCACTCTCTCTGGTCCTTCGTTCCAAGAAGGCTTAGCTGAGATCCTGGGTAGTTGGCTTTTCATGTCTGCTTGGTTTGAGGTCATTTAAAGGACATTGAAAATGGAACAGATAATGCAGCTTAGATGCTGAGATTCCCAAATATTGTGGGGGGAAAAGAGCAGAGGAAATTGCCTGCCACAGGTTGGACAAGTTTTCAATCCTCACTGTGGAGCACTCTAGTACTCCTGAAGTCTACTCTAGAACTCCTGAGGACTCCCTTAGTACTCCAGCACCCCTGAAGACTCCTCTAATACTCCTATAGTACTAGAGTGGAGGAGGACAGGCCAAGATTTTACTCACATTAAGAAATAAGTCTTGCCTTCTGCTTGCCATTGTCATTCTGACTTATCTGTGGTTGCCTTTTGAAAACTACTTCCTACAGAAATTCTTCCAACTATCCCCTCCAGCTTTTTAAATGGCTATAAAAGATTTCAGCCATTTTTCTCCCCCAGTTTTATTGAGATATAATTTTATTGATATAGTTGACAAATAACATTGTATAAGTTTAAAGTGTACACCATAATGCCCTGATACATGCATATACTGCAAAATGTTTACCACATTACGAGTGGTTAATATTCATCACCAGACAGTTATAGCTTTTTTTCCCTTGCAATACTTTTTAAGCTCTATTCTCTTAATTTTCAAATATATGGTACAGTCTTGTTAACTATGGCACAGACTTGCTAACAGTCATGTTGTACCTCACATCTCCAGGACTTATTTATATTAAAACTGGAAGTTTCTACCTCTTGATCACTTTCACCCAGTTTTCCCAGCCCTCACCCTCCGCCTCTGAAAATCACAAATCTGATCTCTATTTCTTATAAATCTGGGTATTTTAATATTCCACATGTAAGCAAGATCATACAATATTTGTTTTTCTCTTTCTGGCTTAGCATAATGCCCTCAAGGTCCATCCATATTGTTGCAAATGACTTGATTTCCTTCTTTTTTACAGCTCAATGGTATATATATATATATATATATTTGTATATATATACATGCACCACATTTTCTTTTCCCATGCACCTGTCTTGGGTCGCTTCCATGTCTTGGCTACTGTAAATGATGCTGCAGTGAGCACAGTGGTGCAGATGTCTCTTCAGGATAGTGATTTGGTTTCATTCTGTTATTTGTCTAGGAGTGGGATTACTGGATCATCTGGTATAGTTCTACTTTTGATCTTTTGAGGAACCTCCATACTGTTTTCCACAGTGGCTGTACCAAATGACACTCCCGCCAGCAGTGCACAAGGGTTCTGATTTGGATCATCTTAAAGGACAGAGGTTTAGAAGCATCTCATTGTTGCAGTGATCCAAACCCAGGCACCCCATTTCTTCATCAAAATCCCATTTGTTGCTCTTGCCAGGCAGGGCATATTGATGATAAGGCTGAGAGGTGTGGGTGAGGAGAAGAGGGTCTTCCTGGGGTGAATGGCATGTGGTGGGAGGGTGGTAGCTGTTAAAATCCACAGGCACCTTCTCTTCATAAAGTTCACCCCCTTGATTTGGCCATATGGGTGGATAGCTGGATTTGACTGCTGGTGGTTCCACTGGAACCGGCTGGTGGAAGGGTTCTGAAGAGCTCTGGGAAGGGGAGAAGTCGTAGGGCCAGCTGGTCAGAGGAAACGGGTAACTGGGGCAACTATTGTCATTCAGAGGACTTCGTCCCAAAGCCACATTCTTATTCCATGTCTGCAGATCACTGTAATCAGAGAAGACTCCAGAGATGGAGGGCTGGAGCAGGTCTCCACTGCTGGAGACCCGACTGTGGGACAAATCCCATTTGTCGTAGAGCTGAGGGGGGCCCAGAGTGGGAGTGAGGTTTGCCAGCTCAGAGGTACCCCCCAAACCATAGCTCTCGGTGAAGGATGAGCCGTCATTCCATGCCTTCTGCTGGGGAGTGTAACCTATCACGTGTCCGCTGTAACCAGGAGGCAGTTGGACAGCTTCCTGGAAAGACCAAGTTAAATTTTCCCAACTTTGTGTTTCACCTGGAAGAGGCTGGAAAGACAAAAGCTCGTGTTAATAAGTTAAACTCACCCTCCTACCCCAGGCACCCATGAGTGACCCTGCACAAGTAAGTGCTCTGTGCATTTTCCTCATTCCCTACATACTCGAAGCACAAACACACTTAGGGCTTTGCACAAGCACACAAGGCCTGCAAGAACTCAAGGCTGCTGCCATTTCAACGCGAAATCTGACCAACCAGGAAGGGCTGCATGGCCCTTCTTTTACTCGAAAGGGAGAATGTTTAGAACATTCCACCTCAAATGCAAATCTGAAACCCTGATTGCCTCTGTGAGAAACTTGTAAGGGGCTATGTAAGACAAATCAAACCACAGCTTCAGAGTTTTACATTATCCTCAGAGGAATCTCAACTTCCTCCTTGACTTCTCTACTTTTTAATGGATTCCAAGAGTTTATTTTTTTTCTCAAAACTCCAAGCTCACTTTGTTGAATCACAGACCTCTGGCATATGATGTGGTCAACTTCTTTTTCTAAATGGAGAAAGTATATCATTCTCCAGTTAATCACAAGAAAAGAATCTGCTTGAGGACTAAGTTATCTTCTTGTTTATGTAAAACTATTGACTAATAGGGCTTTCTTGGTGGCTCAGTGGTAAAGAATCTGCCTGCCAATGCAGGAGACGCAAGTTGGACCCCTGGGTTGAGAAGATCTCCTGGGAAAGAATGGCAACCCAACCCACTCCATAGTCTTGCCTGGAAAATGCTATGGACAGAGGAGCCTGGCAGGCCACAGTCCATGGAGTCACAAAAGAGTCGGACACAACTTAGCAACTACACAACCACAACAACTGAGGAATAAGAGGATGGAGTTGGAAAGACCGACCAGGAAGGACGAGTGAGAAGAAACCTCCTGCAACTTCTGCCAGGGTTGGTAGGTGGGATAAGGGACCCGTTGCTGGGATTCAGGGGCTCCTATTTCCCTGAAATTGTGACTCAAATTATGACTATTTTTCCTTAAGGTACATTAGAACCTCCAAGGATGGACTGGCTCAATTTCTGTACTCCTGAAACGTGGACCATTGACCAGTAGAAAAAGTATGCTGCATGCTTGTTCAGTCACTTCAGTTGTGTCCACCTCTTTGTGACCTTATGGACTCTAGCCCACCAGGCTCCTCTGTTCATGGGATTCTCCAGGCAAGAATACTGGAATGAGTTGCCATGCCTTCCTCCAAGGGATCTTCCCCACCCCAGGATTGAACCTGCATCTCTTATGCCTCCTGCATTGGCAGGCGGGTTCTTTACCACTAGCAGCACCTGGGAAGCCTAGGAAAAAGTATAGGAATTAGTAAAACACTATTAAGCAGACAAACCCTACCTACAGTATAACACCCAGAAAGCCATGAACATCACAGCACAGTTTGACCGTGGGGAGAAGTGGGCATCCCCACATCCCCAGATGACCACTGTTTTCAAAAACTGCCTGGTTGTTTCATCTTGGTGAAGTGCACTAAGGAAATCATTGGCTTTGGGGGAGAATGAAGAAGTATGAGGCTCAGATTTTATGCAGATCATTTCTTTTTGGTTCTAGCAGAAATACAGAGAGTGCCAAACACAGGTTAAGTACTAATTCAGGTCTCTTTTTAACTATAGTAGGGAAGATGATTCTGAAATTATATGGACTTTATGGTTGAGGGCATGCTACAAGGATGGTAGACATTAAGAGGAAAAGTATTCATAGTCACATATTCAGTTTCTTTGCCAGATGCTAGCTCATAGGTGAGCCTGAAGATATATGATTTGGGGCTCTCCTTTGTAGGTTCAAAGACCTGCTATAGATTCTGCCTAGGAATTTGTGCTCAGTCGTGTCTGACTTGCAACCCCATGGACTGCACCTTCTAGGCTCTTCTGTCCATGGAATTTTCCAGGTAGGCATATTGGAATGGGTTGCCATTTCCTATTCCAGAGGATCTTCCTGACCCAGGGGTAGAACCCATATCTCTTGGGTCTCCTGTATTAGCAGATGGATTCTTTACCACTAGCGGCATATGGGAAGCCCTCATTTGTAGGTGATGACAGTGAAATCTACTGCTGCCACCACAGGGCTGGCAAGTCCCCATATATTTTGAAGATGCATGGAGCAAGGTTACCTTTATCTCTGGGCTCTGTTTCAGCTTCGAGGAGACTGAGGAAGACGCCGAGTGCGTTTTCTTCACTGCTCTTCTGGCCTCGGCTTCCAATTTGGTTTCTGGCTTTGGATGGTCATGCTCTCCCTTTGACTTAAAGGAGAAGAAGCAGTGAAATAAACAACTAGACGTACTTTATGGTATGTAAACTCTTATCCTGTTCTCTGCTGTCGGACTGGGTGCTGTTGCAGTTGACTGTTGTCACAAGATCAGAGCAACCTTTTAATATCCTCCCAGGGTTGGATAGCATCACTGATTCAATGGACATGAGGTTGAGCAAACTCCGGGAGACAGTGAGGGACAGGGAAGCCTGGCATACTATATGCAGTCCATGGGGTTGAAAAGAGTCGGACACAACTTAGTGACTGAACAAGAAGCCCACCAACCCGCCGGCCTTTGCTGATGGCACGCCTTCTTTGCACGGTGCCTCTCCCCAGCCCTGCCACGTCACATTCATAGTGATAATGAGTAACACTGATTATACATATTCTTGAATCTTCAGCGCAATGCTGTGAGGGCCACACCATCACCATTACCCCCAGCTTACAGAGTAGGAGGCGATGGAGGCATGGAGAGATTTACCACCTGGGAAACCTCCACCAGTAAAGTGGGGAAACTGGGATCCAGAGTGTGCCAGAGCCAGCCAGCTGGAGAGCCAACTGTTGGCCATTCAGGTATTTTGTGAGCTGGTTGTTAAAAATGGCTTGACACTTTGCTGTACACCTGAAATTAACACAACACTGTAAATCGACTATGGGTGTGCGTGCATGCTCAGTCATGTCTGACTCTTTGTGACCCCATGGACCACTAGGCTTCTCTGTCTATGGGATTTTCTAAGCAAGAATACTGGAGTGGGTTGCCGTTTCCTCCTCCAAGGTACCTTCCTCCAGGGATCAAACCCATGTCTCTTGTGTCTCCTGCTTTGGCAAGCAGCTTCTCTAACACTAGCACCACCTGGGAAGCTCCCCACAAATCAACTATACTCCAATAGAATTAAAATTTTTTAAAATATATTTGTTGGAGATACTGAATGAACAAAGAGGAAAGCAAGGAAAGAAAATTTCAGGTCGTCCTGCGCAGTTCTACCAAAGAGATCTTTCCAGAGAATTTCTGTCAAGCTTAATATCTTCATTCTCTATTACCTTCAATATTAATTTTTGATATGCTTTTGCCATGAAACCCTGTGTTCAACCTTATGATCATGTAAGTATTATGAAAAAATGTATACTAAAATAATTAACTTAAAGAAAACCAACTTGAAATCACCCATGATGAAAATAGTTATATTCCAGAAGTTGGCAAACCCTGTACATTCAGAGCATTTTCTTTTCAGAGGCAGGTTTAGGAAGGACTCAGATCCAAACAGTCCAGCTCTCAGGGTCCATTGTTTCTACCACCTCCCTGGAGAGGACCCCTTAATACCACATTTTACCAAAAACTGGGGCTTAGGGGAGTAACGCAATGTGTCCACGTTTACTGGTCTGCGGAAGGCCAGTGCACGGGGGCTCATGTTGCCGACAGCATGTCGCCCCCTTGGAACCTGGGCTCTGCCCTTGGATCCTCTCTCAAGGTTCAGGGTACAGACGTTCATTTGCCCAGAGGGTTCCCCCAGGGAGGGTGCAGACTCCCCTCCACTTGTGCCTCTCCCGGAGGCAAGTCTCCCTCGTGCTCTGTGAACAGTTCTTGAAGTAAAGAGAAACGGAATCGCTAACGTAAATCCAACCTGGAAAAATATGAAGCGTCCGTCGTGCCTCCAGAAGTTGGTGACGGGAAAGCCCCCGTGGCCCCGGCAGGGAATGAGCTTCAGGGGCCCGTCGCAGTTGGGACAGCGTTTTCCTACAAAAGAGCAGAGGAAGGTGACCACGCCCGGCAGAGCCCGGCCAGCGGACCCCTGAGTCTGTGCAGCTCTGCCTGTGTCAGACTTGACTCCTGCACAGCAAAGAGTCCACCTGGGCACAGTTTCACAGACCTTCACCCACTGGGCATGACTCCCGGGCCTAGGAGACCAGACCACTAAAGCAGCCCAGGTCAGTCTCAGAGGTGGTAGAGGAAGCAGTTACTTACTGAGAGGAATATTTTACAGGTCGGGGGTGGGCAGGAGGTGGGAGCTCTTTTAAGCAAAAAAAAAAAAAAAAATCCTTCTCTCCTTATTTACCAATACTTCAAATTCTTTGTAAAGAGGAAAAAATCCTTTCACTTCACAATTTGAACTAAGGGTCAAGGAGCAAAACCACATGACAGAGAGAATGCAGCTGCTAAATTTCCACTAAAGTGTAAATGACTGATACCATCCTGCCCTGAGAGCAAGTTTGGAAAACAAAAGACAAGGAAAGAACTTGAGGTCTGAAGTGGGCAATGCACAGGGAATGCTGAATGCATCTATTTCACAATCTGATGAATATGATTAAAAAAAATGAAGAATTAGCATGTGATGATGGCCTGAACCTAAATGGCATGGAATTGAGCCTAACCTCATATTTAGTCCCGGGTCCCCTCTTCGGATCAAAGCACTCACTGAGATCATTTGGGGGACCCCATTCCCCAAGGTGTAGGGTGGCAAGCCTGATGCACAACTTTCTCTTACACTATTCATGTATGTGACTGCACTGATGAATTATTGTTTGTCCCCTGAGTGATGCATCTTCCATTTAACAGAGGCCCCAAATCAGATCTTAACCCTGGGGAGCAGTGTTAGCGGTGGGTGCAGCGGGCACGGCAGATCTATGGGAATACAGGGGCCCCGGGGACTGGCTGGCTGTCCTTAAAATGATCTCTAGAAACAGCCCTGGTCTCCTCCACCCTCCCTTGGGAGGAGGGAGAACTTTAAGGCCCCTCAGGGCGGGAGCACTACTCACTCTGCTGCTTCTGCCGGGCCTTGTCGCAGATGGCTGGCCTCAGGTAGACCTTGCGGCCCTCGGCGACCGAGCAGTCGCGGCCGCACACCACCACGCCCAGGCAGGACTTCTTGAGGATGCGGGAGTTGTGGTTGTTGGTGTTGCGCATGGCCCAGCTGCTCAGGTGGCGCTGTGCGTTCCTGTCGTCGGAGCTGTAGATGTGTTTCTCGTAGGCATCAGGCCACTCCTGGAACCAGTCCGTCTTTTTCACGTTCTGATGAAAACACAAAGGAGATTATTATAGTTTCAGCTGAGGTCACCACTGGGCATAAAGGTGGCCTGGTGTGCAGCTCTTCTGGGTGCTGTATCTCTGGCAAAGACCAAGCTGGATCTTACCACGTGATCTGAGCATGCACAGCCTGGCTGCGGCCACGTGACCACTGGGTCCATCCCACATCTGCCCCCTGGACCAGAATGGCTTGTGATGCAGCCCTCTGCGCGACTGATGCTCCTCTAGCCTTTGGTGATGAGAGTGAGGACCACTGCTCACTGAGGATGTTGGAGGGTGAAGCAACACAATGATACTCTTGCACAATGGCTGTGGACGGCACTGGGGCAGGGCAGTGGTGGTTAGCTTGTTGAGAAAGTGGAGAGTTTAATGCAAAACCACCTGAGAAACGCAGTGGAAGGCTGGAGAGCCGCTTCCTCCTCTGCGGAAACTCTCTCCCCTTTGCTCTACTCTCATGTTCGTGAACCTCAAACGGGGTGGAGGAGTAAGGACAAGTTGAGCTTGATTGAAAACTTTCATGTTCCTGCCCGGGACTGACACAGTTCCCTGCCCATGGATACCCAACTAAACAAAACTCTCCTCTTTAAGTGGGCAGGGACACGGGACACTTAATCCTCATAGCATAAGTTATTTGACTTTCTGTGCCTCTGTTTCTTCATGTGTATAACAGAAATAACCAGACCTACCTACCTCAAGTGGGTCTGAGAGTTACATAGGATAACATATCAAAAGTACTTAGCACATCACCTAGCAGGCAGGGAGCTCTGGCTGAATGTTAGTGAAGTTATGGCACGTGGCCACGTTTGACCAGTTCTTAGAGTGAGAATCATTAGCAATCTCAGTGGTCAAACTTAAGCAGTGCCCATTCTTGCAGCTTCCAGAGACTTGGTATAAGAAACATTTTCAACAAGAAGCTTCTGGAAGGTTAGGGTTTAGATTCTAGAAGCTCCAGAAGGGTGCTTCTCCTTTGCTCCTCAAGCAAGAAAACATAGCATAGAATGTGAGAAAGGAAAAACAAGACGTTTGAGAAGGAAAAGCAAACATCAGGATGGAAGGGCAGCTCCAGGAGGTCATGTCTCTCCAAGTTGGAGTTCAAGCGTAGAAGACGCCAAAGAACTTTGTAACATGCGATTCTGGGTAGGCAGCTGTCTCTGAAGCCTCATTTTGTTCTTCTCTTAAATGGGGATATTGATAAAACACTCTCCACAAAAGTACTTGGAAAAGCAGATGTGTTGTAAACTAAGTTTTATATTATTAATGATAGTTGTCATTTGTATGGAATTTCATGGAGATTGAAATGGGTCTGAGGAAATAAAAATGAGAGGTTTTATGTACATGAGAGGTAGTACTAATTAACAGTGAAGAGCTAGGGTCTGCAAGCTAGGACCATGGGCCAAATCCAGTCCAGTGTCTGTTTTTTTAAAAAATATATTTATTTATTTGGCTGCATCAGGTCTTAGTTTTGACATGTGAACTCTTAGTTGCAGTATGTGGGATCTAGTTTCCTGACCAGGGATCGAACCCAAGCCCCTGCTGTGGGAGCACAGAGTCTTAGCCACTGGACCAGCAGGGAAGTCCCCAATGCCTGTTTTTGTAAATAAAGTTTTATTGGAATCCAGCCATGTTCATTCATATGTGTTGTCTGTGAAGACGTTTACACACCACGACAGAGTCCAGTAGGTGCAGTCAAGACTGTATGACCCACAAAACCTAAACTGTTTACTATCTGGCCCTTCACAGAGAGCTTGTCCGCTGCTAGCAGGAGCACAGCTTGCGGACGCACTCGGCCAGGGTGCGGGCCTTACCCTGAGAGGGTTCCTTCCTGCGCAGGGCTCCACTTTCTGCTCTGTGAGATGGGGGCCGTGCGAGTACCTGCCCGACAGGGATGTTTGAAGACTGAACAGGTTACCATACACAAAACATTCAAAATAGTGCTTGCTACTCACAGCAGCCAAGACATGGAAGCAACCTCAGTGTCCACTGACAGATGAATGGATAAAGAAGTTGTAGTACATACATATCATGGAATATTCAGCCATGAAAAGGAATGAAATAACACCATTTGCGGCAGCGTGGATGGACCTAGAGATGATCATACTAAGTTGAAGCAAGTAAAAAAAAGACAAATATCATATCGCTTATATGTAGAATCTAAAAAAAAAAAAAGATACAGGGAATTGCCTTGTGGTCCAGTGGTTAGGACTCTGTGCTTTCATTGCTGAGGCCCTGGGCTCATTCCCTGGTCAAGAAACTAGGATCCTGAAAGTTGTGTGCAGCAGGGGGAAAAAAAAGGAAAAAAAAATTTAAATGATACAAATGAATTTATCTACGAAATAAAAATAAACTCACAGACATAGAAAACAAACTTATGCTTACCAAAGAGGAAAGCAGAGAGGGCTAAATTAGGAGTTTGGAGTTAGCAGATGCAAACTACTATATATGTAAAATATACTAAAAAGAAAAAAAAAAAGGTCCTACTGTATAGCACAGGGACGTCTATTTGATTTCCTGTAATAAACCGTAATGGAAAGGAATATGGAAAAGAATATATATTGATAAATGTATAACTGAATCACTTTGCTGTATACCAGAAACTAAAGCAACGTGGCAAATCTACTATACATCAATAAAAAATAAAGCCAGTACCTGGCACACAGCAAGTTCCACATCAGTGTTAGCTGTTAGTCTTCTGATCTTGGGCAACACACACCAGCCACTGGGTGTGAGGGCCAGCAGCTTTTAGGAGATGACCCCCAGAGAAGTCACTTGACACTTTAAACCTTGTTTAGCCAAATATAAGACAGGAGTCCAGGCCCCTATAAAACCAAAGCTTCATGGGCACAGCTCCTGGGTTTGAGCTTCTCTCTCAGAACAGTGCAACGATAGCTCCGCTGTGCCGTCCAGTGGTGAGGAAAGGGGACGCTGCTCCAGAAGGGCAGGGGAAAGGAGGTGGTGTCTCGGGGTGGGGTTCCCCTCTCCAAAGGCAACTGCGTCTAGTTTCTAGGAAAGAGGCCCAGCTGGGCCAAGATGCTGAGTGAGCTGTGTTCTCCAGTTCTCCCTCCAGCTTCTCTGGTAAATCTGAGTGGTATTAATTCAACACACAGCCTCGGGCAGCCCCCGGAGGCGGCCCCCTCCACCCCTCCTGCTTCCTCCACCCACCTTCTCTTCTCTTCCTTCTGATCCAAAGCTCTAAACAGTGCTCTCTTCTGCCTCAGACATGCCGCCAAAAGCATAACATTTTATCTTCTCAAGTAATAACAAGGTAGGTTAAAACGTTAAAATGTGGACCTGTAACAATCTGGGCTGCAGAAATCTACCAGTGGATTTGAATTATTCCAATACAAAGCACAGATGTCAGGGCAGCAGAAACAAGAACAGGTGGTCTTGAAGGAAAGCTGAGATTTCCGTGATTTAAAGGTGAGGGATGGGACTTCCCTGGCGGTCCAGTGCCTAAGATGCCAAGCTCTCACTGCAAGGGGTCTGGATTCAAACCCCGGTTGGGGAACTCGGTCCTACATACTGCTACTAAGAGGTCCCATGCTGCAACGAAGATGCAAATAAGACCCAGTGCAGCCAAGTAAATACATAAATACTTTTTTTTTTAATAAATAAAATAAAGGTGAGGGGCCCCTTCAGTCTGGTCAATGGCATAGACCCCACAAACCAGAAGGAACCTACAGTGTTTGTGAGAGCAATTCAGATACTCCAGTTAAAGCAAGGACTCCCTGTCAGTGGAGCAAGAAGCGCTCTGAACTGCCTTTTCCTTCTCTCTCAGTTTAATGCATGTTTTCGCTTCCCTATGAGGTTTCCTCTTTGATGAATTATTTAGAAATACATTGTTTAGTTTCCGTGTATTTACAGAATTTCCTGTTGTCTTTTGTTATTATTGTCTGGTTTGGATCCACTGTAGTTGAACACACTCTGTGTTTTCGATTACTTTAATATTGTTGAGGTTCGTTCTAAAGCCCACATGGTTTATTCTGCATTCCACAGTATGTTAAGCTTTTTTTTCCATCAGCTCCTCCACCGGTACCTTAGTTTTCCAATTCCATTAATAAGCCAGTAATAAGTTTGACAACGTACAATCTCAAGAAAAATACCAGGAGCAAGAGTATTTACGTCAAGATATTTTCTTGGCTATTTACATATGACCAATCTTGTGACTCGGACTTTTGTGGGATTTCTGACATTTTTTGACATTGCAAATATGAGAAAACCCAGATTCCAGTGATGCAAAGGAATCCAGGTATCAAATGAATGATAGGGAACTCTGAAAATCTACTAAAATTTAAGGCTGCTGCTGCTGCTGCTAAGTCGCTTCAGTCGTGTCCGACTCTATGCGACCCTGTAGACCGCAGCCCACCAGGCTCCCCCGTCCCTGGGATTCTCCAGGCAAGAACACTGGAGTGGGTTGCCATTTCCTTCTCCAACGCATGAAAGTGAAAAGTGAAAGTGAAGTCGCTCAGTCATGTCCGACCCTCAGCGACCCCACGGACTGCAGCCCACCAGGCTCCCCCGTCCATGGGATTTTCCAGGCAAAAACACTGGAGTGGGGTGCCAAAAGGAAGAACGATTATTTCTTAATCTTGTTTAACAATTCCTCACAAAACATTTCCCTCTTTTCAGATCTTCTGTTTATTTTTATTTCTAAATTTTCATGAGTAACTCTTTGTTTTCCCTCTTGGTTAAGAAGTTTATAATTTAAAGGGAATATTCTTAAGGTTTCCAACATATACATATAACAAATTTATATTGTATTATATCGTGGGTAATATCATTGGTGGTTTAATGAATATTTCTGTGATTTCTGTATGTAATTTTTGTCCCTAAGAGACTTAGTCTTCTAAGTCACTCAAAATCTTTGAGGCTGTGCAATGATAGCACCTATCATTCTTTCCTCATTCTCATTTATTTAACTACTTGAAGTTTTAATGGGTATCTTAAGAAATATACACTGTTACATAAAACTAATGAGCTAAAATCAAAATTCTGAAAGGAGATATCGAAAATATTGATATTAGCATGCTATTATATTAAAAATGATTTTCCCTTGGGATATAATCCACTCTAGTGTAAAACAATTATCTGCCAGGTTTCCCTTAATAAGAATAGCTTATAAATTCCTCATAAGTAAATATTTCCAAATAAAACAGGGTTAGCAAACAGATACATGTTTAAATAAATCAGAGAGAGGGAAAAGTTAGATATTACCAATGGAGCACAGAAAAAAAAAAATGTATCCAGCATTTTGATTTACCTTCAACCTTTTGGGAACTTACCTCTCTGAACCAACTGGAAACCCAACTCCAAATGTTTTCAAAGATAGAAATTCAATTCGACCAAATGCTTTTGAGTTAACTTAAGCATTACTGCCTTTGGGTAATCTTGCAATTTCCTACCTTTATTAAAGGTCAAGATGCAGGTCAAAAACTTCCATATTTGCTTGGACAACACTAAGGTGGGACAGAGTGCCCCAGCTTTCAAATTCTGTCACCCTCTACCTTTTCTTTTCTCCCTTTCCTTCCCAATTCCATGCGGCTAAGCAAGGGACCTCCTGGCAGGCACCCAACGAGAGTCTCTGCTGCCATCCCCACCACCCCAGAAGCAGAGGGCAGCAGAAGAAGTCTGGCCCCCAAAGTGGGGGGACCCAATGACCATGGGGTCCATTCAGGTGGAGATGTCCCAGGGAGTTCAAATGACACTGAGAACAAGGAGAATGCCAGGCAAAGAGGACGAAGTCACGAGTGTCCCCGCCAGACCAACAGCAAGGTGACCTGACCATGCAGTCAGATAATAATTCACCAGAAATGCAGACTCGTATTTACCCCTTAGCTCCCTAGCACCAAGATACATCTGACTATAACTAGCTTGTTCTGATTACATGTATCCACACAAATTCACAGAAGGAGCTCAGAGATTCACTTTTGCCCAGAAGACTGAGGCAAAGGAAATAATGCTTGTCAAAACCATGGTCCAGGAACGAACTCATCAGAGACATGGCCTCGTTGGGGTTGATTCTCCAGGCTTCAGGTGGCCCTGTATTTATGTTTAGCCTATGTATAGTTTAAGATTTTCTCTACAAAAAGTATATTTAAACCTTGGAATTGTGTGAGTTAATAGCTCCGTGTGGCTTTGCTTGTGGGTTTAATCGGCAAACTGCTCATATTCAAGGAACAAAATGATTCGGGGTGTTTGTCTGCTGTGGGGCTATTGCAATACCTTGTGCTTCTGCTCAGAGAATCTGGCAGGTGCAGGGAGCAGAGCAACCACTCCCGTCTCCCTGTTCAGTGGGTACTATTGAGAAGAAAAAGGAATTGGTTTTCTTCCCGATTTTCAACCAGAAAAAAAGAAAGAGATTTCTTCTTCATTCAAGGCTCTCAAGTATTACAATCAATGTTAATGAGAAGCATCCTTGTAATGAACCATGTACGTACATGCTAAGTCGCTTCAGTCGTGTCAGACTTTTTGTGACCCTGTGGACAGTAGCCCGCCAGGCTTTTCTGTCCATAGGATTCTCCAGGCAAGAATACTGGAGTGGGTTGCCATGCCCTCCTCCAGGACATCTTCCCAACCCAGGGATAAAACCTGCATCTCTTACACCTCCTGCAGTTGGAAGGCAGGTTCTTTACCATGAGTGCCACCTGGGAAGCCCAATGAACCATGTGGTGAGCATTTTTAACAGAGGTTAAGACTAACCCAACCCAGACTTTTGCAGCTTGGATCAAGCAAACCCTACAGCAGTTATATTTGAACTTCCAAAGTAGTTTAAGGGAATAGAAAAGGAAAACAAAATCAGTGTATTATGTTGGACTGGAATAAAGAAGCATTTATCAATGATGGTTTTGAGTAAGTTAAGCGCCTGCAGTTCTGGGCTGACTCCGTGGAGGCTGGATAAAGTAGAAGTGGTATCAAATTAACCACAAGTTAGACAAGTGATCAGAAATGAGTTCCAGGAAGATTTAT
The DNA here is from genome assembly GCF_003369695.1 of Bos indicus x Bos taurus. NCBI lineage: Eukaryota > Metazoa > Chordata > Mammalia > Artiodactyla > Bovidae > Bos > Bos indicus x Bos taurus. Next base: position 26,102,558 of record NC_040098.1, read on the forward strand.
AAAGACAAACATGCAGCTGAAAGAAGGGAGGAGGGCACATGAAACAATCCTGCCTCCAAACCACCTTTCAGGCCGCTTGTCTCCCAGATCTCCTTACTGAATGCCTGTGCATGGTTCCCCTGTAGGGAGCCTTTGAACTTCAAAGTGCTCTACTTTGCCTTGTTTGTCTTATCTTCATCTGACCTAATCCTCTCACCTTTTACAATATACTTGTCCAGAGAGAGCCCTTTTGCCAAATGCTCAGCCTTTATCCCCATGCCTGAAAGTAAGTGAAAGTGTTAGTCGCTCAGTCGGGTCAGACTCTTTACGATCCCTGTGGACTGGAGCCCGCCAGGCCCCTCTGTCCATGGGATTTCCCAGGCAAGAATACTGGAGTGGGTTGCCATTTCCTTCTCCAGGAGATCGTTCCAACCCAGGGATCAAACCTGTCTTCTGTATTGCAGGTAGGTTCTTTACTGTCTGAGCCACCAGGGAAGCCAAAGCCTACAGTACTCAGTATTCCCAGTCAGTCTTCCATCCAAGTACTAACCAGGCCTGACACTGCTTAGCTTCTGAGATCAGATGAGATGGGGCGCCTTCAGGGTAATACAGCTGTAGACATATCAGAGTCATGCTAAATTATATACGCCCTCCTTCAGTGCCTCTGGCATTTTTTTTATATGGCATTGATTCTCTGTTCCGACACTGATCTTGTTCCACTGGCCCAAATCATGAGTCCTTCCATGAAAGTTAACATGGGGTAACAGCCTCTGCATCCAGTGGTATTTGACACATCCCATTGACATCAAAAATCTCTGATGTCCTGATGAGGATGTCATCGTTCACTATTGCCAAAAATTAATTCATAGATCTTGATCTGTGATGTAGAAAGGGCCTTTGGAGTTTTCAGGACCAGAAGATGCAACAAGAACTCAGGTAACCATCTTGAAACTTGAAGCAAGTGAGTGGATTAATAAGAAAGAAATTTATCTACAAGTTGCAGGAATTTGTAGGAATCGTGGCAAGAACATGCAAATATGAAAAATAAACTATAAATTCTTTGTATGGGGGGACAGAGAATGAAATTGGGGAAATGTATAATAGTAGTAAGCCAGTGATTGCTATTATAGATGGAATTCTTTGAAACATTTTTTTTAATGCTCAGATGGTCTGAGGACCACTCATTGCCTAAGGGGCTCCATGGAAAAACAGAGAGAGCTTTGTGGTCAAAAATAAGTTAGGGCGATATTGCCAACACAGCCTCCTCTTGGGAGAGCCATAATGCAGTAAGAAAAACACTATGTCTGCAGCAGAGAGACTGGCTTAGGGAATCCTCCAGTGGTTAGGACTCTGCATCTCCACTGCAGGGGGCATGCATTCAAAACTAAGATTCCACATGATGCATGGCATGGGGAAAAAAAAAGAAGAAATTGGCTTAACTTGGTTGAACTTAGTCCTTCTTTCCTTCCTTCATAACATCCATTAAAATTCCTTGTAACTTACACACTACAGAACACATTTTGAGAACACATCTGTTCTAAACAACTTAGAGATTCAAGCAAGGTATATGAAGAATTACTATTTTACTTTTACAGAGGAGATAATGAAAACAAGAAAACGAATTTGTTTAGAGTCACCCAGATGATAAGCCACGGACCCACTCATTCATGGATTTCATACTTGTCCTTTCTTGTTTAGTAAGTGCCAGGCCCTGTGCTTGGCACCCCGTCCCTGTCCGAGAGCACAGGCCACCTTCTGAATCTCGAGTCACCAGATCCTCGATTGTTAGAACTAAAAGAGTCCGGAAGAGACTACTTAGTGCAACAACTTCATTATCAGAAGAGGAAAGGGGACCTCAGAAATGCTAAACCACTCTATGAAGTTCTACAGGTAAAAGGAGGCAAGACTGGAATTCAAAGCCGAGGCCTGGTCTCCTAGCCTTGTGCTTCTCATCATACACTGGTCTGCCTTCAGAAACACTCTCAAAATGTAAAATCTACTGTGTTTGGCTTCAACACCTTCTATTTTTCGCCTCAGCTGGGTCTTGATACGATTCCACAGCCCCATAAATCCAGATAAGGACTATGTTGACTCTGCTCAGAAAATGTGCGTGCGTGCTTGGTCACTTCAGTCGTGTCTGACTCTTTGCAGCCCCATGGACTGTGGCCCACCAGACTCCTCTGTCCATGGGGTTTTCCAGGCAAGAATACTGGAGTGGGTTGCCATTTCCTTCTCCAAAATACTAAGGCACCATTTGCTCTTTTAATCATTTCCCTGGCATATTTAACAAACTGAAGAACACTTATCTATTTCCATGAGCAACCAAAGTTTTTCTACAAACTAAAAATGGTACATTTCCAGAATTGAATGTGGACTTTTCTTGTAAATGTCTCTGGTATCTGAGAAGGCTTAAGTTTTGGAAAATTCATGTTGGAACATGAACCTTTATGAACCCTGAGATCCCCTCCAGGGACATGGTTCTTTCTTTTGTCTATAGATTTGATGAATGATATGAATCCTCTGCCCTAGAAAAAATACATGTTAGCACAGTGTTCTTAGACCCCATTAAAGGTCCCGCTCTAGGATGGGAATTTGCGAAATCATCTATATACCTGCTTCCTTCAACTCTTGTTTTTGAAGATGTCCAGTTTCTCTATTTGGGACCTGCAATCACGAATTAGGATTATGGGTCTCTGAGACAGCAGTAATTAAAATTTACCTTAAAGTTTCCCCTAAAACAGCTACAACTGTTATAAACCAATTACAAGCAACTATAAACACAAACCCTTAAAATAGATATTTGCATGATTTAGCTGTGGTATATTTAGCCATCCTTAAATGAATGGCAAGTAAGGCATATTAGTGCTTCCTAGCTCTTCCAAAACCTACCAGGAGAGAATGGGGGAGGAAGTTTAAGGGGAAACATAAAAAGAAGCACTTCACTGGAGTGAAATTTGGAATGATCTGGAAGCCTTCTTTACAATGAAATCTGGAATGAGTATAAATCAAAACTACTGGAAAAAAAAACCAACAATAACTGTGGAATCTCCATTCCCTCTCCTCTGCTTGGGATAATTCAAATTTCTCATTCCCCAGAATCAGGCAAATGAGCGTGACCTTCCACTAGATGGTTCTGGCAGTCTCATCTTAGCTTTCCCAGGCACCTTTCCCAATGACTTCCAGTGAAAACCTTCTTCACTGGAAGAAAGACCAAAACGTGGAGTCAAGGAAAGCAGTTTTAAACAACTAATGTTGGAAATTGCCTGGTGGTCTTGTGGTTAAGACTCAATGCTTTCACTGCTGTGACCTGGGATTCAGTTCCCAGTTGGGGAACTAAGATCTCACAAGCCATGTGGCTCAGCAAAAAAAAAAAAAAAGATAAAACAACTGTTTTCCACCAAATTAAGAGTTTAAAATGCCAGTTGCCAGGCCTTCCCTGGTGGCACAGTAGACGGGAATCCGCCTGTCGATGGAGGGGACATGGGATCAATCCCTGGTCTGGGACGATTCCACAGGCCGCAGAACAACTAAGCCCGTGTGCTGCAACTACAGAAGCCTGTGTGCTTAGAGCCGGTGCTCCACAAGAGAAGCCACTGTAATGAGAGGCCCGAGCCCTGCAATGAAACGTAGCCCCGGCTTGCAGTAACTAGAGAAAGTCCGCGCAAAGCAAGGTAGACCCAGTGCAGCCAAAAATAAACAAAATAAAAAAAAACTTTAAAATGTCATTGCCAAAGATGAAGGCAAAGAAAACATGAAATGGAAGCCGCTCTGTTAGCTGGAGAGTAGCCCCACGTGCGCAGACTGTGTAGTAGTCACAGAAGTTCTAGAAGAGAACTCTCACCGGGACATCCCAAAGACAGATTTAGGTTAAACCCATTACTCCCAGCAAATAAGTTTGTATGGGAGCTCGTGTGTTACAGACATATTATCATGGATTTCATTCTATCAGCTAGCCAGGCGGGTGGCATGGGAACCAAAACAACTACGAAAGGCAGGGGAAATAACACTTTCTTTGCTTCAGTCTGTAACCAGGGGAGTCTGGTCTGTGAGGGCCTTCTCAAATCATGGATTTAGGAATTTCCTCTTAAAAGTCCTCAGTCAGAGGCTTCCCTGGTGACTCAGTGTGAAGAATCTGCCTGCCAATGCAGGAGACACAGGTTCCATCCCTGGTCCAGGACTATCCCTCGTGCCACAGAGCAGCTAAGCCTGTGCACCACAAGTATCAAGCCTGTGCTCTGGAGCTTGGGAGCTGCAACTACTGAAGCCTGGTGCCCTAGAGTCTGTGCTCTGCAACAAGAGAAGCCACCAAAATGAGACACCTGGGCACCGCAACTAGAGAAAAGCCCATGCATCAACGAAGACCCGGCACAGCCAAAAATAAATACATCAAAGTCATATACATTAAAAAAGTCCTTGATTGGATGTCCAAACGAAACTCCGTAGGAGAGGCATTTATTCAGCTGGGACCCTCACCAAGTTCCTTCCAGGTCTTGGCAAGTTACGTTCAAGGCTTCACAGCCAAATGCTGAGCACAGCATGAGAACAAGTACATACCTGAGGCAGCTTCATATCATTAATATCCCAGCTTAGTTCTTTGTCTGCAGAATCCGCGTTCTCAGGTTCCATGATGAAGTCAGGTCACCCACAGGTTTCCGTCTATCCAGCTGCTCTAGAAGCACTTGAGAATTTTGCTCTCAAAGGCTCTTACAGTTGGATCAGTCCACCCAAGCAGTTTAGACCAGGAGACTGCTTTCCAACACTAAAAAATAAATGACAATGATACTGATCATTAAAGAGATAAAAATCAGTGCTCTTGGGTGGAGGGGGAGGGGAGGGAGGTTCAAGAGGAAGAGGACATAGGTATACTTGGGACTGATTTGCATTGTTGTATGGCTAAAACCAGGACAACTCTGTAAAACAGTTATCCGCCAGTTGAAAATGACTTTTAAGAAAAGGAATTCAGGAGAAAATATCATTAAAAATACCAGCACTTGTCTGCCAGAAAAGACTGTTTCACTGATATTTTGGGAAGCACCAACATACAAACAAAAACAAAATGTAGGAGCCATTAGTGAGCCTGCTGGAGTAAAGCTTGACCATGCGGAAGAACATCACTTTCACCCTCAGATTTGGGCTACCTTCCTGGTTGCTAGCCCCAAGTGCAAAGGCCTCTATAAGTACCATGGTCACCTGTAGCCAATGGTTAGGACCTTTTCCTCCATATATCGGGTTGGGGAGGGAGGGATACCTGGCTTGGAGTTGTTTCCATGGATACACCTTCAAAATTAGCTACCCTGTGGGTGTGTTACAAGAGGGGAACATCACAGCCAGATGTGTCTAGAAGTCTTTTTAAAATTTAAATTCCCATAGAGATTAATAATCCGACATATATTTTATATATTGGAGAAGGAAATGGCAACCCACTCCAGTACTCTTGCCTAGAGAATCCCATGGACGGAGGAGTGTGGTAGGCTACAGTCCACGGGGTCACAAAGAGTCGGACACGATTGAGCGACTTCACTCATATATTTTATATCTTCAAATATTCTCAAATGATTATCAGATTCCTTTAAAACCTTGGCACTATTGACATTGAAAACCTGTTTTATAATCTTTGTTGTGGGGCTTGGATTGGAGGATACTTAACAGCATCCTTTGGTCTCTACCCATTAGGTGTTGGCAGCAACCCACCCCTCCTTGTTGACCACCAACCGTATCTCCAGACATTGCCAAATATCTCCTGGAGGGAAAAACTGAGGACTACTGCTCTAAAATAGTGTTTCTCACCGTTGTTTAATCCGAAGCACCCTTCAAGACTTTCTGACTTCAGCAATCTCACTCTTCCCTGCTCGCCACAAGAAAATTCTGTCTGATCTTACTTTCATTAAATTGTTCAGCCTCTTTTCTCCACTGAATTTCCCCACTGAGCTATCCTTATTTAACCACTCTTTATATCCTTAATTAACGTTTAATTAAGCAATTGTTTCCTGATCCTCGCCGACGCCATCCCCACTTCGAATTCCCTGGATCCACCGGGGCTGGACCCCAGCAGTAGGTATTAAAAAATGTTTGTGCAAATTGTATCCCACCCCCTCCACACAAGAAATACTAGTTTCTAATTATAATTGGTTTAAGGGGATTTGTTGTTCGGTGGCTCAGTTGTGTCCAACTCTTTGCAACCCCTTGGACTGTAGCACACCAGGCTCCTCTGTCTTCCATCATCTCCCGAAGTTTGCTCAAATTCATGTCTATAAAAGGAACTTACCCTCCCCTCCCCCCAAAAAAGTAAAAAGAAGGAAAGATATTTAAAGTGTTCAACTCTGAGGGAGGGGGGGGGAAATCATTTTGAGATGACATGTGCTTGCTAGTAGAATATGAAGTAAGACATGTTTACATGTGTGACATTTCCGTGCCTTGGTGCTCTAGAGCCATAATGATGTTACACAGAACCACTTAAGAGTCACTCAAACCACAAGTTAAATAATCTCAATCTTAGAGTCCCATGTACTCTGTTCCTCAGTAATTTAGCTTTATGTAACCCTAACACTTGGCAGTCACTGAGATGTACTGAAGTAAAGTGCATAGATAAAGATGACTGTGACCTGAGCGTGTAAATGAAGCTCTTGGCCACTAAGTAACAAGTTAATAGGAGTCTTTTCCCTCCCTAACATACCTACCCACACTCACCTACAACCTAGTCATCCAAAAAGATGAAACTTCAGTACTCCCAATTCAAACACTGATGTGCAAGATTAAATATCCATTGAGTGTAAAGCAAATTCTGTTTGGGAAAGAAACCCTAAGTTACAGAATAAATGATGCCACAGATTGACTTTAATTCAGACTTTAAAAACAAGTATATTAGAATAACAAGATTCACATTTCAAAAGACTAGAAGATTTTGCCTTAAGCCTAAGCAATGTCAATATAATTCTTTTGTTTTTAAATTAAGGAAAAGGAAATAAAAAATCTTGTGCAGAAAAACTACCTTGCTTTTCCGATTTTTTTCTGATATGAATTTTTGCCAAATGAACATGAGCTTAATATTTCTCTGAGAGCTAACACTAAAACGCAAGGAAGAAGAAAAGATGGTTTGCAGTCTTTGAAACATAAACAAGCAAATTCCGTTTTCCTCAGGATTAAAAAACATTTGTCCAGACTCTTTTTTCAAAGCAACTTGGGCCAAACTGTGTTCATGTCTCACCATTTCCACAGAAGACCAAGTGGAACAAATGAAAACCCTGTAGAAATGCGGTGACCATTGTCGCCGCCCTTACATTTGTCTCTCCTTAGGATTTCTGGCTTTGTTACCTTTTTTTTGATATATAAATTGACTTACAATATTAGATTAGCCTCAAGTGTAAAACACATTGTCCTCACGCAAAGACAAGCTACTGTTACCATACAATTATTACAAAATTATTGACTATATTTTTAATGCTGTATATTATATCCCCATAATTTATTTATCTTACAACTGAAACTTTATAATGGTTTCCTCACCTCTGACTTCTGGAGATGTAGACAAAACTGCTTCAGAAAAATCTCCTCTCCGATTCAGGTCCCAGCAAGTTCTGGTCATTTTCTACGCAGAGACTGCTGTTCCCTAATCCAGGTCAAGGTACACTATGCTAATGAGCTCTGGCAATAATCCAATCAAAATCTAGATGCTCTCAGCTTGGGATAGGTAAGAGTGACCTGGGAGCCACTTACCCAGCCCCAATTCTTCGCAGAATGCCAGCAATGTGATGAATATTCTATGGTACGCTTATGAACATTCCCCTTGTTTATGTCAAAAAGGCGTTTTAACAGAAATGGACATTGCTAAGATTCTCATGAGGAAGTCCAGATGTTTTCTTTCTTGTAATTTCAAAGTTTGGGCCCAAGGCAGACTGAGTAACGGTAGAATTCTAATTCCTTCACCATTTACCTCGGCATGTGTACAAAAGAGAGAAGACAGACAACCAGCAAGATATGTCATAGTGATGGAATTCATTGGAATAGATGTTTAGCAGCTGAACAACAATGACAAGATGTTGGTTAGCCAACACCTCCCAAGCTACTAAAATCACTAAAATGCCATCCTGCCCCTAACAAGGTTGCCCCATGAATTCTGAGTGTTTTAATTGCAAAGAATAATATAATCCTTTCTTCAAAAGTGTCCTAAGCAGCCAGGGTGCAGCCCACATTGGTTCAGCTCACCTGCTGTGTCCCAAGCAGTCTGCTAGTCTCTGCAGATAAGCAAGGAAGCATTAAAGCCCTGAAGAAGTGTAGAAGTGGAAAAGATGAGCAGACACTGAGCTTAAGATAACAAGATGCATGGAAAAGAAGTAGTCTGGAAGGATGTAGAGGGGAAGGTACTAAGCTGGAGGGAGGAGACTCAGGGGAATCTTCTTCCACCAACAGGATGCCTGATCAGCCTTTTGAAGGACAAACCATTTGAAGGTGTCAAGGAATAAGACTTAGCCCTAGATAGTGGCGACACCACCGGCAAGGTAAAATGGTATGAGGAGTATGTGTGCTCAGCCTGCTGAGAAGTCAGTACCTGGAGGAAGGTCCAGGTCATCAGAGGAAGGAATCAGTAAGCTGGAAGGCAAGATGCTGGGGCAGCCTCACTGGCTGTGTTATGCCCTGGGATACCTTTGGCAATGTTGGAAAGATATTTCATTAGGCTTTCAGTTCATTAAGAAATTCCTCCCCTTCTGGAGTTAAGACCCTGCATGGTTTTCTTGTATTTTATTTGGTTAATCTTGGTGTGCTCTTTGTAGACCCTCTTTGGTCAGGATCTTTCTCCATCCCCAAACAGTTGTAGCATGACAAAGCCTGGCATTGTGCCAGCTGGCCAAAGAGAAATGTTCTGGGGTCTAGCTCCAGAACCAGTAAGCAGGATGAGGAGTGGATGTAGAGCTGAGAGGAAATAAGGTGATAATTGCACATGCCATGATCAATCCAGTTGCTCAGGGTTCCTCGCTAGGGTGTCTTCTCCCCTCCATAAAGCTACACCCCACCCAACCCTCAGGAGCTCCCCAAATGCCACCTGTTATGACACCTTCCCACAACAGATCTACAACACAGGATTTCTCACTTCAGTGGTATTCCAGAACTCTTCTGGGTTGTAAGCTGTCTTACATCACTTTAAACCAGCACTTTTTACCCTTAGTAACAAAAAAAAATCATAATCTCTCTTTTCTCCTATTTTTGGACAGAGCTATGCAGCATGGGGAATTTTAATTTCCTGACCAGGGACTGAACTCATTCCCCCCACAGTAGAAGCTCAGTGTCTTAACCACTGTACCACCAGGGAAGTCCCAAATTCATAATCTTAAAAAAACAAAATCACCTCATGTTCCCAAGTTCCTGGAGGCTCCCACAGGTTATATGTTGCCCATGTCACTTCAGACTGTTGTTTTCCTACATACATCACCAAATGCAGGTCTTACTTTGCACGATCATAATACTACTGTACATATTGTTGCTTTAACTGTTCATGAGTGTTGGTTCTGGCTCCCCACTAAGTTGCTAGCTCCCTCAAGGTGAAGCTGGTATCTTCTACTCTCTTCCTCTTTACAGAAAGATCTACTGGAATTCCAGCCTCAACAGCAGATCCATCCTTGTCCACAAAACCAGCCCTATTCTGACACAGGGCGAACTGAATGAATTGAGGTGCTCCGTCTCCACACTCGGATTGAGCTCTGACCATATGTCCCAGATGAGTGATGACATTTCTGCTTTCTTAAGGCCATACTCCACAGTCTTGCCCAAACTCTCCTAATTGGATCTCTGGCATTGTTACCGATAACAACAGTAATCATGACAGCTTTCCTTGACGAAACACTTACTATATATCAGGGGCCATGCTAAACACTGGTCCTTAGAGCATCCCTGGGAGGCAGATGTTATTCTGTAATCTTCACAGCTACCTCCTGAGATACAGTATCATTAAGCTATATTGCTAGGAGCAAATAGGCACAGAAATGTTAAGTAACTTGATCTTTATAAGATTGTTAAGTAACCAATCTCTTAGCATCAGCAAACTGACCCTGGTCACAGAAGAAATCAATCAGAGAAGAAGGACATTAAAAGACATTCCCTTCCTGACAGAGTAAGCCTGTCTGACACCCCAGCCCCTCCTGGCATCAAGATTCCACAGCTTCTTGGGACTTCAATGGTGGTCCAGTGGTTAAGACTCCATGTTTCCAAGGCAGGGGATGAAAGTTCAATCCCTTGTAGGGGAACTCAGATCCCACATGCTCCATGGTGTGGCCAAAAAGTTTAAACAGTTTTTAAAAAAAAGATTCCAGTGCTTCCTTACCTCATCATTTTAAAGAACATTTCTTTCCTCCCCCAAGGCTGTTTATCAGAATTTTCTGTCCCTTCTGGCATGGGACCCAGTCTGACTTATGCAGTTCTTCCCTGGAATTTTCCAAATCAGAGGTGGATGTATTGTTTTTTCATTTCCGATGCCAAATTGCAAGCCTGACCTCACAGTTGCTGTGGCCACATGTGTGGCCATATAACAGGTCTGAGAGATGAAACAACCAAGGGAGCAAGAAGCAGAAGAGAGAGGCAGGCAAAGGGAGAGGAGAGAGACCTGGGCACAGACAAGCCTGAAGCCAGCTCCAACCTCTCCTTCCCAATTACGTGATCCTCGAGACTATCTACACTCTTTCCCCTTAGAGGTGAATGGCTCCAACTTACAATTATTAGAGATCTACTAACACGTCTCCGATCTAAGTAAGCCTGAACTTAGCCCAGACTTCAAAATAAACCACTCTCCTTTTTATTTATGCTTCTAAAGTTGAGTACCCAAAGGCACTTACCTGATACCCCTTAAAATCAGAAAATGCTTGGTAATGTCTCACCTGAGTCAACATGCAGGACATAGAGAACAGCCATCATCCACCCAACGAGACACTTAGGTAACACACGAAACTTTGAAGCAGGTGACCGAGGGACCTCTCAGCGATCACTTTCTGTGCTGCATAAAACTGAACTTTGGGTTTTTCCTTTAGGGTTTCTCAACCTTTAAGCCATTTATGATTTCTCCCAGTTCTGTCTAAGTACCTCAGTTCTAAAGAGAACCTGCATCATCTTAAAGCAGATTCTGCGCTGTATCTCTTCTGAGAAAGAAAAGGCTTAGCATCTCTTTCCAATCTCTGGGCAGACAAGACAAACACGGTCAGCTGCTTAGAACCATAGTTGGCTGTTATGGTGCTTTTTGGAAAACATTATGAAATTTTAAAATATTTACTTAACTATGAGGCTTGAGAACTGTTTTGCCAATAGAAACAATAACATATATATATATATAAATCACAAGCACAAACCCAATGTTAATCCCCTCCCAAATAGAAAAAATCAAAACCAAACAAGCTCTCCAATTCATAGTGGTGGATTGTTTCCAAATGCCTATAAATATTTTATTGTGCTTTTGTCTCAAAGGCAAGAGAAGTGGAATGCCCTACAGGCTGATAACATTGTGGGTAATGACAAGACTGAGAAAACTATTCTGTTTCATCAACAGTTTTGCAAGTTAGGAAATTAACATCAACTTAAAAAAAATAATTTAAGAACCACAGATTAAACAAAGCAGGGACATGATTCCACCATTTCCATGAAGGGATGAGGTACCACACTTTTTTTCACAAAAAATAAAGGTTTTATAGTTCTGTTCAGAAAAACATGGTTTTAAGTTTATTTTCACAAAAATAAGATTTCTGTTAAAATGTAATGAGTTGTTACTGTTATTTTGGATAAATTAGTAAATATTTCAAAATTATCTCTGCTTTATTAGGTTGGTGCTCAAGTAATTTCAGTTTTGCATTGCTGAACTTTGCCATTTGATATTGGGATACTTTCTTAAATAAATGTGGTTACATTATATATCATTTTAATGCACACTTCTTGCTTTATGTTTTTTATAATGAATTATTGCTTGCTATTTATTTTATACGTATTTTAGATTATGGAAATGATGTTAGACAAAAAAGCAAATTTGAGAGATTTTCCTACTGGAGTTTAAAGTTGGGTCATAAAGCAGCAGAGACAACTCGTAACACCAACAATGCATTTGGCCCAGGAGCTGCTAATGAACGTACAGTGGACTGGTAATTCAAGAAGTTTTGCAAAGGAGACTAGAACCTTGGAGATGAGGAGCACAGTGGCCAGCCATTGGAAGTTGACAACAACCAACTGAGAGGATCACCGAAGCTGATCCACATACAACTACACAAGAAGTTTCCCGAGAATTCAGCATCACCCATTCCATGGTTGTTTGGCATCTGAAGCACATTGGAAATGTGGAAAAGCGCAGTGAGTGGGTGCCTCATCAAGTGACCACAAACCAAAAAGATTCTTGTTTTGAAGTGTCATCTTCACTTATTCTACGTAACAACAACGAACCATTCCTTGATTAGATTGTGTTGTGCAACAAAAATGGATTTTATACGACAATCAGTGATGACCAGCTCATTGGTTGGATGGAGGAGAAGCTCCAAAGCACTTCCCAAAGCCAAAATTTGCACCAAAAATAAGTCACGGTCACTGTTTGGTGGTCTGCTGCCCCTCTGATCCACTACAGCTTTCTGAATCCCAGAGAAACCATAACATCTGAGAAGTATGCTCAGCAGATAGATGAGATGCGTCAAAAACTGCAAGGCCTCACCGCTCGTTGTGCAACCAACACTTCAAAAGTTGAACAAATTTTGCTACAAAGTTTTGCCTCATCTGCTATATTCACCTGACCTCTCACCAACTGACTACCACTTCTTTAAGCATCTCCACAACTTTTGGCAGAGAAACTGCTTCCACAATCAGCAGGACACAGAAATGATTTCCAAGTGGTTGTCAAATCCCGAAGCACAGCTTTTTATGCTACAGGAGTAAATAAACATTTCTCATTGGCAAAAATGTATTGATTGCAATGGTTCCTATTTTGATTAATAGAGATGTATTTGAGCCTATTTATGATTTAAAATTCAGGGTCTGAAACCATAATTATTTTTGCACCAGCCTAATAATTTCTAAAATGGTAAATATTGACAGATACACATACACATAAGCTCTTTGAGGGTCTCATTAATTTTTAAGAAAAGTGGTCCTGAGACCCAAAAGTTTGAGAAGTGTTGCTATAAAATGCTAAGCTTTAAAGTTCTGAACCCTGAGCACCTCAGGGAAACTGTTTCTAGTGACATTCAGTAGGCACTGTGTGAACTGCCCTACCTCTAACTCTCCATGGGCTCCCAGCTCAGGACTAGGAAGTGGGCAGGAGTTAAAGGGAGAAGATGACAGGACTTTCCTGGCTTTAGTGGTTGACTTCCCCTTCTAAGGCAGGGGCTGCAGGTTTGATTCCTGGCTGGGGAGCTAAGATTCTATGTGCCTCATGGCTAAAACCCAAAACATAAAACAAAAACAATATTGTAACAAATTCCATAAAGACCTTAAAAATGGTCCACATCAAGAAAAACACCCCCAAAAAACATTTTTTTTTTTTTTTAAAGGAGATGTTGAGGAAAAAGATACTTTTAGGAAAACTGTACTCCATCAACTGCCCTTAGGACATACACCGTTGGAGGAGGGAGGCCTCGCTCACAGCAAGGCTTTTCGGCATCCAGGACCAATTCCAGCGGGCTCGGTGCCCTGCTTCTGTGTCCCCAGAGCTCCTGCCCATATCAGGCAGGGCACCCCGAGAAAATGAAGACACTGGAAGGAGGTGGTGGGTTGTGTGGATCTTAGCTGCCCCAGCTCCAATGCGGGTAGAACAAGAGAGGAAGGATAAGATGGACAGATGATAACCCAAGAGTCAGTAATCAGAACACACAAGACACCCCTTGAAGAAACCAGATGATTGGGGTGGAATCGGGATCCTGCAGGTGGGTCCGAGGGCCAGCAAATAACCGCCTAAAACTCTTCGAGCCCCCCAATTTAAACTCTGAAGCCTGGCAAAATCACAGGTTAGATATTCACAATTAAAGGATGATGAGAAAAGTGCAAAAAAAGAAATGATAACAGTTCTTTGTATTATGGAATTATTGATACCATTTCCTTCTTCATATTTATCTATAATTCTCTAAATTTTCCATCAAAGGAATGCATCCTTTTTATCATGTGATACATTTTTTTCTTTAAAGGCCAATGATATAAAGTAAAAATTCTACTATTTCTACGGGACTTTGTAGTAATAGTTCTCAGAATTTTGGATCTCAGGACATTTTTCATTCTGAAAAATTGAGACCCTCAAAGAGCTTTCATGCTCAGCTTTGTGCTCTGTGATATCCCAGAGGGGTGGGGTGGAGAGGTACTGGTAGGACGGAGGTTCAAGACAGAGGGGATATATATGTATTTATAGCTGATTCATGTGGTCGCACAGCAGAAACTAACATTGTAAAACAATTATCCTCCAAATAAAATTTAAAAAAATTTTAAAGAGCTTTTGTGTATGTGGCTATGTCTGTCAGATTGATCATATTAAAATTAGAACTGAAAAATTTTTGAAATATTTATTAATTCATCTCAATTAACAGTAATAACGCATTATGTTGTGTTGTTATTCAGTTGCCAAGTCATGTTCAACTCTTTGAGACCCCAGGGATTGCAGCAGGCCAGGCTTCCCTGTCCCTCACCATCTCCTGAAGTTTGCCCAAATTCATGTCCATTGAATTGGTGATGTCCATTGAATAACTCATTGTATTTTAACAGAAATAACATTTTCATGAAAATAACTGTATATTCAAAACAAAAAATTGAGGAGAATCACAATCACAAAGTTACCATTTTTTGCAAGGGTCTTTACTATCTAACCTAATCGAAGACAGCTGGCCACCTGATTTCTGCTCCCACATTCAGGCTGTTACAAAACCAACTGCCATGTAACCTCTGAGAACCCCACTGAATACTTGTGAGAAATTTTCATTGAAGAAAGGCAAGTAAGAGCTTAGTTTTATCGTGAAAATAGTTTTGTTCTTTGAACCCTTCCTGGGAAACCCCCAGGTCTTTCTGGACCACTCTTTGAAAACCCTTTTTCTTTATGCTATAAAAAATACATGCACCAACAAATCCCACTTGACAAAAACACTTTGAATTGAGCATGTATTTTAACAGATAAGGAATCAGATTCAGAGAGGTTAACCAATTCATAAAACATCACAGACTCAGATTCTTGTCTTTAGTCTCTGAATCCAGATAACCATCCACCTTTTCTCAGATAAGCAACAGCTTGGGACACCCAAAGACTTTTTTACACAATAATTAGAAAGGATAACATTTTCACCTTCCCAGGTAGTCAAACATTGCAGGAAAGAATCTGCTTGCAATGTGGAAGACCTGGGTTCAATCCTTAGGTCTGGAAGATCCCCTGGAGAAGGGCATGGCAACCCACTCCAGTATTCTTGCCTCGAGAATTTCATGGACAGAGGAGCCTGGTGGGCTACAGTCTATGGGGTCTCAAAGAGTCGGACACGACTGAGCAACTGACACACACACAATATTTTCACTCTAGAATGTGGTGGGCAAACAGAGAAGTTACGTAAAGCAGAGCACGATAGAGCAGAAATAAGCACAGGTTCAGAAACACGGGACCCCTGAGTCCTGGACACAGACCACACACTTTGTGTGTGGCTTGACACAAATTTCTTTGCCTCTCTGGGCACAAGGATTGCTACATCTGCAAAATGGGATGATGGTATCTTAGCTGCCTGAAGACACAGACTGGCCCAGACAATTGCCCAAGGTCCTGGCTAATGGAAGGGCTGACGTTTACCCGCCATCTCAGTCATTTAGAAGTCTGGAAACAGGACTTGCTGAAATGGACTCATTTTAAAAGTGAGTCCCTGTAACTCTTTCCTTTTCTCTAATACTTGAAACTTAGTAACTTTTGAAGCTGGCCACCTGATTTCTGCTCCCACATTCAGACTGTTAGAAAACCATCTGCCATGTAACCTCTGAGAAACCCACTGAATACTTGTGAGAAAGTATCTTTCTTATAATGCCTTCAAACTTCATCCAGAAATCTTCAATCTTGAGAATAATTCACTGAAATCACTTGCAAGTTGATATGTAGAAATTCATGGCAATTCAACCAGCCTGACAAGTAGACTGAACGCCTGCTCTTGTGTGGCAGATGTGTAAGGCCGTAGAAGCACGAGCATCTGATTTTTTAAAAATTCTTTTCTGATACTTTAAATTATTTACTTATTTGGCTGCAGTGCGTCTTAGCTGCAGCATGAGAGATCTCTGCTGTGGTGCGTAAACTCTCTAGCTGTGGTGCTCAGACTCAGATCTCCTTGGCATGTGGGATCTTAGTTCCCTGATCAGAGATCGAACTTGTGTCTTCTGCATTGCAAGGCAGATTTTTAACCACTGGACCTCTAGGGAAGTCCCCACTTCTGATTTCAATTCTGGACATGCTAATGGATTTACACACTTACAATGCACTGAAGCGCCTTTATTTTTCCCATTTAAAAAAGCTTGTAAAATATACGTAGCATAACATTTACTGTTTTAACCATTTTTGTTGTTGTTGTTATAAAATCGCTTTAGTTCAGTTCTTTCTGAGTTAACAAGCCTGCAGCGGGCAGTGGCCTACCGTACTGCTTACAATGCTGCTGCTGCTGCTAAGTCGCTTCAGTCGTGTCCGACTCTGTGTGACCCCTGAGACGGCAGCCCTCCAGGCTCCCCCATCCCTGGGATTCTCCAGGCAAGAACACTGGAGGGGGTTGCCATTTCCTGCTCCAATGCATGAAAGTGAAAATTGAAAGTGAAGTCGCTCAGTCGTGTCAGACTCTTAGCGACCCCATGGACTGCAGCCTACCAGGCTCCTCCATGCATGGGATTTTCCAGGCAAGAGTACTGGAGTGGGGTGCCATTGCCTTCTCTGACTGCTTACAATACTGAGCCTGTAATTGCTGTTATCAAAATATATACCTGCATCACCATAGAAAACAGCATTAGCTACCCTTCTTGTCTTACCGCAGGTATAAAAATTGTAAATATTTACACCCTTGTTTCACCCTGACATGGAAATTTGAGGCCCAGGTCCCAGGTAGGGTGGGGGGGGAGTGGTCAGCAAGGCCCGCGTGAGAGGCGCTCCTTGGACGGGTGGGTGCAGGACGAGGTGTGAAGATTGGAGAGGAGGGCTGTTGCCCCACCTCCTGGGGTCCCAGCATTAGAGGCAGACAAAAACAGAAACAAAACTTTGCTTCAAAATTTGCAGGAAGAAAAGGAACCCTGAAAGTTTAAGAGTGCTTGTTCTGCAGGATGGAGGACAGTGACGGATGAGTGAGCTATCAGGGCCATGGACACGCTGGCCCTGGGTCTGCCCTGAAAACTAGATCCTGCCCTGCGACTCAGTGACAAGGAATAAGATAAGTATACAAGGTCATACCTCGAGGAGAAAGTTTAGGTTACACTCATACCATTTTTATCATCTTGCTGTTTAAAAAGTTACTTAAAACTATTTCTTTTGCATATAAATGAAAAAGATGAGACCATTTGGTCAACTGGTTTAACCATGTTTAATTGTGCAGTTCAGTGGCATGAAGTATGTTCACACTGTTTGCAAACATTGCCACCATCCATCTCCAAAAGACTTTTCATCTTGCGAAACTGAAACTGCATACCTGTTAAACAATAACTCCCCTTCCCCTCCAAGTCCTGGTAAGTACCATTCTACTTTCTGTCTGTATGAATGGACTAAGTACCTCATTAAATGGACTCCTACAGTGTTCGTCTTTTTGTGACTGGCTTATTTCACTTAGAAGAAAACCCTCAGGTTCACCTATGTTGTAACATGTATGAGAATTTCTTTTCTTTTAAGGCTGAATAATATTCCATTGTATGTATATACCCCACTGGGTTTATCCATCCATCCACCGATGGTCACTTGGAATGTTCTCGCTGCATTTAAGCTTTTCAAGCCTGTGTATACAGGGTAGAGAAACTCAACATCAGTCAAGAAAAGAGCAAAATTGAGCTAACAGCAGCAGACGTGGTCAGAGAAGTATCCTCTGAATTATTTCTAATTTGAGAAGCAAATTCCAGTGTTTAAAAAAAAGTCAGGTTTCTGCCTTTGTTCTGTTCCCTTCTCTAAAGAGATATTACTGAATTGTAAGTTTCATAAGATTAGGGAATGTACTGAATTTAAGAAGGGTTGAAGGTACGGCACATTCCACATACTTCGTAGCAAAATTCCTAGCAAATTCCATTACCTTATCTTTGAATACAAAATGTAGTGTGCTGTTAATGATCTATTTTGATCTGAATTACAACATGTGACTTTACAACCATTTTTAAGGGGCATTTACTTGTGCAATTTTGTAGGTGGAGAAGCTGAGAGCTTCAGCCATCTGGTCACCACCAGGCAACGTGGTACAGGGGACTCCTCCAGGGGTTTTACAGCACCAGCTCCAGCCCTGTCCCTTGTCCACATGGCCTGTCCGTAGTCGTGATGAGCATTTCAAGTCACTTCCTGAGTACAGTTCCACCACCAGGCACAGAAGTATAAGCTAGACAATGTCTTAAGGTCCGTCTAACCTTAATATTTTATGTGACAGTTTTCCATAACAGTGAACCCTATTTTTATTGTTATTTTTTTATTTTAAATATTTTATTGAAGTATAGTTGATTTACAATGTTGTACTAATTACTGGTTTATAGCAAAGTGATTCAGTTACACATGTATATATACATAAAGGGATTCCCTGGTGGCTCAGATGGTAAAGAGTCTGCCTGAAATGCTGGAGACCAGGTTCATTCCCTGAGTCAGGAGGATCCCCTGGAGAAAGAAACGGCAACCCAAATCAGTAATCTTGCTTGGAAAACCCCATGGACAGAAGAGCTTGGCAGGTACAGTCCGTGGGGTCACAAAGAGTCAGACACGACTGAGCGACTTCACTTTCACTTTCATATGTATACACACATTCTTTTTCTTACATAAATATTCTTTTCCATTATGTCTTATCATAGGATAGTGAATATAGTTCTCTTGGCTGTACAGTAGGACCTTGTTGTTTATAGGTGAAAGTGAAAGTCGCTCAGTTGTGTCCAACTTTTTGGGACCCCATGGACTATACAGTCCATGGAAATCTCCAGGCCAGAATATTGGAACGGGTAGCCGTTCCCTTCTCTAGGGGAATCTTCCCATCCCAGGGATCGAACCCAGGTCTCCTGCATTGCAGGCAGATTCTTTACCAACTGTGAGTGATCAGGGAAGCTCCTGTTGTTTGTTTATAACTCCTTTTGAAATATGAAGATAGGTCTGTGAGATCAGGCCTGCTCACATTTAGATAATAGTGAAATAATGCCAAGTTCTGTTAGAGATGCTGCAATAATGGGAGGAACTCAGAAAAACATGACAGAAGCAGGTAGAGTTGAACAGGTTGGGTAGGAAGAGCCTTGCTCTTTGACGCTATGCTCAGCTTAGAAAGGTTGGCATAAAGTTGATCACGTGTATGATGGTTTGGCCCAAGCAGGACTCCCTAGAGCAAAGCTATGACATAGTCATGTTCGCTGCCCCCAAGTGCTCCAGGCTCCTCCGGTCTCCTCTCTGCAACTTTTGGATCAGACCTTTCTCAGCTCTGCCCAGAGGCTCAGTCCCTTCAAACTGTCCCACGTGCCCAGCCCTACCAGGCGCCATCTGAGCCCTCTTTCCAGACAAGGCCCCATCCTCTGTACTTTTCCCTCTGTCTCTTCAAAACTTGCCCATTTAAAACTTCTGTTTAGAGGACTTCCCTGGTGGTGTAGAGATTACGAAGCTGCCTTCCAGTGCAGGGGTCAGGGAACTAGATTGCACACCCTACAGCTAAGAGTTCCCATGCTGCAGCTAAAGATCCCACAAGCTGCAAGTAAGACCTGGGGCAATGAAATAAATAGTTTTCAAACCCCCAAAACCTTCTGTTTAAAAATGGTAGATGGCCCATAGACACTTATTTCCCCACCTTCCCCAAACCGACTAGTAGCTGCAAAAGAATTTTAAAAGGAGTTAGAACAAAAATTTGAAAAAAAAAAAAAAAAAGGACACAGGAGAAGAGAGATTTCCAAAATTTTGGGGACACAAAATAGACATCAGGGAAACTAACCTAGGAAGAGGGTACATTCCAACCTAAGTGGAGGTGGATCTGGAAGAAAAGAAAGCCAACTGGTTCACAGACTCAGGGCCTGGAGACCCTAGGGACCTGGGTAGGCAAGACTGTCAGGAGGGAAAAGCATTAGCTGAGTGTCTGAGTACTGACCAGCTGGGTCATTGTCCCCCATGCACTCATCAGACAATCATCTCCTCCTGCCACAACCAATAAGACAGCCGAGATCTGTTCTCTTAGGAAACTGAATAACCAAAGCTTTGGATTTGAAGAAGTTTGACATTTGGGGACATAAAGAACAGGGAAAAACAGGGATGAGCACCAGGCTGAAATTAACACAATTAATGTCTACAAATTAATTGTCAGGATCACAGCCCTTTTCCCCACCCTGCCTTCAGAAGTTCAACCACAAAGCCTATGCTTGGATACCACTCTGGCTATAACAAATGAATGACCCTTTTTTTTCTGTAGAAATCTAACAGCCTCAGAAAAAAGAAATGCAAATAGTTCAGGGTTCCATAATAAAAATGACCAGCCCCATAAAAAAGAACCCACCAGTCAACAAGTTTAACCCATATGTGTAGAACATCAAATCAGCTTTTTAAAAAGTGGCCTCACTTTTAAATATGATAGTCAAGGATGACTGCACATTTGGCAAAAGCCCTAAACATGAAAGAGAGAGATTTCAAACCAACCAATCAACCCTAGCCAAGCCTTGGAGGGAGAAGACTGCAAGAAAATGAGGCAACTATGACGTTAAAGTCCTTGAAGATGGAACAAGCAAAATACCACGGAAAAAAAGAACATCAGAAAGCAAGAAAGGACTCGGAGAAACTGTAAATATAACAATCAAATGAAAAATACCTAACAAGGAGAAAAGTAAAACTAGCAAAACCTACTAACCAGAGAGTTAAACCAAAAGTCAAAGAGAACAAAATGAGTAATATTCCATCTATAAGACAGCATGCAAGGGAGTAGCCACAATGCAAATTTTTGCATCTAAAATATTTCTTGCATTGATCTTCCACAGATGCTTAAAATTCAATGACTAATTGCCTTGGCTCTTGAGAGCTATTGGATATTTAAAGTTGTCTGCTAAGATGGAAACCTTCCCAGGAAAAGAGAGTCCTTTAGTAGGGATTACTTTGCTCCGTATTGAGAATGATAATGGAAAATGGAGGGGATGATCTGGCCATCCAAGATTAGCCTTTGGACGGGTCCTTGTTTTTAGTGCTCACCAGCCCAGGGCAGTGAGAAAATCGTTGTAGATGTGGTCTTGGCGTATTTGCAGTAGCAGAAATTTGCCAGGAGGCGGCAGCACTATTTCATCTGGTGCCTCAGCAGCCGCAGTTCCCGCCATGGCCACAGGGAGGCAGTGCAAGAGCACGCCGCCTCACCTGAGAGGCGGTTGAGTTGGTTGGTTGAGTTGGCGGTTCTCAGCGCAAAAGCAGTTTTATTAACGTTACTGCTGTGATTACAGAGGCCATTCGGCAAATATTTGTTTGAAAGGGTCAAATCTATGTGTGTGAAGTGTTAGACGCTCAGGCGTGTCCAACTGTTTGGGACCCCATGGACTGCAGCCCGCCAGGCTCCTCTGTCCATGGAATCCTCCAGGTCAGAATACTGAATAGGGGTGACATTCCCTTCTCCAGGGGATCTTCCTGACCCGGGGATCGAACCCGGGGATTGAACCCGGGGATTGAACCCGGGTCTCCTGCATTGCAGGCAAATTCTTTACCGTATGGGCTACCAGGGAAGCTCCAGAGAAGCTTGGCAGGTGCCACAGCCTTGGGTGTAGGCTACTTCTGGCCCTTTGCAGTGGAAAGTGGCTAGAGAAAACACACTACCGTGCTGACTGGTCTCGCTTTAAACTCACACCCGTAAGTACCATTGGGACCCTTACCAGCCTCTGTTTCCCCCGTTCATTGCCTCTAGCTCTCTCCTGGATGCCTATTTGACACTTTGAACTCACTCTGCAAGACCTCCAACTGTTGATGGGTTTGCTTCCCACTTCACTGACCAAATGAAGCAGCTGGAAGAGACCCTTCACCATGTCCCCACCAGCATCCACATGCTTACAGTGAAGAGGAACTGCCCTGGTTCCTACAGGCAAATCTGCCTGTGCCCTGGATGGAATCCCGTCTCATCTCCAGGGAAACCGGAATCCAGCAGTGGTCCACGTTTACGCTACATCATCAGTTTTCCTCTCTACTGTGTTATTCTCAGTAGCACCCAAACCTGTTGCTATTGACCCCATCATAATTTAGAATCCCTCTCTGGCCCCAAGTACCTGTCAGCTATGCCTCACCTCTCTCCTCCTTTTCCAGTAAAATTCCTGGAGTTTTCCATGCTTGCTGTGTCCAAAGTCTTTCCTGTCCATTCTCAGGCAAACCCACTGCTATCAGGCTTTTGGTCAGACTATTCCGAAAAATCTCTTGACCTCCATCATTTAAATCCAATGGTCAGCTCTCTGTTCTCAACTCTGTCTCTTGGGGCAAGAGACACATTGATGTCTTTGCTTTCCCTGGAGACACATTCTTCCTTTTGGCTCCAGGTCACCACCTTCTGCCTCCTCCCTTCTTAGTCCTTTTCTGATTCCACTTCTTCTCCCCAGTCTCTTATTCTTAAACTCATGGGCATCCTTACAATCTCCTACTCTGCCCGTGGTCTTCCTCGCTCAGGCAGTGGCAGCCCCATCCTTCCAGCTCCCACAGGCCAAAATCATTTCTGGCACGTTTGGCTCCTTCTACTGCTTCACATCCCACATCTAATCCTGCAGGAAATCCTGGTAAGCGCTACCTTCAAAATACATCCAGTTCCAACCACATCTCGTCGCCTTTACTGCTACCCCCAGGCTAAACCACCAGCATCTCCCCTGTATCGTGGCCACAGCCTCCTAACGGGGCTTTCTTGTCCATGAGCGACCTCCTGCGATTTAATCTCAGTACAGCAGCTGGAGGGGTCCTTTTGTAAAAAGCCTGACCATGTCACTCCTCTGCTCTAAGCTCTCCAAGGGATCCCCATTTCAACTGGAATACAAGCCAAAGTTCTTAGAAGGGTGTGCAAGACCCGAAACCAACCCTATCCAGTGGACACAGAACAGGAGTCACATGTGGAGTTTTAAGTTCCCTGGTAACCATGATAAAAAAGTAGAAGGAAACAAGTGACATGGCTGTAGTAGTATATTTTATTTAACACAGTATCTCTACAATATTACCGTCTCAACGTGGGATCCATGTAAACATTGAGAAAGTTCACATTCTTGCTTCCATTCGAAGTCTTTGAAATGGAGTGGGTCGTAGCCACTCTTCAAGAGCTCGGTAGCCCCATGTGGCTGGGGACTCCTGCAGCCCTCCCCTCCATCTCCCTGACAACATCTCTGTGATGGGTCCTCCTTCTCCCCCTAAACTCACTCTGTCCTTCCCACCACACAGGCTGGCCCTGCAGGACTTCACGCAGCCTGCCACGCTCTCCTCCCCTCAATGATCTCACGGATACCTTCTCATCACCGTTTCATCTCGGCTGAGTGGCTGTCCTGCTTACACTGGAACCACCACACCTTCCATTCAACACTCCTAATTCCTCTTACCTGCTTCCATTTTTTTTCCCCTTAGCACTTATCACTCTTTGGAAGATCTGATATTCCTTATGCATTCTGTTTTCTCACACAGAAGGTACGAGGGTGACCTGCCTATTTTGTTAGGAGATAGGCTCCCAGCAATTACAACAGGGCCTGGCATATGGTAGGCCCTCAACAGCTGCTTCTTGACTGACTGAGTTAATCAGAGCAGACACCTATCTTCCCAAAGGGTTTTCGGATCAATGCTTGCAGCTGACATCTCAGAGGGCAACAAGCAGTCCTGATGTTGTAGTGATGGAGACCAGGGCTGTTTCATCTGTTAGACGTCACTGCGAGAAAAGGCAAGGCCAGGTTCAATGCAGTGAACACTTCCGGGGTGTCCCCTGCGTACACAGCTGTGAGAAGCAGTAACAATGGTCAGAAGGACACAACGCCCTGTCCTTCTGGCTGGCCTGTATTTCCTCCGGAGGCTCCGGAGGTCAGAGCTAGTGCCAAAGCAAGGGAGGGGTGGGGAGGTGGGAATTGCTAGAGACTAATTTTTGGAAGGAAAAAACTTTGACTAATTCAAAATGAATTGGACTGTCTTAGGAGGTGTTACGGAGAAGGCAACGACACCCCACTCCAGTACTCTTGCCTGGAAAATCCCATGGACAGAGGAGCCTGGTAGGCTGCAATCCATGGGGTCGCTAAGAGTCCGACACGACTGAGCGACTTCACTTTCACGCATTGGAAAAGGAAATGGCAACCCACTCCAGTGTTCTTGCCTGGAGAATCCCAGGGACGGGGGAGCCTGGTGGGCTTCCATCTCAGGGGTCGCACAGAGTCGGACACGACTGAAGCGACTTAGCAGCAGCAGCAGCAGCAGCAGGAGGTGTTAAACTCTGGCTCCAGATCTAGATTTGACTATTGCTGGGAAGATCTGGGTTCTGCGTGGGAGATGAGACTCCCTCTCGAAACTTGACTTTCCCGTTCCAAGATACGTAAGCCTGAATTTGGGGTTGACGCCCTGGTCCCTATTTACGTGCTGCTGTTTATCCATTTACATGTCATGTTTTTTCCTAGGATGTTGTCTGTTCCCAGGGATTTTCTGCAGATATTGTATGTAACTGTCTTCTATATGAATTGACATAGATTAGAAAGTAATTTTCCACCTTTACTTGCATAGTTTTCTTCTAAGTTTCAGGAGTTTCCAATTAAAAAAAAAAAATTTTTTTTTGACCGAATCGTGTGGCGTGGGATCTTAGTTCCGCACCAGGAACTGAATCCATGCCCCTTGCTGTGAAAGCTCAGAGTCTTAACGACTGGACCTCCAGAAAAGTCCCAGATTTCCCAAAAATGTAGTTAAAGCACTGGCCCCCTTAAAAATTTTCAAGTTATTTCTAAAAATATGTTCCTACCAGGCGAAGATGATTCCTCACCTCTTTCCCTTTCAGTAACAGCAAGAGTCACTACTCCTAAAAGTTCAGAGCCATTTCATGTCTTCTTTGCAAAAGGTGTGGAGGTGGAGGAAACTGAGGCTCAGAGATGCAAATTAATTTGCCCAAGGCCAAAGGCAGCGGAGGAGCTTCTCCAGGTTTTCCTTCATTGTTCTGTACTCATTTGTTGACTCCACAAGTGTTTATTCATCTCCTCTGTCAGGAGCTGCTCTAGGAATTGGGGACAGGCTGTGCACAGACCTCCCCCACTGCTCCCTGGGAACTTAGCCTCCAGAGGTGGGGTAGAGTTTTTAACTGTCACCCAGTCTCTCTCCTGTCCTGCTCTGCCAACCCCTCCAGCCCCCAGGGAGGATTTCTGTAGATGCTGTGGGTTTGCTGCTTCTCCACTGACTCTGTCGTGTTTTCCTGAACTTATTCTATCGTAATCATAAGAACTGAAGCATTTTTCATTTCTGATTGGGTATCAAGAGCTCACTTCTTCTGAGGTGGCCACACATCTTAGCCAGCGTTGCCCAGTGGACTGTACTTTGAAAACTCGAAAGGCCCCCTGTGTCTCCTTGGAGTTGTTTGTTTCCAGATCCTAGTGACAACCTGGATGTTGATGGAGAAGGGGAGTGGGGCGTGCACGCTGAAGTGGGCTAGGGAGGGACATGATTTCGCAGGAAATGCTTGTGTGCCTCTTCCCTCTTCTGGAAGGTCAGAACTTACACCCGGTTCGGGACCCTCCTCGCTGGCTCCTCCCAGACTCCTCCTTAAGCCCACCCTGCAGCGCCCATGCAAGCGTCCAATGCATATTTTAAGGGGTCAGCCTTTCTCTTTTTATTCAGTCTAATTTTACTCACTTGTTCCAGACCAAAAAAAAAAAAAAAAGTCCTTGAAGTATTTTCTAAATTGCTTTCATTTAAAAATACTCAGAAGATTATAAAAGCTTAAAAAAAAAAAAGCTTCAGCGTACCCAACCCTCGTTTACATACCATAACATGTGTTTCGTGTATTTAAAACACTTTCACATTCAGGTATGTCAAATCGAGTGAGGTGTACTGACTTCATTGATTCACTACTTTTCTTCACACGAAAGGGAGGCAATGTTAAACCAGCAGTCCTGGGTCTTCCTTGGTTTTCCAGTGGCTAAGACTCTAAGGTTTCAATGCAGGGGGACCATGTATGATCCCTGGTCAGCGAACTGGATCCTACATGCCACAGCTAAGAATTCACATGCCCCCAGTTAAGACCTGGTGCAGCCAAATCTATATTTTAAAAATTAAAAAATAAAATAAATGAGTGGTCCTAAGTTCTTAGCATCACATTCAAGGACCCCTGATATAGCTCTAAATGACTTTTCTAGGTTACCCTGAACTGGAACCCTGACCAATTTTTATTTCATGTCCCACACAGTGCTGATCAGATGATGAGTGTGAATTATCTGTCATCCTTGGCACCGCTGATACTGTCACGACATTCAATCCCTCTGAGCCACTAGTTCCTTGAATGGCGTACGAACCATGATCGCCTCCTCCACCCAGTGGCACTCACTCCTCCCATGGTTGAACCCTAACCCTTGTCACCAGTGGCTGCCCCTGCTGGGATCTCAAGGGCAGCTGTTTGACTCTGCCTGGCCCTCTCTGGTACCCCTCCCCAACGTCCGTTCCTGCAGGAGACCTCAATCCATTGATGCCCCAGTTTGCAAAGCTCCTTTGACTGCTTTATAGTCTCTCTCCCTCTCCTAATCACTGGAAAGGCTTACACTAAAAATTATTTGTTCTTTATTGAAATTCAGATTTAATTGGGTGTCCTGTATTATTGTTTAATAAATCTCTCTTATTCCTACAATCATTACAAACACTCTCTTATGCAATAACTCTCAACCTTGGCCTCCTCCTACCTGACACTTCAATAGCAGAACCATAGTTTGCTGAGCCCAACTTTGTGACTATTCTGTGTCACGGCTGCAGAGACACTCAGCCCCCTTGAACAGCTCTGACTTCAGATGCAAGACCGCCAACCTCAAAAGGGGTCAATGCAGTGGGGAGATGCGTTCTACTTAGATGTTTCAGGTCAATCCACGCTCTATATTTTATGCCTTTGCTTGTCTCCTGAAATCGTCTATATTTTCTCACTCATCCTCATTCTCAAGGTGCTACTTCACTGAGAAAACTGAAGCACTCCAGAGAATTCAGATTCCCCTCACCACTTATGTCCAATTTCTCTGTACCCATCTAGGTTACTCTTGCCAGTTATACAGATTAGGGGTCTGCAGACTCTGGCCCATGGCCCAAATCCAGCCCACTGCCCATTTCTGCACAGCCTGCCATTTTTTTTTTTTTAATGAATGGAAGAGGGGGAAATCCAAAGAAGGATATATTTGCAACACATGAAGAATATAGGAAATTAAAAATTTGATGAGCTGAAACAAAGTTTTATTGGATCAAATCCATGCCGGTTCATTTATGTACCAACCACAGTGGCTTTACAGCCACAACAGAAGAGTTGAGATAGAGACGATAGGACCCACAAATACTGAAATATTTACCATCTGGTTCTTTCTAGAGTTTTCTGACCCCTCACCTTCTGTGCTCCAATTCAAAGCCACTTAATCCCATCCCTTTTCCAGTACTCAAAATGTTTGCCCTATTATTTCTACCCAATTCGACACCATCAGTTTTTCTGTCTACTAAATCGCTCCCATTTGCACACCAAAAACTTGTAATTTCTCCAATCCTAGAAAGAATAAAAAGAAAGAAACCTCTTCCTGTCCTTCCCTCTGTTCCCATCAGTAACTGCTCTCATCCACAGCCAAAATCTTGCCCAAATTATCTGTACTTTAAGGCCACGATTCTTCCCCAGATCTCTCTTAAACCATCCCCATCACTCCACTGAAAGTGCTTCCATCAGTCACAAACAGCTAACCCAGTGACCCATCCCCGCCTCATCTTACCTGGTTGCTGCACAGCCGGTGACATGGGGGATGATTCTCAGCCTCAAAGCTCTCCTTTCACTTGGCTTCCAAGACACCACACCCTCAGGATTTTTCTCCTGCCTCTTGGATGCTTCCTCATAGTCTCCTCCCTCGGTTCCTCTTTTCCCGTCTTATCGCTGAGCCCCAGGACCTCCTCGCTCTGTTCCTGCGTCTCCCGTCTCAGAGCTTAAAGCTCATCTCTCAGGCTTATTTAGTTCAGTTCAGTTCAATCACTCAGTCGTGTCCAATTCTTTGCGACCCCATGGACTGCAGCACACCAGGCTTCCCTGTCCATCACCAACTCCTGGAGCTTACTCAACTCATGTCCATTGAGTTGGTGATGCCATCCAACCATCTCCTCCTCTGTCGTCCCCTTCTCCTCCTGCCTTCAATCTTTCCCAGGATCAGGGTCTTTTCAAGTGAGTCAGTTCTTCGCATCAGGTGGCCAAAGTATTAGAATTTCAGCTTCAGCATCAGTCCTTCCAATGGATATTCAGGACTGATTTCCTTTAGGATGAACTGATTAGATCTTCTTGCTGTCCAAGGGACTCTCAAGAGTTTTCTCCAACACCACACTCAGCTTAGGCTTATGACTCCCAATAAATACCCCCACTCAGGCCTCTCTCCCCTGTGAGCCATGCTTTGTTACCCACTGTCCACCTGGCGTCACCACGGGAGCATCTAAGAGAATCAACATCTCAGTCCAAGCAGCAGTCCAGAGTGAGATCCAGTCCCTTGCCATCCCCTGCCTGCCCTCCTTCCCTTGGTTACTGTCACCCCATCTTTCCTTTCAGCCTAAATCTTTGCCATTATTTTGATCACCCTCTTATTTCCGCCTAGACTTGGTCAGGAGTTTCTGTTGGCTATCCATTTATAATTTATCTAGCATCTCTGTCCATTTCTCACAGGTGTCACTGTCTCATCAGCTTGTCTAGATTATGGCAATACCCTCCTAACAGTTTTCCTCTCTTCCACCCTTATCAGATATTATCTCCACCCAGTGGCTAGAAAATTCCTGTTAAATGGAAGTCACAAGAGACCCCTGTGTTGGCTCTGTGTTTCATTCAGAGCAAAAGCCAGAGATTTTTTATAATAACTATCAATAGAGTATAACCTTTAAAAATTGTGAATCACCATATTGTATACCTGTAACAGAGATTATATCAAGTACGCTTCAGAAGAGAAGCCCCACATGGTGCAGTGGTAAAGAATTTGCAGCTAATGCCAGAGATGAAAGAGACCTGGGCTCGATCCCTGATTTGGGAAATTCCCCTGCAGTAGGAGATGGCCAACTTGCTCCATCATTCTTTCCTGGAAAATTCCATGGAAGAGAAGCCTGGGTGGGCTACAGTCTAGGGGGTTGCAGAGAGTTGGAGAGAGAGAAAAGCCAGTGTCCCTGAATGGCCTACAAAGATGTGCTTGATCTTGCCTCCCCACCCCCACCTCTCTGATCTCTTCTCTGGTTATCTCCTGCTAACCTGCTCAGCACAACACATGGCCTGCTTGTGGCTTCTGAGCCAAGACTGTGCTGCTCCCACCTGTGGCCTTTGCACTGACTGTTCCCTCGGCCTCAAATGCTTTTCCTTAGACAGCAGCGTGGGAACCTCTGCCACCTTCAAATCTGCTTGAACGTCGCCTTTGCAGTGCGTCCCGCCTGGCCTCTTGGTCCCTCAGCCTTGCACTCGTGTATGATCTTGCCTTGTAACTTGCAACATATTACGGTGGTGGCGGTTCAGTGGCTCAGTGGTGTCCGACTCTTTGCCACCCCGTGGACTGTAGTCTCCCAGGCTCCACTGTCCGTGGGATTCTCCAGGCAAGAAGACTGGAGTGGGGTCCCATTTCCTTGTCCACAACATATTCTATCATGCACTTATTATGCAGTTACTACAATGCTCACGCCACAAGGCAAGACATCTTTGTTTTGTCCACTTCAATTATTTAGTTCCAAGTGAAACTAAAATCCTCTCAATGAATGTTTATTGAATGAATGAACTGAATGTCAATGTGCTAGATATTTCGCCTTCGTTTTGTACTTAATTTTTCAACAACATTGAACGTTATATGTTATCTCCATTTTACCCACAGCATTCATTAAACGTGGAGGTCCTTGGAATGAAGCGGACAGAATAAGAAAACCAAAACCTAAGCCTGAAATGTCTAAGAATCAAAGCCTAAAGGCAAAGCATCACTAACAGTCAGTAGGGCTGTAAATTACAGCCAATCCCACAGTTTCCTTCTATGCTTTGCACTTTCTCTCTATGTCTTTCCCCTGCTCCTGTCAACAAAACGGTTCTAACCAAGTCCGGTTTGGTGCCGCCTGATTTGAATCAGTTTTTCCTCAAAATAATAATCGGCCTGCCAATCGGCCTGAAGCAGACAGAAGAGACCTAGGTTCAGTCCCTGGATTAGGAAGATGCCCTGGAGAGAGAAATGGCAACCCACTCCAGTATTCTTGCCTGGAGAATCCCATGAACAGAGAAGCCTGGTGGACTGCAGTCCATGGGGTCACAAAGAGTTGGACACGACTGAGCAACTAATACACTCTGCTCAAATAAACTCTTCAGAATTTTAATATGCCTCAGTTTCTATCGTAATAACCTGTAAGGAGGACAGTACTTTAAAAGTGTAAGTAATTTGCACAGATCACACGTTATTATATTCACTTGAAAAGTGAAATCGAGGACCTCAATCTTTTTTCCCTCCTATAAATAGTGTTGTTCTCAGCTTTCCAAAGGCTGCCTCCCATGTTCCTGTTCCTCTCATGTTCAAGGCATGACAAAGGCGCTCATGAAGTATATGATTTCTCAGAGTCCATGAGGAAGGCAAAACTCTGTAAACCAAAGCAGAATTTCCCAAAATAATGCAAAGGAAAAGTTAGGACTAGACACTTGCTCATAATTATCCTTCCACTGTTCCTAAAATAATCCATATGTTTAAGAAACATAAATGTATTTAAATAGGTAGGAATCTTTTAAGAATACATGAAGGAGTAAACATAAAACTAATCACATTTATAGAGTTTATTATAGTTATATCATACATGTTTACTATTATGTATATAAATAATATGCATATAAGAAGTGATGGATGTGCTAACTAACTTGATGGGGGAATATCTTCACAACATATAACAAACCATTACTTGGTGCACTTTAATATCTTATCATTTTATTTGTCAATGCTACCTCAATATATCTGGAGGAAAAAAAGACTTATGAAGCTCTAGTAGTTAAATCAGTGTGGTCTTTTGGTGCAATGAAAGGCAAATAGACCAATAAAACAGAACAGGGCCCAGAAGCACACGGATGAATGGCTAATTTACAATGAAGGTGTTACTGTATATAGTAGAGAAAATATAGTCCTTTCAAAGCATGGTGCTAAGTGAACAGGATATTCAAATGGAAAGAAAAATGAATCTGGACCACTACCTTACAACGTACATAAAGACCAATTCAATGGCCTGGAGATCTGAAAACGTAAAACAACTGAGCTACTAGGAAACATAGACAAATATCTTCGTGAGTTTGCAGAAGGCAAAGATTCCTTAAACAGGAAACAACAAATGGTAACCATAAAATAAGAAAATGTAGGGAATTCCCTGGCTGTCCAGTGACTGGGACTTGGTGCTTCTACCTCAGGAGGCCCGTCAGGGAACTAAGATCCCTTGGGCTGTGAGGCTTGGTTAAAAAAAATAATTACAAATTGGAGTATATTAAAGCTAAGGACCTCTGTACATTCAAAGACACCATTAAAAGGATCAAAAGGAGGCCACAGAGAGGAAAAGTTATTTGCAGTACACATAATTAATGACGGACTCATAGCCAGAAATGTAAAGAACCACTAATCAGTAAAACAAAATAAATGTCCTGTGGATTTTTTTTTTTCCTTTTAATGAGCAAAAGACCTGAATATCTGTTTATTAAGAGGCTCATGGTAAGAGCCTCATGGACCATGAGAGTTTGAGGACATTTTCTTTCTTGTTCTAGGAGGACATGAGTATGTTTGCTTTGAGAAAAAATATTAAGCTGATCATTTATCATTTGTGTACATTTTCCTTCAGACGTATACTTTAATGGAAAGTTTAGATTTTAGAAGTGGAGTAAGTAAATATTCACACTCATATGCATTGAAGTCCCTGCTGCTGCTGCTGCTAAGTCGCTTCAGTCATGTCCAACTCTGTGCGATCCCACAGACGGCCTCCTACCAGGCTCCTCGGTCCCTGGGATTCTCCAGGCAAGAGCACTGGAGTGGGTTGCCATTTACAAAAAAAACTCTTTTGGGGAGGAGGTGCTAGGAAAATGGGGACAACTGTGGGAAAGAAACTTCTCATTCTAATTTTTTATTTTTTCAACTATCAGAATGGAAGATGCTTCTAATAGTTGAAGAATAAACTTGGGACTTGCCATATGGTCCAGTGGCTAAGACTCCTAGCTCCTGATGCAGGGGGCCCGGGTTTGATTCCTGATCAGGGAACTAGATTCCACATGCCACAGTCAAACTAAATAAATAAATAAATAAATATATATATATATATATATATATATTTTTTTAAGAATAAAATTTAGACTAGAAGTTGCTGTGCAGCACAGAGTGCCCAGTCTGGCACTCTACGATGAACTGGAGGGATGGGAATGGGGGAGGGGATGTATGTATAATTATGCTGATTTGTGATGTGCAGCAGAAACCAACACAACATTGTAAACATTTTTTTTAATTTAAAAATAAAATTTTGAGATCTCAAATGAGAAAATAATGTTTTTCTAAAATTCTAATAGCTTGATTTCTTGATGGTCACCAAAATTCTTATTACAAGAGATAATGCTTCATCAACAAATGATAAGATAGTTTATTTTTGCTAGTCAACCAACTTTCAGTCATTCACAAACATACTTTTTTTAGCAGGAGAATTTATTTTATTTTTATTAATTTTTTCTTGAGGTATATTGGAGTTACAATATTATATAGGTTGCCAGTGTACAACTTTGTGATTCACAAGTTTTAAAAGTTATA
Source organism: Bos indicus x Bos taurus (assembly GCF_003369695.1). Lineage (NCBI taxonomy): Eukaryota > Metazoa > Chordata > Mammalia > Artiodactyla > Bovidae > Bos > Bos indicus x Bos taurus. The sequence goes on from NC_040098.1 coordinate 26,135,591, forward strand.
CTCCCCTGGAAATCCAGTGGTTAGGGCTCCATGCTCTCACTGCCAAGAGCCCAGGTTCGATTCCTGGTTGGGGAACTAAGATTCCACAAGCTGCACCCAAAAAAAAAAAAAAAAATTACACTCCATTTATAGTTATAAAATGTTGGCTATATTCTCTATGCTGTACAATATATCCTTGTAGCTTATTTATTTTCTTCATAGTGGCTTTTACCTCTTAAAGCAAATGTACTTTGATCTCACGAAAATGACAACTCAGCAAACGACCTAGGACTGTAAAATTTAGGGTGAAATAAACAGGGGCCTTCCCAGATGGCTCAGTGGTAAAGAATCTGCCTGTGGCACTAGAGACTTGGGTTCCATTCTTGGGTGGGAAAGGGCCTCTGGAGAAGGAAATGACAACCTACTCCAGTATTCTTGCCTGAAGAATCCTGTGGACAGAGGAGCCTGGCGGGCTACAGTTCACGGGGTCACAAAAGAGTCAGACACACAAACTCCCGAGCACAGGACACACAAACGGGTTGTGATTAGGCAACTCTCCTTGTCTGAAGGCGTCCTGAGGAGGGTCTGGGGCTCCAGCCTAGGGACATATGGGACATATTTGCCAAAAATGGAAATCTGAAATGATTTCCCCACCAGCTGAAAAGGATGCTAACAAGGAAACATCACTGTTTTCTATTTAATTCTTCCTGAATGCTTCCCCATCCATTCTTAGCCAGACGGCTGGCAGTAAAAATACTCATCTATTCTTTCATTTACTTGCATCAATACAGCCAGACTCTAACAAAACCTTTGGGTCACTGCTTGTTCCAGCCCCGGAACAGGCTGTTCTAGTTTAATCAAGGTGAGATCAAATGTCTCAGCACTGCTCTCATCAGCCAGCCCGGAGTCTGTGCAGGGACCGTCTTCCTAAAAGAGTGTGAATAAGGCGAGGAGAAGGGGCCACATCAGAGGAAAAGCATCACGGCCCAGTGAACACAAAGGGAAAAGAGAAGCAGGATTTATACTTTTGTTTTACTCCCCAAGGCTGTGGCAACAGTCCCAGGGAGACAGTGGTCTCAAGATGGCTCTGACCTTGCACAGGTCCCTGTATGCAAGGAGTTTTGCTCCATCTCCAGACTCCAAGCCTGCAGAGGACCCCTCTCTGCTCTTTTCCTCCCGCCCTTCCTCCCTTTCCTCCTTAGCTCTTGGTCTCACTCTGTTTTTTTTAAGGTCAGATTAATTAAAATATAATTTTTACTTAAGAGTAAAATTCACCCTTTTTTTAGTGCACACATCCATGAATTTTGACAAATGAATACAATTACATGGGCTTCCTGTGGCACTAACGGTAAAGAAGCTGCCTGCCAATGCAGGAGACTTTTGAGTTGCAGCTTTGATCCCTGGGTCAGGAAGATTTCCTGGAGGAGGGCACGGTGACCCACTCCAGTATCTTGCCTGGAGAATCCCATGGACCTGGCAGGCTACAGTCCATAGGGTAGCACAGAATTGGATACAACTGAAGCTACTTAGCACAGCACACAGCATAAACTTACATAACCACCAAGATACAGATAACTTCCACCAGGATATCCACCCGCCCCCGCCCCCCCAGTTCCCCTTGCCACTTTGTAGTCAATCTCATCCTCCAACCCTGGGCCTTGTCAACCACTGATCAACTTTCTGTCCCTTTAGTCCTTTTCAGAATGTTCTATAAATGGAATCATAGAGCAAATAGCTTTGTAATTCATCCACGTTGTGTGTGTTAGCAGTCTCTTCCTTTCCATTGCTGAGTAGTATTCCATTGTATGGCTGATGGTTTATTGATTCATCTGTTGATGGACATTTAGTCTGTTTCCAGTTTGGGGCCATTATGAGTGAGGCTGTTATCAATATCTGCAAACAGTTTTCTCTGTACTCCTTAGTTTGTTATGAATATTCAAACATACACAAAAGTAGAGAGAATTCAGTAGTGAAACCCCACCCATAGCCATTCCTTGAAATTCAGCAGTGTCAAAATTGTGCTGTGTCTTCTATATCGATCCCCATTTTTCTTTCTTGCTAAAATATTTTAAAGAAGATGCTAGAAATCATATCAAATCCCTAAAAGCATGACAGATCTCTAAAGCATGGCATTTCACAATTCCAAATTCACTCCTAACTAAATAACTTTTTCTTAGTATTATGCTTTCGAACTATGGTACTGAAGCAGACACTTGAGAGTCTCTTAGACTGCAACGAGGTCAAACCAGTCAATCCTAAAGGAAATCAACCTGAATTCTCATTGGAAGGACTGATGCTGAAGCTGAAGCTCCAATATTTTGGCCACCTGATATGAAGTGTCAACTCATTTGAAAAGATTCTGAGGCTGGGAAAGATTGAGGGCAAAAGGAAAAGGGAGGAGCAGAGGATGAAGTGGTAAGATAGCATCATCGACTCAATGGACATGAATTTGAGCAAATTCCGGGAGATAGTGAAGGACAGGGAAGCCTAGTGTGCTGCAGTTCATGGGGTCACAAAGAGTCAGATGTGAGTTAGTGACTGAAAAACAACAAATCCATTCTATTGCTCCTTGTCAGACTTCCTTGATTATATCAAAAATATCTTTTTACAGTTGGTTTCTTAGAGTTTGGGCCCATATTACACAAGGTTGTGATGGCTCTTTAGAGTTTTCATCTAGACTAGTCCCTCTCCTTTGACCTGCATGACTGACTTACAGAAAACACATCTGTTTTTCTGCAGAATGTTTCCATATTCTGACTTTGTCATCTTGCTTCCATGTGGCATCATTTAACTTTCTCCTCTATTTCCTGCATTTCATGTAAGCTTAGCTCTCAGGGCATCATTAGATTGTTGGGCGTGTTAAAAAATAAATTGAGGCACATGACAATTTTTAAGAGTTTGAGCAAAAATTGATTCCACGTTGGGCAGTGTTAAACCAGGAATGGCTTTGAGGCCTTCACCAAAGGGAGCTGGGAGAGACTTAGAGAGAGAAGACAGAAACAGAGCAAGGAAATTATTGATTGGCTGTAACTTAAAGCCTAGTTTGTAATTGGTTGTCCTTACGTTTCAATTTCATAACCTTGAGGCAGTCACAGGCTTAGATTTTGCTTTGCTTATGAAGGTCGTCATGGCTTTAGAACTACCTCTGCTCTCTGGCTTCCTTGTTTAATGGATTTAACAGAAGCAAGACTTCTTCCTCGGAGAGGCAGTGGGCTTCAGGTCCACCCCATCAGGGCCTCTTGCCTACTGTCCCTATTGGTGATGCTAAGTTCTATCGATGTCAGAATGCAAGTGGAAGGCCAGGCGTGAAAGGGACCATCAAGTCCCCTTTGAAAGTTGTGCTGCTCTATTTGTGTGACCCTCTCTGTGTGAGGGTCTCTTGTGTGACCCTCCCCAGGGAGTCCCCACACAGAGGTGGAAGCCTGGGCCAGCTGCTCTTCACTCCTGCCCACAGTTCCCATCCAGAAGGAACCCTTTGTTCTAACAGCTCTATCTGCCTCTGCATTCTACCTGGCTTCATGCTTGCATTTGTGCCGGCTCCCTTTAGGCCACAAGGCTCTGAGGGCAAGGCAGTGGTTTGTGTATCTTCTTCCTCCTATTTTCCTAAGTGATGTGACTTTAGCACTAAAAGCACAGCTCCCGAGACAGAGAGACAGTGTCTGTTCAAAAGCATCTCTACAGCATGTGGATGACAGGCTATGAACAATTGACTTGGATTCCCTGTGCCTTGGTTTCTACACCTTTAAAGTGGGGATAGTAATAAAACTAATTTATGGGGAGCTGTTGTGAGGAGTGAATATTCAATAAAAACTACACATCTTCATCATCCTTATTGTGCATAGTTGGCTATCTATACAGAACTATATGTCTTTGTTGGCTGCTCAGACACTGGTATATCTTGTATTTGCTTCATGCTCAAGAAGTGTACAGTTGATTTTCTCTACTTCATGGGATTCTATGACCCCCAAACTTGTGGGTACAATGGGTTATTTGGTCTAGTCCTCAGACTTTAAGGGATGGGATAAGATATTGTTCTTATCTTACAGGGAGCCTCAGAGCCTAATTTATTCAAATAAATAAATAAAATTATTTATTCAAATAAAATTTATTCAAATAAAGATTTGAAGATTTAATAGTAGCGATGGGTAAGTGGGTCTTGGTGATCATAGGGCTAAGAACTGTTGGAAGAGAGTTGGATTTCAGGTTTCCTACTTCCAGCTCTAGAGGTCTTTGTACTACAGCCTAATATTTATGGATTTATCTAGCATTTGGGTCTTCACTTGCAGTTGACTTGACAACTATAGCAATGAGTGAAGACTAAACTGAAGAGGGAAAAAGTTGCAAAGACAATTTTGCAGAAAGCCTATTTCTGCAGCACTCTACTCTACTCTCAGGGCTTTCCTTGTAGCTCAGTCAGTAAAGAATCTGCCTGCAATGCAGGAGCCGGGTTCGTTTCCTGGGTAGGGAAGATTCCGTGGAGAAGGAAATGGCAACCCGCTCCAGTCTTCTTGCCTAGAGAATCTCATGGACAGAGGAGCTTGGCGGGCTACAGTCCATGGGGTCGCAAGGGTCGGACACGACTTAGCGACTAAACCACCACCACCAGCAACCCTCAGTTGCTCTGCGTTTGTTTTCTTCTGCCCTATCTGTGATTAATGTTCCCAGCAGGGAAAAACACAGACAAACTATGTTTTTGTCTGCTTGAATATCTGTGAGTACAGGAGATATGGTCAGGCCCTGGTAAATGCTCCATCATCTTAGTTCCTTAATCCCTGCTGTGGGGCATGGGCACAGGCCAGAGAGTTCAGTGCCACCAAGGGCTTCCCAGGTGGCATTGTGGTGAAGAATCTGCCTGTCAGTGCAGGAGACAAAGGAGACTGGGGTTTGATCTCTGGGCGGGAAAGATGCCCTGGAGTAAGAAATGGCAACCCACTCCAGTATTCTTGCCTGGAAAATCCTATGGACAGAGGAGCCTGGTGGGCTACAGTTCATGGGGTTGCAAAGAGTCAGACACAGCTGAGTGACTGAGCACGCACACACAGTGGGTATTACCTTCTGGACCAGTCCCTCTAGCCTAACGGTGCTCACATACCTCTTCCACCCCCATTAGTCCCTGCAACTGAAATACAATTTAGAAAGTCTTTCCCTCCAGCCAAGGTGTAGTCTCCAAGATTACTTCATTAAAGTGCAAATGAACCCTCAAGAGATATGAGGTCCATTGTACTAATTCACAATGTCTCAATGCTCCTAGGAGAAGATCCCTAACACTTGCTAATCACCCTTTTAGCAAAGGATCCCAGCTTCCCTCAGGCAAGGTTTAAAGTTGATTTGAGAATATTGTTTTATTTCTGCCATATTTTTTTTTTCTGGTTACTTTATATTTGTGCCAAATGCGTTTTCTATTTTAAGATGTCACATAAAGTTATCCTTTAGGATATAATTATTTAACTCTGTAAAAATAATTAGGTTTAATAGAAGTCATTAGGCAAATAATTATTGAAAACAATATGGGCTTCCTTAAAAAACTAAAAATAAACCTTCCATATGACCTGCAATCCCACTCCTGGGATTGCAGAGAAAACTCCAGCTCAAAAAGATACCTGCACCCCAGTGTTCATGGCAGCACTATTTACAATAGCTAAGACGTGAAAGCTACCTAAATGTCCATCAAAAGATGAGTGGATAAAGACACGTGGTGTAAATATACAATACAACCATAAAAAGAAGGAAATAATGCCATTTGCAGCAACATGGGTGGATTTAGAGATTATTGCACTTAGTGAAGTAAGCCAGACAGAGAAAAGCAAACACCTTATGATATCCCTTATATGTCGAATTTAAAATACGATACAAATTAACTTATTTACAAAACAGAAATAGACTCACAGACACAGAAAAACAAACATGGTTACCAAAGGGGATAGGAGGTGGGAGAGGGATACACATTACTAGGCATAAAATAGATAAACAACAAGGTTCTATTGTATAGCACAAGGAACTGTATTCAATATGTTGTAATAATGTATAATGAAAAAGAATCTGAAAAAGAATATATATATACATACAAATATATAATCACTTTGCTGTATACCAGAAACTAACATAGCATTTTAAATCAATTTTACTTCAATAACAAAAATTTAAAAATTGTTTTAAAGTTATTAGGCAGATAGCACAGGTGGTCCTCACTAATGGCAAAAATCGGGAAGGCTAGGTATCAAAGACTGAACTGAGAGCAGAATTATGGCATCGCTGACCTAGTAAAAACTTGGCTTAACTTTTAAAAACTAATTTTAAATTATGACATGTGTAACCAATTCAAAAAAAGTTTGGGAAACGGAGAAAGGGGGGGAAAAAACAGCTATAAATCTTCCACTCACAAATATCATTTTTCAATCCTAGTCACACTTGGGTGTTTACCGGGAAGGGTAACTAGAATACAAGAGACGTGGCAGGTGAGTCTGCAGGGTGAGAAAGGGATTACTAAATTCCAAGGTGACTGCCCAGGAGAGAGACTCCTGGAACAGGTTAGTATTAAAAGATGGGGGTAGGGGGGTTGAGGGGGGGGTAGCGTGATGTAGGGAGGTTGTGTTAAATAACAAGAGGAAAAGAGATTGGAAGGCTAACAGGAGGATGTCAGGGGCACCATTCTCTGGCTATGCTCAGTCCAGGGTCTGAGTGACCCTTTGTCAGGGTAACTGAGTAGGAATTATTTGAAGGGAAATCTATCAGGGGATGACAGAGGACCAGATGGTTGGATGGCATCACCGACTCAATGGACATGAGTTTGAGCAAGCTCCGGGAGATGGTGAAAGACCGGGAAGCCTGGCGTGCTGCAGTCCGTGGGGTCCCAGAGTCAGACACGACTGAGCAACTGAACAACTAGCACCTAATCGCCTAATGGCCAGATGTGACCCTCCATTTTCAAGGACCAGCGACATCTTCCGGAGAAGATGAGGAATAATTAAAATTATTGAAATTAAAATTATTGGAACTATACTTAACATTTTGTAATAACCTATAAAGGAAAAGAATCTGAAAAAAGAATACATGTAATGGAATCACTTTGCTGTACACCAAAAGCTAGCAATATTGTAAACCAACTGTACTTCAAAAAAAAAAAAGAATAAATCTACCTGATGTGCATGGGCAGATAAGTTTAGTGTTTTGAAGCACTGCCGTTCTTTTACACCCTCTTAGGATAGATATTGTTAATTTCACAATTACAAGAAAAAAAAGGTTAAAATGTAGATGGTTATGAAAATCATTCAGTCTTTAAAAAAGAGGAAATTCTAACACATACCATAAAATGGATGAAACTTAAGACATTATACTCAGTGAAATAAGCCAGACATAAAAAAAAAATTATATGAAGTATCTATAGAGTAGAGATAAGGAGACAGGAAATGAAATGGGGGCTGGTGAGATGGGGAAACAGAGAGTTGTTGTTTTATGGGTGTAAAGTTTCAGTTTTGCAAGATGAAAAAAGTTCTGGAGATGGATGGTGGAGATGATTGCACAACAATGTGAAGTTATTAACACTATCAAAATAGGTACTTAAAAATGGTTAAGATGGTAAATTTTCTGTTTGTGTAATTTTCCACAATTAAAAATTTTTAAAAATATATATAGATATTCCAGAATATTCGATATATAGGTATACTTAGATGGAATATGTCAGATTTTTCCTCCGTAGTGGAAGAGATAGGAAGCATGAGATTTCTAGGTGATTAATGAGAAATTTGGTACCCCAAAAGATGGCTTTCAAAGGCCCAGAGCACTATCTTATCTTGTTTCTTCCGACAGAACTGTATCACATGAGCTACACTGTGTTGTTCTAACTGTCCCCAAGTGTGCATTTTCTATTTTCCTTATCATGGCTTATCCTATTCACTGAACATTTTCCAAAAGCCTGCAATGCTTCAGTTCTGCGCCAGGCAGTGAGTATATGGTGGTTAGTCTAACAGATTCCTGCCCTCATTGGCCGTAAGGGCCCTGATGAGGGAGCCAGCTCACCACATAGCTAACTTATGATGAATGTCATGGAACAGAAATTCAAGGGGCAAGGAGCGACCCATAACAGACTCTGAGGCTTCAGCTGGAAGTCTGGAAAGGCTGCCCTCACTGTGGTAGGTTAAAGGTGGCTGCTAATTCTGCGCCCTTCTCCTACCCTCCCTTTGAATCTGGGCTGGTTCTGTGACTAGTTTTGACAGGCAGAAATACAGCAGACATGAGGCTGTGTAACTTCTGAGGCTGGACCTAAGAGATCTGCCGTTCCTGCCTTTATAGTTTGGAAGTACTGCACTGAGCTTCCTGAATTCCTGCTTCGTAGAATCATTCACATTGACACTGCTAGTAAGTGGCGGTGCTGGGAGCAAATAAAATCCCTGTTGCTTCCAACCACTATGTTTTGGGTAGTTCGTTACACAGCGGCAGCTAACCAAAACATCGAGGAGGCGTCCTTTGAAATAGAATGGATGCTTCAGCTTCAGCACATGAACAAGTTTTCCAATATTGTACCACGGCAGTGGTTTTCAAATTGTGTTTACAGAACCATTTTCAGGGGACATCCCTGGCAGTTCAGTGGTTAAGACTCCACACTTACAGTGAAGAGGGTACACGTTAAATCCCTGGTTGGGGAACTAAGATCCCATGTGCAGTGGGGCATGGTCTAAATAAATAAAGACCCATTTTCAGATTCGTGGGGAAAGAGGAAGGGGCCTGGCAGTTCACAGTAGGGTAGGGTTTAAAGACAAGAAGTAAAGTAGTAGTCACTCAAGCAGTGGAGACTTGTTTTTTTCTGAGACCTATGGGTCCAAAGTTGGTGGGCTGAATTTGCAACATCTGAAAGCAGAAAGATTTGAGAGTTGTTCATAAGGAAATAAATAAAGGTCCCTAATGCTTTCTCTGATTTTGTGTGACCAGGCTGTCTGTAAACCTGTAAGCTTCTCATCCCTTCTGGTACGTCTCCTGGTCTCTGATGTCCAGCCCTGCAACCTGAATTCTGGGTGCTGCCATGTGGTTTAGTCACTAAGTCATGTCCAACTCTTGCGACCCCATGGACTGCAGCATGCCCGGCTCCTCTGGGATTTCCCAGGCAAGAGTACTGGAGTGGGTTGCCATTTCCTTCTCCAGGGGATCTTCCCGGCCCAGGGATCGAACCTGGGTCTCCTGCACTGCCGGCAGATTCTTTACCGACTGAGCCACCAGGGAAGCCCAGTGGCTTTGTAACCACCCTCTAAAAGCCTAGCTGCAGCGGGACATCTGTTGTCTACCAAGGGAAGAATTTCCCAGAAGGCCTGATGTCCGCTTCTGCTGGGCCACCAGCCGTGGACTTGCAGGGCCCTCCAGAAGGCAGCCCTGGCCGGCCAGGCCTTGCCTCTCTATCTGCCTCAGGAGCTCCTTTGTGACAGCGCTGGGAGTGACCCCTGTGATGAGGGAAGGGCCTTCTTACCTGTACTGCAAATCTTTCACTAAGAAAGGCCTACATCCTTCGGACAGCCTCTCTAGTCGTGGGCGAACATATTCTTTCAGATAAGGCCTTCCTTTAGCAAGTGGGAGAAAGAAAAGGCAGCACTTGAAATGCTGCTGTTTGGGCACAATGGCCTTTTCTGAAATGATCAATCTATTTGTTGATGGAACTCATCCTTGTGTACACAGCATGTTTTATATGTGGTGTTGAGCACGGAGGCCTTCATTATGAATCTGAAGAGGTAAGTTCTCCTTTTCATATGAGCTGGAACTCTTGCGACATGCTGCTTCATTAGTCAAAGTTTTCGGACCTCGGTTTTTGTCTCCTTCACTGGACTGAGGAATACTCGAGGGCAGGGAACATCCCGGTCTTCCTTGTACCTCTATCATCCAGCACAGGGCCGAGACGATTTGAGGGCAGGAAGATGGAGGAAGGAGGAGAAGAAAGAAGGAAGGGATCTACCATGTAGCATCTGTCTCGGGGTCGCCATGTGGAGTAAAACAGTTCTCAGGGTTTGTAGAAAGGCACAGGGTGGGGCTAGGTGTCAAGTTTTTAGGAGGAAGTGGGGCTGTAGCAGGGCTTCTTTTGCATAAAGGGCACAGAAAATAGAATGGACACGGACAGACAAATGAATGCCTTGGCAACCCTCTGCTGCTCCTCCCAGAGCAACTGATACCGGAGGATGACAGCGGGCTGGATGACAGAACTCGGCCCAAGAGGATGGCTGTCTGCAGTGGCTCTGTGCGTCGGCAGCGGCTCTGTGCGTCTACAGTGGCTCTGGCCGGCTGCCTGCTTTTCAGTTACCTCTGTGGATCACAAGAGGCTGAGGGGTCAGAGGGGCCCCCAACACAAGTGTGAATTTGCCACTTCGTTTTTTGTGCCACCAAGCTCACCCGATGGCTGTTCGTCCGTGTCCTCAGTTCTTCTGACCTTTGCAGAGTGAACTCTCATCTTAGAAAGTGCCTGATATCAACTGGGAGCCTGAGCTGCAGAGGGCAGAGGAGTCAAGCTAATAAGCTCTCCCTCCCATCCTGCTTCTTGCCAACAGCTTCAGTTTTGAAGAAGGCATTATTTTTAGAATTCCTTCTTGCTTTCATCTGTACCCTGAGTAATTAACTCCTAGTGACTCCGTAAGGTTAACCTATGCTTCCTCTTCTAATTGTTTCTGGGGAAGCAAGAAGCAAAAATGTACTTTCAACCCAAACAGAAATCAGACTTTTTTTTTTCATCTTTTTGAATCTGCCGCATACCCCGTAGCTCTCCATCTTCTGCCCCCACCTCCACTCCTCTTACTAAAATCATCTCCATTAGGTTTGCAGAACAGTGGCTTGTTTGGGAGAACCTTGTGAGATAAAACTTTAATTATATTTAAAGTCCAGTCATGAAAATGCAGAGGCAGGTGAAGTCAGTATTAAATTATAAATCTACAAAATACTTTAAAAAATCTAATTTCATTCTGTAGTTTGTTTTTGTTAAATTATCCTTTACTAATCTTTTTTTTTCTTTGCCTCACCACAAGGCCCACAGGATCCTAGTTCCCAGACAAGGGATCAAACCTGGGCCCTTGGCAGTGAGACTGTATATCCCTAATCACTGTACTGCCAGGAAATTCCCTTTACTAATCTTAAAAAAAAAAAAAAAAAAAAAAATTCTCAGAATGGGAACTAGGATTTTCTTTCATGGAATTCAAAATAAAAAAAGATCATCTTTCAGATAAATTTTCTTAAGAGAAGACTACACACAAATAGTTACATTTTGGGAATGTTCATACCTACAACATGAAAGCACACTCTATGTGAGTACTGAACAGTTCCTAATATCAACTTACTGGATACAACGTATTGTTGCCTTTTTTTTTTTTAAAAGGCTGTGGTGACCAGTAAGAAAACCAAAAATGATGTCTGAGGTTGAATGCAAAATCTAAAAGATGTTTGAGGTTGAATGCAACGAAAAATGGATACATTTGGTGATTTTGCTGAGTCCCATAACTGAGTCCCGTTATGGTGGTTCTTGATATGTAATGATTAAAATTTTAAATAAACAGAATTTGCCCTTGTATGCACTAAAGCAGAGTTTAAATAAAGCCTGAATCTGACAGGAAATCTTACTATTCATCCTTTCCAGAGTTCCAAGGAGTCAAGTCAAAAGAGGGATTTCTCAAGTTCTTTAGTATGGCTCATGCAAGTCATAACTGGCACCTAAGATCTAAAAAACACAGTGTTAAGCTCTGAAGTACGAGTGACTTTAGGAAGAAGCACAGATGGGTGGGTAGAAGGGAGACAGAGTTTTTTTCCCATGAACATATTGTCCCCAAAAGCTACCTTTTGTACAGTTTATTTTTAAGGTCACATTGACAGGATGATTGTTAAGACTTTGATGAAAAAAGTTTGAGGCAGCCAGTGTGAAATGCTGGGATGAAGCATCAGTGGTGAAACCATATTTGAGACAAATAGCGGTCACTGAACAGAGAAAGATAAATATTATATGGCTTCATATGTAGAATCTGAAAAACAAAACACAAAGCCATGACAAAACAGACTCAGATACAGAGAACAAACCAGCAGCTGCCAGAGGGGAAGTGGGTGGGGACAGGAGCAAAATAGGATGAAGAGGTACACACTTTCATTTGTAAAACAAATAAGTCACAGGGATGTAACAGACTGTGGGGAACATAGTCAGTAGCACTGCAATAACTTTGTATGGTGATAGATGGTTACTAAATCTAGCCTGGTGATTAATGCATCATGCGTATAGGTGTCAAATTACTATGGTGCACACCTGAAACTAATAATGTACATTATACTGCAATTAAAAAAATAAAAAAGCAAAATTTGAAATCTCAAAAATAAAATAAAATTTAAAAAGAATGTCATTGAAGTTTGGCATCTTTTCCATTTGCCCTCTCTCACAAAACAGTGACTCTGCTCACCTGTCAGAGAAGAAGGAAATATTCAAGGCAAATACATTGATCCTCATGTGCTATGTGAATGAAGAGAATGTTCCAACAGTGTGTTGGCACTTTCCATCTTGGGTACCTTGTACTATATTTGTCTTTACCAAGTTTAACCATACAGGCAAACACCAACCTCCCTACTCTGCCAGTAAACCCAAAATAAATATATAAACAAATCTAAAATAAGTAAATCTTATCTGTTTGAAGTGATGTCTTCAAAAGTTCTCACTGCTCTCAGCATTCAGTCTGGTCTGATGAGGCACATGCAGCTCTGCAGGAGCCAACCCCTGGACCCCCACATCCATCATCTCCTCCCTCCCCACTGCCCCCCATGCCTCTGTGATACTGACTCTGAGGTCCTGGAACCTGCACCCTCCCCCTCATGCCTCCAGGCTTTTATTTTTCCTGCTCCCTTTACCTTCATGTCTGCCTAACACTGACCCATCCCTCTACCTTTAGCTCAATGGCACCTCCTCCTGAGATTCTTCCTGGACTATCTCTGCTCACATCAGGATTGGTGCCTCACCAGTATGTTCCCATACATGCTCTACTACAGTGTTAGACGGAATCAAGAGTCTGCCTTTCCCTGCTTACAGTTTCTTTTATAGTACCAAAAATTCCTGTCTCAAGCAAATGTCTGCTGTACATTTGATGAGTGAATTTTTAAAAAATATTTGTTTATTTGGCTGCTCTAGATCTTAGTTGCAGAATATGAGATCTAGTCCCCTGACCAAGGATGGAACCCAGCCCCCTGCATTGGGAGCCAGCAGGCCTAACCACTGGACCACCAGGAAAGTCCCAATGAATGAATTGTTTAACCACGGTTTGTTGCTCATCTTGTTTGTAGCCCACCTTTGCTCATTCACTTATGTGCCTAGATGCTACAGCTGCTGCTGAGGCGCTTCAGTTGTGTCCGATTCTGTGCGACCCCATAGGCAGCAGCCCACCAGGCTCCCCCATCCCTGGGATTCTCCAGGCAAGAACACTGGAGTGGGTTGCCATTTCCTTCTTCAATGCATGAAAGTGAAAAGTGAAATCGAAGCCGCTCAGTCGTGTCTGACTCGCAGCGACCTCAGGGACTGCAACCTATGAGGCGCCTCTGTCCATGGGATTTTCCAGGCAAGAGTACTGGAGTGAGGTGAGGTCAAATAAATCTTACATCGTTTGCTTGATTAAAAATTTTTTCCTGATAGTCATTTGGCAACCTGAAAATTAGTAGGGAAAGTAATGATAGTTACTGACAGACTGCCTTTGTTTATCTGTGAATCATTTATTTAACCTGTGAATTGAATGCTTTAAATTATTCTACTTGGGATAATAATACCTAAAATGATGAAGATGCACACTAATTATAGGTGTACACTAAATCTCCTCTTTTGTTCCAATTGCAACTCCAAAATTTATCTTCTTCCCGACTCTGCCCACCCTCAATACACACACACACACACACACACACACACACACAGAGTCCCCTAGAGCCATCTTACCAGATTTTGTTTTTATTAGAGTCCCTTATGACAGATGTTACCACATTTCCAGAGTCATAATGAATCTTGTAAAAGAAAGTTGTAGAAAATGATGAAAAAGAGACCCACTCAGCTGGCATATGAAGCTTCCCTTTGACTTCTTCAAACAAAACAAGAAATCAAGAGTGAAAATCGTCAAAGAAGACAAAACTTGGAATATTCTCCCAACACCATTAAGTCCTTCACACCCAGTCATGTGGATCTGAGTACAAAGTCAGTTCTGCAAGTCAGCTGTTAAGAGAGAAGAGTTATTTTAGAAAGATCATCCCAGGAAGCTTATTTATACTCTCTTTGAAGTAATGAGTCCAATGAACTCTTGAACCGGAGACTTGAAGTCCCTAATTTTGCCTGTCACTTGGAAAAGTATTACTCTCAATAACTTTCTGTGTAACTTATTGGAGAGCAACTTGAGTGGATGACAATATTATTAGCTGGACTTTTGACCTGTTTTGGTAAACACCAGATAAAATGCTTTAAGGGTGGCATTTGAAAGTCTAATTAGACAACATTAAAAATCAAGGTCTCAATAGCAAGTATAGTTCTTATTTCCAAACAGACATGGACTGTTAGAACATTTTAGCCAACAATTCTGTGTTTCAGAAAATGAGGTTATAGATATGGCATAGTATTCGGCATAGAAAATTTTTCCAGGGGTGTAATAAAACTCCAGACTCCCAGGGAATTAGATCCCCCATACTGTAACTAAAGATCCTCCGTGCAGCAACTAAGATGCTGTGCAGCTGGCTCCAAGGTGGCTCATATAGAAGATAATGTACCCAAACCATTCACCACTCCAACCTTTCTGCAACATCTTCCCTGTTGCCAGAACTCTGATTTTGTTCAAGGGTGGCCCAGACCCCAGAGGGTTTAGTGAAGGTCTCCAAAGGTCTCTCAGCCTCAAGCGGAAACCCTTGAGAGCCAATCACTGCCTCTGTCTCCTTCTGTCCTCACTGGTGACTGGTTCAGGCATGGACAAGTACTGCAGCTCTAACCAATGGGGGTGGTCAGTTGAGAGACTTCTGGGAAACACATGTTGTCATGTCTGCATGCAATACCATGGATGCCATGGCATCTTTTGAAGATGAGAAAGCTGAGCTGATGGGAGGAGTGGCTGTATAGATATTTAGACGAGTCATCTGGGTCCTTGGTGATGTAGCTGAGTTGCTTTATCAACCTCGGAACCCCGCTACCTCTTGAATTCTTGGTATGCGAGGTAAAAACTTTTGTCTTATGGTATGAATCGGAGACCAAAAGTATCTTACTGTAGCTCATGCCTGCCCCCAGGAGAAGCAAGGAGGAAAGCCCCAGCTTTAGAGTCACGAGGACTTGGTTTCCACTCTCACTTCCTATAAGTTGTTACTGAGGAACAAATTATTTCAAAACTTAATGACTTAAAAACACCAACCACGTATTATCTTTGGCAAATTTGCAAGTGGCTTGGATGGACAGCTCTGGTTTAGATTTCCTCCTCTTGTGAGACCACAAGACACATGGACAGGAGTTTTTATTGTGGTTTCCATAAGAAGGAACAGGCAGCTAAGGTAAGCAGGCTTACCTGTGACATGCCCTACAGACCAGTCCTGATTCAGGGTGAGAGAAGACTACACAAAAGTGTGAACATCCAAGAGGCGAGGATCATCTGGATCGTCCTGGAGGCTGGTTAGTCACCACATGTTTCAGAAGTAGATTAACCTCTGGGTCTCAGTTTCTTCAGCTGAAAAAGATGGTAATAACTGTATTACTCACACTTCTTGGTTGTAAGTGTTAGAAGATGACTCTGCCTTACTTAGGCAAAAGGGGGAATTTATTGGGTGAATTTGGGGCAACTCACATAGTAGAAAGGAGGCTCACATACTGAGGCTCCTAAAATGTGCAGAAATCAAGAGAGGTCTGGGAACAAGCAGTATTAAGCAAAATTGAAGCCTCAGGATATGTTTGGTTGGGAAACTGGGGTTGACATCACCTCCATTGCACCCTGAGCGTTGCTATCAGAGCTGAATTCTCTGCACCACCCCTGCTGCTCTGGGCTTCCCAGGTGGTGCTAATGATAAAGAACCCTCCTGCCAATCAGGAGACATAAGAGATGCAGCTTGCATCCCTGGGTCAGGAAGAGCCCTCGGAGGAGAGCATGACACCTATATTCTTGCCTGGAGAATCCCCATGGACAGAGGAGCCTGGCGGGCTACAGTCCATGGGGTCGTAGTGAGTCAGATGTGACTGAAGTGACTTAGCCTGCTGCTGCTCTGAGTAACTCTCAACTGCTTCTGTGTCCTGAAGGTCCCACAGTACAGGGACTTACTGTACTCTCAACTTCCTTCCTGTCAACAAATGTCCACGACAAAGATCAGCCTCCTGGGATTCTCATTAAACAAGAGTATGCATCTTTGGGAAACTGAGAGTGATCAGTATTGTTGGTTATTTAACTGAAGGGGGAAAGCAGGCACAGAATGGGTTTAGAGATTTCAAGTTTAGAGTCATCTCATCTTAGACCCTGAAGCATCTTGGCAACATTTCCAGACACACTGATCGTTTCTAATCACACCCTCATCCCACCCCTGCTTTCATGTACATATGCAAACTTTAAATTGCCGAGCCTGATGGTGAAGGACAGAGAAGGCTGGCGTGCTGCAGTCCATGGAGTCGCAAAGAGTCAGACACGACTGAGCGACTAAACAACAGCAATGTGAATCCTATCTGCCCTCTAATCTGGTTGCCCTGTGACCATAGTTGGAGGCAAGAGAACAAACTGTGACCAACTGAGGAAAGTAAGGTGAAGGTTTCCCGTCCAAATTGCAGCTGGGCCCCGCGGGGCCTTGGCATGAACCACGATCAACCTCACTATCAAGTGGTGGTGCTTTCTCTTGTTATTATCTTTGCTTCTATCTCAGTTTGAGTTGTCGGGGCATGACAAGACACCTCTTCCCAGAGAGCTTTGTTAGTTGTTGGCATGGCTCTTACTGTTCAGACTCAATTCTTTTGTTCAGAGTGTTTCCTGCCTTGGGTCTGAAGTCACTGAAGTTATCATATTTAACTTGTCAGGGACTCTCAAGATCAGCACACCTGGGAATCACCAAGTGGCAGTGGTTTAGTCACTCAGTCATGTCTGACTCTTGTGACCCCATGGACCATAGGCCGCCAGGCTCCTCTGTCCTGGGATTTCCCAGGCAAGACTACTGAAGTGGGTTGCCATTTCCTTCTCCAGGGGATCTTCTCAACCCAGGGATCATATCTGGGTCTCCTGCATTTCAGGTGGATTCTTTACTGGCTGAACCACCAGGGAATCATCAAGAGGGCTTGCTAAACATAGATTGCTGGGCCCCGTCCCCAGAGTCTCTGACTCAATAGGTCTGGGGTGGAGCCTAAGAATGTGCATTATTAGTAAGAGGCCAAGTGGGGCTGATGCAGCCCATCTGGGGCGCACTTTGAGAACAGCTGACTTGGGTGACTTGACGCTGGTGCTGGACTGCTTTGTAAGCTTCTTATACTCTCCCCAGTAATTAATTGCCTTTCATAAAGAAAGCCAACACAACACTCACAGAGCAAAATTCTATGAGACTCAGAGATAAATATTGAAACCTGATTTCAGTTAGAAAGACATTTGACTACATGGAACAGAAACTTGACCACAGAAGCTTAACCTGGTAACAGTTTCTTATTTTCTCACATTCTCCAGTAGGCCAGAAGCTGTCCAAAGCTGGTGAGATGATTCCACATGATCAGGGGCTCAGGCTCTTGCTAACTTTCTTCTCTGCCACCCTTGGTAAATGGCTATTGACCTCATGGTCACAAGATGGCTGCTGGAACTCCAGGTATTGCCTGTATACTCTAGGCAGGAAGAAGATGAAAGATAAAGAGGATATGCATGTGGGAGATATTCTGGCAGCCTCTCTATAGACTCTGTTCCCATCTCATTGGCTGGAACTGTGTCTATGGTCACACTTAACTTCAAAGGAGCTTGAGAAATCAAATAGTTTTAGTTCAATACTTGTTGACCCAATAAAATGAGGTAAAAAACGGTAATCAGCAGTCTGTTTCAGCATTCACTTGCTTGACTCCCAAAGGATCCCACACTGTGTATTCAGGCCAATTCCACATACTGAGTTAAACCAACTATGCAATAGCTGAAAGGCCAAAGGGGGGTATCCCTACATAAGAATTTCTCATTGCAGGTAAACAGGTGTGATATGAAAGGGTAAACTGCTTAGATATGAAAGGGTTAGAACTGGTTTCTTTTTACAACACTTTGTGAAGTTTTATTATGCTTATGCATATATTGATTTTCCAAGACAAGGCTAAATATGCTGGGCTTCCCAAGCTATTTGACAGCAGAAGCTTTAAACAATTTTCCTGGAGTATCTCCCTGAGCTAATTTCCATGGGTCTTTTCCCAGGAAACCGTGATCTATACAGTATCAATTGTAGGTTTATTTTTAGAGCCCCCCTATGCAGAAGAAAGTGAAGAGGAACTAAAAAGCCTCTTGATGAAAGTGAAAGAGGAGAGTGAAAAAGTTGGCTTAAAGCTCAACATTCAGAAAACTAAGATCATGGCATCTGGTCCCATCACTTCATGGGAAATAGACAGGGAAACAGTGGAAACAGTGTCAGACTTTATATTTTTGGGCTCCTAAATCACTGCAGATGGTGATTGAGGCCATGAAATTAAAAGACGCTTACTCCTTGGAAGGAAAGTTATGACCAATCTAGATAGCATCTTCAAAAGCAGAGACATTACTTTGCCAACAAAAGTCCATCTAGTCAAGGCTATGGTTTTTCCAGTAGTCATGTATGGATGTGAGAGTTGGACTATAAAGAATGCTGATCACCGAAGAATTGATGCTTTTGAACTGTGGTGTTGGAGAAGACTCTTGAGAGTCCCTTGGACTGCAAGGAGATCCACCCAGTCCATCCTAAAGGAGATCAGTTCTGGGTGTTCACTGGAAGGACTGATGCTGAAGCTGAAACTCCAATATTTTGGCCACCTGATGTGAAGAGCTGACTCATTGGAAAAGACTCTGATGCTGGGAAAGATTGAGGGCAGGAGGAGAAGGGGACGAGGAAGAGCTGACTCATTGGAAAAGACCCTGATGCTGGGAAAGATTGAGGGCAGGAGGAGAAGGGGACGACAGAGGATGAGATGGTTGGATGGTATCACCGACTTGATGGACATGGCTTTGGGTGAACTCCAGGAGTTGGTGATGGACAGGGAGGCCTGGCGAGCTGCGATTCATGGGGTCGCAGAGTCAGACATGACTGAGCGACTGAACTGAACTGAATTGAACTGATGCAGAAGAAGCAAGTATGCTCTTCTCGAACCAGTGGAATAGTCATTTTTTCAAAGGGGAAGGAATTGAAAGTATGAGCAGTTGGTGAGTCAGGACGTGGGATGTGGTGTTGGTCTGGAAACTGCGTGAACTTGACAAGGGCTTGCCCTCACTGAAGTTCCCGATCTTATGTGCAGAATGTGAACTGTAGGCTGTCACTAGGATGTATCCCAACAAACTAAAAATCTGCAACTTCACAGCTCTTAGAAACATTAGGGAGGGATGTCTAGATAAATCTTTGCTAATGGGAGATGGAGGCTTAAGAAAGAAAAAGGCTTAAGCCAGAAAAGTCTTTTAAAAATCAAGAATAGTTTTAAGAGAAAAAAATACCTTACTGAGTGTGAAGGATGGCAAATGTTTCCCATGGCTGCCTAAAAATCGCCAGAAACTTCAAGGCTTAAAAACAACAGCAAGGAACTTCCCTTGTGGTCCAGTGGCTAAGACTCTGCATTCCCAGTGCAGTGGGCCTAGGTTTCATCCCTGGTCAGGGAACTAGATCCCACATGCCTAGCTCAGCCAAATAAATTAAAAATAATAACAAACTTAATTATCTTCTAGTCCTGGAGGTCAAAGCTCTGACATGGGTCTTACAGGACTCAGCAAAGTTGTCAGCAAGATCGTGTCCCTTTCTGGAGGCCCTGGAAGAGAATTCACTTTGTGCATTTTCCAGTTTCTAAAGGCTGCCCACACATTCCTTGGCTTGTGGCCCCCTTCCTCCATTTTCAAAACCAGCAACACTGCATCTCAGTGACTACGCTCTCTGTCACATCTTCCTCTCTGACCACAACTGGGAGAGGGTCTCCCCTTTTAAAGAACTGTGTGATCACTACGTGTGTCTAGGTTGGGCCCAGCTAGACACTCCAGGATTACTCCCCCTCTCAAGGTCCCTAACTTAACCACATCTGCTGAGTCCCCTTTGCCATGTAGGGTAATGCATTACAAGTTCCAGGGATGAGTGTGTGGACATTTTTGGGAGTGGGGGGTGGGCATTATTCTGCCTACCACATGGATGAAATCTGTTGTTTAAAGAAGTGTATGGGTTGAGAAACTAAAGGAGGTCACACACAAAAAAATTGAAATTAGGCTTAATTTGTGGGGTACAAAGAGGTAGGGAGAGTTGATGTGAAAAACAAAAACCCAAGAAAGAAGATAAGTTACAACATTAATAAAAATAGGACAATGCTAGTTAACAGTGTTAGAAGCATTGAGCAGAGGGGAGGCTTAGTGTAAGATTACTTTTCCTCTGTTGTGAATCACCCTTTCACAAAACGGAACTAAATATCTAAAACTCACACCATTTACAAAGCAAGCCTGTATTATTAATAGCATTAAGTTAGTCTTGCAGAGCCTTGCTTGGCTTTTAGGGGTGGAAGGTCACTGAGGAGGGTCTGAAGTCATCACAGAGTCCCAGACAGGATTTGAAAGAATTTTTAGGAAACCAGGGAGATGAGGGCAGTCTTGACTGTGTTTAGTGGCTTCAGGCTGTGGAATGGAAAGGTACACGGCATTTACTTCCAGGTTGAGAGTGGGCTTATGACTAAGGGTAGCTGACATGTCGGTCCATCAGGGATCAGTAAAATGGGAAGCACTGAACTCCAACAGAGGGATCCGAGTGCAGGGTGTACAAGGAGGCTAGCTCAGCCTTGGCACTGTCGGTATTTGGGACTGTGCTGTAGGAAGGTTGGCTGCATCCTTGCATTCTACCCATCTGATGCTAGCAGCACCCTTTCCTCAGGTTGTCGTAGCCAAAAATGTCCCCAGGCATTGCCAAATGTCCCTCAGGGGGGCAACAATGCCCTAGTGGAGAACCACTGGCGTAGCCTGGGAAAGGGAGAAGTGGTAAGCCAGTAGGTGAAGCCCAAGAGCCTGCATATGTACAATGAAATATTGTTGCTGTTGTTTAGTCACTCAGTCATGTCCCACTCTCTGTGACCCCATGGACTGCGACCCACCAGGTTCCTCTGTCCTTGTAATTTTTCAGGCAAGAATACTGGAGTGGATTGCCTTGTCCTCCTCCAGGGGATCTTCCCAACCCAAGGATCAAATCCACATCCCCTGCATTAGCAGGCAGATTCTTTACCCCTGAGCCACCAGGGAAGCCTACAGTGAAATATTACTCAGCCGTAAAAAAAGAATAAAATAATGCCATTTGTAGCAACATGAATGGACCTAGAGATTATCATACGAACTGAAGGAAGCCAGACAGAGAAAGACAAATATCATATGATGTTACTTACTTGTAGAATCTAAAAGAAAGGGTACAAATGAACTTATCTACTAAACAGAAATAGATTTACAGATATAGAAAATAAGAGGGTAATGGGGAGTAATAAATTGGAAGATTGGGATTGACATATATACATTACTATATATAAAAGTAGCTACCTAATAAGGACCTACTGTAGAGCCCAGGGAACTCTACTCAATACCTTGTAAAGGCCTATATGGGAAAATAATCTAAAAAGTGGATATATACATATGCATAACTTATTCACTTTGCTGTACACCTGAAACTAACACAACATTGGAAATCAACTCTACCCTGAATAGAAGACTAAAAAAAAAAACCAACGCATATAGAGAACTTGGGCTGCCAGTACACTCTGCAAGGGAGCCTTTCCCAGGACCTCTGGCTGGAGCTCGTGGGCTGGTAGGAGCCTCCAGGAGCGTCCAGCTGGTGTGCATATTGGTCTCTAAGTTGGCCTCCAGGTCAGGAGAGCTCAGGATCATTTGTTCAGGGGTGGCACTCTGGCTGTTGTTCATTTGTTATGGAAGCACAGGCTTCAAAAGGCAACTCACCTGGGCAGGTGACAGGCTTGTTTGCAGTATAAACAGCTTGGGAGCTATTATCTTATTTTACTTCATCTAGGCTAAATGCCAGCCCCTTCTGACCCAAGGTTTGTAGAGGAGGGAGAGAAGGACAGTGGAGGCTCTAGATGGAAGGCTCCAGATGGGCTGCCTCAAGCCAACACAGATGAGTTTGTCAAGATCAAAAAGAATGCATCCTTGGTGGGTGAGTTAGAAAAGAGTGTCCCTCTGGGCTGGTCAGGAGCAGGGCTAGGAGACCAGCTGGTATGTGATCTGCAGCCCTGACCCCTCTCAGTGGGGGGCCCAGCCAACAGCTGCCCCATCATGGGGAAGCCAAGCTCCACCTTCCACTCTGCATCCCACATGTCCCAGGAGACTGACCTTCACACGTGAAAACCTTGGGACTCAGATGTGACACTGGGGAGCCTCCAACTGGGAGAAATCTTCAACTGTATACCAGCAGAATTAGAATTTCAAACAACACATGGTCAGAAACTAAGGCAATGATTCTGTAGGAATGAGTGAAAGGTAGTTTAGAAATAAGGAAAGAGCTAGAAGAGGCTGTATATGAGCCTGTCCATTTATAACTTTAGGACCTAGGTGTTGAGGAGGCTGCAGAGGTGAGTGAAAGTGGTGCACTTTAAAAAAATTAATTTTTTTAAATTGAAGACGAATTATTTTACAATATGGTGGTGGTTTTTGCCATACATTGACATGAATCAGCCACGGGTGTACATGTGTCCCCCATCCCAATCCTCCCTTTCACCTCCCTCCCTATCCTATCCCTCTGGATTGTCCCAGTGCACTGGCTTTATTGCCCTGTTTCATGCATCAAACTTGGACTGGTCATCTATTTCACATGGTCATATACATGTTTCAATGTATTCTCTGAAATCATCCCACCATCGCCTTCTCCCACAGAGTCCAAAAGTCTGTTCGTTATGTCTCTTTTGTTGTCTTGCATATAGGGTTGTCGTTACCATCTTTCTAAATTCCATATATATGCGTTAATATACTGTATTGGTGCTTTTCTTTCTGACTTACTACACTCTGTATAATACGCTGCACTTTTATAAGTGAGGGCAGACCACTGAAGGTGCTCCTGAGTTTCACTTTCCGATGGTCCGAGTTTAAGAGATGCTGTTCCCCAAAGCTACCCATGGTCTGCTGTGTGCATTCTGTGAATTTCCTTCGATGAGCCTGGAAAACCAGGAGTGCTAATCCTCTTCTTGGATGAGTGAGGTATCATTCTGACAAAGGTCCTGAGAAAGACATTCTAAATCAAAAAACCCTAAGTGCAGAGGCTGCCCTGTGTTATAGATGGAGACTCAGCACAGTCAGGCCAGCTGCCAACACTTGTAGGGCCTGGGGTAAGAGAGGACAAAGGTCCTTATAAGACAAACAGAGGAGACAGAGGGAGGAGGTGGGAAGGCCAGAGGCTAGAGTGATGCAGCCACAAGCCAAGGAAAGCTGGCAGTCATCGGGAGCTGGTCAAGCAAGAAAGAATTCTCCCCTGGAGACATCAGAAGCAGCACTGCCCTGCCCATACCTGACTCCAGGCTTCTGGCCCCAGCACTGGGAGAGGATGCTTTCTATTGTTTCAAGTCACCACATTTGTAGTAATTTGTCATGACAGCCCCAGGAAATCAGGGCTCGTTACAATAATTACTAATCATGTTGAGCATTTCTTTGGCCTGTTATGTGCCAGGCGCTCTGCTAAAGAGATATTTTTTTAAACCAGCATTATCTCATTTAAGCCTCATAAGATAAGTGCTTTTATTATCCCCATTTTACAGATGAGGAAAGTGAGGTTCAAACAGGCAAAGGAGCTTGCCAAAGGCTGCATGGCTTATAAGCTAGGTTTGGACCCAGTTCTGACTGACTCCTAAGTCGTCCTTTAAGAATTCAGGGAAGCCTCCTTGCCTGGTTCATCCAGCTGCCCTGGAGAAAAGGCCCTCGTCTGGTGGCTTCTGGTTGAGTGTCATATATTCTCCACCCCCCACACCCCGACTCCTTACTTCAAAAGAAGCCCAATTCTTCTAGCGCCCTCTCCCCAAACCCTAAACCTCTCCCAAAGCTCTTTGTCGCCACCTCAAAGTGGGGTGTAAATTACAGCCAACTATTATGCTAAATCATGGGAACACCGTTTCCTGTTATAAACAAACATTTCAGGCACACACATAGCTCTTTGTACCTCTTTAACTTCTAGGTCATTGGGGTTTATTCGCAGATGTTGCCAAGATGAATCAGAGATCTGGAGGAACTAGCTGTCCTTGGAGAAGGACGGCCGTCAGGATGGTTTCTTGTTAGTTTCTTTTTGCTGATTTTGAATTCATGCGAAGACTATCTCTATGTCCCAGGAGACATAGTTAGAGAAGTTTATTTTCTTAAGACTTAAAATATATTCTTTGAGCTCGCTACGCTATCAGAACGTCAACACTGGACACTGCTGATGGCATGATTTAGAAAGTATTTCTTTCCTTTTCTGCTTTTGCCCTATCTTTTGGGAATTAAATAGGGTTTTCCCCTCTATCAGCTGATGACCCCAATAACCGTGTGTATGAGTGTGTATAGGTGAGTGTATGCGTATAATATGTATGTATGTGTAAGTGTGTGTGAGTATGTGTCTTGAGTGTGTATGTATGAGTGTGTATATGTGGTGGTGGTGCTTGGGGGAAGGGGATCTGGATGAAGTGGCCGTTTTTATTTTGTTGCCTTTTATTTCTTTTCTTTCACACAAAGCTACCCCATTTTACAGTTGGAAACATTGAATTCTGGTGAACCGAAAGAGTTTTCTCCCAGATGACACCTCCAGACAGACTTCATTACAAACGCTGTGCTTATCCTCACAGGAAGCCTTCCGTTTAGTGGCAATGAGAGCTGTTGTACAATGAGTTTCGAAGTTAATTTTAAAGCAAGTCATGTGCCCCTCCTGGTGCTCTGACCCAAATATGAGGCAGAGACTCTAAGCCGTGCACAGAGGAAAGTGCAATTGATCAGGAGGCCCCACAGGAGCAAGCAGTGCTTGATTACGGGAACGTGAGCCTTGATGGCAACCGCTGCAAGGCTCCATCCTTTGGGATTCCTGTGGTGTCCAGTTAGGGCCCTGCCTGGGGAACAGTTCAGAGGGGACCCCAGTCCAGAGCCAGGCCCAGAGACTGACCCTGGGTCATTTCTGTACCCAGATACCCAGAGCCATAAAGAAATGCTCGCCTAACCTTTTCTGTGCTCACCAACAATGTCTTCTTGATGCATTTGAGGGGCTGAGGGTGAAAGGGCAGGACAGAGCCAGGGCTGCCCACAATCTTTAAGCCGACCAAGAGATGAGATGCGTTAGAGCAGACAGAGGGCTCTGGTTTCGTAAAATGAAAGCTTACCCTTGATCCCACCTTTTTGAACCAATTTTTTTTTCCCCCTATTTGAGGCTCTTGTACACAATCACCAGCCCAGGACCTTCCGTCCTCTTTTCTTTCTCTAAACCGAAGCCCGCTTCCAGGAAAGCATCTGATAAATTCACTTGCATCAAGCAGGATGTTTTTGTTCAGTTGCTAAGTCAAGTCTGACTGTGACCCCATGAACTGCAGCAGGCCAGGCTTCCCTGTCCTTCACTATCTCCTGGAGTTTGCTCAAACTCATGTCCATTGAGTCAGTGATGCCATCCAACCATCTTATCCTCTGTTGCCCCCTTCTCCTCTTGCCCTAAATCCTTCCCAGCATCAGGGTCAATTCCAATCATCTGGTTCTTCACAGCAGGTGGCCAGTGTATTGGAGTTTCAGCTTCAGCATCAGTCTTTGCAATGAATATTCAGGGTTGATTTCCTTTAGGATTGACTAGTTTGATTTTCTTGCAGTCCAAGGGACTCTCAAGAGTCTTCTCCACCGCCACAATTCAAAAACATCAATTCTTCAGCCCTCAGCCATCTTTTATGGTCCAAATCTCACATGCATACATGACTACTGGAAAAACCATAGCTTTGACTTTGTTGGCAAAGTGGTGTCTCTGCTTTTATTTTATTTTTTTTCAGGTTTTGGGTTGTTGTGTTTTCATTTTCATTCGTTTCTATGCAAATTTTGATTTCTTTTTTGATTTCTTCTGTGATTTGTTGGTTATTCAGCAGCGTGTTGTTCAGCCTCCATATGTTGGAATTTTTAATAGTTTTTCTCCTGTAATTGAGATCTAATCTTACTGCATTGTGGTCAGAAAAGATGCTTGGAATGATTTCTATTTTTTTGAATTTACCAAGACTAGCTTTATGGCCCAGGATGTGATCTATCCTGGAGAAGGTTCCACGTGCGCTTGAGAAAAAGGTGAAATTCATTGTTTTGGGATGAAATATCCTATAGCTATCAATTAGGTCTAACTGGTCTATTGTATCATTTAAAGTTTGTGTTTCCTTGTTAATTTTCTGTTTAGTTGATCTATCCATAGGTGTGAGTGGGGTATTAAAGTCTCCCACTATTATTGTGTTATTGTTAATTTCTCCTTTCATACTTGTTAGCATTTGTCTTACATACTGCGGTGCTCCCATGTTGGGTGCATATATATTTATAATTGTTATATCTTCTTCTTGGATTGATCCTTTGATCATTATGTAGTGACCTTCTTTGTCTCTTTTCACAGCCTTTGTTTTAAAGTCTAATTTATCTGATACGAGTATTGTGACTCCTGCTTTCTTTTGGTCCCTATTTGCATGGAAAATCTTTTTCCAGCCCTTCACTTTCAGTCTGTATGTGTCCCCTGTTTTGAGGTGGGTCTCCTGTAGACAACATATGTAGGGGTCTTGTTTTTGTATCCATTCAGCCAGTCTTTGTCTTTTGGTTGGGACATTCAACCCATTTACGTTTAAGGTAATTACTGATAAGTATGATCCCGTTGCCATTTACTTTATTGTTTGGGGTTCGAGTTTATACACCATTTTTGTGTTTCCTGTCTAGAGAATATCCTTTAGTATTTGTTGGAGAGCTGGTTTGGTGGTGCAGAATTCTCTCAGCTTTTGCTTGTCTGAAAAGCTTTTGATTTCTCTTTCATACTTAAATGAGATCCTTGCTGGGTACAATAATCTGGGCTGTAGGTTATTTTCTTTCATCATTTTAAGTATGTCTTGCCATTCCCTCCTGGCTTGAAGAGTTTCTATTGAAAGATCAGCTGTTATCCTTATGGGAATTCCCTTGTGTGTTATTTGTTGTTTTTCCCTTGCTGCTTTTAATATTTGTTCTTTGTGTTTGATCTTTGTTAATTTGATTAATATGTGTCTTGGGGTGTTTCTCCTTGGGTTTATCCTGTTTGGGACTCTCTGGGTTTCTTGGACTTGGGTGATTATTTCCTTCCCCATTTTAGGGAAGTTTTCCACTATTATCTCCTCAAGTATTTTCTCATGGTCTTTCTTTTTGTCTTCTTCTTCTGGAACCCCTATGATTCGAATGTTGTAGCGTTTAATATTGTCCTGGAGGTCTCTGAGATTGTCCTCATTTCTTTTAATTCGTTTTTCTTTTATCCTCTCTGATTCATTTATTTCTACCATTCTATCTTCTAATTCACTAATCCTATCTTCTACCTCTGTTATTCTACTATTTGTTGCCTCCAGAGTGTTTTTAATTTCATTTATTGCATTATTCATTATATATTGACTCTTTTATTTCTTCTAGGTCCTTGTTAAACCTTTCTTGCATCTTCTCAATCCTTGTCTCCAGGCTATTTATCTGTGATTCCATTTTAATTTCAAGATTTTGGATCAATTTCACTATCATTATTTGGAATTCTTTATCAGGTAGATTCCCTATCTCTTCCTCTTTTGTTTGGTTTGGTGGGCATTTATCCTGTTCCTTTGTCTGCTGGGTATTCCTCTGTCTCTTCATCTTGTTTAAATTGCTGAGTTTGGGAGTCCTTTCTGTATTCTGGCAGTTTGTGGAGTTCTCTTTATTGTGGCGTTTCCTCACTGTGTGTGGGTTTGTACAGGTGGCTTGTCAAGGTTTCCTGGTTAGGGAAGCTTGTGTTGGTGTTCTGGTGGGTGGAGCTGTGTTTCTTCTCTTTGTTCAGTCGCGCTGTGGGGAGGGAGGGAGGGATGCTGCAAACAAATGACACTGGCGTGCGCCCGCAGTGCCTCAGCCACACTGGGTCTGCCCCCGCTCACGGCGCGTGTAGCCTCCCTGCCCACACTGCTCGGGCTCTAGGTTGTTCCGCCAGGAACAATCCGAGGCTGGCCCTGGGTTGCATGCACCTCCCAGGTCCAAGCCGCTCAGGTTCAGGCACTCAGGTAGTCCTCAGAGGCGCACTCAGTTGGGCCTGCGTTTTGTTTTCTTCCCAGGTCCGAGCAGCTCAGGTAATGAGGTGTTTGGCGAGCGCCAATGCTGCGACTTATCGCCTCCCCGCCACTCGGTTATCTGGGTGTAAAACCGGCGCGCCTTCTCAGGCAGATGTTGACCGTCCAGACCCCCAATAAATTTTAGTTAGCAAAGAAGCCAGTTTTATAGATAATGTCTCTCTGGGGCTGCGATTGCCCCCCCTCTGGCTCTGGCTGCCTGTCACCGGAGGGGGAAGGTCCGCAGCCGGCTATCTCTGTTCAGTTCTTTGCTCCATGCGCGGGCTGGCGGTGTCCTAGGTTAGGGCCGGCTTTTCGCATGGTAGATATCCCACAGTCTGGTTTGCTACCCCAAATTATTTCGCTCAGATAGTGCTCAGGGTATTCAGGCCAGACTCCCACTCTCAGCAATGCAGCCCACGCCGCGCCTCCCTGCCCAGCCCCCGCTTGCTAATGGCGGATGCAGGCATCTGCGCTGCTTCTCCACTGGGGGAGTTACCGTAGGGTTCGCAATCTGCGAGTTTTAATTGTTTATTTATTTTTTCTCCCTGTTATGTTACCCTCTGTGCTTCCAAAGCTCCGCACGGATTCGGCAGTGAGAAGGTTTCCTGGTGTTTGGAAACTTCTCTCTTTTTAAGACTCCCTTCCCGGGACGGAACTCCGTCCCTCCCTCTTTTGTCTCTTTTATTGTCTTTAATATTTTTTCCTACCTCCTTTCAAAGAGTTGGGTTGCTTTTCTGGGTGCCTGATGTCCCCTGCCGGCATTCAGAAGTTGTTTTGTGGAATTTACTCGACGTTTAAACGCTCTTTTGATGAATTTGTGGGGGAGAAAGTGTTTTCCCCGTCCTACTCCTCCGCCATCTTGGCGCCTCCCCTCGTGTCTCTGCTTTTAAATACACTGTCTAGGTTTGTAATAGCCTTTCTTCCAAGGAACAAGTGTCTTTAAATTTTATGGCTACAGTCACCATCTCCAGTAATTTTGGAGCCCAAGAAAATAACATCTGCCACTGTTTCCACTTTTTCCCCATCTATTTGCCATGAAATGATGGGACTAGATGCCATAATCTTAGTTTCTGAATGTTGAACTTTAAGCCAGCTTTTTCACTCTCCTCTTTCACCCTCATAAAGAAGCTCTTTAGTTTCTCTTTGTTTTCTGCCATGAGTGGTATTATCAACGTATCTGAGGTTACTGAAATTTCTCCCAGTAATCTTGATTCCAGCTTGTGATTCATCCAGCCATTTTGCATGATTTACCCTGCATATAAATTAAGTAAGCAGGGTGTCGATATACAGCTTTGACATACTCCTTTCCCAATTTTGCACTAGTCAATTGTTCCATGTAAGATTCTAACTGTTGCTTCCTGACCTGCATACAGGTTTCTCAAGAGGCAGGTAAGGTGGTCTGGTATTCCCATTTCTAAGAATTTTCCACAGTTTATTGTGATCCACACAAAGGATTTAGTGTAAACAATGACGCAGAAGTAGTTTTTTTTTTTTTTAATTTCCTTGCTTTTTCCATGATCCAACTGATGTTGGCCATTTGATCTCTGATTCCTCTGCCTTTTCTAAATCCAACTTGTACATCTGTAGGTTTTTGGTTCATGTATTGTTGAAACCTAGCTTGAAGGATTTTCAGCATTATCTTGTTAGAATGTGAAATGAACACAGTTGTATGGTAGTTTGAACATTCTTTGGCATTGATTTCCTTTGGGATTGGAATGAAAACTGACCTTTTCCAGTCCTGTGGCCACTGCTGAGTTTTCCAAATTTGCTGTCATAGAGTGCAGCACCTTAACAGTATCATCTTTAACGATTTGAAATAACTCACTTGGAATTCCATCACCTCTACTAGCGTTGTTCATTGTAATGCTTCCTAAGGCCCACTTGACTTCACCCTCCAGGATATTTGGCTCTAGGTGAGTGATCATACCATTATGATTATCCAGATCACTAAGACTTTTTTGTATAGTTCTTCTGTGTATTATTGCCACCCTCAAGCAGAATGAACAGCTGTTTTCTTCTGGAGAACATTTGCATTGGGAAGACTTCAAGCAAAAGGGATGGGTCTCTGTGCAACTTCAGAGAGAAGTTAGGTAAGAGGGAAGGGACTTGCCTGGGGGCAGCCAGGGCTGGGGGGGAGGAGGGAAGGTAGGCAGGAATGTGGGCAGGAAAGCAGGGCAGATGGAGAAAGCATACAGGTCAAGGGGAGATGGGGAAAGAATAAAGGCAGGAAATTTGACGGTGCCGGTGTCAAGTGATGGTGGCTTGACCAGTTTGCCTATCTGCGACCCTGAAGCTCAGTGTTGGCAAAGCAGTTCACTCCTTATTTGTTGAGATGGCCAAGAATCTCTCAGAAGAGATGTTCAGAACCAGGCTGGCTGAGAACTGATACTGCCAGATGGTGCAGCAGCCAAAATATTTACTGTGAGGCCCACGCTGTTTGGGAAGAGGCTGAATGTACATTCCTGCCGCAGACCTTGGTGGGTCCTGCCTCCTCTGCCATTGGCCTCCGTGACTCACCGGGTGACTCACCGCTTATCTCTGCAGGGATTTATCTCTCTGAACCAGCCTCCCCTCTGGCATTCCAGTGAGAGATTCCCTATGTCGAAAGAAGTCCTGACTGCGTTTCTGGGAGAACGGCCCTGTCTTACTTTCCATGTAATGTGAGGAGTTGAGACTCAAAAACAATCTTGTGAGGTGAACAGAAAAGCAAGCATGCTGTTTATACGTGGGGAAACTGCGAAGGACCGTCCTGTCCCAGGTTTTCAGGGGCCCAGCAGGAACCTGGGCCTTGAACTCGGGTCTTTCTAACACAGTAGGGACTGTCAGTTCACCTGGAAATTATCTAATGACTCATGCAAGATCACATAGTTTCTTGCTGCCTCTAAAATCAAAATGTTTTTCTATAAAATCACAATTTAAACATCAAAAGAAGTATCCTCAAGGGGAAAGAGGATTTCTCACCCCTCCCCACCTTTTTTTGTTGTTGTTGTTGCAAAGCACTCATTTTAGTTAGATAATTTGAATCTCTGGGTGATAGACTGATTCTGTCAAAAAAATTTTAATGACTTTCTCATTTTACAAATAATGTTTATTGCAGAAACTCTGGAAATTTTAGAAAAACACCAAGGGGAAGATAAAAATCACCTGCAATTTCCCATTCAGGTATAATTGTTATATAATTGTTATAACAATGATAACAGTATAATTGCTGTTGACATTTTGATATCCCGTCTTTTTTTCAGGCACCTAGAACCTTCTTTTAAGAAACTGAAAAAAATGTGGTATAAACTGATTAATAATTTGCTTTTTCATTTATCATTTCCATGACCATTTTTCTCACATGATTCAGTTTTTTTCAAAGCATGTTTGATCCACTGCATACTATCCTATGAATGACGTACCTAATTCATTTAACCCATTGGAGGGATTTTTAGATTGTTACTTTTTTTTTTTTAAACTTCCACAATGGACATCCTTGATTTTATAAAAATCTAGTGATGTTTTCACCCAGTGATTTGTCTGAGTGTTGGTTTGCAAAAAATTTAAAATGGGGGCAGATAGACAGGTATTAGGCATTAGCTTGATTTTTGTCAGTTGGCGAGGGAGAGAAGTGAGGCCTCTGGTTTCAAGTGTCTCCTCTGTAAAGGGCCCCTCCTTCCGATGTGCTCTCAGTTCTGCTCCTCTAACGTGGCCTTCACATTATTCATCATGTCAGACTCCTCTGGAGCCGCCGTTGCTTTCAGCTGTCATCCCCTGCTCCCCCTGGTCCCTGCCTTGTGGGGATGACTCTCATCACAGCCCTCCTGGTCTCGCCGGCTGCTGATGAATGTTTTCTGTGTCTCAACTCAGTGCTTGAAAAGTTATTTCTAAGAGCAGCACGTCCTTGAGGGATCCTTGTCACGGTATCTGAAGTCAGGTGCACAAAACTCTTCGGCAAATCACTATATGGTTGGTTTTCCTGTGGGTGCAGCCCCTGCCCTGCCCAAGCCACTCTGGCAAGTGGCGGAAAGCCCAGGGGTAATTAACAACAGGTGACCTTGGGGTTTCCTCTCATTCCCTGGCTGGACCAGGCTAACATCTTCTTCTCATCGGGTACTATTAGTTGGTGAGTTCTAATAACAAGGAGAACAACTGGGTTGATCATTATTTCCAAGTTATAATTCAAGAAACAGATGAGGAGAGGTCATAAAATCAAATAAGGCCTAACTGAGCACCTTTTAAAATTAAAAAAAAAAAAAGAATCTCTTGGGTTGCAGGCTTCTAAAAATAGTTTCCAGCACCCTCCTTCACCTTCACAATTATTTTTGTCTTCGCTTCTAAATCCGAACAGCACAGAGCAGCAGAATTTATACATTAAGTTCATAAGACAACAGACAGCTCATTTATTCTTAACAGTGGTGGGATTTGACTGTTTACCACTTTTGATTCGGAAATACATTTGGGCCCACTTTGCTGAGATGACATAGATAGCTTATTGATAACCACAATGCTTTTTTTTTCCTGAACTTTTTTTTTTTCATTTGTTTACCTCCCCATTTATTTACTTTTATTTATTTTAAAAATTTATTTTTTAATTGAAGGATAATTGCTTTACAGAATTTTGTGGTTTTCTGTCAAACATCAACAAGAATCAGCCATAGATACACCCAATGTCCCCTCCCTCCCAAACCTCCCTCTCATCTCCCTCCCCATTCCACCCCTCTAGGTTGTCACAGAGCCCAGTTTGAGTTCCCTGAGTCATACAGCAATTCCCACTGGCTATCTGTTTTACATATGGTATTGTAAGTTTCCATGTTGCTTTCTCCAAACATCTCATCCTCTCCCTCCTCCCCTCCCACCGTGTCCATAGGTTGGTTCTCTATGTCTGTTTCTCCTTGCTGCCCTGCAAATAAATTCATCAGTGCCATCTTTCTAGATTCCATACATACGTGTTAGTGCCTTTTTAAAATTTTTTATTGAAATACAGTTGATTTACTGCCGGGGACCATCCCCGGCTGATCCAGGGAATTCGAAGCGGGGACGGCGTTGGCCAGGATCAGGAAACAACTGCTTAATTAAATGTTAATTAAGGATATAAAGAGTAATAGAATAAGGATAGCTCAGTGAGGAAATTCAGTGGAGAAAAGAGGCTGAATAATTCAGCCAGAAGGTAAGAGAAAGAACGACATGGTGAGACCAAGTTTCGGTGAACAAGGCCCGCACTTTATTTTCCAAAGTAGTTTTTATACCTTAAGTTATGCATAGAGGATAATGGGGGAAGGGGCGGAGTCTTGCAGCAAGCCAGGCTTTCTTCCTGCAAACTTATCATATGCAAAAGCTTAGGTGATTTGCATCATCTTCTGGCCCGGAGGCCTGTTAACATTTTAAGACCTTCTCTTCAGAAAACTTATTTTTCTCTAAAGGTGATTGGTCAGGAGCCACCCTCCAAAAGCATTAGATAAAGTTGCATTCCTACAGAGCAAAGGTATGGTGGGCTATAACAAGAAAAAGAATTAACTCAAGGGTCCCAGGTTACAAACATTAAAGCTACTATTTACACCAATTATATTAATCAATACACTGCCAGGGACACAGCAGGTAAGGGATATAGAGACTTAGCAGCAAACATTGGCCCAACAAGTGAAAATCCCTTCACCAATACAATTTCTAATCAATCTTTTAACTGCTCAAAGGAATCTGTATTTAGACAGTTTAGAACATCTCATGCCTCTCAGTTTGGAGGCTCTGAGAAATCACATGTGGCCGGAAAAACCTATTCAGGCAGGCTAGAGGACTTCCAAGGGAGTTTGTAGGTTGAAACACTGTCACACCCAGGAATTATTAACTGGAGCTGTAAGCTAACTCTTTTTTCAGAGAGAGGTAGTGGGGGACAGCCCCCCGTAAAGTCAGAGGTGTAGGTGAAAGCACAAAGCAGAAAGTAGGCAGACTCTGGTTTTGGGGGTAGATTGCTCGAGAATTTCCAGGGAGACTCCTGAGGCTTGATCCCGCCTTTGCGTATGCCAAGCCTCCTTCCTCATGACCTTTGCCAGGGGCGGAGCTCGCTCCCCGCAATTTACAACGTCATGTTAGTTTCAGGTATATAGCATAGTGGTTCAGTTACACATATACATAAACATAGACGTTCTTCTTTTACATTCTCTTCCAGGACGGTGTCCTTCTTGTGAAGGACAAGATGACTGCAGCCCCCCACCCCACTCAGAGATGGTGTGAGCGACCTCCACGCTTATCATCTCCTGTCCATTCATTCACAAAGTCATTTATTCAAACCTCTGAGACTCTCCTATGTGCCAGGCAAGAAAAAAAGCCCTCAGTCTTCTAGGTGGGAGACAAATACATACATAACAATGAAACTCTTACAAGGGAAAATAAAGCCAACTTGAGACAGGCGTGTGTGAGGAGGGTCTGGGGGAGGTATTTTAGATCTGCTACTTAGGGAAGGGGACTTCCCTGGTGGCTTAGTGGTAAAGAATCTGCCTGCCAATGCAGGAGACCTGGGTTTGATCCCTGGGTTGGAAAGATTTTCTGGAGAAGACATGGCTACCTACTCCAGTATTCTTGCTGGGAAATCCCATGGACAGAGAAGCCTGGTGGGCTACAGTCCTTGAGGCCGAAAAAAGTCAGATACGACTGAGCAACTAAACAACGACTACTTAGAGAAGGCCTCCAAGTTTAGGCAAGTGGCATTTAAGGTGGCAAGATCAAGTCACAGAAATAGCTTATCTGGGGATGAAGAAGCAAGGAAGAGGCCTCAAGATGGTAAGGGCTCTGAGAGGGAACCGGTGAAGAGGAGTGTGGCTGAAGCTCTGAGCAAGAGTGTGGCGGGAGGCCTGAGGGAGTTTGGCAGGTCAGGGAGATCCTACAGGCCACGGGAAAGATCTAGATTTTTATTGTTGGCGAGCAATTGTTTGGAGGTGGCCCTGAGGCAGGGGGAGGCTGGTGACCCTGAGGGGACCTTGGTCAGCTCTACCATGCTGTATTCCAAATGCCATTCACTGCACACTCTGGGGTCCCTGGACCCAGTGGTGACCACCTTGAATCCCAACAAGCTGGGGGCATTTAGTGACTTTTTAAAAACTGACCTGTATAGTTGATTTACAATGTTGTTACTTTCTAGTGTACTGCAAAGTGATCCAGTTAAACATATATGTGTATCTATTCTTTTCCAGATTCTTTTCCATTATAGGTTATTACAAGGTATTAAATATAGTATCCTGTGCCATAAAGTCCTTCTTTTCTGTTTTATAGATAGTAATGTGTATCTGCTAATCCCAACCTCCTAATTTACCCTCCCCTACCTCTTTTCCTTCCTGATAAACAAGTATTTCTCACAGTTCTGGAAGCTGGAAGTCTGAGATCAGGTGCCATCATGGTCGGGTTCTGGTGAGACCTTCTTTGGGGCTGCAGACTACCAACTTCTCCTAGCATCCCCATATGATGGAAAGTAGAGAAACAAGCTCTCCTGTGATTCTTAGAAGGGCACTAATCCCATAAATGGGGATTCCACCCTCAGGACCTCATCTTATCTTCATTGCCTCCCAAAGCCCATCTCCTAAAACCATCACATGGGGTAGGAGGAATAGGGTTTCAACATATGCCTTTTTTGGGGTCACATATTCAGTCCATGACACATGATGTAATGTAAACTCAGATCTAATTGGCTTGAGAGCCTGTTTTTCTTACTGTACCTCATGTTGTCTAGTCCTTTCTGAGTCCTCCGTTCATTCATCAAAACACTGAACGTTTGTTGTGTCTGGTGCTATGCTCGGCACACACTAGGGATTAGACACGAGACAATTCCTGCCTTCAAGTGTCTTACAATCAAATGGGCTGTTCAGAAAACATATTGCATCCCCCAGAAAGGAATGAGATTGTAACATAGTCTCTACCACCCATACACGCACCCACACCATTTGAGATTTTCTGAAATGGAGATTTGTTTTATTCTCATTAAAGGATGCTGGCAGCTGCCAGGCAGGACGGGCCACGGCCAGGCATGAAAATCACCCATTGCCAATTCAGTTGGATATCACTTAAATTTGGATCCTTGTCACTTAAAAAAATCTTCCAAGAGCTCACCGTATGGTGCAGGGCTGAAGTATGGTGCAGGGCTGAAACGATAAGGTATCAGTGTGGAAGCCTGCCAGGCACGTGGAGAGCAGCAGGAACCCCGGGTGCTCAAGGAAGTGTCAGAGCCCAGCATGGGGCTCACTCACCCTCCGCTGAGGGCCACAGTTCAGGTGGAGGACAGCTCTATCAAGACCTTCCAGATGGCTTCTCAGAGAATGTGGGAAACTTCCAGTGATATCTTATTCAGCTCAAGAAAATAAGAACCACCGATTTAAACACATAGGCAGACACCCCAATATCCTTCCATATGCCTCAACACCATCTCAAGTATAATAGCACCCGAGATATTCTCAGCGTCAGTACCCCACTTGTGTCATTCAGAACAGTCATGATAATATGTAATTATTCGGTTTGCTTGTTTTCGTCTTTCCTCCAAAATGAGGTTATCTTTTCATTGCTGTTTCCCCAGCAACTGGCAAAATGCCTGGAGCAGAGCTGGATCATCAGTAAGGGTGGGGGGAAGGGCATATTTCTGAGACAGCATTTACTTATTATCAGTGACCAAAGCGATTTGGAATGGTCTTCAGTGTCTGAGAAACTGACTCAAAAGTTCTATGGTAATGCTGATGAAATACGTGCTGTATTGATATCTAAGTAAATATATGCTATTGTCAGTTCTTTAAAAAACAGTAATAATGCAAAATGTGATTTTTTTTCTGACAAAAATTTTTATTAAAATTTATAGGTATGATTTGGTATTATCTTTTAGGACTTGGCAGTTTTCTTTACTCAATGGCATCACAGAAGGAAGAAATATACATAATAAGCGTAAATCAGATAGTTTGATATTTGGGGATCTTTGTACAATTCTCCCAGAATCTCTAATCCATTAACTGAAACCTCTCACTAGACAATGTGTAGGTTCCGAATAATTTAAAGTCACACCCATGTAGCGTGGAGCTAAATGATCACCCTGGTTGGAAGGGAAGCAGCCAACATGGGAGTAACGTGGCTGTAATCCTGTGCTTTAGGAGCTGGTCTGAGGGGCTGCCTTCTGGTCAGCTCCTTGCAGGGTGAGTGCATCAGCTTGGAACAGGTGGGTCCATTAGAGCTCTGATGTCATGCTTACCTGGGCAGGTCACGGATGCTGGGTCTGAGCTTCCTCATTTGTAAAGTGGGGATGACAGACATCACTACCTGACATGAGGAGGAAAGCACGTGTGTCTCATGCTCAGTGGACGCAAGGTACAGGGCGCAAGTCTCAGCCGGTTGGTGCTGCTGTGACACCACCACAGACCAGCAGGGTTAGGACAGCAAACACTTCTTGCTGGCAGTTCTGTAGGTTGGAAAGGCTGAGACCAAGGTGCAGCCTGGCAGAAGGGATGCTCAAGCTCTCTGGGGCCTCTTTCCTTTATAAAAGGCGCTCATCCCAATCACAAGGGGTCCACCCTCATGACCTCATTCCCTCCCAATCCCACCGCCTTAGGTTTCAACACAGGAACTTTACAGGGACACAGACATGCAGACCACAGCGGTGCTCCCCACCTGACTCCCTTCTAGAACTCCTGAACCGAGCTGTGTGCCTTCAGCGATTTGAAGCATCAGGGCTGCTCAGCTCAGATGGGAAGAGAAACTGCTGCATCTACAACCGTCCTCCCTTTCTGGTGCTTTTATTCCATCGGTGTGTCTTTTTCTTTTTAATCTGAACTTTGTACTTGCCTCTTCTGCCTCTGCATCTTCAGAAACCTCATCACTGATCCCACTGCAGGTCTTGGGACACAAGACACATGCACTTTGATCTTGGGTCAGTGTGGACACTTGGCAGGTACTTGAATCCTTGACCTCCTTTCATAAAGTGCCACATTTAAACCACTGCCCATCTATTCTTTTCTGTACTGAGATATATTTAAAACATACTGTAAGTTCTTTCTCAAATATATTCTTCAAACATCAGGCCCACAACCTAAGTTTTCAGACTCTAAAGCCCTGTCTTTGGTTTGGAGGAATTCTTCAGAAGGTCAGAGTCCTCTTTGAGTCTGCTCCCTCTTATGATTCCCTTCAGGTGTTTTTTTTTTTTAATATTTATTTGGCTGCACTGGATCTTAGTTGTATATATATATGTGTGTGTGTGTGTATATATATATATATATTTTTTTTTTTTTTAAGTTGTGGCATGTGGGATCTAGCTCCCTGACCAGGGATTGAACCTGGGCCCCCTGCATTGAGAGCTCAGAGTCTTAGCCACTGGACACCGGGGAAGTTCCATGCATGACTCCCTTCATTTTATAACATGAGTGCCAATTCTTGTTGTAATCACCCTCTTGTTCCTCCTTAGCTCTGCTCGAAAGGGAGAAGAGGAGGTGGGCATCTGGACAGGAGGCATGGCTACCAATGGTTCTTTTACGGCTAATTACTAGGAAGGAAGGCAGGCGTAATTCCAGAGAAAGAACCCTGGGAACTCTGAGCGACATTCTACACATTTACCAATGGGAACACCCAAATTACACTCTCCTTCCACTTTACCTCT
Organism: Bos indicus x Bos taurus; assembly: GCF_003369695.1. Taxonomy (NCBI): domain Eukaryota; kingdom Metazoa; phylum Chordata; class Mammalia; order Artiodactyla; family Bovidae; genus Bos; species Bos indicus x Bos taurus. The sequence goes on from NC_040098.1 coordinate 26,174,545, forward strand.
TATTTTAAAAAGAAGCTGCTTCTCCCACACATCCAATAGTTCTGTGAAATGTGTTGTGTCTCTCCATACTTGTTTCCTGAACTTGGAATGCTGTCTCCCTAGCAACCTTCAGCCACCATCTATCGAAATCCAGGTCATCTCTGAAGACTCAGATTGAACGCGCTCTTCTTAGTCACCTTGCTAGAAGGATTCTCTCTCCTGGGTCTCTTATGGTTCCTGTCAACGTCATGCTCCCACCACAAACCATCCTGTGCGGGAGTCATCTGTGTGTATGTCTGATCCCAGTCTAGAAACGGCTCCTCTGGGGACTGGCATTTCTCACACATCCCTGTTTGCCCAATACCCCTCAGTCCTCTGCACTAGGTGCTCTCCCAGCTAACCAGATGGTCAACACAAAACACACTCACAGGAGACACAGGGGATGGTGAGCACTAGGCAGAAGAGTTTGGATTATCTGAGAAAGTGGATGCCCACTGACCACCACAATTGGCTCTCTGTCACCACACCAGTCACGGGGTCCCACTCTGCTTGTTCCTACAACTTCCGTGCCGGAGCCCAGGATGTCTTCATAAGCTGGGTGCAACATCTCACACAAACTATGGCAAAAGTCAGCCTGGGAACTTTCTCGCTTTGAGTAAGTACCATAAATATGTTGGGAAAGAGAGAAAATGAAGCTCATAAAAATGTCAAGGATGACACAGGTAAGTTTTAAATCTATGCCTGGAATGAGAATTAGTGAGAGCAGAGAGCAAACTGAGGCAAGCACTATTCTGCTGCCATCTCCACGGAGGGCACTATTCTCCAAACTGATGCTGAAGAGGAGAAGCTATTAGTATTTGAAATCCTGGACTGATAAGGGGAGAGTGTGAGACATCTGTTTAAAATCAGTTCACGTGAAACATACCCATATCTGTGGATGGATCACAGAACTACCAGCAGGGCACTGCAGGAATGATGCGACAGACCAGAGACCAATAAACCTGCCATTTTCCCAAGAGGGAATAAAGCAGATTCCAGAAATTCCAAAATAGTAGTGTAATGTAAAACTCGGACAAAATTTGAAATAATACAGTCGTACTCCCAACAATTGCTGGTTTCTTTTCAACTTCAATACGGTATACTAATGCATATATATGGAATTTAGAAAGATGGTAACAATAACCCTGTGTATGAGACAGCAAAAGAGACACTGATGTATAGATCAGTCTTATAGACTCTATGGGAGAGGGAGAGGGTGGGAAGATTTGGGAGAATGGCATTGAAACATGTAAAATATCATGTATGAAACGAGATGTCAGTCCAGGTTCGATGCACGATACTGGATGCTTGGGGCTAGTGTACTGGGACGACCCAGAGGGATGGTATGGGGAGGGAGGAGGGAGGAGGGTTCAGGATGGGGAACACATGTATACCTGTGGTGGATTCATTTTGATATTTGGCAAAACTAATACAATTATGTAAAGTTTAAAAATAAAATAAAATTAAAACAAAATTGTTTTTATTTGGCTGCATCAGATCTTCATTGTGGGCATGCAGACCTCTTGGAATCTTCCTACAGCAGGGATTGAACCCATGTTCCCTGTGTTGTAAGGCAGATTCTTTACCACTGAGCCACCAGGGAAGTCCACTTTTCAACTCTTTCAATTCAACAAAGTATCCTACCCAAGAACTTCCTCTCCTTTGTGATAGGATTGTTAGAGCAACTAGTCAAGGAACTAACAGTAAAACAACAGCTGATCTTTAGAGAGACCAGTGGTACGGACTGAAGGTAATAGATAACAGAGTTCACGCTTTGCTGGATGTGGCTCCAAGAGCTTTGTATACTTTATTCATCTATTTAACCCTTGTAATGAGCCTGTAAGGTAGGTACTGACTTTATCCCAATTGGGTAGATGGGAACACTGAGGCCAAGATAAAACAATTTGCCTAAAGGTCATACAGATAGGATTCCAGCCAGGCAGTGTGGCCTCCAAGCTGTGCTTTAGCTGTGCTTCCCTGTAAATGGCAAGGCTGCTCAGAAGGGTAACGGAATCTTCCCTTTTCCATACGGGTGTGTGAACTTGCCCTTCCACTTCCATACAGATGAGAGAAAAGGGTGGAAACCATCTGACCTACTCTGCCCTCTGACTCACTCACTTCTCTAAAGGGAAGAGGGCGACTTTCTGGTCGCCCAAGTTGGAGATACTATTGAGCATCGTAGGCATCAGGACACAACCTGACACAGAAAGGGAGCTTGTAGCTAAAACTGGGTAAATTCCAGGGCTGATATTCAAAACATCTTAATCATCAGTTCATCACCACACCAACAGACTAGGGCAGCCACAACCATCAGCGAGCTGGAGCTGACCGTGGTATGTCAACAGGGTATTTGGAGAGCCCTATTGCTGTCTTTGTGTCACCAGCCAGCCTCCTCAGTGACAGATAAACTATGCTGATTTCCATCAGTCTGGTTTTGATGTCTTTTCAATTTGTTCTGGACTCAGAGGGGAAGGACAAGGATGTAAGTAATCATTATCACCAAAGCCCAACAGTCCTCTGCACTTTTCAAATGATATTCCCAATACTAAATTCAGTTTCTGATGACATTTTGAAGGTGATATTGACAAATCAGAACACACTCAAAGCCAGGGTCAGGCCTGCACTAGTAACTATGTGGTATGAAGTGGAGGAAGGGACGATAGGCTGTTCATTTCCTCACTTCTATGGGTATGGACGGACTCAGTAAGTCAGACTGGGGAAGGCGTGGGGGGTGGGGGGGGGTGTGTGGCGTGGGGCAGGACCTGGGACGTGCAATGGTCTTTGGCAAAGAAACTGACAAGGTGGGCCCTTGTTACTCTAAACTGGGGGTCACAGAACTACAGCCACAGGTCTTCTGTTTTGCAAATAAAGTTCTACTGGAACATAGCTAGGGCCCACCATTTACATATTAACTGTGTAATTATCTGTGTATTAGGCTGCTTTTGAACTCTACAAAAAGTGGTTGAGCAGTGTGGTCTGCAAAGCCTAAGACAGGTAGTAGCTGGCTCTTTCCAGAAAAAATGTGCAGACTTCTGGTCTAGATCTAGGAAAGTAATTGTAACAGCTTGGGGAAAGGAAGGGGGAGGGGAGGGGAGGGAAGAAAAAGGAGTGGGCTCAGAGCTGGGGTCTTTAGTATGGAAACCAGGGAAGGCTTAGAGGAAGGAACTGGGATGCAGCCACCACCATGCCTAACAATGTGGGGATCCCTCCTAATGTGAGCTGAGCCACAGTATAACCTTCCAAACTGAATTATTTACATCATTTTTTTTGGTGACTTCCTAGATGGTGAAGAAAAGAAGACTTTTCTCCAGTCTTTCAGAATTAGCAGCATATTAACAATGTAAAACCAAGCACAGGTAATCAAAAACGTTTTAATGATTAATTTTAGACATTATTTAACATTGTGGGTATATCCAGATGAGCTTAAGCACACTTTGACAGCACACTATTGAATGTTATAGTTTCTGTGTTGAAATATGTAAAGACATTCTCAAACTAGTACCTAGGAAGACATACATTTACAAATATACACATTCTAGATTTGATAAGGTAAATGTAAACAGATGCCGTGACTCCTTCCAAACAGAAAACCCACAAGACTAATTAAGAGAACCCAACTGGCTCCCTGTAATATGAATGTGCAAAATTAAAGCATGATAAACTGATATTTACATAAATATCAAACCATTCATTTATACATTGTCAATGACCTTCTCAGATGTGTCACGAGTGGTTCAATGAATGTATTTTTCCTCCTGTGGAGAAGGTATTCAGAGGCTAAATTCCAACACTTTAAAATGACACACACACAAAACAGTCTATCTGTTTGACCCCTGCTTCTAGGGTATGAGACATGATTTTATGATAAGCAGTCTTATTTTTAAACAAGCGTTTCTAAACAAATCTTTAGAGTCGGAGCAGGGAAAAAAAAACCTTACAGGTGCTATTAGATTCACATTAACCAAACCATCTCTACTCAGTTCTCCAGTTTTCTCATGCTGCAGCTATCTGTTTAATTTTACCTTGAATTTTTCTAAAGTCCTTCCCACCCCACCCTTCCCCATTCATTATGGTAAGCTAGGCACATTTTCAAAGGAAGTTTGTGTCAAAACAGATAGATAGCAGTAGAGAAATCAATCCGAATTTGGACCCTGGCAACCGGTCCCCGCACTGCTCATCTATGGGCCTCTGTCAAATGGTTAACTATTCAGTTATGTCTCTTGAAAAGTATATATCTTCTCTAAGTGGAAAGCAAAATGGGTTTTGTTTCCTGTATAAAAACACTTACACTTCTGACATTTAAAACGGCCTACTCATCCTACACACTTCCTGAAATCTTGAAGACAAAGAATATATATTTAAGTTTCATCAAGACTGCTTTAGCTCCTCCCTCCCTTTTTACATTATTAATAGTGGCACTCAAAATAAAAAAATAAGATCTGTTAAAAAGTTAAACTGACTGTTCCACTAGATCTGAACCTGCCTGATTTAAAGCCAACATTACAAAAACTGAAGGTGCCGATTTCACACGGACAAGTCACCTGAAGTTCTGTGTCACACGTTAGGTTTCATAAATCATGGTTGTTGATTTTTCTGAACGGAGCTATAAGAAATGAATAAAAACTTGAAACATACCCTAATTGAACTAATAAGCTTTGGGCCCTGCTTTTTCAATTTTAAGGCATGTGTGTTTCTCTACTGTAACAACATTATACAAATTTACAATCACATGCATGATCTATAGTTAAAAAAAAAAGTTTGGATTACAGTGTTATTAAATTGTGAATCACAATTCAGCACCTATCATGTTATAACTAATAAGGCAACAGCAGTGTCGTGTACTACAATAACACGCCCTCCACAGTCTAGCGCAGGGGTTGGTGAGAGCCCAGAAATGTTAAAAAATCTTATGCCTACTTGGATAATCTGTCTACATTTTCTAGGGGTTTGGAATTGATGGAAGAGGTCCTACGTGAGTCACACTATTGTAGGCTGACTAGTTACAGCAGCTGTTAACGAGCATCGGGCACAACTCAGATGTGCTTACAATCAGACGATGTGGTTCAGAGGCTGCCAACCCTCGGACCTCAGTCCTTCCGCTGCTTCCTCGGCTTCACATTGTTCTCCAGGGAAGAAAAGCTGCTGATGTGGCCGTTCACGGCGGCCACGGAGCCGTTCTGGTGGTCCTTTTGGTGCTCTCTCCTCCGGGAGACCCCCTTCTTGTTGTAGGTCTGCAACACATAAGGGCAGATGGGAGCCACGGCGGGGGTGGGGGTGGGGCCCGGCCACATCCCTAATGCCAGGGCAAGAGCCTCTGGGGACCGGTGCTACCGTATTAAGAAGCAATGTCTGTGCCCAAGCGACCTGGAAAATGTTTTGGGTTTTTTTTTTTTTTGCCACTGGTTTCAATCATTCTTTCATTTTCTGAGGCTCAGCCTGGGTATGTTCACTGAGTCACGGGCAGAGGTATGGATGTTGTTTGACGATTAGACTGAAAATACAATTCACACTTCACTCGGCTCTGCCCTGCTGTCTCCCGCTGTCACTCACATCCTCTGCCTTCAAACTGTCTCATGGCTTTAGCAACTGTCTTGGCCCTTTACTTACAACAGCACTCTGCCATGAATGGCAGTCAAAACAGGTGTGACTTCAGCTCTGTTGGGCCCCATCTTTTCTCTAATAACCTCCCTTGTATCTGTCATTGCCCTGAAGTGCAGCATGAGCTACCAGCCAGGCAGGAGGAAGATGCAACCCAGAGCTGCCACCCCAGATGTGTCTGGGAAAAGGTGTCTGTCTGGAAGGGGCGCAGGGAGGACAAATGTGCTGGGCACCCCCCGCCCTGGCATGGAGGGGGGCTGGTGCTGCTGCATGTGATCTGCCTTTCCTGCCTCTGCTCAGGGACTCTTATTTTGCTCCTGCCCAGCCCCTGTGCCTGCTCGGAGCCAGGCCCAGCTCACGGAGCAGGGACACACGAGACCCAGGGGTAATGGGAAGTAGGAGAGTCAACAGTGACCACACAGGTCAGGCTCCCCCAAAGCATCAGCCCTGAACAAACCCTTCTGTGGGCAGAAACCTACACCACATCATGCACTTGGGAACGACCTGCGCCCCCAAGCCTGAGCAGTGTGGGGAGGAAGTGTAAGAAAACTGGGGAAAAAGGCTGATTTCTTTCTGTAGCTGGGGACTGTAATGGAAAATTCTTCAGATATTTAATTTAGCCCTGGAGTTTAGGGCAGTGGGGCTGAGAGACTGAGATTGAGACTCATCTATGCCATGTCTGCAGCAGCCCCAGGGAAGCAGAACGGGACAGCTCTGCTTTCCCACAGGGACCTGGAACCTCTTGTGCCAAAGCCCCAGAACTCCAAGGTCTGGCCAGACTTCAGCACCTTCCACAGTGGCAGTGACCCCACCTCCACCCTGCTCCTGCCAAGGCAGGGGCTTCTCAATAAAGGAATGAATGAGGGCCTTGGCTGCAAAGACCCCAAATCCCAATCACCACACAAGAGTGAGATTTACCTGAATGTAGAAGTTTGTGAAGAGGGTGATCAGAGAAATCATGTATCCAATCTGGAAATACAACCAACCGAGAGGGAAGGTACACGGCCAGATGACCCCACAGCTGGTCTGGATGATGGTCAGCACAAACTGAAGCTGGGTGGGGAGGAGACATAGCTGAATATGCGGCCATGGCCCAAGGTCAAGGCGTCTGCCAAATGGGCGCTGTACCCTGCACCCCCGAGTCTGGGAATGAACACTTACTAACCTTTCTGTAGGTACAGAGGTCATTTCAAAATCATGAAGCATATGCTAAACATATCCCAAACCTCTTATGCATCTGTGTTTGTCTTATGTGTACACTCCTCCCTTTCCAACTGCTGCAGTCACCTTCTCTAAAGCTCGGGGAATAGCCAGCAACGCTTTCATTGTATATTTGGAAGTTCTGGGAGTAGATTTACAACATACACACATCAAAATCCTTATGTTGTACACTGTAAACTAATACAGTATTATATGTGAATTAGCTCTCAATGAAGCTGGAAGGAAGGAAAAAAGTGAAAACATTTTAAAAAACCCAACACACACACACACTTCAGAAATACAGTACAGGAGATGCAACCGTACTTTTTGCTAATTCTTCATAAAGGAAGGATGGGCATGGAGTGTATGTTTAGAGGGACCAGGAACCTCACTGCAGGATGTGCAATCCCATGGGACCCTTTCCCCTCCTTATCCATGGACCTTCTGATTTGGTGAAGGCTGGGGTTGGGAGACAGACTTACTTTCTTCCTAGGATATAGTGCTAATTCCATAGATTATTTCTGGCAGGTACATCTTGAGAAGCAGGGAAACGGCGAGAAGGGGTTAAGATAAGGGACAGCTGCTGGACGGGGACCTTTAAGGAGTGAGTGGAGGACGAGGCTCCGCCCACGGGATTTCGGGCCACCTCTCAGTGTTTCTATGTAGGGAACTGTTTTTTTTTGTTGTTGCTGTTGTTGTTTCCTTTTTTTAAGGTAAGTTTTCTAGACTGAGAAGTAACTGTAAGTGGCGCATAGAATAAATACAGGGAAACTAGGTGCAATCGTCCACCTCAAAGGGCAGAGGCCAACAGGAGACCAGCTCTCCAGCCTGCTCTACATGTGGCTTCAGCAGAACCACACTACGTGCAGCAAGTCAAGCCTGGCATCACTTCTCATGTGTAATGAGGAGGCGGATGAACAGTGAGTCTTCCTCACAAGTGGGTGAGGGGACACAACAAGGATCGTCCGGCAGCCGGCAAAGAGGTGCTAATGAAACACCAAACACAGAAGCAGCTCAGAAGGTCTTCTCAAATTTTTTTTCCCCAGATGGTTATTTTGCAACATTGAAGAATCACAACTGACACAGAGGGATCTGAATCAGCTTGGTTTCCTTAGAAAAGAATGTGTTAAGAAGGCAAGACCAGGGCTAAGAATTTAGTATCTAATGTCAACGAGTCAGCTAGCCCTAGGCTATCGCCTCCGCATCCTCCTCTATAAAGTAGGGATAACAACATAAAATCAGGCTACTGGAACAATCCCTGTAAAACTGCTCGCTTGACATGAGCACGTGGTAAGCTCAAGGAATGTCAGCATTCGAACAGTAGTGATAGTATTAGTAATCAGTTTATGAAAGAAATCACAAGGGGGGAAGAAAAGGCTATACAGTATACTGACAACCAAGGAAAGCTTTAACAAGGACGGTGGGAAATAACCATCAAGTGCAAACAGCTGCTGGGACGTGGGCCCAGGAAGGGGCTGTCACCTGGGGCACTGCAGTGCCATCCCCGCCACCACACGGGCTGAGCGGTCGCCTGGCACCTGCATCCTTGCTGCCTAGTAACCTACTGGCAAGCTGGGCTCGTCTGGCGGGCTACAGTCCATAGGGGCGCAAAGGGTCGGACATGACTGAAGCGACTTAGCACAGCCTGGACTCGCGCTCCTCCCAGCAAATCCTGGCACTCCTGGAAACATAGGCACACAGACGCACCTTGGATTTGGATTATAATTAGAAAACACGGACACACATGGATGGTCTGTGCACAAACTAAGAAGAAAGGGCTGAACTTAAGAGTCCAAGGATTCTGTTTAGTCTTTGTTCCCCGATTCAACTAGCTGCCTGCCCACTGGCGTGGTGTCTCCATTGACTGAATGGATGGAATTCTCCGCTCTGCTCACTTCAAGGTGTTTAACTGGATCGAGAGAGAGGAAGGATGGGAAAGGCACCTCTCAGGAGCTAGTCAACAACACCGAAGCCAGGAGGGCAGCAAGGGCAGCCCAGGAAGAGCTCAGTGCCCCCCAGGCGGCAAGTCCTGGCAGAAAGAGGCTGCCTGACTCACCAGCTGGCCCTGCGTGATGTACTTCTTCCACCAGAGGTACGGCCGCATGGACGGGATGGACGACAGGCCGTAGTACGAGTACATGAGGACGTGGATGAAGCTGTTAAGTGTGGCGCCAAAGTAAGCTGTAGGAACAGAGGGAATTGGTGAGGAGGATGCACCAGTGTCCTGTATGTGACAGGTAACAAAACCCAAGATTCTTTTTAAATTCAAAAATGAAAAAAAAAAAAAAAAAAGGTTTTGAACAGCAAACACTGCAGCAGCAAGCTGGCACTGCACGGGCGTGTGACCAGAAATCAATTTCCACACGGGCAGGCAGCCGTCAAGAGGCTTCAAGCCCAGGGTCAGCTATCAGGTGGGCATCCAACCAGGAGTCAGGAACCACCCACCTCGCTCTGGAATCTAAAGGCTTTGCTGCTTGGCCGCCACCCACTCCCAGAGGATGCTGCCCAAGTGCCCCGATACTGCATTGAAGCCTTGGGGAAAGACAGCCGCAAAGAGTGGGAAGCTCAAAGCTGGCCGTCTCTACACATTTGCTGAGGTCTGGGGAGGAGGGCTGTGGTGCAGAGGCCATATATCCTGATCAGTAAGACAGAGTCTAGAGCCCAGTTCCTTAGAGATGAGAGATCCATTATTTACGTCACAATTTGTCATTTCCAGTAGAATCACCCGGTCTTTTCTCAGACTCTCGGTCCTCTGCCCCCATAGCCAGCAACCAAGCAAAGCAACCAGCTTTCCCCTCCCTCTGTGGTCAGGCTGGGCTATGACAGTAACTGGGGGTGTGACCTTGGACGAGTCATATCCATTCTCTGGTTGTTTCTCATTTGTCATTCTGCGGGATCTGACATTTAAAGCCTTCTTCCATTGGGGCTTTCCAGGTAGCTCGGACGGTAAAAGAATCTGTCTGCAATGCAGGAGACCCGGGTTCAATCCCTGGGCCAGGAAGATCGCCCTGGGAAAGGGAATGGCTACCTGCTCCAATATTCTTGCCTGGGAAACTCCATGGACAGAGGAACCTGGCAGGCTACAGTCCTTGGGGTTACAAAGAGTTGGATAAAACTGGGTGACTAACACACTTTAAAATGTGGGCAGGTGCCGTTTCTATTAGAAAGTTAAGTCAGATAACCTACAGCCAGGGAGCGCGAGCTCTACCAATCCTTCTACTGTCTCAGGGTTCTCCCAAAGTGGAAGGAGCTGTACTTGGAAAGCTCTTGCTGGTTCTAGATTCCTCTAACTGTGTGCATCCTGGTGGGCCAAGTTAATCAAGGGCGGTGCTATCCTGGGGGAAAACACGTGAGCAGACTGAGAGGATCAAGTTTGTGATGGATATCAGGAACTCTGACCGGGACATATTAGCCCTCCTGGGCTGAACCCGACCGGGACAACCTCATCGTAGGGAACTACGGGACACTTCCAGACCACAAGCTTTCCATATCCTTCTTAGAGAATTTACTTCAAATGTTGGTGCTTGTCCCAGAAGCTGCCCAGCTAAACATGCTCCAGGAATGTGAGGGTCACTATGTCAGAGGATGTGCAGACGCCTTGAGGTACTGCAGCGAAAGCTTGTTCCCTGAAGCCCACTCCTTGGCACGTTTCCATCTTCCTGGTCTGTCCCTGCCAGTCAAACACCTTCCAAATGTGTATAGAAACAAGGATAAACAACCTGGAACAGAGAATTCTGCCCAGATTTGTTCAAGTGCCCCAGACTGGAATCTGGTCTTTCCCTCATCCTGCCGCATTAGCACAGGGTGTGCCCCAAACCAGAGAAAGGATCTGTCGGCTTGCTGAGTGCACAGGCCACGCAGACCGTCATTAAAGGGAATCTGGACACCACGGTCAAAGGCCTGACCCAGAAACCTGCAGAAACGGCACCTTTCCCCTCAGAGCCTTAGTTTCAACTCAGCCTCTCTGCTCACACCTGTCCCCAAAGACGTTCAGACTCACAGTGGCCGCAGGGGACCCAGTTCATCACGAACCACCAGATGTTGAGCATGCTGGCGTGGTGATACACATGCAGGACCGTGATCTGGTGGTTGTTCTTGCGGAGGATGAAGAAGAAGGTGTCCATGAACTCGATGAGCTTGGAGAAGTAGTACCACCATAGGACGCGGATGATCTAGGACGAAGGGGCTGTCAGCGTCTCCTGCAGGGTTGTGCGCCCACCCTGGGACCTCACCGCCCCACTAGCCCCGCTGAAGCTAGTCTCTCTGCAGGGCCTTTGACCAGAACACCTGGGGGGTGGGTGGGGGGTTGTGAAGGCAGGGCAAGCTCTACAAGGGCTTCACGCCCTTCACAACTCTTTAACAAATCCCTGTAGGCTGCCTGTTCCCTCTGGAGCCATCGGAGGAGGAATACCACGAGAAAGGCACTTCCGATTTCAGGGGCTGGCGTGGAGCAGGTGACAGGACACACGGCAGAGCGAGAAAGAAACCTGGATGTCCAGTGCTGTGCTGTGCCTGGTGAAATGCCGTACAGGGGGCTCTTCATGGGGGCTCTGAGGAAATGACTGCCAGGCTGAGGGTAGACTGCAGCCTTTTATTTAAAACAAAACCCTGAAAAATACTCCAGTATGGAAGCTGGACTCTATAGATCACACCCAGAGGTGATGATTAAAGACATCACCTGATGAACCTGTTTATGTAAACAGAGAGCAAATACTGGTAAGCGCATGCACGCTGTCTTCCCTGGAAGATGTTAACAGGACTCACTTTTGCAGACAGGGAGATTTTAGTTCCCCTCCTATACGTTCCAGGCTGCTTAATTTCCCTTACCATGGGCACACACTGCTTTTAAAATTCTTTTTAAACAATGTCCACAGGGATTACCTGGATGGCCATCTTGTCTCTGGTACAATTTCTTTATTAAGAAAACAAAGAGCCAGTACCTTCATGTCCGCTTCTCCTCCACTGCGTGTGCCCTGACAGAAGAAGTTGTACTGGCCTTCCCATACTCCCGTCACTAACTGGGGAAAAAGGAAAAGAGAGAAAAAGCCAGTCACCAACAAAATCAGAATCAGGAAATGCCCTATTCAATTAGACTTCATAGTTTGAGAATCCGTGTAGACTGTGGGCTGTGCGGGGTCAAGGGTGCTCTGGGCAAGAAAACCGTGATGACAGGGGAGGGTGAATTGGGGGAGTTCAAAAGCCTAGGGACTCAGTTTCCTGAAGGGTGGGCCCAGAGCCACTGCAGCCGCCTCTACAGGCCCTGCTTGGCCACGCTGCCTTTCTTCAGAACCCTCTGTCACAAGCACCTCCCCAATCCTGAGGCCCAAGGGATCCAAACATGTGTGGGCTCCTGCTCTGATCCGATCAGGGTCCTGCCCTGCCACGGCCTCGGGGGAAACCACTGGCTTTCTCAAACCTGAATGCATAGGCCCAGAATGAAGTTAAGGACATGTTGAAAGGCAGATGGATGGGCATCCAGCAGGTCTGGGGTGGGGCCCAAGAATTCCTATTTCTCGTAGGTTCCCAGGTGAACCTGAGGCTGGTCTAGAGCCCTCACTTAGAGAACCACTGCTGCCAGCTTGGGGCAACTGAGTCCAGCCTCAGCCTCTTCACTGTTTTCTGCATCACCTGCAGATCCATGGCTCAGACCTCTGAGAACTGAGCTGTGCCCACAATGCAGAATTCATCTGTGGCAGGGTGGGCACTGCAGTGCCACAGAGAGGACCCTGATGTGAGGGGCAGAGTGCAGGGTCGCCAGCTCCCCCTGGGGGCCTCAGCTGCCATACCAGGTCAACACCTGCTGGGGGGGACCTAAGGACCTGTTCCAGACGGAAGGTGTGATCTGAGCCCCTGTGCATGTCCACTGTCTACCCACTGCATCCCAGCCAGCCAGACACCCACGAGATGGGCCTCTTTCTCCATGTAGACTGCAGCTCACCACCTCCTTCTGAAGCTTTGGCGTCCTCAAGTGTTCCTGGTGGCCCTCCCTCTGGTGGTCAACGGGGCAGGGGAGGAGAAATCAGAGGTGGTCTACTTCATGCCTGAGCTCATCGTGGATCCCAAATGAGGAACCGGCCCCCAGGCCTCAGTGTGTGGTTCTTGGCATGTTCTCCAGTCCAGATGCATGAGCATCACAAGGCAACTCAAGATGCAAATGCCAGGGCCCCAGCTGGACTGTCAGAACCAAAACCCCAGAGAATCTAACACTGTGCTTTTTAACGTGTGGTTCCCACCCAACAGCAGCCTCTCCCAGGAGCACCCAGGAATTTGCTAGAAATACAGAATCTGGGGCCCAACCCTAGACCCACCAAATCAGACATTGCTGGGTGTGAAATTCCGTGGTGTAAGAACAGGCTGTTTAGGTGATTTTCGAGGCAACTGATGTTTCAGAACCACTGGCTTTAAACAGTGGTTCCCATCCCAGCTGTATGACAGGCTTACCGGGGGAACTTTTAAAAATGACGAATGGCTGGCCTCCTCCAGGCCACTGTGGGGCCTTTCACAACACACTCAGGCAAGTGGGATGTGCAACTAGGAGTGGGAGCCACTGGTTTCATGCTATCTGATTCCAGCAAGAAACAGTTCACCTACCAGTGTTGTGAGAAAGATGTAACTGACACACAACAGAACCTCAAGGTTCTCCCACAGAGCATGACTAGGGCCGGGGGCTGCATGCAGGGAACGTCAGCTGATCACAAGGGTCTGAAGACAAACAGGTCAACTTCCATCCAGTCTGACCTCAGAGATAGAAGCCAGCAGTGGGTGTAGCCACTGTGCTCACACTCAACACCCTGCTTCAATCTGACTTTCCTTCTACTAACTTCCCTTGTTATTTTTGCTTTGCACTGTCATCTTGTGCACCTGAAAAAAGCACGAGTTATGTGGCCAAAGACAAGCACAATGATTCAGAGCACATCATTTTCTAACGAAAATAATCCAGGAGTAGGGAGCAGAATTTAGCAAGTCACCTAAATTCCCCTAGCCCTTGATCATGTTTTACTCTAAGAGGAGGAGGCTGGATTAAATTATTTCCAAAGGTTCTGTTTTAATTTTTTACAGTACTACATTAATATTTTTTGAAAACAGGTCACATGTAAACTATACTATCTTCAAAAAACCAGACCCACAGAGAATTTATTGGAAGGTGTATTATCTTTCTGGTCTTTCCCTTTCTAAAGTCATGCCCGTTAAGCATACTGCATACAGACCTATTAGAAGTCCCAGCAATCAAGAAATAAAGCCTGAGTCTAAAGCAGAGACAGAGAGAGAGAAAGTGTGTGTGTGTAGCACTTGTGCTAGGGTGGAAACCTGAGGGGAGAGAGGTGTCATCTCAACTCAGTGTTCTTTGCTGCCCTTCCTTCTATCCTATGAGGAAACTGATAAATTATCTACTGCAGCTGGAGGGTACGGAAAAAGAACTTTTTGGAACTCTACTGGATTAAAGGATGGAGACAAAGAAGCCCAGATTACAGGTGTGATCCTCTCCCAGGTGGGATACACTCTCCAAGGGAAAAATCTGTTTCTTGTTCTATAAAGTGCACACCGCTCCCCTCCCCACTCTGCACCTTGAGCCCAGTGGGCTGTTTCCTGAATTGATGTTTCTGATCACAGGTGCAGCGAGTAGAGACAGCGTAGAAAGTTCAAAGCAAACTCAACACCACTTCTGGGCATCTGCTCTAAGTATGCGTACTTTTTCCCCTTGACAGTAAGAAGGGGCAAATGTTTTCAAATACACCAGAAGAGAATGTAAAGTCTTTGTTCACAGAGGCCTTCTCTTAAAAATAGAAACTTGAAGGACTTCCCTGGTGGTCTAGTGGTTAAGACTCCTCCTTCCAAAGCTGGGGACGTGGTTCAATCCCTGGTCCAGGAATTAAGATCCCGCATGCTGTGGGGCAACTAAGCCCCCAAGCCACAATGAAGAGCTCTCCCAGCCAAAGAAATTTAAAAAAACAACAATATTAAAGGTTAGTTAGTGCTTGTGCTCAGTAGTGTCCGACTCTCTGCAACCCCAAGGTCTGTAGCTTGCTAGGCTCCTCTGTCCAGGGAATTTTCCAGGCAAGAATACTGGAGTGGGTTGCCATTTCCTCCTCCAGGGGATCTTCCTGACCCATGGATCAAACTTGAGTCTCCTGAATTGGCAGATTCTTTCACTGCAGCACCTGGGAAGCCCCCAAAATAAAGGTAGACTTAAAAAAAAAAAAGAAACTTGTAGTTCTTTCATATCATATCACCAATGGCGGGGGTGGGGGGGGGGAGGGGGAGGAGTGCACTTAAATACCATAAAACAGGAAACCAATAAAACTTTATTTACAAAAACAGACAGCAGCTCTTTAGATCTTAGTTTCCTCACTCCTCAAATAGGATAAAGACTGTCTCCTGTTCAGGTTGCCATGGGAAGTTAATGAGATGAAGTATGGAAGGCTTATCTCACCCAGCCTGGTAGAAAAGGTAAGCACAGTAACTGCTGGAAACAACCATTACTTTATCCTTTTCAACTGCAATGCTCTCAAAATTTTCTCTATCCTTCAAAGGTCAGCTAAAATTCTATTTCTTCATGACTGCTCTCTTGAGCACTCCAGGTCAAGCCTGGTCTCCTGCCTCTGGGCCAACCCTACCATGACTTACACCTATCTGCTCACGTGATCTTTAAGCCCTGTGTCACTGGCTCTGTCTTAAGCTCTGCTGTCTAAGTTCTTGGCGGCACTGGCTGCAGCTCCCTCATCCACAAAATCCAACAGAGGGAGGACTAATACACAAGAGATGCTGAACAAATATCTGCTCAACTAACCACAGAGTTCAAGGTGCTGCTTCTTGTCCCTTAAATCTAGACCTGCTGTTTTATTTGCAGGAAAAAAGTCTTCTGTTCACAAGATGAAAACCAGTCCTCATCAAATGTCCTACTGGGGACATGTTAAGTTTTAATTCTTGAATATCCTTGGCTTCAAAAGGGATAGGATAAAAAAAGGAGGTGGGGAGCAGGGGGCAGGATAATTTAACACATGAGGATTGAGCATTGGAGTTCAAGTTGATTTATCTAAGCCTCTCTGCACCTTTTGTAAAGGTGGCCGGTATCAGGACCCTGGTCTCTCTGTTCCCATCAGAAGAAAACAGTGTGTCTGAGTAACAGCCCAGAAGCTCTCAGAGCCAAGGCCTGGCCTCCCCTCCAGCCTGTGAGGAGTGCTTCAGAGGAGACAAAGCTCTCGACAGGCCTGGCTTCCTCCCAAGAGCAGCTCTGGTCCATCCCTGAACGTTCAGCACCCTGCAGCCTGGGGGAGGACCCAGGGGGCGGGGCCAGCGGCGAGGTACCGGAAGTGAGGGCAGCAGGGTTCAACCTTGACTTCTGAGCATCACCTCGAGAGGGCAGGACCGTGCTCCAGTGGAAAAGCAGGCATTGGCGAGCAGCTGGCCACCACCCTCCCCAGTCCTTGATCCCTCCAGCGACCGAGGCAGCACCAGGTACCCTACATCTGGCTTTTCCCAAGTAACCAAGACATAAACAGCACCACAGCAAAGCATTGCTCCCCTTCTTTGGAGTAAAGCAAACTTAGTTAGGCCAGGAGCATGTGCAGAGCTATAATTAAAGCCCAGCTAGAAGCTTTCTTCTCTCCTTATGAGACAAATTCAATAAGCAAAGGGGGTTTCATGCATCTTTTCAAAGAAGAAAACTGAGGAGAACATCACTGCTGGGTCTGGATGATGCAGTTCATGGAGAGAAGCATTTCAAGTTGATTTTCTGGGTAAGAGATGACTTTTCTCATCTAATACCACAATTTAACCACAAATAGGGCACATACCCTGTAGTACGATAACCACTTCCATGGCACTTACTGAAACGCTACTGCAGCATCTCAAGAAAACAAAGTCACCTGAAACACTAAGAAGACAAACGTCCTCCTGTGTGGCCCTTATCAGTCACTCACCCGACATCCCAAGATCTCAGAGCAACACGATGATCCCTTTTGAAAAGGGGCTAATGGTTTTAGTGATGAGAGTTTGATGAGCTGTGTGGTTATATCCATCTAAGCAGAAATGGAATGAAAGGTAACGAGAACAGACACGAGAACAGACACTAACCATGGTAAAATTCAACCATCTTAGGACCCGAGGGACTTTGCTAAAATGAGCAACCCCACCAACAGTGTGTGAGGCTGACGTTTTCACAGATTTGACTGTCCCTGTGGGTGTGTACTTTTTTAGACCTGGATCAAGTTCATGTTTTTACTAAGGAAACGTGAGTAGCGACGTGTGTGGTCCAGAGTCACACAGCTTCTACATGGCACTGGTGGGACCAGCACCTGAGAAAATCTGACTCTGGGTTCAAATGTAATCTCCAACAGAACTTCCAAGCTCCTCTGACCTTCTTTGTCTGTTCTGAGTCCTTAATAAGAACACAACGGAGACACTCTAACCATGAAGAATTTTATGGAAAATCAGACCTTTCACTGGATCTTTACCTTCAGCAGATGTTTGGTTTAAAATGAACCATAAGACCTAGAGAAACCTATGCAGGTCAGGAAGCAACAGTTAGAACTGGACAGTTAGAACAGTCTGGAACAACAGACTGGTTCCAAATAGGAAAAGGAGTATGTCAAGGCTGTGTATTGTCACCCTGCTTATTTAACTTATATGCAGAGTACATCATGAGAAACACTGGGCTGGAAGAAGCACAAGCTGGAATCAAGATTGCCGGGAGAAACATCAGTAACCTCAGATATGCAGATGACACCACCCTCATGGCACAAAGTGAAGAGGAACTAAAAAGCCTCTTGATGAAAGTGAAAGAGGAGAGTGAAAAAGTTGGCTTAAAGCTCAACATTCAGAAAATGAAGATCATGGCATCTGGTCTCGTCACTTCATGGGAAATAGATGGGGAAACAGTGGAAACAGTGTCAGACTTTATTTTTTTGGGCTCCAAAATCACTGCAGATGGTGACTGCAGCCATGAAATTAAAAGATGTTTACTCCTTGGAAGGAAAGTTATGACCAACCTAGATAGCATATTCAAAAGCAGAGACATTGCTTTGCCAACAAAGGTCCATCTAGTCAAGGCTATGGTTTTTCCTGTGGTCATGTATGGATGTGAGAGTTGGACTGTGAAGAAGGCTGAGTGCCAAAGAATTGATGCTTTTGAACGGTGGTGTTGGAGAAGACTCTTCAGAGTCCCTTGGACTGCGAGGAGATCCAACCAGTCCATTGTGAAGATCAGCCCTGGGATTTCTTTGGAAGGAATGATGCTAAAGCTGAAACTCCAGTACTTTGGCCACCTCATGCGAAGAGTTGAAAAGACTCATTGGAAAAGACTCTGATGCTGGGAGGGATTGGGGGCATGAGGAGAAGGGGACGACAGAGGATGAGATGGCTGGATGGCATCACCGACTCAATGAATGTAAGTCTGAGTGAACTCCGGGAGTTGGTGATGGACAGGGAGGCCTGGCATGCTGCGATTCATGGGGTCGCAAAGAGTCGGACACGGCTGAGTGACTGAACTGAACTGAATTGAAGACCTAGAGACTGTCATACTGAGTAAAGTCAGTCAGACAGAAGGAGAAATATCGTATGACATCCCTTACATGTGGAATCTAAAATGAAATGATACAAATCAACTTAGAATGCAGAAAGAGACTCACAGACTTAAAGAATGAACTTATGGTTGCCGGAGGAGGCAAGGATGAGGGGGAAAAGAGATAGTCAGGGAGTTTGGGATGGACATGTACACACTGCTATATTTAAAATGGATGACCACAAAGACCTCCTGTATAGCACATGGAACTCTGCTCAAAGTTATGTGGCAGCCCAGATGGAAGGGGAGTTTGGGGAAGAATGGATGCATGTATATGGATGGCTGAGCCCCTTCACTGTTCACCTGAAACTATCACAACATTGTCAATCAACTATCAGATCAGATCAGTTGCTCAGTCGTGTCCGACTCTTTGCGACCCCATGAATTGCAGACCTATAGCCCAAAACAAAAAGTCTAAAAAAATTTAAAAAATAAAATGAACCATGAATACTCCCAAATGAAAAGTACCTTTTCTCTAGGGTTTAGCTGATCAATCTTAGCAGTGCTATTATGGAACAGGGTCAAGTCAAAGCATGTGGGTTTGAATTTCACATCTCTCCTGTCCAGAGCAGAAGGATGCCCATTAAGATAATTTCATACCCGTGACCTCCAAATGTGCTTTTTTCCACTTAGGACCAGGAACACCCCTGGGTTACAGCTGACTGCAATATTCTTGGTTACGTCATAAGGACAGGCTCTGTGCACTAGAGGAGGCTTCAGAACAAAGCAGAAACAAACAGCTTGTCCTCAGAGCAGCCTGACACAGGCATGTCTGGCATTCTCCCCCAGCCTCGGGCCCTATTCTCTTACGCTGCAGTTTGTTTCTCTCACTGTTCAGTGTCCTGAGCGGTGGTTTCCGGTAGGCTGCTTCCACACGTCCCACAAAGAACACTCATTTTGTATTTTATGGGGCTGCAGGTGGCTGGGAGAGAAAACCCAAGCTGAGATAGTGTTCTGAGAAGGTGATGCACAATGGCCTGAATCTCAGACTCGAATCCCAGGTCCAACCAGGACTTTGCCTCTGCAGGATGGAGTCAGTAACCATGTGACGAACACTGAGTGAGCAGGACCAGTACCAGGCACAGGCAGGTACTGTATATGTCTTTGCTGTGATTCCAGACAAGTGCCTGCTCTTCTTGCCCAAATACTTGAAGGCTCGTGACTAGGTCTGTCTTGCTGTATACAGAAGCCCCAGGAGAGCATCCTCTGAGATTTCCAGCTTACCTACTGACTCCTGCTTTGCAAACTGAGTCTGCTTTAGCTGAGCATTTGTAGACTGGTACCTTGTTATACCGGGCTTCCCTGGTGGGTCAGCAGTAAAGAATCTGCCTGCAATGCAGGAGATGAGGGTTCAATCCCTGGGTCAGGAATTGGAGAAGGAAATGACAACCCACTCCAGGATTCATGGAAATCCCATGGACAGAGGAGCCTGCCAGGCTACAGTTCATGGGGTCGCGGAGAGTTGGACAACCCAAATGACGACTGAACAACCCACCACCAGCTTGTTAACAGCGGCTGCAAGGCCAGGTTAACAAGGTCTGCAGGTCAGTTAAGAAGAGTCTAGCCTGGCTCTGGACCAACGTCAAAGCTTTGTCTCTACTGAAAGGCCTTCCCTCCCCGTCCCCTGTGTATGCAGCTCAGGCAGAAGCTGTCTGGGCTGCATCCTTCTCTCTGAGTGCCCACTGCAGGCATTCTCTAGGGCAGTGCCAGGTGAATGGATGGGCAAGTAACTGAGGCAATGCTTCCCCTCGAGAGAGGTTTCTTTCTGAGCAAGGAATTTCAGCTGTCAGGGAACTGTGAGTAAGAAGTGTCTGAGGCAACAGTCAGGTCTTTCTTGTAAGTATTAACCTCACCAACATTTTAGCCTCTCTACACCTCTGTTCAATAGGCAAAAGCAGAAGAGTACTAAACGTCTTTTTCAAAATATTTTTGTAAACAAAATCATTTTTAAATAAAATGCAATAATTACTTGCCAGGTCTTTCAAGTGTTTTTCCAAATCTGGTTTTTCCCACAATAACCTATCTATTTTAGGAAAGCCTGAAGGGAAAGAAAAACAAGGCTGTTTAGAATATAATGTTACCAGAGCAACTGCTCTGTAGCTCTATTGAGGACCTTCAAAGCCAGAGGCGGGGAGGCAGTGCTGCAGGTGCCTGGGGAGACGTGTCGACAGCACTGACTCCACAATTACAGAGAGGCTGGAAAATAAAACACCTGTCCCATCAAATGCTCGATGTCTTTCATCTTCCCTATAAAGAAGTCCCGGACGTTTTGATGAGAAGATTCAAATGAAAAAATGACTTCTGTTCTCGCAGTGCAGGCAACCGGACTAAGCACAACCATCACCCCCGCTGTTAGCACAGTGCACAGATGCTACAGGGACCAGCCAAAGGGCTCCAGCACCACTGATGCCCAACTGTGAGGCGAGTGTCGTGTTAACTGCTCAGTCGTGTCTGACTCTGCGACCCCATGGACTACAGCCCACCAGGCTCCTCTGTCCATGGAATTCTCCAGTCAAGAATACTGGAGTGAGTAGCCATTCTCTTCTCCAGGGGATCTTTCCAATTCAAGGATCGAACCTGCGTCTCCCACATTGCAGGCAGATTCTTTACCATCTGAGCCACCAGGGAAGCCCTGATATAAGGTGCTGCTTCCCTGAGAAAGAACTCAGAAAAGAGGAAGTGAGCTTATATTCAAGTCCTTTAAAAAAAAAATCTCTCTTCTTTAGTTCAGTTGCTCAGTTGTGTCCGACTCTTGAATCGCAGCACGCCAGGCCTCCCTGTCCATCACCAACTCCCGGAGTTCACCCAGACTCATGTCCATCGAGTCAGTGATGCCATCCAGCCATCTCATTCACTGTCGTCCCCTTCTCCTCCTGCCCCCAATCCCTCCCAGCATCAGAGTCTTTTCCAATGAGTCAACTCTTTGCATGAGGTGGCCAAAGTACTGGAGTTTCAGCTTTAGCATCATTCCTTCCAAAGAAATCCCAGGGCTGATTTCCTTCAGAATGGACTGGTTGGATCTCCTTGCAGTCCAAGGGACTCTCAAGAGTCTTCCCCAACACCACAGTTCAAAAGCAGCAATTCTTTGTCGCTCAGCCTTCTTCACAGTCCAACTCTCAGATCCATACATGACCACAGGAAAAACCATAGCCTTGACTAAACAAAACTTTGTTGGCAAAGCAATGTCTCTGCTGTTGAATATGCTATCTAGGTTGGTCATAACTTTCCTTCCAAGGAGTAAGCGTCTTTTAATTTCATGGCTGCAGTCACCATCTGCAGTGATTTTGGAGCCCCCCAAAATAAAATCTGACACTGTTTCCACTGTTTCCCCATCTATTTCCCATGAAGCGATGGGACCGGATGCCATGATCTTCATTTTCTGAATGTTGAGCTTTAAGCCAACTTTTTCACTCTCCTCTTTCACTTTCATCAAGAGGCTTTTTAGTTCCTCTTCACTTTCTGCCGTAAGGGTGGTGTCATCTGCAAATCTGAGGTTATTGATATTTCTCCCGGCAATCTTGATTCCAGCTTGTGCTTCTTCCAGCCCAGCGTTTCTCATGATGTACTCTGCATGTAAGTTAAATAAGCAGGGTGACAATATACAGCCTTAACTTACTCCTTTTCCTATTTGGAACCAGTCTGTTGTTCCATGTCCAGTTCTAACTGTTGCTTCCTGACCTGCATACAAATTTCTCAAGAGGCAGATCAGGTGGTGTGGTATTCACATCTCTTTCAGAATTTTCCACAGTTTATTGTGATCCACACAGTCAAAGGCTTTGGCATAGTCAATAAAGCAGAAATAGATGTTTTTCTGGAACTCTCTTGCTTTTTCGATGATCCAGATGTTCGCAATTTGATCTCTGGTTCCTCTGCCTTTTCTAAAACCAGCTTGAACATCAGGAAGTTCACGGTTCACGTATTGCTGAAGCCTGGCTTGGAGAATTTTGAGCATTACTTTACTAGCATGTAAGATGAGTGCAACTGTGCAGTAGTCTGAGCATTCTTTGGCATTGCCTTTCTTTGGGATTGGAATGAAAACTGACCTTTTCCAGTCCTGTGGCCACTGCTGAGTTTTCCAAATTTGCTGGCATATTGAGTGTAGCACTTTCACGGCATCATCTTTCAGGATTTGAAATAGTTCAACTGGAATTCCACCACCTCCACTAGCTTTGTTCGTAGTGATGCTTTCTAAGGCCCACTTGACTTCACATTCCAGGATGTCTGGCTCTAGGTCAGTGATCACACCATCGTGATTATCTGGGTCGTGAACATCTTTTTTGTACAGTTCTTCTGTGTATTCTTGCCACCTCTTCTTAATATCTTCTGCTTCTGTTAGGTCCATACCATTTCTGTCCTTTATCGAGCTCATCTTTGCATGAAATGTTCCCTTAGTATCTCTAATTTTCTTGAAGAGATCTCTAGTGTTTCCCATTCTGTTGTTTTCCTCTATTTCTTTGCATTGATTTTTGAAGAAGGCTTTCTTATCTCTTCTTGCTATTCTTTGGAACTCTGCATTCAGATGCTTGTATCTTTCCTTTTCTCCTTTGCTTTTTGCTTCTCTTCTTTTCACAGCTATTTGTAAGGCCTCCCCAGACAGCCATTTTGCTTTTTTGCATTTCTTTTCCATGGGGATGGTCTTGATCCCTGTCTCCTGTACAATGTCACGAACCTCCATCCATAGTTCATCAGGTACTCTATCTATCAGATCTAGACCCTTAAATCTATTTCTCACTTCCACTGTATAATCATAAGGGATTTGACTTAGGTCATACCTGAATGATCTAGTGGTTTTCCCTACTTTCTTCAATTTAAGTCTGAATTTGGCAATAAGGACTTCATGGTCTGAGGCACAGTCAGCTCCTGGTTTTGTTTTTGCTGACTGTATAGAACTTCTCCATCTTTGGCTGCAAAGAATATAATCAATCTGATTTTGGTGTTGACCATCTGGTGATGTCCATGTATAGAGTCTTCTCTTGTGTTGTTGGAAGAGGGTGTTTGTTATGACCAGTGCATTTTCTTGGCAAAACTCTGTTAGACTTTGCCCTGCTTCATTCCGTATTCCAAGGCCAAATTTGCCTGTTACTCTAGGAGTTTCTTGACTTCCTACTTTTGCATTCCAGTCCCCTACAATGAAAAAGACATCTTTTTTGGGTGTTAGTTCTAAAAGATCTTGTAGGTCTTCATAGAACCGCTCCACTTCAGCTTCTTCAGCGTTACTGGTTGGGACATAGACTTGGATTACTGTGATACTGAATGGTTTGCCTTGGAAACGAACAAAGATCTTTCTGTCGTTTTTGAGATTGCATCCAAGTACTGCATTTCGTACTCTTTTGTTGACCATGATGGCTACTCCATTTCTTCTGAGGGATTCCTGCCTGCCGTAGTAGATATAATGGTCACCTGAATTAAATTCACCCATTCCAGTCCATTTTAGTTCGCTGATTCCTAGAATGTCGACATTCACTCTTGCCATCTCTTGTTTGACCACTTCCAATTTCCCTTGATTCATGGACCTGACATTCCAGGTTCCTATGCAATATTGCTCTTTACAGCATCGGACCTTACTTCTATCACCAGTCACATCCACAGCTGGGTATTGTTTTTGCTTTAGCTCCATCCCTTCATTCTTTCTGGAGTTATTTCTCCGCTGATCTCCAGTAGCATACTGGGCACCTACTGACCTGGGGAGTTCCTCTTTCAGTATCCTATCATTTTGTCTTTTCATACTGTTCATGGGGTTCTCAAGGCAAGAATACTGAAGTGGTTTGCCATTCCCTTCTCCAGTGGACCACATTCTGTCAGATGTCTCCACCATGACCTGCCCATCTTGGGTTGCCCCACGGGCATGGCTTAGTTTCATTGAGTTAGACAAGGCTGTGGTCCTAGTGTGATTAGATTGACTAGTTTTCTCTGAGCATGGTTTCAGTGTGTCTGCCCTCTGATGCCCTCTTGCAACACCTACCGTCTTACTTGGGTTTCTCTTACCTTGGACGTGGGCTATCTCTTCACGGTTCTCCAGCAAAGCGCAGCCGCTGCTCCTTACCCTGGAGGAGGGCTATCTCCTCACCGCCGCCCTTCCTGATCTTAAACGTGGGATAGCTCCTCTAGGCCCTCCTGTGCCCGTGCAGCCACGGCTCCTTTGACGTGGGGTTGGTTCTCCCTGCCGCAGCCCCTAGCCTCGGGTGTGGGGTTGGTCTTCCCCGCTGCAGCCTCTGGCTTCGGGCGTGGAGGCGTGGGGTAGCTCCTCCCGGCCGTCGCCCCTGGCCTCGAGCGTGGGGGCGTGGGGTAGCTCCTCCCGGCCGCCGCCCCTGGCCTCAGGCGTGGGGGCGTGGGGTAGCTCCTCTCGTTGCAGCCCCTGACCTCGGACGCGGGGTAGCTCCTCTCAGCCTTTCCTGCGCCGTCGCAGCCTGGCACTCTCGGCCGCTGCCCCTGACCTCGGACGTGGGGTAGCTCCTCTTGGCCGCCGCCCTTCGGGCATGGGGTACCTTCTCTTGGCCACGCTTCGCCTGCGCTTAGTGCGCCGGTCGCAGCCGCCACATTTACCTGAGATGACCCTACCGACACCAGCTTCAGATGCTTTACACAGGACACCCAACAAATCGTCCAGTTTTTGTTTTTAAAAAGAAGGTCAACATAGATATAACAATTATCCCAGAGGCATGACCTCACAGATACAGCTGAAAGAACACTTTTTAAAGACTATTTTAAAAAGCAGTACAGCAAATGGTTAAGTTTGAGACCCAGTCATCTCCAACCACGGATGAAAAAAAAAAATTCCAGGTTATGGAGTGGGAAAAAGAACAAGCAGTGAATTTTTGATACATAGTAACTGAAGCTAGAAATGGATGAAATAGCAGATTAGACCCAACTGAGAGTACAAGTGAATTAGAGGAATGCAGAAGAGAAAAAAGGTGCAAAAAACTCGAGAGAGAGTACGCAGGTGTGAGAATGTCCACCACACATGTAACAGGAGTTCCAGACAGAACTGATGGAGGAGGAGGAAGTATGGAGAAGACAAAGCCTAAGGACTTTCCAAAATTAAGAAATACATGAATCCATGACTTGGATGCATACAATCCTGAGACAAGAGTGAACTACTATTTAGGTACATTTTGTTTTTATTCTTAAACACAAGTTTAGAAACATCTTTAAAGAAAAAGGTTACCTACAAAACAAACAAAAATGGGACTGCAGCAGACTTCTCTGGAATAAATCTGCAACGTGCTGGGGGAAAATAACTGCTAGTTTAGAATTCTATGCCCTGCTAAATTATGTTCAAGCATACACACACACAGATGATACTCAGGGACTTAGAGTTTAGCTTTCACTGAAAAGGAACTACTTCAGAAGAAAACTGAAGCTCAAAGCAAAGAATGGGTTTCACAGATGAACAGTGTACAAAAAAAAAAAAAACAGTAAGCACGGACTGTAATGATGACTGTTTAGGGTCTCAGAAAGAGGCAGAATGAAGCACTGACAACAATATCATGGATGATGGGGGCCCAAAGCGCAAATCATCTATGATCCTTGCAATGCTCAGGAGTAGAAACAGCAATTCACTTTAGAGTTTATTAAGTCAAAGGTGCATGTTGAAAACTTACAAGTAGCTACTAAATAATAAGTAACTTTCAAATCAGCAAAATGAAAAAAAAGTTCAACAGAAAGCAGGAAAGAAAGCAAAAAAGTAAAGAAAACTTACACACAAAAGGTGATAGAAATCATTCTAAAATAATAATGAGCATACCAAGTGAAAATGGATTAAAATTTCCCCATTAAAAGTGTCAAGATTCAATCATTAACTCCTAACTGTATGCCTGGCAAAAATCACTCACTCACTCACATCGGCACAGGCGACACATCCAAGAACATTCAATGCAGCATTGTTTTTTGTTTTGGGGGGAGGTTTCTGATCAGAGAGAAAAGAAGTACTTTTTAATTCCTTCTTAACTGCAAAAGCCCTTTATCTCAAATGCCAACATATACATTTATTTCTAGCTAGTAAAGCACATGAGAACTGCAGCCTAGGAGAATAAATAGGAAAATAACGAAACTGTGCTTATGTACTATATCAGAAAAATACAAAATGCAAAACAAGAATGAAGTTTCTGTGACAGAGAAAGATAGTGTTGGGAGATAATTCTTCAAGGATCTCCACACTGTTAAATTGGAAACAATGTACATGTCCACCCAAAGAAAAATGGACCAAATGACTGATCCAACAGTTAAGTAATAAAGAGAAGTTAAAACTAATGAATGAAATCCCTAAGATTCAAAGTATCTTCTCAAAACATAATGCTGACTGAAAAAAGCTACTTGAAAAAGAGTATATATAAGCCATACACCACTCATGTAAGTTTAAAAAAAAAACAACTCTCCAAATAGCCTATAAGTTGTCACATATATACATACATATGTGGAAAATGTATAGAAACATAGCCAGGAAAGAAACATGCACTTCAGAAGAACATTACATCTGTGAAGGGGCTACACCTCTGATGCCTTTTTGTCATGTTTTCTTTTTAAACAAAAAACAAACCAGTAATGTCAATATTTGTTAGGTACCTAGAGAACTATTCGTGATTTTATTTTCCATATTCTGAAGTAGTTTCAAACTTACAATTCTAAGTAAAAATTGAAAAAGGAAAGAAAAAAGAATAAGTTCTGAATCTATGCCAATTCAGATCACCGATCCAGTTGGCAACCAATCATTTTCTAAAGTTATATTTAAATGTTCTGAATCTTTGTTGCATGTTACTGAATTTTCTCACACTACTTTACCAACACACAGTTCTCACTGCAAGGGAATAAACAAACTAACACTCAAAAAACAATCGTGTTTTTAGTCTGTGATTTATCTTTGTTAAAGTATTGATAAAACATGGTTCCAACATTTGCTTTTTTCTGTCTCAATGCTGGAGCCATGCTAACAACAGGACAAAAAAGATGTGCAAGGAACACCGTAACCACAGCCAGTGAGGTGCCTGTGAGGGACAGGCTGGAGGGCACATCCCTAGGACACCGTGATGGGGGAGAAGGCATCAGGCTCCGTGGGACCATGAGGAGGCAGGAGAGGCTGGGATCACTGCTTCAGAGCCAAGCCCTCAAGAGGACACAGAGGAACTGACCTTGAGACAGGTCCTCAGAAATGAGACAGGGACTGTCAAACTGAGGCAGGTTTGGGTCTGAAGAAATCGGGAGTTTCTAGGGGGCAGAGACCCAAAGAAAGGAAGAACCTGGTCTTGGGGGTTTGAGTGGATGGGGTACAGGAAGGCAGCCAGCAGTTCTCTTCATTCAAGTTCAAGGTCTACGTGCTGACTGCTTCCTGCTGCTACTGCTGAGTCCTAGATTTCTGCACAGGATGCTCCCCTCTGGACTGTGACACAACAAGCAGTTAGATCCTCCTTGCTTTGGTGACAAGAGCCCAGAGGCCAGGAGAGCATGGCAGACACACCAGAAAAGTTCTAGGTCAGGACAGAGCAGCCACCTGAGTGTTTGAGATGTTAACTAAGGAGTTATTCTACTGGCTGAGAACAACAGGGGAAATCCAGTCCAGTGCAGCCCTGAATAAGGAGGGCAAAGTCACAACCTGGCATTGGTGGGTGGGGATTCTCTGATCTTGGGGATGAGGGAAGGGAAAGACATATGGATGATCTGAAAACACAGTAGGGCTTCCATTCAGATGAAACATGCCCTGCCCCTCGGGGGCAGGGTTGGCAGAAAGGCTTGCAAGATTTTTATGTCTACTGTAAGCACACAGTTTTACAAAGCTGAGTAAGTAATACAAAATTAGTTGTTTCTCTTTTATAACTTGACACTTTATTTTCAAGCCTTTACCACTGACTGTGATCTCAGACAACACCTAATCCCAATCTAAAACATACTGTTGTTCAAACATACAAAACTTCTAATTCAGAGATCTGTGACCTTTTCCCTGGAAATAAACATCAAGTTCCTGAGGTAATTAGAAGTAAAGCCATAGGTATACCTATGGCTGATTCATGTTGATGCTTGGCAGAAACAAACAAAATTATCCTTCAATTAAAAATAAATAAATTTAATTATTAAAAAAAGTTAAGCCATGTCTCTCCTTTTGATTTCCTTTCTACCAAGTGCATAAGCTATACCTTAAACTGAATTTCACAGTTTTAAGATAGTCATTTGGTTATTTTCCTTCTTCAGGTCATTTTAAAGCTTCAGTGACTCCCCTTTCATTTTCATCTCCCTCTTTCAAATAAGATTTCTCTTGTCTACTTGCAACAGTTAATTTTATTTATATTAATCCAGAACTTATGGGGAGGGAGGCGGGAGTGGGGTTCAGGATGAGGAACACATATACACCAGTGGGGGATTCATGTCATTGTATGGCAAAACCAATACAATATTGTAAAGTAATTAGCCTCCAATTAAAATAAGTAAATTTATATTTAAAAAAAAACCAGAACTTTGCCAAACAGGTATGAATTCATACCACAGGATTAAACAAACAAAAATATCAATGGTTACATATTTATTTTTAAAATTCTTTACAGACCCAAATACACAGATAAGCAGAATAAATAAAGACTAATGGTCATGACCACACCAATGGTGTGACCACAGGCAATGGATCCAACTCTTGGCATACTTCCCTGAAGTGAGGGGCCCAGCTGGGCTCCAGGATCCCTTTAATTTGTTCCGTTATAAAACCCCATAATTGTCCTATGTTTTAGTATTCACTGGACTATAAATGCTAAGAAAAGAAAAAAGGGAAAAACCAGTAGCTACAATGAAATTTAAAAGTTGACAAAAGATAGGTTATCAGGATATTCCTGAAGGGTTTATGTAAGTACAGGAAAAAAAAAAAAGTCAGACAAAATCCAAAGTAAATATCATCTAATGTGGATACTAGGGTTAATTTTCAACTCAAGAATATCTGCTCTGGCTCTATTTTTATAAACTTGATTTAAGGATTATTGTCTCCATATCCATTACTTCTCTACGTATTCTAAGTTGTGAGTTAAACATATTTAACCTCCTTTGTATATTTCCTCCATCTCTATATTCAGGGCTTAGATACTGCTCAACGTTTTCTAATGTTCCCACCAAGCTGTCTTGGAGGAAAAATTGGTACTTCCTATTACAACGCTCTTATTAATAGATCCCCCAAATCCAGTCACATGCACTTGGCAGCGATTTACCCAGCACTTTCTTCCCCTCTTTACCAGTGAATTAGCTGTTTGAGAGGTTCAATTATGAAGTTGTGATTATATCTCTACGGCTTGAGAAATATATTCGGCAGATAACTTAAGTTCTATAAGATTTAACAGTCTTAAATATTTTTTCTCTAGAATATTGCTATGTGTAATAATTAACTCTATAAGAGCCTTCATAAGGAAATGGCTCTCTTATCTATCAAGTATGGGAAAGTATGCGGTTCACTCTGAGACCTGACAGCTCACTGCGGCTTTGTCCCTGGAACACAGAGATGAGCACAGGGCTGGGCCCAGGCCTGTCACTGCCCCTGCCTCCAGGCCTGCAATCTCCATCTTGGAGGCTAATTAAACTGCTTTCGCTCTAGAACAGGACAGAAAAGAAGCAAAAAAAGGAGTTGTAAGCATTTCACAGACTGTTGGCATAAAAGCAATGAGAATAGCATCTATAAATTCTTAATCATAAAACCTTTACCTCGCTTTATGAAATTTACGTGGGGGAACCTAACCCAGGCCTCCCTCTGCAGCAGTGTCTCTGACCATCAGACACAGTGGTTCCCACCAGCTCCTGCATCACAGACCCCCGCACATACCCACACAGTCAGGCAGACCCCCATCACAGCTCGAGGCTGGTGGGGAAATCACTGTAAGATTCATATTAATTTCTCTCCTTTTCCTCTCCTTGGAGAATCAAAGTCACAATGAAAGGTTAAAAATCTAAGCAGGAGTACTTGAAAGTGTTTGTTTTATGTATGGCGTCATTCTCCGCCCCAGAGATTTAGGAGTCGTTTTGTGCTGTAAACCTGAACAGTGTAGTTCTGCTCCTAAAATGCATATAAATCGTGCTTATCCCAGAGAGAGCTTTCCTCTCCTTCTACTTTAAAGCCTGACTGTACTGTCTAAACAGGAGGCTTAAGTGCTGATCTGATGTTATCATTCACTCTTACTTAAGCCTTTCAGATCATCAAATTTGGTTTTCAACATCTTTGTTTTATAGAATAAACAATCTGGCCTGAACTTACACAGACCATTCAAACCCTAAACACCAACCTCACTATCTACTCTTCTCAGCTTTTTATAAAAATAACTTGTCCAATCTCCAAGCTGTTGACAGTGATCAGATCAAGGTGGAGAGAGGCTGGCTGACCACAAACACACCAGACCCAGACTCTGCCCACTTCCTCCCCCCACCGCCTCCCAGTAAGAATCAGGCATTTATTAAACACTTCCTAATAAGATGCTCACAGATCTGTTTTTTTGCGTTTTGTTCAATTTCTACTCTGTACTTTGCTTGCATGAGCACGTTTCTGAAAATGTTTAATTCTGAGCGTAACACAAAACATACATAACAAAAGAATAGCAAAGGCTTCTATTTTAGATATTCCAGAAGGCACATTTGTACAAATAACTCCAGTGTTTTGAAAAATCGATTTTAGAACATCCTCAAAATGCATTCCTGTACCTGTCCTCCCCTCCCCCACCCCACCGCTGGCCTTTTCCACTTAGGCCTGGGATCCAGGACAGTGACACAAGTACCCTGAAGCAAGGGGAAGCGTGTCAGCCTCTGACTTACCTCACAGAACATATAGAGAGACAGCAGAGTGAGTCCGAGGTTGTACACCACTAAAATCCCCCGGCAGGAGAACGGTTGCCTAGTCTTCATATATTTTGGTCCCAGCCACACGATTAGCAAGTACAGGATGGAACAGACCAAAGTGGGGACGTAATTGTCCAGAAGAAACCATCCTTCTACTCGAGTATCTGGAAAATTGTAAAAGAAAAAACATTCAGTGATAATAAAGTAGACATAAAAATAATAACAATGTGCTTCGAACATGAAAAAATTTTCTCTAACCACAATGTTCCCAAGCCAAAAAAGCAACTCAAAGAGGAACTGTGAGTCTTCAATACATAGGCTCAAGGTGAGGCTCTCATTCATGTTCTAAACAGTAATGTGCATATTACCAGGGGCTTTGCTAAATGACTTTTATAAAATCTGTTCTTAAGAATCTTAAAGAAAACAAGGAGAAAGCTCAATTTTTCACTAACTGGATTGATTAACCAGGCTTGCTGAATTATGCATGGGTCAAGGAAACCCTAGAGGTGGCAATCTTTGAGCGCCGAAGCTCTCCATGTCAGCCCAGTGTCAGCCAGTTTGTCTGGCACGCAGACTCAGAAAACATGCCGCTTGGCCAGCTCAGAGATCATCTCTGATTCAACAGGCCTCGTCTGCGGAGTGCCATGGTTAACAGAAGCAGGGGCGATAACTTTTTAAAAAGTGAGAGTGAAGCAGCAAACGACCGGATAAGAGAAGAGCAGAAGCATGAGAGAGAAGACCTACATTATCGATTCAAGGACATTGCTGATGCAGGAAGGACCTCCTGCCTCCCCTTCCCTCCCCTCGGCAGGAAGGAGGAGGAAAAGGACAGTGGACCAGCCCCTTCTTTGACCTCCTGGCTCAGCCATCTTGCTACTCTCTCTCCAGGGCTCTCTCCCTTGACCTTGCAGGACAAGCACAGCTTTAGTAGAACACACGTTCACTTGGGGAACCACTGTCAGTCTCCTTTCTTGCAGACACACCCTAAATTCTCCCAGCGTCTCTTTTTCTTGGCTTCAGAAGGAGACTCCATCCACCCTCTGCCCACTGATGCTAGGGTGGTGGTGATGGTGGTTTCACTGATCTGTGCTTCTCAGAAGCCCTTTAGGGAAGTGGCTGCCCCAGCAAACTTATTAGTAACAAGAGGATTCTTAACACCTTTTGTTCTCAGCGGTGGGCCTGAGTCAATTCTGAGAACCCAAGTTCCTACTTAGCAAGTAACATCAGACCTTTATGTATGTTTATGTGTTGGTGATGGACAGGGAGGCCTGGCATGCTGCAATTCACGGGGTCACAAAGAGTAGGACACGACTGAGTGACTGAACTGAACTGATGTGTACATAACAACACAAACACAATGAATGCCCCTATGAAAACCTCCCATTTCCTTTTATTTAAAGCTGTTTTGCATCTTGCAAACTTATTTTAATTAAATTAAATTTTCTAACAGATCTTCACTTTCCTACGTCACCAAGTAACCAAGTATTTCCTGGGTGGCTGGCCCTAACCCCAGGTGGTAAATCCTTAGGGAGCTAGTCAATCATGAAGCCCTAACGCACCCCCAGGAAACTGGTTCAGATAAGAGCATGTGGAGCAACTGCAGCCACTGAGCTCTGAGGAGACGACAGTCTGTAAAGTGCTCTGGGGAAGAGTTTTCTGGTTCTTAAAACCATGCAAAAGATCAGACTTTTTTCTCCTCCTCTGGAGGTGCAGCCTGGAGCTTCAGCAGCCAATCTGCAACCACAAAAGCTGGCGGGGGGCCTGACCTGAGCACAGAGCTGCTGACACACTCAGGAGCCAAGGTAGGAAATGACAAGCACAGGGTCCTTGGGCAACATCACAGAGCCCCTAGAATAACTCAGATCTCACAATGTTCCCATTGCTGTTGTTCGGTTGCTAAGTTGTGTCTGACTCTCTGCGACCCCATGGACTGCAGTGTGCCAGGCTTCCCTGTCCTTACAACAGCTCAAACTCATGTCCACTGAGTCAGTGATGTCATCCAACCATCTCATCTTGTCATCCCCTTCTCCTCCTGCCCTCAATCATTCTCAGCATCAGGGTCTTTTCCAATGAGTTGACTCTGCATCAGGTGGTCCAAGTATTGGAGCTTCAGTCCTTCCAATGAAAGCTAATAATTTTTATTACTGTTTCAGCCATTTAAAATTAGAATTTTGATCCTACAACACTGAAAGAAGGCATCATCCCAACATGAGCACAGACAGATGGATCTGGCTTGTTCTTTTCCAGGGGCCACACAGTAATTTAGCTTGTTCCCCATGGAACAAGTCTTGACAAGCAGTACCACTAAGCAGCCTCCTTATACACATCTCTGCTGAGTCAAAGGGCACATGCATTTTAATTTCAACAGAAAACACAACTGCCCTCCAGAGAGGTTACCCCGGTAGACTTTCTCCACTTCCTCACTATTATCACAGATGGCATAAGCCTTACTGCATCCCTGCCTTACTAACAGATGAAGTTCCTTTTATTGCTTTCTTTATATTTTAAAAACCATGAGTCAAATGGAGATTCTATCTGTTTAAAAGCCTCTGGGAGCTTTCCTATGAATTGTTCTGTGAACCTCCCAAGTTCCCTCTTTACAGGTGACATGTTAGAGATGAGATTAGAAGAAGGTATACTATCTGGAGCTGACTTACTTGTCCTGAAGGACAATGAAAGATGAGGGTAAGAAGTGAGCTCAGGCACATATACTTATCCAGTGATGTGACACATCACAAAAAAGGGCTTTAGAAAGCCCTTAAAACTGTAAAACCGGAAGGGTTTTAAACCCCTATTGCAGCAGTGTATTTTGAAAATCGGATTCAGCTGGAGACTCACAAGAACTGAGCAACCCATGCCACCAACAGTGGTGAAATCTGTGGCATGCTCAGGCTGTAAGCTTGCAACATAATCCCATCTCCACTGAAGTCAGCAGAGGTTCCCAGCACCTGTGTCTCTGCCCCAGCAGTCAGGGGACCTTGCGCCTGTTCATGACTTCAGGACTCCAAGCCCCTGGTATCTAATCACTGGAAAATGAGCATGGTTTCTAGACTGTCTTCATGCAATATTCACAAGTTGCCTATAACAAGGAGTGGGAGGAAGGATGGGAGAGCAAGACTCAAAACCACCTTACCTCGGGGGCCAAGCCATGCCCGGAAATAGGTGCTAAGCGATGCATCAAAGTGCTCCATTTTAAAACCTATTAAGAAAAAGAGACATTGATTAATCTTTACTCAAAATGCTTTCTGTAGTTTTTTTTTTTTTTTTTCATAAAACAAGAACAAATTCTTTTCAGAGAAGACACTCTGGACAAGGTTAAGTTCCTCATGTTCAAACAACTTCTTTTTTAAACTCACAAAAGTAACTTACGTGCTAAGTTCTCATTTGAAAAGCAAAAGGAAAGACACAATCCCGTGAATTCACTTTATAAATAAGTGAAGCGCCAGTTTTCTGTGCTTTTCTCAGCTCCATAAAAATTCTCTCTGTGAAGCTGAAATCTCAGAGGGGAGAAGGACAGAACCGGATAGAAAGTGGGCAGAAGGGGGAAAGTCCATCAGGGCAAACAGGACTGCCATGGGGAGAAAATGGTTCCTCTGCTGGGTGTTTTTATTAATTACTGTCCTAACATACTTCACGTCCAAAGCAAAAAATTCAAACATTTAAAATGAAAAGAGGCAGTAAGAAAAATCTCATCATTCTGATCCAACACAATCCCTCAGACCCACTGTCAGAAGGAGCTTACTGGTACCATTTCTTGGGTACACTTCTGGAGGGTTCTCTCCTCTAAGCACAAAAGATGACACATGCTGAATGAGAGTTTCTGTAACTGTTGATCGCAACCCATTAATACTGATACATGATCAAGTCAACTTCGCATTAAATAGAACAAACTAATCACCATAATCAGAGTGCTGTGTCCTTAGGTAGAATGAATAAATACTGCCATGAACCTTCAATGTTTGTACCATTATTTATGAGTGCGATGTAAACTACATTCTTACTGAGGTAAGCACAAAAGAATAAAGTTGGGAAAACATGTACACTGAGTACTGTATGTATTATGACATCTTGGAGATTGTCTCATAACAGTGGTTAGAGACCCACCTCCATCTTCAAAGATTTTACAACTCCCTACTTTCCCCCCATTTGAAATTTACAAGTTAGCGAAGCATAGCGAAGTAGGAGTTATTTAACCTCCTACCTGCTGTTGTTGCTGTTTAGTCGCTCAGTTGTGTCTAACTTGCTTGCAACCCCACAGACTGTAGCCCTCCAGGCTTCTCTGTCCATGGAATTCTCCAGGCAAGAATACTGGAGTGGGTTGCCATTTCCTTCTCCAGGGGATCTTCGTGACCCAAAGACTGAACTTGCATCTCCTACACTGGCAGGAGGATTCTTTACTGCTGGGCCACCACAGAAGTGCCTCCCATGTTCCTACCCGCAACATGTGGAAAATAATTGCCCCTTGGGGGCAAAAATTCCAGCTGGGGCAGGAACACACACGCGTAAAATATGTAAAGTAAATGTTGGCATGAAAAATAAAGCACGGTAAAGGGGATGGGATCGTGGAGCAAAAATTTTCTTTGGAAAATGAAGTTGCCACTCGCAGAAGGTAACCACAGAGCAAAGAGAAAGGGCACTCCAGTTCAAGGGCCGGCTGGGGGCAGTGGCCCGGAGACATCTGTGCCCCACCTCCCCGCCCACCAGGGTTCACAGAAATCAACCCCAAGGC
This sequence comes from Bos indicus x Bos taurus, assembly GCF_003369695.1. Taxonomy (NCBI): domain Eukaryota; kingdom Metazoa; phylum Chordata; class Mammalia; order Artiodactyla; family Bovidae; genus Bos; species Bos indicus x Bos taurus. The sequence goes on from NC_040098.1 coordinate 26,210,436, forward strand.
GTGGGGAGCATGTGGCCACAGGCTGGCAGGAGAGGCGGCACCTTAGCTGTGCTCACAGCCTGTCCCCACATCCCCTTCACAGCTAGCTCCCCAGCTGCCCAGCCACTGCAGAACAGGACAAAAGGTCCCAGCGAGTGAACTCCTCCCGCCGGGTGGCCCGCCCCGCTGGGTGAACTGGGCACTCGCTGAGCGGCCTGTGGGCTGAGCTGTACTCTTTTGTACTGTTCTAAAAGAACAGGAGAGGCACGGGGCCCTGCCAAGCCCTTGACACTCTGCCTGGTGATCGGGGATCACGGGAACAGCATGACCCACTTTGCACAACGTCCAAGTGCTTGGCCAGGTCTGCGGCCTGACCACCCATGGCAGATTCCCATCTTCTGAGCCACCCGTGGGCCGGGAACGTCACTTCACCACCAGAGTCATCCTACTGGCGGCTCCAGGCGAGCTGGGCCACGCAGGCACACAGCTGCTCTGGACAATTGTACTGGCAGGGACCAAGCCCAGGCACTGGGCCCATGCTAGAGGAGCTCTGGTCCTGAGCTCAGCAAAGAATAAGCCATTCTTTGATGTGACTGGTTCCCCACACTGAGACGGGAAAAGGGGATGTCAGTCCTCCCAGGAGGCTGACCATGCTGACACCAAGCCAAGCATCACCTCCCTACCCTCTTTAACCAGGAGTCTCCGGCACCCACCCAACCTACGGGCGCTTCCAGAACCACAGGTCATGACGGGGAGGGGTCGGATCCATTAAAGAAAAAAAAAAAATCTAACCACGACAGTATCCAAAAGTTCTTCATCAGGTCAAGGGCCACACACACAAAATGATGATAAGGAAAACATGCTAAGGGTCAAAAACAGAGGCAGGTACATTAGAACAGATTTTGAAGAATCCCTCTTTTACGCACATTTTCCAAAAAGACACTATCTGTTGAACATTACTTCCCACTATCAAATTCTAGAGTGTTTCTGGTAACCACGTGGCTGTATTACAATTGTGTCTCTGGGGACGACAGAGGATGAGATGGCTGGATGGCATCACCAACCCTATGGACGTGAGTTTGAGTGAACTCCGGGAGATGGTGGTGGACAGGGAGGCCTGGCATGCTGCGATTCATGGGGTTGCAAGGAGTCGGACACGACTGAGCGACTGAACTGAACTGTACTAAGAAAACAAATTACTAACTGGGGCTAGGAATTACTCTGTATTAAAAACAGGATGCAACACAGTTCAGTGTACCTTCACCTAAATCAAAGGAGAAAAGGAAAGATAAAAACATCTGAATGCAGAGTTCCAAAGAATAGCAAGGAGAGATAAGAAAGCCTTCTTCAGCGATCAATGCAAAGAAGTAGAGGAAAACAACAGAATGGGAAAGACTAGAGATCTCTTCAAGAAAATTAGAGATACCAAGGGAACATTTCATGCAAAGATGGGCTCGATAAAGGACAGAAATGGTATGGACCTAACAGAAGCAGAAGATATTAAGAAGAGGTGGCAAGAATACACAGAAGAACTGTACAAAAAATATGTTCACGACCCAGATAATCACGATGGTGTGATCACTCACCTAGACCCAGACATCCTGGAATGTGAAGTCAAGTGAGCCTTAGGAAGTGTCACTATGAACAAAGCCAGTGGAGGTCATGGAATTCCAGTTGAGCTATTTCAAATCCTGAAGGATGATGCTGTGAAAGTGCTACACTCAATATGCCAGCAAATTTGGAAAACTCAGCAGTGACCACAGGACTGGAAAAGGTCAGTTTTCATTCCAATCCCAAAAAAAGGCAATGCCAAAGAATGCTCAAACTACCGCACAACTGCACTCATCTCACACGCTAGTAAAGTAATGCTCAAAATTCTCCAAGCCAGGCTTCAACAATACGTGAACCGTGAACTCCCTGATGTTCAAGCTGGTTTTAGAAAAGGCAGAGGAACCAGAGATCAAATTGCCAACATCTGCTGGATCATGGAAAAAGCAAGAGAGTTCCAGAAAAACATCTATTTCTGCTTTATTGACTATGCCAAAGCCTTTGACTGTGTGGATCACAATAAACTGTGGAAAATTCTGAAAGAGATGTGAATACCACACCACCTGATCTGCCTCTTGAGAAATCTGTATGCAGGTCAGGAAGCAACAGTTAGAACTGGACATGGAACAACAGACTGGTTCCAAATAGGAAAAGGAGTACGTCAAGGCTGTATATTGTCACCCTGCTTATTTAACTTATATGCAGAGTACATCATGAGAAACACTGGGCTGGAAGAAGCACAAGCTGGAATCAAGATTGCCGGGAGAAATATCAATAACCTCAGATATGCAGATGACACCACCCTTATGGCAGAAAGTGAAGAGGAACTAAAAGCCTCTTGATGAAAGTGAACGAGGAGAGTGAAAAAGTTGGCTTAAAGCTCAACATTCAGAAAACGAAGATCATGGCATCCGGTCCCATCACTTCATGGGAAATAGATGGGGAAACAGTGGAAACAGTGTCAGACTTTATTTTTTTGGGCTCCAAAATCACTGCAGATGGTGACTGCAGCCATGAAATTAAAAGACGTTTACTCCTTGGAAGGAAAGTTATGACCAACCTAGATAGCATATTCAAAAGCAGAGACATTCCTTTGCCAACAAAGGTTTGTCTAGTCAAGGCTGTGGTTTTTCCTGTGGTCATGTATGGATCTGAGAGTTGCACTGTGAAGAAGGCTGAGTGCCGAAGAATTGATGCTTTTGAACTGTGGTGTTGGAGAAGACTCTTGAGAGTCCCTTGGACTGCAAGGAGATCCAACCAGTCCATTCTGAAGGAGATCAGCCCTGGGATTTCTTTGGAAGGAATGATGCTAAAGCTGAAACTCCAGTACTTTGGCCACCTCATGCGAAGAATTGACTCATTGGAAAAGACTCTGATGCTGGGAGGGATTGGGGGCAGGAGGAGAAGGGGACGACAGTGAATGAGATGGCTGGATGGCATCACTGACTCGATGGACGTGAGTCTGGGTGAACTCCGGGAGTTGGTGATGGACAGGGAGGCCTGGCGTGCTGCGATTCATGGGGTTGCAAAGAGTCGGACTGAGGGACTGAACTGAACTGACTCACCTAAATCAAGGATTAGTCCTGTGACCCCGGCCAAGTTCCTGGCACACCTGCTAAGTATTTCAGGATTGAGGTTAGCCTCAGGCCTAACTTCAAGAGAAGTGTTGAAACTGCCAGAGCTCAGAATATAAAAAACCTGGAAACAGACAGCAGAGTACAAAAGGCCAAAATCCGAACCGCTTAAGAGAGCCGGGCTCCTGTGGACGATCCATCTGTCGAGGAGTCAGCTCTGCCCAGGAGAAGTGCCAGGTGAGTCACCTGCGTGAGGCTGAACAAGCATTCTTTTTTCACTATGATCCAGAATCACACAGAATTGGTGGAGGCTTGAAATAAGATACTACAACAAGTTTCCCAGCAAACCAGTCCCCCCTCTCGCTTTCCACTTGGCCCTGGAGAGGGACAACAAGCTGTGAGCAAACAAGGCGGAGGGGGTGGCCACAGGGGAAGGTGGCTGGGACTAAAGAGAGCTGCTCCCGTCACAGTTCTTGAGATGCAGTTATGAGTCTCAGTTAGACTGCAAATACTAATCATGTTGGCCATTTACACCTGGAGCAGGAGAAAGCGAGAAAGCTGCTGAGCACATGAAAAGTACCAGGATCTTAAGGCAAATCTGCTTTAAAAGATAACCGAGATTTTTAAAAATTACTATAATAAAGGAGGTTAATTTTCATAAACCCACAACTAGGCTTCTTGGTGACTCTAAAGCTTAGCAGTGAAGACTTGTTTTCAGGGTCAAGCCTTGGTTTCTCTTGCTGCCAAGGCAGTTGTAGCAGGGAGCAGCTAGTCTGCTTTGAAAGCCCCCTTTCCTGTAAAAATCAGTCAAGTCACACTGCTCCTGGTTTAAAAATGTGTTTACAGCAGACACTTAACTACTGTTAACTTCCTCAACATGCCCTGTTCTACTTGTTTACTCATTTAGAATCTCACGGTCCGGCTAAAAATGAGTCAGCTAAGCCAAGCTTCCAGCTCCCAGGGGTCAGGAGGAGGTCTCCCTCAGCTTTCTGTTCTCCGACCCATTTACCCCCTTAAGAGTCCACTCCTGTTAAGCAGGCAGGGGAATCCTGTTCAGGTCGCTGCCAACAACACAAAACATTAAATGGTGCTTTAATTTGGTCATCACAACACTGTTTCTTGAATTGACAAAGGTTTTTCTCAGCTGGAGAAAATCAGCTCAGGAGTGAGAGGAGGAAGCCAACCCCACCTGCTCAGAAATGTTCAAATATAAAACGATCCTAAAGACCCTCAGGGGGAAAAACATCCAAGTACTTCCAGACAGGAAAGCAAATTGATGAGAGAATCCCTTCAGAAAGCCGGCACTTAAATAGATGTTAACTCCAGATTACATCTTGGCTTGGAAGAAATTATCTGCCACATCGACAGTAGCCTCCTCACTCTGACAACTCAGGAATCTATGCCTTTTCTCCTTCCCCCACAGGCTTCTCATACTTTCTTACCCTCGTTCTAAGGGCATGTCCAACTCCTGTTAATGTTCTGATGGAGTCGTTTTCTCTGGCTGTGCACTGAGAAAGGACATGGCTCTGTCTGGGCTTCAGACAAGTCACTGCAAAGCTGGGGCACTGCCAATTCGGGCTGCCGCACCGTGGTTGAAGGCTGAGGCCGTTGTTCTGGTGCAACGGACAATCAAGGGGAAGCTAAGTGCTGCCACACTCAAGTATTCTGCCTTCCAATGCCAGGGCCACGGGTTCGAGTCCTGGTCAGGGAACTAAAATCCCACATGCCATGGGGCAGCTAGAGAAGTCTGCACGCCGCAAAGAAAAATCCCGACTGCGGCAACTAAGACCCATCTAAATCAGATAAGTAACTATAAAAACTTTTTAATTAAAAAAAAAATTAGGTTAAAAGGGAAGCCCCCTCCATTGTCTCCAGCTCCTTGACTGCCCCCCAGTTAACTGAAAAGCACTATTCTAACCATTGCCAGAGAAGGACATTCCATTCTTTTAAAGCGGTGGAGGATCACGAAGGGGCTCTGTTCTTAAATGAATCATCTGTGGTCCTTCCTCTCCATTCTGACCTTATGCTCTTTCCAAGGCCCAGGTAGATGTCAAATGACTCCCCCTTGGCCTCTGGTAGCTTCTAGGGGTATTCTTATTCACAACTAAAGAATACAACATATCATCAAAGTTCTTCTCCTACTAGAGACCCCACACACCAACCCACTTACCCCACAAGCATCTGGAGAAGGGTTCACTGTAGAAAATTACTCTTGGATGACTTAATTTTTATTTGAAATCAGGAGAATAAGACAGGTGACATTTGGCTTGGGTTGAAGCACACTGTCATTTAGAAGAAGACAAAGCAAATCTAGACACAGGAAACCCCTTGCCAGTGGATACAGACTGGACTGCTGCGGACGGATGGAGAGCTCTGCTCCCCCAAAGAGCTTAGATAACAGAAATTCATCAATCCGCACAAGGCTTTGGGAAGACAGGCAAAAGGTCAAGTGTCGGGATCAGGTCGTCTGGTGACTGGTTTTATTTCCGTGTTCCCAGTGATGCTGAGAACGACTGCCCTTCATGCCACCAGTCCCTGGAAAGGCAGCTGACTCGCTAAGTTAACAAATACTTAACAAGCACCTACTGTGTGCTAAGCAGTGTATGCTTGCTAGGAAAACGGCAGAGATGGACATCCGTCTGCCCTCCTGAAACAGAGTGGTAAGCAGAGTCTTCACCCATGATGCTTGGATAAGAGAGCCTAGAAATTTCTGGTGGCTCAGACGATAAAGAATCTGCCGCCAATGCAAGAGACCTGGGTTTGATCCCTAGGCTGGGAAGATACCCCGGAGAAGGGACTAGCAACCCACTCCAGTATTCTTGCCTGGAGAATTCCATGGACAGAGGAGCCTAGAGGGCTAGTCCATGGGGTTGCAAAGAGTGAGACACAACTGAGCGACTAAGATACAAGACCTATTTGGGAAGTCAGTGGGAAAATGGTGGCAATTCACCTTGGCCTCATTTTCAAATGCCCATCGTTACTTTCACTATCTTAATCAGTGATAAAATTACAGGCTTATGTTTAAAGTGCTGTGACTGTCAGTCACGCTGTAATTATGTGCTCATTTGTTCACAATCCCCATTAAACTCCAAGCTCTTCAAGGGCAGAACCTCTGGCCTTCTCATTTTTATCTTCAAATGAGAAGCTATGCCTGACAGACTGCTAATTCCTGGCTGAAAACATGAATGAATAAACCCACATCTCAGAATCACCTAGAAGCTTTAAAAAACAAATTTTTAGAGGACCCACTTCTAGAAAATGATTTAGTAGCCAAGGGACTGAGAAAATTTTTTTTTTTTTTAAAGTTCCTTAGGTAATTTTGATGAGTAACCTTCTTTGGGAACCACTTCTGTGTATATAAACTGGGCTTTTGGACACTAATGAAATCTGCGGCAGACAGTATCCACATTATGTATTACAATGACAGTCTAGACTAGGATAGTAGTCAAGGACAAAATGCTTTTGATTACTACAAATTAAGTTACAACTCCCTGTTTGTTCTAGCTCTACCAGCAGAAGCAGGGGATGGGGTGGGGAGGTCATCTCTAAGCCCATTAAGTTAGAGATCAGTTATATTTTTAAAACACAGTATCACACAGTATACATACCATGTAGTCAGCACGTATTAAGTAGTGTAAAATCCTTGTCCACTCTGGAATGCTGTTATAAAGAATACTCCCCAGCAGTAGCTGGTGGTTGTGGTTGTTCAGTGGCTAAGTCACCTCCGACTCTCTGCGACCCCATGGACTGTAGCCCATCAGGCTCCTCTGTCCATGGGATTTCCCAGGCAAGAACACTGGAGTGGGTTGTCATTTCGTCCTTCAGGGGATCGTCCTGATCCAGGGACTGAACCCAACTCTCCTGAACTGGCAGGCGGATTCTTTACCACTGAGCCTCCAGGGAAGCCCTTAACCAGCACTTCCCAGGCTGACAGGTGTCAATGGTGGCTAGGTCTGCAAGGCTCAGCCAGGGAGCATCTGCCTTGCTGCCTGTGACCCCCAGCAGCTGTTCTTGGCACAGGATGGATTCAATAACCATATGCCTAGTCACACTGATTTCGGTAATACAGAGGTGCCACCGAGTGGCTGCTAATGCCAGAACTCACAGCACATACCTGCCCACAGCCAACTAGACATACTGCCCGGAAGGACGCAAGATGGACAATGGGAAGAATCTGGACCCTGGCCAAGTAGTGGGCTCAGGCTTCGTTATTGTCAGTCCTATACTCAGACACTTCCGATTGGTTTCATTTCCTGGATTAGAGGACTGAGGTGTCTTCACATGAACTTGGCATCTTCGGAAGGCAGCCCCTAAGATGGTCCCCAGCGATCCTCTCCTGCACTGGACCGGGGCCGTGGGTGTGACCAGTCGAAACACAGCAAAAGGGATGGCATGTTACTTCTGGGATGAGGTTATAAGAGCCACTGTGACTGGCATCGTGGTCAGTGTGCTTCTCAGATGACTAGCTGCTCCGGGGGGCACCAGCTGCTCTGTTGTGAGCCATTCTACTCGGTGGGGGGGCATGCACAAAGTAACCCAGGCCTCTGCCAATGACTGCCCCGTGAGTAAGGAAGTGGACCCTCTGGCCTGGGCCTGCCGGTAACTGCGGCGCCACAGCCAACTCATCACAGAGCCTGAGCCAGAAGCACCCAGTTCAGCCTCTCTGGGCCTCCTGACCCTCAGAGACTGTGTGGGATAATAAATGTCTGCTGTTTTAAGCTGCTGAATTCTGCAGTAACCTGTTACTTAGCAATAGAGTAAACTGACAGGTCAGTGGGGGTTAGAGGGGGTGTGTCAAAGCCAACTCCCCTTTCCCTCGCTGATTTTCCTTCTGGTTACCACACTCAACTGAGGCACCAATTAGAAACATGGCCCTAAAACACACACACACACCCCTTGATTTAACTAGAACTGGGAAGGAAATGAAAAGGCCTGTATACTCTAAAGCATAGAATTTGGTTATGAAAAGAGTATATAAAACTTTCATTGTTAGTCTGAAGCTTGACAGACAAGGGATCTAACATTTATTATCTATTACACACCCAGATTACAAAGACTCAGTGGAGATTTATCCCCATTTTCTACATGAGGAAATTAAAGTTCAGAAACTTTGAGTAACCTGGCCAAACAACAAACAGATCCATTTAGTTATCTGCAGGTTTATATGACTTAAAGCAGCCAAGTGTCCCGGTTTATTGGAACTTGGTTTCCTGGGAGTCAATATGAGGGGGAAAAAAAAGGTACATTAGGATAAGAGTCAGTTACTCTACTATGCATGAATCTTGTGCTCTCTGCAAACCACCACACAGATGATTTTTTTTTAAAGTACTTCTTAAAAGCTATCATTTTGACAGCTTGTGATCTGCAATGAATTTTGAAATGTCACCAGTGAAAAAGAAAACCACAAGCCTTTCTAGCCTTTAATCTCACAGGATCCAAGAAAGACTTTTTTCCTGCAAAAAAGTAAAACAATTGCTGTTATGATAAAATCCAGCAAGGAAAATTTTCAGCCTGAGTTTCTGCAATTGGGTCCACAGAGGATGAGTAGGCAACTGCTTGCCTCATCCAGACTCCTGGGCCCTTGCAGATATGCACCCAAGTCAGGTGCTCTGGCATAAGGTGTAGGCAGGGCCACAGTCTCCTCTTCCTCTACACAAGCCCAGAGAGAGCCTGCTGACACCACTGGCAAGTCCTGTATTAGCAGTGCCCAAGGGATCTCCCTACGTGGTAGGTCAGGAGGCCACCTATCAGCAAGGTAGTACCATCCCAATAGCTCTGGCCCTTTCACTTTTGAAAAGATCCACGTAACACCCACCAGAATGCTGTAATCATAAACACAATTGTCGGTGAGGACATGGAGAAACTGGAACACTCATACATCATTTGGGACTGTCAAATCATACATGTGCTGTGGAAAATAGCTTATGCTATGCTATGCTAAGTCGCTTCAGTCGTGTCCGACTCTGTGCGACCCCATAGACGGCAGCCCACCAGGCTCCGCCATCCCTGGGATTCTCTAGGCAAGAACAGTGGAGTGGGTTGCCATTTCCTTCTCCAATGCATGAAAGAGAAGAGTGAAAGTGAAGTCGCTCAGTCGTGTCTGACTCTTAGCGACCCCATGGACTGCAGCCTACCAGGCTCCTCTGTCCGTGGATTTTCCAGGCAAGAGTACTGGAGTGGGGTGCCATTAACAGCTTGGTAGGCCCTAAAAAAGTGAAACACATGGCTACCATAGGACCCAGTAATTCTACTCCTAGGTATAAGCGCAGAAGAAATGAAGACAGATGTTCACATAAAAATCTGCACACAAATATTCACAGCAGCGATATTTATCATAGCCTCCCCAAAAAGGTGAAACCCCAATTTCTACCAACTGATGAATAAATAAAAGGCAGTACTGTATGTTTTTCAGCCGTAAAAAGGAATGAAGTACTGATACATGCTGCAACACAGATGAACCTTGAAAACATTATGCTAAATTACACAAGTTGGACACAAAAGGTCACATATTATATGATTCCGTTTTGTAGGCAATGTCCAGAATAGGCAAATCCATACAGACACAAAGTACATTAGTGGTTGCCAGGGCCTGAGGAGGGGAGGATGGGAAATAATTGCCATGTGTATGGGGTTTTTGAGGTAATGACTATGCTCTGGAATTAAATGCACTTAAAATTAAAAATAAACATTAAAAAAACCAGAAATACTTAAAAAAAAAAGCCTTAAAATTCTGCATTCTCAAGCTCACTTGTAGAAATCCTTATGCTAATAAAATAAAAGCAGAAGTGCATTAGGATTTACTTATACGATTGTCATCAGTGATATTAGCAGCAGAAAAATGGGGGGGGATCTTTAAATATCCTTACTTATATGATTGTCATCAGTGATATTAGCAGCAGAAAAATGGGGGGGGGGACTTTTAAATATCAATCTAAAAGAAATTTGCTAAATTATGGGACAGGCACACAATTAAACAGTATGTTGTTATTAAAATGAAGCTCCCGGGCATTTATCCCAGAGAAAAGACTGATGCTCCCACAAAAGCCTGTGCATGAATGCTCAGAGCAGCTTTATCTGTAACAGCACCAAATCAGAAACACCCAAGGTGGTCCTCAAAAGGTAATTAAACAAACCCTGGGTACATCCACATCACTGAATACTTCTCAGCAACAAAAAGAACACATTTCTGATACATGTAACAACCCAGATGAATCCCCAGAGAGTTAATGTGAGTGGAAAAAAGCAAACCCCCTTATATAACATTTTGAAATGACAAAATTACAGAGATGGAAAAGAGATAAGTGGTTGCCAGGGGTTAGAGATGGAGTGAAGGCAGGAAAGAAGCGGATGTGGCTATAAAAGGGCAACATGTGCGGATGAAAACATTCTTCTACTTTTCTCTAACAATGTCAGCAACCGGTTGTGGTACCAAACTACAGTTCTGCACCATGCTACCATGGAGGAGGAATTAAGTAAAGGGTACTTGGGATCTAGAATCTCTGTGTTATTTCTTACAACTGCTTATCAACCTGAAATTACCTAAAAATAACAAATTACATTTTTTTAAAAGATCCACAAAAGTGAGCAAAAACAACCACCACCACCCAATAAACAACAGTAAGCAACCGACCGGTTTAAAAAATTCAAACACCTCCCTCGCACCTCCCACTGACACAGAGCTGTGACCTTCTGGCATCCTAAAAGAGTTTCTGCCAGAAGGGAACAGTGTGAACTATGACCTCATTCATGAAAACTTAACCTTTCACCTAAATGTTGGAGTTCCCACTATTTTAATTTTCATATCTGTCTAATTTAGCTTTCCAATATGATTTACCGAGACTACGCAGGTGATGGGAGTACTATTTGAGCAGTTTAATGTTTTAATTTTTTTTGGCAGTGCCTCTAGGCGTATGGGATCTTAGTTCCCTGACCAGGGACTGAACCTATGCCCCCTGCCGTGGAAGCATGGAGTCTTAACTACCGGACTGCCAGGGAAGTCCCCAGTCTAATGTTTTGACTAACTTCAAGGGACCATACCTCTCACACAGGCTTGTTTTCAGAGAGTAAGAAAATCATTAAGCATACCAAATAAAATCTTCCCAAATAAAATCAAAGCTTTGATGATTCGGGGGCATTCTGTGATCCTGAAGGGTTCCAGAGTCAGAATTCTGAACGCCCCATCCCATCTAACAGAACCATGGATGAGCAGGCACAGATAACTGGGATACATCTGTAAATCTATTATGCTTGTCTGGTTTAAATAAGAACTTCATGTCCTCCGTTATTTCTGTGCCATTTTCTATTCTCCTACACAGAACATAGAAAACTTCAGGTATCAATATAGTTTCGAGTTGTCACATTCTAGATGTTTTTTGATTAAAATATCAAGAAAAGCTTATTCCATTATGAAAAATAAAAACTGCTTTCTTCCATCTCTGGGGCCATTTTCTTGTCAATCCAATGAAAAGCACAAAGCGGTGAAGAAGCACTTTTATCAAGCGAAGGAGTCCTACCGTTCTGGGATCCCAGTTTCCTGGGTGTGTGCGGTGTAGGTGGCAAGTCCTGTCCTGCAGGGGGCCCTGGTGCCCCTGGATGGGAAGGAGGCTTCTACACCCACAGCTGCCCAGAGCACAGACACTGGCCAGCAAGGGCTGTGGGGACTTCTGTAACCCTCTCTGGAAATTCTCCAGCAAGATCAGATCTCTTCCGAGCAAAGCTTTTCTCCTTTTCACCAAGTGTTACTTTCAATGACTGTGCCACTGTGTTTAAACCCCCTTGATGACCATTAAAGGTGAAATACAGAGAATGAGGCCCTAAGGTGATTCCATTTTAGTGGAACTCCAAGTATTTCAGCAAGTCACACGAGTGTAACTGAATATTCTGACTGGCCAAGAACGAGATTTTCCCTTTATTTCAATTCTCCCCAAGTAACAGCACTCAACTCCAAGCTGTCATAAAAGCCATTTTGCTGTAACAAAATGAAGATTCAGAAGCCAGTGATTGAATTAGCATCAAGTCAATTAGGTGCCCACCTATAGCCAGAACATGGAAAGAGAGGCACTAACAGGTCTGAAAGTGAAAATGAAGGACACAGTTAAGGAGGAGAAAAACTATTTATGTATAGAATTTGCAAGACATCTTTCCAGGAGAGCTCAATCAGGGAATTTCAAGAAAAGAATTTAGGCGGTAAAATGGCACACATTACTATTTAGCAACAGGCCTTTCATGGGCATCAAATGTGTTTAAGGAATCATGGTAAAGGCAGAGATAGGCAATGTGGTCCGTTGATCAGAAATCGAGCTACTGTCTAGCTGGAACTCAACATTCTTAGCTCATTTAAAAACACAAATGTTCCAAGACAAGACATTTAACTGGGGGGGGGGGGGGGGGAAGGGACAGATAGAATACATGATATCCTACTTTGATCTGGGAAAATTATCACATGTTCCTAGAAAGAACCAAATAAATGCACTTGAAGAAAATTAATAGGACTACAGAAGCAGTGACATGTTGAAAATGTATTATGGCTTTCTCCAATGATGATCTTCATATACATGAAGAATTTAATATATACCCTCAGGTTGGAGAAGGGAAGGGAGCGTGTCTTGATCAGCTCAGACTGCTATAACAAAAATACTATCGACAGATGGTTTGAACAACAGACCTTTAATTCTCACAGTTTGAGGGGCTGGCAAGACCAAGGTCAAAGTTCACTGAAACCTTTCCCAAAGGCCTCACCTCCAAATATCATCACACTGAGAGTTAGGGTTTCAACATATGAACCATGGAAGGGAGGGCGGGGGTGGAACGGAGGCACACAAACATTCTGTCTATAATAACAAAGAGGTGGTTTTAAGAGATAAAGGGAATAACTGTTTACAGAGTCTAAAGAAAATTGCTACTTTTAAAAAACCTAGCCTCTAAAGCGAATCATTTTCATTCATTCACTCCCTCAAGTTACCAAAACACATAATCTCTACTTTACAAAAGGGCTGCGTTCCAGAGAGCTTATGTTCTTCCGTGCATCCTCAGTCGTGTCCAACTCTCTGAGACCCCATGGACTGTAGCCTGCCAGGCTCCACTGTTCATGGAACTTTCCAGGCAAGAAAACTGAAGTGGGTTGCCATTTCCTTCTCCAGGGGATCTTCCCAGTCCAGGGCTCAGTCTGTCTTTTTTACGTCCTCTGAATAGGCAGGCGGATTCCTTACCACTGTGCCACGATGGGAAGCCCTGTGTTCCAGATGTTAATTTATAAACTAGTCATCTGGAAAATTCTATTTCCTGTATTCTATTTTCCATAGAAATTGTGATATTTGTAGCTCTAGACCTTTTGGGGATTTCACCCCAATTGTAAAAATACGATTAAAGCAAAAGTTAAAAAAAAAAAAGAAAAAGGTGACCTCCTCTCTATCCCCAGATGACAGAGAGTTTGGGTAAAACTGACAGAGTCTCCCACATCCTAGGAACCCTCAATTCCCAAATTAGGAACCCTAGCTGTAAATGGCTAACAGGTCTCCAGATGAGCCCTAAACTAATGCTGAGCTCATAATGAAGTGCCCAACTAGCCCTACAAGAAAATAATCTCGCGTAATATGTGTGCCATGTGAGTTACTACCTTCCGGGTTCTGACACTTTCACACTATAGTACAATCTTTGGTACGCTGTACAGACTTAAGTTTCTTGATCCATAAACATGTGTAATAATGCCTTCATCCCACAGGATTCTTGTGAGATTATATGAGCCATATGGGGGCAATGCATGGGCACCTCAATTCAACTCCAAGTTGTCAAGACACACGTGGCAGCTGTTTTTTATGATCATCAAACATACACTCACGGCATTGTGGGAGGCACTGGGACACGGACCATAGGACAGTACAGCCGCCTCCAGAGAAGTCAGAGTCTCACGGGAGAGAGGAGAGGTAACTAACAAGCTGAAGGAGATGCCCTGACATAGGATGTGCAGATTCTACACAGGGACCAGTGGGTTGTGGGGGCACGAGAGGCTTGCCAGTGGGACATGGGATGGGAGGAGGAGAGAGGAAAGTGAAAACCTATGTTGGAGAAGCAGGTAAGAGCGCTAGTGTTTGCTTTTAAACTGGGGGCGGGTGGAAGGCTGGAAAGAGGGTGATTATCAAGGCTGTCAGAAGACTGCCACATAGTTCATGCAGGAGATGGAGGCACTGTGAGGCCACAGCAGGGGAGGGAATCAGGCAGGGGCCACAGGAGAGATGGCAGGAAGGCGAGGTGAGGGAGAGGAGGAACCCACGGGTTCTGACTCTGCACCCGACAGACAGGATAGTCAATGAGTCAGGGAGCACAGAGTCATAGAGGAGGGGGAAGGGAAATAGGGAAAGTTCTGAGGATCTTAGAAATGTGCTGCCAGCTACTAATTTTATTCATCACAGACCCATCGTGCCTGCTGAGTCAGGAGGCAGGCCTTGCACTGAGAGGTACCGAGGGCAAACTAGTGAACGTTCTCTGTAATGACATGTTCTCTTGTAAGAAAAATCTGCAAGATGAACTGGGCACTGAGTCTGTCATGTTAAGTATAAGAAGTTCAAGGCTAAATAAGCTAGGACCTAAGCCACACATGTGTTTAGGGATTTGTGCTCTTGCTAAGAAAACACTAAGCCAGCTACGCTCTAACCTGAATTACACACTTCAGGGAGGTTTAATTATTTAGCAAATTGCTATTTCGCTCCACTAAATGGTGTGCTAATGACTGCTACGAAAAAGTTTTCCAAAGTTACCCCCCCATCCCATCTCTCCAGAAGAATCTGAAAGCCACTTAGGATAGCCCAGCCCACCTTTTCAAATGATTTTTCTTATTTTCAAGTCCTTTTCTCTGAAGAGCAGCATGATGATACTAATGGCAACTAACAGTCCTTACTATGTGCCAGTCGTTCTGCTATAATTGTACAAGGATGGCCTCACTTGACCCCCACCAGCCCTTTCCACATCCCCTTCTCACAGGGGAGTACACTGAGGCAGAGGGCAGTTAAGTCCTTTATCCAAGGTCACGTCCATAGCAGGCAGACTGACTCCAGAGGCTGCTCTTTTAACCATCACTCTAGTTCCTATGTTACAGTAAAAATAAAAAAGGGATGCTTATTGCAGAAACTTGAAAAAATCGAAGAGTGCTTTTTTGGGGGGGAAGGGGTTCATTTTAAAGTAGAAACAAAAAGCCTCTGAGAGTGTGGCAAAATCTACGTCCCTCTTTCTGCCATTTACAAACAGAGTGACCTTGGGCAAGTCAACCTCTGAAAGCTTCAATCGCCTCACCTGAAGTATTCCCTTCAAATGGAAGTACAAATAATACCTAATTGGAGGAAACGGTTAGGGTATAGCATTTGGCACAGAGCTATGGTGTTGGAGAAGACTCTTGAGAGTCCCTTGGACTACAAGGGGATCAAACCAGTTGATCCTAAAGGAAATCAGTCCTGAATATTCATTGGAAGGACTGATGCTGAAGCTGAAACTCCAATACTTTGGCCTCCTGATGCGAACAACTGACTCATTTCAAAAGACCCTGATGCTGGGAAAGACTGAAGGAGGGATGAGAAGGGGATGACAGAGGATAAGATGGTTGGATGGCATCACTGACTTGATGGACGTGAGTTTGAGTAAGCTCTGGGAATTGGTGATGGCCAGGGAAGCCTGACGTGCTGCGATCCATGGGGTCACAAAGAGTCTGACATGACTGAGCAACTGAACTAACACTATATAGTAAATATAGAAATGAAATATAAATATATTTCACTTTTTTCTGGGCCTTAACAAAGCATATATCTGTATAATCTTGCATTTCAACACTGCAGCAATTACTTTCTTCATAAATCTAATCTGAGCTTTGGAGTAATATTTATATAAATGCTTTCATTATTCCATTATTAATCATTTAGTCTGTTTCCAAATCTTTAGCATTCTTAAATAACATTGTGATGAACATCTTTGCACATAAAACTTTAATTGTGTATTATTTTCTTGAATGAGATTCCCAGAAGTTGGCCAATTATGTCAGAGTCTTCATATAATATATCTTACAAAATTTCTTTCCAAAACACTTTCACCTGTTAATGTTCCCACCTGCAGGAAATTTGTGAGTAGTCTATAAAACTGCATCCTGGCCAGGACGGGATAATGTTATGAAGGAAAAAGAGGTGTTTTTTTTAGTCTGATACAACATGTTCTATGTTATTAAAAATATTAATCATACAGAAAGCCCAATAGCTGAATAAACATCAAATATATGTATGTAGTCATTTCTGGCTAATGGTTGTAAAAGAAAAATGAATAATAAATTCTATATATCATCTATTTCCTGAAAGATTGATTTGTGAATGTAAGCTGGTATTTAATTGGTCACTTAAGTTTTTCTGGGCTTCCCTGGTAGCTCAGCTGGTAAAGAATCTGCCTGCAGTGCAAGGGACCCAGGTTCGATCCCTGGGTCAGGAAGATTCCCTGGAGAAGGAAATGGCAACCCACTCCAGTATTCTTGCCTGGAAAATCCCATGGACAGAGGAGCCTCGTCGGCTGCAATCCATGGGGTTGCTAAGAGTTGCACATGACTGAGTGACTCACATAGGTTATTAGTAAATGGAACTGTCTGCATTCCACAAAGATCCCCCCTTAAGGCCAGGAATTTAGTCTAGCTAATAATTTTTAAACCAGGGAAGCATGCATCTTACACACACAATAGTGATCTTGCATTTAACAAAGTACACATCAAGTGTTTAATTATCTATTTTGCCCAGGGACATGGGCTGTTTCTTAAAAAACAATCTACAAACCCAGTCACAAAGGAGCCCCACAGAACACCAGTAAACCCAGTAACAGAGGCTCACAAAACTAGCTTTTAAAAAGCCAAATGTTTTCTGTGTTTAAGAACTTTTAAGTAAGATGATGCTTCCAGGTGGTTTTAACTGTGTACATAACATTCTGGAGAGGACAGGCCATTGTCTGCTCATTAGTAGCCAAGCCAGCCAATTCCGTTTATGTCATTAGTATTATTGTCAGTAAAAAGCATCATAATACAGCTTTTCTTTTTTCAAACCCCATGTGGAGGCACTGAGTCAGCAGTCAGAAAAACAGCTTGACTTGCTCACAGAAAACGTCCCCATGCATTTCACAGGATACAAATGAGAAGCCCCAAGGAGTCCTTCCTCTCACCCACACCCAGAACAAAAAAGTTGAAACCAAAGCTTCAACTGAGAATCAACCAACTGCTACTTGCATCATAAAAATCCTCCTGACGATAAGTGCCACCCGTGGGGAGAAGGAAGCCCCAGGGAAAGAAAACTTCGATCCACAAAATGTCAGGCGGGCATTGGGATAAGCCACCCCAGGTCTAATAGGATGAAACAGCATTAACTCTGGCCTGATTTGTTCCAGGATCAAACAAACCTTGGATCGTCACAGACTGTAATGCCTCACTAATGAGTTAAGAGGATTTTGTTACAAAAATCATAATACTCTTCCTTTAGAGAATCCGCGCCATCAGGGTGGTAAGACCATTAAAAATAAAAAACACAATGATGATCATGAGAATAGTAACTAACACTGAACACTCAGTGTGTTTAAGTGTCACTCCAGGCACCCTGACATGCACCACTTATTTCAAATCTTTGTAACCTTGGAAAGGGTCTTTTGCCCATTTTACAGAGGAGGAAACGGAGGTCACACACTGGAAGGTTCTATACATGATGACAGAGCCTGTCCTTGCTTCAGAGGATACATACTAAGTTCTTAACTACTTCTCAAACTAAAATCAGACTAAGTTTAACTTTGCAAGGAAAATACAAAAGTGCATCCAAAAGCCACCTGCAAATACGTATAACACACTGCTGGGTTCTAAGCAACAAACTAAGGTTTTGTAAGGAATGACTTATGCCCAGGGCATCCTAACCACCAAGACAGAGGTGTGCAAAGCAGAATGTCACTGGGCCCATGGTTACCACACACCTGATTTTGTTTTCCTTCCCTATTCAAATGAATCAGAAAGAAGTCTGGTGTCCTGCACACAGCATCAGTGTGGCCCTATCAAATCTCATGTAGCAAGCCTGCTTAGAAATGATAGAAAAGCAAATAAAGGTGATAAAGTAATTTCAGTGAGGCTATGACTGAAAAAAACCTCACATGGAAACTTCTGGTTTGAGTGCCCTGAGGGATAACATAATATGGAATGAGAAATGTGTCTACCATGTGCAGCCCTGGTCAGTTTCTAGAGCCAAGATGAGTAATAAATCCTCAAATTTCTTTAAAATATTTTTCCAGTAGTCATGTACATATGTGAGCTGGACCATAAAGAAGGCTGAGCAACGAAGAATTGATGCTTTTGAATTGTGGTGTTGGAGAAGACTCTTGAGAGTCCCTTGGACTGCAAGGAGATCCAACCAGTCCATCCTAAAGGACATCAGTCCTGAATATTCATTGGAAGGACTGATGCTGAAGCTCCCTTACTTTGCCACCTGATGTGAAGAGCTGACTCAATGGAAAAGACCCTGATGCTGCAAAAGGTTGAGGGCAGGAGGAGAAGGGGACGACACTGGATGAGATGGCTGGATGGCATCACCGACTCAATGGACATGAATTTGAGCAAACTCCGGGAGACAGTGAAGGACAGGGAAGCCTGGCACGCTGCAGTTCATGGGGTTGCAAAGAATTGGACACAAACTTAGTGACTGTGTGTGCTTAGTCGCTCAGTCATGTCTGACTCTTGGGACCCCACAGACTGTAACTGCCAGGCTCCTGTGTCCATGGGATTTTCCAGACAAGAATACTGGAGTGAGTTTCCATTTCCTTCTCCAGGGGATCTTCCTGACTCAGGAATCGAACCCAGGTCTCCTGCATTGCAGGCATATTCTATACTGACTGAGCTACAAGGGAAGCCCGACTTAGTGACTGGAGAACAACAACAACAACGGCACATATAATCAGTTATGGATCTATCTCTAGATATTACATCAACTGATGAATTAAAAATATACATTCTTTTTAGAATCCACAACTATCCAGTCTATTAAAACAAGGATATACAGGTAGAAGATATAAAAAAAAAGACACCTACAGCAATGAGTTTGGGATAATGATCTAGTCTTACACAAGAGAAAAAGTTGAGGAATGCTCTATTATCAGATCAGCATGTTTCCACCTACGAAGAGGATCAAGAAACAGTAGAAATAGCTTGAGGTGTAACACAGAACTTTCAGAGATGTGCAAACAGCAGAGATGGCCTGTGGGATATTGCATAAATAAGCACTCTCCCTCAAAGGCTGGGAGTACAGATTAACCTGAGGCCAAGGACTATGTTTTGGACACCAACAACCCCACTCCCTTGAAAAAGGCAGAAAGGCACTATGCTAAAGGTTGCCAGGTCTCCTGACTGTTCTGCCCCCAGGCCCAGATTCCAAGGGAAAGATCCCAGCGGGGGGTTGATTTCTGTCAGGAAGGTTGGTACCCAGCTGGTCCTTCAGGATGCCATGTGTGTCACACTCTACTCCTGACCAACCTCTCAGGGGTTTAGGGTCCTGTCTAAGAACAAAACCATGCATGGAGAAAAACTACAGCACTGAAGAATCATTCGGGTATTACTCTTCAGAACAAATTCTAGATTAAGACAGCCAATACTGAGTCACAAACCAGGCACATGATACTTACATCCAAGTGTCAAACCTTATCTATTCCAGTGCCCACATCTATCACAGGAATTGAGGATAGGAGCCCCCTGTGGATTGCATAAGCGTCCCAACCATTTACATACACTCTTCTTGATGGAGTGGACTGGGAGGAACCCACAACTGTCCAGTCTATCTGGAATCACATACATGTAGAAAATTAAGACCACAAGGAACCTGGTAAAAGAGAAGCAGCACCAAAGGGACGAGCACAGAGGGGAGGAGGGAGAGATCTGGGCTGGGGCATCCAGGGAGACCTCCCCAGGGGAGTGGAGCTGGGATCCATCCTTAAAAGAGCAGTGGGAGTGGTTAGGCCAAGGGATTTAGGAAAAGGGCTTCCCTGGTAGCTCAGATGGTAATCTGCCTGCAATGCAGGAGACCCGGGTTTGATCCCTGAGTCAGGAAGATCCCCGGGAGAAGGGATATGGCAACCCACTCTAGTATTCTTGCCTGGAAAATTCCACGGACAGACCATGGGGTCGCAAAGAGTCAGACACAACTGAGTGACTAATGCTTCACCTCACTTCATGCCAAAGGAAAGACACGATCCAAGAGCAGAAGGGAAAGGAGGGCTGCCATGGACTGAGAAGGATGAAGCGGTCACATGGGCTATGATTCTGCCTTCACCTGAAAGCTGACAGCAATGATTTAAAGCATACTGAAACATGTGAACGCTCTGTAAATGTTAAAGGAATTGATTCTCGGCAGAATCAGGGCAGACTTCATACAAGTGGCAAGGGGCCAGGTTACTAAGGGCTAACAAATCAAAGACCTAGGAGGCCAAATGTGGATGGCTGTTTCAAGCTGAAGCACAGCATGCAAGGAGGCGTGGAAGGATACAGGGGTGAGCGGCGGTGCGCCTGGGCACCACCACCATCTCCGCGTGCGCTGATGCTTCCCCCTGCGCCTCACACACACCCGCCTCTCCCAGCCGCACCACCACCCCAGGCCGTGTTCTTCCATTGGCTCTCCCAGATGGCCAGTCTCAGCTATCCACCCTGTTCCCGCCGCCCCCTGCCCCCCATCTCCGCAGTGCACTAGAGCCACCAAAACCCACAGGCCCGCTACTGCCTGAAGCCTTTCGGCGACTGTGCGCCTTGTTCTCTGCAGACAACCCACAACCCCTCACTTGCTTAGGGCCCCTGCATCACTGGCTCACCCCGGCTTCCAGCCCAAGGCTGCCCTCCCTGCCCTGCCCAGCCCATGGCCCGACCACACCCACCTCCCACCACCTTCTCCTTTCTGCAGGCAAGCCCTGTGCAGGGAAAGTTCCCTCTGCCTCCTGCCCCTCGTCCCCCTACCCTCACCTCTGCATAAAGGTCCTCACTCAGAGAAATCCCCCCTGACTCCTCTCCCCCAAAGCCCCAGGCTTGGTGAAGTTCCTCTGTTTACACTCGAATCACAGCCCAGATACTATCAGCCCTCGAGGGCAAGGTTCACATGGACACAGCTTGGCGCTGAGCCCATCATAGGTGGGATGGATGAGTGGTGCATGGTTGCTGCGCTGGAGAGCAGACTGGGGACAAGATGGGAAGATTTGAAAGTCCTCTGACCTTTATGTCATTGGGCAAAGACAGCCTGGTCCTGCGTGGCCTCGCTGGCAACACCGCGGTCTCCATCACTGCTCCCAGCACCAACCAGGGCAGCTGACTCAGCTTTAAGACCTTCATCAAAGGGCAGCAGCAAAAAAGGCTGGATCTGCTTTCCAATCCCTTGCTTCGGGGTGTGTGAGAAGCCCCCAAGCCAGCAGAACTGCTTCGTCACCCAGCTCGGCAGGGTGACATGGCTTCCACCTCACCGGCTCAGAAGCACGGTCTGTCCACTGGTTCACGAAGCAGGGGGGACGGTGCCCCTGGTCTGTATGTGAAAGACCGTCCCCTGCTACAGATGGGCTCTGCCTCAGGGCCCCAAATTTATCCCAGTTAGAAACAGGACACTCCTGCCCCTCTTAAGGGAGGTTCCTCCCCACCCACTCTCCCCCCTGTACCCCCCTGGCAGCCAATTTGCTGGTGGCGATTACCATCACCAGATCCAGAACTTAGATGCCTGCCCCCTCCATCCCAGCGCTGCCTCCTGGGGTGTGTCTTCAGTCAGCCGTCCCACAGATACTCTTGCCGCCACATCTGCCCCTGTGGAGCCTTAATCCTGGACAATCTAACTAGCTGAACTGACATGTTCTGCTGAGATTCAGGCTTGTCAGTATGAATTCCCTGAAACTCTCTCTCTCCTTCAAATGTCAAGGTGCTTGTTACCTGCTACAGGAAGATGAAACTCCAAACATTATGCCAAGTGAAAGAAAACAGACATCAAAGGCTACATATTGTATGATTCGCTTTATATGAAATATGCAGACTTTGTTGTTCAGTTGCACAACTGTGTCCAACTCTTTGCAACCCCATGGACTGTAGCACACCAGGCTTCCCTGTCCTTACAGCAGCTCAAACTCATGTCCATCGAGTCAGTGATGCCATCCAACCAACTCATCTTCTGTTGCCCTCTTCTCCTCCTGCCTTCAATCTGTCCCAGTATCAGGGTCTAAAGAAAGATCAGTGTTGCCCAAAGGCTGGGGGTGGGGAAGGGCAGGCTGAGAATGGCTGATGGGCACAGGGTCTCCTCTGGGGGGTGAAAATGATTTGGGATTAGACAGAGGTGGCTGGGGTACCACAGTCTGGGTGAACTACATGCCACTGAATTGTCCACTTTAAAATGGTTAATTTCAGGGGCTTTCCTGGCTGTCCAGTAGTTAAGACTGTGCGCTTCCACTGCAGGGGGCACAATGCAGGCTTGATCCCTGATCGGGAACTGGAACTAAGATCCCGCATGCCATGCTGTGAGGTCAAAAATTTTTTTCAAAAAAGTTAACGTCCTATTATATGACTTTTGCTTCAAAAAAAAAAATTCAAATACTTAAAAAAAAAAAAAAAAGCTATTCTTTCCCTCCCAATCCATAAAAGGAGGCCCAACATCTCCTACTTGCCTGCCTCCTTCAAGAACTGACTGCTCAACTCTGCTTCCCCCTTTATCTTCAATTTTTTAGTAGTTGATAAGCCTGTTCAAGTCTCCCCAACCTAAAATTCTTCTCTTAACTCTATTCTACCCTTGAACGTCACCTAGAACCGTCTCAAGATTTCATAAAAAGCAACAAAACACTTCTAAAAGTGACAGGTAAGATATACACAAAACTCCTATAAAAATGAATGGGCCAACTTGCAAGAAACTCTTGAGATCAAGATGGAGGCAGGCATGAGTCAGTGAAAAGCAAGCTCTCAGATTCCCTGGGAGTTGTACCCTCTGGAGAGACGGGAGCCACACAGGGCTATTTAAAGGTAAATTAAAAGTAAGTGGAAAACCTCTGTTGCATTAGCCATATTTCAAGTGCTGTAGTTACTACCTGTGACTGGTGACTACTATACTGGACAATGCAAAACACACCCCATAGAAACACCTGAGCACGTGGAAGCGAGCAGCTCACTGTGCAGTGGCACCTGAATCAAGACATCACAGAAACCGAGGGTATAAACAGCCTCAAAGAAGTCCCCAGGGTAAAGGACAGGGCAGGCGGATGTGTGTCGACAGCTCCCCAAAGCAGAACGCTGCATGGTCAGACATACAAAAAGGCCAGAAGGACCTTCTGGTAACACAAGAAAACGGTAAAGGTTAAAGGGTTAAAAAGAACAAGGTGGAGATGCGAGGATGTGATGCTTGGCCTCCCTGATGGCTCAGAGGATAAGCAAAATTGTTGTCAAAATCAATAGTATTAAAAAAAAAAAAAAGTTAAGAAGTATCTATTAAACAGACATGAACAGAAAAGAAACTAGCTATTTTTAAAACTATTCCAAAAGACAGCCAATCTGAAGGTCCAAATACAATAATGTACAGATGGGAAAGAGAATGAGATTTAAAAAATAAATAAAGTGAACATCGAAAAAGGTATTTACACCACACCGAGACCTTAAGTTACTCCTTTCTGCTCTGGATTTTTATTTTAAAAACTGACAGTCCTCCAGTATGGCATCTATGCAAGCAACCAGCATTGTCAGAGGATATAAATTTACTTTGAAATATTACCCTACCTAAGGGTGGTACTTACAGACCTTCAATTGACCAAAAACAGTATACTCGATGAAGTTCACATATGAAGGTGACCTTCAGAGATCCAAAGTGATTTTAAAATCAATGTCTAATGGGATGAATGTCAACAGGTAAAACCCATATAAACAAAAGCTCTCTGAGTTTCTCAACTTTTAAAAGTACAAGTCCTAAGAACAAGAAGTCTGAGAGCTGCTGTATTAAAAACCGCATACAGAATTTCTCTTCCTCTGTAAAGTTTCATCTCTAAACTGGTATTAAAATTTGGCTTCTCAACTTAAAAGCAAAATTCCTAAATATACCTCAAAAAGCACCAGCTAGCAATAACGAATAAAACGTACAATACATATGATTTAAAGCACTCTGTGAAGTAAGTTCTTACCAATTTCCCAGTAAATCAGACTGTATATAGCAGGCTGGGCTGATTTTCATATTATCATGTGGGTGAAAAACACTGAATGTTTCTTTAGCACAATACTAACTTTCCTTTCAAAAGAAGATACTCTTCATGGAAACTCATTCACCCAAACCTAAAATTTTAAGTAATAAATAAGACCTAAGCATTCTGTGGTGAAAAGTCACATTAGGTAGTACTGCAAATAGAATGTATTAACTCGTCAGCCAGTATACAGATGCTAAAGTGCTTAAGTACTTACATATGTATCATATATATATGAGAGAAAGAGAGAGCTCAGAATCAGCATTTTTCTGCCACAACAAAATACCTTTTAAAAAACCACACTTGCCATTTGCCTATCACCTCAGGTGTCCAGTTGTCACTGGGTCTTCAGTTCTCTGATTCATGATGCTAATGGGCTCAAGGGAGCTTCATGCAGGAGGTTTCCCAGCCTACTCAAGGGAGCCTGTCTTTCCTGTCTGTGGTTCACTTTCTTCTTCCTCTAAACGGTGTGTCAGTGGCAGGTACACCCCTGACATCACCTGGGGAATGTAATTACCAACAGGAAAGCAAGGTCCCCACTGAATGGAGAAAAGCAAGTCAGCAGAGACAGACAGAATGAATATGAGTAAGAGGGAGAAATTTACAGGACGCGCCCTTCTCTCCAAAATAAGACTCTGAGAGTGACATTTCAGAGCTCCAAGCATGACTGCCATTGTTATTCCTTTGACAGAGAGCAGTGCTAACAAGAGAACGAAATCCATGTGCCGCTGAACACCCAGTTGCTATAAAGGTGCATCACGCCCTCCCATCTGTCTGTGAAGAAACCCAGGGCTTTCAGACTAAAGCTCAGGGCATTCACCTCAGGTCATGGCCACAGAACAGCTATTTGCAGGTTTCTCTATAAAATGTTTTTTCTGTTTGCTTTCTGAGATTGGAATACATCAGAGAAAATGACTGCACGCCAAGCTGACCGTCTCATTAAGGGAAACAATTTGATTTCAAGAGAAAAGAAACATCATGACTGTTTTGAGGGGACAGTAGCTGAAATGTCAAGAAGGGGCACTGGGGTTGGGACAAACACGTCCCCTCCCACCTCCTGATCAACGTGGCTTAACTCTGCTGTACTTGGTTACACTTCCCGGATACTGTGGGGACTCTGTCTTACAGGCGTACCAACTGATGTGAAAGACAATGCACGAGATAGCACCCACGAGTCTTATTTAACCAAATCAACGGGCACAGGGAAGAAAGAAGAGAAAGTTTAGTTGGTTAACTTAGAATGAATGGGATCTTCATTCTAAGAATAAGAAGGAAATGATCTTATTTCCTTTTCTGGAGAATGAAATGGAACTCCTGGAAATTAAACTGACTTTCTTCACATGTGGTATATGGACATTGTGCGTGGTAACTCACTTCAGTCGTGTCTGACTCTCTGTGACCCCGTGAACTGTAGCCCGCCGGGCTCCTCTGTCCATGGGATTCTCCAGGCAAGAATACTGGAGTAGGTTGCCATGCCCTTCTCCAGGGCATCTTCCCGACCCAGGGATCGGAGCCAGGGATCAAACCTGCGTCTCTTATGTCTCCTGCACTGGCAGGTGGATTCTTTACCACTAGCACCACCGTTATTGGTCAATTCATCTTATAGGCTAAGTTAAATTTAGCACCATCTTGACTGAAAACTTGTAAATGCAAATTACATGGTGCAACTTCCACCAAGTAGAAGGTCAGTGATCAGAGAGGGAAGACGGCAGCAATTGACAGGTAAGAAGGCAATGAGTGTGGTGCTACAGGAAGACACCTCTAACGTCAATACACCTGTAACTTCAATCACTATAACCAAGTTCATTATAAAGAACAAAGGAATTCAGAAATCAAGGACTTTCAGGACGTAACCAAGTCTAAAACAAGTGTATATATAGTTCATTGGCAAATTGATATTAAAAAAGGAAAAGATGTGGAAATGTTCTAGCAAGTACCATCCATTTTCCTTGTGCTAGGACAAGCCAAGTTTCGTTTAGGCTCCATCCTCCCCAGCTCAGTAGGTGAGATCTGACAGGGTCAGGACCCGGGGTATGTGCGTGGGGGCGGGGGAAGTAACCCCGTGACCACTAGTGACAGACCAACAGGAGCCACAGAGGCTTCTGGGAAAGAGACATGCGACACAAGGTGAACGATGCAAGGGTGGTAAGATTATGTTATTTCTAGTTTTTTAAAACAATAATTTAGTATTAACTTATTTTTATCTACTAAAATTTTTTAAAGGTTCATAGAATTCAGGTGGCAGAAAAAAAAATGTAGGCAAAAAACACTAGGAAAAACTTGTTAACGTTAAGGAATGTGACCTATTAAATCCTTCAAAAGAGCTGCTGAGTTTCTTCCCCATAAAAAACTTTAGAGAAAGGGAACAGATAAGTCATGACCAATGACACCAGTCCTGGATCCCCAACTCCACACTCAAGCGCTGTTTCCACGTGCTCGTGCCACCGACATATACATGGTGCGTCTGCACCTCAGTCCCAACAAGCCAAGCCTCCCTGCCTCCTGACTCCATCCAGGTGATTCTGCTCTTGCCGTCACCTTCCAGGAACCCAGTCCTGAAAGCACGCTCCCCGCTGCATGGATCCCAGGCCAGCCCTGTGACTCCAGTCACCCTACCCCCACCCTGTCCTGTCCTATCACCTCTTTGCCAGAACCATCTCCTATGAACTCCTTGGCCTCCAGAACCTCCCCGCATCCAATCCATCCAATACATACAGCTTTCACACTGATCTCTTAAAGCACAACTCATTCACTCAGCACACACTTACTGACCGCTGTGTCAGGTAACCAACCACCAGAAACTTAGTGGCTTATTGTTGTATTAGTCGCTCAGTCATGTCCAATTGTGTGACACCATGGACTGCAGCCCACCAGGCTCCTCTGTCCATGGAATTCTTCCAGGCAAGAATACTGCAGCAGGTTGCCATTCCTTTCTCCAGGGGATCTTCATGACCCAAGGATCGAACCTGGGTCTCCCGCACTGCAGGCAGATTCTTTACCGTCTGAGCCACCAAGGAAGCCCTAGAAGTTCTTTTAATAACACAAGTGTATCTTATAAGTCAGAAGTCCAAAACGGGTCTCGCTAGACTAAAATCCAGGCATGCGCATGGCTACTTTTGGAGGCTTTATGGGAGGACCCTTCTCCTGGCCTTTCCCAGCTTCTACAGGCTGCCTTCTGTCGGTCCATTCACAGTTACCTCCTCCGTCTTGAAGGCCAGCAACACTGGGCCCAGTCTCCTCACACCCCACCCTTCTCATTCTTTCCCACGTGCCTCTTCCACATTAAGGACCCTTGAGAAGTGAAAGTGAAAGTCGCTCAGTCATGTCCTACTCTTTGCGACCCCATGGACTATACAGTCCATGGAATTCTCTAGGCCAGAATACCAGAGTGGGTAACCTTTCTCTTCTCCAGGGGATCTTTCCAACCCAGGAATCGAACCCAGGTCTCCTGCCTTGCAGGTGGATTCTTTACCAGCTGAGCCAGGAGGGAAGCCCCTTAAGGACCCTTGGGGGTTGGTTACACTGAGCCCGCCTGGATAACCTAGGACACTCTACTTCAGCTGACTGGCAGCCTTAATTCCATCTGTAGCCTTAATTCTCCACATAGTCACAAGTGATGGGAAACTGGGGCACATCTTTGAGGGACTTTATTCTGCTGACCACAAGCACCTTATACGAGGCCCTGGGCATGGCCAACATTAAACACAGGCTGCCGTCAAGCTCAAGTCAGTCCTTCAATACCAAATGTTAATTGGCTCCCAGTGCTTAAAGAGTTAAGCCTAAACCACTTAATCTTACAGGGAAGCCTTCCTTGATTTCGAAACACTCCTGAGCGACTTACTTTACCTGACCTCCCTGAAGTCCCCTAGCACTGATCTCAACCTGCAGAACTGGGAGCACCCAGCTCACCCACTTCTGCTCCACACCCACTCCAGTGCCACTCTCAGTGCCTGCACCATGTTCGCCCCAGCAGACACTCCCCACGCTCCAGCTCACACTCCACCTGCCCTCTCCGATGCCCAACAAAGCCCTGTGGCCCCAGCTGGCCATTCGGCAGGGACGCAAAGAGTTCAGGCAGACGGGTGACCCAGCACTACCATCAGCTGACTGTGCGGCCCGGGCCCGCCATCTGACCTCTCCGCCTTGCTTTCATCAGCTGTCAGGTGAAGAGCAGCCCAAACTATTTCTAAATCTGCACCCAGTTCTAGGAAATCCTCGATCCCGAAACCCACTATCTAATCAAGGTCAGCATCATGTCAGCTGAACTATTGCACTCCCTTCTGATGGAGGGTCCCTGCCTCTGGTCTTGGCGTTGCTTCCCACTTCCCAAAAAGCATCTTTCTAGATTACTCCTCTCAAAACCAGTTAAAGGCTCTTAGGACAATGCTCAGATCCCTCACTGCGGCCTCAATTCCTCCTTTGCTTCTCCTTACAATCAGTTCCTCATGTGCTACCTGCCTCCTCCCTCACAGCCTCTGCCTGAATGCCTGCTTCCTCTCTCCAGCAGGCAGATGTCTGCTCAGTCTCCAGGCACCCTTCCCCGGACCCCTGGGTCTAATTTAGGGGGTCCCTTCCTGTCTGCGCACAGCACCCCACACTGTGCTCTCGGTGCTCATCACTATGGTATCAGTATCTGTTCCCTGGCAGTCTCTTCCACAGACTCCAACTTCCACATGGGCAGCACAGTCACTCTCATCCACCCTAGTACAGGCCGGGGGGTGGTCACCAGGATTCCGCCCAGGTCAGCAGGACTCTGAGCTGCCCACAGCCACTCAGAATCAAGATGAGATTTCTCAGTCTGTCTGCAGATTCGTGTGGCTGTATGTTTAAAGTCCTGGCTAAGGGAGACATAAGCGACACTGTCGGGGGTTGGTTTCTGGGAACGTGCCTTAAGAGAAAACAGAACTGAATCCTCGGCCCCGTCTACTCTGTCTCCTTCTCCATCCTGCTGCCTCCGAGCCCGACACACAGTGAGCTAGGAGCCTGCAGCTGGTCACCCCATACCCTTTCCCCAGCCCTTTTGTGCAAAATACAAGTAACACCTTGTTTTGAGATGCCATTAGTGGCACCATGATTATTTTGGGATCTCTGTCACCTGCACTCAAACCTAATGCCTTACCCACAGCACCAACAGCGATCTACTGCATCAAGTTCACACCTCACCTCTCGAGCTGGGTTACAATCTGTCAGTAGGTGTACTGTCATATGTCCCTGCAGGATCCACGCACTGGAGCAGAGGGCAGCAGAGAACACAATGGGGAGTAAGTGGGTATGGTCAGTCAATCAATGACCACGTGGCAACTGAAGCAGACAGGCTCCGTCCAACCTACACGGGCTGCCTTAACCTTGGCTCAGTGTTGCTGCTGCTGCTGCTAAGTCCCTTCAGTCGTGCCCCACTCTGTGCGACCCCATAGACGGCATCCCATCAGGCTCTTCCGTCCACGGGATTCTCCAGGCAAGAATACTGGAGTGGATTGCCATTTCCTTCTCCGTGGCTCAGTGTTGAGGCCAACCAAAATTAGGTTAAAAAGAGAGTGTCAGTTTCGACCATTATTTGACCAGGAAATAGATGAGTGCATAGTCACCAGCGTGCGTTCTCTTCCTTCCTTGGGCACAGTGCCACAATAAATCCCTGGCTTATTCCACCTAAAAGCTCTACAAGGTAACATGCAAATAAGCAAGGCCCTTTAACACAGCACACTGAAACAGCATCCTCTGCTCCTGGCAGACGGCGGGGGGACGTTTTGCAATTTGCTCTACTCCCTCAGCCTGGGTGGGGGAACAGCAACCCTAAGCAGGGAATCCAGCCCCCTAAGGCTGCTATCTCCTAGAGCTGGCTTCCCCGCGAGGGCTCATCTGTGCAGTGTTACAAACTCTCAAGCTTCTCAGGCTATTGAGGCATACTCACCTTCACAAAGCCATAAGCACAGATTACAGAACTGATTATACCCAAAAGGTACAGAGAGAGAAACATTCATGCAAATAATTGCCAGATACCTACCACATGCCAGACAGCACACAGGTACCAAGGATACACAGGGAACCCGGAGCAGACAGGGGAGGAAAGCCCTAGTTGTCCTCCTGATGAGAAGGAGGCTGACGCACACAGAGGTCAGCTGGCTATAACCAAGGTTACAAGAGCCGGAAGGGGTAGGAACAGCTAATTGAGTAAATAGCATCAGAGGTTCCAGGGTGTGTGAGTCTGACTTACAAGAAACAGGGCCTTTTCTGTTTAGCTGGGTTTGCTTTCGTGTGTTTTTGTCAGTGGGAAGCAATCGAGGAAGCGTCCGGACACAGATGGTGCAGAGCAGAGATGGAGCTGACGGGGCATGGGTGGGGAGATGTGGGGTGTTCAGAGTGAGAGGTGCAGGCAGGAAGTCAAGCGGGATCAAGGATGGCCCTAAGTGAAAGTAAACGAAGCTTTTCGTATGGAGTGCATGGATCCCACTGACGGGTCAGAAGATCTCCGCAGGAAGGAGCCGGGGGAAACCAGGCACCCTGCAAGGGCTGGCGTGCTATGAAAGGAGGGCGGCAGCAGACACAGCAGAACCCGAATGGACGACACTTGGCGACTGACGGATGGAGGGAAGGAGGAAGGATGTGGTTGACGGGAGAAGGACCCTGGCACTGATGGCCTGGGCAAACTGGTGACGGGGATGCGCCAGGTCATGCTGGCAGACAGGAGACAGGTTTGGAGGGCGACCAAGTGAATCAGCTGATGAGAAGTTGGAGCTTCTGATGAATCTGGAGCTCACAAGACAGAAGTGGATAAGAAACAAATGTCTGAGATGGACAGCAGGTGGGCAGGTGGATACGTGAATCCGTGGGCAAGGCAATCACCCACTGAGATTGGGTTTCCAACAGTACTTTGCAACGATTCATCTATATTTTGAATTTTGGAAGTCCTTTATAACATGCCAGTCCCATTTGCAAAACGATGGTACACTCAAGCATGGAGCTCTGTACCAGGGCCCGATGTAGGGCACCTACCATCACTCTGCATTCAGAGCCACCTTCCTCTGGGGTCCCTGCTGCTGCTGCTAAGTCGCTTCAGTCATGTCTGACTCTGTGCGACCCCACAGACGGCAGCCCACCAGGCCCCACCGTCCCTGGGATTCTCCAGGCAAGAACACTGGAGTGGGTTCCTGAGCTTCTTCCAAACCTACTATGTCTTGCGAAGCAAACAGAAAGGAGCTGCCATAACAAGCACAGTACATAAAGCATTCTCCGGGACGTGAAGTCCTGAAACACTGTACTTAAGGGGCTATTTGGAGAAGCTCTGACCTGTTTTAAGGCAACCACCTTCTTGGATGAAGCAGACTTGCAGACAATCAACGGCTGCACTGATGAGGACAGGCGATTCTCTGCAAGTCTCTAACTGGTCCCTTGAAGCCCGGCTTCAGGAGAGTGAGCTCTACTGCAACCCCATTTCTAATATACAAATCAGACTGCAATTGCAAGTGGCCGGGAGACAAACATTTAAGAGGCTTTTAAGCAACATCAGCTGCTGTGAGCAGCTGCTTGTAATTCTAAATCTGACTGCAGTCTCTTAACTGATGTGATTACTTGAATATTCAAAATAAATTATCAGGATCTCCAAGATAATTCATACAAAATATACAAACGCAGTGTTACAGCCTCAGCTGAAATGAAGAGAGAATGGAGGAACATAATTAACAAAGATAAGTTATGCACCCCCTCGAGAGAAAAGGTCTTAGATTTTAATTCAAACAGTGTAACATAAATATAGATATGACAGGAAAACACATTTCTTTTTTATATTAAAAAAATTCAATCTAAACCCCCACATTTTATAATTGTTTGGGTGTGGGGTGCGAGGGGGATGAAAAGAATAACAGGCAGAGTTAAAATGTATTTAAAAAAGAAAAAAGCCTACAATGTGGCATATTTAAAAGCAAACACAACCCAGTAATTATCTATCATCTCCTCTACAGCCAACGGTTATTTCACCACCTGGTTACATTCCATGCTAATACATAAACCACTCTGAATTTTGTGATCCTCATATTTTAGGGATTATGGTACTTAGAGCCATCATAATATTGTCAGGCCTAGTGACCCACACCCAGAAAGAAAACTAAGAAGTCCTAAAAGAGAAAGAATCCCAAGAGAACTAAAGGGGTGGGGAAGGTGTTAGTCTCAACAACCTGAACAAGCAGCCTTTAATCAGGCCTGTGTCAGAATGACCTACATGTTTCAAAACACACACGATGTACATCTCTACCCAAGGGGAAGCAGACAATCTGGAGGTTCCCTAGAGGATGAGGGTGCCCTTCCCTCCCAGCCCACAGCCCTCAGGTTTTACATATCTTGTAGATCAAACCCAGGTGGGCCTGGGGCCAAACAAGGAAACTGATGCTGGACGCCTTCGACCAGGCTGGATGCGAACCCTGCCTCTGCCACCTGCTAGCTGGGAAGCCTTGAACAAGTCACCTAACCTTTCTGTGCCTTAGTTTCCTCATCTGTAAAACTGGGGGTACCGATTTCATGGGGGAGCCTTGGTGGTGAAGCACCTTAGAAAAGTACCTAACATGTAGTATATGTAGCACCCACAGAGAGGCCTCATCCTCTTCATAAGTCCCGAAGTATTACACTGCCCAACTGCAGCATCATTTATTCTTCTGAAGAACATTACTCAGCTGACTCAATCTTCTATTATAAACAATGCTTCAGTGAACATTCTAGTCAATAGAGAGATTTTTTTTTTAATGATGCTCATCAAATTCAGTCAGTCCCCTACTTAACTTTTAGGTATAATACTGATAGTCTCAACAGCCCCTCCACCCCAAACTAGGCACAGAAGTCTCAAAGAGGTGGAGTGATTGGCCCACCAATGCCTGTCCAGCTCTCAGGGCAGAGCTGGACCCCTGGTTCCCTGCAGCTGCTAACCTGAAAGGCCTCTTCTCCAGTCCCCTTCCTACTGGTTTGCTAACTTTTAAAAGCATGTAGTAGATACTTTTTGGAGAAGGCAATGGCAACCCACTCCAGTACTCTTGCCTGGAAGATCCCATGGATGGAGGAGCCTGGTAGGCTGCAGACCATGGGGTCGCTAAGAGTCGGACATGACTGAGCGACTTCACTTTCACTTTTCACTTTCATGCATTGGAGAAGGAAATGGCAACCCACTCCAGTGTTCTGCCTGGAGCTGCCGTCTATGGGGTTGCACAGAGTCGAACATGACTGAAGCGACTTAGCAGCAGCAGCAGCAGCAGTAGATACTTTTAATAAATGCACTTTAGATCCATAGTAAACATTTGGAAGTTTTGTAACAGGTAAACTCAAACTTTCACAGAGGTACATATCAGCTCAAAAACAGGGTAGATACAAGTGTCAACAGCCCCTATAAATATTCAGGTAATGTACTTTTTCTGCCAAAGCCTGAAGCAGAGGTACCCTAAATACTATCCCCAAGGGACATCAGCACATGGCGAAACTTCCCATCGAAGCAAATGAATAATTATTGAATTCGGTGTCATGAGAACTATTCTTTGGGGAAGGAGAAATTGACAACAATTACTTTGTAGGAGCATGTGCTGTGCCAAGACAAAAGGAACGGGTACTTCAGGGTTCAGGATAACTCAGATAAGATAAGAACCGGAGTGGCCAACTCTGCAGTGTGGCTCCAATTAGGTCTGTTTAGTATGCACGCCGGAGAAGGCAATGGCAACCCATTCCAGTACTCTTGCCTGGAAAATCCCTTGGACGGAGGGGCCTGGTAGGCTGCAGTCCATGGGGTCGCTAGGAGTCAGATACGACTGAGCGACTTCACTTTCACTTTTCACTTTCATGCATTGGAGAAGGAAATGGCAACCCACTCCAGTGTTCTTGCCTGGAGAATCCCAGGGACGGGGAGCCTGATGGGCTGCCATCTATGGGGTTGCACAGAGTCAGATACGACTGAAGCGACTTAGCAGCAGCAGCAGTATGCACGTATCAGAGGTTAGCTCTGACAGGGTGAAACTGTTGACAACGGGGGAAGAACTGTAACATAGAGATGGAACCTGTAACCAGCATGTGCTCACAAGAGGGCGTGAATTAGTATCAGGATTGTCATTTGAAGCTGCAGTTGTTTCAAGAAAATGGTTATTCTAATCAGAGAAAGCATGCGAGTCCCAGCACTAGAAATCTTAAGTGAAAAACTATTCTCTAAACCCCAGTCATTAAGAAGACATCAAACAAAAGGTACTGAAGTCTAACAAGATACAAGGAACACTGGGATTATCACACATCACTGTGCTCAACTGGGACCAGAAGGGGAGCAGGCAGGGAGGACAGGATTCAGTCTTCCTAAAAGCTCAGCAAGTACGACTATTTTCAATCCAGGGGCCACACAATTTTAAAAGCAAATGTATTTGAGTCAAATAAAAGTATCCTCATGGAGGAAACATGTCAGAAGGAACCAAGCGGCTTGGTAATGGTAACGTTTATGGGTTGAAATCAGGGTGGGGTGGGAAGGCGATTCTATGACACAAACCCCAATATGAGGAGGGTCTACCTTTCTGAACAACTAACTCTGCTAGGCCGGAGTAATTCCAGCGGTTATGTTTAACTTCTTAAAGAGAAAACTGTAATTTCCATCCCTGATTTCTGACATCTACCTTTCAAAGACCTAAAGGATTTCAACTTTGATTCTCTATCCCTGATCAAACAGAAGCAAAGGATTTGCTCTCTGCAAAAGCGAACATAAAAAATTTTCGTTCTGAAAGGATCCTGAAATTCACCTTGGTATAACTGTTTAGTTTTAAAGGACCAACGCCCAGAGTTGATTTAAGGTTGAAGGCAGGTTTAGGATAACAAACCAGGGCAGCCGGGTTCCATACAAGGACAAGGCACCCTACCCAAACCACTGTACCTTCCAAACCTCTCAGATTACTTCCGTTTCAATAAACAAAGGAATATGCATGTGCTTTACTATAATCCCGTATTACAAGGCAATGTTTATTTTATGTGAGTTTAGGTAATTCAGTGGATGAGAGGACCCAGAGGCCTTGGTTCTTACTCTGCCAGCAACTGACTCCACGAGCTCACCAGTACTGAGACTTTCCTTTTCTCATCCACAAGCACCCTGATTTCAGTAATATTAAAACAGGAAAGAGGGCTCGTGTGATTTTACCATGCCACTGATTACAAGATGCATCACTACCCAGGTATGTTAAAACGTGAAAAACTGCCTGAAAATGGATGAAATGTGGTGGAAACACATCTTTCTAATGTGGCAGACAAACACTGGCTGCAAAGAGGAATGGGGACCAGAGCGGGAGAAAGAGCCTGTCTGGATGGATCATGGGCCCTTGAGATGTTTCCAATGGAGAACAAAGCCTCCTCTCCCTCCCTCTATGACGCTGCAGTTCTTCTAACCCCCACGCCCGAGAGCACCCTTCCTCTTGCTGGCCCTCAATCCGGCTGGTCTTCAAGTTGCGTAGATCTCCTAGAGACATTCTCAAATGATTAGCTCGCTCCAGTGTGTGCTCGTGGCCATGGCTCCAGGTGAGGCCTCACCACTGCCTGGCCTACTCCAACAGCCTCCCAGTCCACCCTCATATCCCCCATGTCCATCCTCACCAATCCACCCCACGCACTCTGACAATACTCATGTCCTTGGAGCACAACATTCAGGATACACTCCTTCCAGTCCAAAAGCCTCAGTGGTCTTGTGACAACATCTCAGGAAAGACAATAGGCTAGGAGGTCAAGACCACCCAGGCTAGAATGCTTTGTGACCTTGGGCAAGCGTCTAAACTTCTGAGCCTCCATTTCCTCACTTGTAAAGTGGGAATGCTTAGAGTACCAACTAATAGTACTTGAGAAAAATCCATGTAAGAGCTCAATGCAGAGTCTGACACGTAGTAATAGTTTAATAAAAGTTAGCCCTTATTATCAACAACTTGTCTTACTAACCTTTCTTCCCACTTCTGCCTGTCAGCTTCATGCATCTGGGCTACTTGCTTTAATGCCCAATGATGCACTTGTCGGCTCTCTAAACTTTCTCTCCAAGAATGCCTGTTCTCTGTGCACCTGTAAGATTCCTCTATGATGGGTAAGGTGAAATTCAAATGTGGATTCCGTTCTGTTTCATTTAATTCAATCCTCTCTTTGATGGGGCCTGACGTCCTTGGTGGCCCTTATAGCCAATACTGGCACACCCCTATATCCACAGAGACTTACCCTGAAGGTGTAGTTTAGCAGCCAGGTAGGTGTGGTGAAACTTAAATGCACTTCCTCAGTTTGGGATAGGTCCCAGGATATCAGATTTCCACTCTTCTAGTTATTACTTCAAGTAACCAAGGCCTAAATCAAGGCCAAGGACCCTCTCTGGAAGGTGGCCGCAGTTCCCGTATGTGAATATGGTAATAGGGGGTCTAGACTGGAACTGGCAGTCATCTTGCAAGATCAGCCTATGGACCTAACAAACATCTGGGAAGACTTCAGAGAAACAGAACATAAGTTCTGCCTTTGGGACTTTTCAGGTCAGGTGGTCATTTAAGTCCATCTGGCACTGGGTTCTCTGTCTCTTGCACAGAAAGCATCCTAACCAGCTGGGCAATGTGAGGCGCTGATGACCTGGCAAGCTCTGCCATAAAGCTTTCCCAGATACAGTGAGAAAAGCCCCCTCTCAGAAATCTGCTTCTGATCCCCTTCTAGTATAAGGTGCAGATTAAGTACAGGTGTAAAAGGATTAAAGTATAAGCTACTTCAGAAACTGTGTTGTTCAGCTTTGTATACAACCCCAAGACACACACACAGCACACACTCAGTAGCTGACAAGCCAATAAACTGATAGAAAGAGTGAATCAAATGTGGGCTAAAAGGAAGGAACAGACTTTACAGATGTGAAAGATGGCGAACTGTTAATCTTGGATGGCTTGAAGATAGACCTTTATTCAGAGGTTAGATTTTTAAGTTACAGAGTAACAGAGTTACATAAAGGGCAGAGCCCACTGAACAAATCCGAGCAGCACAAGGACAGAGGACGGGGCAGGTAAGTTGCAGGAGACAGATCTACATGATTTGGACAAGTCACCTGGCATCTCTAGGCCTCAGTTCTCAATTCTTTATAAAAGAGGTAGGGGATATAACTTCCCACAGGGTGGATGTAAGAATTATCTATGGAAAGCAACTATTAACAGGAAGGTGCCCACATCAGTAATACCTGAAACTGAATGTATGCAAAGACAAACCCACTGGGTAACTAATGGAAACAGTAACTGTTCCCATCAGTAACAGAAGAGTTGGTAGGCACAGAGGAGGGCTTAAAAATAATTAGAAGTTTTCTTAGGGGAGAGGGACAGGATGTGGCCGAGTAAGGGGCTGAGTAAAAAGTAAAACCATCATTCATACTCTCTACTATCTACTTAGGCATCAAAGTCACCCTAAAAGATGGTAAACAGCTTTGCCGTGATTTCTGTAATTCAAGTTGGAAATAAGACACCCAAGGACTGATACTCACTTCTACAAACAGGAGGACAATCAACAGTTATGCTGAGAGAAAACGAGGAGGTAGTGGCAAAGAGATCCTTGCAAACACCCCCAAATTAAGAATTCTGACACCACTCCCCCCAAAGAAAAAGCTCAGTAGATCCCAGGCAAAGAGATAACTCACCTCATTTTCAAAAACAGCTTTGTTGGAATACTGGAATTAGTGTCTGTGAAAACCTAATTTTAAATATTTTCCCAGTTATTTGAGATTCTCCAGCTTTATTCCTGGCCACATCCCCTAAACCTCACTTCCCTTCCCCAAGAAGAAAAATAAGTGAAGAAGAAACATTTATCAAACCACTATTTGGCAAGCCCCCATGCTGGGCACTTTCAGCTGTATCATCTCATGGAATCCCTAGCAATTCTGGAACATGAAACCCTGAACAGAAATGATTTCGAAATTGAGTCAAGAAGCTGAGGACAGAGTCTGAAGTAATGTACTTCTCTTGAAAAAAAATCTGACCGTCAAAATTTTAATACACTTTCTACTTTCACTTTCAGCTAAGTTCTATTCTATATTCTGTAAAACTAGCCATCAGTAACCATCAATAACATTTCTCCTTTTGTCTGCAGTTAGAAACAAAAAAGAAATGCGAAAAAGAGAATCTGTCTAGAAAAACTTCCTGTCAATGAGAAGTTATAATCTAGGGTAAGAATGCAAAAGGGACATGAATGACTTTTCTCTTCCAAGTACTGAGCTTTCCCTGGAGAATCCCAGGCAGCATCCAAGCGGACTGAAACAGTGATGCGCTTGTCCCCTCACCGCGGATGCAAAGTTCAACTGTTCATCCACAGCCACCGAACGCCAAACCGGTTGTGTCCGTATCTCTAGATTCTGCCCCAGTGTTGTTGGCTGAGAGGTGCAAGCAAAACAAGCGCACCCAACAGGTTATCTACTGAGTGGTTAGGGAAACAAGTTACAAAACCTAACAAGGAACACGAGCTCTTCCGTGCCACCCTATAAAGAAAGCACTTCCTGCCACCGGTCCCGCTATTAAAGAATTAAGGCTCCCCACCACTCTCCCGTCGCAACCCTAGGTTCCGCAGCCCAGTTCGTAGGTCATGCACTGGATTCTTCCATTCGGGACTCCCCACCCCCACCCCAAAGTGGGCCAAGTGCATTATCCACATTTGCAATCAAGAAGCCAAGAGCTGAGCTCAACTACAGTCGTGAGCAGGGGAAACCATCACCCTAAAAGTGCAAGGGCACGGAACGGTTGGTGGCAAGACACAGTTCTGAAGAACAAGTCTTGCTCCAGGCACGACTCCCACCACCCCGAGGCGGGCTTGCGAACGCTGGGGTAGGGTGGGGGGCGAGTCTTATCTGCGTTTAAACTGTAAAAGAGGACTTTTCCTTGCTACTCACAGCAGACACGACCCGGCTGCGAGCCGCTCCAGCCCGCGACCCCACCGCCCTTGCGCCCCGATTCCCTCAAGAGTAGCCCAGGTGGTTCCCGAGTCTCCGCCCCCGCGCTTCCCCACCGGCCTCATCCTCTCCGAGGACCCCTGGCTACAGTTATCTGGTTTTAATAAAAACCGAAGTGTTCCCAGGCTAGCGGGCTCGCCTCCGGGGCGGGGGCAGAGGCGGGAGGGCAAGAGAAAAAACGAAAGGCCCGAGGGGACCGACCCGCGCTGCGACCTCCTGGCCCCGCCGTGGTCCTCCCGGCTCACGCGGGTTTTGTTCTCCGAGGAAGCGCGATCGCTCTCGGGCTCTTCCCTGAATCTCCGGCCGCGCGTTCATCTAACCCGGGCGGGTGAACTCGAGCTCAGAGCCCACCCGCCCTGCCTCCCGTAGGCGAGCCGGGTGCGTTCCCGCCGCGCCAGTCAGTGGGCACACTGTCTACCGGCGGCTTCCACCGCTAAACAGGTGAGACAGCATCTCGCAGAAACGGCCGGGGCGCCTGCCGTCGCGCCCTGAGACCCGGGTCCGGCGGGCTCCTTCGCCACGCGGGCGCAGCGCGGGCCGGGCCGGCAGTCGCTCGTGCGCTCCGGGTTAAGAACCCAACAGCGGGGTCGCATC
This sequence comes from Bos indicus x Bos taurus, assembly GCF_003369695.1. Taxonomy (NCBI): domain Eukaryota; kingdom Metazoa; phylum Chordata; class Mammalia; order Artiodactyla; family Bovidae; genus Bos; species Bos indicus x Bos taurus. The sequence continues at coordinate 26,250,258 of NC_040098.1, forward strand.
CCTGGGTCCCGGCTGCGCGCCGGCGCGGGTGTCATGGCCGAGCGGCGGCCAGCCAAAGTTTTCCGGAGCCGCCCGCTTACCTCTTAGGCCGAGCGCAGCGGCGGCTCGGAGAAGCGGCTAGGCGGAGGTGGCGGCGGAGCCCCGGGACCAGCCGAGCCAGGAGGAGGCTGGAGGGAGGTACCGGCCAGCAGGAGCAGCCGCGATGAGAAGAGGAAGGCGCCGGGTATCTACAATCAGAACGTGGGCTGACCGTGACGTCACAATGGCGCGGCCAGCCAATCGCCGTCCGGAGGCCGAATCTAGCGCTATGATGTCATGCGACCCGGGAGCCAATCGTGAAACAATAGAACTTTCGTGATTGTAAATTCCAGAATCCGATGCAGTGGAGAGCAGTGGTCCGGGTTGGTCCCCTCTGGTTCACGTGTCTCTGGACAATTTTATCCGCTTTCTTCCTAATAAGCCTGCGTGGAACGCAGAGCCTGCGCAATAGCACCGGTGAAGTTCCCGATGCCCTGAACTCTGTTTCTCTCAGTGCCAGGCCTGGCAGGGTTGTGTGGCTGCGTTTGGACGGCAGACGCCCACTGTGGTGCTGTCTCCTCGCGGGCTCTGGAAGGGAGCCAGTTCTTGGTTTTAGATGAAAGGGTTAAATGCCTACGGACGTACTAGAGCTAACGAAATAGGGCAGCAACAACAACAAAAAAAGCGCTGGAAACTGGTGCTGCAGCTTAACTCCCTGTTGGTAGATTTACCGTGATTTTTCTTAGGGATTCTGATTTTCCCTTAGTGATCACTGCCAACTCCATTTCTCCTCAAGACTTTTTGTAGGAAATAAGGTGAGGGAGTAAGTGACATCTTTTCAACTAGACAAATACAAGCACATAAGACAAAGTGCTTTGTGTTTGGGGCATGAGTAGATCCTTGCTGTTTTTAATTGATATTTGGATAATTTAAGGCCTTCATCATCCTAGTATCCTATACTTTCTTCATGTCAGGTCTCAGAAATTAAACCTTTCTCCCAGTGCACTCTAATTGTATTTCTGTTACCCAAAGCCCATGGATCCGACATAGCCAACTATTTAATGCAGGCAAATTTATCTTACATACTTTTTATCACGTGCCAGGTGTGTTCCAGGCACTGAGCCATTGCCCATTGCCTTAAGAATTAAGATGTTGAAACTATACACAAATTAGATAATGTAAACATACACAAATAACTAAGATTTTTTAATATCTGATTGCCATCCTACTCCACAAACACTGACTGCAGTTTGCAATATTATGCTTGGTGTAAAAAACTGCAAGAATTCCCTCCCCAAGTAAAATGATACAGTCAGGAGACAGCTACTGTACAGAACGGTAAACTGCTTTGACAGAAGCCAAGATACATAAATTGATGAATCACTTTCTGTCAAGGGGCATGTGAAAAAGCATCTGTCAGAGGCATAGAAGAGTTGAGCAAAGATGAATCCCTTACTCTTCATTCTTCTGCTGGAAGTTCAAGGCCAGAGCTGGTTCAACTCTCTGTCACCCTATCCAAATCTATCTTTCCAGGTTTTAAAATTTTCAAATGTAACTTGCTATTCCAAAAATCCAAGTTTTATACCACACAGAATTGTTTTTATTGTGTTTACCTATCAATAAAATGTTTTAAACCCATACTATCAAAATATCTGTTGTTGATTAGTCGTTCAGTGTCCAACTCTTTGAGACCTCATGAACTGTAGCCTGCGCAGCTCCTCTGTCCATGGAATTCTCCAGGCAAGAATACTGGAGTGGGTTGCCATTTCCTTCTCCAGGGGATCTTCCTGACCTAGGAATCGAACCCAGGACTCCTGTATTGCAGGCAGACACTTTATTATCTGAGCCACCAAATCTGTATTTATTTTTAATTATGGACTTATATGGGCTTCCCAGGTGGTGCTAGTGGTAAAGAATCCACCTGCCAATGCAGGAGACATAAGAGGCCTGAGTTTGATCTGTGAGTTGGAAAGATTCCCTTGGAGGAGGGCATGGCAACCCATTCCAGTATTATTGCCTGGAGAATCCCATGGACAGAGGAGCCTGATGTGCTTACAGTCCATAGGGTCACACCGAGTCAGACACGGCTGGAGAGACTTAGCACGCATGCACATGAACTTATATAACCATTGTCATACATTAAATATTAAATATTTTTTCTCATTTTAAGACAAAAGTAAATATAAAGTTTATTTTATTCCTATCTCCCAAAGGATGTCTTTTCACATGCTCTTGACAGACATGCCTTAGTTACTATCTGTGTATCTTGGTTTCCATTAGGGCATTTTTCACTCTGCATTGTAGCTTCCTGATTGTCACATCTTGTTCAGTCTGTGGGGTGCTTGTTCCTCCACTTTCAAGACCCCTACTTTAGACTGTAAAGTCTATTGGAAGGGAGTTTCCTATGTGTTGAATTTTGATCATTATTTATTCTTAGATATTACTACAGTCCTGATATATAATAAGAGCTTAGTAAATATGTTTTTAATAAGTATGTGAGCTCTTATCCCTGCCTCACCATCATCACACTGGTACTTACTTCCATTTCCTGCTCCTGAACTCCAAAACTCTGTCAGACAGATATGTCCCAAGACTGTTGACTCCTCTCAAACTTAAGCTAGTAAGGTCGTGTTCTCATTCTCTCCCCATCCAAAGACTTAGGGCTCCCAATACATATATAATTCAGGGAGGAACTTCTGCCCTCACCTAACTCATCTTATGCCGTGCAGTGTAAACTGGCTACCATGACTTCAGTATGAGTTACTCCCTCTGGTTGCACCATCACATTCATGGATAAAGTTGTAAGAAATGGCTCTCCAACTTAACTGTGGCTATATTTTTTTTCCCCCAAAATCACAAGAATGGCTAGGACTCCATGCCAGGGTTCAAGAAAAGTATGTTAGTGAGTGTCAGAATCAACTTCCTGGCCAGGTTGGGTCCTACACCCTTTGGTGAAGTCATTCCAAACTTGACAACCAACCCTTCAAAAATGAACCTAAGTAGGTGCCATACAAAGCCCTGTAACTCTTGCTTGGTTCCATAAAGCATCCATGGAGTACCCCCAAAAGGGATTGTTGAATTACCTTCATGTAATAGTTGACTATTTTACTCCTTCTCCTCTTCCTCCTCCTGCTTTTCTCTATTTTTAAAATTCTGGCAACATTTTTCCTTCAGTGATCCCAGACCTCCTCCAACCATACACTTCCATTTGTATCAGAAGGTTGCTTCAGTATTGAGAAATATTGGAAATTTTTTTCTATTATTATAACATCTGAAGTTGAATTAAGAAATATGATTGAAAGTTTCATCAGCATACCATTCTAAGGAGTGTTGTTTGATTTAAAGATGAAATACTATATATGCTGAGAAGGTATTTGCACAACTCAGTGAAACCTGTCCTTTGTAATAAAATATAAGCCCCTGTTTGCCTCTAGACATTTGAATTCTGGTTAAAATATAGGCCACTAAGCTAGTTAACCGGTAGCTCATATGGTAAAGAATCTGCCTGTAATGCAGGAGACCTGGGTTCGATTCCTGGGTTGGGAAGATCCCCCGAAGGAGGACATGGAAACCAACTCCAGTATTCTTGCCTGAAGAATTTCATAAACAGAGGAACTTGGCAGGGACAATCCATGGCATCCCAAACAGTCAGACATGACTGAGTGACTAATATTTTCACTTTCATAAGCTAGTTTATAGCTAAGGTTGACGCTATTCAATCTCTGCCTTTTGTTTTTCTTCCCTGTGATCCTACTTTTTTCTTCTTTTCTAATTTGTGTTTTCTGTTATCTTGTTTGTGGGGTTCCCATTGGCCTGCTTTGTCTTTGCTGGAGAGAGAGATTAAAAGGCAGTTTCCTTTCCTTCTCAGACCTTGGAATTAGTTCCGTGCTTCCACTGTTACTTTGCTGCCACTCCTCTTTATTGCTAGTCAACATGTACCCAGATTTATCTCTATTCCTGTCATCTTGATGGATGTGAGCTACTGGAAGGCACTGCCCATGCCTGGCTACCATGTTGCTACCCAATAACTAGCAGAACCTCTGGCAAATAGCAGATGCTCATAAATATCTGCCGAATGTAAACAATTTGAACCATTTCTGGATTCTCTGGTCTTGTCTTCTCCACTTCATTTTAGAGTATTTAGTACTCTATCTAGGAGCAACTGGATAATGAAAGAAAGGATCTGTGTCCTCATCTCTATCTTTACTTCCCAGGTGATGTTATCACTCACTCCCCCTTTAATGGCTTTGCTGCTACTAACTCTAAAATGTATTTTCTCCAGCCTGGACCTTTCCCCTGAATTCCAGACTTATATTCTTAACTGCCTATTAGTGACTCCTTCTCTTGGTGTCTGTCTAAAAGTTATCTCAAACGGAGAATAATAAAAAAAATGAGCTCTTGATTTTTCCCCAGACTTGCTCCCTCTGGGGTGTTTTCAAAACAAACACCTTAGAATTATGTTTAACTCCTCTCTCTCTTTCACATCTTATCTCCATGCATCAGCAAAATCCTGCCCAGAATAATCTAACCCAGAAATCTCCAAGGCTTGCACCCTGTCTTCACTCTGATCTCTTTAAATGTCCTCTTTTTAGAGAGTTCTCCTTGATCACTCTCTAAATTTGTAACATCTCCCTCTTTGCCTCTCCCGTTCTGGAAGCTTTTACTCTGTTTTTTTTTTTTTTTTCTCCCTAGCACTTATTATCAGACATAGCATAGGTTCACTTTTAATATTTATTTATCCTCATCCCCCCATTAACTTACTGAGAGCACAGACTGTTCTCTTCACCACTGCTTGAAACCTCAGCACTTGGAACACTGCTGGGCACCTGCTAGGACCTCAGGCAACACTTACACTTATTCAGTGAATAAATTGAGAAACAAATGAATAGAAAACTGAAACGCAGATCAGTAAGATATGTTTGTACTAGGTTACCACTTGGCCAAAAATGAAGTCTAAGAGAAAAAAAAATACCAAGTACAATAATTTTTAAAATGACTATTGATGGGTATTATTTTTCTGTTCCCCATTATGAAATTTTTTCCTGCCACCTTTATGAAATGTTAAAAGCTGAAAAGTTAGGGATTTCCCTGGTGGTCCAGTGGTTAAGAATCTGCTTGCCAATGCAGGGGACATGGGTTCAATCTCTGGTCCTGGAAGGTCCCACATGCCGTGGAGCAACTAAGCCTGTGCATGCACCCCAACTATTTAGCCTGTGCTCTAGAGCCCATGAGCCGCAGCTACTGAGGCCCACATGTCAACAGCCAGTGCTCCACAGTAAGAGAAGCCACCGTAATGAGAAGCCTGAGCACCACAGCTAGAGAGTAGCCCCTGGGGCTCGCCACGACTAGAGAAAGTGTGCACTCACCAATGAAAACCCAGCGCAGCCATAAATAAGCAAATAAATAAAATTTTTAAAAATCTGAAAAGTTAACACATTCTATGAGAATACCTAACCTTTTAAAAGAGGACAAAGACTATAACTCTGGTTATGATGAAAAAGGCATACCATTGTCTTAAATTGGTATGAATTTGAGATGTCTTAACTGTGGTGTTGGAGATTCTTGAGAGTCCCTTGGACTGCAAGGAGATCAAACCAGTCAATCCTAAAGGTAATCAGTCCTGAATATTCGTTGGAAGGACTGATGCTGAAGCTGAAGCTCTAATACTTTGTCCACCTGATGAGAAGAACTGACTCATTGGAAAAGAGCCTGATGCTAGGAAAGATTGAAGCCAGGAGAAGAAGGAGACAGTAGAGGATGAGATGGTTGGATGGCATCACTGACTCAATGGACATGAGTTTGAGCAAGCTCTGGGAGTTGGTGATGGACAGGGAAGTCTGGCATGCTGCAGTCCATGGGGTCACAGAGTCAGACATGACTGAGTGACTAAACTGACTGATTGACTGATTCTTCTATAAATGTATCAGTTATCTTGAATATCAAGTATTTTCTCTTGAAATAGAGACTGTTATGATAATCATTTAGCTGATAAGTCAAATTTGGTACCAGTTCTTTTTCTTTTTACTACTCATAAATTTCTAAAACCTTTTCCATTTACACTCTCCTTTTACCCTTTTTTAAAAAATTTTTATTTTATTTTTAAACTTTACAATATTGTATTAGTTTTGCCAAACATCGAAATGAATCCGCCACAGGTATATCCGTGCTCCCCATCCTGAGCCCTCCTCCCTCCTCCCTCCCCATACCATCCCTCTGGGTCGTCCCAGTGCACCAGCCCCAAGTATCCAGTATCGTGCATCAAACCTGGACTGGCGACTCGTTTCATACATGATATTATACATGTTTCAATGCCATTCTCCCAAATCTCCCCACCCTCTCCCTCTCTCACAGAGTCCATAAGACTGATCTATACATCAGTGTCTCTTTTGCTGTCTCGTACACAGGGTTATTGTTACCATCTTTCTAAATTCCATATATATGTGTTAGTATACTGTATTGGTGTTTTTCTTTCTGGCTTACTTCACTCTGTATAATAGGTTCCAGTTTCATCCACCTCATTAGAACTGATTCAAATGTATTCTTTTTAATGGCTGAGTAATACTCCATTGTGTATATGTACTAGGGATGCAAGGATTCTTCAATATCCGCAAATCAATCAATGTAATACATCACATTAACAAATTGAAAAATAAAAGCCATATTATTATCTCAATAGATGCAGAGAAAGCCTTTGACAAAATTTAACATCCATTTATGATAAAAACTCTCCAGAAAGCAGGAAAAGAAGGAACATACCTCAACATAATAAAAGCTATATATGACAAACCCACGGCAAACATTATCCTCAATGGTGAAAAATTGAAAGCATTTCCTCTAAAGTCAGGAACAAGACAAGGGTGCCCACATTCACCATTACTATTCAACATAGTTTTGTAAGTTTTGGCCACAGCAATCAGAGCAGAAAAAGAAATAAAAGGAATCCAAATTGGAAAAGAAGAAGTAAAACTCTCACTATTTGCAGATGACATGATCCTCTACATAGAAAGCCCTAAAGACTCCTTTTACCCTTTCAGCACCATAATGAGATGAGAAAATCGGGCCACAGAAGAGTTAAGTGACATACCCAAGATTGCAAAGTCAGTTAGTGCAGAATTAAGATTGAATTCAGGTCTCAGTCCTCAACATCTTTACAAGCTGAGCTATGCTAAAGACACGATCTTGTATCAGGAAAGCTTCTCAAAAGCTTCTCTTTTACTTTTCTGGTTATCGAAAGAGAAATTTCTTAATTGATATATTTTATTCTACAACATATGAAAGAGCTAAAGAATTCTAGAAAGTAGACAAAAGCAGATGATAACCACACTTCTAGCTAAAAACCATGTGCAACTGGCAAAGAGCAGTGATGTGGTTTTGTTGTTAAGAGCATGTTTGTGTGGACTATGTCCTACTTGAGCAGTGGGTTCTAGAAGTGTTTTAGATGGCTTGGGTGCTGGTGATATAGTATAGTATATGCTTTGGTCTAATTCTGACATTTATAAAACAAGTTTCCCAAACATTAGCTATAATTGGTTTAATTGTTCTAGGTTATGCAATGTATTAGTTTTATGCATAACATGTCATAAAATTTATTCCTTTGTGTACCTGCAGAGCTAGATGTGTTCTTAACATGTCAAAAACTGGCAATGCCATTTCATTTCACAATCTCGAATTTTCTTGAGAGTGAATGTGGCATCTTAAGTATATGTTGCTGTGTAGTTATGTCTGCAAACTATTGCTTGGCATCTGGTGTTGAAGCATATTTTTTTTTAAAATTTCATATATTCCTTAATGTCAGATTTACTCAGTCAATTCTCTTTCAGGTTTAATGGTTTTGTAGTATTGTCTTCTGATCTGAATGTTTAAAAGATCCATTGACTTGCATCAGATGTATTTCAGTAGAATGAATACATTCTATTGTCAGATTGATACCCTATAGACTTAAAGTTATTTAAAGTCTAGAAAATTAGAAGTGCAATAATATTTTGTTATTTATGTATTTTGCTGATCAGTAAGATTAATTTCTACATAGTCTTAATCTGTATCTAATCTTTTCATTTTTCTCTGCACCTTCCTGCACCCTTTTTACTTTCTGATGTGACCTAGAACAAAATGTTTCTTTCCTATTCTCCCTGTAATCAGAACATTCTGTACAGGCCTTTGTTTTATCACTTATAATGTTAATATTGTAATCATTTGCTTATACTTCTCTTCCTTAACTTAAGGCCATAAGATGTGTCATTTATCTTTGTTCCTCTAGCATTATGCTATGCCAGATACATAGTAGATATTCAATGTTTACTGAACAAGATTTCCAAAGACTGTTTACTTTCTTCATGATAAAGACGTCAAATAAAACATAGTAGGCTGTTTCAGGCTATGCATGAGAGACTTTGGGAGGCCCAAGTTTATTTCAGCAGTTTAATATTCTGTCATAATGTAGTAGGCAGCTTCTGAAAGTGCCTCCAGTAATCTCTGGCACCTGCTATTCATGTCTATGGGCTAGATCTAGTAACTTGCTCCTAACAGAAAGACCTAGTAACTTGCTCTTAACAGAAAGAACATGGCAAAAATGATGGAATGACATTTCCAAGATTAGATAGGAAAAAAGTGACCTCTGGGATTTCCACAGCTGTCTGGTGGCTAAGACTCCAAGCTCCCAGTGCAGGGGGTCAGGGTTTGATCCCCGGTCAGGGAACTAAATCCCACATGCCACAACTAAGACCTTGCATGCCAAAACCAAATGATTCCATATGCTGCAAGGAAGATCGAAGCTCCTGTGGGCCAAAACTTTGATCCAGCACGGCCAAATAAATAAATATAGCTTCCTGACTTGCAGGCTTTGTTGAAACAAGTACCATGCTGGAAATGCTCACATAACAAGAAACTAAGGGTCGCCTCTAGCCAACAGACAACTAGGAACTCAAATCCTCGATGTGACAGTCTACAAGGAACAGAATCCTGACACCAACCACTTGGGTGAGCTTGAAAGTGGATCCTTACCCACTGAAGCCTTGAGATGATTACAGACCCTGAGGGCATCTTTTATCCTGATTGTGGGCATCTTGGGTATAGTCTGTGAAAAGCCCTGGAGCACAGAACCCACCTAAGTAAGCAACACACTGATTTCTTAAAAATGTTAAAATGTGAGACCACTGGCAGTCCAGTGGTTGGGACTTGGCACTTTCACTGCCATATTGTTGTTTTTATTCAAATGCTAAGTCATGTCCAACTCTTTGTGACCCCATGAACTGCAGTACGCCAGGCTTCCCTGTCCTTCTCTATTGTCCAGAGTTTGCTCAAGCTTATATCCACTGAATGGGTGATGCTATCCAGCAATTGCATCCTCTGTCACCCCCTTTTCCTCTTTTCCTCACTGCTCTGGTCTGGGTTCAATCCCTGGTTGGGGAACTAAGATCCCTCAAGCCAAGTGGCTTGACAGAAAAGAAAAAAAAAAAAAAAAAAAACACAAAAAACTGTTGTTTCAAACCACTGTTTTGAGATAATTGTTACAAAGCAGTAGGTATGCAGCCTATGGTGGTGCTAGTTGTAAAGAGTCTGCCTGCCAATGCAGCAGACATGAGACGCAGGTAGGGAAGATCCCCTGGAGGAGGGTATGGCAACCCACCCCACTATTCATGCCTGGAGAATCCCCGTGGAGAGAGAAGTCTGGCGGGCTACAGTCCATGGGCTTGCAAAAGAGTCAGACACGACTGAAGCAACTGAGCACGTACATGTGAAGATAACATCAGTAGTTTGCTTTTAAAAACAGAAATCAGAGACAGAAGAATTGAAATAAAATCTATTTACTTTACTTGTCAGAACAATCTAGGTATGCCTAGTATTTTAATAACTAGGTCAATATTCCAGCTGCAAAAGCTTGCCTTTCCCATTATGGTTTTCTGTTATTACACAAAACAATTTTACACATATGGGGAGAGGCTGCCACATTTGAAAAGGAGGAGATAGAGATCAAGACAGGTCATCCTGGAACCAAATTAAACTGCTACTGCATTGAACGAGGGCTTACTGGAAAGAGACCCTCATTTTCATTCTGACATCAATAAACATTTTTTCAAATCAGGGGGTTAGTCAAGTGCCTCCAATTTTTATTTATTACTTTGAATTAGTTTTTATTCCAATACCAAAGAAAGGCAATGCCAAGGAATGTTCAAACTACAGTGCAATTGCGCTCATTTCACATGCTAGCAAGATAATGTTCAAAATCCATCAAGTTAGGGTTCAACTGTACCTGAACTGAGAACTTCTAGATGTACTAGTTGGATTTACAAAAGGCAGAGGAACAAGAGGTCAAATTGCCAACATCTGTTGGATCATAGAAAAAGCAAGGGAATTCCCAAAAAACCCCAACTACTTCTGCCTCATTGACTCCGCTAAAGCCTTTGACTGTGTGGATCACAACAAATCATGGAAAATTCTTATGGGATGGGAATACTAGACCACCATACAAGATCAAGAAGCAACAGTTAGAACCAGACATGGAACAAGGGACTGGTTCAAAATTGGGAAAGGAATATGTCAAGGCTGTATATTGTCACCCTGCTTATTTAACTTATATGCAGAGTACATCATGTGACATGCTGGGCTGGATGACTCACAAGATGGAATCAAGATTGCTGGGAGAAATAGCAACAACCTCAGATATGCAGACGATACCACTCTAATGACAGAAAGCAAAGAGAGACAAAAGAATCTATTGATGAAAGTGAAACAGGAGAGTGAAAAAGCTGGCTTAAAACTCAGCATTAAAAAAACTAAGATCATGGCATCCAGTCCCATCACTTCGTGGCAAATAGTTGGGGAAAATGTGGAAATATTGACAGGTTTTATTTTCTTGAGCTCCAAAATCACTGCAGATGGGGACTGCAGCCATGAAATTAAAAGACACTTGCTCCTTGGAAGAAAAACTATGAGAAACCTAGACAGCATATTAAAAAGCAGAGACATCATCTTGCTGACAAAGGTCCTTATAGTCAAAGCTATGGTTTTTCCAGCAGTCATGCACAGATGTGAGAGCTGGACCATAAAGAAAGCTGAGTGCCAAAGAATTGGTGCATTCAAATTGTGGTGCTGGAGAAGACTCTTGAGAGTCCCTTGGACAGCAAGGATATCAAACCAGTCAATCCTAAAGGAATCAATCCCGAATATCCACTGGAAGGACTGATGCTGAAGCTGAAATTCCAATACTTTGGCCACCAGATGCGAAGAGTCAACTCACTGGGAAAGACCTTGATGCTGGGAAAGACTGAGGACAAGAGGAGAAGGGATCGGCAGAGAAGGAGATGCTTGGATGGCATCACCGACTCAGTGGACATGAGTTTGAGCAAATTCCAGGAGACACTGAAGGATAGGGAAGCCTGGTGAGGTGCAGTTCATGGGGTTGCAGAGTCAGATATGACTTGGCCATTGAGCAACAAAAACTTTGAATTGAGGCATTACAGGTTACTATTAAAACACAAAAACAAACACAAACATTATATGGTAAGAATAATGCATTGAAGTCATGTGTATGGGGTAATGGAGCAGCTGACAACATGGGATTCTGTCAGTGTGTTTCTGAAGAGTCGGCAGTGCACAGCAGACCAGTATCCAACAAAACCAGCTACACAAGGGCTTGAGGAGCGGCAGCCGCGGGTGTGATGGTGCATGATCTCAAGTTTTCAATCTGAGACCCCCCCCCCAAAAAAGAATAATGCATTGTACTTTCATTCACTAATGAGTGTACCCATTTAGTTTACTGGATCAGTCAATTAAGAAGTAACTAAGCTCTGAAAGCTGAAAGCCTGGAAAGTTGGGTTGTGGTTAAATAAATCAGGAAAAATTCCCATAGACTAGGGATTAGGGGGTGCTATAATGAATGTATAGCACAAGTAGGAAAGAACAAAATGAATATTCAAGGTACATTCATGAATAGCCTGTTCACTTTTTAAATTAACTGGGGCATTTGTCAGGGTATCTGAAAGTCAGTGGATACTAAGTTGATATTTACTGATTGTTTTCAGGGGACATGGTGTGTGCCAAAAATTGAGATAATAAAACTACAATACTTGGTTAAAAATAAAAGGTGATGTACCTTAAGAACTGCATAAAAAGGTGCCACAGAAATTCAGATTTGGAGAGAATGAGAAAAGGGTCTTGAGGCAGCAGAGCCTTTGCAAAGGCTATAGTTAAGAGACTGCCCATCTCCCCTTTTCCCGTCTCAACTTATAAGTCCCTTTTTCAGATAGATCTCTCCTATTACCCCGGCTAAAATCAGTCCCGCCTCAGGAGTCGCTGTTCCCTCGGCCACTAGTTTACACTCAGTTCACAGCACTTCACACAACCTGCGATTGTTTTGCTTGCTAATTTTATCCCTACCTTCCCAATTAGCCTTTAAACCTCGGGATGGCAGAAACAAGTCCGCCTTGTTCACTGGGGTGTGCCGGGCATAAAGTGTGTGCTCATTAGACACTTGCTGGATGACCCAGTGTAAAATGTGAAGTCAAAACAGGGTGCTGGTGGAGGGATGGAAAAACGCTGCGTGTCAGGACGTGGACTCCTAACGTAGCTCTTACTCCGAAGAGCTCCGTCCGAGCCATCTTTACACAACGTGCTCCGAGCCTCCAGGAGGGATCCTCGGGGGTGGACAGGCGCTGTGTAGCCAAAGAGGGCGGGCGCGGCTTTTCCTCCGCTACTCCAATATCCCGCCCCCCAGTCTGGACCGCACCCCCTCCCGATCCTCCATCACTTCCGGGCCCCCACACCCTCTCCGGGCCCGGGGACCAGAGCACGTCCCGGACCCCTCCTCCACTCGCAGGGCGTGGGGACTGTTAACTGCCCGCAACGGCGCAGGGCGGTGCCGCCCCCGCCCGGCGCCCTCCGCCCTCCGCATCCCCCGCCCAGCTCCGCCGCCACGGTCACCCCATTCATCCAGCGGCCGTGCCCGCCAATCACCGCGCACCCATGGCGCCACATCTGGCGATGGGGCGGGGCCGCGCCCAGCGCGCGCTCTCGTCCTCTCCCTGCCGGGGCTCGTGCAGGCCGGGGTCATTCCCCGGCAGTGACCAGCCTCCGCCCCTCGGTGACCCTGCGGGGACTTGGGTGGGGGTGAGGAGGCGGAGAGCTGCGCTGCTTGGAAGGCGGAGTCTTGGGTTCTGAGGGTAGTTAGGGCCTCGGAGGAAGAATGGAAAGTGGTCCTGATCTCGCAGCAGCCAGCCCCTCAAGAGAAACCCTTCTTAGGAGTTGAACATGGACATCCTGGATGAAAGCCAGGAATCCTAGCCTCTGGACCGCCAGGGCTGGAGGCTAGAAACAGTGGTTCTGGCTCTCTCCTGGCCTCCTCGTCCCCCCACCCCGCACCCCCCACAAAGCAAAAAATGTTTCAAAGAGGCAAACACTGTAGACACAGGTACAAAGTTTATTATTAGGGACACAGTGCAACATATGGGAGAGCACACAGACAAGCAGTTTATTTATTTAAGTCAGAAGCAAGACAGAAATACATACTCCGAGAAAAAGGGAATGGGCATCCTCTCTGGTGAGGAGGAGCATAGTAAAGAGATGATTTTCTTTCTTTTTTTTTTAAAGGATTTCATTTTCCCAGTTAGACATTGGAAATTTTTTTTTTTTTTTTACTGAGACACATGGTTTGCAAGATCTTAGTCCCTGTCCAGGGATGGAACACATGCCCCGTGCAGTGGGAGCTCAGAGTCTTAACTAGTGGATCTTTAGGGTAGTCCCATAAAGAGGTCGGAGAAGGCAATGGCACCCCACTCCAGTACTCTTGCCTGGAAGATCCCATGGATGGAGGAGCCTGGTGGGCTGCAGTCCATGGGGTCGCTAAGATTCAGATACGACTGAGCGTCTTCACTTTCACTTTTCACTTTCATGTATTGGAGAAGGAAATGGCAACCCACTCCAGTGTTCTTGCCTGGAGAATCCCAGGGATGGGGGAGCCTGGTGGGCTGCCACCTATGGGGTCACACAGAGTCGGACATGACTGAAGCGACTTAGCAGCAGCAGCAGCAGCAGCTTAAAGAGGTGGTTTAAATTCCTTATATAGTATAATCCTTCTGGGTCTTAGTTTATCTTTGACCAATTATTTCTTTTTCACACATGACCAGTCCTAGGACACTTGCCAACATGAGTGTGAATCTTTTTGCTAAGATGGATCCCACTACAGAAGCCTGGGAAGGTATGTCCACCATTATTATGGGGTGGTGTCCTCTCCCATTTTGATCCCCAAGGAGCTTTCCTGTGGATGTATGCATAAGGAAGTTTTCCTTGACCTCAGGAGTGGTAATCTTATCTCTTTACTTCAGCAGAGCTCGGCTTCTGCCACTCTCTTTGTTCTTGGAGTATCTGGGTGAGAACAAAGTTTGTTTTACTCCACTTGACTGAATACCAGCTGTCCGACCCAGGATCCCATTTGTTTCCTACTTCAGTCCTGACTGCAGTGGTCCCATGCCCCTTGGACACAGAGAACCCTGAGGAGCATCCAGACTAGCACAGAGGATGCTCCCAGTCCTGAGACGGGCCATTGGGTGGAATTGCGTGGAGCGGAAGAAAACGGGAAGATGAATGAACAATAAAACGTGTTTTTGGGCAGCTCATCCCAAGTGTGATGCTAGGGAAGGGGTGGAGGAGAAGCCTGAAGTTCTTAGGCATCTTTCACAGTCATCTTTTATAACCCAGGAATTAGCCTGCATCGTAGACTTTGCTAATGCTTGTCCAGGCTGCTGAAAGTGGGGGTAAAACAAAAGGCTGCTTCTGTTCAGGTAAAGTTACATTTATTTTTGTATCTTCAAAAACTGATGATGTTGACAATATCTCTCCTAGTATGTTTCATAAATGGGCTTTTGTTTTTCTTCTGAACTATCTACCGTAATGTCTTATTCACCATTAGGTGAAGAATTAGGAAGAAACGCAGTGGCTTTTCTGTTGGTGGCAAAGGTCACTCTCTCCTCCCTCCCCCTCTCTCCTCCCTCTCACCCAAAACCTTAAGGCACAGAAAGCAGTTTGACCACGAATGCCACTAGATATTTTCACTTCTCACCTAATGCCCCTAACCAGTCTGTTGTGATAGATATTATCACCTATTTAGACATCAGAACAGGCTCAGATATTAATCTGGCTAAAGTCAGTTTGTACGTCACAAAGTCTGGCCCTTTCCCACTCTTCTTCACCCCCAGATGATGGAATCCATAATAAATGGAGGGTAGAAAGGAATCTAATGCTTTTGGCATTCTTAGCTAAGGTTGGCACATCTAGCCCAGTGCCAGCGCTTCTTAGAGTTGGGTTTTCATTGCTTGCAAACTCTGTGAAGTACAGTTTCTGTGTCAGAACTTTGAAAGGTAGAAGGAGAGTTCCTTGAAGCTCTGAAATACTAGGTCACATGTGAGCTGATGCCTTTTATGATCCTAGCCTGACGTGAAACAAAATCCCTTTTCGTAATTAGGTATTGCCAGGCTGGATATGGGAGGACTGCCCAGACCTTGCTCAGGAACTTCAGTCTTTGTGGCAACCAGAGTACAGAAAAGTTGGATCAAAGAGTTAATTAGGTCACAGAATGCTTTTTGGAGAAAGTAGCAAACTATGATTCGATTTTAACTTAACACACACACAAAGTATATTTAGAACAATGTGGGTATGTGAATCTTACTTTTTCAGCTATAAATTTTATGAAATCTAAACAGAGATCAATTTTTTGTTGAAAATTTTGTCTTCTGAATTGGGAAGTACGATAAATACCCTGGATTTTGAAAACCCCCACACACAAAAATACTGTAAAGTATCTCCTTTTTTCCTATTGATTACATTTTGAAATTGTAACATTTTGGATATAGTAGGTTAAGTAAAATATATTTTAAAAATTGGTTTCACTAATTCTAGAATATGCCTAAAGAATTGAAAATGGGACCCAGACAGATACTTGTATATCAATGTTCCTAGCAGCATTATTCATAATAACCAAAAGATGGTCACACCCAAATTTCCATCAACAGATGACTCAATAACCAAAATATGATGTATGTAATGAAGTATTGTTCAGCCTCAAAGAGGCATAACGTTCTGACACGTGGTACTATAGAGATGAACCTTGAAAACATGCTAAGTGAAACAAGCCAGCCACAAAGGGAAAAATATTATATGATTTCATTCACATAAGTAGTCAAATTTATAGAGACATAAAGTAGAATAGAGATTGTAGGGGTCTAGGGAAGAGGGAGATGGGAGTTAGTATTTAATGAGTACAGAATTTCTGTTTGGGATGATGAAAATGTTCTGGAAATGGATAGCGATGATGGTTGCACAACATTGTGTACTTTAATGCCACTGAACTGTACATTTAAAAGTGGTCAAAACGTGAATTTTGTGTATACTTTACCACAATGCAGTTTGAAAAATTGATTTTACTTTTTCCTTTGAAAAAATGTGGCTTCCAAAACAATTATCTGCCAATTACAATTTAATTTGAAAACACACACACGCACAGAATATGACTTCTAGAAAATTTAAAATTATATAAGTGGCTTTCTCCTTATGTTCTATTAGATGGCAGTAGGTGAAACAATTGGGAACCCTGGGGGAGGATGAGTAAATTTCTGTGATGAGGGGTTCACTAATGTCCATGACACCAGGAAGTCTGTTTTACAAGGAGGGCAGGAGGGTAGCAGATAGTGATGAACCCAAGGATTTAGAATTTGGTGGAATATGCTATGTATAAAAAGGCATATGAGGAAAAGCCTGGGTCGAAGGAGAGCATGCACAGTAAGATTTAATGTAGGTGGGGCTTCCTCTGTGGCTGCAGTGAGAACCTTCTACAGATAGTATTTCCTTTACTGTAACAGGATAAGTTGACAGTAAGCCCAGTGTAATGTTCCTTAACTGTTATGGGATCAAATGAGTACCTAGGGTGAAAGAGCTTTCTAATCTGAGGCAAGAGGCTCAAGTGAGGTGAGAGGTATAGGTGAGGCACAATTAATGTTAATCACAAGCATGAGCTTCTTTTTCACTGTGATCATAGCGATGCTTTCTATCTGTTCTGGCTTCTGAAGAGAAGCTTAAGCTTTGGGGTTATTTATACCAGTGCCACATGTTTGATCTTTTATACAAAACTGTGAGAAGGTTCACTTGTTATGACTCCTTGGTACTTCAACTGTAGAAACCCACTTTTCCAAACTTCTCTGGTGGTCCAGTGGTTCAGCCTACATGATTCCACTGCAGGAGTCACAGATTCGATCCCTGGTTGGTGAATTAACATCAAGCTTTCTGAGTGGCATGGTCAAAATAAAAAGAGAAAAGAAACCCACTGTTCAAAACATTGCACTGTTTTAAGTTTAAGAATGTTCTTGGAGAATGACTGTCTTCATGTGTCCAACATTGTCCTATTTGTGAGGTTTTCAACCACCCAGAAGCTGGGCAAGTAAGGACCCAAACACAGAATGTGCACTAGGCCTGAGGACAAATGGTATGGGAGAAGATGGAGAGACACCAGTTAAGACAAATTCCACTGTTGGGCATTGCTGACACTCGGAAGCCAGTGTGAGAGCCAAGGCCCAGAACTGATGCGGGGCTGATCTTGTGGGTTCTCAGGGATTTAAGCCTGACCCCAGCACGTGCTTTTGAACTGTGGTGTTGGATAGGGCTCCCGAAAGTCCCTTGGACTGCAAGGAGATCCAACCAGTCCATCCTGAAGGAAATCAGTCCTGATATTCACTGGAAGGACTGATGCTGAAGGTGAAGCTCCAATATTTTGCCACCTGATTCGAAGATCCAACTCATTGGAAAAGACCCTGATGCTGGGAAAGATTGAAGGCAGGAGGAGAAGGGGATGACAGAGGATGTGGTGGTTGGATGGCATCACTGACTCATTGGACATGAGTTTGAGCAAGCTTTGGGAGATGGTGAAGAACAGGGAAGCCTGGTGTTCTGTAGTCCGTGGGGTCGCAGACAGTCGGACAGGACTGAGCGACTGAACAACAACAACCAGCACATCCTTACAGCCTTCCACACACTTTAGGAAACAGTCCAAGTCTTTGAGCTTGCCCCAGATTAAGGATGGCCATCACTTGGGCTGGACACCAAGTCCAGCCTGTGCAGAATGATGTAGGCATCTACAGAAGTAAAATTTCATCTGAGTTGGGCTGAAACTGACTCTAACCCTGGGAATATGGGGGGGAAAACCCAAGTTCACAGAAGAAAAATCTCTACATCTAGAATATGAATTCAATACTCTACAAAAAAAATGCAGGGATATTCTCTGTGCAAATGAAATCAGATGCATAGTATATGCTAAACTGTACCAAATAAGTTTTTATCCTCTCAATTTATATTTATTGCTGTTTTTATTTTTTAATATAAATTTATTTAATTGGAGGCTAATTACTTTACAATATTGTATTGGTTTTGCCATACATTAACGTGAATCCGCCACTATTGCTGTTTTTAGATTAGTGTAGCTTAGTTCTTTTTAAAGATCTCTGTACGGTCTAAGATTTTATCCTTACCTGACTATTTTAGTAATTATCAAAATTCAGTACCTGGACCAACATTTACAGCGTTGTTTTGTTGCTGGTATGGAGGGGGTGGGTAAGGAGTATATTTTTAATACTACCCAAATTCTCACATCCTAATCTCAATGAAAATTGTGTCTTTGATGGGACTTACCCTTAACTTCTATTGTAATGGCCAGATCATGGCTAGGACTTTGCATTATGTTTTTAGATATCACAAGTCCTTGAGTTACTAATGTGAATTATTCCTGTTTGTTAGTTTTGAAAAGAAAGCTATTTCTGTCCATTATTTAAGACATTCCATGGCTGGTGACTCAGACGGTAAAGAATCTGCTTGCAACGCAGGAGACGGGGTTTCAATCCCTGGGTGAGGAAGATCCCCTGGAGAAGGGAGTGGCTACCCACTCCACTATTCTTGCCTGGACAGAGGATTCCGTGGACAGAGGAGCCTGGTGAGCTGCAGTCCATGGGATCAGAAAGAGTCAAACACACTGAGCGACTAACCCTTTTACTTCCATGGCTATGTTTGCTCTTGACCATGTGGGAATTAGAGGTAGTTATCTGAAAATAGAGAAGTGTCAACTTTGGCTGGAGTCTCTTAAGTAACAATTGGTTTAATTTAACTTGATAATGATTCTAGCATCCATCACCTCCCACTTCAATGGAAGATGTGAGCATTACAGGGAAACGACGAGGCATGGGGAACAAGCATTCCTATTAAATGCTTCTATTGTCTGAGATTAACTTTACAGATATGGCGCCAAACAGGAGACTATGAAAAATCACTATTATATAAATCAGCAAGTTTCTTGACTCATTTCTTCTTATCTGTAATGCCAGAGAAGACATTTCAACAAGAGATGCTAAGGGACTATGGAATAATCTAAACCTTTTATTCTAGTAATAACTACGTCATATAAATGTCAAGGTTCCTTAGCTTTTTAAGTGGCTCTGGGAAAGCTCTAGTGATATTATATGTAATGTGATTACAGTGTCTTCACACTAAACTGTCCTGGTGTGAACATTTCTGGGTTCTAAACTTGTGGTAGTAGTTACTGTAGTGATTGATTTTTATGAGCAAAATTAATGGTTATAGTTTTGTATTGTTTCTTGTGTCTTTGTCTCTTGATAAGAAGCCATCTTCCTAAAATCATGTGAATATTTACATAACAGTGTTAATTAGAACTTTAATAGGAAGGGCAGAAACCATTGTTTGTGGCTGTTTCTGTTTCCTAAAGTGTTCATAAATTCCCAAATCCACATCTGTTTTAATGAATACAGATTTTAAAATCAGCTAAGCAGGGCTTCCCTGGTGGCTTAGTGGTAAAGAATCCACGGGCCAAAGCAGGAGACACGGGTTTGATCCCTGATCTAGGAAGATCCCACAAACCTCGAAGCAGCTAAACCTGGGCACCACAATGAAGAGTAGCCCACACAGCAATGAAGACACAGCCAAAAATGGATAAATGAATAAATAAATAAAATTATTAAAAACGTCTAAAAATCAGCTAAGCAACATTATAGCCCTCAATATAAAAGGAAGACAATGATTCGCTCTCAATATTATAGATTAACAAATCAAACTGTCCTTTTATATTGATCTTGTACCTTTTGTGTCATCCTGCTTATTCAACTTATATGCAGAGTACATCATGTGACATACTGGGCTGGATGAAGCATAAGCTGGAATCAAGACTGCTGGGAGAAATATCAATAACCTCAGGTATGAAGATGACACCACCCTTATGGCAGAAAGCAAAGAAGAACTAAAGAGCCTCTTGATGAAAGTGAAAGAGGACAGTGAAAAAGATGGCTTAAAATTCAACATTCAGAAAACCAAGATCATAGTCTCCGGTCCAATCACTTTATGGCAAATAGATGGGGAAACAATGGAAACAGTGACAGACTTTATTTTCTTGGGGTCCAAAATCACTGCAGATGGTGACTGTAGCCATGAAAGTAAAAGGCGCTTTCTCCTTGGAAGAAAAGTCATGACCAACCTAGACAGCATATTAAAAAGCAGAGACATTACTTTGCCAACAAAGGTCCATCTAGTCAAGGCTATGGCTTTTCCAGTGGTCATGTATGGATGTGAAAACTGGACTGTGAAGAAAGCTGAGAGCCGAAGAATTGATGCTTTTGAGCTGTAGTGTTGGAGAAGACTCTTGAGAGTCCCTTGGACTGCAAGGAGATCCAACCAGTCTATCCTAAAGGAAATCAGTCCTGTATATTCATTGGAAGGAATGATGCTAAAGCTGAAACTCCAATACTTTGGCCACTTGATGTGAAGAACTGAGTCACTAGAAAAAGACCCTGATGCTGGGAAAGATTGAAGGCAGGAGGAGAAGGGGCTGACAGAGGATGAGATGGTTGGATGGCATCACTACCTCAATGGATATGAGTTTGAGTAAGCTCTGGGAATTGGTGATGGACAGGGAAGCCTGACATGCTGCAGTCCAGGGGCTTGCACAGAGTCAGACACAACCGAGCGACTGAACTAACTGAATGTTTCTTTTCAATTTGAACATGCATCTTTTACACAGTTGTGCAATTTTAGTTCCACCTTTTTGTTTTTTTGGCCTTACCACGTGGCATGTGGGATCCTAGTTCCCTGACTAAGGAGTGAACTTGTGCCCCTGCAGTAGAAGCTCTGAGGCCTAACCACTAGACCGCCAGGGATTTCCCTGGCTCTACTTTTTTTAACCTTCTAGTTAACAGTAATGTTTTTCCATTGCTACATTATCTTTTTATAAAATGTCTGTTAAATGACTGCACCACAGCCATTGCCTAGCCATTGGTGCTCAGTGCAAATGTCCAGGCATTGAACCAAACCTATTGAATTCAAAATACAGCTCACCCTTGAACAGGAAGGGAGTCAGGCATACCGATGCCCCAAAGTCCAAAATCCAAACCTAACTTTACAGTGGGCCCTCTGTAACCCAGCTTCTTCTGCATCCTTGGATTCAATCAACCTCAGATCGGTAGTACTGTGGTATTGACTATTGAAAAAAATCTGCCTTTAAGTGGACCCAGTTTGAACTGCCTTTAGCAGTTCAAACCTGTGTTGTTTGAGGGCCAACTGCCCTGGGAGTTGAGAACCCAGTTTTGCTTTACCAAAGGCACTCACGGAGTTTGGGGATCAGGGAAGGAAATAGACACAAAGGCCTGCCCTTCCAGAGTCAAAATGCATCCGCACCTTTTCTCTTTCTAGGAGTTTGACACCCCTATGGAGTATGCCCCAGGCCTGATGTTAAGTGTCTTTCTAGCTTTAGTCCTGTCCCCTTACTGTGAAAGAAATGTGTGACCTCTAATAGCTAAAGAAGTTTGATATGGCCCTTCTACCTCTTTCTGTTAAACTTGAATCTGCAGAAATCTGAGCTTCAGAAGAAGTTTTGGAATTTTAGGGAACTAATTCGGCAACAAAGAGTGAAAAAAAGTGTGCAAAATTTTGACAGCAGGTCACGGAGTCATGTGGCCAGAATGAGGCTCATGGAGCTGAAAGCTGCACATTTAGGCCTGGTTTGAGATCAGAGCAGAGGGTTTCGGGAGAGGCCATTTAAGTTTTGGGTAACTGAGAGTTTTTTGAGGTTTTTGAGGAGGAAAAATAGGATTCTACCTGGATTAAGAAGTTACTTTGGCAGTGGTGAGAAGGAATCACCAGACGGGAAGAAGATGAATCAGAGGGTGTTTACACAGAATTTGTAATGAAATTATGGACCCATAGCTAGTGGGTCCATTCACCCAGAATGACGTGGCTGCAGAAGGACAGAACTTGTGAAAGTGATGCGCATCTGGGAAATGTCTGGTAGCATTCATTATCTAAAATTCAGGGCGGGGACTTCCCTGGTGGTCTAGTGGTAAAGACTCTGTGCTCCCGATGCAGGGGACACATGTTTGATTTCTGGTTGGGGGACTAAGATCCTGCATGCTGCTTGGCACAGCCAAAAAAAAAAAAAAAAATTCAGGGCAATAAGCAGGCTTTTGACAGATGTGAAGAACATAATGAATGCAATTTTGGATATTTTGTACCAGTTATCTAGGACAGCACAACTCATCATTTATGCCAAGTAATTATATTCAATTCAGCTCAACATGTATTTCCAGAGGTCCTACCACTTGTTACGTGTTAGAGATCATACAAAGATGAATAAGACAAATCTTGCCTTTAATAGCTTTCACGCTGATGAAGAGAATAAATACAAGCAATGATAAAAGGTGAAATACAATATTTTGTAACAGAGGTACAGGAGCCATCCAGACCTGAAGAAGGAAAAGACTGTAGTCCTTTGGGGGTGAGACCAAATGGTTAGAATAGGATAGGCTAGGAAAATATTTTTTTTAATTAAAAAATGTTTGTTTCTTAAATACCAAAAATATCTATTGAAATCATCAAATTCAGAGACATCTAGTAAGTGTTAACTCAATGTGCACCCAAGTATAATGAATATACTACCAAAATCTTAGTGAATTTATTCCTAGGGAATGACATGAGATGTGTAGGTGAAAATACATGCCTAAAAACAGTGAAGAAAAAGATTGGCAAAGATTATTTGGAATATTTGGACATACTGTAGACTATATATGAAATTCCTAGGTGGTTCAATGGTAAAGAACCTGCCTGACAATGCAGGAGATGTGGGAGACTCAGATTTGATCCCTGGGTCAGAAAGATCCCCTGGGAGGAGGGCATGGCAACCCACTCTAGTATTCTTGTCTGGAGAATCCCAGGGACAGAGGAGCCTGGTGGGCTGCCGTCTATGGGGTCGCACAGAGTCGGACATGTCTGACGCAACTTAGCAGCAGCAGCATTTCTGCTTCTGAATGATCTAAAATAACCAAGTCAGTAGGTTTTATCTGGCGCAATCAGTTCCCAGGCAACTTGCCAGTTGAGGTCAGCTTCCCTCTCTCTTTTTTCCCCTTGACTTTACTGCTGGGCATGTGGGGTCTTAGTTCCTGGATCAGGGATCACACCCAAAACATGGAGTCTTAACCACTGAACCTCCAGGAAGTCCCAAGGGCAGCTTCTGTGAATGCTACAGTAAATAATGGGAGCACTTTCACAAATGTCTTTTGCAACTCCTTGATTTTTAGTACTGTCTTTTTTAGTTTATTGATAAAAACGAATATGCATTTTATTCCAAACTGTCAGTGGTAAGTTCTCTGATAAGTGGAACATGAGAGCCAGGCTGTGCAGCAAACTGGTCAGTGTCCATCTCCTCCCATGCGCAAATCTTCCTTTCTTTCCCCCTGGAAAGAAGTTCATGCCTGGTGGACTCTGGTGCAATTACAACTAGTGCGTGTTTGTAATTGTAAATGAAAAAATTTTTCATTTTTCCTTAGAATATCCAATCATTGCCCCAGAGGAGGAAAATACTCCCCCAGCATCAAGTATTACACCAGCTCCTGCTCATTCTGACCACAAACGTATGTTTTCAACCACACGCCTTCTTCTCTTCTCATTCTTTTTTGCAGTTTCCCCTTTTCTTTGCATAGTAACTAGCTGCTTCCTGTCTCCCAGCTGGGCAGTATATATATATTTTTTTCATAAGAGTTTTCATAAGAGTTTTTTATCATAAGAGTTAGGACTATGGCCCATGATTCTATTGGCTCTTTTTCTTTGTGGTCGATGATAAGCTTTGTCTTGTTTTCATTGTCTTTGCTTTATTTAATAATTGTGAGGTTGGCTTCTAACAGCACATCATTAATTGCAGAGTGAGACAGCTTAGGAAGTGTGACTCAGTGTCCCTTCAAGAGAAGTGATGCGTCATCATTTTCAACATGAGCGTTCTCTGACTCAACAGGAACACCTGTATTCTCCAGCTTTTTGTCTCAGGACTAGGAGGGTAACTGGAACCACAAGCCAAAGCAGACTTCCCAGCATCTCTCAGCCAAAGCCGCTGCCGTGTCCCAGAGAGGATGCTCAAGATGACCTAGGATCAGGATGGGATCTGCTCAACACAGAGTGTTGATATTGTCTGCTCTTATCTTTAAATTTTTTTATTACAGTCACAATGGCTTATAACATTGGTTTATGACTCAAGTTTCATGTCTACAACATTATATTCTACTTCTGTATGCCCTATAACATGTTTTCCACCCCAAATTTATTGACAGTTCCGTCTGTCACCCACTGTTGGTAGCCTTCCCACTTGGCTCTCCCTCCCCTCCTCCCCTCTGTGTCCCTTCCTACATTGTAACCACTCTCTATTCTATGTATCTACATGTTTGTTTTTGTTTGGTTTGTTCGTTTATTTATTTAAATATTGATTTTGATGTGGCCCATTTTTAAAGTCAGCTTCCCAGGTGGTGCAGTGATAAAGAAACTGCCTGCCAATTCAGGATATGCAAGAGACTTGGGTTCCATCCCCTGGTTGGGAAGATACCTTGGAGTAGGAAATGGCAATCTACTGCAGTATTCTTGCCTGGAAGATTCCATGGACAGAGGAGCCTGGTGGGCTACAGTCCATGGGTTCATGAAGAGTCAGATACTGAGCAACGGAACACACACACACATTTTGAAGTCTTTATTGAATTAATAACAATATTGTTTCTGTTTTATGTTTTATTTTTTGGGCCACAAGGTATGTGGGATCTTAGCTTACCCACCAGGGACTGAAGCACCAACGCCTGAATTAGAAGGCAAAGTCTTAACCCCTGGACTACTGAGGAACCCCCCTATTATTTTTTTTCATTTTTATGTTTATATTCCACATAAGGGTGAAATCATACAGTATCTGTCTTTATCTGTCTGACTTATTTCACTTAGCATGACATCATGTAGTTTCATCCATGTTGTGTGCAAATGGCAAGATTTCATTTTTTTAACGCCTGAGTAATATTCCATTGTACGTATGTACTACGGTTTCTTCTTCTCTTTCAGAGTTGATTTACAATGTTGTGTTTATTTCTTTTTTGGCTGCACCTGAGGCATATGGGATCTTAGTTTCCCAAACAGGGATCAAACCTGCATCTTCTGCATTGGAAGGTGAAGTTTTAACTACTGGACCCTCAGGGAGGTCCTTATACCACAGCTTATTTTTTGTTGCTATTGTTGTTGTTTTTGGACTTTTATTTATTTTTAACTAAAGGATCATTGCTTTACAATATTGTGTTGGTTTCTGCCATATATCAACATGAGTCAGCCGTGGTATACATATGTCCCCTCCCTCTTGAACCGCCTCTACCTCCCACCCCATCCCACCCCTCTAGGATGTCACAGAGCACAGCTTTACCACTCACTCAGCTGCTTTATCCACTCATCTGTCGATGAACATTCCATATCTTAGCTATTGCAAACAGTGCTGCTGTGAACATAGGGGTGATATATCTTTTCAAATTAGTGTTTGTGTATTCTTTGGATAAATACCCAGAAGTGGGGTTGCTAGATCATATGCTAGTTCTATTTTTAACTTTTTGAGGACACTCCCTACTGTCTTCCATAGTGGCTGCACCAATTTACACTCCCATCAACAGTGTATAAGAGTTTTCTTTTAAATGTATGCTAGTTCCAACTGTTTGGCTTAAGAATCTAAGTTAAAAAAAATTTCTACTTTCTTTTTGTATGTTTCTGTTTATAAAAAAGTAATACAGATTCATTGTAGAAAACTAGAATTGTAGAATGTTAAATTTTGAAGAAAATAACCCAACCTGCCCATCCTATCACAATTCACTATTAATGTTTTATTTTATTGCCTTCCTGTCTTTTTTCTTTTGTTTATAAAAACATAATTTATACACATTTACTTTAGTATGTATATATACATATACACACATATATGTACATATATATGTGTGTATATATATATTTATGCATGCTCAGTTGCTTCAGTCATGTCTAAGTTTTTGCAAGTCCATGGACTGTAGCCCTCCAGACTCCTCTGTCCATGGGATTTCCCAGACAAGAACACTGGAATGCGTTTCCATGCCCTTCTCCAGGGGATCTTCCCAACCCAGGGATCAAACTCAGGTCTCCTGCATTGCAGGCAGATTCTTTATTGCTGAGCCACTGGGGAAGCCCATGTATGTATGTTTATAAATATAAAACATACTAAATTTTCACTGTAATTTTGTAATTTTGCTTAGCAAATTTTGTGTATTTTTAATGTTTAAACAATAAATGCCTTGTACTTTGGAGTTGCTTGTGTTTCCCTCTGTTACACATTTACTTGATACAAGAATCCTAGTGTCTGGTCAGCATGGACCTTTGGCCGCATTTCATTAAGTACAGCAGATGCCTAGGAGGGAGAATTATGCCACTTTTCCAATTCATTTCAATAGTCTAGTGTATAGTTTGATTATTCTAATGTAAGACTGGATAGAAATGAGCATTTCTAAGTTGTGCCAGAAGCTGTTTCATAAAAGTCTTGGACCCACCTGCGGCCCTCCCATTAAATATATCCATGCAGTGGTCTATGCAGGCCTAAAAAATTACTTTCACAGAATTTATCCTCATTTGGTCAAATGCTCAGAATCTCCAGTTGCTGCAGGCGTATTCATATAAACCCAGATGTTTCTAGGGTTCAAGATTGGCTGCAGCTAGGATTAAAGACTAGTGCATTCAGGGAGTAGGAAATTAAAAGAGTAAATCACCCACCATCTCTCACCTTCTTTCTTTTTTGAAACATTGCTTATGTCCACGTCAGTGGAACCCAGACCTACAACTTCAACTGTGTTTCTAGAAAACCATATATAAGTGGCCACTCTGATAGGTTCTTATCAGAGTCAGCTGGGAAGAGAGAAAAATCATTTCTAAACTTTGCTGACATCTGTGGAATTCAGTAAGTAAGATGGGTCAATAATTAAAGACAAATGTCTGAAAATTCAGAACACTTTTTTTTTTTTTGTCCTGTAAAGAACAGCCTGATTAGCTGAAATTAACTCTGATGTCAACTACCACCATCGCCAAATCCATAGCTGGCCCCCAACCCCATGTCAATCCAATTGTCAGTTGTAGACATTAAATACTCTTATAGCTAATTTAGGCAGAAAAGCTTGGGTATGTGTTTTAAACATTTCTTGTTTCAATCACTGTTTTGCTGTGTAGTGTTTTCTCAAAAGTTTTTCAGTTTCTGCCAGAAAAATATTGTAGAGCATAGCAAATATTCTCTAAAATTTGAAACTTCTGAATCTGAATGCCTTAGTGCTGAATCTGTGACCTGCTTCTTGAGATATGTTTAGCCAAGGTGAGTCAGAAGATGAGGGCATAAGCACTTTGGGGGTAGGGGTAACTACAGCTTGTGGATTTCAGAGTTCTTTACCCTTACTTTAGATGATTGTGAAGAAGAGTAGCAATAGCTGTCTATTAATCAATAATAATAGCTAAATTAATCAAATATGTCAACATGCAGGGTACCTTGTTAACCACTGTAATGTTCTTTATTGTGTTTCATCTTCATCACAGTCTTGTAAGGTGGCTAGAGTGATAATCCCCATTTTGTAGAACAAGAAAGGTTAAGGGCTTTTCCAAGGTCATGGAGCCCATAATGGCAAAGCCAAGACTTGAGCCCAGGTCTTCTTGATTACAAACACAGGCTGTCAAGCTTTATGCTGTGTGCATCACTTCTTGGTGATTAGCTCTTGTTTAGTTGCTAAGTTGTGTCCCAACTCTTTGCCATCCCATGGATGGTAGCCCACCAGACTCCTCTGTCCATGGGATTCCCCAGGCAAGAATTCTGGGGTAGGTTGCTATTTCCTTCTCCAGGGGATCTTCCAAACCCAGGGATTGAACCTGTGTCCCCTGCACTGGCAAGCAGATTCTTAGCCACTGAGTCACCAAGGAAGTCCTCAGCATCTATTTGTGATAGGAGTTCTCATATTCTTGTTGTTGTTCAGTCGCTCTGTTGTGTCTGACTCTGTAACTGCATGGACTGCAGCACGCCAGGCTTCCCTGTCCCTCACCATCTCTTGAAGTTTGCCTAAGTTCATGTCCATTGAATCAGTGATGCCATCCAATCATTTTATCCTCTGCCACATTCTTCTCTTTCTGCATAATTTGGTGCATGTTTTGAAATACTCCGTGAGTGAAGTGAAAGTCAGTCGTGTCTGACTCTTTGTGACCCCATGGACTACACAGTCCATGGAATTCTCCAAGCCAGAATACTGGAGTGGGTAGCCATTCCCTTCTCCAGGGGATCTTCTCAACCCAGGGATTGAACCCAGGTCTTCTGCATTGCAGGTGGATTCTTTATCAGCTGAGTTACCAGGAAATACCCAGAGGATAAATAAATACTGGGCCAAGAGATATATGCATGTTTTTATTGTAACACTTATCTAACATTCATTATCTCTTGACCCAATATTTTCACTATTAATATCCTCTGGATATTTCATGCACCAAATTACGTATATAATTACATATATGTCTGCAGAAGGAAAGGTGTCTCTATGTTTGTACAAGGGTTTTTGTTTTTAAGCCTTGATTCTTTTATTGCTTAAACAATTATAACCAGCATTTATTATTTTTTAATGAAAAAGAGGAATTAAAGTTGGTGTTACACTCATGTGTTGTGAGCATGGATACACATACATGTACACACACACGCACACACGCACACACACACACACACACACACACACACACAGGACCTTATCTATTTCTGAGAATTCTTCCTAAATCCACCTTACAGGGCAATTGTTTATTTTTTTTTAAAAAGGCTTGTTTTTTGTTTTAAGATATATTTTAGCCCAGATCCTCTAGAAAGCAGTCAGAGGCAAAAAAAAAAAAAAGTGCTGGCTCTTTATTTGGAATTGCAGTTTCCAGGACTTGAGGGTGAGGAGTAAAGGGTAGGTAAGGCCAGGAAAATTGTGAAGCAACAGCCATTCTCACTGGCTGATCTTTCGCAATAAAGTGCAAAGGGATGCAGCTGGTGGTTGGGCTGGCATTGAGGCTGGACGAGGAGGAGGGAAGGGAAGGGAGAGGGAGGGAGGAGCTGGGCCTCTGAGTCGTCTGCAGGAGAGACAAAGCTGGGGGAGTTTTCTTTCCAGTCCCTGGGGGCTTCCCAGATGGCGCTAGTGGTAAACTTGCATGCACATCTCTCGCTTCTTAGTGGTTATGATTCATCCTGTGCCCCTGAAGTGCAAGCACAGTGTCCTAACCTCTGGACAGTCAGGGAATTCCCTCCACTGACCTTCTTGGCTGCTCTCCCTTTATTAGACACACAATCTCGTCTGCCCCGTCCTTGGCCATGCTCTGAGCTCTAACTATACATACTGTAGAGTCTTCCTCTTAAGACAGTGGTGAGGATGGTCTTGGGTACCCCCAGCGGTGTTTCCTGCACACATTAACAATCCCTTGGAGAGGACCCTCTGATTGTCATTCCTAAATATCACTATCTTTCATCACCCTGTAGCTCCTTAACCAGCTTTATATCATCGCTGTTATTGTTAAGAGTGGGGCTGTGTTACTTTGGTTCTTAGCATCACTGCCACTTGATGGTACCATATACATCTTTGTTTTCTGTCTCCTCCCTTGACTGCAGGCTCCACAGAAGGCAGGCCTTTGTGTGGCTCTGTTTTCTGTTGTATCCCTGGTGCCTAGCTCAGTGTTGGGCACTCCTGGCCATCGGTAACCAGGAGCATGCAGGAGGAGGATCTTCATTGATTCTATGCACCTTTCCTGCTTAAAAAGGGTAATTACTATTCAATTCCTAAGTATTAATGGAGTATAATTAAGAAATGGAGTAGCCATCATGGTCAACAAAAGAGTCCGAAATGCAGTACTTGGATGCAATCTCAAAAACGACAGAATGATCTCTGTTCATTTCCGAGGCAAACCATTCAATATCACAGTAATCCAAGTCTATCCCCCAACCAGTAACGCTGAAGAAGCTGAAGTTGAAATGTTCTATGAAGACTTACAAGACCTTTTAGAACTAACACCCAAAAAAGATGTCCCTTTTCATTATAGGGGACTGGAATGCAAAAGCAGGAAGTCAAGAAACTCCTGGAGTAACAGGCAAATTTGGCCTTGGAGTACAGAATGAAGCAGGGCAAAGACTAATAGAGTTTTGCCAAGAAAATGCACTGATCATAAAAAAACACCCTCTTCCAACAACACAAGAGAAGACTCTACACATGGACATCACCAGATGGTCAACACCAAAATCAGATTGATTATATTCTTTGCAGCCAAAGATGGAGAAGCTCTATACAGTCAGCAAAAACAAGACCAGGAGCTGACTGTGCCTCAGATCATGAACTCCTTATTGCCAAATTCAGACTTAAATTGAAGAAAGTAGGGAAAACCACTAGACCATTCAGGTATGACCTAAATCAAATCCCTTATGATTATACAGTGGAAGTGAGAAATAGATTTAAGGGCCTAGATCTGATAGACAGAGTGCCTGATGAACTATGGACTGAGGTTTGTGACATTGTACAGGAGACAGGGATCAAGACCATTCCCATGGAAAAGAAATGCAAAAAAGCCAAATGGCTGTCTGGGGAGGCCTTACAAATAGCTGTGAAAAGAAGAGAAGCGAAAAGCAAAGGAACATAGGAAAGACATAAGCATCTGAATGCAGAGTTCCAAAGAATAGCAAGGAGAGATAAGAAAGCCTTCTTCAGCGATCAATGCAAAGAAATAGAGGAAAACAACAGAATGGGAAAGACTAGAGATCTCTTCAAGAAAATTAGAGATACCAAGGGAATATTTCGTGCAAAGATGGGCTCGATAAAGGACAGAAATGGTATGGACCTAACAGAAGCAGAAGAGATTAAGAAGAGGTGGCAAGAATACACAGAAGAACTGTACAAAAAAAGATCTTCATGACCCAGATAATCACGATGGTGTGATCACTGACCTAGAGCCAGACATCCTGGAATGTGAAGTCAAGTGGGCCTTAGGAAGCATCACTATGAACAAAGCTAGTGGAGGTGATGGAATTCCAGTTGAGCTCTTTCAAATCCTGGAAGATGATGCTGTGAAAGTGCTGCACTCAATATGCCAGCAAATTTGGAAAACTCAGCAGTGGCCACAGGACTGGAAAAGGTCAGTTTTCATTCCAATCCCAAAGAAAGGCAATGCCAAAGAATGCTCAAACTACTGCACAATTGCACTCATCTCACACGCTAGTAAAGAAATGCTCAAAATTCTCCAAGCCAGGATTCAGCAATACATGAACCGTGAACTTCCTGATGTTCAAGCTGGTTTTAGAAAAGGCAAGGAACCAGAGATCAAATTGCCAACATCTGCTGGATCATTGAAAAAGCAAGAGAGTTCCAGAAAAACATCTATTTCTGCTTTATTGACTATGACAAAGCCTTTGACTGTGTGGATCACAACAAACTGTGGAAAATTCTGAAAAAGATGGGAATACCAGACCACCTGACCTGCCTCTTGAGAAATTTGTATGCAGGTCAGGAAGCAACAGTTAGAACTGGACATGGAACAACAGACTGGTTCCAAATAGGAAAAGGAGTACGTCAGGGCTGTATATTGTCACCCTGCTTATTTAACTGCTATGCAGAGTACATCATGAGAAACGCTGGACTGGAAGAAACACAAGCTGGAATCAAGACTGCTGGGAGAAATATCAATAACCTCAGATATGCAGATGACACCACCCTTATGGCAGAAAGTGAAGAGGAATTAAAAAACCTCTTGATGAAAGTGAAAGAGGAGAGTGAAAAAGTTGGCTTAAAGCTCAACGTTCAGAAAACGAAGATCATGGCATCTGGTCCCATCACTTCATGGGAAATAGATGGGGAAACAGTGGAAACAGTGTCAGACTCTATTTTTTGGGGCTCCAAAATCACTGCAGATGGTGACTGCAGCCATGTAATTAAAAGACGCTTACTCCTTGGAAGGAAAGTTATGACCAACCTAGATAGCATATTCAAAAGCAGAGACATTACTTTGCCAACAAAGGTCCATCTAGTCAAGGCTATGGTTTTTCCTGTGGTCATGTATGGATGTGAGAGTTGGACTGTGAAGAAGGCTGAGTGCCGAAGAATTGATGCTTTTGAACTGTGGTGTTGGAGAAGACTCTTGAGAGTCCCTTGGACTGCAAGGATATCCAACCAGTCCATTGTGAAGGAGATCAGCCCTGGGATTTCTTTGGAAGGAATGATGCTAATGCTGAAACTCCAGTACTTTGGCCACCTGATGCGAAGAGTTGACTCATTGGAAAAGACTCTGATGCTGGGAGGGATTGGGGGCAGGAGGAGAAGGGGACGACAGAGGATGGCATCACTGACTCGATGGACGTGAGTCTGGGTGAACTCTGGGAGTTGGTGATGGACAGGGAGGCCTGGCGTGCTGTGATTCATGGGGTCGCAAAGAGTAGGACACAACTGAGAGACTGAACTGAAGTATTAATACCACCTAAACAGCCCTTGTATAATCAGTATAATGTACTTCTTGGGTTCCTCCTGTTTGTTTTTAGAATGACCAAATGTTATATCAAGATACAGGACCCATTAGGTGATCTAATCAATCCTTTACAGATAAAAGGTAAACTTAGGGCATCACAAGAGCTGCAAAAGTTAAGGAGGAATAGAAGGATTTGATTCCTTAAAGTTACAATCTAAGATGAAAGGAGAAGATATAAGAAAAAGGGAAATAGTTTGAGGCAGTACATTATTATGTGTTGAATTATATGTGTAACTTCATTATTAGGATTTTATAATCTCATAAAGGGCATCCCTGGTAGCTTAGATGGTAAAGAATCTGCCTGTAATGCGGGAGACCTGGGTATGATCTCTGGGTTGGGAAGATCCTCTGGAGAAGGGAAAGGCTACCCACTCCAGTATTCTCACCTGGAGAATTCTATGGACAGATGACTATTTAAGCAAATGATATCTTTACAGTGTTCAATAAAGACCAAAGCAATGAGAATTACGGTAGGGGGATGGGCCTGGGGAGCAGACTGGAGGGAAGGATTTATTTGGTCTCGAAAAGTTGCGGTGGTTCCTGGAGGAAGGGGCAGTTAAGCTCAAGTTGAAAGTATGCAAAGAGTGCTGGTCAGACATGGAGATGTAAGGATTGAAGGCATAATTGCATAACCATACAAATAACGATGTGGAGAAACAAAGATGCTGAGCATAATTGAAACATGGAAACTCTCTGGCATCTCAAAGGCAGGACAGGGACTTGGGCCAGAGAGAGGAGGAGGCCGAATAAGGTCTTGGGGCAGACTGTGCCTCTGTGCTGAGGGTTTGGACTACTTTATCAGTTAAAAAATGGGGAGACTCTGAGGGATTTTCACTGGGGATGTGAAAAGATCAGATCTTGTCTTAGGTGATTCTGATAGAAGGTCAATGACACATTGGATGGAGGTGGAGGGGAGAGCTAGAAACAAGGAAGAAACTTTTGAGGTTGATGGCTATGGTGTGTGTTGCTGGAGATCTGAATTAGGAAATCTCTGAAAATGAAGTAACACTTTTAAGGCATTTAGAGATATTTCAGAAGTAAATTGATTGGAAGGACTCAGGGATTTGGGAAAGTGCTCAGAGGAGTGTTTATAGATAACTACAGATTGTATTGTCAGGTCAGTGAGACTGTCAAGACCACAATTTTCAGCTTGTGGTCTTAGCCAGGCAAACTAGGGGCGGAACAACAAAAAAACACACGCACAACGCACCCCCCCCAAAGATAACAAAAAACCCAGAAAAGTAAAACAAAAACAAATTGCATCTCTACCTCCACCCTCATTCTCAAAGTGACTCAAGTCCTTTGTGTTCCAAGGATCTCACACAGAAGCGGTGTGTGGATGAGCCCGGTTATGCTAATTCAGTGTTTTTAAACTCCCCTCTTCCTGATGCAGAAAAGCCTTTTGGGGTTTGCACACAGTCACCTTGTTTCGCTGGACAGAGCCTTTCCTTGGCCAAGTTGGAGAAGAGGCCATTACAACTAAGAATGGCAACTTAACCATCTGTGACTCAATGCAGAGTAGGTGATTCCCTGGGTTGCATGCATGCGTGTGTAGTCACTTCAGTTGCATTTGACTCTTTGTGATTTTATGGACTGTAATCCACCAGGCTTCTCTGTCCATGTGATTCTCCAGGCAAGAATACTGGAGTGGGTTGCCTTGCCCTCCTCCAGGGGATCTTCCCAACCCTGGGATCAAACCCACATCCCCTGAAACTCCTGCATTGCAGGTGGATTCTTTACCTACTGAGCCACCCAGGAAGCCTGATTCCCTGGGTTACTGACTCTCTAACCATGTGGACTAGTCTCAGTGCTCCCTTTGTTTCTTTGTGATCCTCACCCCTCCACTCTCACTAAACCTGTCACTAAAATGATGTCGGTGCCCACCACTGATTTCCAACCCTGACAAGACTGCTTCAGGCTGAACATCAACTTCCACAAGAGCCTGAACCTCAGTATATGCTCACTGTAACACATTAGCAAGCTAAGTGACACACCCACAGGTGCCATGACAGTTCCAAGACATGGACCATGGTTTCATCAGATTCTCAAAGGGATCTATTGTCCCAAATAGATTAAGTGGAAAGAATGTGGGATCTGGAAGCAAAAGAAAAGCACCCAAATCTTTCCTGGCTGTGTGATGGGGTTGAGGGAGACTTGGTGCCTGACTGCTGCCCAGATCCTTAGCAGAGTGGACTGAGTTGGTCCAGCTGATCTGGTTTTCCCTCCTCTTAAGGATGGGAAAGGTATGACCTACACCAGGCTCAGTCATGTCTGACTCCTTGTGACCCCATCAACTCTAGACCACCAGGCTCCTCTGTCCGTGGAATTCTCCAGGCCAAGGAATTGATGCTTTCAAATTATGGTGCTGGAGAAGACTCTTGAGAATCCTTGGCTTGTGAGGAGATCAAACCAGTCAATCCTAAAGGAAATCAGCCATGAATATTCATTGGGAGGACTGATGCTGAAGCTGAAACTCCAATACTTTGGTCACTTGATGCAAAGAGCTGACTCATTGGAAAAGACCCTGGTGCTGGGAAAGACTGAAGGCAAGAGGAGAAGGGGACAACAGAGGATGAGAGGGTTGGATGCATCACCTACTCAATGGACATGAGTTTGAGCAAACTTTGGGAGATAGCGAAGGACAGGGAAGCCTGGCATGCTGTGGTCCATGGGTTCGAAAAGAGCTGGACATGACTTAGCAACTGAACAGCAAAAACACCAGGCTGGCCCAGGGAGAAGATAACTCAGCCACTCCCTTGGTGTCCATCATAGTGTCTCACAGTTTGAGTTGGAATGGTTGTGGTGCACACACTTTCTCCTTCTGTCTACACTCCTTCACTCCCTGTTGTTACAGATTCGCACCTGGACTTCACCAGCTTCTCCTGCGGAGACTCCTCTCTCAGATCTTACAGCTGCCTCCTCCTCACAGAGGTCTTGGCTCAAGTGTTGCTGCTTCCCTTGGTTCCTCTAGTCAGCACCATTCAAAGATCTACGATGGGAGCCACAAATGTAATTCTAAGTTTTTCTATTGCCATATAAACAACAAGTCAAAAGAAACAGGTGAAATTGATTTTAATAACCTATTTTATTTCATCCAGTATGTCTAAAATATCCCTTCAACTTTATCTTGTAATCAAGATAAAAATTATGATCAGGATACCTTACATTCTCTTTTGGTAATAAGTCTTCAAAATCCAGTGTGTATCTTGACTTATGACTTATCTCAGTGTGTCTGAGCCATATTTCAAATGCTCAATAGACACATACAAGCTAGTGACTATTATATTGGAACACCCTAGGCAAAGCCTCCCCCACCTCCCAACTCAAAAGCCCTGTTTAATAGCTTTCGTAGCACTTACCACAGTCTAAAATGAGCCTATTAATTGTTCTTTATTGCTTACTGTTAGTTTTCACTCCTAAAATGTAAGCTTCATGAGGGCAGAGATTTTAAACAGTTCACTGCTGTGTGCCTGGTCATCAGTACTTTGCAAGTACTTTTTAAATGGTTGAATGAGTGAATGTTTCCTTGCTACAGAGATGAATAATCAATAATTTAAAAACAGGATGGAACTGCCTGGTCTCTAGAGGCATTTGAATATGTGACCCCTGCTTTAGCCAATCACTTGACTTTTCTGAGCCTCTATAAAATGTGAATAATTTTATGAATTTCATAGGGTTGCAAGTATTAAATAATAATGGGTGTGAAATTGTTTCATGAAATACAACGCTTGCTGTAAATGGCTGTTCTTCTTATTAAGTGACTTGCCCAAATGTAGATAGTAATTGGGCAAGTGATAGACTTTTTTTATCTATCCAGTTATTATCTATGATAGTAGACATCTATGATAGACCAGAGGACGAGATGGTTGGATGGCATCACCAACTCAATGGGTGTGAGTTTGAGCAAGCTCCAGGAGATGGTGAAGGACATGGAAGCCTGGCATGTTGCAGTCCACGGGGCCACAAAGAGTCAGACACCCTGAGGGACTGAACAACAACAAGTGATAGGCTAGTACACATAGATAGTAAGAGCGTGTAAGAGTGGGGGTTTGGAATCACGGCATCTTGGCCCTGCCACTCACCAGTCACGTGACCTGGACATGCTGCTCACACTTTCTGACCTACTAAAACAGAATCTCCAAGGCAGGGGCCTGGCAAGCTGGATTTTTAACAAATGTCCCAAGTGATTCTCATTATCAAGCAAGTTTGGGAAACACAGGATATGAAATTACTGCTCTGCCAGGGTTATCTGTGATTCCAGCTAAGACACGGTTACCCTGCTAGCCCCTTGCATCTAAGTTCGTGCCCAGCTTTGGGCAGATTCGTGAGCAGCCTTGAGAAAGACGATAGCATCGTATGAGCTAGATCGGCAGTATCAGCCTTGTGGTCCTGGGGTGACAGAAGCTGCTGCCAACCACTCCCCTCCTCTCACTCGAAGGCTGATGGCATCGATTACCTGGTCATGGTGTGCTTTTCAGATCAGAAACCAAAGTCATGACAGAAGGCTTTAGGAAGGAGCAGCAGACTCTTTCTCCCTTAGAAAGGTCAGATATCTAAAAGAGGGATCCCTGGTGGGGGCTACCCAGAAGGCACTTGCCACTGTTGACAGGCCCCCAAGTAGAATGTCAGGGACCAGTGTGAAAGCCTTGTGGGTTGTGCCAGTCCTTTTGGGTTGGAGTATAGAACAATCAGAAGCCTGCAAATGGAGCATATAAAATCTTTACTCTCTAAGGTGAATTTTTAAAATATTTATTGCCCTCTTCTAATTTCCTTCAGGCATTATTTAATATTTAGTAAATATTTAGTACTTGAAAGTTCCTCCCACTGCCCACCTAAAATGTACCATCCTCAACTTCACTGATAATAAGAGACTTCTAATGCCATCTTTTTATCTTTTCTTTTTCTTTCCTCTATCCACTTAACAAGTATCCAAAAGTCAACACACTGTGTTGGCAAGAATATGGGAATTAGATACTCTTTCACATTGCTGATGAGAGTATAAACTGGTCCAAATTTTTCAGTGGGTTGTGGGGGAGGGTGTAATTCAGCAATAAACATAAAAATTACGATTGTATATATCCTTGGATCCAGTCATTTCATTTCTATCATTTGTCTGTTAACATATGCAAAATATCACATATTCATATACAATGAAATGCTGTTCAGCCTTAAAAAGAAATGAAGTTCTGATATATGCTACAACATGGATGAACCCTGGCTCAATAGAGTAAGTTACATTAGCCATAAGTAGTTTATAAATGGGCTTCCCTGGTAGCTCAGCTGGTAAAGATTCTTCCTGCAATGTGGGAGACCTGGGATCAATCCCTGGGTTGGGAAGATCCCCTGGAGGAGGGCATGGCAACCCACTCCAGTATTCTTGCCCGGAGAATCCCATGGACAGAGGAGCCTGGTGGGCTACAGTCCATGGGGTTGCAAAGAGTCGGACACCCTGAGTGACTAAGTGCACGCACACACAGAGCTTATAAATAAATGGCTAAGTAAAATGACATGGTTCAAAAGGACAAGGAGAAGGCAATAGCACCCCACTCCAGTACTCTTGCCTGGAAAATCCCATGGACGGAGGGGCCTGGTGGGCTGCAGTCCATGGGGTCGCTGGGAGTCGGACATGACTGAGCGACTTCACTTTATTTTTTCACTTTCATGCATTGGAGAAGGAAATGGCAACCCACTCCAGTGTTCTTGCCTGGAGAATCCCAGGGACTGGGGACCCTGGTGGGCTGCCGTCTCAGGGGTCGCACAGAGTCAGACACGACTGAAGCGACTTTAGCAGCAGCAGCAGCAGTAGCAGCAAAAGGACAAACATTATATGCCCCCACTTATATAAAGTACCTAGAGTAGTCAAGTACACAGAGACAGAAAGTAGAATAATGGTTACTGGGGCCTGTTGGGGAGAAGGAATGAGGAGTTATTGTTTAATGAGTATAGGGTTTCAGTTTGGGATAATGAAACAGTCTGGAGATGGGTGTGGTAATGGTTGTGCAATAATGTCAGTGTACTCAATGTCACTGAATCGTACACTTAAAATGTAATTTTATGTTGGGTATATTCTACCACAATAAAAAAATCCTATGTGCAAGGTTACTCATGATATTATCCACTATTTATATTACATCACATTACAGTAAGGTATCCATAACAGTATTGTTTATAATAACAAGATTGGAAACAACCTAATAACCATCAGCAGAGGACTGGTCACATGTAGCTCACTGGTATATTCTTACAGTGAAATTCTATGCATCTGTTAAAAAGGAAGTTCTTTGTACATTGACATATGTACTGAATATTGTCTATTTTCCTCTCCAGATTCACTATTCACCCTCTCTGCCTTGTTTTGGTCCCTGGAAGGCTGCCTGTTTTGGAATGGATCTACTGGGCTCCGTTGCCCTTTCCCTGCATTGTCGAGGCCCAGGGGAATTACCAGCAGGAGTTGGTTCCTTGGCTCTCTCTCCCCTGAAGCTCTGGTTGCCAGTGGCAGTGTTCCTTTCCAAAAACCATAGCTCCTACTGGGTAGGGTTCTGGCAACATTGCCCCCCCACCCAGGTCCAGTTGTAGAGGAAGCTTCTCACTGTCGCTGGCATTCTGCACCATCTCTTGTTGGTGTGTGGTGATGATTTATTGAAGCCGGGACTCATCAACAACACGCAGTCACTGAGAATGATATGTTGTAACTTCTGTGAAGTACTGTACAGAGAGCCCAGAGGCTTACGGAGAGAGAAATGCTTCCACAGATTGTTTATGTGCAACCCACAAAGCCACCTGTTGATGATGTGTGTGTCCTCAGTTGCTTCACCTGGGGACTATAGCTTGCCAGGGTGTTCAGTCCTTGGGATTCTCAGGAATACAGGAGTGGGTTGCCATGCCCTTCTCCGGGGGATCTTCCCAACCCAGGGATTGAACCAGCATCTCCTGCATTACAGGTGGATTCTTTACTGATGAGCCAATGGGGAATCTCCCTGTTAATCATATACCCCAGGAAATTTACAGCTTCCTCTACGACTGGACTTGGGTGGGGGGCAATGTTGCCAGAACACTACCCAGTAGGAGCCATGGTCTTTGGGTGAGGAACACAGCCACTGGCAACCAGAGCTCCAGGAGGCTTGTTTCCTAAGACATTAGGAAGTACATTCTTAGTGAAAGGAGTGCCGGCATCTTCAAAAAGTCCCGAGGCGGCCGTTCTCTGTGGACTGGAAATGAGGGTAGAAGATGTTGCAGTGGGGCGAATGGAATCTGGGAACATGGAGGGCAAGGGGGCAACAACAGACAAGGAGGGACATTACTACAACAAGCCAGGAGGGCTCTTTACATGAAATAAGGACCTCTAGGGATCTGTGATGGTGGCCAATTGTGGTATCCTCAGGAGTGAAATAGATGGACAGACTTCTAAGGTACTGCTTGACCTGATGTGCAGAAAAAAAAGTTCTTGAAAATGTAGGCAGACATCTGCCCTGGTTTCTTGTTCAGTTTCCAGATCTAAGACAATCCACAGGCTTTGGAACCCCTTGATTGAGAAGGACCTAAAACCTATTACAGAAGGACTCAGAAATGTGGCCACAAACTTTCCATGGAGAAACCTGCAGTCATTTATTGGGTGATGATGCAACAGAAAAAGTTTATGCCCAGACCTTCCTGGAGTTACTAAATACTGGCTCTAACATGAGGCTAATTTTTGGAGACTGAAAAGGTCATTGTGGTCCCCCTGTTGAGAAGAGACTTACAGAGTCTCAGTGATCAATGAAATCTTGTTCCAAACATATTGCAAAATGGGGCCAGTGGCATCCTGGACCCATCCTGTGCTCATTTCCTTTGTCCCAAGTAGTAGAGTGGTTACAGATATGCTTGGCAAAATTGATGGACTCTCATATTGGCTCCCTGACCCACAGAGTGAAGGCCATTAGGTAGAAAGGGGTCAAATAAAATCTCCTAAAACTTCCCCATCCTGACCTCCAACCCATGCATGCGTGCATGCTAAGTTGCTTCAGTCGTGTCTGACTCTGTGCGACCCCATGAACAGCAGCCCACCAGGCTCCTCTGTCCACAGGATTCTCCAGGCAAGAATACTGGAGTGGGTTGCCATTTTCTTCTCCAGACCTCCAACCCAAGACAGCAACTGAAAAGCAGTACCACATCCCTGGGGGAGGGATAAGTAACTCAATCAAAATCTTGAAAAAACACAGAATGGGTAATTCCTACCATCTCACCATGTAACTCATCTGTTTGAGCAATACAAAAGCCAGAGAGTCTGGGAGAATGTAGGTTATTTATTCAGGTGTAGTGCCAATCTCAGTTGAGGTTCTCGATATGGCATCTTTCCTGGCACAGGTGAGCACCTTACCACCCAGTACCATTATCCTGCTATGGAGTCATCATATATGTTTGCACATTGCTGTCACCAAAGATAATCGAGTACAGTTTGTCTTCTTGGAGCAGAGAGGTTAGTGCCTTAACTGTTTTACCCAAGGGACTGTGTCCATTCTGTTTCTGTCATGACACAGTCCAGGCAGAACTTGATCATCTTATTAGTCAGCTATATTGATAAAGTTATTTTAATTGGACATGGTGTGCTGAGCAGTAGCCAGGACCCTAGATAAAGAACATGCATGTCAAAGGATGGGAATTAAATGCAGCAAGGGGCTTGATGCTCCTGTGGACATCCAGGGGACCGGTGCATGTTCAGATAACCCCCTTAAAGAGAGAGAAAAGTTGCTTCACTTTGAACTTCACACCATGCTTTGAGGGCCTCTTGATTCTGGAGGCAACATCTATCACCTTTGGGGGTGATGGTCTGACCCAGACGCTGGGTCAGTTTTGTGTGGAGCTCAGCTCTTGAGCTCTTGCTCAAGAGAAGACTTGAGCAAGTCGAGACTATGGTATACAATGCCCTGCCACTTGAGCCTTATAACCCAGCAGATGTGGTGGCTGTGGAAGTGTCTGTGGCAGACGGGGACACTGCAATGAGCCTCTGGTAGGACCAGGGAAAGTATCACAACTCATGTCCCTAGAGTGACACGGTTGGGCTGTGGTCCCTTTGGACAACTGTTCCCTCTTTAAGAAGCAGATCCTGGATTATTCCTGGGTCTTAGTAAAGGTTGGATGACTATCTGATTGTGGTAGGTAACTCTGTGTCCCAGATTACCTACCATGGATTGCATGTTGTCAGAGCCACAAAATCATGAAAGTGGACGTGTGCAGCAGCCTTCCAATGTTAAATGGGAGTGGAATAGGGAAGACCAGGTGGAGGAAATCTGGAAGGCAGCTCAGAGTCCCACGATGCCTGGGCTAGTGCGTTGCTACCTACCACTCAGCTTATACCCTGGGCCACCTGGGGATTCCCTAGGAACAGTGAACAGAGGAGGAAAGGCTGGCTTCACATCTGGGCCTGAGTGTTGTGCTGACATCGGCAGATTCAGACACTGCTCTTTCAGCCTTGGTTAGAGGTAGCCCTGAAAGTGTGCTCAGGGCAAATTTTCCCAGTGGACAGGAACATCAGGTGGATGTTTGGTCATCCACTTGGCGCGGGAGGAGAAATGATCTGAGGTTTGTATCAATCCTAATTTACAGGCAATGGTTAATGTATGGGTCTGCTTATCAGGGAAAGAACAAGACTGAAAGATTGGGGACAAAGAAATCCAGGGGAAGAGTTATCTGGGGTGAGTGGACACAGAATGTGAAATTATTTTTGACCAGAGTGAAAGCTCTACAAAGGTCATGCATTGCAGAGGAGTTTCTCAATAATCCGGGGGACGAGATGCTCATTGCTGTGCAGGTCAGTCATCCCTCCTCCCCAGTCACTCCTGCGCTTGCTCAAGGGGGCAGTGTACAACACCACGGTGGCAGCGGGGACTTTGCACACCCAGGTGACGTGGTCACTATGGCTTGAGTGCTCAGCCTATTGGTAGTGGACACCAAGGTGAGCTCCTCACATGGTCCATTCCCGAGGGGTCAGCTAGGTGCTAGGTGCCTGGTACAGGCTGATTACATGAGACTCCTTTCATCACAGAGAGGGCAGCAATCTGTTCCTAATGAACAGACACATATTCAGGCTATGTATTTACTTTCCCTTTTCACAATCCTTCTCCCAGCATTTGTTGGCTGAAAGGAAGTTGTATCAGTTATCACAGTACTGATTTAGCATTGACCCTGACTGGAGTCACATCTTAGGACAAAGATGTGCCACACTGGGCTCACGCTCTCAGAATGAGCCGATCTTATGTGGTTTATCACTCAGAGCAGCTAGCTTGAAAGAATGGTAGGAGTTCTACTGAAAGTTGAGGTGCTGTATGTAGTACATGCCTTGACCCTCCACCGTGGTGTCTGCCTTATAGTCAGAAACCAGGGCTCAAAGAACCAAAGGGTAGTCATAGAAATGGCCTCTCTCATTCCTTAGAACTCACTTTCAAAATTTTCTCTATCTCTGTAACCTTAGATTCAGGGTTTTGGAGGCCCATGGATCCAAGGAAGAAATGCTTTTCCAGGTCACAGAGTCGGGCAGTCTTGTTAAACTGAAAATTGAGACCTCCTCTCTCTGGCCTATTTTTGGCTCCTGTTTTTTTTTTTTTTAATTTAAATAAATCATTCACTGAATGAACCAAAAAACTTTATTTTTAAAAACAGAACACATCATGAAATGCTAGTTATATTGATTAATGTTTGAGTGCTTAATCTACCTTGGGTTCCTGAGATAAATCTTACTTGATCATGAAAACTATGTATATTTTTTCCAATTTTTCATGGAAACTAAACATTGTTTTCAGCTTCTAAAAAAATTATTGAAGCATATCTGAGTTACAATGCATTAATTTCTAGTGACTCAGTTATACACACACACACACACACACACACACACATATATATATATATTCTTGCTCATATTCTTTTCCATTACGGTTTATCGTAGGTTATTGAATATAGTTCCCTGTGCTATACAGTAGGACTTTGTTGTTTATCCATCCTATATATACCAATTTACACCTACTAATCCTAAACTCCCAATACTTTCCTCTCCTACCTCCTACCGCCTTGGTGACCACAAGTCAGTTCTTTTTCTTTAATTTACTTATTTTCAATTGGAGGGTAATTGGTTTACAATATTGTGTTGGTTTCTTTCATACATCAACACAAATCAACCATAGATATACATATGTCCTTTCCCTCTTGAACCTCCCTCCCAACTCCCACCCCATCCCAACCTTCTAGGGTATCACAGAGTACCAGGTTTGAGCTCCCTGCATCATACAGCGAATCCCCCCGGCTATCTACTTTACATATGGTAATGTACATGCTTTGCACATGTACATGTCTCTCCAACTGTCCCACCCTCTCCCTCCCCCATTGTGTCCACAAGTCTTTTCTCTACGTCTGCATCTCCATTGCTGCCCTGCAAATGGATTCATCAGTACCATCTTTCTAGATTCCATATATAAGCATCAATATACGATATTTGTTTTTCTCTTTCCTACTTCACTCTGAATAATAGGCTGTAGGTTCATGCACCTCCTTAGGACTGACTCAAATGCCTGCAAGTCATTCTTTATGTCTGTGAGTCTGTTTCTGTTTCATAGATATGTTCATTTGTGTCATTATACATTGCCTTTAAAATTGGGTTTCTTATAAGATTTTACCTCCACGGCAAATCACAAAAGCCACTGAGATTAGCATTCTTTCTTCT
Organism: Bos indicus x Bos taurus; assembly: GCF_003369695.1. Taxonomy (NCBI): domain Eukaryota; kingdom Metazoa; phylum Chordata; class Mammalia; order Artiodactyla; family Bovidae; genus Bos; species Bos indicus x Bos taurus. The sequence continues at coordinate 26,294,848 of NC_040098.1, forward strand.
GTTATATAGAGTTTCACATTAAAATATAAATTCTGCAAAAGTAAAAAGAAAACCAGGTAACATCAAAGTACTAAAGTTCTATGTAGTATCCATATTAATTGCAGAAATAATTACTGGAATTTTCAAAACATCAAATAAAAAAGCAGACTCAATGGTTACAGCTATAATTTCCAATGAATATACAGATTTTTGTACAAAGTCTATGCTTGATTTCTTTGATTTCTGTTTACTGTTATTCACATATATTCCCTATGCCTGTTTATCATCAAATGGGGCTACTTGAAAGTCTAATTGGGCTATGTCTGGATTTCAAAAAGACAGAGAAGAGGTGACTCTACTGTCTGGGGAGATGACTCTCAATTAATAATGAGAATGCCGGTTGCTGCTACACAGTGGAGATGAGGAAGACTCTATTTGAAACCCAGGGTATTCACTTGAGCGATCAATCAAGATAAAACCCCAAAGACCAAAATGCTATAGGAATGAGGTTTGGCTATCTCCTATAGCAAAAATACCATGAACTAGATGGTTTATACCAGAGAAGGCAATGGCACCCCACTCCAGTACTCTTGCCTGGAAAATCCCATGGACGGAGGAGCCTGGTAGGCTGCAGTCCATGGGGTCGCTAGGAGTCGGACACGACTTCACTTTCACTTTCATGCATTGGAGAAGGAAATGGCAACCCACTCCAGTATTCTTGCCTGGAGAATACCAGGGATGGGGGATCCTGGTGGGCTGCTGTCTATGAGGTTTCATAGAGTCGGACACGACTGAAGTGACGTAGCAGCAGCAGCAGCAGATGGTTTATACAATGAATGCTTATTTTTCAGTTTAGGGGGCCAGGAAGGCCAAGATCATGGCCCCAGCATATTCAGAGGCTGGTGAGGGCCCACTTTCTGGTTCATACACAGAGTGTTTTTGCTTTGTCCTCATGTGGTTGAAGGGATGAAAGATCTCTCTGGTGCCTTTTTTAAGAAGGTGCTCATCACCTTGTGACCTAATCACCTCCTAAAGGCTCCACCTCCCAAGACGGTCACCCTGGAGCTCAGAATTCCAACATATGAATTTTAATCAACTGATTAACTGATAAACAAAATGTGGTATAGTCATGCAATGGAATATTATTCAGCCTTAAAATGGAATGAAATATTGATACATGCTACAACATGGATGAACCTTAAAAATGTTATTCTAAGTAAAATAAGGCAGATATAAAAGGCCACATATTGTATGATTGCTTTTGTATGAAATGTCCAGAATAGGCAAATTAATAGAGGTGGGTTGTCTACATGAAAAGTAGATAGTGATTGCCAATGCTTGGAGAAAAGGAGAAATTGGGAGAAACTGCTAGCAGGTGTGGGATTTCTTTTTGAGATAACAGAAATGTTCTGGAATTAGATAGTGGTGATGGTTGTACAACACATGAATATACTAAAAACCATTGAATTGCATACTCCTGTGTGTGTGTGTGTGTGTGTGTGTGTGTGTGTGTGTGTGTGTGTGTGGCTGGGCTGTGCAGCATGCAGAATCTTAGTTCCTCTACCAGGGATGATACCCAGGCCCTGCTGCAGTGAAAGTCTCAACCACTGGACCACCAGGAAATTCCTCTCTGATGACTATTGTTGAACATCTTTCCATGTGCTTACTGACCGCTTGTATATCTTCTTTGGAGAACTGTCTATTCATACCCTTACCATTTTTTTAAATGGTATTTTTGTTTTTTTGTTGTTGTTGTATCATTAGAGATCTTTATGTATTTTAGATACTAGACCCTTATCTGAAATATGATCTGCAGATTTTGCTTCCCTTTCTATGAATTTGTTTTCCAATTTCTTGATGGTATTGTTTGCCACACAGCAAAATTTAAATTTTGATCAAGTTCAATTTATCTATTTTTTCTAAAACTGGTGCTTTTAGTGTCATATCTAAGAAACTGTGGCCTACTCCAGAGTCACAGAGATTTACAGAAAGGATTCTAAGACTTCTATAGGTTCAACTGTTTTGTTTAGGTCTTTTTTCTATTTTGAGTTAGTTTTTGTATATGGTCTGATGGAGAAGTCTAAATTCATTCTTTCCATGTGGATAGTCACTTGTCTCAGGGTCATATTTTGAAAAGACTATTCTTTTCCTATTCAGTGGTCTTGGTACTTTTGTTAAAAATTGAATGAATATAAATGTATGAGTTTATTTCTGGGCTTTTGATCTATTAATATTCCAATGATCTATATATGGTCTATATACCTGTCTTTATGCAAGTAGCATAATATTTTGATAACCATTGCTTGGTAATGAATTTCAAAATCAAGAGATGTGAGTCCTTCAACTTTAGTCTTTTTCAGTTGTTTTCTTTCCTTTTTGGGATCCTTGGCATTTTCATATGAACTTCAGGATCAGCATGTCCATTTCTGCAAAAAAAAAGCAGTTGAAATTTTGATAGAGATTGCATTGAATTTGTTGATCACCCTGTGGATTACTTAAATTATTTAAATTGCTCATTTAGGAGAGCAATGTAGTGGCTCAAGTTTAATGTATTGGAATATGACTGAATAATATTACCTTATGAACGCATGGTAGCTGAGGGGACTTTGTATGTTCCCTGTGTTAGGGACACAATTTTTCTCTTCTAAACAAAAGACACTGCTGAGGAGTAACATGGGTGAGTAGCACTGTATATTTCATTTTTCCCTCCTGATGATCTCTGACTTTCTCCATACTGCTCTGGGCTCCAGGGTGGTGAACTCTGAAACGCATCAACCAAGCTTCCTGGCCCTCAAGCTTTTTCTTGGATTCAGGAAATAGGAGGCACCAGCAGGAGATTGGAGAATAGGAAGAAAGCAATTAGGATATTCCTCAGGCTCCCTCCCTGCTGAGGTGAAGGTTGGAAGCAGCTATTTTTTAAATCAAAAGCCATACTTCTGTTGGGTAGCCCTGTCCTGTAGCAATAAATCTGAGTTCTTATAACCAGTCCATTGACTTATCTTTTCAGGTATAAAATTACTAGTGGCTTTCCACCGTGGCTTCCTCTTCCCTTATTGATGTCTCCTAAGCCTGCCCAAATCTTTATAAATAGTGCTGTTATTTTTCCCTTAACACCTGTTTGTAGTGTGCCATCTATGTCTTGTCTTCCCTGGCAGTACGAAATGGGAAGACCTACAAGATAAGTCCTTAAGTGAAAGAAGCAAAATACGGAACAATGTAATATTGAATTATCTAATCTTCTATTATTTTGGTAACAGAAAAGGTAAGGGAGACTTTATCTTCATAGTTTTAAAAATATTGTATTAGTTAAGAATTAGATTGAGCTTCAAGTGATAATACTCAAAAAGAACAGTGGCTTAAAAAAGATAAAATTTGCGGGACTGGTGGTCCAGTGGTTAAGACTCTGCGCTTTCAATGCAGCGGGTGCAGTTTTGATCCTTGGTTGGGAAACTAAGATCCCACTTGCCTTGCAAAAAAAAAAAAAAGATAAAAAATCATCTCTCCTTGTAAATATCTGGAGGAAGGTATTCCAGAATGGAGACAGGGCTCTGTTACTTGACACACTCACAGGGCTAGTTTCCTTCTAGCTCACCTGCCCTCCGTTCTTGAGGCATGGCCTTGTCCTTGGTCCAAGGGAGCATCTCCTTTCAGGCAGTGGGATGGAAGATGAGAAGCAGAAGGGACAATGGGCAAAGAAGATTCCTGGAACCTGCCACACCTGGTCGCACCTAGCTATATTGAACCCTGGGCAGTGTAGTTTTTATTCCTGGCACCCATTTGCTCCATTAAAAATTCTACTGCTATCTGAGAAGAAGAGAATTAACATTGGGAGTAATTAACAGTTTTTTTTTTTTTGGTCACATATACACATTTACAATAACTCAGGGAGGATGTTAAGAAGCTAGTAGCAGTGGTTCCCTGGGGAGAGGGTTTGCAGGTGACCACATGCAAAGGGCGATGAGGGGTAACAGTGGCAGAGAGAGATGTACACATGCTGTTACATAGTTTGATTTGTGAACCATGTATACATGTTACCTATAACAAACTTTATAGGTTGATTTAAAAGTTCCTCCCTAAAGATAAGTAAAGAGAGAGGACTTCCCTGGTGGTCCAGAGGTTAAGAATCTACCTGTCCATGTGGAGGATATGGGTTTGATCCCTGGTCTGGGAAGATTCCACATGGTGGGGGAGACTAAGCACGTGGGCCACAACTGCTGAGCCTGCCCTCTAGAACCTGTGAGCCACAACTGCTGAGCCCGAGTGCTTTAGAGACCGTGCTCCACAAAGAGACAAGTCACTGCACTGAGAAGCCCCTGCACTGCAACTGGAGAGTAGCTTCCGCTTGCTGAAACTAGAGGAAGCCCATGCTCAGCAACAAAGACCCAGGCAGCCAAAAGTAAGTAAATAAATGAAATTTAAAAAAAGAGAAAAAAAGGAAAAATGTTTCATTCCATCTCAACTTTGGACAGGACAAAGGAGCCATGAAGTCCAGTTGTCTAATGGCCTCAGTGATTAGAATGACCTCATTGAAAGAGGAGGGTGTGATCAAGGTGTATTAGTTTTATCTTTCTGTGTAATAAATATCATGAATTCAGCAGCTCAAAATAGGGGAAATTTATTATCTTGCCATTTCTGTATGTCAGCAGTCTGAAAAGTTTTGACTGAGTCCTCTGTTGAGGGTCTCATGAAGTTGAAATCAAGATGGTTGATGACTGGGGACTTCTCTGGTAGTCCAGTGGTTAAGAATCCACCATCCAATGCAGGGGGCATGGGTTCAATCCCTGGTCGGGGAACTTAGGCTCCACATGCCTCAAGGCAGCTAAGCCCTGTGCTCTAAGGCTGGCATGCCACAGCTAGAGAGAAGCTCATGTGCCACAACTAAGACTCAATACAGTCAAATAAATAAATATTAAAAAAAGAAAAAGAAAAACTTTTGGAGATCTGTGGCACAGCAACATGTATATACTTAACATTACTGGACTGTTCACTTTAGAGTTGTTAAGATGGTAAATTTTATGTAATATAATTTTAAAAAGTCCACTGTGCCATATAATATAACCTTATTCCAGGAGTACTATCTCATCATATTCACAGATTCTACCATACTCCAAGAAGAGGGGATTACATGCTGTTCAGGGGTCATCTTAGAATTCTGTCTACCATATAGTAGGAATAACACAAGTCACTTTCCCTGAGACCTTTCCTATCTGGATTTACACTTCCCAGCTATAAACTTTAGAGGTTCTGGATTTTATTTAAGAGGGACAGGATTTCCTTCTTTATAATATTGGATGATGCCTGAGTACCACTGCTCTTGGTAGAAATTTATTTTCCAGGGTAGAATCACCGCTCATTTGTGGTATGTCCTTTGTGTTAAGACTGACCTGCCTGTGGCTACTCTGGATTTGTCCACCTTGGATAATCATCAAAACTTATCTGGGGAAATCTTATTTTTAGTGGAGAAATGTATTCTTAAGAGTTAATGTTTTGAACACACGTAGGAAATAGGGAAAGGTAAGGACTTAGAAGCATTGTTTCTAGCACACTTAACCTTGTCCCAGATCTCAAGGATTGAACAATACCCATGGAAAAATCTGAGTTTGAATAATATAAAGGCTCAGTATATACTTCTAAAGGTTAGAAGACTGAGAGGATTGTGAATACAACATTGAATGCAGCAAAGATACACAAACACAGATATAATGGCTGGTTTACCAAGGGAACTTAATGTAATCAGAGTCCATAAAGTATAATTTAACTACAAGAGAGGTGGACAATAAGCCAAGCAGTTGATGCTTAATTCATAGCTGCTGCTGCTAAGTCGCTTCAGTTGTGTCCGACTCTTAGTGACCCCATGGACTGCAGCCTACCAGGCTCCTCCGTCCATGGGATTCTCCAGGCAAAAGTACTGGAGTGGGGTGCCATTGCCTTCTCCAATGCATGAAAGTGAAAAGTGAAAGTGAAGTCGCTCAGTCGTGTCCGACTCTTCACGACCCCATGGACTGCAGCCTACCAGGCTCCTCTGTCCATGGGATTCTCCAGGCAAAAGTACTGGAGTGGGGTGCCATAGCACTAGTATTCTAAAAGCAAAGCAAAAACTTTTGTATATCTATATATAGCTTCTTGACCTTTTGGCTAAGATCAAGTGTAGTATAGGGGCTTCCCTGGTGGCTCAGTGGTAAAGATTCTGCCTGCCAGTGCAGGAGATGCAAGGAATGAAGGTTTGATATCTGGGTCTGAAAGATCCCCTGGAGAAGGAAATGGTAACCATTCCAGTATTCTTGTCTGAAAAATTTCATGGACAGAGGAGCCTGGCAGGCTACAGTCCATGGGGTTGCAAAGAGTCAGATATGATTGTGTGTGTGTATATATATATATATATATATGCAGAAATATAGATATAATTTTTAAAATATGTGATATAAAAATATGTAGCTTGCATGAAGAGAGAAGACCCCTGTAAACTTTCTTTCTCTTAAATTAGAATGTGAACTTTAAAGAGCACACCAGCTGCCCACAGTTTTTCCCATCTCAGCTTCTCTTTCCCAGTGTCCTCATTTTTAGAAGTCAAGCGACTGACATAGTTCTTGTGGGAAGGGAGATTAGTGTAGTCAGTTTAATGATTTGGATCATTAACCTGTTAGATGACCCCAAATTTTACTCAGCTTAATGTTCCCAAAATATCACAAGGAGTCTGAAGGGCCATTTTTCTCAGCAAATGAAAGCCTGAAGAGACTGCATCTTGGCTCTTTGCCTCCCCAGAACACCAGAAAATACCTTAGTTAGAAAATAGAAGTAATACCTCTTCCCCAGACAAGATGCTTTTAATTTTTTAGGAATGCTCGGTGATCTGTTGCCGAAAGCATAACCCAGTTTCAAAGCTATTCTTGCCAAAGAACCACTTTGATGTTTCTAAGTGGTCCGTGGATTGGTACGTTGGGTTGTCAATGATAGCTTGTCCCATTTCAGACCAGTTTTTTACCCTGAGAAATGAAGACATGCTAATAAAGTGTCTTAGTTGATCATAATTGTGCTGGGGAGGGGCCTGCTGATGTGAGCTCCTTCTGGCAGAAGGTCTGTCTACATAATAAGGAGTCTGACCATATGGTCTGTGGACAGGCACATTACAGGATAAATTCTCTTCCACTCTGAATCCATCTTGGATAATATTATTTCTCCTTTGGCTTTATCTGAAGGCTCTCTGAGCAATCTCTATACTCTAGGGATATTGTCTAAACTTATAGGTACTTTAAACCATTTTATACCTGCCTTGTCTGAGGCCATGCATCTCCTATAAGAATGTAATGAGGCACTCAGATCAGCTTAGAAAATTCTCTAGTAACCATTGTCTCCCAAGTACCTCTTACTATTTGATTTTTTTCTAATTTTTGTCCTATCGATTTCGTATTTGGATTTTCCCCCTCTCTGCCAGGTCTTTTCTGGTTCTTAGCTGATAAATCCATCAGGTTTTGGGATTTGGCTTCTCCCTGATTTAGTGTTGGGATGTGAACTTGCAGCCTAGAGTCCAGAGCCTGCAGGTACGGGCTGTTCTGGGGAGAGTCCTGAGACTTGGGGGCTTTCTTGGGGGTGAACTGCTTTCTTGAGGCAATATTCACTTCTGTCCCCAGTCCTATCTGTTTTGGAAGGCAGTTCTTTGTGGTATTTCCCATACTTCTGTTTGCTTGAAACATCAAGGATGTTTCAAGAGCAAATGACCTTGGAAGCTAGAGATAAGAAAGCTTAGAAATATCTCCCTCCCCAGATGCATTCCAGGTTAGTAAAAAGTCTTCCTCTCCTTGGAGAGATTTGCTTACATTCCAGAGGAAAAATAAAACTTCTTTCTTCCTCTGGAGGGGACAATGGGCAGGTCGGCAGTAGCCTTATGTAAATCAATTTTTCCTGCTGGAGATTTTTGTTTTGGTAAAGATAGTAAAGAATACCATCGAGTTATTAAAAAAGAAATAAAATAGTAAAAAAAAAAGTCAGTTTTTCCTAATTTGGGGATTTTTCTCTTGTGATGCACTCCAGTGACTGCCTATGTGACATCTGGTCCCCATTGTATCACCTTGTGGGGATTGGGGCTTTGGGAACTGATGCAAGATACTGCTTTGGATGTTCATTTTCTTATGTTCTTTCTTATTAATAAAGAGTTTTGTCTGTGTCCAAAGGGTGTATGTTCCTCTATCTATGTATATAAAACCGTACATAGCAGCCTTACTGCTGCTGCTGCTGTCAGTCACGTCCGATTCTGTGCGACCCCATAGATGGCAGCCCACCAGGCTCCCCCGTCCCTGGGATTCTCCAGGCAAGAATACTGGAGTGGGTTGCCATTTCCTTCTCCAATGCATGAAAGTGAAAGTGAAAGTGAAGTTGCTCAGTCATGTTCGACTCTTAGTGACCCCACGGACTGCAGCCTACCAGGCTCCTCCGTCTACAGGATATTCCAGGCAAGAGTACTGGAGTGGGGTGCCATTGCCTTCTCTGAGCAGCCTTACTAGTAAGCTTGCAAATATGGTAAAGTCTCTAACCCTTCAGTTTCTGACTGAGTAATCTCTCTCAGTATTCCAAATTCTGAAATAGAAGAATGCAGTGAATGGGATCTCAAATTCTGGAAGAAAATAAAATCTAAGCCCCATTCCAGTTTCTTATAATATGTATGTTGACATGTAGAAGACTTATCTGTAATCTAACCCACACGTACTCTGGAACATTCTCATGATTCTACTTTAGGAGATCCAAGATGTTTGTGCTTCTCATTATCTGTAATGAGGAAGAGCTTTCATGAGTAATAACATTCCCAGAAGTGAATATGGAGGATGAAGACAATAAGAAAACATTTATACTTAAAATATTGAGGAAAGCAGTTTACTTTGTCATAGAAATAGATTAAACACAACACTGCATTTTTGGACTATTGCTCAAAGGATTTTATGAAACTGATTTCAATAAATCAGTCAGTGAAAAACAAAGCAAGACAGAAGCAATGTCCAATTAATAAAAATAGGAAGTATTTTGGTTTCTCTGGAATAAAAGAATATTGAAGTCTCTGGAGATGGTGAGATATTTTCTCTTTATAGAAATGTCTTGAACACCACCAGGTGAAGTATGAGAGTTGAATTAGGAGTAATAGAAATGAGCCTTCTAGGGTCTTAAAAATTCACATGTCTTTTGTCATTTATCTCCTTTGCAAAATAAGTTAGAGGTTCCATTTTGTCTTGAGGCTTTGCACTTAAGCCCAAAGTGAGCATCATGGTATTAAATAGTAATTGCTGAAATATAATTTTTTAAATTTATTTTTTATTAGACTATTAATTTTGTATTGGAGATTAACAATATTTTGGTAGTTTCAGGTAGACAGCAAAGGGACTCAGCCATACATATGCATGTACCAATTCTCCCCCAAACTCCCTCTCATCCAGGTTTCCACATAGCATTTAGCAGAGTTCCCTGTGCTACACAGTACATCCTTGTTGCTTATCCATTTTTAATATAACAATGTGTACCTGTTCATCCCAAAGTCCCTATCCCTTCCCCCTAGCCTTCCACCTGGCAACGGTAAGTTCGTTCTCTAAGTCTGTGAGTCTGATTTGTAAATAAGTTCGTTTGTATCATGTCTTTATTCTGCATGTAAGGGATGGATGACTATAATTTTTAATGAAATTGCCTGCGTGTATTTGTTGTAACATCCGTGGAGAACAAAAGTATGTTTAGTAGGTAGTAGGATAGTAGCTCAGACCTAAAAGAAAAGAATGTTTGAAATCAATACATTCCATCATTGTGATAGGATATTTTTGGTGTGGTCACAAGAAGTAAGCCTTTTGCAGGCAAAACAAAGAATGCACATAGAATTTAGAGGTTACCATGTGGGAGAAGGCAATGGCAACCCACTCCAGTACTTTTGCCTGGAAAATCCCATGGACGGAGGAGCCTGGTAGGCTGCAGTCCGTGGGGTTGCTAAAAGTTGGACACGACTGAGCGACTTCACTTTCACTTTTCACTTTCATGCATTGGAGAAGGCAATGGCAACCCACTCCAGTGTTTTTGCCTGGAGAATCCCAGGGATGGGGGAGCCTGGTGGGCTGCCATCTATGGGGTCGCACAGAGTTGGACACGACTGAGCGACTGAACTGAACTGAACTGAACTGATGACATTAAAAACCACACAGAGCAAACAAGAGTCAGCGGCTTTGCAAGAGTTCCATGGCCAAGACTAGAAGGGCATGTGCCCCCTACACTGTGCAGCACCCCTACACTTGATCTGTCTTCACTGCCCATTGGGTGGAACTCTCAGGTGGGCCAGGGAGGACATTGCCTGTGAAGAGTCTGAAGAAGAGTTTCAGAACTAATGTTTCTTGGGCTCTTTTCTGTACTTAACATTAGGCTGGAATGATGGCTAGGAGCATGGGCTTTGGGGTCAGTCATACCTGGACTTGAATCGTTACTAAGTCCAAGCTGGTACTGCTCACCACAGTCCAATAAATTGAGAGACAAGTTGTTGGAGCAAATAATAGCAACTTTATCTGAAAGTCCAGCAGATGAAGTTGGTGGACTAGTGTCCCAAAGAAACATCTTACCCAAGTTAGAATTCAGGCTTCTTTTATATTAAAAAGGGAGAGGGTGTGGTTCATTTTTGCAAACTTCTTGATACCAGAATTTGTTCTTGCAGCTGTTCATGCAGGTCAGGTCATGATACTCTTCTAAACCTCCAACAAGGCAAATGTTCTCTGTTTTTCAACTTTTTATCTCTGTATGAATGGAAAAGTCATATTTTTTAAAGGTCAGAGCTTTAAGAATGGGCTGTTCTGTGTATGTCAGGCTATAGGCAACATTCTTAACTTGTAGCAGAAACAATAGAATACAAAAGTTAAAGTAAAAGAAACAGATCCAATATGGAGTCATATTGGTTCTTTCCTAAATTTGGCCTTGGAATGTGGAATGAAGCAGGGCAAAGGCTAATGGAGTTTTGCTAAGAGAATGCACTGGTCATAGTAAACACCTTATTCCAACAACACAAGAGAAGACTCTACACATGGACATCACGAGATGGTCAACACCAAAATCAGATTGATTATATTCTTTGCAGCCAAAGATGGAGAAGCTCTATACAGTCAGCAAAAACAAGACCAGGAGCTGACTGTGCCTCAGATCATGAACTCCTTATTGCCAGGTTCAGATTTAAATTGAAGAAAGTAGGGAAAACCACTAGACCATTCATGTATGACCTAAATCAAATTCCTTATGATTATGCAGTGGAAGTGAGAAATAGATTTAGGGGACTAGATCTGATAGATAGAGTGCCTGATGAACTGTGGACAGAGGTTCGTAACATTGTACAGGAGACAGGGATCAAGACCATCCCCATGGAAAAGAAATGCTAAAAAGCAAAATGGCTGTCTGGGGAGGCCTTACAAATAGCTATGAAAAGAAGAGAAGTGAAAAGTAAAGGAGAAAAGGAAAGATACAAGCATCTGAATTCAGAGTTCCAAAGAATAGCAAGGAGAGATAAGAAAGCCTTCCTCAGCAATCAATGCAAAGAAATAGAGGAAAACAAAAGAATGGGAAAGACTAGAGATCTCTTCAAGAAAATTAGAGATACCAAGGGAACATTTCATGCAAAGTTGGGCTCAATAAATGACAAAAATGGTATGGACCTAACAGAAGCAGAAGATATTAAGAAGAGGTGGAAAGAATACACAGAACTGTACAAAAAAGATCTTCACAACCCAGATAATCATGATGGTGTGATCACTGACCTAGAGCCAGACATCCTGGAATGTGAAGTCAAGTGGGCCTTAGAAAGCATCACTACGAACAAAGCTAGTGGAAGTGATGAAATTCCAGTTTAACTATTTCAAATCCTGAAAGATGATGCTGTGAAAGTGCTGCACTCAATATGCCAGCAAATTTGGAAAACTCAGCAGTGGCCACAGGACTGGAAAAGGTCAGTTTTCATTCCAATCCCAAAGAAGGGCAATGCCAAAGAATGCTCAAACTATTGCACAGTTGCACTCATCTCACATCCCATGGATGGAGGAGCCTGGTAGGCTGCAGTCCATGGGGTTGTGAAGAGTTGGACACGACTGAGCGACTTCACTTTCACTTTTCACTTTCCTGCATTGGAGAAGGAAATGGCAACCCACTCCAGTGTTCTTGCCTGGAGAATCCCAGAGATGGGGGAGCCTGGTGGCTGCTGTCTATGGGGTCACACAGAGTCGGACACAACTGAAGTGACTTAGCAGCAGCAGCAGCACATGCTAGTAAAGTAATGCTCAAAATTCTCCAAGCCAGGCTTCAGCAATATGTCAACTGTGAACTTCCAGATGTTCAAGCTGGTTGTAGAAAAGGCAGAGGAACCAGAGATCAAATTGCCAACATTCACTGAATCATGGGAAAAGGAAGAGAGTTTCAGAAAAACATCTATTTCTGCTTTATTGACTATGACAAAGCCTTTGACTGTGTGGATCACAATAAACTGAAAGAGATGGGAATACCAGACCACCTGGCCTGCCTCTTGAGAAACCTATATGCAGGTCAGGAAGCAACAGTTAGAACTGGACATGGAACAACAGACTGGTTCCAAATAGGAAAAGGAGTATGTCAAGGCTGTATATTGTCACCCTGCTTATTTAACTTCTCAGAGTACATCATGAAAACGCTGGGCTGGAAGAAGCACAAGCTGGAATCAAGATTGCTGGGAGAAATATCAATAACCTCAGATATGCAGATGACACCACCCTTATGGCAGAAAGTGAAGAGGAATTAAAAAGCCTCTTAATGAAAGTGAAAGAGGAGAGTGAAAAAGTTGGCTTAAAGCTCAACATTCAGAAAACGAAGATCATGGCATCTGGTCCCATCACTTCATGGGAAATAGATGGCGAAACAGTGGAAACAGTGTCAGACTTTATTTTTTTGGGCTCCAAAATCACTGCAGATGGTGACTGCAGCCATGAAATTAAAAGACACTTACTCCTTGGAAGGAAAGTTATGACCAACCTAGACAGCATATTCAAAAGCAGAGACATTACTTTGCCAACAGGGGTCCATCTAGTCAAGGCTATGGTTTTTCCAGTGGTCATGTATGGATGTGAGTTGGACTGTGAAGAAAGCTGAGCGCTGAAGAATTGATGTTTTTGAACTGTGGTGTTGGAGAAGACTCTTGAGAGTCCCTTGGACTGCAAGGAGATCCAACCAGTCCATTCTAAAGGAGATCAGCCCTGGGTGTTCTTTGGAAGGACTGATGCTAAAGCTGAAACTCCAATATTTTGGCCACCTCATGCGAAGAGTTGACTCATTGGAAAAGACTCTGATGCTGGGAGGGATTGGGGGCAGGAGGAGAAGGGGACGGCAGAGGATGAGATGGCTGGATGGCATCACCGACTTGATGGACATGAGTTTGGGTGAACTCTGGGAGTTGGTGATGGACAGGGAGGCCTGGCGTGCTGTGATTCATGGGGTCGCAAAGAGTCGGACACGACTGAGCGACTGAACTGAACTCATTACAAATCTTGGTTCTGCTTGTGACCTCAGGTAAGTTATTTAATTCTCTGAACTCCTCAGGGTTCTTGTCTGTGTGCTTAGTTGCTCAGTCATGTCCAACTCTCCTTGGCCCTGTGGATTGTGTAGCCTGCCATGCTCCTCTGTCCATGGAATTTTCCAAGCAAGAATACTGAATCGGGTTGCCATTTCCTGCTCCAGGGGGTCTTCCCAACCCAGGAATCAAACCCACGTCTCTTCATTGTCAGGCAGATTCTTTACCACTAGTGTCACGTGGGAATCTCTCTTGTAAAGGGCACAAAATAAAAATATTATTTATAAAGAGCAAATGAGACGTAGTAGTGCTTAACATAGTGCTTGGCAAGTAATAGGTATGGAATAAGTGATTAACCTCACAGTGATCAGATACATAGCACTGAACTACGAACATTCTTCATATTCAATTTTTGAGGTACCTTTGTACACCTTTGTTATGTTCTCTTTTCTTAATTGTTCTGTGATTCTATTGTGTCCCACTTTGTACTTCTCCATACCCCAGAGAAGGCAATGGCACCCCACTCCAGTACTCTTGCCTGGAAATTCCCATGGACGGAGGAGCCTGGTAGGCTCCAGTCCATGGGGTCGCTAAGAGTCGGGCCGACTGAGCGACTTCACTTTCACTTTTCACTTTCATGCATTGGAGAAGGAAATGACAACCCACTCCAGTATTCTTGCCTGGAGAATCCCAGGGACAGAGGAGCCTAGTGGGCTGCCGTCTATGGGGTTGCACAGAGTCGGACACGACTGAAGCGACTTAGCATACCCCAGAGACCTACTTCTTGCTCAGTCTTATCTTGACTTTACACTGATTTTCTCCTTACTCTGAACAGCAAAAGTGAAAGTGTTAGTCACTCAGTCAACTCTTTAAGACCCCATGGACTACTGTAGCCCACCAGGCTCCTCTGCCCATGGGGCTCTCCAGGCAAGAATACTGGAGTAGGTTGCCATGCCCTTCTCCAGGGGATCTTCCTGACCCAGGGGTCAAACCCATGTCTCTTACCTCTCCCTCATTGCTGGAAGATTCTTTACTGTCTGAGCCACCAGGGAAGCCCGTGAACAGCAAAAGTGAAGTCAACTCTTCTTTTGTTCCATCTCAAGTCCTCCTCCTGCCCCATGAAGACTCCTCAGATTTCTTTAGTTCTCAAGGATACCTTCCTTTTTTGAAATACTGAGCTATCTCTTGCATCCAGAAGCCATTTAATTGATTGCTCTGTACCTTCATATATGCTATTCAGTCTCCCCAAATATGCTATATGCTTCTGTAAGATTCCACTCATTTTTGACTGTCATAGCAAAGTGCTGAAACTATCAGAGGAACTTGCTGAATAATTAATAGGCAAGTTGATATACTGTGCCCACCAATGACACAAGCCTACTTCAAGAGCAATTCAGGATTTTAGAGGCCCGTTATTTCCAAATCAAATCACTATGCGTCATTTGTCAAGTATAGGTTGACCTAAGGGAAAGTGGAGCAGAAGATTTGAAATTTTGACTGTTCCTGAAAATTCAGGAGGTTTCTTCATGATTCAGGGAGAGAATAAACATCAATGTAGGAAGTTACTTTTCTCAGTGAATCTTTTTGGCATGCAAACTTCATTGTTTCCCTTCTCTGTTTGTTTCTTCTTTTTTTCTCTCCTTTTCCTCTTCCTCCTCCTGTTCCTCCTCCTTCCTCTTCCTTCTCCTACTGTAGAAGAACTGGGACTATAACACTGACTGGGAAAAATGAATAGACAAGGAGAATCTTAAGGCAACTTTAAATTAAAATTTTTTATTTTAGTATAGTTAATTTACAATGTGTTAGTTTCAGGTGTACAGTAAAGTGACTTAAACTTTAAATTTTATAAGAATGATTTGTGTGGTAAGTGTGACTCCTATATACTCCTATAAAGCATATATAAATATTCTTTCTGCAATAGAAGTGTTCTCCAAAAAATTGAGTGTAAGTTGATTTCTGGAAAGGCTTATCTTATTTTGAATCCATAGAAGATCTTTATAGACATTCTACAGTGATTACTTTTGTCAAGACATGGGTATTTAGTTGTGTATTTCTGTATAAAAAATTATCCCAACATTTGACAGCTTAAAGCAACAATGTATATTATCCCTCAGTCTCTGGGTCAGGAATCTGGTGCTGCTTATCTGGTTCCTGTGATTTACGCTTTCTATTATCAAGGTGTCAGCAGAGCTGCAGTCATCTCCAGGTCAATTATAAATGGATTCATTTCCAAGTTCACACATTTGGTTGTTGGCCAGAGGCTTCCTATAGTTCCTTACTTGTCGGTCACTCCGTAGACCAGCTCACAACATGGACCCTTGCTTCACCAGAGCAAGCAGGTGAGCAGAGCCAGAGAGAGAGAGAAAACCAGCAAGGAAGAGTCACAGTTGTTTATAACTTAATCTGAGAAGTGACACCCCATCACCTTTATTGCATCCTTATTATTAGACATGACACCCTAGATCCAACCCACACTTCTGGGTTAGGGTGTATATGCAAAGACGTGGTGACCACGGAGTGTGGATCCCAGGCAGCTGTCCCAGAAAACAGGGGACAAAGGCAAACAATTGCTTTTGTTAATCTGGACTTCTGCATTTCAAATTTGTGTGACACATCTCAGTGCGAAGTGGGGTTGAGAACTTCCTAATTCATGTTTCATCTGCTTGCATCCCTTAAGAAAATCCTTGTGGAGACAATTTAGTCATTTAATGTTCTCTTTTTCCAGGCTCATTCACAAAATTATAGGTTAAATCAGAAAGAAGCAAAGACCAAAAAGGGGAGAAGCTGGAACTAAAATTTTTTTTACTATAAAAAATTTTCAAGATACAGAAAAGTTGAGAAAGAGTATAATAAACTGCCAAGTACTCATTACTCAGAAGAAACAGCTCTGGCATTTAATGAGTACTGGTACAAGTCATTGTACAAAACGTTTCCAGAAGATGATTTTCATTTCACTCAACAAGCTGGTAAAATAAATGTCATTTTTCTTAAGGATAAGATAAATATTTGTATGGAGAACACTGATACTCAGGATGGGGTAAAAGAAAATTGTTCATCGTTATATAACTGGCAGAGCTAGGATTTATCGTATTTTATTTATTTACTTTCTCCAATTTTCTTTCTATTTCGGTACCATTCCTTTTCCTCTTCCTTCTTTCTTTATTTTTATTTTTTATTATTCATTTATTTTTGGCCATGCTGGGTTTTTGTTGTGGCTCGCAGGCTTTCTCTAGTTGGTGAGTGAGGGCTAGTCTTCATTTCAGTGCATGGACTTCTCGCTGTGGTTGGCTTCTCTTGTTGCGAGCACAGGCTCTAGGGGTGTGGGCTTCAGTAGTTGCGGCACTCGGGCTCAGTAGTTGTGGCGCGGGGGCTTAGTTGCTCTGCAGCGTGTGGAATCTTCCTGGACCAGGAATTGAACCCATGTACCCTGCATTGGCAGGCGGATTCTTGTCCACTCTTCCACCAGGAAGCCCTCACATTCTTTATCATGGATTAAATAATTTGATTCTCTGAATAAGAGTACATTCACACTTACAACTTCACTTAGTTAGAAAATATTAAAATGGAGTGCAACATTTGAGACGGTAAAGGATCCGCCTGCAATGCGGGAGATCTGGGTTGAGAATATCCCCGGGAGGAGGGCATGGCAACCGACTCCAGTCATCTTGCCTGGAGAATCCCCATGGACAGAGGAGCCTGGGAGGCTGCAGTCCATGGGGTCACAAAGAGTCGGACATGACTGAGCGACTAAGCACAGCACACATTTCACGGCAACTGGTTTTAATCAGTTAAAACTGGATAAATGACCCAGAACTCTGTGTGAATGTGCAGCAGACTCTCATCGAATCTAACTGAAGATCCTTTTTTTTTTTTTTGTCAATTTTTGGTTGTGCTGGATCTTCCTCGAGGCGTGGGGTTCTCTAGTTGTGGTGCATGGGTTTAGTTGCCCCCTGGCATATGAGACCTTAATTCCCTCACCAGGGATTGAAGCAGTGCCCCTTCATTGGAAGGTGGATTCTTAACCACTGGACCATCAGGGAAGTCTCCAAAGATTCTTTCTTGATTGATGAGAACTGGGAGTTGCACAGACCTATGAACACATTATTTTCTATCCAGTGTGCAAGCTTTTACTCTTAAATAGTATAAGCACCAAGAGCCACACCTGCCCCTTTATATGTTTTTATACCCACTCCCCTCCCAGCCTCAGTGGACATCTTCACTGGTGCATGTTTCCTTGCCTAGCAAATGAATAAACTTAGAGCTTGCTTTATGGATCATTGTAGTGGTTGTTGGCTTTCTCTTAAAAGCAGCAACAAACCGATAAGCTGGTTCTAAAATTTCCCCTATTTCACTCTTGAGGAAAGGCCCAGAGAGACTAAATGGTTTATCCACGATAAGTGTTAGAGCTGGGCCTTGAACCTTGGTAGTCTAACTCCATGCTCTTAATAACAACTCTGTGTTGAAATGGTAGGAGAGGAGACAATGAACAGGTATACTCAGTGGGCGACACATTTCATGGTGGGAAGGGGAGATGACCTCTATTTTCCTATTGAAGCAGAAGGTAATGATGAATATACAGAATCCAACCCTTCCAGCTGCTTGATTCTCTCCAGCAATATTCACGTGCCTCCATGTGGACCAAGGAAAGGTCCACCCACCTTGTGGAGGAAGCTCTGGGAAGCCTGTGACTGGTTCAAAGAAACAGAGAATTGGACAAAGAAGGAGCCTCTAGAGGAGAAGCAAAGAAGAGGGTAACTCGGCACTGATGACCAAGGACCCACTCCACAGTGTTCTCTGGAGCTACCCCTGCTCTTAGAATGGATGGGGGCCTGACTGTTCTGGGTTTGGGGCAAGGAGATAAGTCTGCCTGTACTTAGCTCCAGTTGACAGGGTCTGGCAGGTCATTATCCTGATTTTCTCCCAGGAGTCAGTTTCCTGACTGCCAGATGACAGTGGTACTTGACTGCCTCAAATCACAGTCACCCTTTAACTTGCACTTGGGTGGCTCTGGTTATCGGTCTATTCATTGCTAAGCTTCATCAACCCCCACATCTTGGCTGGATTTCCAGTGTCTACTCCCGAGAACTGCTAATGCTGTGAACTGTGAGAGCAGCAGGTGGGAAACAATCTCATGGAAGATATGAGAAGACAGGTGAACTGGATAGAAGCTTCAAAAAAAAAAAAGAGAAGGTGCAGAATTTCCCTAGCAGTTCAGTGGTTGGGAAGCTGCACTTCCACTTCAGGGTGTGGGGCTTCAATCCCTGGTTGGGGAAAAGAAGATCTCACATGCTGTGGGGTGTGGCCAAAAAATAATAAAAAATTTTTAAAAACACAATGCATTGAGAACATAGCAGAAGCATCAATCTTTCAATAAACGTTCAACAAAAGCTGATTGCAGAGTAGATACTGGGTTAGAAGACTGAACGGTTCCTAAATCATTCCTGTAAATGGAGGCAGGGTGGTTTCCTCTTTCAGTTCATTTTTGAAACTACTGATTACCAGTCCTGGCGTGAAGTGCTTATTAAATGGTTGTTGAGTGAATTAATAAAAGGAGGGAATATCTTAGTGTATTTGCTTATGCTAGTCTCTTTATGTGGAATACTTTCTCTTCTCTAGTGTAACTATGTAAATGCTATTCTTGTTTGAAGGTTTCCTCTCCTCCATGAAGCCTTCTCTGGTTAATTCATGTTCACAATCACCTCTTGCATCCTAATGTATGTAGTACAAATGCTGTCTGTATTTAGCTTCCATGTCTCTCTCTTTCATTCTGGCTCTTTCTCATACTGTATGCTGCTGCTGCTGCTGCTAAGTCGTTTCAGTCGTGTCTGACTCTGTGCGACCCCATAGACGGCAGCCCACCAGGCTCCGCCGTCCCTGGGATTCTCCAGGCAAGAACACTGGAGTGGGTTGCCATTTCCTTCTCCACTCATACTGTATAGGTACACACATAAACTTTTCAACAAGTGTGTACATTTCCTAAGGCAGAGACTACCTCTTTTACTTTTTTCCTAAGTGGTGCTAGTGGTGAAGAATCTGTCTACCAATGTAGGGGACATAAGAGATGAGGGTTCGATCCTTGAGTCAGGAAGATTCCCTGGAGGAGGAAATGACACTCCGATCCAGGATTCTTGCCTGGAGAATCCCATGGACAGAGGAGCCTGGTGGGCTACAGTCCATGAGGGCTCAGAGAATTGGACTCGACTGAGTGGCTAAGCATATCTCTTTTACTTTTTTTTCCTAATGCCCCCAGTTACTGATATGGTGCTAGATATAAAGTATTGCCCTTGGAATACTTATTGATTTAACTTTTTGTTGTCCCCAGAGCAACACTGTCAGAAAAATCACCGAGGGCTTCTTGTTAACCCAGACTGGATAAAGAAAGAACTGTGATGACTTTTCTGCCTAATCCTCCAGCCCTGAAAAAAATATGTATGCATCTTTGATCCATAAGGTATGAGATTAAGCAGTGAAAATTGAAATGTGAATTAAAACATCTTTATCTGACAGTATCCTGAAACTGCTGAGGTTTGTATACATGATCTTTCTGTGAATGTTAAAAGATAAATACTATTATCAGTCCACATTCACGTCCAATGTTACTGTAGTCCAATGTTACTGACCCATGACTGTAGCAACTCACTGATTCTTCTTTGATCATACTGTATTGATTTTGTCAAGTTGAAGTTTAAAGATCAATGTTTCTTCTCTCTCTCTAGTGAATATCATAATGATTTTCCTTTATACTAACCTAAAACTTCTGAGATTTTTTTAAAGACTAGCAGCAGACTGTGAATGTTCAAATAGATAAAATTCAAATAGATAAAAAAGTACATGTTTACTATTGACTTAACTTCTAAGACAAGCAGAAGCTAAATTTCATCAGCTCAATTTATACAAACATGAAAGTAGATTCCATATTTGAATTCAAGAGAAGAACAGATAGAAAAATGCCAGAAGCATTACTGGGTGGATGCTGTGGAGACTTTCACAGATAGTCCAGACGTTTTCTCTTCTAAGTCTGACTGTTATTTGTATTTTTATTACTGGTCCAGTCTCAGTCTAAAGGTTTACACCAGAATTTTGTGGCTCTTCAAGGTTGCAGTCTCATTGCTAAACTGCATTTAGGGTCTTGTGCGAAATCATGAAATTGAAACAGTACTTGTTAGACCATAAAATAATTTGATATGTTAATGGAGATTCAGTTTTGGGTTAAAGGAACTTTGATTTTTTTATTCTGCTCCCAGATTCTACATCAGTTTCTTTTTAATGACCTAAATGCACTTACTAACCATTTTCACCTATTGAAGTCTTACCGCATTCAAACAGGACATTTTCAGTGATTTTTCTAGCTGAAAGTGATCATGCAATCCTCTGAACGTTCCATAGAACTTCACTTGTAACTTTCACTTGTAACCCTTCTTGCTGGTGTTTTAGTTACAGGTGTATGTAGTGTCTTCCTCAATGAACTAAATTTCTTAAAGGCAAGGAGAGTGTCTTGGTCATGTGTATACTAACCACAGGAGAGTACTGTACCTTTCAACTTTTTTTTAAGGCTCACTAAATGCTTATTGAATGTAAATAAGCTCCTCTGGTATATTAATGTTAAGATACAAACTCATTTATTCATTCACGGAAGAGGTTGTTGTTTAGTCACTAAGTCATGTCTGACTCTTTCGTGGCCCCATGGACTATAGCCCGCTAGTCTCCTCTGTCCATGGGATTTCTTACGTAAGAATACTGGAGTGGGTTGCCTTTCCCTTCTCCAGGGGATCTTCCCAACCTGGGAATTGAACGTGCATCTCCTGCATTGGCAGGTCATTTCTTTACCACTGAGTCACCAAGGAAGCCCCACGGAAGAGGCTACATCTAGGAAAAATGAAAAGTATATAAGGCAGAGAATTTGTGTGTGTAAAAAAACTAGTTGGGAGCAGAGTGGAGATATTTGAGTGGGTTAAAGTAGGGCATCCTAATTGTCTTCCCCTTCCAGGTTGTGGCCACTGTCTACCTATCCTGAACAATGCTTTTACAACTTAGATCATGTTACTCTTTAAAAACCTCCAACGGTTTCCCATCATTGTACTTGGGTGAACTCCAGAGTCCTTACCCTGCCTTAAAACCCCCTACTGAACTTTCCATCTGTGTCACCTACTGCCTCTTGTCCACTTGCTCTATCCACATTAGACATCTTTTTGTTCCTCAAACATGCCAGTCTCACTTTCATTCCAACTTTTCTAGGTCTTCCCTCTTCCTACAATACTTTCTCTTGAGTTTCTCTTGGCTGGTTTCTTTCTGTAATAATAGCAAGTACAGAGGCTCAGAGGTGGTCGCTTACTTGATCTGCTTAAAAAAGAGCAGAGTTGACCACTGTGGCTGGAGCAGGGTAAGCAATGGAAAGAAGAGAGAAATAAAGACTGAGCCAAGGTCAGTGGCAACATTGATTGGGACTTGACTGCATTTTTAAGAACTTTGGATTTTATTTTAGATCAGAAGAAAGCCATAAGGGCTTTTGAGTAGAGGAAGGACACAATCTGACATATATTTAAAATTAATTACTCCGACTGCTGTGGGGAAATGCAATACAGAGATTTAGAGTAGACATTGGAAGACGAAGTAATTAGTCCAAATGAGAGATGATGGCATCTTAGATGGAAGTGAGAGTTTCTAAATGTTAATTACATCAGAGACTATCCATACAAAACCACTCTGTAGCTTTTCCATCGTGATGAAATTGAGGTCCGGCACAGGGCTGCCTTGCCTCTCTCTCTGTTTCCAGGATCCCTTGTAGGTAAGCGTGGCTCAGTTCTCCCCAGTAGAATCGGAGAAGACACGTATTCATCTAGGCTGAGGCTTTTCAACAGTAGGCATTCTTTTCCTAGGCTCTTATCTCCAAGTCAGTTTTGAGCACGTGAATGAGGGCAATGCATGCTGCTGCTACTGCTGCTAAGTTGCTTCAGTCGTGTCCGACTCTGTGTGACCCCATAGACGGCAGCCCACCAGGCTCCCCTGTCCCTGGGATTCTCCAGGCAAGAACACTGGAGTGGGTTGCCATTTCCTTCTCCAATGCATGAAAGTGAAAAGTGAAAGTGAAGTCGCTTAGTTGTGTTTGACTCTTAGTGACCCCATGGACTGCAGCCCACCAGGCTTCTCCATCCATGGGATTTTCCAAACAAGAGTACTGGAGTGGGGTGCCATTGCCTTCTCCAGAGGGCAATGCATAAGAGATGGTAAATAAAAACATTGGAGGGAGCTGGTTTGTGAACACCCACATGGAGCAAAGTTGCCATCAACCTGCTGTGTTGACTCCAGACTGTAATATGAGAAATAAGCTCCTGAATAAATTTTGGTTCTCTGTATCAGCAGCCTAGCTTTTCCTGCTAATTTGTTTATCAAGTCACTTGCCTGTTTTGAATATCACTTTCCTCATTTGTAAAGTGGAAATAATACTGATATATTCCTTGTAGGCTGTGGTGATAAATGCATGAGATAATCCAAGTAAAGTACTGACTGCATTGCCCTTCTCATGTAACCATATAATAAATATTTTCTACTTGAATTAAAAATGAAGAGAATTGCATCTTTGGTTTGGACAATAATGGATACCATGTTAGTAAAGCAGATAGGCTTGGTGAACTGATGGACAGACCAATTGAGACAGACTTGCCAGGATTGGAAGAAACACAAGCTGGAATCAAGATTGCTGGGAGAAATATCAATAACCTCAGATATGCAGATGACACCACCCTTATGGCAGAAAGTGAAGAGGAACTCAAAAGCCTGTTGATGAAAGTGAAAGTGGAGAGTGAAAAAGTTGGCTTAAAGCTCAACATTCAGAAAACGAAGATCATGGCATCCGGTCCCATCACTTCATGGGAAATAGATGGGGAAAGAGTGGAAACAGTGTCAGACTTTATTTTTCTGGGCTCCAAAATCACTGCAGATGGTGACTGCAGCCATGTAATTAAAAGACACTTACTTCTTGGAAGGAAAGTTATGACCAACCTAGATAGCATATTCAAAAGCAGAGACATTACTTTGCCAACAAAGGTTCGTCTAGTCAAGGCTATGGTTTTTCCTGTGGTCATGTACGGATGTGAGAGTTGGACTGTGAAGAAGGCTGAGCACCGAAGAATTGATGCTTTTGAACTGTGGTGTTGGAGAAGACTCTTGAGAGTCCCTTGGACTGCAAGGAGATCCAACCAGTCCATTTTGAAGATCAGCCCTGGGATTTCTTTGGAAGGAATGATGCTGAAGCTGAAACTCCAGTACTTTGGCCACCTCATGCAAAGAGTTGACTCATTGAAAAAGACTCTGATGCTGGGAGGGATTGGGGGCAGGAGGAGAAGGGGACGACAGAGGATGAGATGGATGGATGGCATCACTGACTCGATGGATGTGAGTCTGAATGAACTCCAGGAGTTGGTGATGGACAGGGAGGCCTGGCATGCTGCGATTCATGGGGTTGCAGAGTTGGACACGACTGAGCGACTGAACTGAACTGAACTGAACTGCCAGGATTGGAACCCTAGTATTCATATCTTTTTAAAGTTCCCCAGATAGCTTTGGTGAATGCCTTGGTTTGGGTATGTATATTTTATATTTGCTATATATATCATGTGGGGTCTATTAATTAAATGCCTTATTGCCTCCTTATGGGAAGAAGATCTGTCAAGTATTCCTGACAGTTCCATAAATGTGAGAAAAGAATAATAATAAACCAAATTAGAGATAAAGCAAATTTTCTGTGGATACTGATGTTAAAAAATAATACAGGAACAAATAAATAAATAACCAACCAGCCTCATATAAGAGACTTCCATTTTGGGCAATACAGTCATCTATATTCTCCAAAGCTCTCCTCTAGAAAACAATTAGATCCTGAATAAGTGGGTAAGTTTTATTGCACTTTTGGGTGCAGGAAAATAAGGAAATTTCCAGTCACATAAACCTAATTCAGCTAAACAAATCAGTGAGCTGAAAACATGAGAGGCGTTGTGAGCAGACACATGAAGTGAAGCTGCCTTAAGTGCTAACATCAGTACTGAAAACAGGAGACCAACTCTTGGATCTGCATATAGTTGGGAGATCAACCTGAGACTTCTGAATTAAACTGGAGATGCTTAGGGTTCCATATTGGTCCCAGGTCAACAGTATCCTCAGGCTACTACCAGAAGAAATACAAATTATCTCTGGAAGAGAGCATACCTCACTCAAGAGCCTAGGATTTCAAGCCGTCAGTTTGGTTCAGTTGCTCAGCTGTGTCCAACTCTTTGCAACTCCATGGACTGCAGCACGCCAGTCTTCCCTGTCCATCACCAACTCCCAGACTCTGCTGAAATTCATGTCCATTGAGTTGGTGATGCCATCCAACCATCTCATCCTCTGTCATCCCCTTCTCCTCCTGCCTTCAATCTTTCCCAGCATCAGGGTCTGTCCCAGTGAGTCAGTTCTTCACATCAGGTGGCCAAAGTATTGAAACTTCAGCTTCAGCATCAGTCCTTCCAGTGAATATTCAGGACTTATTCCCTTTAGGATGGACTGGTTGAATCTCTTTGCAGTTCAAGGGACTCTCAAGTCTTCTCCCATACCATGGTTGAAAAGCACCAATTCTTTGGCGCTCAGCTTTCTTTAGGGTCCAAATCTCACATCCATACATGACTACTGGAAAAACTATAGCTTTGACTAGATGGACCTTTGTTGGCAAAGTAATGTCTCTGCTTTTTAATATGCTGTCTAGGTTGGTCATAGCTTTACTTCCAAGGAACAAGCATCTTTTAATTTCATGGCAGCAGTCACCATCTGCAGTGATTTTGGAGCCCAGGAAAATAAAGCCTCTCACTGTTTCCATTGTTTCCCCATCTATTTGCCATGAAGTGATGGGATCAGATGCCATGATCTTTGTTTTTTGAATGTTGTGTTTTAAGCCAGCTTTTCGCTCTTCTCTTTCACTTTCATCAAGAGACTCTTCAGTTTCTCTTCGCTTTCTGCCATAAGGTGGTGGCATCTGCATATCTGAAGTTATTGATATTTCTCCCGACAATCTTGATTCCAGCTTGTGCTTCACACCATCATCTTTTAGGGTTTGAAATAGCTCAACTGGAATTCCATCACCTCCTTTGTTCATAGCGTTGTTCATAGTGATGCTTCCTAAAGCCCACTTGACTTCAGACTGGCTCTGGCTCTAGGTGAATGATCATGCCATCATGGTTATCTGGATCATGGATCATGAAGATCTTTTTTGTATAGTTCTTCTGTGTATTCTTGCCACCTCTTCTTAATATCTTCTGCTTTTGTTATGTCTAAAACATCTCTGTCCTTTATTGTACCCATCTTTGCCTGAAACATTCCCTTGGTATCTCTAATTTTCTTGAAGAGATCTCTAGTTTTCCCCATTCTATTGTGTTCCCTGATTTCTTTGCATTGATCACTGAGGAAGGCTTTCTTACCTCTCCTTGTTCTTCTTTTGAACTCTGCATCCAGATGGATATATCTTTCTTTTTCTCCTTTGCTTTTCGTTTCTCTTCTCTTCTCTTCTCAGCTATTTGTAGGGCCTCCTCAGACAATCATTTTGCTTTTTTGCATTTCTTTTTCTTGGGGATGGTTCTGATCATCACCACCTGTACAAGGTCACAAACCTCCACCCACAGTTCATCCACTCTGTCTATCAGACCTAATCCCTTGAATCTGTTTGTCACTGTATAATCATAAGGGATTTGATTT
This sequence comes from Bos indicus x Bos taurus, assembly GCF_003369695.1. NCBI lineage: Eukaryota > Metazoa > Chordata > Mammalia > Artiodactyla > Bovidae > Bos > Bos indicus x Bos taurus. The sequence goes on from NC_040098.1 coordinate 26,321,072, forward strand.
AGGTTATACTTGAATGGGTTAGTCGTTTTCCTACTTTCTTCAATTTAAGTCTGAATTTTGCAATAATGAGTTCATGATATGATTTCAAGTGATAAAAATCAATAAAAAAATGAGCTACTAAAAGACCAACAAGCAGTTTAGGAAACATGTCTTCTTGAGTGGAGAAACAAACTTAGAAGTCATCAAATACTGGAATTATCATATTCAAAACAAAACAACTCCATATAAAGTTTTAAAAGAAGCTTTATTGATATCCTATTCATAACTGTATAGTTGACCCATTTAATGCATTTAACGTGTATAATTCAATGATTTTTAGTATATTCACAGGTACATGCAACAATCACCAAAGTCAATCTTAGAACATTTTCACCATCTCAAAAAGAAATTACATATCCTTTAATTATCATCCCCACTTCCTATTTCCTTCTTCCCCCCAGCCCTAGGCCACTACTATATTCTATCTCTGTAGATTTCTCATTCTGGACTTTGTATGAATGAAGTCATGTAATATGTGATCTTTTGTGACTGGCTTCCTTTGCTCAGCGTAACGCAGTCAAAGTTCATCTATGTTGCATCACATATTAGTGCTTCATCCCTCTTTATGGTCGATAATACCCTATACATTTCATTGTATGACTTTATCATAATCTGTTTATCTATTTGTCCATTGATAGACATTTGAGTCATTTCAATCATTTGGTTGCTAAGATAATGCTGCTATAAACATTCATTTACAAGTTTCTGTGTGGAGGTATCATAGGTTTTCATTTTTTCCTGGGCATTTACCTAGGTGTGGAATTGCTGGGTCATATGTTAACTCTCTGGGCTTCCCAGGTGGCTCAGTGGTAAAGAATCTGTGTGCCAGTGCAGAAGATGTGGGTTTGATCCCTGGGCTAGAAAGATAACTTGGTGAAGGAAGTGGCAACCCACTCCAGAATTCTTTCTGGAAAATCCCATAGATAGAGGAGTTTGGTGGGCTATAGTCCATGGGGTCACAAAAAGAGCTGGGCATGATTTAGTGACTAAATAACAACAACAATATGGTAACTCTGTAGCTGTTTATATATTGTAGGCACAAGTCCCTTCACAAATATATGAATGCAAATACTTTCTCCCATTCTGTGGGCTATATTCCACTTTTCTTTTTTGTTATGTTTTTTGTTGATGTTATTTCCTTCCACTTTCTTGATGGTATCCTTTGAAGCACAAAATTTTAAATTTTGATGGCATCTGACTTTATTTCTTTGGTTGCTTGTGCTTTTGGTGTCAAATGTAAGAATCCTTTGTCAAATCCAAAGTTATAAAGTTTACCCTCATGTTTCCTTTTAAAGTTTTTGCTTTTAATTTGGGTCTTTGATCCATTTTGAGCTGATTTTTATATATGGTATGAGGTGAGGATTCAATCTCATTATTTTACGGGTGGCTATTCAGTTGTGCTGTTGCCATGTGTTGAAAAATAATTCTTCCATTTACTGGGCTTGACATCTTTGTCAAAAATCAGTGGCCATTTATGTGAAGGTTTATTTTTGGACTCAATGCTATTCCATTGATTAATATGTCTGTTATTGTGCCAGTACCACACAACTTGATTATTGCTGTTTTGTAGTGAATTTTGAAGTCAGGCAGTGTTGGGAAGTCCCTGGCAGTCCAATGATTAGGATTCTGTTTTTTCCCTGCAAGGCCCTGGCCTGGAGACTGAGATCTTGTAAGCTATGGGGTGTAGCCCACCCCCCTCAAAAAAAAAAAAATCAGAAAGTATGAGTCCTACTATTGAATTCCTCTTTTCCAGCATGGCTTTGGTTATTCTGGGTCCCTTGCAAATCTATATGAATTTTAGAGTCAGTTTGTCAATCTCTGCAAACAAGTCAGCTGGGATTCTGATAGAGATTGTCTTGAATCTGTACATCAGTTTGGGGAGTAAGTTTATCTTAACAATGTTCAGGCTGCATATCAATGACTGTGGAAGGTTTTCCATTTATTTAGCTCTTTTAGCATTTATTTCAATAATGTTTTGTAGTTTTTAGGATTTATAAATTGTATTCCTCTTGTTAAATTTATTTTGCTTATCTTGATGATACTGAGAATGGAATTGCTTTCTTAATTTTATTTTTCGATTGTTCATTATAAGTGTATAGAAATGTAATTGATATATACTGGCTTTTATCTTGAAACCTTACTGAACTCATTTATCAATTCTAACAGTTTTTTAGAGGGTTCTTTAGGATTTTCCACATACAAGAAATGTATATGTATATGTCATCTGCAAATAGGGATAATTTTACTTCTTTCTTTTCAAGTTAGATACCTTTTTATTTCTTTTTCTTGACTAATTTTTCTGGCCAGAATGTCTATTATAATGATGAATGGGAATGGTGAGAGTGCACATGCTTATCTCCTTGATCTTAGAGGGAGAGTACTGTATTTAGTGTTGTTGTTCGGTCACTAAGTCGTGTCTGACTCTCTGACCCCAAGGACTGTAGCATGCCAGGCTCTTCTGTCCTCCACTCTCTCTTGGAGTTTGCTTAAATATATGTCCATTGAGTTGGTGATGCTATCTAACCATCTCATCCTCTGCCACCTCCTTCTCCTTTTGCCTTCAATCTTTCCCTGCATCAAGGTCTTTTCCAATGAGTTGACTCTTTACATCAGGTGGTCAAAGTACTGTATTTAGTATTTCACCATTAAGTGTGAAGTCACTGTGTTCTTTCTGTAGATGCCTTTATCAGTTTGAGGAAATTCGTTTTTACTATATTTTACTAGTTTGTTGAGTTTTTATCATGGAAGGATGATAGAGTTTATCAAAGGCTTTTTCTACATTTGTTTATATGGTCATGTGATTAAAAATATTCTATTGATAGGATGGACTTCCCTTGTGGCTCAGCTGGTAAAGAATCCATCTGCAATGTGGGAGACCTGGCTTCGATCCCTGGGTTGGGAAGATCCCCTGGAGAAGGGAAAGGCTACCCACTCCAGTATTCTGGCCTGGAGAATTCCATGAACTGTATAGTCCATGGGATTGCAAAGAGTTGGACATGACTGAGTGACTTTCACTTCACACTAATTGATTTTCAGATATTAAACCAACCTTTCAAATCTGGGTAAATGGCACTTGGTCATGGATATACTCAGTATCTGTTCCAGTACTCCATATGGATACCAAAATCCATGAATGCTCATATCCCTTGTATAAGATTGTGTAGTATAGTTGGTGTTCTGTATCTGTGGTTTCCCCAGGTGTGGATATGGAGGGTCAACTCTAATTCTTATATATTGTGAATTTGGTTGGACAGTAGTTTTTTTTTTTTTTATAATTTTTTCAAGTCCTTGTTCATTAGAGATACTGACCTATAAGTTTCCTTTCTTATGGCTCTTTGTCTTGTTTTGTCTTGTTTATCAAAGTAATACTGATGTTTTAGGACTATTACTAGAAGCTTTAAGTAGTCAATTTTTAACAATAATTTTCACCAGGGAGTAGATCAGCAAGGCTGTTCACAGTGTCATGCCAGAGGGTATTTAAGTTTTAAGAGAAAATAAGATGCAATACAAAAGTTAAAAAGTAGCAAGAGACATAAAAAGTGACCAGCAAATTTGCAAAGAAACCAAATGGAGTATTTATAAAAATCTTACTGTTTTTTAAAAAAACAATAGATGAGTTAAATAACAGATTAAATATAACTGAAGGAAGTACTTGTGAACTGAAATCAGAGACGAAGAAATGTGAAACATGAAGGAGAGGTTAAACTTTTGGAGGACAGATGGAAATGCTCAATACATATTCAATTGGTCTTCACTATTTGAAGGGATAATGGCTAAGAAAGATTGTCCAGAAATGGTGTCAGACTTGAATCAGTTCAGTTCAGTACAGTTCAGTCATTCAGTCGTGTCCGACTCTTTGCGACCCCATGAATCACAGCACGCCAGGCCTCCCTGTCCATCACCAACTCCCAGAGTTCACTCAGACTCACGTCCATCGAGTCAGTGATGCCATCCAGCCATCTCATCCTCTGTCGTCCCTTTCTCCTCTTGCCCCCAATCTGTTCCAGCATCAGAGTCTTTTCCAATGAGTCAACTCTTCGCATGAGGTGGCCAAAGTCCTGGAGTTTCAGCTTTAGCATCATTCCTTCCAAAGAAATCCCAGGGCTGATCTCCTTCACAATGGACTGGTTGGATCTCCTTGCAGTCCAGGGGACTCTCAAGAGTCTTCTCCAACACCACAGTTCAAAAGCATCAATTCTTCGGCGCTCAGCCTTCTTCACAGTCCAACTCTCACATCCATACATGACCACAGGAAAAACCATAGCCTTGACTAGACGGACCTTTGTTGGCAAAGTAATGTCTCTGCTTTTCAATATGCTACTTGAATACAAGGCCATAAGAAGCCTACACCTAGTTAATTTTAATGAATCTTCAGAAGACCAAATCGAAAAGGAAGGTTTAAAAAAAAAAAAAAAGGAAGGTTTAAAAAAATGGTCAGAGAAAAAAGACAGATCACCTACAAGAACAATAATTACACTAACATAAGACTTCTCAGCAACAGAAGCCAGAGGACAATGAAATAATATTATCAATATAAAAAGAATATGAGAAGAATTAATAATTGTCTAATAAAATGCTCTTTCAGGAATGAGGACAAAATTTAAACTATCAGATGAGCAGTTTGTCGCCAGCAGACTTTAACTAAAGAAATTTTATGTATATACTTCAGAATGAAGAAAAATAATTCCAAAAAGCCTCAGATACAAAAATTGTGAGCAAAGAAATAGTAAACATCTAAGTCTTATCATATTGTCTTTATATAATAGTTATAATAATAATTCTATTCTGTGGGATTAGATAAAAGGACATAACTGATCTTTTGTTTCAATAGCACGCACATTGTGAGTGGGGAAGTGATAGGAGTTAAAGTGTTCTAAGATTAGGATGAAAATATAGTCTGCTCTCCCCAGGAGAGTCCATATGAATGCCTGTTGTCTCAGAGTAATTATTAATATCACTATTCTTCTCACTGTGAAAAACATCTTGACCTGAATAGTACATTTTTTTTTTTTGCTCATTCTGGGAATATAGGACTTAGTGACCAGTTAGAAGGAGAATGAGGGGCACCAGTGATTTCAGGGGGATAGGCTTAAGATAATGATCTTCTCTTTACTCAGTATTGCATATTGTTATCCACACATTCCTTTTAATTACATATCTTACCAGGTGCAGGGCATGTGTGTTAGAAGATGATGTCTTTTAACTTAATCTTTGCTTTTCATGATTTATCATCCTCTCTTTCCCACCAAAAAAATGATATTTCAGAGTTGATTCTGACTCGTTCTGTAACTAGTCTTTCTTATACTATTTCTATACTTAATATTCACCAAATATGAGTTTAAAATCAGGAACCATCGACTAATCTGTTTCCTAATTCATTTGGATCCAGAATTTGGCAGCATGTTTATTTTTAGTGTTGTTATCTGGTTTTGCACCATTTAGCTTGTTCCCTTCCCTCAATATAAAAGCATAAAAACTCTCCCTCAGTATAAGTTGCTTATTTAAATCAGCTAATATACCTCAAATGGAAAAAAAAACCCTTCATGTGTAAATAATAAAATAGCATTTCTAAGTTTAGCTAAAAGTTTATTATTGAATTATGCAGGGAATTGATTGAACTAACCCCAAAGGCCATCCTTTTTTTTTTTTTTTTGACAAATCTGTATGAACAGTTATAAATAGTGCAGTGAACTCTGTCTGTAAGGCTACCAGCCAAAAATCTTTGTGTCATAAAGAGACTGTTGTTCTGTGTGAATAGGCAATTATTAAATGGAATTTCTGAAACTGGAAGCTGAGTAAAGCAGTTTGTCAGTAGACAGCCTAATAAAAAAGAAATCGATCTGATAAAAGTTCCATTCAAAAATGGATTAGGTATATACACTATGTATATATCTATTTACACATGTAAAATTACTTCTATATACAAGTGACATTGATAAGGTATTTATATTTAAAATGTATTCACTAGAGCAACATTTATCATGTGTATTAAATGACCCCCATTTTGTTTAAAATGCATAGAAAAATTAAAAGAAAATAAAGTATTAACATCTATTCTCTTTGGAAAATAAGATTGAAAGTAAATACTTTTGCTTTTTATTCTTTTTTATATTATTTAATTTATCAGCAATGAATGTGTATTAGTATTCTCAGTGAGAAAAAACATTTGATACTTAATTGTATTTATAGGAGAATATGGGAATATGTCATCTCCAGCATGTGAGGGTATTCACACCATATACTCCAAACTCTTCCAGGAACTTTAGTGTGTTTGTGTGTGCTCAGTCACTCAGTTTTGTCCGACTCTTTGCAACCTCCTGGATTGTATCCTACCAGGCTCCTCTGTCCATGGGGTTTTCCCAACAAGAATATGGAGTGAGTTGCCACTTCTGTCTCCAGGGCATCTGCCCAGCCCAGGGATCAAACCCTCATCTCTTGTGTCTCCTGCATTGGCAGGTAGATTCTTTACTACTGAGCCACCTGGGAAGCCCAGCTTGTAGTGACTGTGAATTAAATGATTCCAGGATGGTCAGAGGTGCTAGAGAGTCTTCTAATACTGTATCAGTTCCAGAAAATGCTGGGAATGAAATCCAGTCTGAGGCTAAGAAAGAGCATAATTAAGTTTAAAAGATTAAAAAAATAGTTGAGATAGCCAAAATGCCAAGAGAGTAAACAGCCAACTTCTGACATTCAGAATAGGGTTTTACCACAAGAAATAAAGGTATCAGGAGAAGGAGATAGAAGCAGATAGAGCATTTTCACCTTGGAGAGGTCTCAGAAGGAGAATCAGGGAAATCGCACCCTGTTCAGTCCTGAGGGATTTGGGGAAGAGGAACTGACAACGTGGTAGGCAGAGCAGATAATTAGACACATATCCTAAGAGAGGAGGTCATGTCGGATCAACTGAGGGAAACACGAAGGGCAGAAGGGCTGGCTTCACCTTCCATGTGGGTCTTAGTGGAGTCAGCTGTGCAAAGGTCTTATGTTAACTTAGTCTCGTAAGTTTAGGAGAGGGAAAGAGGAGAGTAGAAGGTATTGCATTTCTGAATTCCTGTGATTCTTAATGTGGATATACTGAGTTAAGAACAATGGAGCCCAGTATAAAGATGGTGAGTTGGCCCTACATCAAACTCCGAGCCAGAGGGCAGGATAAAATATGAGACAGATGCTCAGGGGGTCTGCAACTCAGCAAGGACTGGAGGAGGGCAAGCCAGTGGTGGTGGTGGATGAGGAGGGATCACTGCCATGGCTCTTACCTAGCTGGGAATAAATCAACCTTGGTGTCACCAGTGGCAGGAGATCAGAACATGTGTGGCTTGGATGGGATCAATTGTAACCCTATGGGCACCAAACCAGCCATTTTGCAGATGGCCCTAAGGAGGCTCTGAAGCACTGTTCCCTGGGGACCCTGCACTGTCCTCTGAGCTCACATTTGCTCATCTCCTCTAATATATCAAATCCCATCTTGGCAGAAGTAGCAGTACAGATGAAAATAGTGATGGTGGGGTGCAAACAATGAGACTAACTAAAGAGTTATCTCCCCAAAATGAACATTAGCTGAAAGGACTGTTTAAATGGTTTAATGAGACTGAGAGGTACATTGGTTTAGCATTTTTCTAATTTTGCCTTCTCTTTAGCAGGTGGGCTCTTTTGGGGTGATGGATTGTTGTTGTTGTTCAGTCGCTCAGTCGCATCCATGGGCTGCAGCACGCCAGGCTCCTTGTCCTTCACCATCTCCCATGATGGATAATGGACAAAGTAAACTACATTCTCTGTGTGCACCAAAGGTTGCAATCCTTTTATATCAGCAATAAAGTAGAAAGAAAGCTTTATAAAAAATATATGACTGTGAATTCTTGTTCTTAATAAGAAAAAAATGTAAGAGTAGAGAAATAAGCAAAGGATTAGAAAAGTCAATTCATAGAAGATAATAAAATGATCCATGCATATACAAACAGATGCTCAAGATCTTTTAAGGAACTATGGCGTAAAACAACAATGAGATTTTTCTTTTTTTTTTACTCAGTATATTGGCATACAAGAAAAAGGTGGATAATACCTTGACACATTTTATGTTTTAACATAAGTGTTTGCTAAGGTTTTTGATACTTTGGTTGACCAGATGGCTCCTGATTGAAAATCCATGTACATTCTCCTAATTCAGGTTGTCAGTGAAATTGGACAGAAAGTCCTCTGGAAGAGATCTCAGGAGGCCCAGAAGCTAGTGGCAGCTCTGAAACAGATTTCTTCAGTGACCTTAAGTGTAGACTTTCAGTGCCGTATTCTCCTTCTAAGATTTAAGGAGGACGAGACCTACTTTTTCCATGTATCACTGCAATGTGATCAAGATTAATGGCCTAACACACAAACTGTTTCTAACACCTTGGAAGACCAGGCACATTATTCAACATCTGAATCTATAAATCTGGCAAAACCAGTCTAATTACTTAATTTGGGAAAAATGCTCACTTAGAACCTTACAATTTTACAACGTGCGTGGCGTTTAAAGCTGATCAAACTCAGTATTTTTCAAAATGTTCCTCAGATTGAGAGTACTAACTCAGACTGGTTATCAACTGGTTGACTCTCAGAGGGTGTAGATTTAGAAGCCACACACAATAGCAACTAAACACACATAGCTGTTGTACTTGTTTCACATGTGAAGTACCCTTTACCCCACCCTGGGCTACACTATGTTTATGACATTTATGTAAACTGGCATTGAAAAGTACAAAAAAGCTTTGTTGCATTTTATAAAAAATGTTTTCTTAAATGATGTAACGTTATTTTTCTGAAGTAAACTAAAACCCAGTTTCTCATAGTTCATGCAGCCTTCGAGGATCTTCTGCACATTTGTAATAAGTGAAAAATAATACAGATTGTAAGTCCTGTTTTTTTTTTTTTTCCTTTAAAAGATTTAAACCATGTAAAACTTTGGTCCAAATTATGCTAAGTTAAACTAAATTACACTGTGAGTGAGTGAGTGAAGTCGCTCAGTCGTGTCCGACTCTTTGTGACCCCGTGGACTATAGCCCACCAGGTTCCTCCATCCATGGGATTTTCCAGGCAAGAATACTGGAGTGGGTTGGGATTTCCTTCTCCAGGGGATCTTCCTGACCCAGAGATCGAACCCAGGTCTCCCTCATTGCAGGCAGACACTTTAACTTCTGAGCCACCAGGGGAGCTCAGAGGTTGATTAATTGCACTGTATTAATAGGTATAAATGTATTCCTGTAAACATATTTAAGTTAAAATACACTATATTTAAATGAAAAACTCCCAGCTCACCTAGAAGACACCCTGGGGGTGGGAGCTTTGCCCTACCCCTCCTCAACAATATGTTAAACATACAAATGTCTTCTCTGTAATAAGTGATGCTCTATGTCATGTGTTATACTTTTCTCAGCTTATTCTACCCTCAAGGTTCTACTCTCACTTTATAGATGAGAGAGCTGAGCCTGGGAGGGGTTCAGTAACTTACCCAAGGTCCCACAGATGCTAGAGCCCGCAAGCTTAAGAACCAAAAAGTACTCTGCCACTTTCTTCTTAAAACAAAGCAGCAAAATTTTTATTGATTTTAAATATTAAGGGTTTTTTTTCCCCTGATACTGTTGAATGCTTTCCATGGAGACTTTAGGTAACTAAAATGCAACTCTAACAGTATTATTTCTTGGCTTGAAACCCTTGCTGCTGCTGCTGCTGCTTCTAAGTCACTTCAGTCGTGTCCTACTCTGTGCGACCCCATAGACGGCAGCCCACGAGGCTCCTCTGTCCCTGGGATTCTCCAGGCAAGAACACTGGAGTGGGTTGCCATTTCCTTTTCCAATGCATGAAAGTGAAAAGTGAAAGTGAAGTCGCTCAGTGGTGTCCAACTCTTCGAGACCCCATGGACTGCAGCCTACCAGGCTCCTCCATCCATGGGATCTTCCAGGCAAGAGTACTGGAGTGGGGTGCCATTGCCATCCCCGTGAAACCCTTGAGTAGCTTCTCATTACCTAGAGCAATGATTCTCAATGTGTGGTCCCTGGGAGCATCACCTGGGAGCAGACCAGCAGCATCACCTGGGAATTGCCAGAAATGCAAATTCTCAGACCCCATCTCAGATATACTGAGTCAGAAACTGAGGGCAAGCGTCAGAAATCTGGGTACAGACAAGCCCTCTGGGTGTTTCTGATGCTGCATGCTCAAGTCGGATCTCTGCAGGACATTCAAGATGGCTGTATGGAATGGGTTACCTACTCTAGCCTTATCTTGCTGTTCATGGGTTCACTCCTCAAAGTGCATTTGTATCCGCTAAACATACTACAGCTACTTCCCATCCAAGGACTGTGTCCCCTGGTGGTTGAGAGCAAGGATTCTGGAGCCAGACTGTCTGGCCTTGAATGTCATACTAGTTGTGTGATCTCCGTCAAGTGACTAAATTGTCTGAATCTTAGTTTTCCCACATATTAAATGGGGATGAAGATATAGATTATATCTATTATCTGAAAAATAGATAATAGTATCTACTTAATTTGTTGTTATGAGGATTAAATGAATCACTCCCTGTGGATGCCTAGAATAATGTCTGGAGCACAGTGTTACTCTACAAATACATTATTGTACAGATGGTCCCCAACTCAGGATGGGATTGATTTATGATGGCTCAGCTTATGACTGTTTTGACACTATGATGATATGAAAGTGATATGCTTTCAGTAGAACCATGTTTTAGCATTTTGAATTTTGATCTCTGGGGCTAGTGATGTGGGGTAAGATGCTCTCTGGTGATGCTGGGGAGTGAGCCCCAGCTCCCCATAAGCCACACAATCACGAGGGTGAACAGCTGATACACCCACGTCCGTTGGTGCCCAGATAACCACTCTGTTTTTTCACTTTCAAGAGAACGTTCAGTTAAATTATATGAGATAGTCAAACAGTATGATGAAATAGGCTTTGTGTTAGGTGATTTTACCCAATGTAGGCTCCTGGAAGTGTTCTGAGCACGTTGAAGGCAGCCTGGGGTAAGCTATGATGTTGGGAAGCTAGGTGTATTAAATGCACTTTTGACTTTTGCTATTTTGAACTTAATGATGGATTTTATTCGGACATAACCCCATTATAAGCTAAAGAAGACCTGCATTTGCTTGTTGTGTTAATTTCTTGTGGCTTTCATAACAAAGTACCACAAACGTGGTGCCTTATACAGGATAGGCGTTGATCTTTCAAAGTTCTGGAGGCTGAAATTCAACAGGAGTTTCGCAGGGCTAAAGTTAAGGCTGTCGGTGTCAGCACTCCCTCTAGAGGCTTTAGGGGAGACTACATCCCTGTCCCTTCAACTCCTGGTAGCAGCCCGATTCCTCCACTTGCGGACCTGTCCTGCTAATCTCTGCCTGAATTTTCACTTTGCCTTTTTCTCCTGTGTGTGTGTGTCTCTCTCTACTTCTCTCCTAAGGACACTTGTGACTGAGTTTAGAGCCCACTCAAGTAATTCAAGATAACCTCCCCAAGGCAAGATTCTTAATCACATCTGCAAAGGCCCCCTTTCCTTACATTTGCAGGTTCCAGGAATCAGGGCTTGACATCTTTGGGTGGCCATCATTCAGCTTACAACACATGTGCTCTCCTGTCTACCCGTGGTGCCCTTTCCTCTGTTTCTGCCTTCTCTTTGACTCAGAGTTTGCCTCCTTCAGGAAGCCTTCCCTCACTTCCACTGTGCCAGATTTAGTTTGGCTCCTCCGTGCTCCCATAACACCGCAAACACATCTTCTCACTATCATTTACTAAAAAAAATAAACTTTATTATTATTTTTAATAGTTTTGTTCTCCCAGTTTAAAAATTGTTAGTTTTTTTCATTTGTTTGGCTGCACTGGGTCTTAGTTGCTGCATGCAGGATCTTTAGCTGTGGCATGTGGGATCTAGTTCCCTGATCAGGGCTCGAACCAGAGCCCCCTGCATTGGGGGCATGGGGTCTTAACCACTGGGACCATCTTCCAGTTTTATTGAGATATAATTGACACAGCACTGCATACGTTTAAGATGTACAGCATAATGATCTAACTTACTTACTTTATGAAATGATTACCATAGGTTTAGTGAACATCCATCATCTCATATAGACACAAAATTAAAGAAATAGAAAACAAATGTTTTTCTTTTGATGAGAACTTTTAGAATTTACTCTCTTAACCACTGTTATATACAATATGTACATGTATGCTAAGTCACTTCAGTGGTGTCTGACTCTTTGTGACTCTTTGGACAGTAGCCTGCCAGGCTCCTCTGTCCATGGGGATTCTCCAGGCAAGAAAACTGGAGTGGGTCGCCGTGCCCTCTTTCAAGGGGATCTTCCCTACCCAGGGATCAAACCCATATCTCCTGTGACTCCTGCGTTGCAGGCGAATTCTTTATCACTGAGCCACTGGGGAAGCCCCACATACAACCTACAGCAGGGTAAGTTATATTTATCATGTTGTACAGTATATTCCTAGTTCTTATTTTTCTTAAAACTGGAAATCTGTACTTTTTGAGTACCTTCATTTTTGAGCAGTTTTAGTTTTACACAAAAAATGTAGAAAGTACAAAATTGTCTATATACACCCTCTTCCTCACCCCTCTTTACAAGTTCCCCTATTATTAATGTCTTGCACTAGTATGGTGCATTTATTATAATCAATGAATCAGTATTGATTCATTATTAGTGAAAGTCCATAATTTACATTAGGGGTCACTCTTCCTGTTTTATTGTTCTATGGGTTTTGATACATGTTTTGTGTCCACCTTACAGAATAGTTTTGTTGTCCTAGAAGTCTCTGGTGCTTCACCTGTCCATCCTGCTCCCCATTCCCCTGCATTCTCGGCAACCATTGATCTTTTTATTGTCTCCATACTTTTGCCTTTTCCGGAATGCCATGTAACTGGAACCACACAGTACATGGCCTTTTCAGATTGACTTCTTTCACTTAGCCGTATGCACTTAAGTTTCCTCCAGGTTTTTTGTAGCTTGCAAGTTTATTTCTTTTCATTGCTGAACAATATTCCATTGTTTGGATGTCCCACACTTTATTCATTCACCTATTGAAAGACAACTTGGTTGCTTTCAAGTTTTGATAATTTTGAATAAAGCTTCTATATAACATGCCTGTGTGGATTTTTGTGTGGATGTAAAGTTTCAGCTCCTTTGTATAAATACCAAGGAGTGCAATTGCTGAACTGTGTGGGAAGAGTATGTTTAGTGATGTGAGAAATTGCCAAAATAATCTTCCCGAGTGGCCGTACCATTTTGCATTCCCACCAGCTGTGAATGAGAGTTCCTGTTGCTCTACTTCCTTGCCAGCATTTGGTGTTGTCAGTGTTTTTGGATTCTTACAATTTCAATATGTGATATATAATTGTTCTAATTTGCATTTCCCTGATGACATGTGATGCAGAGTGGATTTCATATGCTTATTTGCCATGCATATATCTCCTTTGATGAGGAGACTGTTCAGAACTTTTGTCTATTTTTAAATTGGGTAGTTTGTTTTCTTATTGTTGAGTTTAATGTTTCTTTGTGTATTTTAGATACCTGTCTTTTATAAGATATGTGTTTTGCAATATATCAGAGATGTCTCCCAGTCCATGGTTTGATTTTTCATTCTCTTATCAGTCTTTTGCAGAGCAGTTATTTTAATTTTAATGAAGTCCAACTTAATTTTTCTCCCATGGATTGTACTTTTGGTATCTAAAAAGCCATTGCTAAACCTAAGGTCCCTTAGTTCTATCCAGATTTAATACATCAGTATTTATTTAGAAAAAAATGAATGTATTTAGACTTACTATGTATCTTCTAGCAATTTTATCCTTTTGCATTTTATCTTTAGATCTACCTTCCCTTTGAGTTATGTCAGTGTCTTTTGATTGTTCCTGCCTCCTGCTTTTTGTTACCTGTCTGTGAGCTTTCCTTGAGATTATGGACATCTTATGTATTCTAGTACTCTTGCTAATAAGTAGGCCTCAAAAAATAATTTAGGGTGTTGACAAAAATAATCAACAAACAATCTATAATAGGAATAGAAATGAGTTTTATTTGAACTACACTAAGGGCTATAGCCCAGAAATTAGCCTCTCAGATAACTCTGAGGCACTGCTCTGCAGAAGCAGGGTTTTCAGCACAGTTTTATGTCTTGTTACAACAAAGAACAGCAAATAAGTCAGGGAATACTTTCCCTTAGGATTTCAGGAAACCAGATCAGCATAGGCACAGCAAGTCAGCGTGGCCCTGGCACCTGGGAAGGGAGTCTTATGATCAAAGTAGGCCCAGCACTGTCCACAAAGGGAGACTTTTAATCTTTATTGTTAGCATGGACATTCTTTATTTCTGGTCCATGTGCCCTTTTCTTTAAAAATTAAATCAGATGTCCAACGTATGAGGGCTTTCTTGGTGGCTCAGTGGTGAAGAATCCACCCGCAAGGCAGGAGATGCCAGTTCAATTTCTGGGTCAAGAAGATCCCCTGGAAGAGGAAATTGCAACCCACTCCAGTATTCTTGCCTGGAAAATCCCATGGACAGAGGAGCCTGCTGAGCTAGAGTCCATGGGGTCATAAAAGAGTTGGACGTGACTCAGTGACTAAAACAACAACAACAAAATGTACAATCGATAGGTCTCAACCAGGTAGTCCTAGTTAGCATCAAATTCAAGTTAACTCATGTCTGTGCCCAAATGACTTCCCCACACCTTATAGCTGAACATTTTTTCATTGCTATCAAAGGGAGTACCTTTATCTTGCTCAACAACCCAACCATTCTTTTTTTTTGTTGAAGTATAGTTGATTTATAGTATTGTGTTAGTTTTAGGTATACAGCAAAGTATAAATACTGTATATATTCTTTTCCCATATAGGTTATTACAAAATATTGAGTATAGTTCCTTGTGCTACAAGTAGGTGCTTATTGTTTATCTATTTTATATATAGTAATGTGTATATGTTACTCTCATATTCCTAATTTATCCCCACCCCTGGCTGCTACCTTTTTCCTTTGGTAACCATAAGTTTGTTTTCTATGTTTGTGAGTCTGTTTCTATTTTGTCAATAAGTTCATTTGTATCATTTTTTTAGATTGCACATATAAATGATATCATATGATGTTTGTCTTTCCCTGTCCGACTTCACTTAGTATGATAATCTCTAGGTCCATCCACGTTGCTGCGAATGGCATCGTTTCCTTAGCAGCTCAACCCTTCTTAAAGCAGCATGGCTGCTTGAGGCTTGGCCTGCAGAAGACTCAGGACCCTTGGGCTGGCCCTTGCTGCATAAACATGGAGCAGCTGCTTCCTCAGGCCTCCAAGGACTCTCACGGTGATGCAGGAAGGTCTCTGAGTGTCAACAATGCTGTCTTGTTAAAAGACAAAGAATAGATGAGGCTTTTGTTTCCCTTGGAACTGGACTGACTGACTTCCAGCAGCGTCCTACAAAAGAATGTCCTATGGGAAGGGGTCGAGGTGGGATTGGAGAGTCAAAAGTTCAAGGGTTATATGGCCATTCTGCCACCAATTCATCGTGACTCACAGTTTCCTGGGTTATGTATTATTTTTCTACTTATACACCTATGGATTTGTAAATAAAAGCAAGCCCCTTAGTCAGGGAAAGAATATAGAATACGTGTTTCTATTCTAAATGAGAGAAATACCTGTATTCACTCCAATTTCTTTTTTCATGGAGAGATATACACAGAAATAAAATGTGAGATTTTATTGGTACAGTGATCAAACACATCGTTTTTCTGCGACAGTGTCAAACAAATGTCATTTAACTTAAAGTTTCAAAAACTTTTTATACAAACACATTCACAAATTAGGAAAATTCTTTCTTGGTCTCTCTTGGAAGGTGTCCCTGGGATGTTCCTCTCTTGGAGCCCGAGGTTCACCACGCAAACATTACTTTGGTTCCAGATTCTCCTTTAAAGTCTTAGAGCCTCGAGCTTGAGCTTAGCTTGGCCACTGCAATTTAATTACAGTGCAGTGATTTTGTTTATTCCCCCTGTGCTCTTTGGGTTTCCCAGTGGCTCAGCAGTAAAGAATTTGCCTGCAGTGCAGGAGACAGAGGAGACGTGGGTTCGATCCCTGGGTAGGGAGTAGGAAATGACAGTCCACTCCAGTATCCTTGCCTGGATAATCCCATGGACAGAGGAGCCCAGTGGGGTACAGTCCATGGTGTTGGACATGACTGAGCAACTAAACAACTGCAGTGTTCTCTTTGTGATGAAAACGTGTACTTACCCTTTTGGGTATTTTGGGGGAATATATTTTTAAAGGATTGGTGGTTTACTTGTGTTTGGTGGACTATTTGACCATCTAGTAAAAGTCAGATTTTACTTCTGGGCCTTCCAGCAGGGAGGGAATGTCAGTAGGGAATGTCCAATGGTCAGTTTTGCATGGAACAGTGATTGGGAACCACAGAAATATGAAACAGATCACCTCTGACCTCCAGTTCCCCACTTTTCAAACATAAAGATGAAAACAGCTCTCAGTCCTTCCAGGTGCTCAGAATTAAAAAACCAGTTCTCTTTTTGATAAATCATGTCTCCGTTTCTTAATCCAGCATCTTTCTTCATATTAGTGAAACTTTGAGGCTGTTCAAACCTTGTTGGCAGAGAAATGAATATCAGCTCTAGTAACAGTCATCAGGGGTGCTTACAAGAGGGAAATTCATTACAGCTTTCCTCCTCCATCTTTTTTTAAGCACACTAGGAAGTTCAGACAAAAATTGTGAATTGTTAATTAACCTTCTTGCAGTTTCGAATAAGTCCAAGCAGAGACACCTTTCTAGGTAAGGTTGGCAGCTGCAATCATGTGCTTCATTGACTCAAGTAGTACATTTGCTGAATTTTTAAAGGTATATTTTGTTGTTCAGTTCAGTAGCTCAGTTGTGTCTGACTCTTTGGGACTCCATGGACTGCAGCATGCCAGGCTTCTCTCTCACTATCTCACGAAGTTTGCTTAGATTCATGTCCATTGAGTCAATGATGCCATCCGACCATCTAATCCTCTGTTGCCCCCTTCTCTTCCTGCCCTCAGTCTTTCCCAGCATTAGGATCTTTTCTAATGAGTTGGCTCTTCACACCAAGTGGCCAAACTATTGGAGCTTCAGCTTCAGCATCAGTCCTCCTAATGAATATTCAGAGTTGATTTCCTTCAGGATTGACTGGTTGGATCTCCTTGCAGTCCAAGGGACTCTCTCAAGAGTTTTCTCCAGCATCACAGTTCAAAAGCATCAATTCTTTGGCGCTCTGCCTTCTTTATGGTCCAACTCTCACATCCATACATGACCACTGGAAAAACCATAGCTTTGACTATAGGGACCTTACATATGGGCACTAAGAAGGATGAGCCTTAAAAAATGCTAATAATTTGGAGTAGAATGGGATCTTATTAATCTTTGGTTATAGAAAGAAGTACAATTATGAGCATCAGATCAGATCAGATCAAATCAGTCGCTCAGTCGTGTCCAACTCTTTGCGATCCCATGAATCGCAGCATGCCAGGCCTCCCTGTCCATCACCAACTCCCGGAGTTCACTGAGACTCACGTCCATCAAGTATAGCGGTCAATAGATGTTCAAGAAACAGTTCAAAAAATTTTTTTACATCATCCACTATGTAACACATATAGAAAATGCATATTTTTTTTTATTTTAGTGGAAGATATTATGACATAGGACAAAATACCAGTAAACACAGAATTTTCACTTTCAAAGATTTCTTAATTATAAGGTTTTACATACACACACACATAAACACACAGAGTCCTTCCTGTTCATAGTCTGTCGTTCACTCAGGAAGGTCCGTTCTGATCCAAAGTGGATGGCAGCCTTAGATTCTGAGGTGGTGTGGGTAGGTCA
The DNA here is from genome assembly GCF_003369695.1 of Bos indicus x Bos taurus. NCBI lineage: Eukaryota > Metazoa > Chordata > Mammalia > Artiodactyla > Bovidae > Bos > Bos indicus x Bos taurus. Next base: position 26,338,971 of record NC_040098.1, read on the forward strand.
TTGCTATGAGCTTTCCATTCTCAAGGCTAGTATAAGCTTGAGCACGTTGATTAGACTTCTCTGCCTACGCAGATCTCCCTAACCAGTTAGTGTTCAATGACGCAGGGACATATTTGATCTTGGGTTAAGGGCTCGATGCCACTGGAAGCCTGACCCTACAGTCCAGGTTACCATACATGAAATTAATAGTCAGAGGCTGAACACGGAGACCCCAGCATCAGTAACCGCTGCTGCTTCACTCCCCAGACTGCTGACCAAATGGGCAAGGCTTGAGGGCCAAGGTCAACCCTGGCTCCGATAGAAGAGTGACTTAAAGAAGGAGGCACAGCATCTGAGATAAGGTGGGGTTAACAGAAGTGGTGCCCATTGCTTGGCTTTTCGGGGTGTCACAGATCTGAGCTGGGAAACCTTCACTGCTCTCCCTAAATAGGGGAATCCCTGCAAAGTAGACAGAGTGGCACAAAGGGAGGGGATTAAGAGAGAATATGACCATTCAATGGTTCCATTCACTCTTACTTTTTGAGAAGGATGTAGAAAATTACCTAAAAGGAAGTGTGATTTCAACTTTTATGTGTAGCCATGCCTTCTATTACCAAGAATAATAAAGAGTCAACTGACTTCTAGGGAACTGAGGAGAAGTCAGTGATTTAATGATTGATGGCAATTTGGAATGAAAAGCAAGATTATTACTGTGAGAAAAGCTCCTTGAAATGTTGCAGAAACCAGTACTCAAGAAACCAAGCACCACACTCGGAGATTTGGAGAACTCCGGCTTATTACGCCAGGGGACCCAGAGGAGTTAACAGTCCAAGCTCTGAGCCCCGAATGAAGGGGTTACAGAGTTTTTATAGATAGACTGTAGTGGGCAACACTAGCTGTTAGTAGGCTGGTTTAAACTAAGGGGCTTTGCACGTGGGGAACAGCAGTCAAGATGGGGAGCGGGATGCCTGACCTTTACATGGACAGGCATGGTTAAGCAGGTTTGCAGGAGCCGGGCAATTGCAAAGATCAGGACAAGGACGAGTGAGATAAGCTCCAGTTCCTAGTATTGTAAGTCCCCACTTTCTGAGACTACATGACCTACGTGATCCAGACTTTGCAAGGAGCAAGCTGAGTTTCAGAGGCAGAAGGAGCAGGAGGTTATGTAAAATTTTAACTTTTCCTCTTCAAGTATAGTGGTTGATGAGTTAGCAGAGGTGATGGCTTTCTGTAGGCTTCAACCAAACATCCTAGATTCTTTAGGCAAATGCTTTTTATCTAAGGAAAATGACATTAAAACCTGGTTCTATGCTTGCTCTTTAAAGCAAGCTGACAAATAGAGTATAGACTTTCAAACATTTTGACTATGGGTCACAGTGAGAAGTACATTTTATATCATGGTCAGTATATTTGCCCTCTGAATCTCAGTCTCTCTCTCTCTCTTTCACACACACACACACACAGGAAATAAGTTTTAAATGCAATACTTTTTGAGAATAACATGCTGATATATTTTCTCTTCTTCTCTGCCCTATTGCATTAAATTACAATTATTTGCAATCCACTGAATTACTTTACTAATGGGTCATAATTTGCCATTTGGAATCTGGCAATGTAACAGAGGATGGGCAGAACTAACACCATGTTGAACTGCCTCCCTCCTTCTGTGTCTATATATTCTATTACCAGGGCCTTCCTATTGCTTCCTCCTTCCAGGCCCTGGAAACCACCAATCTGCTTTCTGTTTGCCCTCTCTGGATATTTCATATAAATGGAATCAAACCATATGTGGCACTTCGTGTCTGACTTCTTTCCTGTGGCATAATGTTTTCAAGATTCACCTATGGGGTCACATCTATCAGTTCCTCATCCCCTTTTATGGCTGAATAATACTCCGTTGCATGGATAGACCACGGAGAAGGCAATGGCACCCCACTCCAGTCCTCTTGCCTGGAAAATCCCACGGATGGAGGAGCCTGGAAGGCTGTAGTCCATGGGGTCGCTGAGGGTTGGACACAACTGAGCGACTTCACATTCACTTTCACTTTTCACTTTCACGCATTGGAGAAGGAAATGGCAAGCCACTCCAGTGTTCTTGCCTGGAGAGTCCCAGGGACGGGGGAGCCTGCTGGGCTGCCGTCTGTGGGGTCGCACAGTCGGACACGACTGAAGTGACTTAGCAGCATGGATAGGCCACATTTGTGTGCCATTCATTCACGGATGGACATTGGGTTACTTCTATTTTTTGTCTATTGTGTATAGTGCTGCACAGAACATGCACATGGAAAATAACGCTCTTCCTTGAGCCGCCTCAAAAGATGGGGATTGGAGAAACTTCACCTGACTTTACTCCCAGTGCTTCTTCTACTTAACCTCTTCAGTTTCCATCTTATCCCACATTGAAGCCTGTTTCATCACTGGATGGGAACAGGCAGTGCTCACGTGGCCTCTGGATGCAGCATAGTGTGTTGGTGTACGTCTGCTTAGTGCACCCTGCCCGGTAAGTTCAGTACTGACCCAGAGATGACCAGGAAATGCTGGAGAAATGATTCCCACATGCGGTCAGTTATACGAAACTCTTAACTTGGTCCATGATGATAAATGATTTTTTCAAAGCCTGGAAGATGTCCGTTCTTTGTGGTGACAGGTTAGGTTCCCCACCCTTCAATCCTTCTCTTCTACACTGGATTACTTCTGCCCGCCATAGTTCTCTGCCTCAGAGCCCACTCTATAAAACTGGAGAAGGACTTACTAAGAGAAGGAGTCTACTCTTCTCTTAGTAAGTCCTGCAAGGCAGTAGGGCCTTTGATGGGCTCTGTCTTGAGGCCTAAATCAACATTTCCTCGATGCCTCTATCACTGATGCCGACCCGGGTTCTTGGACACTTTAATCAATAGACATTGATAAGAGGCCAGACGAGGAATTCAGGCAAGGCTTTGCTGGGACCTGCAGACCTAGACCAACTAACATGTGCCTTTGCTCTCTCTCCACAAGGGGGCGAGCTGGTTCCTTAAATGGGGAAAAGAGCAGGGGCGGATCAGCAAGTCGGGCTGGAGCGATGGCTTAGGCGGTCTGCTCACCCCTGGGTGGTGCTGTGTGCAGGGATCACACGCAGGACCTTGCTTTTGCTCAGTTCAGTTCAGTTCAGTCGCTCAGTCGTGTCCGACTCTTTGCGACCCCATGGACTGCTGCACGCCAGGCCTCCCTGTCCGTCACTAACTCCCGAAGTTTACTCAAACTCCTGTCCATTGAATCGGTGATGCCATCCAACCATCTCATCCTCTGTCGTCCCCTTCTCCTCCCGCCTTCAATCTTTCCAAGCATCAGGGTCTTTTCTAACGAGTCAGTTCTTCGCATCAGGTGGCCAAAGTATTGGAATTTCAGCTTCAGCATCAGTCCTTCCAATGAATATTCAGGACTGATTTCCTTTAGGATGGACTGGTTGGATCTCCTTGCAGTCCAAGGGACTCTCAAGAGTCTTCTCCAACACCATAGTTCAAAAACATCAATTCATTGTTGCTCATCTTTCTTTATAGTCCAACTCTCACATCCATACATGACTACTGGAAAAACCATAGCTTTGACTAGATGGACCTTTGTCTGCAAAGTAGAGTCTCTGCTTTTTATATGCTGTCTAGGTTGGTCATAACTTTTCTTCCAAGGTGCAAGCGTTTTAATTTCATGGCTGCGGTCACCATCTGCAGTGATTTTGGAGCCCCCCCCCTCCCCCAAAAAAATAAACTCTGTCACTGTTTCCATTGCTTCCCCATTATTTGCCATGAAGTGATGGGACCGGATGCCATGATCTTAGTTTTCTGACTGTTGAGCTTTTAGCCAACTTTTTCACTCTCTTCTTTCACTTTCATCAAGAGGCTCTTTAATTCTTCTTCGCTTTCTGCCATATGGGTGGTGTCCTCTGCATATCTGAGGTTAATGATATTTCTCCTGACAATCTTGATTCCAGCTTGTGCTTCTTCCAGCCCAGCGTTTCTCATGATGTACTCCGCATATAAGTTAAATAAGCAGGGTGACCATATACAGCCTTGGCGTACTCCTTTCCCAATTTGGAACCAGCCTGCTGTTCCATGTTCAGTTCTAACTGTTCCTTCCTGACTTGCATACATATTTCTCAGGAGGACAGGTCAGGTGGTCTGGTATTCCCATCTCTTTCAGAATTTTCCACAGTTTGTGGTGATCCACACTGTCAAAGGCTTTGGCATAGTCAATAAAGCAGAAATAAATGTTTTTTTCTGGAACTCTCTTGCTTTTTCGATGATCCAGCAGATGTTGGCAATTTGATCTCTGGTTCCTCTGCCTTTTCTAAAACCAGCTTGAACATCTGGAAGTTCACAGTTCACATATTGCTGAAGCCTAGCTTGGAGAATTTGAGCATTACCTTGCTAGCGTGTGAGATGAGTGCAATTGTGTGGTAGTTTGAGCATTCTTTGGGATTGGAATGAAAACTGACCTTTTCCAGTCCTGTGGCCACTGCTGAGTGTTCCAAATGTGCTGGGATATTGAGTGCGGCACTTTCACAGCATCATCTTTTAGGATTTGAAATAGCTCAACTGGAATTCCATCACCTCCACTAGCTTTGTTCATAGTGATGCTTCCTAAGGCCCACTTGACTTCGCATTCCAGGATGTCGGGCTCCAGGTGAGTGATCATACCATCATAATTATCTGGGTTGTGAAGATCTTTTTTGTACAGTTTTATATATTTTTGTGTGTTCTTGCCACCTCTTCATAATATCTTCTGTTTCTGTTGCTGCTAAGTCGCTTCAGTCGTGTCCGACTCTGTGCAACCCCATAGACGGTAGCCCACCAGGCTCCTCTGTCCCTGGGATTCTCCAGGCAAGAATACTGGAGTGGGTTGCCATTTCCTTCTCCTCTGTTTCTGTTAGGTCCATATTATTTCTGTCCCTTATTGTGCCCATCTTTGCACTTTGGTATCTCTAATTCTCTTGAAGAGATTGCTAGTCTTTCCCAGTCTACTGTTTTCCTCTATTTCTTTGCATTGATCACTGAGGAAGGCTCTCTTATCTCTCCTTGCTATTCTTTGGAACTCTGCATTCAAATGGGTGTATTTTTCCTTTTCTTCTTTGCCTTTAGCTTCTCTTCTTCTCACAACTATTTGTAAGGCCTTCTCAGACAACCATTTTGCCTTTTTGTGTTTCCTTTCCCTGGGAATGGTCTTGATCCCTGCCTCCTGTACAATGTCACGAACCTCCGTCCATAGTTCTTCAGGCCTCTGTCTATCAGATCTTTGCTCTCTGCTTATGCTTTTGCTCTTGCTCTCTGCACCCCAGAAGTGGCAGCTGAGTTTTGGTCTTTTTGTGTTTTGTTCATAATTTACCCCCACTATGCATATAGTTATCGTTAGTCCCTTAACAGTTTCTTTGCATTCTGTTGCTGGAGATGTTTATCCAGGTGCAAGTACTGCAGCAAAAGGTCCCAGATCCCAGGTTCCCCTATCTCATCACCACACTCCTTATTGTCACAATTCTTGCTTCTCTGAGCTACAGTTAAATTATTTCCATAACCACTATGCCCATTCATGAAAAATGGGGATCCTGACTTCTACCACTCAGTGATTACATAAGATAAGCAATGTTCCTCCCAGCATGTGGAAGGCTTACGTTAAATGAGAGTGGTTATCTTACTACAATCCTGCTCTCCTTACCTCTTGCTGTATCACTCTGAAGTTGTTCCCTGTAATTTTCCTTTCCTGCCAACTGCTCCCTGCCTGCATGCTTGATTTCTGCTTCAATCCTTTCCCCACTCCTGGGCCTGTCCCGGGTCATACATTCTATTCCAGGACTCATCTATCCTTTCCATGTGCGGGCCTCTCCTACAGGGCAAGTCCATGATCTCTGACCTCTCAGTCTAGGGTGATTCGCTTGGTCAACACGACTATAGAGGAAATGAAGGGCTCCTTAGGTACATACGGACAGCTTTCTTATTTGAAAGGTAAAACAATTGTGTTAAGGATAGAAATGGGCCCTGTAAGCAATATAAGATGCTGCTCTTTGTCACTCTTCTGAATCACTGTAATCAAAGCTGGCACACAACCAGATCAAGCTTTCGTTGTTTCTCCAGTATGTGAGAAGGAGCTGAAGGTGGGAGGTGGAGGTTGGGTGGGATGGGGGAATGACTCTTTGAACGTGGCAGTGAAGTCTCCCAGGCCAAAGGTTTGGGGCAATAATATGCATCATTTTATATTCCTTTTAGTTTGTAAGAAACATTGCATTTCGTCCTCACAGAAGCCAAGTACAACCTGTGAGGATGCAAGGAAAGAATGCGTAAACAAGAATGGTGTCTTGCACATATGAGTGAAGTGAGGGTCACTCAGTCGTGTCTGACTCTGCGATCCCATGGACTATATAGTCCATGAAGTTCTCCAGGCCAGAATACTGGAGTGGGTAGCCTTTCCCTTCCCCAGGGGATCTTCCCAACCCAGGGATCGAACCCAGGTCTCTTGCAGTGGAGGCAGATTCTTTACCAGCTGAGTCACAAGGGAAGCCCCTTGCACATATGAGGACGTCCCTAAATGTCCCTTTCATTTCCTCCCTGGCTCCGCCTATTCCTCTTTCTTACTTTCTGGTGTCAGTTAGGTGATGTTTCTGGAGAGACCTGCAGACAAAGGATGCAGGCTGCCACCAGCATCTGGCCTCCTGGATGCCACGCACTGCCTAACGCACCCTGGCTTCCAATTCACCTGAGAGAGGTGGCTGAGCAGGGGCACAGAGGCTAGTATTGACCAGGGCATACAGAGGTCATACAGTGTCTTTCTTAAGACCTACCCTAATGTGGCTTCAACCTAAGTTTTAAAATTTACTTCTCACCATTTCCACCACATGCCTTCACTCTACTTGACAATTTTCTGACTCAGGAACGCATAACCACTCTCCGCCGCCCTGCCTTCCTCGATTTCCTCTACACAGAGCTCTTTCCTCACTTCTCCTTTGAAAGCCCACAGTCTTTAAAAGGCATCATTCCCAAGAAGTCTGGTGCCCTGTAAGCAACACTTACTTACTTACTGTTCCTCACTCCATAGCCCCATGGTGCTCAGTCCACCAGATGATGCAATCTATTTCCCTTGAACTCTAAACTTCTATCTTTGCATCTCTCATGCAACATATATTTTGCATCTCTACCCTGCCTTCACACAGAAAGGAATCAAGGCAGAATTTTGTGCTTCAGTTATTTCCATATCTCTGTGAAGTCTCTAAGGTGTAAACTCCTTGCGGTCAGCAGTTATATACTCATCTTTGCATGTCCCTCCACTACTGCGCTGTTTTTTCCCAGAAGGGGCTAAAAATTTATTGAACTGATTTCAACTTATTTCCCCCTATTTTAGTGGAAGCTGAGTCTCTGCCTTGGTCAGCTTTTGGCCAAGTACTCATTCCCAAAGACCAGGTGAGGGGCCTAAGGTTGGGTGGAACGGGCAAAGAGCCACTCACTTCTGAGAGTGGAGATTGGAAACTGTGCTTTTGCTCTCTTTGCCTACAAAGAAAGACATGATTTTAGAGGAGTGCTTAATCTGATGCAGGAAAACCTCTGCAGTGACTGGTAGTAGAGAGGTGTGATGAAATAGAGCTTGCCTCCTTCTGTGGAAATTATGTGTTCCCTCATTTCTGTGATCAAAATTTTTGGAGTACCTCCTATATGACAGGCGTTGTTCAAGCTGCCCCAGTTATAAAAGTAAACATATATCCTGTTGTTAAAGTAAACATATATCCTGTTGTTTCATACTTTAATATTATTTAGGGATAAGAACAGAATCAAAGAAGATTGGGAAAGGTCTTTCCCCTCTCCTGTATATCTTAATAATGAGTCATCACAGAACATTCTAGAACACTGAGAGGGGCTGGTGGCCTGGCTAGATCATTCAAGAAGCTTAGCACATATCAATCATTTCTGATTGGCCAATCAACTGGGGGGCTCAGACTAGGAGAGAGTAGGTAAATAATGTTGATTAGTCTTTAAGCTGTGTCTGATTCTTTGCAACCCCATGGACTGCAGCCTGCCAGGCTCCTCTGTCCATGGGATTTCCCAGGCAAGAATACTGGATTGGGTTGCCATTCCTTTCTCCAGGGGATCTTCCCGATCCAGGGATCAAAGCCGATCACAAGCAAATTCTTTACTGAGACACCAGGGAAGCCCCAGAAAAATAATAGGTGTTCCAAAAGGTAGGTAAACTTTGAAAATACAGAGATATGCTTCATCCAGTAATCACCAAGTTTCAACTCTTTCTGATTACTTTCCTAAGGCTGCTGTAACAGTACAACTAACAAGGAGGTTCAAAACGACAGAAATTTTTTCTCTCGTAGTTCTAGAGGTTAGAAATCTGAAACCAAGGTGTCAGCAGGGTTATGATCCCTCTGAATGCTCTAGGGAAATATTCATCCTTGTCTCTTCTAGTTTATGGTGGTTTCTGGTTGTCTTTAATTTTTAACATTTTAGTTATAATGTATCTTGGTATGGATCCTTTGGATTATTATTTAAACTCTCAGCTTCCTGGATCTGGATGTCTATTTCTTTCCCCAGGCTAAGGAAGGGTTTAGCCATTATTTATTCAAATAAAATTTCTGCCCCATTCTATCTTTCTTCTCCTCTAGGACTTTTAGTGAAGTTGCTCAGTACTGTGCAACTCTTTGCGATCCCATGGACTGTAGCCTACAGGCTCCTCTGTCCATGGAATTTTCCAGGCAAGAGTACTAGAGTGGGCTGCCATTCCCTTCTCCAGGGGATCTTCCCAACCCTGGGGATTGAACCCAGGTCTCCTGCATTGCAGGCAGACACTTTACCCTCTGAGCCATCAGGGAAATCAAGCAAGTTAGTTTGACAACCTCAAGTTGCTTGAGGTTGTCCTGTAAGTTCCTTAAGCTTTACTTTTATTCCCATCCCCCACTTCCCCGCCTTTTTTGCCTTTTTTTTTTTTTTTTTCTGCTCTGATTAAACATGTTATTTGCTCTGGTCTTTCTCCAAGTTCACTGATTCTTCTTCTGCCTCATTTATTCATGTGTTTGAACCTCACTCATGTATTTTTCAGTTTAGTTATTGTATTTCAACTCTGTGTGTTCTGTTTTAATTTTCTTATATTTTCCCTCTCTGTTGAAGTTCTCACTGTATTCATTTAGTTTTTTGATCCCATCATCTACCCACATGAAGTACACACTTCCCTCATCCTAAGCTCCCTGTAGGGTGATTCAGGTGAATACCTGGAATCAGAATGTTTGCCCATTTTGCCTTCTCACAGGCTAGGCCAGCAGTGACTGCCCGGAGTAACTCAGCAGAGATAAAGATGGTGCAGAGAACTCTAGAAAATGTAGAGAATGCAGTCTGGCTTAGGGGGAAGCAGCAGGCAGAAGCCCAAACCACAGCTTTGCAGATGAGGTTTTAGCCAATCAGAAAAAGGATTTTGAGCTGACACCCTTGTTGCTAGTAAAAGTATTGCATGAAGAGGCCTGTGAGATCCAGAGATTCCCAGGTGTGTTGCAGCCTCCACTGTACAGCCCCAGAACAGAGCGGAGGCCACTTCCCCCTTATGACAGTGGGGAGGGGATGGGCCAGAAGCCTCTGTTTATTCTGAGAGACCTTGAAGTGGAGCCTGAGGGGACTGAGGCTCCTTCAGAATCCCTCTCTGACTTTCTTTGTTGCCCCCTTCAACCCTATTACTAGACTCAGTTTGATGTTCCCCCTATATGCTTCTGTTCCACCCTGGAAACCCTCCTAGCCTGGAGCTACCCTGGTCTTGAGTGCACCACTGCAGTTGTGGAAGCCCAGTGACAGGTTCTAAGTCTCAGGTGCTCTGGGATTATGCACATAATTCAGAATATTGAAATAACTCATTGTCTTCATGCGCCACTAAAGGAAACTTCCTGATGTTGCTTTTTTTCTATTTCTTTTTACCTGGTAAACTCCATATATATATATATATATATATATATATATATATATATTTATTATTTTTTAAAGATCCTGTTCACACTGTTTTTGGAGAAGGCAATGGTAACCCACTTCAGTACTCTTGCCTGGAAAATCCCATGGATGGAGGAGCCTGGTAGGCTGCAGTCCATGGGGTCGCTAAGAGTCAGACACGATTGAGTGACTTCACTTTCACTTTTCCCTTTCATGCATTGGAGAAGGAAATGGCAAGCCACTCCAGTGTTCTTGCCTGGAGAATCCCAGGGACGGAGGAGCCTGGTGGGTTGCCATCTATGGAGTTGCACAGAGTCGCACACGACTGAAGTGACTTAGCAGCAGCAGCACACTGTTTTGAAAGGAGACCCAAAAATTCAGGAAGAGAGAGAGAAAGAAAAGAGACACTTATTGTCTTATTAATTTTTCCAGGTACTGTTCTAATTGCTCTATAATCTTTTAATACTGCCCCTAATCATGGGTAAGATGCATCTGATAAATGAAAAAAATTATTAAAAAAAACACAATTGATATTTCTCCCACTGGAGATGCTTAGGCCTGGCACAATTCAATCTGTATCTACAAGTATCCACTCCCTCATTAACACTATTGAAGCTCCAGGAAATGCTTCTCCACAACTTTTGCTGTCTTCTGTGTCTGAATGGTGTTAATGTTCGTGGATTGTGTCTCTGCTGACATTCAGGTAGTTCAGCTATTCAGGATCTGAATAGCTGAAGAGATTTTTAAGAGAAAAGTCAACTTAATTTTCCAAATATTTTCATTCAAAGAAAAGAATGCAATGCGTTCTTGTATAATAAAAAATCACTTGCCAATAGGATTGGTTGACAAATTTTGTTTGTTTTCTTGTTCCACACATCGACCTCATGATAGATGAGGAACATTTTACAATATTAAACAAGTCATATCACATGCTAGCAATGTAATGCTCAAAGTCCCTCAATCTAGGCTTCAGCAGTATGTGAACTGAGAACTTCCAGATGTACAAGTAGGATTTAGAAGAAGCGAAGAACCAGAGATCAAACTGCCAAATCTGTTGGATCATGGAAAAAGCAAGGGAATTCCAGAAAAACATCTACTTCTTCACTAATTATGTTAAAGCCTTTGTGATCACAACAAACTCGAAATTCTTAAAGAGATGGTAATAACAGACTACCTTACCTGCTTCCTAAGAAACTTCTATGCAGGACAAGAAGCAACAGTTAGAATCAGATGTGCAGCAACACACTTGTTCAAAATTGGGAAAGGCATATCTCAAGGCTGTATATTGTCACCTTGCTTATTTAATTTATATGTACAGTTTATCACGTGAAATGCTGGGTTTTATTGCTCTAAGTACAGAGGGATGAATCACAAGCTGGAATCAAGGTTACTGGGAGAAATAGCAACAACCTCAGCAAGATGATACCACTCTAATGGCAGAAACTAAGAGGAACTAAAGAACTTCTTGATAAGGGTGAAAGAGAGTGAAAAAGCTGGCTTAAAACTCAACATTCAAAAACTAAGATCATGGCATCTGCTCCCATAACTTCATGGCAAATACATGAGGAAAACGTAGAAACAGTGACAGATTTTATTTTCCTGGGCTCCAAAATCACTGTGGATAGTGACTGCAGCCATGAAATTAAAAGATGCTTGCTCCTTGGAAGAAAAGCTATGATAAACCTAGACAGCATATTAAAAAGCAGAGACATCACTTTGCTGACAAAGGTCCAGATAGTCAAAGAGATGGTTTTTCTAGTAGTCATGTGCAAATGTGAGGGTCGGACCATAAAGAAAGCAAAGCACCATAGGATTGATGCTTTCAAATTGTCTTGCTGGAGAAGACTCGTGAGAGTCCCTTGGACTGCAAGGAGATCCAACCAGTCCATCCTAAAGGAAATCAGTTCTTAATATTCATTGGAAGGACAGATGCTGAAGCTGAAGCTCCAATACTTGGACTACTTGATGCGAAGAGCTAACTCTTTAGAAAAGGATCTGATGCTGGGTAAGATTATAGGCAGGGATGAGAAGGAGGCGACACAGGATGAGATGGTTAGATGGCATCACTGAGTCAATGGACATAAGTTTGAGCAAATTTGGGGGACAGTGAAGGAAAAGGATGGAGAAGGAAACGGCAACCCACCCCAGTATTCATGCCTGGAAAATCCCATGGACCGAGGAGCCTAGTGGGCTACAATCCATGGGGTCACAAAGAGTCGGACACAACTGAGCGACTTCTGTGTGTGTGTGAAGGAAAAGGAAGCCTGGCAAGCCGCAGTCCATGTGGCCGCAAAGAGTTGGACACATCTTAGCGACTGAACAACAACAACATCATTCTTAAGTTTGTATATATGAAGGCCTAGATATAAAATGAAGCAGGATTCACATTTTACATAAAGAAGTCTGAGGCAAAAAGGTTCAATATTTTGCTGATTTTCATAAAGCATATCAGTGGTGGAACTGTAGCCCAAAATTTCCTTCAAGAGCTCTGTACTTCCCATGGCATCTTAAGACCTCTCAGAGTGTCTAAGCTAATAAGGTGAGCATCTCTGTGACAATAATTTTATCTCCTTGAAATGTGATCTCCACTTATTTTCCCCTACCCCAAAACTCAACAACAATAGGTTTTAAGTAAATATCACACGCATGTCTACTTCTGAATCACTTTTTTCCTTTTCATTCTTTAAACTCCTGAGGCATTCAATCTTCAGATCTTTTATAACTGAGAGAAAATCTTCACCTGAAATGTTTATTCAGTGTAGTTTGATGAAGACAGTGCCAGGCATTAGACTGAGAACCTTCGAAAATAACATCTGCCCAGGGACAGATGAGGTATTTCAGCTCCAGTGCTGATTGGTTCCTTTCCGAGGGACTCTCCAATCCTGCCATACATGGGAGCTCCCATAAACTTTTCTTCTGTGAAGTGAGTTCACCAGATCCACTGTGTTTGAGCTGTGTTGACTATCATTACTTCTTCCTTTGTTCTCTATTATGTCTGGGATGGTGGCTCTGGGGATCCCCAGAGGCCTTTGAACAGCAGCTGTGATGGTGACCCTGATGGTACTGAGCACCCCAGGGGCTGAGGACAGAGACTCACCACATAAGTGCAGGGCAGCTGCTCCCTGGAGCCACCACTCTGGGGAGCAGGCTCTGAGGGACCCTTGGGCTGGGGTATGATCTCAGGATACTGTCTTTCATCACACGTTTCCTCCCATTGGGAATGAGGGCTATGTTACATTCTCATTTCCACCCTCTAAGGACAAGGTGAGGACAATCCCTCTCTTACAGGTTTGAGCCTGGGTGTAACAGGGAGGAGGAGACAAAGTGTGTATCTACTATAAGTGCTAGGACAAAGTGAGCATGGGCATCTCTCCCCCGCCTTTTTTAGAAGATACCAATTTCTCCAAAGAAGACACAGCAGAACTTGTCATTTCAGGGTCCCCCAAGATCTTGTCTGGACTAAATACTGTGGGATCCTGGGTTGGTGGGAAATGTAGGGCAGAAGTAGTCTTTGTAGGTTCAGAATTTGAGGAAAAGCCTCTACAGTCCTGACTCTGAGTGGAGGGTTTATGAAAGCAACTCCTGGTATTGGAGGAGCTCCCTGGGTGACCACAGACAGAACCTTAGCCTCAAGTTTCACTGATTTATGGTCAAGTAGTGACTTGAGTAGAGAAGGCAATGGCACCCCACTCCAGTACTCTTGCCTGGAAAATCCCATGGACAGAGGAGCCAGGTAGGCCGCAGTCCATGAGGTTGCTAAGAGTCAGACATGGCTGAGCGACTTCACTTTCACTTTTCACTTTCATGCACTGGAGAAGGAAATGGCAAGCCACTCCAGTGTTCTTGCCTGGAGAACCCCAGTGATGGTGGAGCCTGGTGGGCTGCCGTCTATGGGGTCACAGAGAGTCAGACACGACTGAAGCGACTTAGCAGCAGCAGCAGCAGTGACTTGAGTGGGATTCAGAGACTCCCACTGGAATCCATCCAGTGGGGATGGATTGGATTTAGGAGCAAAGAGAATGTAAGAACAGAATGATATAAATATTGAGAAACCATTCACTTCAGACACAGGATTGATATCTTAATATAAATTCTCTCTCAATCTTCCTAAAAGCCCTACGTGTAGGTATAATGACTTTTTCCACCATTATACTTATGATATAGATACTCTGTTAAGGAACCTGCCCAAGCTGGTATGTATGTCAGTTTAATTGGAATCCAATTTATCTCATTTGAAAGTCTGTGCTCTTTCCATGAATAAGATGTTCCTTACTATGACTGGGAAGTTGTTGGTTCCTTCTAACCACACAGGTGTTGGTGGGGGTGGCAGAAACTAGGAGTAAACCCAGGTGTTGTAAGGAAGACACTTTGCCAGGGACAAAGAGAATATGTATGCCCATAAGGCTCATTCCCTGGTGGCTCAGACAGTAAAGTGTCTGCAATGCGGGAGACCCTCGTTCGATCCCTGGGTCAGGAAGATCCTCTGGAGAAGGAAACGGCAACCCACTCCAGTACTCTTGCCTTGAAAATTCCATGGATGGAGGAGCGTAGTGGGCTGCAGTCCATGGGGTCGCAAAAAGTCGGACATGACTGAGTGATTTGATTTCACTTTCTTTCAGGCTGAGGACAAACTTCTTTTCTCCGCCTCTTTTGTCATTCCCTGAACTCTTGCATTTACGTTGACACTACTTTGCCTCTGAGGTTCTCAGTAGTTCAAGGGAAACTGAGATTTCCTGTGAGAACATCCTGAGATTTCCTGTGAGAACATTTCTTTGGAAGGAATGATGCTAAAGCTGAAACTCCAGTACTTTGGCCACCTCATGCGAAGAGTTGACTCATTGGAAAAGACCCTGATGCTGGGAGGGATTGAGGGCAGGAGGAGAAGGGGATGACAGAGGACGAGATGGCTGGATGGCATCACCGACTTGATGGACATAAGTTTGTGTGAACTCCAGGTGTTGGTGATGGACAGGGAGGCCTGGCGTGCTGTGATTCATGGGGTCGCAAGGAGTCAGACACGACTGAGCGACTGGACTGAACTGAAGCTAATTATATTATACCTTCATTCGTCATTCATAGCAAAATAAATTCCAATTCTAATTTTGTTTTAGATATCAATTATTTCTAGTCCCATAAACTTTTTGTTATATAACACATGATTTTATTTGTTTTTTTTTTTAATTTTATTTATTTTTTGATTGCTGTTTATAAGGTTATATTAGTTTAAGGTGTACAGAATAGTGATTTGATATTTTTATAAGGTTATACTTCATTTAAAGTATCCAGCACATTCATTCCAGGGTATATATCTGAAGGAGAGAAAAAAAAAAACTAATTCCAAAAGGTATATACTCCCCAGTGTTCACAGTAGCATTACTTATGATAGCCAAGATACAGAAGCAAACTAAGTGTTCAACAGATTAATGGTTAAAGAATATGTGGTGTGTGTGCATATATATATATATATAATGAAATATTATTCAGCATAAAAAAGAATGAAGTTTTCATTTTGCAACAGCCTAGGTAGACCTGGAGTGTATTATTATGCTATGCTGAGTTCTTACCTTATGAATCATTGATACTTAAAATTTCTTACTCAAAATCCTATTGCCAAAATTCTCCTTAGTATATTTGTTCATATGCAGGTGATCTATAATTTTTATACTGAAATTTTAATTTTATATGTTTAGGATAATAATTGCTGATATTTTCTTTCACTTAAAAATACACATAATATTTCTTTCACTTAAAAATACACATAATAAAAATACACATATACGTGGCATTGAAAAAATTTATTTAGACAATCTTACCTACAAAGCAGAAATAGACACAGATGTAGAGAACAGACGTGTGGATATGGAGTCTGAGGCAGGGGGAGGGGGGATGCGTCGGAAAAGTAACATTGACACATGTTTATTACCATGTGTGAAATAACTAGATAATGGGAACATGCTGTATAACTCAGGGAGCTGAGCTTGGTGCTCTGTGATGACCTAGATGGGTGGGGTGGGCGGGAAGTCCAAGAGGGAGGGAATATATTTATCAGTTCAGTTCAGGCTCAGTCATGTCCGACTCTTTGCCACCCCATGAATCACAGCACGTCAGGCCTCCCTGTCCATCACCAACTACCGGAGTTCACTCAAACTCATGTCCATCGAGTCAGTGATGCCATCCAGCCATCTCATCCTCTGTTGTCCCCTTCTCCTCCTGCCCCCAATCCCTCCCAGCATCAGGGTCTTTTCTAATCAGTCAACTCTTCGCATGAGGTGGCCAAAGTACTGGAGTTTCAGCTTTAGCATCATTCCTTCCAAAGAAATCCCAGGGCTGATCTCCTTCAGAATGGACTGGTTGGATCTCCTTGCAGTCCAAGGGACTCTCAAGAGTCTTCTCCAACACCACAGTTCAAAAGCATCAATTCTTCGGTGCTCAGCTTTCTTCACAGCCCAACCCTCACATCCATACATGACCACTGGAAAAACCATAGCCTTGACTAGACAGACCTTTGTTGGCAAAATAATGTCTCTGCTTTTGAATATGCTATCTAGGTTGGTCATAACTTTCCTTCCAAGGAGTAAGTGTCTTTTAATTTATAGCTTATTCACTTTGTTGTACAGCAGACACTAACACAACATTGCAAAGCAATTATACCCCAATTTTAAAATTTCTAGGCTAAAAATAAAAATAAATAATATAAAAAATACATTCTATTTTAGAGCAGCTTTAGGTTCACAGCAAAGTTAAGCAGAAGGTAAAGAGATTTCTCACATACCATTGCTTCATAAAGCATATCCTATGCGACTATCAACATCCCCTACATTTTTTTTTACACTAGATGAATTTACATCGACACATCATTGTCACCCAAAGTTCATAGTTTACTTTAGGGCTCACTCTTGATACGTATTCTATGGGTTTGGACAAATGTATGATATGTATCTCCTATTACAGTATCAGAGTAGTTTCAGTTCCCTAGAAATCCTCTGTGCTCTGTCACCTACATTCTCTTGATCACCTCTGGTTCAGACTTCCTGCATTTACTAATTCCTACTCTGGATTTTCAATTATTCTCTTATTTCTCCCTCACAGCTAGCTTTTTCTCCTTGAATCTTCCCTACTCCTTCTCCAAGTAAACATGCATAAATATCCATTTACATGTAACATAGCTTGACTAAAAATTATAGGCCATGGGAAAGGGGAACATATTTTTTGTTAGAGAGTAACAAATCCAAAATCAAATGTTACAACTTTCTTTAAAAGTTCTCTTAGCAACTCCTTCAGCAATGATAGGTCATTGACAATTAGACCCTATTTATTCTCTCAGTATAACTCAATCTCAGCTTCTCTCATTCTGGAAAAAATAATTGTCCAACTAATAAAATTCATCCATATTCCATGTATGGAGTTTCTTAAGTCATTAAAAGGAATCTCTTAAATCATTAAAAGACCCAGAAAAAGTGCTTTCTATATGATTTGATCTATTCTTTTTAATAAACTAATTGTGACTATAATTAACAATGTTTTTCTTATGTATTTGTATACTGTGTGTAAGACACTTCCTATGTAACAAGATTATTCGAATTCTGTCACTAGGCCTACAAGGAACATATCAACACCCCATATAATGGATGAAAAAACTACACCTTGGAAATGTTAGATACTTTAGCCAGGGTTATAAAATATAAATACTGAACTGAACTGAGGTATAAAGTGCTGAGTCCTGAACCCCGATTTAGGTGTCTTTGCACCAAACTAAGCTGTATGATAATATTCAGCCTTGACGCACTCCTTTTCCTATTTGGAACCAGTCTGTTGTTCCATGTCCAGTTCTAACTGTTGCTTCCTGACCTGCATATAGGTTTCTCAAGAGGCAAGTCAGGTTGTTGGGAGGCACAGTGCAAAATAGCCTTGAAGGAGAAGGTCCTCGGGGAAATGGCGAAGGGCCAAAAGTACCCAGACCTTGTGTACTGATAGCTGAAAAACATTTCCTGCCTTTGGCTGTGCTTGGAGCTAAGATGTAACGATTAAACATTAAAGACATTGCTTGAAAAAAATGGGTCATGGGATAAACACATGGGTCATTAAGAATGCGCTGGTCCTGAAGTATCTTTTACTGATTATGTCTTAGCCTTGTACGTGCTCTGCTGGCCGTATGCTCTAAGCTCTCTGTTCCTTGCTCCTATAAAAAGGCTTGACTACAGAAATAAAGTTGTCAGTCCTTGCAGAGACTGTCCGAGTGTTGTTCTTTCAGGTTCGCGGTTTCCAAGTCTCAGGGAAGAAAATCCCCACACAGGTGGTCTGGTATTCCCACCTTTTTCAGAATTTTCCACAGTTTATTGGCTTTGACTCCACACAGTAATTTTCCACAGTTTATTGGCTTTGACTCCACACAGTCAAAGGCTTTGGCATAGTCAATAAAGCAGAAATAGATGTTTTTCTGGAACTCTCTTGCTTTTTCGATGATCCATTGAATGTTGGCAATTTGATCTCTGGTTCCTCTGCCTTTTCTAAAACCAGCTTGAACATCTGGAAGTTCATGGTTCACAAATTGCTGAAGCCTGGCTTGGAGAATTTTGAGCATTACTTTATAACAGACTGGTTCCAAATAGGAAAAGGAGTACATTAAGGCTGTATATTGTCACCCTGCTTATTTAACTTATATGCAGAGTACATCATGAGAAACGCTGGGCTGGAAGCAGCACAAGCTGGAATCAAGATTGCTGAGAGATATATCAATAACCTCAGATATGCAGATGACACCACCCTTATGGCAGAAAGTGAAGAGGAACTAAAAAGCCTCTTGATGAAGGTGAAAGAGGAGAGTGAAAAAGTTGGCTTAAAACTCATTCAGAAAACAAAGATCTTGGCATCTGGTCCCATCAGTTCATGGGAAATAGATGGAGGAACAGTGGGAACAGTGTCAGACTTTATTTTGGGGGGCTCCAAAATCACTGCAGATGGTGACTGCAGCCATGAAATTAAAAGACACTTACTCCTTGGAAGAAAAGTTATGACCAACCTAGATAACATATTCAAAAGCAGAGACATTACTTTGCCAACAAAGGTCTGTCTAGTCAAGGCTATGGTTTTTCCTGTGGTCATGTGTGGATGCGAGAGTTGGACTGTGAAGAAAGCTGAGCACCGGAGAATTGATGCTTTTTAACTGTGGTGCTGGAGAAGACTCTTGAGAGCCCCTTGGAGTGCAAGGAGATCCAACCAGTCCATTCTGAAGGAGATCTACCCTGGGATTTCTTTGGAAGGAATGATGCTAAAGCTGAAACTCCAGTACTTTGGCCACCTCATGCAAAGAGTTGACTCATTGGAAAAGACTCTGATGCTAGGAGGGATTGGGGGCAGGAGGAGAAGGGGACAACAGAGGATGAGATGGCTGGATGGCATCACTGATTCGATGGACATGAGTCTGAGTGAACTCCGGGAGTTGGTGATGGACAGGGAGGCCTGGCGTGCTGCAATTCATGGGGTCGCAAAGAGTCAGACACGACTGAGCGACTGAACTGAACTGAACTGAACTGATGGCAGTGGCTGAAAATAAATACATCTTGCTCATTTAAATTTTACATAATGTATTTTAAGCACTTTGAAAGAATAATTTTATTGAAGAATAGATGATTTACAATGTTGTGTTAATTTCTGCTGTATGGCAAAGTGATTCAGATATATATATATATATATATATATGTATATATACACATTCTTTTTCATATTCATATTTTTTTCCATTATGGTTTAAGTACTTTTAAAAAACATTGCTGGAATGCTTAATGTTTGATATGCATTTCACATAGTAATTCTTGATTTTTCATGTAATTTGTGGTTGTATTTAAAAAAATTTTTCCCCTCAGAAACTTAAAATTAGTTTTTCTTGAACTATATTTGCTTTGCAGTGTTGTTAGTTTCTTACTGACCAGCAAAGTGAATAAGTCATATGTATACACATATCCACTCTTTTCTAGATTTCGAGTTTTTTTTTTTTTTTTTTAATCTCTGTCTGTGCTGGGTCTTTGTTTCATGAGTTGTATCTAGTTGTGGCAAGCAGGGGCTACTCTCTAGTTTTGGAGCACATGCTTCTCATTGCGCGGGGTTCTCTTGTTGCGGAGCACAGGCTCTGGAGTGCAGGCTTCATTTGTTGTGGCACATGTGCTTAGTTGTATGCGAAACCTTCCCAGAGAAGGGATCAGACTGGGTCTCTGTGTCCCCTACATCACATGACAGATTTTTAACCACTGGACCTCCAGGGAATTTCCTAGATTTCAACTTTCTAATATAGAAATAAAAAGTTTTAAACATATGGTCTAACTTCATGTTTTTCTCTATAGTTTCTTTTCTGTTATTTAAAATAATCCTACCCTGTTAAAGAGCATAACTGTTAAGTTATACATATTTTTCTCTATTTTGAGTTCCTTTCTATTTTACATTTGAACTTATAGTCCATCTCGATACCATCCATGTGTTTGTTTATCTATGGTCTCTTTTTAAGTAAGTGAAGTAAGTGAAATTCACTCAGTCATGTCAGACTCTTTGCAACCCCATGGACTATACAGTCCATGGAATTCTCCAGGCCAGAATACTGGAGTGCGTAGCCTTTCCCTTCTCCAGGGGATCTTCCCAACCCAGGGATCGAACACAGGTCTGCCACATTGCAGGTGGATTTTACTAGAATTTGTTCACTCATTACAATTTCCTCCCTACTACACAGCTTTTTTGCCTCTAGGTGTCATGATGATCGAGCATATCTCAAAAGTCTCTCAAAAGACTTGTCTCCTGACCTCTCATACCCCACTGACTTCCAGTTCCCATGAGCTACTGCTCCTTACCTTACAAACCAGGATTGATTACAGGAGTGTGGAGTGGGTCCTTCTATGCCAAGAAAAAGTGGAGAACACAACCTATAACATGAAAGCTTCTGTTTCCCATCTTAAATTTTTCTCACAGGATTAATTGCTTCCTAGGAATATGGTAAATAAATTTCTGACTCTCATTAATCTTAATATAAATTAGGTTCTGTTTCAAAGCAGTTAATTTTATTCAACAATTGTCTTTTTTTTTTTTTTGTAGCTGGACACACATACTTTAATTGTTTAACTTTATAACCACTTGTAAACATCTATAGAAAAACTTGGGCTTCCCAGGTGGCACATTGGTAAAGAATCAATCTGCCAATGCAGGAGATGCAAGAGGTGTGAGTTTGATTCCTGGGTTAGGAAGGTCTCCTAGAATAGAAAATGGCAACCCTCTCCAGTATTCTTGCCTGGAAAATTCCATGAACAGAGCAGCCTGGTGGGCTACAGTCCATGGGGTCACAAACAGTTGGACACTATTGAACGACTGAGCACACACAGAGAAACTCATCCTACTTTTCTTATTAATAGCTATTTTTGTACATTTATTACTATTGAAAAATTTTAAAACATTTTACTAAAAAATCTATCTTACTGATATTTAAAATAACTCCAAATCTGTAACTTGTTTGGGAGATCAACAAAAGTTTTCCTGTTCTGGAACATGGTATCTTTATTTATTTATTAAACTACTTTCTGTCTTTAAGTCAGCTCCTCTTCGATCCTATGGACTGTACAAATGACTGGTAGTTTATTACTTTGATATTTTGTGCATTAATTGCTCTTCAAAATGATTTGTTTTCCAGACCAGACTTAGTGGCTTAGTCTGCCAGGGACAAGTGACACTGCCTTATTAACTGGAGAAGAAAGTATTTAATGGTTTAACTTAAACACAACTTCTGTAATTTTTTAAAGCAATATTCCATATTTGGTTACTCTGTAGGCAAGTAAATATTTTCTGCCACCAAAAAAGCCTTCCTTTTTTCCAAGAGCAGGCATATGATTATTAATAAAAAAGAGTCCTCGGTGGTTATTTAGTTTTTCTTCTTGTCTTGAGTGTCTGGGCTGCTAGTTTGATAAATTTATTTCTAACCAAAGCATCTCTTCTCAACCTCATACAGTGAATTTTGATTCACAACTATTTCAAGCTTATCTATATTATAGTAATTTCCCACAGTGAGATCTATCTATCTATCTATTTATCTATATAGTTTTGGAGTATTATCAGTACAGAGTGCCCAGATTCAAACATAACTTTCAACAAGTTGTCTTTCTATAAGATGCTTTCAAAATAATCAAAATTGATTTGATCCATATAGACTTAGAGGGATTTGGATGGATTTGGATGATAATTTGGCATCATCATCAGCTTGAATGTTTTTCTGAGATCCTGTCTTACATCTCTGACAATCCCAAGACTAAAATTGAGAGTCATTTCCATGAAATGTGTCCACAGACACCATTAAAATGGTCACATTCTCCTTTGTTTTTCTTCATGCTTTTCCTGGTTTGTTTTAAAATTCAGCTTATTTGGAATAATTAATGCATGTTTATGACAAAAATTTGGTACTAAGAATCATTATAGTAGAAAACTTATCATCTATCTCCCAACCCAAACACAGAGTTACCAAGTGTGCCTCTGAAGAGGAAGCAGTTGTTAGCACTTTCTGTTTATCCTTACAGAAATATTCTAAATATATACAAGGAAAAATCATCTAGTCCAGCTATTAGCTGAATCAGTTCAGTTCAGGTCAGTCGCTCAGTCGTGTCCGACTCTTTGCGACCCCATGAACCGTAGCATGCCAGGCCTCCCTGTCTATCACCAACTCCTGGAGTCTACCTAAACCCATGTCCATCGAGTCGGTGATGCCATCCAACCATCTCATCCTCTGTCATCCACTTCTCCTCCTGCCCTCAGTCTTTCCCAGCATCAGAGTTTTTTCAAATGAGTCAGTTCTTCACATCAGGTGGCCAAAAGATTGGAGTTTCAGCTTCAATATCAGTCCTTCCAATGAACACCCAGGACTGATCTCCTTTAGAATGGACTGGTTGAATCTCCTTGCAGTCCAAGGGACTCTCAAGAGTCTTCTCCAACACCACAGTTTAAAAGCATCTATTCTTCTGTGCTCAGCTTTCTTCACAGTCCAACTCTCACATCCATACATGACCACAGGAAAAACCATAGCCTTGACTAGACAAACCTTTGTTGACAAAGTAATGTCTCTGCTTTTTAATATGCTGTCTAGTTTGGTCATAACTTTCCTTCTAAGGAGTAAGCATCTTTTAATTTCATGGCTGCAATCACCATCTGCAGTGATTTTGGAGCCCCCTAAAATAAAGTCTGACACTGTTTCCACTGTTTCCCCATCTATTTGCCATGAAGTGATGGGACCAGATGCCATGGTCTTAGTTTTCTGAATGTTGAGCTTTAAGCCAACTTTTTCACTCTCCTCTTTCACTTTCATCAAGAGGCTCTTTAGTTCTTCTTCACTTTCTTCCGTAAGAGTGGTGTCATCTGCATATCTGAGGTTATTGATATTTCTCCCAGCAATCCTGATTCCAGCTTGTGCTTCATCCAGCCCAGCATTTCTCATGATGTACTCTGCATATAAGTTAAATAAGCAGAGTGACAATACACAGCCTTGACGTACTCATTTTCTTATTTGGAACCAGTTTGTTGTTCCATGTCCAGTTTATAGATTATTAACATTAAATCATAATATGTTATACATTTTGATTTTTCTAATTAACCATTTATCTTTAATGTGTTTTCTTATCTGGACTTAAATATCTGCCTCATTTTGAAAATAGCCACTTAGTAGTCTGATAGTTATAGACAGTCATTTAGTTTTCTATCTATGTTCTTTTAAACAATGGTGCAATGAATAACTTAATACATTCATTAATTTATACATCTTCAATATATATGAACAATAAATTGTCAGAAGTAGAATTGCTAGGTTACAGACTTCATGTTTGTAATTTTGTGTCATTAGTGCCAAATTTTCCTTCATTTACAACTCACGATCAGTGTATGAGAGTTTAGTATTACACTTCTTGAGATTTGCTTATTTTATACATAAATATTGATGTCCTCAACTATTTCTGCCTATGTTAATTAGAGTGGGTCCAACTGCTATAACAAATTCATGAATGTATGATGGCTTCAAATACAGAAGTTTATATCTCACTAGGTAACAACAGGTAGTTCATGTTGATGATTAGTAACTCTCCTCTAGGTAGTGCTTCGGGGGCCCAGGCTCCCATATTTCAACATGTCACCTTCCATCTTTAAATGAAAACTAATATTTTAATTTTTTCTCAAGAGGAGACATCAGAAAGGGAGGCAATTGTGATCTGGAAGACTAAAAGAAGGTTAGTGAGATTTTCTACAGTGTCCACTGCTATAATTAACCTTGTGGCTGTAAGTAATCTTTATCATGGATTTCCTTCACAAGCCATTCTTGATTCCCCTCATCCTATGAATTTAGTTTAGATTATTTTTCTGCCTTGATTATAGAGACTACCAGCCCATAGATGTCTGTATTCTTATTTACTCTCCCCTCGTTGGGTTATGATTGTTTTAGCATCTGTTGTCAGTCATTACCATACATAAAAGTACTAAAAGACTGTCCAGTAAAATTCATGGGTTGCAAATATATTCCTCTCTGCCTTTATTGTATGTGAACAACATGTTTTCTATCACAATTAAGATTCATTTCTCCATTCAGTACATTAACTCCTTTGTTTACCTCTTGGTCCACTGGCATGAGCTGGCAATCATAGTCAAATTTTATGAAAACCTTATTGTATAATTTTGCAGAAGCATTTCTCTTCCAGGAATCAGGATGTCTACATTGGAAGAGCCCAAGTTTATAAGAACAGTTAGCATAAATTCCACACCTAGGTTTCATGGTAAGGAGAGTCACTCCATCTTGGTTCACATCTTTAGTTTAAGGCTGATATCACATCTTAGAGGACAGTGTCCTCCAGTCAACCCCGTTCAATCATTCTATAGGGTAGATACATTTTTATAACGGGCCATGTTGCCCATTGCCATTACTCCTTTGTTATTAAATGGGTTCTGTGATCTGAGGCAATTTTGTGGCTGGGTATTATCCCAATAAATATGGCATATCATGTATCTTTGGATGGTAATAATCCTGGATACACTGTGGGCAAAAATGCTGAACCCATATGCAAAAATATATACCAAATCTAGGAAGGAAAAATCACTTTCCCACCAAGATGGAAGGTTTTGATACAGTCTGCTGCCAATTAACTTGATATTCCCAAGGAATAGTGCAATATTTAAAGTTCAGGGTCATTGTCTATTTTTGGGAAGTTGGGCCATTGCACTCAGTGCATGTATATTTATCTTCCTTCCCTACTATGATGACCATGCTATTCATGGGCTCAATGCGCAATCACTGCTGTGGCCAATGAGAGAGGCAAGAGAATATCCATAGGATGAGTTGTCCTTGTCACTTTCAAGAGTGATCTTTGATGTAGAATGTGAAAGAAAGTCTTAGGAGAAAGAATAGCACATGAGTGACACTTTGCTATTCATTCACAGAGATCTACTTATGTACCTCTTTCACATTTTTCCTGCCCCAGATCTACTACACAAGTTCCTTTTAGAAATTTGATCACTCAGGTAAACTATTCCCCACTGCCCAAGAGTGAGTATCTATACCTCAGGCCACATTTCCTGATATTCTAAGGTGTTAACCAACTCCTGGAGAGCCATCATCAAGTGAGGCTGTGATATAGCAGCAAATAATGTCACCGTGCAATCCAACCCTTTTGAGAACTGAGTCAGAATTCATTTTTCCTTCGCTAGTTATTTAAACAAAGTTGTCATGATATATATGTAGGCTCAGGGAGAGATGAAAGCTCAGTAGAGGTAAGTAAGATGTGGGAACTTAGACTGTCCATTCACTAATGTACCTTGGATATATTCAAATCTGGCTCCATATATATCATTCTATTTACACAATGAATTGTGGTTGTGTATGCCCAAACCTATTACTCTACGAATCCTATAACATCCAGCATCAAGTCACACATTGCACACTCATTTAATATTCTAAGTGCTTATAGAGAAGAAGATGCACACTTGGTCTTATCTTTAGGGGATGTGAGTTCATGTAAACTTACTATTACAGAAGTTTTCTGCTGGTCAAATTTTGGAACATATGGTGTGATAGAAATGGTCAAAATTTTGAGCTAGGTCTTTCACTTTAAGCCGTGATAGAGTAATTAATAAGAGATATCACCTACTGATATAAACAACTAAAAACAGGAAAAATATACAAGGTGATTGTTTTCAAATTTTGGACAACAAGTTATAGGGATTGTGATTCCTGCGAGAGGAATATAAGCCAAGAGAAATACTATATTTGGTTTGGATTTCTTCCTAAAGTACCTTTTCAAAACATGGCACATAGGAGGAAGTCTCAAGCAGAAGAGGATGAATTTGATGAGTTGAAAAGAAAGTGATTTGAGTTTGGGAAGTCTAAGAAGGATAGACTTTCAGTTCAGTTCAGTCACTCAGTTGTGTCCGACTCTTTGCGACCCCATGAATCACAGCACGCCAGGCCTCCCTGTCCATCACCAGCTCCCGGAGTTCACCCAAACTCACATGCATCCAGTCAGTGATGCCATCCAGCCATCTCATCCTCTGTCATCCCCTTCTCCTCCTGCCCACAATCCCTCCCAGCATCAGGGTCTTTTCCAGTGAGTCAACTCTTTGCATGACGTGGCCAAAGTATTGGAGTTTCAGCCTCAGCATCAGTCCTTCCAATGAACACCCAGGATTGGTCTCCTTTAGGATGGACTGGTTGGATCTCCTTGCAGTCCAAGGGACTCTCAAGAGTCTTCTCCAACACCACACTTCAAAAGCATCAATTCTTTGGTGCTCAGCTTTCTTCACAGTCCAACTCTCACATCCATACATGACCACTGGAAAAACCATAGCCTTGACTAGACAGACCTTTGTTGGCAAAGTAATGTCTCTGCTTTTCAATATGTTATCTGGGTTGGTCATAACTTTCCTTCCAAGGAGTAAGAGTCTTTTAATTTCATGGTTGCAATCACCATCTGCAGTGATTTTGGAGCCCCCCAAAATAAAGTCTGACACTGTTTCCACTGTTTCCCCATCTATTTGCCATGAAGTGATGGGACCAGATGACATGATCTTAGTTCTCTGAATGTTGAGCTTTAAGTCAACTTTTTCACTCTCTTCTTTCACCTTCATCAAGAGGCTTTTTTAGTTCCTTTTCACTTTCTGCCATAAGGGTGGTGTCATATACATAGCTGAGGTTATTGATATTTCTCTAGGCAATCTTGATTCCAGCTTGTGCTTCATCCAGCCCAGCATTTCTCATGATGTACTCTGCATATAAGTTAAATAAGCAGGGTGACAATACACAGCCTTGACGTACCTCTTTTCCTATTTGGAACCAGTCTGTTGTTCCATGTCCAGTTCTAACTGTTGATTCCTGACCTGCATATAGGTTCTCAAGAGGCAGGTCAGGTGGTCTGGTATTCCCATCTCTTTCAGAATTTTCCACAGTTTATTGTGATCCACACAGGATAGACTTTGAAGGGCATTTATTAGAGAAAAACAAAAGCTGAAGAAAGAGCTCCAGAAATCTACTTGGTGTCCCTTTGAGTCTCTAACTTAATATGAAATGGAAATTCATTAACCACAAAGGGACTCTATGCTCTTTCTGATTAAAACTTGAATTCTACTCGGTGTGTGTCTCCTCTAGGAACTCTTCAGGTCACAGCTACTGGATTACTCTTTTCTAGACCTTGTAGTTTCACCCTATGAATTATTGCCAAGTTCAATGTCAAGGGTCTTATCACCCCTGCTATCCTCTAGGAATTTTATAGTTTCAGGACTTTAATCTGTTTTGAATTAATTTTTGAGTATGATGTTCAGTTTTGCAACACTTGATTGTTGAGACTCTGATTTCCCAGTGTATATGTTTGGCTTCCTTTCTTGTAAGTTAACTGACTCATAGAAGCATCAGTTTAACTCTTGATTTTCTGTTCTGTTTCATTAATCTGTGTGTCTGTTTGTATGCCAGTATCATATATTCTGATTAACTATAGCAATTAGTCAAGAAGAACTATACTACGAATACAGTTTTTAAAAAAATATTTATTTACTTATTTGACCATGTTGGGTCTTTATTATGTCACACATGATATTTTGTTGTAGCTTATGGACTCTCTAGTTGTGACCCATGGAACCAGCAGTGTGGCATAAGGCTTAGTTGCTCTGAAACATGTGGGATCTTAGTTCCCTGACCAGGGATTGAATTTCAAGCCTCAGCATTAAAGGTGGATTCTTATCCACTGGACCACCAGGGAAGTCCCTATAAATATACTAATAGTTTTGAAATATAGTTTGAAATCAGGAGCCTCTATGATGCCTCTAGTTTTGTTCTTTTTTTCTCTAGATTGCTTTGACTATTTGGGATCTTTGTTGTTCTGTACAAAGTTTAGAATTATTTCTTTTATATGTATGGAAAATGCCATTAGAATTTTGATAGGGATTGCATTGAATCAGGTAGATTGCTTTGGGTAGCACGCACATTTTAGCACTATTAATTCTTCCAATCCATGAACATAACATATTTTCAATTTATTTGTGTCTTCTTCAAGTGTTTTGTTGTTGTGAAATTCACTCAGTTGTGTGCGACTCTTTACCACACCAAGGACTATACAGTCTGTGGAATTCTCTAGGCCAGAATACTGGAGTGGGTGCTGCTGCTGCTGCTGCTAAGTCGCTTCAGTCGTGTCCAACTCTGTGCGACCCCAGAGATGGCAGCCCACCAGGCTCCCCTGTCCCTGGGATTCTCCAGGCAAGAACACTGGAGTGGCTTGCCATTTCCTTCTCCAATGCATGAAAGTGAAAAGTGAAAGTGAAGTCGCTCAGGTTGTCTACTTGAAAGTTATACAGTCATGTCTGACTCCTAGCGACCCCATGGACTGCAGTCTACCAGGCTCCTCCGTCCATGAGATTTTCCAGGCAAGAGTACTGGAGTGGGGTGCCATTGCCTTCACCACTGGAGTGGGTAGCCTTTCCCTTTTCCAGGGAATCTTCCCACTCCAGGGATCAAACCCAGGTCTCCTGCATTGCAGGCAGATTCTTTACCAGCTGAGTTGCCAGGGAAACCCAAGAATACTGGAGTGGGTAGCCTATCCCTTCTCCAGTGGATATTCCTGACCCAGGAATGGAACTGGGGTCTCCTGCTTTGCAGGCGGATTCTTTACCAACTGCAGTGTATGAGTCATCCAACTCCTTGGTTAAATTAATCCCTAGGTTATTTTATTCTTTTCATGAAATTAAAAATGGGATTACTTTTTTATTTTCTCTTTCTAAAAGTTTTTTATTAGTGCATGGAAATACATAGATCTCTGTTTATTGATTGTACAACCTGCAACTTTACTGAATTCATTTATTAGTTCTAGTAGCTTTTTCTCAGAGTCCTTACGATTTTCTATATATAATATCATGTAACATGCAAATTAGCAATGATTTTAATTCTCCTTTTCTTAGTTGAATGGTTTTATTTACTTTTATTGACTAATTGCTCTGGTTACAACTTCCAATACTATGCTAAATAAAAGTGGTGAGAGTATGCATCTTTGTCTTATTCCTAATCTTAGAGGAAAAGTTTAAACTTTTTGCCATTGAGTATGAAGTTAGCTGTGGGCTTGTCATAAGTGTCTTTATTATGTTGAGGCACATTCCCTCTACACCGACTTTGTTTAACTCTTTTTAAACCATTTATCATTTATTTATTATTATTATTTTTTACTTTACTATGGCAAAACCAATACCATATTGTTTAGCATTTTTATAAAAAATGGGTGTTGAATTTCGTGAAGTGTTTTTTCTGCCTTCTAGTAAAATGATCATGTTTTTATCTTTTGTTTTGTTAATGTGGTATATCACATGGATTGATATGCAGATGTTGACACTTGTATTCCCTGAAATATACTATTTATCATGGTGTATGATCTTTTTAATTCATTGTTGAATTTGGTTTACTAATATTCTTTTGAGATATTTTGGATCTATGCTTACCAGGGATGTTGTTCTGTAATTTTCTTTTCTTGTGTTGTCCTTGTCTGGTTTTGGTATCAATGTAATGGTGGCCTCATTTATATTTTAAAAGTATTCTCTCTTTAGAGCATTTTAGATATGTTTATTTTTTGGAAGAGTTTAGTAGAATTAATACAGATTCTTCCTTGAATGTTTAGTGAAATTCATCAGTGGAAGCATCCAGGTCCTGGATTTCTTTTTCTGTTGGGAGGTTTTAAATTACTGAACTAATCCATTTATTACTAATCGGTTTTTCAGGTTTTCAATTCCTTAATGATTCAGATTTGGAAGGTTGTACAATTCTAGGAATTTATGCATTTTCTATATTGTCCAAACATTGGCATAAAATTTTATTATTCTCTTATCATCCTTTATGTTCATGGTATTAGTGATAACATTTCCTCTTTCTTTCCTGATTTTATTTATGTGAGGCTTCTCTTTTTTTCTATGAGTCTAGCTAAAGGTTTCTCAGCTTTATTACTTCAAAGAAGTAGTTTTTATTTTCATTGATCTTTCTATTGTCTTTTAGTCTCTGTTTTCTTTATTTCTGTGCTGATCCTTGTTATTTCCTTCCTTCTAGCAGCTTTGAGCTTTATTTATTCTTCTTTATCTAGTTCCTTGAGGTGTAAAGTTAGGTTGTTTATTTAGATTTTTCTTGTTTCTTGAGGTATGCAGTAAAAATGACTATTTTCCTCTTAAAACTGCTTCTGCTGTATTCCATACATTTTGGTATACTTTATTTCCAGTTTCATTTATTTGAAAATTTAAAAAATTTCAATTTTGATTTCCTCATTGATCCATTGGCTGTTCACTAGAATATTATTTAATCTCCACATATATATGTTTTTCTTCCAGTTTTCTTCTTGTATTTGATTTCTAGTTTTGTACCACTGTGATCAGCAAAAATGTTTTGTTTCTGACTGCTTTGTAGTTTCTCTGTTTCTTTCTTCTCTTGCTTTTTATTGATTTTGATTCATGACTTTCTTTAGTAGTATGCTTAAATTCATTTCTTTTTATCTTTTGTGTATTTACTGTAAGTCCTTGCTTTGTGGTTACTATGAAGTTTATATATAACAACTTACATTTGTAACAGTCTATTTAAATTTGATAACAACTTAAATCTGAATGTATTCTAAAGCTCTACCTTTTTATCTCCTTCATGTTTTATGTTTTCGATGTGACATTTTACATCTTTTCATCTCTTGCTTCTCAACCAATTATTGTAGTTAGTCATTTTTTTTTTTTTTACTAGTTTTGTCTTTTAATCTTTTTGCTTTAGGAGTGATGAATCAACTACTTTTTAAGGTATATTTGCATTTACCATTGAGCCTTACACTTGTAAGTTTACACTTGTTTTCTTTTTACTAGTTAGCAAGAAGTCCCTATTTTATATATTTGTATATATATATATATGGTTTTATATATATATATATATATATATAGTTGTTAAGGCCAGTTTAGTTCTGATGAAATCCTTTAGTTTCCTTGTCTGGAAAACTCTTTATCGCTCTTTCAATCCTGAATGACAGTGGCAAGGTAGAGTATTCTTGGTTCAATTTTTTTTTCTTTCAGCACTTTGAATAACTTTCCCCTTCTAGAAAGTTAGTGCTAAAAAATCTGATTATCTTATGGGGGCTACCTTGTATGTAACCCTTTCTTTCTCTTGCTGCTTCTATGATTCTCTCCCTGTTTTTAACATTTTGATTATATGTGTTTTGATATTGATCTTTTCCCAACCCAGGGATTGAACCCAGGTCTACCATATTGCAGGTGGATTCTCTACCAGCTGAGCCACCAGAGAAGCCCATGGATCCCTAAGGATTGATTTATTTAAACTACCAGGTTCCTAGATCTGGATATCAGTTTCTTCCCCAGGTTAAAGAAAATTTTAGCTATTTTTTCTTCAAATAAAGTTTCTGTCTCATTCTCTCTTTCTCTCCTCCAGGAGTCCTAGAGGTAAATGTTAGTCTGCCTGAGGTTGTCCTGTAAGTTCATTTGCTGTCTTCACTGTTTTCCCTTTTTTTCCCCTCCTTTTGCTTCTCTGATTAGGGGAGTTGCTCTGGTCTTTCTCCCAGTTCACTGATTCTTTCCTCTGTTTCACCTGTTCTGCTGCTGAACCTCTTGTGTGCATTTTTCAACTTAGATATTGTATTTCAAATCTGTGTGTTCTGTTTAATTTTCTTCTATATATTTTTTTATCTTTTTGTTGAAGTTCTTACTATGTTCATCTATTTAACTCCCAAGTTTGTGAGCATCTTTTTTAAAAAACGTATTTTAAGATGTGAGAATGTCTTTCCATATTTCTTGTAGGATTTTTTTTTAAGTGAGCAATAACCTCAGATATGCCGATGACACCACCCTTATGGCAGAGAGGGAAGAAGAACTAAAGAGCCTCTTGATGAAAGTGAAAGAGGAGAGTGAAAAAATTGGCTTAAAGCTCAACATTCAGAAAATGAAGATCATGGCATTTGGTCCCATTACTTCATGGCAAATAGATGGGGAAATAGTGGAAACAGTGGCTGACTTTATTATTTTGGGTTCCAAAATTACTGCAGATGTTGATTGCAGCCATAAAATTAAAAGACGCTTACTCCTTGGAAGGAAAGTTATGACCAACCTAGACAGCATATTAAAAAGCAGAGACATTACTTTGTCAACAAAGGTCCATCTAGTCAAGGCTATGGTTTTTCCAGTAGTCATGTGTGGATGTTAGAGTTGGATTATAAAGAAAGCTGAGTGCTGAAGTTTGATGCTTTTGAACTGTGGTGTTGGAGAAGACTCTTGAGAGTCCCTTGGGCAGCAAGAAGATCCAGACAGTCCATCCTAAAGGAGATCAGTCCTGGGTGTTCATTGGAAGGACTGATGTTGAAGCTGAAACTCCAATCCTTTGACCACCTGATGCGAAAAACTGACTCATTGGAAAAGACCCTGATGCTGGGAAAGATTGAGGGCAGGAGAAGAAGGGGATGACAGAGGATGAGATGGTTGGATGGCATCACTGACTCAATGGACATGAGTTTGAGTAAACTCTGGGAGTTGGTGATGGACAGGGAGGCCTGGCATGCTGCGATTCATGAGGTCACAAAGAGTCGGACACGACTGAGTGACTGAACTGAACTGAACTACCTTTTTTATGAGTTTTTTCCTTTTTCTTTCACTTGGAACACATTCCTCTATTTCTTCATTTTGACTGACTTTCTGCATTAGTTTCTATGTATTAGCCGAAACAGCTACCTCTTCCAGTCTTGAAGTGTTTGCCTTGTGTAAGATATGAACATTACAGCAATGTCATCACTTTACATAGAAAAATCTCAGTTTCTATTTATATTGGCTCTTAAATCTTTTAAAATTGCATTTGTTTAGTCAAGATTTTAGCATTTTAAGGGCTCTTTTGCTAATTTCTCTGGAGGATCAATTCATAAAATTTACAAAATTCAAACAAAATGTTTTAAAACTATTTATGATGTTTATTCCAATCTATATCAAAATAAGTGTTAGTCGTTCAGTCATGTCTGACTCTTTGTGACCCCATGAACTGTCGAGGCTCCTCTACCCATGGGATTTTCCAGGCAAGAATACCAAAGTGGGTTGCCATTCCTTTCCCCAGGGGATCTTCCTGACCTATGGATCGAACCCAGGTCTCCTTCATTGCAGGCAGATTCTTTACCATCTGAGCCACCAGGGAAGCCAATTTATATTAAAAACATTTAAAACAACTTCTGAAGTTATCTGTGAAGTGTAATCGACCCGTTTTCATTTTGTCTTTACAAATACACTTGATATAAAGCTTCATGGAAACTGGAGCTGTTTGTTGACAGAAAGAGTGGAGTTCCAGGGAGGGAGAGACTAGGGCCTATGGGAGAGCAAGAGAGCCCCAGACATTTGGAGGTCTATGATTCTCAGGCCTCTAATACACTTCCAAATATGAACTTACGCAAACATCAGGAACAGAAAAAAAAAATGAAAAGAGTTTAGGGTATGTTAATTTTGGTAAATTTACCAAACTGGTCATTGGTACATGGGTTCCTCTGTAAACCAGGTTTTGGTAGATTGGGTTCATCACATTAACCTGGATCTTTTCTGGATCACAGTAATCTACAGGCCCTCTACAAAGGTAACTTCTAAGGTAGCTCCATGAATAGATAAGCATGTCATGGCACTCTGCTGCTTAAATTCCTTCTGCTTTTCTTGTTAAACCGATGAAAATCCAGGCAACTTCAATGGTACTATGATCAAATCTCACAGAGCATAGGGTACTTGAATCCCATCCTCTAAACATACCAAACCACAGGTTGTGAATGATCTCTGACTCCTCAGCCCCAGTCTTGCCAAACTTCTGTGTCTGCATTCAGGTTTGTGTCTTTGCCTGGAATGATCACAGCCTATCTTCTGAGCCAAAATTTCCTCTGAGAACTGCATCTGAAAAGCCTTTCTTTCAACCGTTTCATGACCTCGACACCATTAACTCCCCATCCTCATCTTCTTGAAAAATTATTATTTGTGAATTAATTCACAAATAATCATCACCTCCTAGGTCTGTGTTTCCAACCCTTTCCAAGAGAAGAGAAAATAACTGAACCAATGCTTTTCATTATCTGTAGTTTTAAATGTCCCCTGAAGCTTGAACACCACAGTCTTGTCTTTAGTCGGTAGTATCTGACATTCTCCTTAATGCCTGTTGCAAAATTTTTTCTCTTTTATTTTTCCCATTTATTTCTCCCCTCCAATGTTTGGACTCCTAGAAGCCAGGAGTCGTCTAGGAGTTTCATCTTTGGAACCCAGGACATTAACTTTGGAAGTGTATAAAAATATTGGTAACTGACAGTAACCACCATCTAGGGTCTGCTGGCTTTTGGGGAAGGAAGACAAAGCCACTAGAGACCAAAGCACATAGATGTGTCAGAGCTCAGACACAAGGGGGACTCCTGATAATGAGGGCTAGGAAAGTAGGGCACTCAGGCATGTGGAACAGGACAGGGTTTAGATATTTGGAAGAAGCTACAATGAGGAGTGGCCAGTCCCTCTTTCTCTAAATCAAATCAAGATGTGTGACATATAACCTTAGACTCTCTGTCATTAACAGTCTTATGAAACACACAAAATTGCATTCACTTTCTTCTTCTTTCATCAATTTTTGTTAGATTCTGTTTTGCACTCAGTTTCCACATTTATGAGCCCACCAAAAAGAAGACCAGGTTCTGAGATCTGAAATTATAGTTAAAATGGCAGTTCTTTGCAAGGGTACTTACGGGGTTCAGAGAGGGAAAAATGCAGTGAATTCATGATCAAATATGGCTAATGATCTTTCCCCTCTGTTTTTCTCCATAATGAGGTAGGAGTTAGGGGTCTGAAACCACAATGATTCTGTCATCTGAATAGAAATGAGAAATAACACTTTGTTAATGACCTCAAGAAAGATGAACTGACTACTGTTATATTAAAAATCAGTGTGTATGCACCTCACCATAGATTGCAGTGCACATCGACAAATTATATCTGTTTTCATGAAGTGGTCCTATGATGTGTGTATTCTTTCTGCCAATGAGGCAAAACTAAGTCTTTCAGAACTGAAGTGGCTTATACATGGTCACTCTGTTACTAATTTGACTCTTCCTTCAGATTCTGTAAAATGTGATTTTAAAGAGATAACTTTGTGCAAGTCCTTTGAGAAAGGACTTTCTATATGTCATGGAAAATTTTTATAATGGATTACCTAAGTGTTGATATAGGGGACATATATGAGTAACTTCACAAAGATTTGGAAAAATTTAAGGATAATGGCTTGACAATTTTATATTAAAGGGAAATAATATTCGGGGGAGAAATAATTCTAATTATATTACTACTGGCATTAAGGAGGTTATGGAAACTTTCATAATATACAATGAATGTTGCTTCCTGAATTGAATGCAAAATAGGGTCCTGGATGGCCCTTCTGGACAAGACGATTATTACTTTCACAGTTAACCCCACTGACCAAGTACAGATTCCAGTGGATGCTGACCAAAGAAGATGATTTCTCCCTGAATTTTCACAGGGACGTAGTTCACAGCTTTTATCTTCCACTCCGAGGGAACAGAGGATGTACCATGAGAGCTTCCCTACAGTGACCTTCACCCATATCAATGACTGTTTCTAGATCCCTCCATCTACTGAAGTGGGATACACACCGCCTCATCCTAAGCTCCCTGCCTCCACAGAGTGATTCAGGTAAATACTTGGAATCAGACCAGGCCAGGCCAGCAGTGACGGCCCTGAGTAACTCAGCACAGATAAGGACAGTGCAGAGAACTCTAGAAAATGTAGAGAATGTTACCTGGCTTGGGGGAAGCAGCAGGCAGACGCCCAAGCCACAGCCTTGCAGATGAGGTTGTAGCCAATCAGAAAAAAGATTTTAAGCTGACACGTGTTGCCAGTTAAAAAGGCTGTGTGAAGAGGCCTGTAAAAAGAGGGTAATCCCCAGGTCTGAGGCAGCCTTCACTGCACAGTCCCAGAACAGGGCGGAGGGAACTTCCTCCTTAGGACAGGAGTGGGGGGGAAGGGCCAGAAGCCTCTGTTTATTCCTAGAGACCCTGTGGTGGGCCTGAGGGAACTGAGACACTTTTGGAATCCCTCTCTGACTGTTCTTTGTTGCCCCACAACCCAGTTACTGGTCTGAACTTGATGTTCCTATTTTATGCTTTTATCCCATCCTGGAACCCTCCTTATTCTGGAGCTACCCTGGTCCTGAGTATACTAGAGTAGGTGGAAGCCCAGTGACAGATTTCCCAGTCTCAGGTGCCCTGAGACTATACACCTAATTCAGAATATTGAACTAACTCATTGCTTTCATGTGCAACTAAGGGAAACTTCTTGTCATTGCCTCTTCCCTATTTCTTTTTACCTGGTAAACTCTTTGTATTCTGCTTTTAGATCATCTCCTCTCTTCTGAAAGAAGAACCTAAAATTCAGGAAAGACAGAGAAGGAGAGAGAAATTAGAGGGAGAGACACTTATTTTCTTGTTCATTGATATATGCCAGACACTGTTCTAATTGCTCTGTAACCATTTTATACTGTCCTTAGACATGGGCAAGAGAAGTCTGATAAATAAGACGTTTATTTAATAAAGCACATTGATACTTCTGCCACTGAGATTTGATTCTTACGGTTGGCACAGCTCTCTAAACATCAACAGAATTCAAGCCCCAGGAAATGCTTCTTCACAATTTTGCTCTCTATCCTCAAAATTGAAGTTGACAATATCTTAATGCTTTTATGTTAGTTATGTTAGTGGACTATGCCTTTGCACAAT
This sequence comes from Bos indicus x Bos taurus, assembly GCF_003369695.1. NCBI lineage: Eukaryota > Metazoa > Chordata > Mammalia > Artiodactyla > Bovidae > Bos > Bos indicus x Bos taurus. Next base: position 26,376,148 of record NC_040098.1, read on the forward strand.
CAGACTGTTCAGGAAGAATTTGAGCGGATGAAGATATTTTAAGAGAAAAATCAACTTAACTTTCCAAATACTTTAACTCAAAAGGCATAAATGCAATAGATTCTTTTCTTTTTTATAAGTGTGTTAGTTGCTCAGTAGTGTCTGACTCTTTGATACTCCATGGACTGTAGCCCATCAGGCTCCTCTGTTCTTAGAATTCCCCAGGCAAGAATACTGGAGTGGGTAGCCATTCCTTTCTCCAGGGGATCTTTCCAACCCAGGGATCAAACTCAGATCTCCTGCATTGCAGGTGGATTCTTTCTCATCCGAGCTACCAGGGAAGCCCTAGATTCTTATGTAATGAAAAATCACTTGCCAACAGGGCTGGCTGTCAATTTTTTAAAGTTTTGGCTGTGCCCCATGACATGCAGGATCCTAGCTTCCCAGAGATTGAGCCCACACTTTCTGCAGTACAGGGCAGAGTTTTAATCACTGGACTGCCAGGGAGGTTCTGATTGTCATTTTTTTTTTTGCTTGTTTTCTTGTTCCACATATTAACCTGATATTGCGAACAGTTACACATGGCAGCTGAGGAACATTCTGTAATATTAAACAAGTCATATTACCCTTAAGTTTGTATATATGAAGGTCTAGATATAAAATGCATGAAACATGATTCACATTTTATAGAGAAGTTTTAGGCAAAAGGTTCAGTATTTTGTTGACTCTCATAAAGCACATCAATGGTAGAACTGCAGCTCAAAACTATTTCCTTCAAGAACTCTGTTCTTCCCACCCACAACTTAAGGATCTTCAGGGTATCTAAGACAATAAAAGTAAACATCTCTGTGACAATAATTTTCCCTCTCTGAAATATGATCCCCACTTATTTTCCCTTGTGGCTCACACAGCAAAGAATAATCCTCTTGCAATGCAGGAGACCTGGGTTTGATTCCTGGGTCATGAGGATCCTCTGGAGAAGGGAATGACAAACCATTTCAGTATTCTTGCCTGGAGAATTCCATAGACAGAGGATCCTGGAGGGCTACAGTCCATGGGGTTGCAAAGAGTGGAACACAACTCATTAATTAACACTTTCACTTTTATTTTCCCATACCCCAAATTCTAAGAACAATAGGTTTTAAATAAATATCACAGAAATATCTACTCTTGAATCTTTTTTTTTCATTATTTAAACTCCTAAGGCATTCAATATTCAGATATTGTATAGCTGAGAGAACATTTTCATCTCAATCCAGTGTAATTTGATTAGGACACTGTGCCAGGCATTAGATTAAGAACCTTCAAAAAAAAATGTCTACCCAGAAACAGATGAAGTTTTTCCGCTCCACTGCTGATTGGTCCCTTTTCTAGGGACTCTCCAATCCTGCCATACATGGAAGCTCTCATAGGCTTTTATTCTGTGAAGTGGTCTCACCAGATCCACTGTGTTTGAGCTGTGTTGACTACCATTACTTCTTCCTTTGTTCTCAATTATGTCTGGGATGGTGGCTCTGCGGATCCCCAGAGGCCTCTGGACAGCAGTTGTGATGGTGACCCTGGTGATGCTGAGCACCCCAGGGGCTGAGGGCAGAGACTCGCCAAGTAAGTGCAGGGCAGCTGCTCCCTGGAGCCACCACTCTGGGGAGCAGGCTCTGAGGGACCCTTGGGGTGGGGTGTGATCTTGGGATACTGTCTTTTATCACACATTTCCTCCCATTGGGAATGAGGGCTATGTTACATTCTCATTTCCACCTTCTAAGGACAAGGTGAGGACAATTCCCCCCCACAGGTTTAACCCTGGGAATGTTGTAACAGGGAGGAGGAGACATAGTGTGTACCTACTACAAGTGCCAGGACAAAGTGAGCATGGGTATTTTTTTTAAAGATGTGACTTTCTCCAAAGAAGGCACTGCAGAATCTGTCATTTCAGGGTTCTCCAAGACCTTGTCTGCACTTACTGCTATGGGCTGGGGATGTGTAGGGCGGCCATGGTCTCTTCAGACTCAGCATCTGAGGGGAAGACTATATATTCCTGACTCTCAGTGGAGGGTTTGTGGAAGCAAACTTTTATTTCTTGAGTGGAGCTGCCTGGGTGACCACAGACAGAATTTTAATCTCAAGTTTCACTGATTTGTAGTCAACTGGTGACTTGAGTGATATTCAGAAACTTGAGGATGGACAGGATTTAGGACAAAGGAGAACATAAAAAGAGAATACATATTTGATTATATATTAGCTCTAATCTAATTTGAAAGTCCATACTCTTTCTGTGAATAAACTGCCCTTTTTAGGACTGGGGGGTGAGTGGGGTGGGGTTTGCTGGTCCCTTCAAACCACACAGGAGTCGGGTGCCGGTGGCAGAAACTCAAGAGTAAGCCAAGGCGTTGTAAGGACACTTGCTGGGGACCAAGAGAATACTCCTGTCAGGAGGAGGACAAGCTTAATTCTACAGGTCTTTTGCCATCCCTTGAACTCTCCTGCTCTCGTTTGTCTCTGAGGTTCCCAGGAGTTCAGGGTAAAATCGGATTTCATGTGAGAATCTTTAAGTACAGAGATGGATGCAAAATCAACCTGCCGTCCTGTTTACTTGATTCTGAGCCTCTAGGGATCACAGGTCCTAGGGCTCCCTCAGCGTCAGGCCTCCTCACATCCTGGGAGCCTGGGGAGGAACCGCTCGAGGACCCGGGTTCACAGCAGAAGGCGCAGGGCCGGGCTGGAGAGGAACAGGGGTTGAGAGGCGGCGGGTTTCAGGTTTAGGGACCCCGCTGGCGGCGGCCGGCACCTCCCCATCTGGCCGAGCGGCTGCCGCGTGGGGCTGTGGAACTGCGCCTGACCGAGCGGCTTTTTCCCCGCAGAGGATTTCGTGTACCAGTTTAAGGGCCTGTGTTATTTCACCAACGGGACGGAGCGGGTGCGGCTCGTGACCAGATACATATACAACCAGGAGGAGTACGTGCGGTTCGACAGCGACGTGGGCGAACACCGGGCGGTGACCCCGCTGGGGCGGCCGGCCGCCGAGCACTGGAACAGCCAGAAGGACCTCCTGGAGCAGAGGCGGGCCGAGGCGGACACGGTGTGCAGACACAACTACCAGGTGGAAGCCCCCTTCACCTGGCAGCGGCGAGGTGAGTGCCGGCCGCCCCCCCGCGGGGCCGCCCTCCACCCGAGACTCAACGCGGGATGGGGCCGGGTCTCCGGGGGCGGGGGTCGGGTCTCCAGGGAGGGGACCGGGTCTCCGGGAGGGGTCCCCAGGCCCGCGGATGGGATAGAGAGGCGCTGAGGGACAGGGGACCGAGGGCACAGCGTGTGGGGCGGGGGCATCGAATTTGGCAGCCCTGGAACCTTCCCTGCAGAGGCGGCCCGGCCTGCCTGGTGTGGGTCACCTCTCGAAGGTCCCGTCCTGTGCTGTTGTTTCCACTCATTCTGCACCTCCCCGCCTGGTGCCTTTGGCGTATTTGCTTCCTGGAGGCCTGACAGCTCAGCCTGGTGGCCTTAGGGTTACTTCCGGGTGCTCTTAGGGCAACTTAAACTCTTGGTGATGTATTACAGTCATGAAATAATACATTTTCACTTTTTGGTTTCAAATTATTATTCACCGTAATCCTGGTTTCTCAAATGGATATCACTATGTCACTGGGCCTGGACTTCTTTCAGCCACGGGGCTGTCTTAATTATCCCTGTGTGCCTAGTCTGACACACTGGCAGGTAGTATAAACTCTATAAAACTTTGTTAAATTAATGAATAAATGTACTCGGTTGCCTATCCACTTAGGCTCAAGAGAAACAGAAAGGTAAATAGGGCCTTAAAAATGACTTTATCAATTATTCTTTACTATTTTGCTCAATGCTTTAAAGTAAATTCTTATTGACTTGAATGGATTTAGAATTTGTGAATGCAAAATTAACAATGTAGAATTTGTGAATGCAAAGTCTGAGGGAAAAATGGTTTGCTAAAAAAAGCCCCCAACACTTGAATGGTATTGTAAGAGAGAGTTTTAATTTCTTAGAAAAGGTCAACAAATGGCATAGTAGAAAGACTGAAGTTTTGGGATAAATAAAGTAATGCCATTAAATTACTGAATAAACATTATTTCTAGTTTCTTTTGGCCTAAACCCTGCCTTGCTCCCTCCCCCCCCCGCCCCCAACATTTCCATCCACTTCAGGAATTATACCCATGTAATAAGCAGCTAGTTCTAGACAATTATCTTACCAAACACCATCTGTATTATGCTACTTCATTTCACAACTACCTTAACAATCAGCATCACCATTTTATATACACTATTTGTTGTTGTTCAGTCACTCAGTTATGTCTGACTCTTTGTGACCCCATGGACTAATATTGGTACATAATAAACAGCTTAAGTAATTACATCATAATTATTCCCTAAGTTGTGAAGTGTTCTCCGAATACAGAACAGTCATCATGTTCTTTACTACATGTGTATAGCGTCTAAAAGAAGCAAAGCCTCCGTTAAAGTCAGTTATGACCAGAAGCAGCAGTACCAGTCTGTTTCTGCCTGTTTTCAATGGTAGTGGGATGAAATGATATATTCAAGGGGCTGAAAACTCACTGATTAATCCCTAGTTTGACTCCAGTGTTATCTATACACGTTCATATAACTTTTAGCTCACTTCACAGTCTTGCCTTCTTCTGCATCCTAATGTCACTGAGTACTTATATTGAGGGCAGGAGGAGAAGGGGGCAACAGAGGATGAAATGGCTGGATGGCATCACTGACTCAATGGACATGAGTTTGAGCAAATTTGGGAAGATAGGAAAGGATTAACTGAAGCCTGGTGTGCTGCAGTCCATGGGGTCACAGAGTTGTACAGACTTAGTGACTGAACAACAACATATATTTTTGTTAATTCAATTCTTTTTCATGAAAATTATTCTAACATTTTTCTCTTGAACTTGTGCCTTCTACCTTTACTCCCAATCTGTTTAAGATGAACAGATTTTATAAGTCCACACAGCTGATTATGACTTCAGTCAGAGCCCAGGAAGAAGAGCCTGATCAAGAGTCAAGACCAAAACAAAAGCATTCTTCCTTCCAGATGATGGCTCATGAGTGACATGTAACTGGGGGTAATGCGACTGCCTGCTCACCTCAGCAAGTTACAGTTAAATGTTTATATAACATTCTCATTAGCTCAGGCCAACTGCTGCAAGAATCTCAGAATATTTTCTATAGAGAATACATGTGATAATGTCTGATTTCAGAACAAGACAGTTATTCTTAATAGCAGGGGAATGGAGTAGGACAGGGAGCCAGTAGTTACACTTGAATATTAAAAGAAAAATAGGGAAAAAGAGGAAATGAGAGAACATAACATGTTATCAAATAACTAAACCACACGTGAAGTATTTACTATGGTTTCAGGCTAAGAGAATGAGGGTGATTCAGTACAATGCCTAGAGAAATAAAGGATAAGATGTGTTAAAGAGATTGGGAGGTATGTTGCATTTGATGATGAGTAGCAATCCTAGAAGATAAAGGAATTGAGACATAGTCAAACATTTTATCATTGTTACTTGTTTTTAAAGTCCCCTTTCCTTTACTTCAAAAATTACAAACTTTTAAAATAACATTCTTTTTTTGTTTGTTTCTAATATTAGATTGCAAGTTCTGTGAAGTCAAGGGCCATGTTCTTGTATATATCATTGGATTCCCTGTGCTTGTCAAATTTATGTTTGTTGATTGTATTAATAAATGAATCAAGGAATGAATAAAATATAGGTGGCATATATGATGTGGAGATGGAAGTTTATATATCATTTAAAATTATATGTGTAGCTAATTTTATTTATTTATCATTATTATTTTTGGCTGCACTGAGTCTTCATTGCAGCGCTTGGGCTGCAAGCGAGGTTTTAGTTGTCCCACCATGGATGGAACCTGTGACCCCTGCATTTGGGAGTGTTGAGTCATCCACTGGACCACCAGGGAAGTCCCTGGAAGTTTATGTATCTTAATGCAATTTGTGTGTGTGTGTGTGTATGTGAGAAGTTCACTGAAGTATGGCATCTGAGCTAAGGTTAGGCTAAAAGCTGAGAGAGGTGCTTTGTTGACTGGCAACATGTAAGAAGTACTCTTGCTCTCAAATTTTGTTAATATTGCAGGCTAAGAATTATAGAATATAGCTTGTTTGAGAAGCATTACTTGTAGGAAGGATGGAATAGTCATTGTTTTCCTACTTTGCTGGACATAGAAATGTCTATACTTTCTTAATTCTTAGTCCATGTTGCTGTTCCTGAGGCCATGACTAATGTTGATCATCTCAGCCAGCAGGTAGGAGTCAAAGCTGCAGGATTTTCTCTACTGTGGGGAGCACAGGGACTAACAGAAAACAGTATCACTGTCCCAGCACAAGTCACTAGTGCTGATCCTGATGGTGACCTTTAGTAGGTGGGGGAGAAAACAAGTCCAGGTGTTTGTTTTTTTTTTAATTTTTAAAAATTTCACAAATAGTGGTATAATATAGCAATTTATAATTTTAAAATGCTCCATCATCAATTAGTATTGACAGAATAACTCCCATAGAGCGATTACAATGATTTTTTGAGACTGAAAAGGAAACTGACCAATGTGTTTATCCAAGCTAATGAGGTGATCCAGCATAAATCTAAATCCAAGGCTTGGAATCCAAGGATCTTTCCACTCTGGTCCCAAGGAAGGACTCCTGCCCGTGGCAGATGTGCTGTGCAGTCTCATGCCTCATTGTGTCTTTTCCTGTCTGTTCCTCCCTCAGTGGAACCTACAGTGACCATCTTCCTGTCCAGGACAGAGGCTCTAAACCACCACAACCTGCTGGTCTGCTCGGTGACGGATTTCTATCCAGGCCAGATCAAGGTTCGGTGGTTCCGGAATGACCAGGAGGAGACAGCCGGTGTTGTGGCCACACCTCTTATTAGGAATGGGGACTGGACCTTTCAGCTGTTCATGATGCTGGAGATGACCCCCCAGCGAGGAGATGTCTACACCTGCCGCGTGGAGCACCCCAGCCTCCAGAGCCCCATCATGGTGGAGTGGCGTAAGGGCACTTGGTTTCCTTTCACTGTGGGCCCTACAGGACAGAGCAGACAGAGCTTCCCCAGTCCGTGCCCTCTCATCCCTTGTCCCCAGCATCACTACTGAACTGGAAATCACAGGACACAAGAGTGTTCATGCCTCCTAGCACAGGCATTAGAAGAGCCAAATCACATTGTCTTTTCACATACAGGGAGCTCACTCTACACATCATTGCCCCAGAGCCCAGCCTGGTAGCTCTGTAGAACTGACTGGTGACCACAGTCTCAAAGTCTAAGGTTATGGAAGTCTCCCTGAGAGCAGGGATCCACTTTCACCTTCTCTCACCTGCCCACTGTGTCCAAAGATCCAGTGGTGGGTCCCTCCCCTGGGGGTGGTCAGAATAGAGAGCCAGGTTCCCCTGACACCTCCACCTCCTGATTCTCAGACTAGACTTCAAGCTTCATAAAGGGACACCGTGAGATGTGGGGACAAATGCTGACACTCAGGCTCTGCTCCCCAGGGGCGCAGTCTGAATCTGCCCAGAGCAAGATGCTGAGTGGTATTGGAGGCTTCGTGCTGGGGCTGATCTTCCTCGGGCTGGGTCTCATTGTCCATCACAGAAGCCAGAAGGGTAAGGAACTCTGGGGAAATGGGAACATGGGCTGTGATTGAGACAGTCTGTTCAGGGCAGCCTCTGCCTCTGGATGTAGCTCTTTCTTCCTGATCCTGAAAGGGGGAGGTGATGCTGGGGGTGGGAGGAAATGAGCAACCTAGGGAGACATTGGAGTCTGACTTTACTGATTTGAAAGGGTAGCCCTGCCATGGAGATGACAGGTGGGATTTATTCTAAGACTTCCTTAAAGTTCATCATTGTCTCATGGGCTCATTTCTGAAAACTTCCTCCATTAAGAGGGTCAGAGCACTGGTTTCCTTTCCTTCTAGTGACAGCTTCATTCATTTGGGGGAATTTTAGCTTAGGGCAGTTAAGGCATGTGGTCAATGGATAAGAAAGAAATACATTCCCCTTGAGTTGCTTATCTCATTTCCCTTTGGGGTGAGTAAGGCAGTGGCTGTTTGTGTCATGAGAACTTTTGTAGGACATTTGGGCCCCTACCAGCAGGTGCTCTATTTCTGTTCTGTGTCAGTGGGGATTGTGGGGACAGATAAAGGAGGGAAGGGTGTGAGGTGAGTGTGCCTGGGCGCAGTTACTCATTCATGACCTGTTCCCTGCAATGGAATCAAGAGTTAGGGAAGAAGTTTCTGTAGGAGGTTCTGTAGGAAGCTCCTGAGGTTGTTCCCCAGAACCAGGCCATAACTTTGATGGCATCTTTCTGTGACACTCGGAGCCAGAGCTCTGGTTTGAAAGATAGACACCAGGATATCACCTACTTTGTACCACATGTTGGTGGCTACTGCCTGTGGGCATTTATAAGTGATTGAATGTGGTGGAAAGAAGGTGAGCTATCATTGAATTTACTAAAAAATTGAAATCTTCATGTCCCCCAGAAGGACAACAGCTGCTCCCCTGCTTCCTGTGCCTCCTTGTCAGGTTGAAGTGTGGGTCCTGTGTGCTGATCACTCTCTCTCTTTTACAGGGCTCATGCGCTGACTCCTGAGGATATTTTGGGATTGGTGTTTGCTCTTCTATAATGCGTGCCTGACCTTGCCGGGAATTCCCAGATGCTTGTCAGCCTGTCCCACTCTGAGATCAGAGTCGGTCACCAGGTCATTTCCTGTGGCCATCCCCCAACCAAGGATCTGGCTTTGGTGCTGCTTCCTCCACTGACCCTGGAACCTCTGCCTGTGCTTTGTCAGCTGCATCTACTGAGACTCCAAGAGCTTCCTCTGCTCCCATTTTTACCCAACAGAGTGTGCAAAAGAAGCACATTGAAATAATTTACCAGGCTGTAGAGTTTTTTCTAAAATCATAATTAAACATGACTTCACTTTCACTTTTCATGCATTGGAGAAGGAAATGGCAATCCACTCCAGTGTTCTTGCCTGGAGAATCCCAGGGATGGGGGAGCATCGTGGGCTGCTGTCTATGGGGTCACACAGAGTCGGACACGACTGAAATGACTTAGCAGCAGCAGCAGAACCTCCTTAAATGAGTAGAGGTAGGAACTACTGCAGAATGAAGGAAACTATTTTGGGGTGAACCAGCCAACTGAGGACCAGGAGACTAGAAGCACCACTGTGTGCCATGTAGGGGTGGGTGGACAGAAGAGAAAGAGAATAAACTTTTCTCTGTCTACACCTTTGTCATTATGTATCTGCATCTCTCTATTTTCTGCATCTTTCTTTCTTACCACCTCACATCATATCTCTGTTTCTGTGTTTGTGTGTATGACCCTATCTCTGTTGTATCCTATCTCTGGATTGTCTTCCAGAGTTTTAATTATTCTAGGAAGGATTCTGTCTGGCCCAGCCTTGGTAACATGCACACCTTTCAGAAACATCATCCTGTACATGGCATGCAGACTCCTGGCATTGAGCCCATTCCCCTGATTAAGAAATGACTTCCCAACGTGGAGAGTCTGCATCAGTCACATGGAGTATTCTGGTCTACAGAGCCTCCTTAGTGTGGAGTGGCGTAAGGGGAGTTTGTTTTTTGTGGACCCCAAAAGACAAATGGCAGAGTTCCCTCTGGCTCTAGGGTCTCTCATTGGAGGTACTGACTCACATTCATCCCAACCCTCATGTCCTGCACAGTCATCTTATGGCACCACTCAGGTGAAATTCTCAGAAGATAGAGTTCCCCTGTCAATTTGTGATGATATTTTCTTCTCAGGTCACTGTACCTGGTGGCTCCAAAGACATTGATCCAGCCCTAGAGGCTAGTCTTCATCTCAGACCCTGGGATTAATCACTAAGATGTGTGGCTGGGTGCTTATCTTTGAAGTTATGGACAGCTATGCCTCTGAGGACGAGACATCCCCTTTTCCCTGATCACTCATCCACTCACTGTACCTGAGGGGGCAATGGCAGGTCATTCCCTCTCCTGGGAAGTTCAGGCTTTCTTGAGATCTTTATCTCTTGTACCCCAGGATGCACTCCAGGTCATCAGCCAGGGACATGGTGGAGTGTGGGGACTCCAGATTCTGCTTCCTAAGGAGGTCCTGGTCTGAATCTGCCCAGAGCAAGATGCTGAGTGGAGTCAGAGGTTTTGTGCTGACTTTGCCATCTTCCTTAGGATGGGTGTTGCCATTCACAATAGGAGTAAAGAGAGAGTGATATCATGGGAAAATTGGAAGGGCTTGTGAGGGGGGTCCAGGGAGACGGGCTCAGTATGTAGCTCTTTGATTTTGATCCTGCAAAGGCAAGAGACAGGACTGGAAATTGAACCAGATTCACAGTTTAGGGAGACATCGAGATATGACTTTTTAATTGAAATACAAGACCTTTTCACAGGAGTGAAAAGATGAGTGTATTCTATGACATTCTTACAGTTCAACTTTGTCACACATGCCCCATGCAGGAAGATTCCTTCTTAATGAGAGGTCAATATCTTCTTTAATTCCTGTCTGTGACAGTTTCATAGAAATAATTTTTTTTTTTTGCATCCAGATTTCATTAGGAAATATAATCCTTTATTGATCATTTAATTTAAAATAACAAGTATGTTTTTGGGAAGGTGAAGTAGAAAAGAATAGTTTTATTGCTTTTCCAGGCAAAGGGGCCACATAAGGCTCCTGCCTTTGAAACAAGTACATCTTTTATATACAAGTATGCTGGCCAAAAAACTCAGTCTTAGTAAACATGTAGCTTGGAGAAAAGTACATGTACCAGAGAACAATCTGTTTGTCATGAGCATTTGGCCTTATCATCAATTACATCAGTCAGTATGTCTTTCAGGGACAGTGGTGTTCAACAATATTTCATGAGCTTCTGTACATTTCCCAGCCTCCTCTGCAGTTAAGTTGGAGTCATGTGACTGGCACCAGCCAATGAAACTTAAAAGTGGGTGTAAGTTCTGCATGCTCTCCCTGTTATTGCAAGCCTGGAAAGCATTGTTGAGGTGATGGTGTACAAGATGCTGGAAACTGTATAACCTGAATTCCTTGAATGACTGCAGAATGGAGTCCCTTTTAGTGAGCTAAGCCATTGAGATTAAATTTTTACTGCAGTTTAACATCTTACAGTAACATAACTTTGCTTGACTATAATGCTTACCTGAAGAATAAAGTTCTTAAGTTAGAAGATGAGCCAGTGGAGTTAATGGAAGTTAAGAGATGATGAATTTTTAAAAACATTTATTTGTTTGTTTTTCTTCTACCCGACAGTATAAGTATTCCCAGTGACTAGAACAGTGCTTCTGCAGGGCATGCTGTTGAGAGGGTAACAAGTAGGAAAGCCAGGGGTCTCCAAACGGAGGAAATAGGCTACAAGCGTCTCTTAAAATTCTGTGTTGCCATGATGACACCTGGTTCCACCAGAACTTAATTTTTCTCAAACCTTGGGCTGATAATGGCCCAAAAAACCAGTATTAATATCAATTGTTTTATGGCTGGGGGATGACACACCTCATGCCATACTATCTCAAAAATGCATATTGTGGGAGAGGGGCCCGGTGAGAATCCTTCAGCTTTGAGGTGTCTCTTTTATCTGATTAATAGCTTTCTAAACATCCGGCGCTAGTAAATAATGCTCAAAATTCTCCAAGCCAGGCTTCAGCAATACATGAACTGTGAACTTCCTGATGTTCAAGCTGGTTTTAGAAAAGGCAGAGGAACCAGAGATCAAATTGCCAACATCTGCTGGATCATCGAAAAAGCAAGAGAGTTCCAGAAAAACATCTATTTCTGCTTTATTGATTATGCCAACGCCTTTGACTGTGTGGATCACAATAAACTGTGGAAAATTCTCAAAGAGATGGGAATACCAGACCACCTGACCTGCCTCTTGAGAAACATATATGCAGGTCAGGAAGCAACAGTTAGAACTGGACATGGAACAATAAGCTGGTTCCAAATAGGAAAAGGAGTACGTCAAGGCTGTATATTGTCACCCTGCTTCAGTCAGTTCAGTTCAGTCGCTCAGTCATGTCCGACTCTTTGCGACCCCATGAATCGCAGCACACCAGGCCTCTCTGTCCATCACCAACTCCCGGAGTTCACTCAGACTCACGTCCATTGAGTCAGTGATGCCATCCAGCCATCTCATCCTCTGTCATCCCCTTCTCCTCCTGCCCCCAATCCCTCCCAGCATCAGAGTCTTTTCCAATGAGTCAACTCTTCGCATGAGGTGGCCAAAGTACTGGAGTTTCAGCTTCAGCATCATTCCCTCCAAAGAAATCCCAGGGCTGATCTCATTCAGAATGGACTGGTTGGATCTCCTGGCAGTCCAAGGGACTCTCAAGAGTCTTCTCCAACACCACAGTTTAAAAGCATCAATTCTTCGGCACTCAGCCTTCCTCACAGTCCAACTCTCATATCCATACATGACCACAAGAAAAACCATAGCCTTGACTAGACAGAACTTTGTTGGCAAAGTAATGTCTCTGCTTTTTAATATGCTGTCTAGGTTGGTCATGCCTTTCCTTCCAAGGAGTAAGCGTCTTTTAATTTCATGGCTGCAGTCACCATCTGCAGTGATTTTGGAGCCCCCCAAAATAAAGTCTGACACTGTTTCCACTGTTTCCCCATCTATTTCCCATGAAGTGATGGGACCGGATGCCATGATCTTCGTTTTCTGAATGTTGAGCTTTAAGCCAACTTTTTCACTCTCCACTTTCACTTTCATCAAGAGGCTTTTTAGTTCCTCTTCACCTTCTGCCATAAGGGTGGTGTCATCTGTGTATCTGAGGTTACTGATATTTCTCCCCGCAATCTTGATTCCAGCTTGTGTTTCTTCCAGTCCAGCGTTTCTCATGATGTACTCTGCATATAAGTTAAATAAGCAGGGTGATAATATACAGCCTTGACGAACTCCTTTTCTTATTTGGAACCAGTCTGTTGTTTCCTGTCCAGTTCTAACTGTTGCTTCCTGACCTGCATACAGATTTCTCAAGAGGCAGGTCAGGTGGTCTGGTATTCCCATCTCTTTGAGAATTTTCCACAGTTTATTGTGATCCACACAGTCAAAGGCTTTGGCATAGTCAATAAAGCAGAAATAGATTTAACTTATATGCAGAGTACATCGTGAGAAATACTGGACTGGAAGAAGCACAAGCTAGAATCAAGATTGCTGGGAGAAATATCAATAACCTCATGTACACAGATGACACCACTGTTATGGCAGATAGTGAAGAGGAACTAAAAAGCCTCTTGATAAAGTGAAAGAGGAGAGTGAAAAAGTTGGCTTAACCTCAACATTCAGAAAACGAAGATCATGGCATCCGGTCCCATCACTTCATGGGAAATAGATGGGGAAACAGTGGAAACAGTGTCAGACTTTATTTTGGGGGGCTCCAAAATCACTGCAGATGGTGATTGCAGCCATGAAATTAAAAGACGCTTACTCATTGGAAGGAAAGTTATGCCCAACCTAGATAGCATACTGAAAAGCAGAGACAGTATTTTGCCAACAAAGTTCCATCTAGTCAAGGCTATGGTTTTTCCTGTGGTCATGTATGGATGTGAGAGTTGGACTGTGAAGAAAGCTGAGTGCCAAAGAATTGATGCTTTTGAAGTGTGGTGTTGGAGAAGACTCTTGAGAGTCCCTTGGACTGCCAGGAGATCCAACCAGTCCGTTCTAAAGGAGATCAGTCCTGGGTGTTCTTTGGAAGGAATGATGCTAAAGCTGAAACTCCAGTACTTTGGCCACCTCATGCGAAGAGTTGACTCATTGGAAAAGACTCTGATGCTGGGAGGGATTGGGGGCAGGAGGAGAAGGGGATGACAGAGGATGAGATGGCTGGATGGCATCACTGACTCGATGGACGTGAGTTTGAGTGAACTCCAGGAGTTGGTGATGGACAGGGAGGCTTGACGTGTTGCAATTCATGGGGTCGCAAAGAGTCGGACGTGACTGAGTGACTGAACTGAACTGAACTGAAACATCTGGCTAAAGACTAGCGGGGGAAGGGGCACTCTCTGTCCCCCTTCTGATGTCTATGTCAGAAACTTTGTCCCTTTTCATACTTTAATAAAACTCTGCTATGCAAAAGCTCTGGAGTGATCAAGCATGGCCCCTGGTCCTGAAGCTAAATCTTCTGAGATCAAGAATCCGACACCATTCACTGTAAGCTAGCATTGTCCTGATCTACCTAGTCTCCACCTTTTGGGAATGAAGGGTTTCTTCCCTCAGTTGTTGGGAATGTTCCTGACTGATACTTCTCAGCTGTTTGTCCTCCTTTGGAATTACTTTAGGTGAGGAGAGCTGTCTATCCAGGTTTGTTCCACTTCCCAAGGGAATTCACCTCCAACGGCAGCTCATTGCAGGGCTATAAAGGCCGTGAGTCTTGCCTTAACTTGTGTCAACTCTGAAGGACTCTTACAGCTTTGGAACTCCCTGGGATTAAGCTGAGGACATTTTCTTGACTGCATAATGGCCTAGCTTCTAAAATCAAGAGTCATCCTATGTAATTCTTGTTTTAGTTTCTATTAGAATTTAAATATGTTTATTTTTGTGTCTTTTTCCCTTCAGTATGACCAGTGTTTTTATCACTCTTCTTAGAAGTTGAAGGTATTAGTGTCACTATGCTTTCCTTCACCTCTTCTTTTATGCTTCCACTTGCCTAATTGTGGTGTCAGGTCTTTTAAAAAATACATTGTCAAAGTTGGAAATATTGGCATTCTCTGTAATAGTAGTTGTCTTTTGGCTTTGCTCATAGCTTAATTTTAAAAGTTGGGTGGGGGGAAGTTCTTTATCACTTTTAAAACAACTTTATGGTCCAGAGGAGCTAAGATGGTGGAAGAATAGGACAGGGAGAACACTTTCTCCCCCACAAATTCATCAAAAGAACATTTAAAAGCTGAGTAAATTCCACAAAACAACTTCTGAATGCTGGCAGAGGACATCAGGCACCCAGAAAAGCAACCCATTGTCTTCTAAAGGAGGTAGGAAAAAATATAAAAGACAAAAAAAGAGGCAAAAGAGGGAGGGACGGAGCTCCGGCCTGGGAAGGGAGTCTTAAAAAGAGAGAAGTTTCCAAACACCAGGAAACATTCTTACTGCTGAGTCTGTGCCTAGCCTTGGAAGCACAGAGGGCAACATAACAGGGAGGAAAAATAAATAAACAATTAAAACCCACAGATTATGAGCCCTGTGGTAACTCCCCCAGCAGAGAAGCAGCGCAGACGCCTGCATCCGCCATTAGCAAGTGGGAGCTGGGCAGGGAGGCGCAGCGTGGGCTGCATTGCTTAGAATAAGGATCTGGCCTGAATACCCCGAGCGCTACCTGGGCGAAATAATTTGGGCTAGCAAACCAGACTGTGGGATATATACCATGCGAAAAGCCAGCCCTAACCTAAGACACCCCCAGGCCCACGCACAGAACAAAGGACTGTACAAAGATAGCCAGCTGCAGACCATCCCCCTCTGGTGACAGGCAGCCAGAGCCGGAAGGGGGCAATCGCAGCCCCAGAGAGACATTATCTACAAAACTGTAAGCAGGCTTCTTTGCTAACTAAAACTTCTTGGGGGTCTGGACGGTCAACATCCGCATGAGAAGGTGCACCGGTTGTACACACAGATAACTGAGCAGCGGGGAGGCGATAAGTCGCAGCAACCGTGCTCGCCAAACACCTCATCATTGAAAGACGAGTATATGTCTTGTCTTTCTTGTTTGAGCTGCTCAGACCTGGGAAAGGCACAAAACGCAGGCCCAACCGAGTCTGTGCCTCTGAGGACTACTTGAGTGCCTGAACCTGAGCGGCTTAGACCTGGGAGGTGCAAGCAGCCCAGGGCCAGCTGCAGATGGTGGCAATCTAGAGCCTGAGCAATGTGGGCAGGGAGGCTACATGCGCAGTGAGCGGGGGCAGACCCAGTGTGGCTGAGGCACTGCGAGCACACGCCAGTCTTATTTATTTGCAGCGTCCCTCCCTCCCCACAGCACTACTGAACAAGTGAGCCTTAAAAAAAAAAAGGTGTCCACCACCGCCCCCTTTGTATCAGGGCGGAAATCACATACTGAAGAGACCAGCAAACGGAAGAAGCTATAACAGAGGGAACCGCCTTGGAAGCGACAGGCAATAGATTAAAACCCCGTGGTTAGTACCGACTACATAGGAAGGGGCCTATAGATCTTGAGAAATATAAGCCAGAACAAGGAACTAGCCGAAAATGAACTGAATCCACAATACCCACAACAACATCAGAGAAAGTCCTATATATATTTTTACTATTTTTACGATCATTGTTTGTTTCTTTTTTTTAATTAAAAAAGTTTTTTTAAGTCCTCTCTTACTCCTTTAATTTACACTTTTATAACCTACTATTACTTTGCAAAAAAAAAAAAGACCCCCCCTTTTTTTAAAAAAGGCAAATTTCATATATATATATATTTTATAATTTTTGTGACCTTTTTTTTTCCTTTTCTTTAACATTGTATTTTTGAAATTCCAAACTCTGTTGTAGATTTTTAATTTTAGCTTTTTGGTATTTGTTATCAATTTTGTACCTATATCTTCTTTATAATTTTTCTGACTTTATTTCTTTTTGTTTTTTTCTCTTTCTTTTTCTTCTTCTTTTCTTTAACATTTTTTTTTGAAATTCCAAACTCTACTGTAGATTTTTTAACTTTTGCTTTTTGGTATTTGTTATCAATTTTGTACCTGTATTTTCTTTATAATTTTTGTGACTTTTTTTTTCTTTTTCTTTTTCTCTCTTTCTTTTCCTTCTTCTTTTCTTTAACATTGTAATTTGAAATTCCAAACTCTACTCTAGATTTTTAATTTTTGCTTTTAGGTATTTGTTACCAATTTTGTACCTTTAAGAACCCAATCTTCAGTACCCATTTTTTACTAGAGAGCGAGATTACTGGCTTGACTGTTCTCTCCCCCTTTGGACTCTCATTTTTTTTCCACCAGGTCACCTGTGTCTCCTCCCTAACCCCTCTCTACTCTACCCAACCCTCTGAATTTCTGTGTGTTCCAGACGGTGGAGAACACTTAGGGAACTGATTACTGGCTGGATCTGTCTCTCTCCTTTTCATTCCCTCCTTTTATCCTCCTGGCCACCTCTGTCTCCTTCCTCCCTCTTCTCTTCTTTGTATAACTCTGTGAACATCTCTGAGCGGTCTAGTTGTGGAGTGCACATAAGGAAGTGATTACTGGTTAGCCGGCTGTCTCCTCTATTGATTCCACCTCATCTCATTTGGGTCACCTCTAACTCCCTCCTCCCTCTTCTCTTCTCCATGTAACGCTGTGAACCTCTCTGGGTGACCCTTATGGTGGAGAAGCTTTTCATCTTTAACGTAGATGTTTTATCAATGGTGCTGTATAGAAGGAGAAGTTTTGAGACTACTGTAAAAATAAGACCTATAACTGGAAGCAGGAGGCTTAAGTCCAAACCCTGACTCCAGGGAACATTAATTGACAGGAACTCATCAAATGCCTCCATACCTACACTGAAACCAAGCACCACACAAGGCCAACAAGTTCTAGGGCAAGACATACCAAACAAATTCTCCAACAACACAGGAACACAGCCCTGAGCTCCAATATACAGGCTGCCCAAAGTTACTCCAAAACCATAGACATCTCATAACTCATTACTGGACACTTCATTGCACTCCAGAGAGAAGAAATACAGCTCCACCCACCAGAACACCCACAAGCTTCCCTAACCAAGAAACCTTGACAAGCCACCTGTACAAACCCACACAGAGTGAGGAAACGCCACAATAAAGAGAACTCCACAAACATCCAGAATACAGAAAGGACACCCCAAACTCAGCAATTTAAACAAGATGAAGAGACAGAGGAATATCCAGCAGGTAAAGGAACAGGATAAATGCCCACCAAACCAAACAAAAGAGAAAGAGATAGGGAACCTACCTGATAAAGAATTCTGAATAATGATAGTGAAATTGATCCAAAATCCTGAAATCAAAATGGAATCACAGATAAATAGCCTGGAGACAAGGATTGAGAAGATGCAAGAAAGGTTTAACAAGGACCTAGAAGAAATAAAAAAGAGTCAATATATAATGAATAATGCAATAAACGAGATCAAAAACACTCTGGCGGGAACAACTAGTAGAATAACAGAGGCAGAAGATAGGATTAGTGAATTAGAAGATAGAATGGTAGAAATAAATGAATCAGAGAGGAAAAAAGAAAAACAAATTAAAAGAAATGAGGACAATCTCAGGGACCTCCAGGACAATATTAAACGCTACAACATTCGAATCATAGGGGTCCCAGAAGAAGAAGACAAAAAGAAAGACCATGAGAAAACACTTGAGGAGATAATAGTTGAAAACTTCCCTAAAATGGGGAAGGAAATAATCACCCAAGTCCAAGAAACCCAGAGAGTCCCAAACAGGATAAACCCAAGGCGAAACACCCCAAGACACATATTAATCAAATTAACAAAGGTCAAACACAAAGAACAAATATTAAAAGCAGCAAGGAAAAATCAACAAATAATACACAAGGGAATTCCTATAAGGAAAACAGCTGATCTTTCAATAGAAACTCTTCAAGCCAGGAGGGAATGGCAAGACATACTTAAAGTGATGAAAGAAAATAACCTACAGCCCAGATTATTGTACCCAGCAAGGGTCTCATTCAAATATGAAGGAGAAATCAAAAGCTTTACAGACAAGCAAAAGCTGAGAGAATTCAGCACCACCAAACCAGCTCTCCCAACAAATACTAAAGGATATTCTCTAGACAGGAAACACAAAAAGGGTGTATAAATTCGAACCCAAAACAATAAAGTAAATGGCAACGGGATCATGTTGCTGTTGCTAAGTCACTTCAGTCGTGTCTGACTCTCTGTGACCCCATAGATGGCAGCCCACCAGGCTCCCCCGTCCCTGGGATTCTCCAGGCAAGAACACTGAAGTGGGTTGCCATTTCCTTCTCCAATGCATGAAAGTGAAAAGTGAAAGTGAAGTCGCTTGGTCGTGTCGATTCTTAGCGACCCCATGGACTTTAACCTTCCAGGCTCTTCGATCCATGGGATTTTCCAGGCAAGAGTACTGGAGTGGGGTGCCATTGCCTTCTCCAATACTTATCAATAATTACCTTAAACGTAAATGGGTTGAATGCCCCAACCAAAAGACAAAGACTGGCTGAATGGATACAAAAACAAGACGCCTATATATGTTGTCTACAAGAGACCCACCTCAAAACAGGGGACACATACACACTGAAAGTGAAGGGGTGGAAAAAGGTTTTCCATGCAAATAGGGACCAAAAGAAAGCAGGAGTAGCAATACTCATATCAGATAAAATAAACTTTAAAACAAAGGCTGTGAAAAGAGACAAAGAAGGTTACTACATAATGATCAAAGGATCAATCGAAGAAGAAGATATAACAATTATAAATATATATGCACCCAACATAGGAGCATCACAATATATAAGACAAATACTAACAAGTATGAAAGGAGAAATTAACAATAACACAATAATAGTGGGAGACTTTATTACCCCACTCACAACTATGGATAGATCAACTAAACAGAAAACTAACAAGGAAACACAAACTTTAAATGATACAATAGACCAGTTAGACCTAATTGATATCTATAGGACATTTCATCCCAAAACAATGAATTTCACCTTTTTCTCAAGTGCACACGGAACCTTCTCCAGGATAGATCACATCCTGGGCCAAAAATCTAGCCTTGGTAAATTCAGAAAAACTGAAACCATTCCAAGCATCTTTTCTGACCACAATGCAGTAAGATTAGATCTCAATTACAGGAGAAAAACTATTAAAAATTCCAACATATGGAGGCTGAACAACATGCTGCTGAATAACCAACAAATCACAGAAGAAATAAAAAAAGAAATCAAAATTTGCATAGAAACTAATGAAAATGAAAACACAACAACCCAAAACTTGTGGGACACTCTAAAAGCAGTCCTAAGGGGAAAGTTCATAGCAATACAGGCATACCTCAAGAAACAAGAAAAAAGTCAGATAAATAACCTAACTCTACACCTAAAGCAACTAGAAAAGGAAGAAATGAAGAACCCCAGGGTTAGTAGAAGGAAAGAAATCTTAAAAATTAGGGCAGAAATAAATGCAAAAGAAACAAAAGAGACCATAGCAAAAATCAACAAAGCCAAAAGCTGGTTCTTTGAAGGGATAAATAAAATTGACAAACCATTAGCCAGACTCATCAAGAAACAAAGGGAGAAAAATCAAATCAATAAAATTAGAAATGAAAATGGAGAGATCACAACAGACAACACAGAAATACAAAGGATCATAAGAGACTACTATCAGCAATTATATGCCAATAAAATGGACAACGTGGAAGAAACGGACAAATTCTTAGAAAAGTACAACTTTAGAAAACTGGACCAGGAAGAAATAGAAAATCTTAACAGACCCATCACAAGCATGGAAATTGAAACTGTAATCAGAAATCTTCCAGCAAACAAAATCCCAGGTCCAGACAGCTTCACAGCTGAATTCTACCAAAAATTTAGAGAAGAGCTAACACCTATCCTACTCAAACTCCTCCAGAAAATTGCAGAGGAAGGTAAACTTCCAAACTCATTCTATGAGGCCACCATCACCCTAATACCAAAACCTGACGAAGATGCCACAAAAAAAGAAAACTACAGGCGAATATCACTAATGAACATAGATGCAAAAATCCTTAACAAAATTCTAGCAATCATAATCCAACAACACATTAAAAAGATCATACACCATGACCAAGTGGGCTTTATCCCAGGGATGCAAGGATTCTTCAATATCCACAAATCAATCAATGTAATACACCACATTAACAAATTGAAAAATAAAAACCATATGATTATCTCAGTAGATGCAGAGAAAGCCTTTGACAAAATTCAACATCCATTTATGATAAAAACTCTCCAGAAAGCAGGAATAGAAGGAACATACCTCAACATAATAAAAGCTATATATGATAAACCCACAGCAAACATTATCCTCAATGGTGAAAAATTGAAAGCATTTCCTCTAAAGTCAGGAACAAGACAAGGGTGCCCACTTTCACCATTACTATTCAACATAGTTTTGGAAGTTTTGGCCACAGCAATCAGAGCAGAAAAAGAAATAAAAGGAATCCAAATTGGAAAAGAAGAAGTAAAACTCTCACTGTTTGCAGATGACATGATCCTCTACATAGAAAACCCTAAAGACTCCACCAGAAAATTACTAGAACTAATCAATGAATATAGTAAAGTTGCAGGATATAAAATCAACACACAGAAATTCCTTGCATTCCTATACACTAATAATGAGGAAATAGAGAAATTAAGGAAACAATTCCATTCACCATTGCAACAAAAAGAATAAAATACTTAGGAATATATCTACCTAAATAAAGACCTATATATAGAAAACTATAAAACACTGGTGAAAGAAATCAAAGAGGACACCAATAGATGGAGAAATATACCATATTCATGGATTGGAAGAATCAATATAGTGAAAATGAGTATACTACCCAAAGCAATTTATAGATTCAATGCAATCCCTATCAAGCTACCAATGGTATTCTTCACAGAGCTAGAACAAATAATTTCACAATTTGTATGGAAATACAAAAACCTCGAATAGCCAAAGCTATCTTGAGAAAGAAGAATGGAACTGGAGGAGTCAACCTGCCTGACTTCAGGCTCTACTACAAAGCCACAGTCATCAAGACAGTATGGTACTGGCACAAAGACAGAAATATAGATCAATGGAACAAAATAGAAAGCCCAGAGATAAATCCACGCACATATGGACACCTTATCTTTGACAAAGGAGGCAAGAATATACAATGGATTAAAGACAATCTCTTTAACAAGTGGTGCTGGGAAAACTGGTCAACCACTTGTAAAAGAATGAAACTAGAACACTTTCTAACACCATACACAAAAATAAACTCAAAATGGATTAAAGATCTAAACATAAGACCAGAAACTATAAAACTCCTAGAGGAGAACATAGGCAAAACACTCTCTGACATACATCACAGCAGGATCCTCTATGACCCACCTCCCAGAATATTGGAAATAAAAGCAAAAATAAACAAATGGGACCTAATTAAACTTAAAAGCTTCTGCACAACAAAGGAAATTATAAGCAAGGGGAAAAGACAGCCTTCAGAATGGGAGAAAATAATAGCAAATGAAGCAACAGACAAACAACTAATCTCAAAAATATACAAGCAACTCCTACAGCTCAGTTCTAGAAAAATAAATGACCCAATCAAAAAATGGGCCAAAGGACTAAATAGACATTTCTCCAAAGAAGACATACAGATGGCTAACAAACACATGAAAAGATGCTCAACATCACTCATTATCAGAGAAATGCAAATCAAAACCACTATGAGGTACCATTTCACGCCAGAATGGCTGCGATCCAAAAGTCTACAAGCAATAAATGCTGGAGAGGGTGTGGAGAAAAGGGAACCCTCTTACACTGTTGGTAGGAATGCAAACTAGTACAGCCACTATGGAGAACAGTGTGGAGATTCCTTAAAAAACTGTAAATAGAACTGCCTTATGATCCAGCAATCCCAGTGTTGGGCATACACACTGAGGAAACCAGAAGGGAAAGAGACCCGTGTACCCCAGTGTTCATCGCAGCACTGTTTATAATAGCCAGGTCATGGAAGAAACCTAGATGTCCATCAGCAGATGAATGGATAAGAAAGCTGTGGTACATATACACAATGGAGTATTACTCAGCCATTAAAAAGAATACATTTGAATGAGTTCTAATGAGGTGGATGAAACTGGAGCCTATTATACAGAGTGAAATAAGCCAGAAAGAAAAACACCAATACAGTATACTAACGCATATATATGGAATTTAGAAAGATGGTAACAACAACCCTCTATACGAGACAGCAAAAGAGACACTGATGTATAGAACAGTCTTTTGGACTCTGTGGGAGAGGCAGAGTGTGGGATGATTTGTGAGAATGACATTGAAATATGTATAATATCATATATGAAACGAGTCACCAGTCCAGGTTCGATGCACAATACTGGATGCTTGGGGCTGGAGCGCTGGGACGACCCAGAGGGATGTTATGGGGAAGGAGGAGGGAGGAGGGTTCTGGATGGGGAACACATGAATACCTGCGGCAGACTCATTTTGATATATGGCAAAACCAATACAATATTGTAAAGTTAAATAAAATAAAATTAAAAAAAAAAAAACAAAACAACTTTATGTAATCATGTTAGGCTTGCCTCGGAGCTTCAGTAGTATGATTTCTTTTCTTGTCCTGGGTTGAATCCACTGTTTCTTGGATTCCTTGCTTTACTATTTTCTGAATAACAGCCTCACTTTTCCAAGTCATATTCTTAATCAACAAGTCATTATCTTAATCAACAATCAGTAAAACTATGTGTGGTAGGCAAATTTATATCCTTTCATTTCTAACATTATTTTTATTCTTTCTTCATGCCTGATCATGATTTTGAAAAGGTACACATTTGTTAATAGAAATCATTTCCTTTAGAATTTTCAGACCTTTCTAATTATCTTAATTATATAATTATAGTAATATAGTATAATTAATTATAGTAGTAGCTGGCAATCTGATTTTTGTCTGTTGTAAGTTTGTTTTATTTTTTTCCAAAACCAGGATGCTTTATGGTCTTCTTTTAAGCCTTGAGCTCCTGAAAATTTTTAAATGATGTATTTAGGAATGAGTCTTTTTTCACTAATTTTGCTAAATATATGATAGTCCCCTTGCATGCAAAGAGTTAGGTTCTTCATATCTGGAAAATTTCCCATTGCTATTTGTTTTGGTAATGCTGCTGCTGCTGCTAAGTCACTTCAATCATGTCTGACTCTGTGCAACCCCACAGATGGCAGCCCACCAGGTTCCCCTGTCCCTTGGATTCTCCAGGCAAGAACACTGCAGTGGGGTGTCATTGCCTTCTCCGTGTTTTGGTAATATTGTATCTTAATTTTTTGTTCCTCTCTCTAGCTCTGTTACTTGATGTAACAATAGACTTTCCTGAATGTATTCTCTATGTCTTATCTTTTCTTCTATATATTACGTTTCTTTGTCTTCTTTTTTTAATTTCAGAGAGATTTTCTTGGTTAATTTTCCAAGCTTTATGTTAAATTCTTCATTTTTAGCCCCCATTATTAATTTTCTATTGGTAAAGAACCCACCTGCCAGTTCAGGAGACATAAAAGACATGGGTTTGATCCCTGTGTCAGGAAGATCCCCTGAAGTAGGAAATGGCAACTCCAGCATTCTTGCCTGGAGAATTTCATGAACAGAGGAGCCTGGTGGACTACAGTCAAGGGGATCGCAAACAGACATGACTGAGCACGCACAAGCAAGCAAGCATTACTTTTATTAGATGCAGTATCTTTTTTCCTTCTGATAATTCTAATTAGAAAGGTTTTAAAGTTTGTTTAAACAATTTTGTTTGTCCTTTTTTTTCCAGTTTATTTGTTCTTACATTGAACTTTCTTTACTAAGTATGTGATGATTTTTATTCTCATCTTTTATTTCATGTTGTAAGATTTTCTCAAACATTTGCTCTGCCCTCCTTAACTTTGTTCTTTATCTACTATGCACCATCTTATTTCATCTCAAAATACATTTCTTCGAGTCTCTTCTAAACTCTACCAAATTTTACGTGGTGTCTGTGCAATACTCTTTTGTGTTACCTTTTATTTTTCGTTAAATTTTTCAGAGCTTCTGATTATATCTTTGTGGAATTATTTCATGTGTGTATATTTCTTCGCCTGGAGTGTAAATTCTTTGAAGACAATGAATATATCTGTTTTCATGTTATTTTAATATACTGAGAACATAGAATTGTATGTGTGATAACATTGGTATTCAACCATTTTTGCATTACTAATTAAATTAATCATCAGGTTACCAGAGTTTGGGGATTAATTCAGCCAATAATAAAGGGAAAATTACTTTGCTTACCTTTACTATTATTCTTTGTTGCATATATATATATATCTTTAGGGTTACATTTCTGAGAGGTTCCTATAGTCTGGATTAGCATTTGTATACTCCAACTTTCCTAAGTATGATAAAACTGAAGAAAACTTTAAAAAATGACATAACTTTAAATAGAATGCCCCTCTGCCTACTTTTTTTTGCTTTCGCTGATTTTTTTTTTAAACTTTGTATTATGGAAAATTTCAACTACATACCATAGTAGGGAGCATAGTATCATGTGTCAGCAATCCAGCTTTAACAATTATCAACTCATAGGGAATTTTGTAAACCCATCTACTTAATCTTACACTCAGACTTGGAAAATAATCTCAGAATCATATCATTTCATTCATAAATATTTTACTGCAAAAATATAAAATGTAATGAGTTTTTAGAAATAATAATGCCATGAACATACCTAAAATTAGATACATAATTCCTTAGTGTTTTTAGTGTTCCAGTTTTTCTGATTGTCTCACAAGAATTTTTTAAGTTATTTTATTTGTATACGAATCCAAACAAAGCTTAGCATTTGGTCCATATATTTTTTTAATGTATAGTTTATCTGTTCTTTATTTTTCCTAGCAAATTATTTGCTGAAGAAGTGGAATTATTTGTCCAGTAGAACTTCCCATGTGCTTAATCTTGTTGGTTGCATCCTTCTGATATAATTTACCATGAGATTTATGGTTTGGGTTCCAGAAAATAACAATAACACAAATTGTTAACATTTGTTGACTGCTTAGTATGTGCCAACTATGTGTGAAGTGCCTGGTTTGTATATTAAATCCTTCAAAATCCTTATCTGTATGTGGTAAGTACAAACTTGATATATTTTTATGTGATTTTCAATTTGTAAATTTAAAATAGCATATTGAATATTAAAGTTTTATATTATGCATGTACTCTGAAATAATTCAAATAATTGTTCAAGAATCATATAATTTGAAATCATGAGGACTGATTTCCATCTTTGTTCATAGTAATGTCATATAGTGGCTGATAAAAATAAATATTTGCTCTTATTTTTTGGAATTAATTTTATTTCTGTTAAACTTACACAAAGACTTAATGAATGAATCCCTTTAATAAAATGCAACTACCATGAAATTTGTTTTCCTTAGTATCTCATGGGCAAGGAGTAAAGCATATGTCTATTTCCAGGACACTGATAGTAATGCTATACAATATAACCCTATATTATGATAACACATATAATGTAAACACACATACTACCTCCAATATTCTGGGTTGTTAGCTGGTGAATCATTATATTTATATAACATTTACTTGAAATTCTATTGCCAAAAAATTCTCAGCCTATTTATGTATTTTTAGGTGACCTACATTTCTTTCCATATTAAAATTGTTATTTTATACATTTGAGATGATAATTACCAATCTAATTTTATTTAATCACTCATTTTAGAGTAGGTTTATTTTCATAGCAAAATTAAATGGAAGGCAAAGAGTCCGACACAACTGGCGACTGAACTGAACTGAACTGAACTGTAAGAGATTTCCACATATCTCCTGCCCTTACTGTAACTTCCCTATTATAAACCTCTCCTAATAGTGGTACATTTCTTACAAATGATGAACCTACACTGACACATCGTTAGCATGCAAAGTCAATAGTTTATATTAGGAGTCACTCTTAACGTACGTTCTGTGGCTTTGTGTGACATGTATGTACTATTGTAGCATCATACAGAGTAGTTTCATTGCCCTAAATATCTCTTATGCTCTATTACCTATATTTTCATCACCAGCTCTGGTTCAGATTCCCTGCATTTACTAATTCCTTGTCTGGACTTTAAATTATTCTCTTGCTTCTACCTCACAGGCAGCTTTTAATTCTACTTCCCACTTTTCCTCAAAATAAGCATGGATAAAGATCTGTTGCATATACCATAGCTTGACTAAAAATTCATAGGCCATAAGGAGGAGATATATCTTTTATTAGAGAGTAAAAACACAAAGTCAAATATTACAACTTGCCCTGAGTTCTCTCAGCAACCCCTTCATCAGTGATGTGTCACTAACCACTATACCCTGTCTATTCTCTAAGCCTAACCCAGTCCCACCTCCTCTCATTTTGGAGAGGAAAAAAAAATTCTCCAATAACATATGAAAAGAAGTTCATGTATATCTCAAAGTTTGAATATCTTAAATCATTAAAGGGCTCAGAAAAACAATTTTCATATAACATAATCCATCCTTTTAAATAAAATATGGATATAACTAACAATGTTTTCTTCTGTATTTCTATACTATGTATACTATGTATAAGGTACTTTCTATATAACAAGACTATTCAAATTCTGTCAATAACTCTGCAAAGAAAGTATTACCACTCCTACTTTATGAATGGGAAAATAAGATTCAGAAATGCTAGATACTTTGCCTAATGTTATAATTTAAAATCCTAGCTACAAAGTGCTGAATCCTGTATTTGGATTTAGGTTGCTTTGCACTAAAATCTGCTCTATCAGTTACGGTGTTCATATTGTGTCTTTTTTCCCAGACACATTTTTAAACATTTTTTTGATTTAAATATATTAAAAAAAATCTTTACAAGGTAAGTCAGAAAGAGAAAAACAAATATAGTATATTAACACATACATATGGAATTGAGAAAAATGATATGATGAACCTATTTGCAGGGAAAGAATGAAGACACATTCTTTCAAGGAATGGATTTGTGTTCCAATCACATTTTAAGCTCAGTGATGCAGATGGCCTGGGCAAGGACAGTTTCATACATTTCATAGTTGTTCCATAAAATAATCTGCAATGCAATGTATAGACTTAGTAATTGCAGAGTGGAAAGACTGAGACAATGAACCTAAATAATTTTCAGCGGCAAAATGACTCCAAGTCAAGTCACATACACTCCCAAGAGTGAGGCCTTGGACACACTGAGGACAGCCAGAGACTCTCATCTGTTGATCCATCCCCACTACAAGGACTTCGAGACTGTGAGTCTAGAGGAGGATATGGCACCCAAAGCTGCTGCCACATTATCTCTTCTATGCTATTCCTCCAGAGATTTCTCTCTTGTAAGCTTATATTTCCCTTTGCCAGGAGGGGTGAGGAGCAGGAGCTGAGGATACTGATCAGTTATTTCCAGGGCAAACAGGGATGCACCGAGATTCAGTGAGCCTGACTTAGGCTTATCTGCCTAGGAGCATCCTGGAGCCATATTCACTCTATTGTTCCACACATGCCACGTCAGGAAAAGTCTATATGGTTTTCTAGCAGGGATTCGCATAAGACATGAAGCAAACTACAGTTGTGTTCTTAAATATGCCTGTGGTTTCTACATCCATCCATTTTCCCATTGCTTCTAACCCTAAATAAGGACAAAGTACTTGGTCCTTCTCAGGCACCTGCTTTATTGTCTTATTCTAATGTTCTCCTAACAAACATATTTCTTTTCCTACCTATATAATTCTTATCTCTTCAAGTGTGAGAGGGAGAGAAGAAAGTTTTTCTTATCACCACTAATTCTTTGACAATTAAAAGTTCTGAAAACTAATTTTGACTCTTGGTACTTTAGAGATTCAAAATTCCTTTTTCCCAACTGATTTCTCTGTCAAAATTTTTAAAGTGATATTAAAATAAGTATCACTTTACTTTTTGGTTTTTGTATTTTTGTTTTAACAAATCTGCACCAAAGGCAGAGAGTATATATTACCTTCATTGATGTCTGAATTTGGGGTGTGTGGCAGTGGTTAAGGATGGTAAAAAAGGAAGACAGAAATCTTAACTCCAGCTAAGATACCAAAGTATTATCAGTCTCTACAAGCTGCTCCTGTGTTACTGGACATGAAACATAATCTGGGAAATGAGGTTAAATGGGCCTGAAGCAGAAGATGCCATGGTTCTAATCAGCCCTGAAATGAAAGATGGGAAAAAGTAAAGACCTCATAAAGGCATTTATTTCTTCCATGGATATATTAGTTTAAGGTCATTGGTGGATTAGGTAGGTGGGTGGGATATCTCAGGGATCCCATAATAGGTAACAATGGAGAAAAGAAAAAATTAGAAGGTCACGGGGAGAATCCCAAATGTATGTGAGCTCTGAGATGATACAGCACCTTAAGTCTCAGAGAAGTATGAGGAGGAGGGTAGAAGGAGAGAAGGTACACGATGGACTTGGTCAGAGAATAATTCTAGGTTATCCATTTTTTCTGTTCTCGAAGATGGACATTGCACCTGCAACAGGAAAGACATGAGATCAGTGGGTTCCAGGGGGCTCCTGTGCCACTGTCATGCTGTTTCCCAATTTAGCAACTTTCAACCACATTTGTGTCCACAACCTCTTCCCACTTTCCCTTGTCTGTACTATGTCCCCAGGAATTCTTACCTTCCTTCTGGAGTGTGACTCACAACGGCCCCTGGTGTCTGGAGGGGCCGCCTGAGCGCAGACCTCGGATGATGAGGACAGTGCCCACCACGATGCCCACGAGGCCCACGGTCAACCCCAAGGCACAGACCACAGTCTCTGTCAGCTCTGACATAGGGGCTGGAATCTCAGGTTCTGTGAAAGTGAAGTTGTAGAACTCAGAATACAGAACGTTTTTGTGCATATGGGTGGGATGGGGCGAGGAAGGGTTGGCTCCACACACTTGGGGAATGGGGCTTAGGGAGGAGAGTGAGGTCTGTCATTAGACACCCTTGGAATGTGAAGTTTATGGCCATGAGATTTAGCAGATAATAGGCAGGGTGTTCTGGACTTGACAGAGAAAAGAATGTTCCTAAAGGGTGGAACTCGTACATACCCCAGTGTTTTAGCAGTGGCTTATCCAGGCCCCAGTGCTCCACTTTGCAGTCATAAACATCATCATCAGAAGGAAGGAAGGTGAGGTAACTGATCTTGGCGAAGGAATGATCATCCTTGGAGAGGAAGCTGGTCTCAGAAATACCCTCTATGACCAAGTGCCCGTTCCTCAGCCATGTAATGTTGATCACAGGAGGAAAGATGTTGTCCACGTGACAGATGAGGGTGTTGGGCTGGCCCAGCATTACAGGAGACTTGGGAAACACAGTCATCTCAGGAACCTCTGTGGTGAGGAAACAGCACAGATGTGAAATGGGAATATCACTGCCCATTGCCTCTGGAGGAGCCCTCCCAGCAATGTCTCCCAGTCTAATAGTGGAGGAGCTCTTGCTTCCCTTCTGTTTGGGAGGCACCATGTGTTGCTTCTGCTTTATCCCTGTCCCTCTGTTTTTTGATGACCTGCCTGTCAAGTGGGAGGTCTGTGGGACCTCTCCATGAAATATTCAAAGACTGCATTATGGGAGTAGGGATCTTTCTATCATATGGAAATACGTGAGTTGGAAGAAGGCAGAGGATGAGGGTTCAGCTATTACCATGAGAAAATGTGGTGACTCCTTGGAAGAGAGAGAGTTTTATAGAGTGGTGAAGGGTATCTATCCCTAGGGAAAAGGGAGTGAGGCCTGGTATGAAGGGTAGATTAATAAAGAGAGGCAGAGTGGGGACACATACTGTTGGTAGCAGCAGTAGAGTTGGACCTTCGAATCATGATCTCCAAATTGTGCTTCGTCGTAGCTATGTTTCTCAGCGCACCCTGAGGGTCAAAACTTGTAAATTTACTAAACACAGGCAGACGCCAGACAGTCTCCCTCTTTTCCAGGTCCACGTAGAACTCTTCATCTCCATCAAATTCATGGGTATAGTAGCCAGAGGGACCATATGTGTGGTAGACGTTTATGCCATAGGCACCAATGTGGTCAGCTGAGTCGGAGTGAGGAGCAAGAAAGGGAAAAATAGAGAAAAGACCCTTATTAAGCAAAGTGAAAGAAGAAATTGACTATCAAACATTGTGGGCTTCATTTGTGGCCCAGTTTCTAGACAAAATTCCCAGTACCTGCTCCTTCTTCGCTCTGTGTTGATAGTTGTCCAGTTAGTTAAAAAGCCTTGCAACAAAGCCTCCTTATCTTTACCATGAATCTTGACTCCTTTTCCAGACAGGAATATATGTAATATCCTTTTCATCTGATACTTGTCCTGGGCTACCAACTGTTGCTGAAGAACATCATTCCACTGTGTCAATTGGAACTAATTCACTTTTACAGTTTTAGCCTCAGCTGGATCCATGGTCCTGCTCAGTAGTGGTCCTTCTGCTTTCCTGCACCATTTCTTTTCATCCCTAATCTGTATACCCTCTAGGGGACAGAAATCACGTCTTTTCATCTTTGAATCCCCAAAATTTAGCTTGCTGTGTTCTCAAAAATGTGTATTAAGCGTCAGTTGTTATTCTTGAGAATTACAGAGATTTGGGGGAAGACTGACAGACATAGGTGGCCGAACCATAGGGAAGTCAGAATCAGCAGTGAGCAGAGCTGCATTATGGCTTGTGAGCCTTAAGTGTTGTTGCTTTTGTGAGTGCCTCCTTTTATAAAAATATTAAAAATGTATTTTATAGCCATATGATACAAAGATAAACGTAATTCAGTTTGGATTAAAATTTAAAGCATTTCCCCCTATTCTAAAAGTCTGCTTTTCTTCTAATTTTTAAGGAAACAATTTTTATGAGCCCTACAAGCAATGCAGGCCCTCGGCACTGTGCCCACTGCGCCTAGTGTGTAAATCAAGGCGGACAAGGATGCTCTGGTGCGATGAGGAAGAAGGGAAAATTGGAAGTGCTCTGGAGAAGCAGGTGAAACTTGCACTACCACACAAAATTAGAGTGATAGCTGCCGTAGTTAATAATGTTGTTGAAGGTTAGAGTAATCTTTCTTTCACCTCCCCTTTAAACCACTTGGCTTTTCTACTTTGGTTTTTACAAACCCACTTTTTCTGTCTATGAAACAATAGAGATATGAGCCAGGGATGGATCCTGGAAGGAAAGGAAGATGAAGAAATGTAAGAAGAGCGGGTGGAAAGAGGGGGACAGCAAGGCAGAGGGTCCTAAGGGACCATGTAATTAACCTGTGCTTGCCCAGTTTCCCTATACAGGTCTTCATTACATGAACTGAAAGATAGGCAATTTGGGCTGACAAATTGAGAATAATATAATTTAATTCTCCAAATTTTTCTTCAAAAAGTTCTTAATTTTAAAATAAAATTAAATATATCCTCTACTTTGTTTTAGAAAAATATGAAGTTATACTTGTGATAGTAATAATTTAAAAATAAGAATAATCATTGGTATTTATGTGTCTTCATTACTTGGAAAGCATTTCTATATGCCTTTTTTATTTGATTATTTGTGAGGTGACACAAATTAAATAACTGAGATTAAGTGAGAACCATGTGGTAAAATGCTTTGTCTAAGATGCTCAGCTGGGCTTGCTCACCTACCTGTGCTAGAATGCCAGCATAGAAATGTATGTAGATCTGAGACCAAGTAAAAGTTACTCTTCTTCATATCCACACAGTATTCATAATTCATGAAACTATATACCCCAATATAAACTTTAGGAGAAATACATGAAAACTTCAAAAGTTATTCAGAAAATTTGGGAGCAATAGCTCATGAAATTTTTTCTAACAAAACATCTACTTGTGAAAACATCTCTAATCTTTGAGACAATTGTGGTGAATGCCCTAGAGCCCTCCAGAATGTATTCACTGGATCCAATATCAGAAACAGAGCATGCAACAGCACAGGTAACAGAGAGAGTGGGTCTGGACCCTGATTTCCTGAAGGTGCAATGACGGTAACTTTTAGATTTGCTTAATATTGAGAATGCTTCCAGGAATCTCTATTTCTAGGCCAATCCCCTCTCCCTCCACCCCCACCCCTCCAATTCCCTGCTCCCTAATTTCAGTCTCCATATCCTTCAACCGCGCACTCACCCACAATGTCTTCACTCCCAGAGGGACCCATCATGGTGGTCAGGGCGAGGGCCCCCCAAATCAGGGCTCTGTTCAGGATCATCCTGTTCTCAAGGTGGTCTCAGCAGTTGTTCTGAGTTGCAGAGCAATGATTGTGGGTTGAGTTGAGAGGGAATTCTAAAGATATCCAAGCCACACTCTGTCAGGTTAGGTTTTGACCAATCAGAAAAATCCTCTATGATGACACCTCAGTTGCCAGATGAAGACTTTGTACTAAGAGGCCTGGAAGGGACTGGGAAATCCCCTGGTTCTGATGCAGCCTCCACTCAGAGTGGACAAGAGGGATCTGTCTATGAAAGGTGGGAGAGTACTAAATCAGAATCTTCTCATTTATGTGTGTATGCCTGCTGGTGATGAGGGGTGGGGATTTCTGAACAGCCTCATGGATAGATGAAGATACAGCTAATTTGATGTCCAACAGGGCTATAGCTTCCAAAGAAATCTTCCCTGAGTTGTTCCCCCTCCCTGGCAGGTCCCATTCCCTCCCCTTTCCATTGACTCTGTATGTAGGTTAACTGTCTTTCTCTTTGTTTCCATAGTGATATGGAATTCTCTAAATACTGAATTGATCTAAGTGATTTCTGCCAAGTGGTAGCCAAGGAATACCTTTGCCTTTTCTACTTGTAGAAATCCAGTTGCATAAATTATTCTTCTCATGCTCTCAAAAGCTCCAGTATTTGCACTCAGGGGAATAAAAAGACTTGTAAGGTCATATAGTGCTGCCTAAAGTAACTGCGTGATGTTTCATTTGAATTTTTCCCCTGCCTTGAGTATTCTTTATGTTCTATATTTTGGTGAACCTACCTACATTTAAAGGAATTTGGGGATCATTGATTACATTAAAGGACATTCTTGTTGACTTGCTGTATAATTAAGTACATCAACTCAAATACTGAGGGTAGAATTCAGGGAATTGTCCTGACTTAGAAAATTAGTTTTCTTCCTTTACTCTATATTTTAGAATTATTTATCCTGCCATATCAAAACTCCAGATATTTGTGAGGGACTAATGATGAAGCTAAAGTGAAGTGAGTGAAGTAAAGTCGCTTAGTTGTGTCCGACTCTTTGCGATCCCCTGGACTGTAGCCTGCCAGGCTCCTCTGTCCATGGAATTCTCCAGGCAAGAATACTGGAGTGGGTTGCCATTTCCTTCTCCAGGGGATCTTCCCAACCCAGGGATTGAACCCGGGTCTCCTGCATTGCAGGCAGATGCTTTATCCTCTGAGCCACCAGGGAAGCCCATGACTTTAGACCTTTGACTTTAGACCAAGCTAAAGTCAAAGACAACTTTTAGAGGGGGAACTTATTTTTTCAAAATAATTTATGTTTGTGTGTGTGTTATGAAAGCCACAGGTTAATGGGGGTTCCATTTGGAATCAATCACCCTGTCCCTGTTAGATGTTCCTCAGTTTCTCAGCACTGTCTTATCTCACAGTGACAAACACTATAAAGAAGAGTGAGACAGAAAAAGCCCTGGTGTCTAGAGCTGCTTGTAATTAGGCCTTGTTGTTGCCAGGGGCTGGCCTGCTACTCACAGCTAGGTTTTGGTATTTTCTTGTTGAACATAAGCAATGTTGTACAACAGCATCAGACAGCCATTCTGTGACCAGGATGGATCAAAACAGAAAACAAGGACCCTCAGAAATCATGACACAGACAAAATATGAACAACAGTGTCCAAATCATGAAAATGACCAAGCATACTTCTGTCCTAGATAATATGAATGACCTCTGCTTCTTTACGAATTACAGCTTTAGCCTCAGTACCTTCTAGGTAAGAGTTACTTAGATGGCTGATTATAGAATTACCCCACTCCACCACCTATTACAATTCCTGACAGAATCTAGTTGAGAACAAAGTCATTGTTTCTTAAATCGTCCTCAAAATCACCAACACAAGCCTAAATCCTATAGTAGTTTAAGGGTCAGTTTCATGTGTTGCCAAGGCTATGGTCCTCAGTTATTCACTCAAATACTTATCTAGGTGTTGTTCTGAAGATATCCTGTACATGTGATTAAAGTTCATAATCAGTTGACATTAGGTAGGAGAGGTTATTCTAGATAACCTGGGTGAGCCTGGACCAATGAGTTGAAAAGTCTCAAGAACAGAGCGAAATTTCCCTGAGGGAAAAGAGATTCCACTGTGGGCTACAGCATTAGCCTGTGCTGAGAGTTCCAGCCTGCCTTTCCTGACAATAGCCCATCTTATGGTCTTGCACTTCTCTAGTTCACCCTCAATTCAGTTCAGTTCTCAGTCATGTCTGACTCTTTGCAACCCCATGGACTGCAGCTTGCCAGGCTTCCCTATCCATCATGTCCACCAAGTCAGTGATGCCATCAAAATATATCATCCTCTGTCATCCCTTCTCCTCCTGCCTTCAATCTTTCCCAGCATCAGGGTTTTCTCCAATGAGTTGGTTCTTCGCATGAGTTAGTTCACCCTCACACTGTGTAAACTAATTCCTTGCAATAATTCTCTTAATAGATCTCTCCAAAAAATTCTGCTTCTTTGAATCCAACATCATCACACGAAGATACCCCATGATTCTCCATGGTGAGTTCATGAGCAATAAAACCAACTCGTTCATCCATGGATGTATTTCTGATGGACTTTGACTGAAGACATTAACAGCACTTCATTATATTGTTGTGAGGAACATACATATACTGCACCTGGAATGAAAAATTCCCAGGAGTTTTTAACTATACTTGTAATACATTACGGAGAAGGCAATGGCAAGCCACTCCAGTATTCTTGCCTAGAAAACCCCATGGATGGAGGAGCCTGGTAGGCTGCAGTCCATGGGGTCGCTACGAGTCGGACGCGACTGAGCAACTTCACTTTCACTTTTCACTTTCACGCACTGGAGAAGGAAATGGCAACCCACTCCAGTGTTCTTGCCTGGAGAATCCCAGGGACGGCAGAGCCTGGTGGGCGGCCGTCTATGGGGTCGCACAGAGTCAGACACAACTGAAGCGACTTAGCAGCAGCAGCAGCAGCAGTAATACATTAATATTAATATCATCTCCATTTGACAAGGAGAACACTGAACTTCAGAAAATTGAAAGTATTTGTCCAAGGTCACACAACTGATGAGTGCAGAGCTGAAAAGTGGCAAGGGCAAACAATGAGTAGGGAGGGGTCACCTGTGTGACTTCAGAATACAATGTCCTAACATATTTAGGATAGACATTTGACCCTATAGGTGGTTTAATCGTTCTTTTTAGTCTCTTCTGTTATGGATGGATCAGGAGAAATTTTCAGGTTCTACTTGGGATATGCTCTTTTTACCACAGCATCCTCCTTTCTATGCAGTAAATAACATATTTCTCTCCCTCTCTCTCTCTCACTTTTTTTTTTTTTTCTGTATCCAGATTTACCTGCTTGACATTTTACAGAAATCACTTTTGATTTAGCAAATGGTCAGAAGTTTTCTTGATGGTGCGTCAGAATTTCACCTACTAACACTATAGTTAGAAAATGCAACTCAAATTAGGAAGTTAGGATGTTAAACCTCAGGATCAGAATTGTATCTTGGGTGGGAAGTTGAAGACCAGTCTCAGATCTCACATTCTGTGGGATGCAGGGAAAGCCCAAGCAAGACAATGTCACTCACTAAGAGAAGATGGGCTCTCTGCATTTAATTTGACTCTGTATTTTCTTTCTCTGCTATGAGACAATGAATTTTGTCCTACTTGTTTCTGTCTTCAGGTCATAATTTTAACATAAAGTAAACTTATTAGTGAATTAGACTCAGATAGAGGAATGATATACCACTTTGACAAAAACCAATTGCCACCTTTGTCTAAGAGGAAAATAAAAGACCCTTTTCATAAATTAATGGTGGAAATAAAAATTGCACTGCTGCTACTGCTAAGTTGCTTCAGTCGTGTCTGACTCTGTGCGACCCCAGAGACGGCAGCCCACCAGGCTCCTCAGTCCCTGGGATTCTCCAGGCAAGAATACTGGAGTGGGTTGCCATCTCCTTTTCCAATGCATGAAAGTGAAAAGTGAAAGTGAAGTCTCTCAGTCATGCCTGACTCTTAGTGACCCCATGGACTGGAGCCTACCAGGCTCCTCTGTCCATGGGATTTTCCAGGCAAGAGTACTGGAGTGGGGTGCCGTTGCCTTGAAAATATTAATTTTGTCCAATAATTTTCCTAAAAATTTCCTGCTATGGATTTAATACCTAAAATTGGCAATGTAAATGGAATATGTCATTGTAACTTACATCTTTGGTCTCCCACTAAGAAATTACTTAGGTAGAACTCATGTTACTTCTAATTAACATTTATAACATTCTCTAAGAAGCTGTATATTTTCAAATTCTTCAGTTCTGACTTTCAACTGTTTTGTCCTGATCCAACCCTAGTTATCACAATTAGTGAAATTTTACTAAAAATCTCAACCTCTACCATCTTGCAGTAAAGATGTGTCACAATAACAACAGAGTTCAGAGTAGTAAGGTAAAAAAGAAGATGGGCTTTGTACTTAAATGAATAAGTGTTCAATAATGTTTTTGATTTTGTTACCTGTCATCTTGGGCAAGTCACTCAAAATATAGCCTTAGGGTATTATATCATAAAAATGGGATGAAAACTATTACATGATAGTTAATATGGATAAAATGAAATAAATACATATAAATAATAAGGTTTAAATACAGTCTGGTGCCTGGAACATGGCAAGTATGCTCAAATGAGAGCGACTATATAATGACAAATATTCTTCAAGAAAATTGGAGGTATCAAGGGACATTTTCATGCCAGGATAGGAACAATAAAGGACAGAAATGGTAAGAACCTAACAGAAGCAGAAGAGATTAGGAAGGTGGC
Organism: Bos indicus x Bos taurus; assembly: GCF_003369695.1. Taxonomy (NCBI): domain Eukaryota; kingdom Metazoa; phylum Chordata; class Mammalia; order Artiodactyla; family Bovidae; genus Bos; species Bos indicus x Bos taurus. The sequence goes on from NC_040098.1 coordinate 26,413,878, forward strand.
AAGAATACATAGAACTATACAAAAAAAAGTCTTAATGACTCAGATAACCATGATAGTGTGGTCATTCACCTAGGGCCAGACATTCTTGAGTGTGAAGTGAAGTGGGCCTTCAGAAGCAATACCATGAACAAAGCTAGTTGAGGTAATGGAATTCCAGTTGAGCTATTTCAAATCTTAAAAGTTGATGCTGTTAAAGTGCTGCAGTCAATATGCCAGCAAATTTGGAAAACTCAGCAGTGGCCACAGGACCGGTAAATGTCAGTTTTCGTTTCAACCCCAAAGGAAGGCAATGCCAAAGAATGTTCAAACTGACACAGAGTTTCAGTCATTTCACATGCAAGCAAGTTTATGCTCAAAATCCTTCAAGCTAGGCTTCAACAAGTGTTTCCCAGGTGTTTGGTAGTGGTAAAGAACCCGCCTGCCAACATAAGAGACATAAGAGACACCAGTTTGATCCCTGGGTCGAAAAATCCCCTGAAGTAGGAAATGGCAACCCACTCCAGTAATCTTGCCTGGAGAATCCCCATGGACAGAGAAGCCTGGCTATAGTCCATGGGGTCACAAAGAGTTGGACATGACTGAAGCGACTTAGCGCACAGCACAGCACAGACTTAGCGCACAGCACAGCACAGACTTAGCACACAGCACAGCACAGACTTCAACAGTATGTGAACTGAGAGCTTCCAGATATACAAGCTGGGTTTACAAAAGGCAGAGGAACCAGAGATCAAATTGCCAACATCTGTTGGATCACAGAAAAAGCAAGGGAATTCCAGAAAAACACCTACTTCTGCTTCATTGACTATGCCAAAGCCTTTGACTGTGTGGATCACAATAAACTATGGAAAATTCTTAAAGAGTTGGGAATACCAGACCACCCTACCTGTCTCCTGAGAAACCTGTTTGCGGGTCAAGAAGCAATAATTAGAACCGTACATGGAACAACTGACTGACTCAAAATTGGGAAAGGACTATGGCAAGTTGTATATTGTCTCTCTGCTTATTTAATTTATATGCATAAAACATAATGTGAAGTGCAGGGCTGGTTGAATTACAAGCTGGAATCAAGATTGCCAGGAGAAATAACAACAACCTCAGATATGCAGATGATACCACTCTAATAGCAGAAAGTGAAGAGGAACTAAAGAACCTCTTGATGAGAGTTAAAGAGAAGAGTGAAAAGGTTGGCTTACAACTCAATATTAAAAAAAACTAAGATCATGACATCCAGTCCCATCATTTCATGGCAAATAGAAGGGGAGAAAGTGGAAGCTATGACAGATTTGATTTTCTTGGGCTCCAAAATCACTGTACACAGTGACTGCAGCCATGAAATTAAAAGACACTTGCTTCTTGCAAGAAAAGCTATGACAAACTTAGACAGTGTATTAAAAAGCATAGACATCACTTTGCTGACAAAGGTCTGGATAGTCAAAGCTATAGTTTTTCCAGTAGTCATTAAAGATGTGAGAGATGGACCATAAAGAAAGCCGAGAGCTGAAGAATTGATGCTTTTGAACTGTGGTGTTGGAGAAGACTCTTGAGAGTCCCTTGGACTGCAAGGAGATCAAACCAGTCAATCCCAAAGGAAATCAATCCTGAATTTTCACTGGAAGGATGGATGCTGAAGCTGAAGCTCTGATATTTTGGCCACCTGATGCGAAGAGTTGACTCATTGGAGATGACCCTGATGCTGGGAAAGATTGAAGGCAGGAGGAGAAGGGGATGACAGAGGATAAGATGGTTATATAGCATTACTGACTCAATGGACATGAGTTTGAGCAAGCTCCAGAAGATTGTGAAGGACAGGGAAGACTGGGGTAGCAAAGAGTTGGACAGGACTTAGCAGCTGAACAACAACTCCTTGTATGTTGAAATGATAGTATTTTGTATATATTGGATTAAAGTATATTATTACAATAAAAAAGACAACTTAGTATTAGCATAGGATTCAGTTCAGTCACTCAGTCATGTCTGACTCTTTGTGACCCCATGGACTGCTGCATGCCAGGCTTCCTTGTCCATCACCAGCTCCTGGAGCTTACTCAAACTCATGTCCATTGAGTTAGCAATGCCATCCAACCATCTCATCTTCTGTTGTCCCCTTCTCCTCCTGCCTTCAATCTTACCCAGCATCAGGGTCTTTTCAAATGAGTCAGTTCTTTGCATCAGGTGGCCAGAGGATTGGAGTTTCAGCTTCAGCATCAGTCCTTCCGATGAATATTCAGGACTGATTTCCTTTAGGATGGACTGGTTGAATCTCCTTGCAGTCCAAGGGACTCTCAAGAGTCTTCTCCAAAACCACAGTTCAAAAGCATCAATTCTTTAGCACTCAGCTTTCTGTATAGTCCAGTTCTCACATTTATTCCTGACTACTGGAAAAACCATAGCTTTGACCAGACAGATCTATATTGACAAAATAATGTCTCTGATTTTTAATATGCTGTCTAGGTTGGTCATAGCTTTTCTTCCAAAGAACAAGCATCTTTTAATTTCATGACTGCAGTCACCATCTGCAGTGATTTTGGAACCCCTCAAAATAAAGTCTCTCACTGTTTCCATTGTTTCCCCATCTATTTGCCATGAGGTGATGGGACCGGATGCCATGATCTTAGTTTTCTGAATATTGAGTTTTAAGCCAACTTTAGACAAATCAATAAATGGAACAGAGCAGTCTAGAAATATAACTACTTTTATTCTGTCAATTGATGTTCAATATAGGTACCTGGTAATTTAATAGGGGAAGACTGATCTTTTCAATATATGGTACTATATAAGTTAATATCTGTACAGAAAAATTAATCCTAACTCCTAATGTTAGGAGTTAAGATTAATTCAAAAATTAATTCAAAAGTGTCTCGAATTTATTAGCTAAAACTGAAGTGTGTAGAAGAAAACAGGACAATATCCTTGGATTTGAGGTGGCAGTGACTTAGAATGCAAAACCACTAACCATAAAAGATTGATTTTTTAAAAGATTGGTTAATTGTATTTCATGGAAATTGAAAACTTAAGAAACACCATTGAAATGCAAGCTACATAATAGGGGAAAATACTTACATCATATATCTGATAAACTGTATCCAAACTATTTCAAGAATTCCAATAATTCAGTAATAAATAGACAAAGATGTCAATAATAATAAAAAGTGAAATATTTCATAAAAGACTTTAGGTACCTTGCCAACAGATGAATAACAAATGTTCAACACCTTTAGTCATCAGAAACAAGCAATTGGTATTGTCCTTCCTCCCTTTCCCAGAGTAGCATACAATATGATCCTTTCTTGAAAGTGAAAGTGTTAGTTGCTCATTCATGTCCGACTATTTGCAACCCCATGGACTGTAGCACACCAGGCTCCTCTGTCCATGGAATTCTCCAGGCAAGAATACCAGAGTGGGTTGCCATATCCTCCTCCAGGGGATCTTCCTGACCCAAAGTTTGAAACTGTGTCTCCTGAATTACAGGCAGATTCTTAACCAAATGAACCACTCGGGAAGCCTTACATGCAGACTAAAGCAGATAATTATTTGCTCTGAGTTTCTGGAACAAATGAATTAGGGAGAGGATTTGCTGAGGTGTTATTTTTAGTGTTTTGAAATTAGACTTTGTGATCAGGCTGTCTGTGTCAGCCACCGTAGCCTGAGGTCAGGGTTCTGCTCCTTCTTTCCTGTAGTTCTGTCTTTGACTCTGCATCTGCCCTAACACCAGATGCCTCACCCTGTTTGTTTCCTAATGTGCTCACTTGGATCCCAAAGTCTGTAGCTCAAGAGTCTTTCTCCCATCTGATTGTGACTGATTGTAAAGTAGACTAATTGTAAAGCTTTAGTGCAGAGGTTCTCAGCCAGCTCGGTGTAAGAATTACCTGGGAGATTTTAAAATATGCTTGAGCTGTATTCTCAGATGTTCTCATTTAACTTGCTAGGAAGGAGTCTGAGCATCAGATGATTTTTATGTGCAGCTCTGTTTGAGACCACTGCTATGAAGCAGGGTTTCTAGAACTTTATTGTACATCCAAATCATTTGGGGATAATGTTCAAGTACGGATTCTTATTTACTAGGTCTGGGTGGGTCCTGAGATTCAGCTTTTCCAACAAACTCCCAAAGTCTACAGATCCCTCTTTCAGGGGCAAGTCTCTGCAATAAGATTTCTAATCTCTGCACTATTTTATTTAATTATAATTTAGTTTTAAACATTTATTTTATTAAAACTACTCACACTAGATGCAGTATAATTCTTTGTTGTTAGGAGACTGTCTTGTGCATGGTAGAAAGTTTAGCAGCATCCCCTAGAGCCATCCAGATCTTTAGATGTTTTTTAAAACCAAAAATGCCTCCTGTGTTGTCAAGTATCCTCTTGGCAGAGAGTGGAGGGGACTGCTTTGAGAATCATTGCTCTATAGTACTAGTCCCCAAGTTGGCTGTATCCTGGCATCATCTGGAGACCTTTAAAGATACTGATGGTTGGGTCATAGATCCTCTCTCTCTCATAGATTTTGAATTAATTGATCTATGGTATATCTGGGCATCACAGGCTGAATCTCCTTTGGATAGTGGAAACTCCAGGATATTCTTATATTTCATTTTCCTTAAAAGCAGATTCGTGGAGGGATATACTGGTGGTGGCTTGAAGGAGATGATAGTTCTAGTTTGCGTCGTGATAATCAGTCAGTCCTAAAGAAAATCAACCCTGAATATTCATTGGAAGGACTGAACCTGAAGCTCCAATACTTTGGCCACCTGATGCGAAGAGCAGACTCATGGAAAGGACCCTGATGCTGGGAAAGACTGAAGACAAAAGGGGGAGAGGGTGGCAGAGGATGAGAGTGTTGGATAGCATCACCAACTCAATGGGCGTGAATTTGAGCAAACTCCTGAAGATAGTGGAGGACAGCTGGCATGCTGCAGTCCATGGGGTCACAAAGAGTCAAACATGTCTTAGTGACTGAACAACAACTTGATATTCAAGGTATAGTAAGCTTCTTTTATCCAAAGCTTCATTATCTCGAAACTGTTTACTACTTCAAGTTCCCCCTGATAATAAGTAAATAGATTCTCTGGTTTAGTTGCTTAGTGGAAGAAATGAGTATAAAATACAGTCTCTGATCGATAATGTATATGGGTATAGATCAGTCTAAGAGTTGAGGAATCTGTCTCCAGCGTATATGAATGTGTCAGGCTGGACTATTAAAAGATGCCTTGCATTTCACAACACCTAGGGTGTGGCTGGAGTTCAGGTGAACTCTGATTCTTTATTGGGAGACTGATGGCAACCAGAGTGGGTTGGGGCTGCATGAGTGGGGTGAGTTGGGTGGGGAGGGTGTTAGCCAAGCTGTTGAAGTTCAAAATAAAATATTAGTAGCCTATGAAAATGATGTCTCTGAGATTTTTGAGAAGTTTGTCAAGTGAACTGTAATCACTTTACTTGTAGAGTAGATACTTAAACATAGAGGCTGTGCTTTAGGACCTGTAGATCCAAATTTTGTTAAGTGGGCAAAGTCTGGACAAGAGACATGCACAAGTCTCTAGTCCAATCTAGAGCACAGATTCAATTAACCATGTCGATCAAGTACACAGTTTTCCTTCTCCTACTGTTGCCAACTTCGTTTTTTTCTTTCTGAATCTAGAAGGTCATGTGACCTGTAAGTCATGAGCTTTTAGGACATGGTAGTGAATGGCCCAGTTAGCAATGAGTTTGGAGAAGGCAATGGCAACCCACTCCAGTACTCTTGCCTGGAAAATCCCATGGATGGAGGAGCCTGGTAGGCTGCAGTCCATGGGGTCGCTAAGAGTCAGACATGACTGAGCGACTTCACTTTCACTTTTCACTTTCCTGTATTGGAGAAGGAAATGGCAACCCACTCCAGTGTTCTTGCCTGGAGAATCCCAGGGACGGGGGAGCCTGGTGGGCTGCCGTCTATGGGGTCGCACAGAGTTGGACACGACTGAAGCGACTTAGCAGCAGCAGCAGTGTCCTTAGCCCCATAATCACATTAAAAAGATGATGTTGCAACTACTCTTCTATAATATGTAAATTGGTTTTCTCACTCCCCACCCCATGGATTACTATAGTGAATAAAAAGAGCATCTTAGAACCATTCAGATCTTTGCGCCTGAAAAGGAGAGATTCTTGGTCCTTCAGAAAACTGAATACAAGCTGTCATAAACCTGGAAAAGTTTACTTCTTTAAAATACCCTGGTAGTCCAGTGGTTAAGACTTCACTTTCCAATGCAGGGGGTATGGGTTTGATCCCTTGTCGGGGAGCTAAGATCCTACATGCCTCATGGCCAAAAAACCAAAACATAGAACAATATAGTAACAAGTTCAATAAAGATTTTTACAAAAATGATCCATCTAAAAAATTCTTTAAAAAAAAAAAATACCCTAGCAATGGAGTTTGAAAGACTGATGAGACAAGTTTTTGAAGGTGATAGCCTGAACATCTGATATGGAAAGGGTAGATATGTTTGTGAAAGTCCCTCCTCCAGGCTGCAGGCATATGAGGCAATCATAGACTTAGAAAAATGTATTTATGTATTAGACTCTGTGGGGTCTTAGTTGTGGCACGTGGGATCTTCACTGCTTCATCTGTGATATTCTGTTGTGATGCATGGACTCTCTGGTTGTGGCACAAGGGTTGTGGAGTGCATGGACTCAGTAGTTGTGGTTCATGGGCTTAGCTGCTTCGTGGCATGTGGGATCTTAATTCCCCTGCCAGTGATCGAACCCATGTCCCCTGAATTGCAAGGTAGAGTCCTTACCACTGGACCTTCCGGGAAGTCGCAAGCATAGACTTTTGAGAAGGCTTTTTTCCAGCCTTGTATTTCTCAAATACCTTGCATATATCACTGACATTACTGATTGGGTGTGAGGTGACAAGGGATTGTCAATTTATAGTCAGAACAAAGGTGAAATTCACTATTCAAGCGTACAGCTCACTTCCAAGATAAATGCAGACACCATGAAGTCCCATCTGCCTTTGTTTTATCAAGTAGGGCTGGAGAGTTAGTTCATACTTGTGTGTCCCTTCCAACTACTGACTTTAGGAAAAGTTTCATCCCCTCGAAATACAGAAATATTTGAGAAATTATTGTCTCTTTAAAAAAAGGAAATGCATGCTTAAAAAGGAAACATTTTTGAAAATTAGACAGTGTAGTTGAGAAGACAGTAATTATAAACCAAGTGGTGAAGTTAATAAAGTGTTCATTGGTCTTATTTAGTTGTCATGCCTACTGACTTTTAGAATCACATTGTTAATTTTACAGTTTCAAGTGGCATCTGATTTATATTTTATCTCTTCAGCTCTTCATGCTACGTTAGATACATTAGTAAAGTTTGTTTACATTCTTTGCTTCTTACATATTACATTGTGTTGTTATTGTGAAGACAGACACTTCTGTACACTGTAGTTCCATTACTGTGAGTTCTCTAGATAACTTTGTTTTCCAGAGACAAGTGATGTTACCCTATACCTGATCCTCATTGGCTGGAGATAACATGTTCAATGCCACATCGCTGTTCCACTTAAATGTAACTTCTACAAATGTTATTTGTCAGTTTTAGCTTATGTTTTCTTTGTGGGCAAGAAGTGGTGGTGGGGTGAGACTTGAGCTGAGCAAGACAAGGCTGTAAAGCTACTCTGGATGTGTTTTGTCTTTCCCTCTGGTAATTTGAATCTGTCTCTGGGATTTATTTCTTTAGGTCCAAACTGTAATTACTAATATGGTGATCAGAGATAATGGAATAAATCATCTCCATATAAGAAAAACAAAATAATACAAAAAAGAAACAGCAGCTTTGAAAATTAAGCAATACAGTAGAAAAGAAAGCTAATTATTTTATTAAAAATTGCTCAATAGAGTAGCAACCTTATATAAGTAGATACTTTTTAATATTGATTTTTGAAAGCACAATATCCCATGTAGCTTTTGATGGAAGCATCATGATATCTATGTGTTATATTCTTTTCTCAGAACAACATATTCTCCCCTGCTTATTCATATTCTTTTGTGGTCTTAGAAAAGTTTTGTAATATTTGCGGTAATGACACCTTGTTAAGTGTATGACTTTTGCTCTCGTTGTTGTTGTTCAGTCACTCAGTCGTGTCCGACTCTTTCTGACCCCATGGACTGTAGCATTTGCCCTCATTAATGGATATTTTTTTCTTTTTAAAAAAGTTTTTTTTAAATTAATTGCTTATTTATTGGCTGCACTGGGTCTTTGTCGCTGCTTGCGGGCTTCTCATGGCGGTGGCTTCTCTTGTTGCAGAGCACAGGCTCTAGGTACGCAGGCTCAGACAGTTGTGTTACATGGGGCTCAGCAGTTGTGGCACTCGGGCTCTAGAGTGCAGGCTTAGTGGCCCTGGGCTTAGTTGCAAGTGGGATCTTCCTGGAACAGGGTTCAAACCCATGTCCCTTGCGTTGACAGGCAGATTCTTAACCATTGCACCACCAGGGAAGTCCTTCTTTTTCTATTACTACTTTTTCTTATAGTCTTTCATGGTTAAAAGAAAAAGAAAAAAAAAAGTCTGCCAGAGACAAATGATGCTGCCTCCCATATGGTCTTAACTTGCCTGAGAGGCAAATTTTCAATGTCTCATTTTGGTTTCAGCTAAACCCAACTTCTGCAAAGTTTGTTTGTCATCAAAGTGTGGCTAGAGGAGAAGCATTGTGGAGACTGGGGGTGAGGAAATGTAGATAGCACTTATGGGTGTTCCTTCTAGGGTGCTCTGCTTCTCTGTCTAGAAAAGTGTACCATGTGCAAAGAGAAGAGATGGGCTTAGCAGTCAGCTGAGGGAACATGTGTTGTGTTACCCTTATAATATAGGTCACGATCAAGTGCTGGAATTTAAACCAAGAATGGGCTCTCACTCATACACCTGTAGAGAAATGACCACCGTAAATACAAACATCTTAAAGTGTTTCTACTTCTGGAAATGCTGAGGATACTTCATTTCTTTATGTCCACTTAGTCCTAAGTGAGTTTCATGATATGCCAATTAGGTCTCATGGTGTAGGCTCCTGTTTACTAAACTGTATTTGTTCATATATATACAGTTAAGAATATGAATAACTGTATTTATAGTTCACAGTTTAGGACTGTAGTGTTGGAGAAGACTCTTGAGAGTCCCTTGGGCAGCAAGGAGATCAAACCAGTCAACCCCAAAGGAAATCAACCCTGAATATTCATTGGAAGGACTGATGCTGAAGCTGAAGCCCCATTTACTTTGGCCACCTGAAGCCAAGCGCCGAGTCATTGGGAAAAACCTCGAAGCTGGGAAAGATGGAAGGTAATAGGAGAAGGGGACGACAGAAGATGAGATGATTGGATGGCATCACAGACTCAATGGACATGAGTTTGAGCAAGATCCGGGAGATGATGAAGGACAGGGAAGCCTGTCATGCTGCAGTCCATGGGTTCGCAAAGAATCAGACACTACTGAGTGACTGAACAAACAAATATGCTCATAAAATCAACTGTGAATTTGACCCACTGATGTGACAGTGACATTTTTTGGCATTGCCTTTCTTTGAGATTGGAATGAAAACTGTCCTTTTCCAGTCCTGTAGCCAATGCTGAGTTTTCCAAATTTGCTGACATATTGAGTGTGGCACTTTAATAGCATATCTTTTAGGATTTTAAATAGCTCAGCTAGAATTCTACTTCAATTAAAAAAAAAAAGGCCAAAAATATGCATAAGGATATAAAAGTATGCTTGAGAGCTCACTAAGGTTGGAAATTTACATATTTATGGGCACAATTCCAGGGGAACCATGAATGCCTATGGGAGAAGAAGAAAGAGAATAGACACAGTGGGGATGGTGCGGGTAGATAGCTTCACAGAAATTCTACATAACGCTCCTTATTCAAATATTCCTTATAATAATTTCACTAAAGTGGGATGTAAATGGAATTTCTTTCCCCTCATCCCTGCCCCACCACCATGACTTTGAGTGTGCCTTTTGAACACTTTAGTCTGCCAGAGACAAATGATGCTGCCTTCCTTTCTTCATCCTATTAGCTAGAAAGGAAAGTATTTCATAATACATCACAATTCATGTAAATGTGGTTTATGCAAAGATTTATGTCAATATCCTTCCTCTTCAAACACAGTCCTGGCCTAATAGCCACTTCCCAAATATCTCCTCACTTCCTACAAGAGTCAAATAGATTATTAGTTTCTCCGAGGTTTTTCAATGTAAGTTTTCAATAGTGATATAGTCTTTGATCAATCCTCCAACAATCTTCATGTAAGATGTAAAGAACATAAGAAACTATTAATAAGGAAGTGAATCAAATGAATGTAGGGTAAGGCTCCCAATTGTGAAGGCAGTTTTCACTAAGACTATATTTTACAGGGTACTTTCTGAACATACGAATCTAACATATCAGTAATAACATTGTAGAAGCATCTCAAAAAGAAAAAAAAAAAGCATTTAGGAAACTCATTGCAGTAAGAAGGATCTGCAATTGGCATAATAGTGAGGACTGTGTCCAGCTCTCAGTCGAACAGAATGAGGGCCCCTGTTTCAGTATCTGACAGAGGCAGGTTTTGAATGGTGAGGACTGCATTATCCAGGGGGCAGGATCTACACAGTTCACAGTTGAACAGGGATTGGAACAAGGCTGACTGCCAGCTCTGGGGCCCAGGCCATGGAAAAAGCTCCCTGCTGGAGGCCAAACCTCAAATTCTGTGCAAATGTTGGACCATAGTAAGGGTATAAGTATATTTTCTGAAACAGTGAACCCTTCAGGGTCTGCATTAAATTAGCAGATGCCCTCTCTCCCTTCACCCCACCCAATGGCAAATCTGGTAAAGCAACCCTAATTTGCTTTGTACTACAGGATTTGCTAAATGTGGTGGCTGATATTTTGAGTCAAATAGCTATTGCTACTGATTCAAGAACAGTGTATAGTGGTAACTCGAGTATAAGAATAGAATTATCCATTGATATAAAAATTTACCTCATAGCTCAGTTGGTAAAGAATCCACCTGCAATGCAGCAGGCCCTAGTTCAATTCCTGGGTTGCAAAGATCCGCTCGAGATGGGATAGGCTACCTGCTCCAGTATTTTTGGGCTTCTCTTGTGGCTCAGCTGGTAAAGAATCTGCCCGCAATGCGGGAGATCTGGGTTCGATCCCTGGGTTGGGGAGATCCCCTGGAGAAGGGAAAGGCTACCCACTCCAATATTCTGGCCTGGAGAATTCCATGGACTGTATAGTCCATTGGGTGGCAAAGAGTCAGACATGACTGAACGACTTTCACTATGCACCATAACCTCTGGAGAGATGACCATTGTAGTTTCTTGCTTTATAAATGTGGTGTCGCCAGGATGGATTGGGTGACATTTGCAAGTTCCCCCAGGGTTAGGTAGCAGCCACTCCTAACCATCCTTCTCCCTATTGCTACAGGCACTGGGCCCCAGTAGTCCATGGGGTCGCAAAGAGCTGGACATGACTGAGCAACTTTCACATACAAATTTACCAGTGACAAATAATCTGTCTCAATGCCTATACTTATACCTGTTCTTTTCGAGTGTTGAATAAAGATATACATAATTTCAAACAGAGGGACACTGCTTGGGCTTCTCTGGTAGCTCAGCTGGTAAAGAATCCACCTGCAATGCAGGAGACCCCGGTTTTATTCCTGGGTCTGAAATATCCCCTGGAGAAGGGATAGGCTACCCACTCCAGTATTCTTGGGCTTCCCTTGTGGCTCGGCTGGTAAAGAATCCTCCTGCAATGAGCGAGACCTGGGTTCAAGCCCTGGGCAGGGAAGATCCCCTGGACAAGGGAACAGCTACCCACTCCAGTATGCTGACCTAGAGAGTTCCATGGAGTATATAGTCCATTGGATCATAAAGAGTTGGACATGGCTGAGTGACTTTCACTTTTCACTTTCACTGTAACAAGATTGGTACCACAAAATGCTCATTTTTAGCTTTCTTGGGTTTTCTCTCTTGTGGTTTGTTCTCTTTCTTACTTCTGCTGAGGCATTCTCAACTAAGCTTATAAATTTTGTAGCCTGTTTCTTCCAGTAATTTCCTATACCTAAATTTTAAGACTAGTAATCCTTTCTGACACTTGGACACCTAAAGGCAGCATCTCTCTCTTCCCTTTACTTACCAATCTTTCTATGAGCTGGTGAGTCTGGAGGTCACCAATACAACCTGGCAACAATAAGTTTCTCTGCTAGTTATCTTCACTGTTGAGATCTCCTTAATATGGGAGTCCTCCCTATTTCCCTTGGGGAAAATGGAGGACATGACTGGCTTTGTGGGGTTGGTCATGGGAGATCAGCTGCACTGTGTCAAGTAGTTCAGTGAAAGGCACTGGTGTGTTCCCCTACTCTGAGTGTTTTGATCTGAATGACTTCATATCAAGGCTCTGAGGATCCCTATAAATGATAAAAAGATTCTGAGAATGTTTCTGAGAACCTTTTCCATAACAGAATTCTGATTACTTCAATTTTTTTTCATTTGCTGTTATCGTCTTTGCCTCTCCGAGCATCCTGGCATGGCTCCTGGTCCAGGTGTGTAAGGGTAGAATTTCTGTGCATTGTATGTGTATTTATACATTTACTAAATTTAACTGCTAGCTGCATGAATTTACACCTCCACTACCAGTGTATAACTAATCCCATTATGGACTTTCTTACCAGTAGTTGGTATTTTCAGACTTTTTCATTTTGTCCATCTCTTGAATATTAAATGGTGCCTCTTGCTGGTTTCAGAATGCATTTTACTGATTACTAGTAAGGTTGTGAATCCTCACATGTGTAGTAGACTGCTGTATTTCCTTTTTAAAATCTAAATCTAGCCCTTCCAGTGATATTATTTCTTATTATTTTTATAAATATAAAAATAGACACATATCTAGATAGAAATAAGTTTATAGGTTTTTGAGTTTATTCAATTCAAATTCAATCTCAATTTTCTATATAAGTTCTATGTATTAAAATGATTTCTCCCAATTTGTTACATATTTCAAAAACTGCCTTAAAGTTGATATAATTTTAAGAAGCATGTAATAAAGTCAATTTTCAATATTTTACAATGTTTCTGCCATTGTGTTCCTGTTAAGAAATGCTTCTTCACCTAAGCTCATAAAAGCAAACTATTTTTTTTTACTGGAAGTTAAAAAATTTTCTTCACATTTAAGTATTTATTCTGCATAGCACTGCCTTTTGTTATGTGGTCTGGGTCCAATGTTGAGTGTTCCCTCTGTGACCAAATCTCACAGGATGATTTATGAAAAACTGCACTATTTCCTAAGTGAATTCCAGTGCTGACTCCAGTATGAATGGGTTGGTTCTGGGCCTTGTTTGTGTCTATTTGCCTGTCCCTGGACCAATCTCACTCTCTTATTTATACTCGTTTCATACCATTTTGGTCAGAGTAAAAATTGAAGACTTGCTTTGTGACCTAAACATATGGTCTATCCTGGAGAATGTTCTGTGTGTACGTTTGGATGTTCTATTTATGTCCATTAGAGCCATTTGATCTAAATTGTCATTCAAGTCCATTTTTTTCTTATTAATTTTTTAATATGATGATCTATTTGTTGTTGAAAGTGGGTTATTGAAGTCTCCTACTCTTGTTACATTGCTGTCTATTTCTCCTTTCTGATACATTAATAATTGTATTTTAATCAAATATATTGGGATGCTTCAAGCTGAAACTCTAATATTTTGGCCACCTCATGTGAAGAGTTGACTCATTGGAAAAGACTCTGATGCTGGGGGGGATTGGGGACAGGAGGAGAAGGGGACGACAGAGGATGAGATGGCTGGATGGCATCACCGACTCGGTGGACATGAGTTTGGGTAAACTCTGGGAGTTGGGGATGGACAGGGAGGCCTGGCATGCTGCGACTCATGGGGTTGCAGAATCGGACACGACTGAGGTACTGAACTGAACAGCCATTGATTTCAACAGTTCCCTGGGGCATAAATTCCTCTATAAACAAATCCAATCAAGTTGTGACTTCTTCTGTGGGATAGTTTCTGAGGTGTTTGATATTTGTTCTGACTCCAAGAGGGCACCTCTCCAGTGTCTTATTCCCTGGTTTTTACTTGCAAACTAGTCAACCTTTAGTCTAGGCTACATCTTCATTAGATCCATGAAAGACAACTCCCAGTTGTCTTTCACTGCAGCCACTACCTCTCTGAGAGTACCTTTCTGTAATTATTTTCAGCTAGTGAAATGATCAGTGACAGTGGAATAAAGGTTCAGTGTTTATTAACATTTCTCATGTTCCAGGAATCAGTTGGGTGTTAACATGGGAAATGATGTAATTCAGTCTCTCGATGTTAGTGATGAAGAATTAGAAGCTCAAAAGAGTAAGTCATTGGACAAGGCTATAGATTAGGCCCAAGAATTCCAACCTTATGATAATCAAAACTGCTTTTTCCACCCTATGGTACATATTCACTAACTTAGCTCCAGGGTTCTCTGATCAAGTGAAATGTTGCTCTGTATGGAGGACTTTTAGAAGAAGAAATATTAAATTGAGGTGTGTGAAATTCTTAGAATGAAGATCCATTCAATTTTTATTCCAGCTCCTCTGAGCTCAGAAAAACTAATATTTTCTGGATTTTTGAACTTACACAGAATTAAGTTTGGATCCTAATAATTATGACCTTATATTTCTTAAATTCACTCATTCTTAGTCACTTATTCATTTATTGATTATTTGCCTAGCTAGTTATTGCATGCTAAGAACTATTCTGGGTGCTACAGATTCAGCAGTTAAGAAAAATGCAAGACTGTCATGATGATTAATAGAGAGAGATAATACATCTGGAAGCACTGCTTCTCTAGAGCAAAATCATCAGCATGTGGTAATGCAACTTTCCCTCAAATTGTCCTGTGACAATCAGCAGGTGGGCTTGTGGACTTTTTCACAATTTCCATCTCGTCCACCACAGGTACATATGCATCAGAAGCAGGGAAAGTTCAGTGTCATGACTGTTTCCTCCTCTTTAAAACCTGAGCAGGGACTTCCCACAGATGCACAAAAAAATCAAGCTCCCTCTTCTTTTCCACCCAACACTAAATACTTAGATGTGTGTGTGCATGCTCAGTCTGCAACCTCATGGAGTATAGCCTGCCAGCCTCCTCTGTCCATGGGATTTTCCAGGCAAGAATACTAAAGTGTTCTTGCCATGCCCTTTTCCAGGGGATCTTCCTGACCCAGGGATCGAACCCACATCTCTTCTTGCATCTCCCTTGTTGGGAGGCAGATTCTTTACCACTGAGCCACCTGGGAAGCCCAGTACTTAAATACTCACCATATATGCTGCTTCAAACTACAAAATGTGGTCTTGGTACTTAAACATGGAATATCATTTTTTCCCCATGACACTAGGTTGTCAGCCACTCTTCTCACCATATATGAGTCATTCCATCCCTTCTCCAGCTTTTCCTCAAGACCTGGGATCAGATTGCTGCTGCTGCTGCTAAGTCGCTTCAGTCGTGTCCAACTCTGTGCGACCCCATAGACAGCAGTCCACGAGGCTCTGCTGTCCCTGGGATTCTCCAGGCAAGAACACTGGAGTGGGTTGCCATTTCCCCCTCCAGTGCATGAAAGTGAAAAGTGAAATTGAAGTCGCTCAGTCATGTCTGACTCTTAGCGACCCCATGGACTGCAGCCTACCAGGCTCCTCTGTCCATGGGATTTTCCAGGCAAGAGTACTGGAGTGGGGTGCCATTGCCTTGTATGCTGCTGCTGCTGCCTTCTTAAAAGATTCATCTGCTTAGAGACGACTGATGCTGCTTCATTTTCTTTTCCTATTGGTTAAAGACAAAGTTCGAAGGGATGGGGATTTCTGGAAATGCTTTTCTTTCTTATAATGCCTCAATGTGAAAAGCTCTAATACTTTCCTAAAAAGGAATTAACCTGGACCTGAATGAATAGATGAGGCAGATCCTGGGTTTGAGTGCTGAGCCTATAGATGCTGCCTTTGAAAAGATATGATTCAGAAGAACAGCAAGGAAAAATAAATAACCATGATACTGGCTCGGGGTTGGAAGTACTGGAGGAATGAGGGGTGATTTAATTTAAGGAGAAGCCCTGATTGACTGGAGTGAATGTCTACATTGAAGAACAGTGTGGGATAAGAGTAGACAGACAGAATAATGCTATTGCAATAGTCCTAGTATTAGTCTGGTTTCAAGATTCTGTGAGAAAGGGACAGGTTATGAGTTATGTGCTGAAAGGAGTTTGTGAAAAGAAACAGGATATGACTGTGTGGATTGCCAAGAACTCTCCCCTTTTGGTTTTAAGCATAATTTAGATAGGTGTAGAGTGCTATAAGGGCTTTCCAGGTGGCGCTACCCGCCTGCCAATTTGGGAGACATAAGAGACACGGGTTCAATCCCTAGGTCAGGAAGATCCCCTGGAGGAGGGCATGGCAACCCACTCCAGTATTCTTGCCAGGAAAATTCCATGGACAGAGGAGCCTGGCGGGCTACAGTCCATGGTGTCACAAAGAGTCAGGCACAACTGAAGTGACTTAGCACATGCGTGTACACACATACACACACACACACACACACACGCATGCAGAGTGCTGTAATCAGGATATCTGTTCCTTTTCAAGCATCTCTGGAAAGCCCCTGGACGGGATTAACTGGAAAGGAAATTGCTATGATACTAGTATCCCATTGCTGGTAAAAATTTAATCTCTGTGGAAGGGAGAGAGGTGTTAAGGGCTATCTCTCCACCTGCTGGTTATCATGAGAAAGTGCAGGGACAATGATGGAAACAGAAATCAGTAGTTCCAGGTCCCGATTAAGCATTTTTCAATTATCTCATTTAATCTTTATAACGCATCTGCAAATAACATTTTATACTTTTTTTTGGAAGTGATAGTAGGAGTAAAGGATTTCTATCATGATTTCAAAAATAAAAGAAGATTCTCTCTCTGGAAGCTATAAATTAGTAAAAATGTATTAGTGTTGAAAATTGAGCAAAGTATTCTTCAAGGCTTCCTGTGTGGCGCTAGTGGTAAAGAAACGGTCTGCCAATGCAGGAGATGTAGAAGACTCAGGCTTGATACGTGCGCCAGGAAGATCCCCTGGAGGAGGTCATGGTAACCTATTCCAGTACTCCTGCCTGGAGAATCCCCTGGACAGAGGAGCCTGGTGGGCTACAGTCTGTAGGGGCACAAAGAGTCACACACGACTGAGGCAACTTAGCACACACTTAGCACACACACACGTTCAAGGTGCTGGCATTGCCAGCATGAATGGGACCTACAGACTTGTACCTAGGAGTTCAGAGCCTACCTGCTCTTGTTATAATGCACTGTAACAAGAGCTGTGATAGATTGCACTTAACTGAAAATATAATGGGATAGGACACAGCTATTTCAAGGTTATGATGAGAACTAAATGAACTAAAGCTTCTGGAAGTACATAACTCAGTGCCTTGTAAAAATAATTGACAATTTGTTATTTGATTTTCCCTTCATTTGTCTGTGAAACCAGAGTTGGGACAATAGACCTCATTCACAGTCTCCATCTCTTCTAGGCTAGGAACGGTGGGGAGACACCAACATCACAGCTTTTTATTTGTGCTTTTAAATCATAGGAAGGGACTTCTCACATAGTTTGAAAAGTCAGGCATCATATCTCTATTATTCTAGATGCCTGTCTCCTCCAGTCCTCATTCTACACTTTGCTTTACTCTGCAAACCCTCTTTCCTTGACAACCACCTAACCATGTCTGGGATATTTTTGGCTTTTATTATCAACATCTAAGTTAGTCATCCCAGCCTTTCCTAATTTCTACCCAAGACTTTAAATAAGACTTTGTGGTTCTGTGTATCTTAGTATCTGCTAGAGATAAGTGATGCTGCCTCATTCTTCATCTCCATTGGTTATATATATAAAAACAGTTATCTGAGAAAGGATGTGGTTTTTCCAGAAAATCTTTCTCTTTCTCTTTATATTTCTCCAAAGTCTTACTCAGAAGAAAAGAACCAACACCCAGACTAATACAAGGAATGATCTTTTGGGTGCTGTATCCAAAAGGAAATAAGAGACACTTATTAAAGACCTCAGGTTCCTCCCTTTTTTTTAAATCAAATATTAGTTGTAATACATGCCTGGAAGTCCAAAAATGCATAATATCCCTACTGTTTATTCCTACTGTTATCACACTAATCTCTGCCCAACTCATCATATCTAAACTTGGACTGCTAAATGTTTTCCTAGTAAATATTTTTTCTAATCTCATTCCTTCCTTTCTAAACAATGTAACTTCTTTATACTTTTTCAATGCCTTACCTAGCATAGTTTAAACTTTTCATATCGGCTCTGATCACCCAGTGTTACTAAGGAAGGAATTTTAATTCTGTCAAAAGGACTCCTCACTATTTACCACCTCCTGACCATCCCTCCCCCTACACACATGATTTCACTGTGGTTCATAATCCCCAGATGTCTCTAGACAATCTGAAACATAACCCCTTCCTCTATGTTCTAAGTCTCACTTCCTCCAGAACTCACATCTCTTCGAATACTTCCTTTTTTTTGTAAAGTATGTTTTCACTTATTTTTAATTATTTTGTTTTATCTTGAAAATTAGTGTCACCAAGTTGTGTTTTGCTTGTTTTTTAACAGATGTGTCTATGGTAGGTTTCGTCACATTTAAAAAAAATATTTTATATCTCTATCTTTACTACGGGCTTTAGTCTTTCTAAAAGTAGAATCTAAGTCATGTGTATATTTTAAGCCTTAGCATTAGAAGAATTCTATACATATAGGAAGCACTCAATAAACATTGTGAATTGAATACCCCCGAAAATAGGGCTTCCCTGGTGGCTCAGTTGGTTAAGAATCTGCCTGTGATGAAGGAAACCTGGGTTCAATCCCTGGATCAGGAAGATCCACTGGAAAAGGAAATGGCGACCCACTCCAGTATTCTTGCCTGAAAAATCCCATGGACAGAGGAGCCTAGAGGGCTACAGTTCATGTGGTTGCAACAGTTGGACATGGCTTACTGACTAAACCTGCCTACCTAACTAGATTGCATGTGTAATGTACCTGTACATGTGGTAGATTCTCAGCTAAAATTTGTTAAATGGTGGCGAATGGTTAGTATCATTCTAGGGAAAATATATGAAGGATAGGCATCAAGAATATTTTTCTGACCGTGAGGATATGAGATTTGGAAATATGTGAAAGAGGGACAACCCCAAAATTGTCTTTTCACCAAATTACTGCTTACTACTGCCAATCTGTGTGATGCCAACAATTTCTCCTGTGTAGAAACAGATAATTATTTCTTCCTAGAAAATGAGAGAATAAACTGACTAGTGACCAAGGGTTAACCAGTCCCAGGATCATTTCCCAGATTACACCCAGTGCTCCTCATTTCATAATTTCTTATTAATCACAAAACATTTTCTGGATTTAGGGTGTTTGGTCTTTTGGATGTCCTTTCTACTTTCCCCGACTCCTCAATGTTTCCAAAAAAGTCTCATCAAAACATAGTCCTGATATTTTATAGAGTTATCTGTTTCAGAGTGTCTTGAGATTGATCTCTTGTATCTATTCTCCCATTCCAGTGGAGAAGTGAAAAGAGACTCTTAAAGGGCAGATTCATTTGCTCCAGGCACCAACACCTTAGCAGACATTGAAAAGTGCCCATGTGTAAAAGATACTCAATCTTAGAGCATTGACCAGAGGGACAGGGACCTGTTGGAATCCTCTCTAGGGACAAAGGCAAGCGCAGGCTCCATTTTGACCTCTCTGCCTTGCTAAAGGTGGCAGGCACAATTTTATTTTATTATAGATTTTACTCCAAATTTTTTTCCCTTGGTGAATGCTACTTCACATTTCAACTGACAAGCATTGTCTCTGTGCTCTTGGTCTGCCTTACTAAACCTAGTGGGCACCATCTTTTTATTTTCTTCTTCAGCAGGTCCCAGCTTCATGCTCTCCATCTGTCACATTCCACAGATCCAGTGTCTCCCAGAGGGGGGCTCTTACACACGTCTGGTGCTCCTGCTTTTATGTCCGGTGCCCTAGTTTGTGAACTGTGACCAGGGGACACCTCCAGATTAATTGGTTCTGGTGGCTGTCAGGGTTTATGCTCACAGGTCCTGCAGGACAATAACCAGCAGAGAAAGATTTCTTAAATAGCTCCCACCCTTAGGGCACAGCAAGAGACAACAGACCCAGGAGCTCAGTCTTTTTGTGAAAGAAACCTCTAATTTATTATCATACTTGCAGCCTGAAGGGCGCGGTTTTCGTTAAATACACACCTAAGGGCTAACTGGGATAAACATCTACTTCTGCTTTATTGACTATGCCAAAGCCTTTGTGTGGACCACAACAAACTCTGGAAAATTCTTAAAAAGATGGGCATACCAGACCACCTGACCTGCCTCTTGAGAAACCTATATGCAGGTCAGGAAGCAACAGTTAGAACTGGACATGGAACAACAGACTGGTTCCAAGTAGGAAAAGGAGTATGTCAAGGCTGTATATTGTCACCCTGCTTATTTAACTTATATACAGAGTACATCATGAGAAACGCTGGGCTGGAAGAAGCACAAGCTGGAATCAAGATTGCCAGGAGAAATATCAATAACCTCAGATATGAAGATGACACCACCCTTATGGCAGAAAGTGAAGAAGAACTAAAGAGCCTCTTGATGAAAGTGAAAGAGGAGAGTGAAAAAATTGGCTTAAAGCTCAACATTCAGAAAACTAAGATCATGGCATCTGGTCCCATCACTTCATGGCAGATGGGGAAACAATGGAAACAGTGACAGACTTTATTTTGGGGGGCTCCAAAATCACTGCAGATGGTGATTGCAGCCATGAAATTAAATGACACTTGCTCCTTGGAAGAAAAGTTATAACAAACCTAGACAGCATATTAAAAAGCAGAAACATACTTTGCCAACAAAGATCTGTCTAGTCAAAGCTATGGTTTTTCCAGTAGTCATGTACAGATGTGACAGTTAGTCTACAAAGAAAGCTAAGTGCCTAAGAATTGATGCTTTTGAACTATGGTGTTGGAGAAGACGCTTGAGAGTCCCTTGGACTGCGAAGAGATCCAACCAGTCAATCCTAAAGGAGATCAGTCCTGAATATTCTTTAGAAGGACGGATGCTGAAGCTGAAACTCCAATCCTTTGGCCACCTGATGCGAAGAACTGACTCATTAGAAAAGACCCTGATGTTGGGAAAGATTGAAGACAGGAGGAGAAGAGGATGACAGAAGATGAGATGGTTGGATGGCATCACTGACTCAATGGACATGAGTTTGGGTAAACTGTGGGAGTTGGCAATAGACAGGGAGGCCTGGCATGCTGCAGTCCATGGGGTTGCAGAGTTGGACACGACTGAGCGACTGAACTGAACTGAACCAAAGGGCTAACTGTAAATCTTTCCAGGGACCCCAGAAGGCAGGGGCTGTCTTTGTGCTCTTCCTGTGCCACCCCAGAGCACCAGTGTCTCTCAGAGGGACACTCTTACAAATATCTGGTTTTTCATCTGCTTCCTTGTTTATTTTTTGTGGCTGCCATTCAGGGATACCTTTTGATCTCTTGACTCTGGTGGCCAAGGGGGCTTGAATCCCTGTACACATTCCCAAGACAGTTTGTATTTAGGCTCAACAGGTGATATTATGACACTGATTTGCCAGAGGTGTGCTAAAGATTCTTACATGCCACAAGTTACTTCCAACATTTCAAGGCCTCCTTAAACATTCCTGAAACTATCTCATTTCAGTTCAGTTCAGTTGCTCAGTTATGTCTGATTCTTTGCGACCCCATGGACTGTAGCACGCCAGGCCTCCCTGTCCAACACCAACTTCTGGGGCTTGCTCAGACTCATGTCCATTGAGTTGGTGATGCCATCCAACCATCTCTCTGTCATCTCCTTCTCCTTCTGCCTTCAATCTTTCCTAGCATCAGAGTCTTTTCCAATGAGTCAGTTCTTTGTATCAGCTGGCCAAATATTGGAACTTCAACTTCAGCATCAGTCCTTCCAGTGAATATTCAGGACTGATTTCCTTTAGGATTGACTGGTTGGATATCCTTGCTGTGCAAGGGACTCTCAAGAGTCTTCTCTAAACTATCTAGAATTTTACAATTCACTTAACAGTTTGAATCGCTATCTTAACTAATAGAAAGAGGCAAACAGAGATACCCTCAGAATCCTATCTAGGTATACACTCCAGTGAATTGTTCATATAGGAACATAACAAGAAATTGTTTTGGATGGTGTGAAGTCACATAGCTATAATATCATATAATAGATGAAAAGAACACTGTCAAGACTAGAGATATTGTAATTAAGAAAAGCAGTAGCATTGAAGGAATTATAGACAGCTAAACACTCCTGGTGTTTCATTCCTGTTCTGAAAGGAAAATAAACCAACTGCTATGTATTTTGCTTGGATGGCAGAAACAATCCGGTAGGAGTGATTCTTGTCATGCTTTTGCGTTTCCCATAGCTTAGAATTTTTATTCAGTAAAAAACAACAAGTATTTGTCATTCCTAGAGAAGCTTAATATTTTGAATAGTCATTATGTTATGTCCTGCTATGATTATTAAAAAGCATTTTTCTCTTGTTATTGATGTAGGCATGGTTTAGATGATTTTTTAAATTAACTGGCCACTTCATTCTAATTTAACAGTTTACTGAACTCCTCTCTCTTCTGAAAGTATTTTTCAAGGTCAGGTTCCAAATCCTGAACTACAGAGACTGACAAGCGTTTCTGCACCTGGATCACCTTTAGCATCTCTGGATGGGTATTAAATAGCACCAAGTTTTCCTCCTTTACCTTGCTTGTGCAACATATGGAATGAACATATGACTTAAAATTGGATGCTAGCAATAATTATTGAGGGTCATTTGCTTCAGTGTTCTCAAAATTGCTCTACAGTATTGAAAAATTGATTTTTTTTGACAGGTACACCACGTAGGAAGAAATGTCCTTTCCCACTGAGGGAGAATCATTACTAATAAGCTTACTTTGTGAGGGTACAAACTTGTTTATAAGGATGGAGTACTAGCGAAATAACTGCTGAAATATTTTATTGTGTATTGTAAGTAAAACAGACAACATTGCAGACATACACCTGAAATCACTTGGGAATTTGCTAGTGGAAAATCTAAGTGGAATTTTGAAAAATAATTAGACCAGTATTTGTACTTTTAGTAAAGAGGTGGATAGTTTGACACAGCACAGTTAGATGAATATTCTGGCAATGCCACTAAACTCAGTGACAGCATCAGGAACAAACGTGAAAGTTCTTTTCATTCAGGTTAATTATTGACTAACTTTAAATTTCCTTTTGTTTATCAGAGACACCCCTACCTGTTAGGAAGTACAGACTATATAGTCTCCAATCAACAATGATAATTCTGTAACATCATCTGTTACCAGAGATACTGTTTCTTGAGGTGTTCACAGAATCATAGCACATGCAGTACTGAAATTCCTGGAAGACTGAAGTGACTTCTTTTCAATTATGAGAGTTTAAGTAATTTTCCAAAATCTGCACCACTAAGTTATGGTGCAAGTAGGACAAGATTTAAGATCTTTGCTTGCAATCATTTTCTCTCCACTCCCTTATCTCCTAACACACTCACATACATTTGTCAAAACAGCTGTTTCCCAAGTGAGAGGAATGAATGCTCCTAAAGAAACAAGTGTGTGACCATCACTGACCAGCACAAAGCTAGATCACAATAGGGGCCCAGTTAAAATATTTCAGATGCAACAGGGTCAAATCTTTAAAGTACTAAATTAAAACAATCCTTTTAGTAGAGAAAATTCTACGTTTCACAAGAGGACCTTCATATTGAATCTCTGACCAGCAACTGATGATGCTATTTGCCTCTGATGTTGATTGGTTGCCTAGACCGGGCTCACCCAATCCAGGAGCAAATGAGTTCCTTGGTCGGTATTATTTGGGATGTGGGTGGAGGAGGGTCACAGTACCCATTTGAGAGGGACTTGCCTGCTCCTCTCACTCTCTATCCTCTGCTGTTCTCCGGCATGGTGTGCCTGTATTTCTCTGGAGGCTCCTGGATGGCAGCTCTGATAGTGATGCTGATGGTGCTGTGCCCTCCCCTGGCCTGGGCCAGGGAGATCCAACGTAAGTATATACCTTGGATGGTGACCTATCAGGGGGTTGGGGGGTGGGGAGGAACGGAGTTTGTCACTATATCCAGGCCAGGTCCCTTAAAAATTGTGATATATTCTTACTGACCACCTATCTTTATCATATGGATCCTTAGTTCTTTCCATAGTAAAGGAGCCTGGGTGCTTCCGCACTTAATGAGAGTTGTATAAGTTGTCGCCATACATATGAACCATTTCTTTTCAACTCTCCTCCAGTAAAACCTATCCAGCCTTGCATTCAATTCTCTTAGGGTCTTAAGATTTATAAATAATAATGTCAAAATAATTCCTCATACAGTAGTTTCCTTTATTTATAGTGTGTGTGTGTGTGTTACTAACTCAGTCATGTCTGACTCTTTGTGATCACATGGACTATAGCCCACCAGGCTTTTCCGTCCATGGGATTCTCCAGGTAAGAATACTGGAGTGGGTAGCCATTTTCATCTCCAGGGGATCCCATGACCCAGGGATTGAACCTGGGTCTCCCACATTACAGGCAGACTCTTTATGGTTTTAGCCACCAGTTATGCCAAAAAAGGGCTTCCCTATGGTGCTAGGGGTAAAGAACCTGCCTGCCAAAGCAAGAAACATAAGAGATGGGGTTTGATCTCTGGATCGGGAAGATCCCCTGGAGAAGGAATGGCAACCCACTCCAGTATTCTTGCCTGGAGAATCCCATGGATGGAAGAGCTTGATGGGCTACAGTCCATGGGGTTGCAAAGGGACAGACACGACTGAAGCAATTTAGCATGCATGCCAAAAAAAGGGAAAGTTTCACCAAAAATTTTCTGTGGATTCAAAAGGAATTAGAAAGATCTCTCCTAGAAGATCCTGTGTTGTGTCCTCAATAGGACCTATGCTGTCTCTCCTTAGCATGTAAGAATATATCAAAAGGTCTCTTCCCATTAAGCCATTCCCTTTCTCCTGAGCTCCAGTGTTTATAAGGATTATGTACCTGTGAAATCCTCTGACAAAAGTTGGGGTTGGTTTTCTCTCTATTCTGTGGAAAGCACCCTAAAGCTTAAGCAGAGATTCTTAGTACTTGGAATGACTGTATAGATAAGGAGCACCTTATGGAATGTTCTATGACACTTAAAGAATTCACATATATTCTGAAAACCTGACATAGGTTAGTATTCATCACGAATCTATTTTGAATCTTTCTGCACAATCAATTTCTCCTACGTCTCCCCATTCTCTGCCCTGAACCCATGAGAAGGGATTTAACTAGTGGAGGACAAATTGTATAAAATTCTGTTTTTGTAAGTCAGTAGCAATCAATTATCAGCAATTTCATGTTGTTCAAACCATAAACCCTAAGCAGGGTACAGAGTATGAAGGTTGTTTCCATCCCATAGTGTTGAAAGTCAAAAAGCGAGTCAAGGGGGTTCATTGGCCTATTGAGGTCTTGGCCTCAAATTTCATAGCTTCATTTATCATGTAGTCTCTGTTCCTTAATTATTCATGTTCATAAATCTTTCCAGTTATTCCCTACTCCTTTTCCAGTTATGTCATCACCATTATTGAAAATCCCCAAGTTTACACAGACCATCAGCACTATATAGTCCATTAGATGAGATGAAATTTAGTGAAAATTTCTCTCTTTCTTAAAAATCACCTTTTACTTAACTTTGAAAGTTTCTTACAATTAGTGGGAGGAGAAAGAGGAAATTTGTCTGAATTTGTCATAGAAGGTAGAAGGAAGTTAATGTGTCATCAGAATAAAAGTGTTGGAGCTGGAGCCCCTTCTGGATGCTTTCCAAGATTCCCACAAAAATCAGCTTCCAAAACTCAGGGTTTATTTGTTTAGACCAAAAAAATTTTTTTTTTTTTTTTCTAAACAGCTGTTATATATTGGGCTCTGTTCTAGGCCCAGAAAATTCTATTTGAATAAGGAAGAAAAGACCCCTGCTATCATGGAGACAGGAGAGAAAGACAACAACCCAATAAACTTTAACAAAGAAAAAACATTTCAGAGACAAATAAGTGCTCTGAAAAAAAGTATGTCAGGGTCATGGAACAAAGAGAATTGCCACCTGATTTCAGTTCAGGTGGCTAGTAAAAATGACATTTAGTTGAAATATGGAAATTTTGATGATGGAAAGCCAGTCATGTGAAGGATGTAAGGGAACAGGGAAAGAATGAAGTGAGGAAGATATTTGATTTTCTAAAGGGACAAAAAAGAAGGCAAGAAAGTGGCTGAAGCATAGAAAGCAAGTTGGCATGTGGAATAAGATGAGGTTGAAGATGAAGTCAGGGGACAAATCATATTAGGACCTGATGGCTGTGGTAAAACATTTAAATTTTCTTTAATAAGATATGTGAATGCTACTGAGGGATTGCTTCCCAGGTGGCGCTAGTGTTAAAGAATCTGCCTGCAAATGCAGGCGATGTAAGGATGTAAGAAACGTGGGTTTGATCCTTACGTCAGGAAGGTCCCCTGGAGGAGGAAATGATAACGACTCCAGTATTCTTGCCTGGGGAATTCCATGAACAGAGGAGCCTGGCAGGCTACAGTCCATGGGGTTGCAAAGAGTCAGACATGACTTGAGAACAGCACAGCACCTAGGAAAGCACTTGGTGGTGCTGTTTATTGAAATAGGAAAAGTTTTGGAAGGAAATAATTTGAAGTGGGTAGATAGAAGAATAAGTTTTGTTTATTTTAAGTTTGAAATAATGTATTAACACGTATGTGGAGCCTTCGAGAAGTCAATCGAAAACATCAAATTGAAATTCAAGAGGAGGCCAGAGCCAAAGGTATGAGTGTCAGGGTCACTGACATATGCACTATGTTAAAATATAAGAAAGTGGGGGAAGGAGAGAGTGTGTGTAGATCAGAAAAAGAGAGCAAGGGCCATGTCCAGAGGGCCAAGGGCTTGTGAGTCTGTAAAAGAGCCTGGGAAGGGGTACTGTTGATGTTGGGGAAAACCAAGAGAATGTGATGCATGCAAGTGAAAAAAATAGATTTTTCAAGAAGGGAAGGAGTGGCAGTTGTGATGAGTTTGACTACGGAGGGTCAAGTGAGAACATGACAAAGAAATCAACACTGGGTTTGGCGGACTTGTTTACAGTCAACAGAACGTACAAGACAGGAACTAGATTGGACCCTTTGAAGAAAGAAGTGAGCTGAAGAAGTGAGGAATGGATTACAGATGCCACATTTGAGCAGCTTAAATCAGGGGGAGACTGTGCCCTAGAATCGGAGAGTAAGCTGGACCTAAAGTATAAGAATAAAAGAACCTGAAGAAACGCTGAGAGGACTTGAGAACCAGAGAGGTTCAGTCACCAGCAAAAAACACTAGAATGCCCTTGTATGTATGCAGGGGTGACTGGTTATGGAAAAAGCTATTGATTTATACAACCTTATATTTATTAGTGACCTAGAGTACAACAGTTTTTCCCCTCGCTGATGAGGATGGAGTAATAAACAAAACAACCCAATCTCTATCAGCATGGAACATCAAAACACTTCATAGTTGTTATGTACCAGGTCCATAAGTTTATAACTGTCCTATCAAATCTGTAGCAATTAAAATATATCTATGGAATCTAATATTCAAAAAGTTTCAATAATTTACCCAGTCACATAGTTGCTGCTAGAGCCCAGATTATATAGTGTGAAATCGAGTTTATGGAAATTCCTTTTTTTTTATGTCAGCATACTCTGTGTTGGATTCATATATACATTATTATTTTATAGAAAGCAATGTTTCTGCTCTTTTGTGCTCAAAATGGTAATTAGTGATAACATTAATTGAAGACAATTGCCAAATGATGATGAAGATATCACTTGCTTTAGAAAGTAAACAAATAGATCTTGTGAGCTTACATTCATAGGGTTTATAAAAATTAAAATGGCAATGTATTTATTGAGTACTTATGATATGAACAACACTAGAAAGACTGCTAGAAGCAATAAATAGGAGGAATATTCATTAATTTTGTATTTATTTTACAAGTTTCATATGGGTTCATAGTGTATGTGCAGGCTGTCATGGGCATGTGAAGAAGAAGAAAAAGAAGTACTCCTTCTGAAATTTTGTTAGCAAGTTGGGCTAAGGTTGCCAAATATAACACAGGATCCAGTTAAATTTAAATTTCAGCTAAACAACAATAATTTCTGAAATACAAATTTAACTGGGAAACCTATATTTTTATTTACCAAATTGGCAACCTTAAATTGGGCACATGAGTTGCAGTAACAGTCCTAACCATATAAGCTACCATAAAAAAATTGACTTCACACAGTTTTATTTTTTAACTTTGTCATTGACAAGAAGGTATTAGAGAATTTCTGAATATTAAGATAGATTTGATCTGATTCACAGTGCACTTATCATTTATAAGTGAAAGTCTCTTCTCAGAGTCTGGGGAATTGCTCATTTCTTGTTAATTGTCTAAATGAGGTCACTTTCTCCCTTACTTTCTTCCTTTTCAGTGGGACTTGACTACAGAAATAAGAATTCTTTGTATGACCAAGGCTGATAATTTAATGCCTACTGGTATTATTGGGAGTAGGAGACAAAGTTAGAAAAGGAATTATTTGGGGCTTTGAATGGGAATAAAATGTCTGTGACTGTAGTTTACTCCTATACTATAAACAAGTAGTGGGCCAGTGGCAGAGAAATAAGAAGGAAGATGATGTGAAAGATAAATTACATGACTTTGTAATTTGTTGGTGAGGGAAACAAAGAAGGCTTCGTACTGAATAAATGTGTTTTACTGGAAAAGTAGCTCTCCACTGCGGCTGGATTCTTAAAAAGTATAGATTTGATGTAGGACCAAGACAGACTATTGGCAAAACTTTCAGTGTAATTCTCAGCTGCTCCAAAATTAACAATGGTTTTTGCACCATAGATTTTTTCAGATGGTTTATACTGATGGAGCTCATCTGGTGACGAACCACCACTCCTTACCCCTACTCCTTGACTCCTAAACATCTGGAAATATCTGGAGCCATTTTTGGTTGTTACACTGAGGGTTTCTTCTGACATCCACTGTGTAGGGGTAAGGGATGCTGGTAAACAGCCTACCATGTGCCGAACAGACCCCACCCC
Source organism: Bos indicus x Bos taurus (assembly GCF_003369695.1). Lineage (NCBI taxonomy): Eukaryota > Metazoa > Chordata > Mammalia > Artiodactyla > Bovidae > Bos > Bos indicus x Bos taurus. The sequence continues at coordinate 26,443,093 of NC_040098.1, forward strand.
AACCCTCAGAGTCATATTTGACCCCTTAACTCATCAAGTCAGATTTGCCAATTGAGATTTGTTACCAGTTTTTTAAAAATCTGTTTTTCTGAGCTTTCTTAATTTGAAAATGCAGAAAAGAGGTTGTAGCACTGTATTAGGGTTATGGTTTTAATTTCCTTAACGCTCCTCAGTAGTTCTCCTTACATATAGTATAAAGTCAAAATCCTAACATCACCTACAGGACTTTTAAGTTACTGGCTCAAGTACTTGATTTCTCCAGTATAGTCTTTTACCTCCTCCCTCTCACTCTCTGCACTTCAATGAAATATTTTTTCTAGTTCTTTAAAGAAGTCCGTCACTTCTTCCAAGCTTTTGTACATGGTATTAATGTACAAAATACAGACACCTGAAACGCATCTCCCTTCTATCCTAAACATACACACACACACCCAGTTTCCTCCCTCAGTGCATGCCAACTTAGCCGTTCATGTTACATTAAATGTCACTCTTAGAGACCACTTTTTGGCACCTAATGTAATTCAGGTCATCCTATAATCGTTACAGAAGTCTAACACTTCTGATATTTCTCACTCTTGTATAAATTCTTTTATGGTTTGTCTATCATTTTCACTAAAATTTAAGCTCCATAATTGGAGGGGACATGTCTGTTTTTGTTTCTTTGGATTCTCAGAGAGTAGCACAGGCCTGTGGTAAGGTCAGCCCCAACCTAACATTTGCAAAATGAGGTGAACATGTTCAAGGAACTGTTAAAAGAGCTGTAGGATGACGGAAGAGCGCTGGTTTTCTGGTGGAGGATTCTAGGAAGAGGTGGTGGTGCGGCAAATCCTCAGGCTTAGAGGACTCAGGCCTAGAGGGCTCCAGCCAAGCACGGAAGCTGGACTAGGTCGGGAAAGGCTTGGATAAGAGAGATTTCCCCAAGCCTCCCGCAGCCTCTGTCTGTTGAGCGAAGATGAAAGAACCCAAGGCGTGCTGGTAGTTGGGGTGCCGGTGGAGCCACCGAGGCGGGTTAGGGCTAGTCCTAGCGGCCCCAACTGAGCCTGGGCGTCCCGCATTGGTGGGTGTCGCCCCTGCCCTCCATTCCTCATTAGCCTCTCCCCAAGAATCCGCTTCTGTGACCAGATCTATCCTCTCTCTGCAGCACATTTCCTGGAGTATTGTAAGAGCGAGTGTCATTTCTTCAACGGGACCGAGCGGGTGCGGTTCCTGGAGAGATCCTTCTATAATGGAGAAGAGTTCGTGCGCTTCGACAGCGACTGGGGCGAGTACCGGGCGGTGACCGAGCTAGGGCGGCGGGTCGCCGAGCAGTTGAACAGCCAGAAGGACTTGCTGGAGCAGAAGCGGGCCAATGTGGACACGTACTGCAGACACAACTACGGGGTCGTGGAGAGTTTCACTGTGCAGCGGCGAGGTGAGCGCGGGCGTGGGCGGCCAGTGTGGAGCAGTGTGCGTGTGTGTGTGTGTGTGTGTGAGAGAGAGAGAGAGAGAGAGAGTGAGAGAGTGGGAGAGAGACAGAGAAAGAGAGACAGACAGACAGAAACAGAGATACTTCACTCACTCTGGGTCGAGTGTGTACGACTGTGAGTGGGTACAAGTTAGGAGGGTTCCTGTGAGAGCCTGTTGTCAGCAGACACTGTGATTTTGTCAATGTGTAATTGTGAGACGGGGGAGACAGAGAGAGACAGGGCCAGAGACAGAGGTAGACTGAGTCCAAGGTAATTATTAACATGTAGGATGTGAGCAAGTAGAAGTTGGGGTTCCTGTGAGAGTCTGTTGTTGGAGAGACAGTGTGTGAATTTGTCAGTGACTGTTGAGGGGAGTGTGTGTGTGTGAAGTGGGACGAAGAGAAGAGTGTGTGTGATGGGAACAGTGCCCTGGGGTCTGAGTGGGCCTGGAGGGAGGGAAGGTGTTGGGGAGGGATACAGGAGGGAGGTTAAGAATTTGTCCATTTCTTCCAGGTTGTCCATTTTATTGGTGTATGGTTGCTTGTAGTAGTCTCTGATGATCCTTTGCATTTTGTGGTGTCTGTTGTAACTGCTTTCTTGTTTTCTAATTTTACTGATTTAACTCCTCTCTCCCCCCCTTTTTTTTCTTGATTGAATCTGGCCACAAGTTTATTAATTTTACTTATCTTCTCAAGAATCAGCTTTCAATTTCATTGACCTTTGCTATTGTTTTCTTCATCTCTATCTCATTTATTTCTGTTCTGATCTTTATGATTTCTTTCCTTCCACTAACTTTGCATTTTGTTTGTTCTTCTTTCTCTAAAGTTGTAAGGCTGGGTTGTTTATTTGGGATCTTTCTTGTTTATGAGTTAAGATTGTACTGCTATAAACTTCCCTCTTAGAAACACTCTTGCTGTGTCTCACAGGCTGTGGATTGTTGCATTTGTCTTGTCATTTGTTTCTAGGTATTTTTTAATTTCTTCTTTAATTTCTTCATTAATCCATTGATTATTCAGTAGCATACTGTTTAGCCTCCATGTGTTTGTGTTTTTTACAGTTTTTTTTTTTCCTGTAATTGATTTCTAATCTTACAGTGTTGTGGTTGGAAAAGATGCTTTAGAGTAATCTTAAATCTTTCATTTTATGATATTGTAAAAATGTCTTTTCCTCAGATTTCATTTTTTTATTGAACCCGTTAGCTTTAGGGATTATATCAGGCACTTAGCATACATATTAATGAGTCTCCCATCCTCTCTTGAACTCAAATATGAGCTTAAAAAGAAAGAAGAATGTAAAATAATAATAGTTCCAATAGTAAGTATGCTTGTTTTGCAAAGGAGATGGGTTGCAAAGGAGATCAGTGGTATGTAATAATTTATATACATTTTAAAAAAATTAATGGCTTTTCCTCTCCTTCAGGACTCACCCTTTTCTTGAGATTTAACTCACAGAGTACAATCACATTCATCTTTCATAGGGTAGAACCATTTCTGAGATATTCTAAGATATGAGTGCCTTGAGAGAGCTTTCCCAGGATTTCATCCTTTCTCTCCACACCTATCTTACTGCTTTCCCCCAATTTATCCACATGGCTTTGAATTAAACAAGGATAATAATAGCTAACATATATTATAGGGTAAATTCCTGTTATTGTGTTACATACTTTAGATATATTAATCATCACTAATGAATGCTAAGAGATAAGTTAGTACTATTATCCTTCTTTATAGATGAGAAAGTCAAGACACAGAGGAATGTAAAAATTCTCCCAGGGTCAATCAGTAAGAAGTAGAACCTGGATTTGAACCCAGGCAGTCTGGCTTCAGAAATTATGCTTTTAATTAATATGCTATATGCCTTGCAAAGATGTGTAAACACTTTAATTCAACAATGAATAACTATTTCACTGCATGAGAAAACACACATTTTCTTAACATCTTTCAAACTAATGGTCCAGTGTGTAAATGTTAAAGATAAAGCTCATGGCACAAATTCCTCACTGGGCCAGCTATGAGGGAGGCCTACCCAAGGCTGCAGTCTAGAACTTTAGAGTGGGGGCTGAAAGGCAGCTAACCAAGGAGATTTACTCTGTTGTCCTCACTGATTCCCTCCACCTTTTCTCTCCTAGTGGAACCTATAGTGACTGTGTATCCTGCAAAGACCCAGCCCCTGCAGCACCACAACCTCCTGGTCTGCTCTGTGAACGGTTTCTACCCAGGCAACATTGAAGTCAGGTGGTTCCGGAATGGCCATGAAGAGGAGGCTGGGGTGATCTCCACAGGCCTGATCCAGAATGGAGACTGGACCTTCCAGACCATGGTGATGCTTGAAACAGTTCCTCAGAGTGGAGAGGTCTACACCTGCCAAGTGGAGCACCCCAGCCAGACAAGCCCTATCACAGTAGAATGGAGTGAGAAGCTCTCTATCTCATACGTTCCTCACCCACCGTGGAGGGGGCTTGCTTTCCCCTGAGTGTCCCCTGAGTGTCTCCTCTCCCTACACCATGTGATCATTTGCTCCTTGTTCTTCTGTTCTTCAGCTGAGGTTATTGGGGGAGCCCTGAGTAGCCTATGATAGAAATCCTTTGATAGTTTACAGATATCCTGGGATAGTTTCTCCAAATACCTACACCCCCTGGGGAGGCACTTCTGCCGGACAAGGAGAAAAGAAGTGTTCCTGTTCTGAGCTTCCTGTGATTTCACAAGTCATGGACACTACATGGCCCTGGGCACCAGTCCCCTACCTCAGATTGGGCTTCTGACACTGTTGCTCTGAGTTCTTCACTGTGATCTGAAAAGAGATGCACCCTCTACAATGTACGGATGTGCTTGACATGAGTGGAGTCCAACCTCAGCTATGCTTTTTATTACATCTGTCACCCTAGACAAGCTACTTAACCTCATTGAATCCTTTGGCTCCTCATCCATTAGATGTTGAAGTCATGTGACCTAATAGCATGGCTGTGATATTTAAATAAGTTCACTGTCTGAACCTTGTAGCTACTCAATGTGATTTTTTAATCTCTTTTCCAGAAATGTCCAATTATTCTGATTCTTCCGGGGTAGCCTTCTTTCCTCATTCCCATAGTTCGCAATTTCAGCATCACAATTAGAGAAGAGAATTTGGGATAAAAATGACTAAAACTGGCTTCTTTTCTCAGGGGCACGGTCTGACTCTGCTCAGAGCAAGATGATGAGTGGAGTCGGGGGCTTCGTTCTGGGTCTGCTCTTCCTTGCCGTGGGGCTCTTCATCTACTTCAGGAATCAGAAAGGTAAGGAGCTTGTTCTTTGGACAGCTGAGCCTCCCCACTGACTTTTGGAGGAAGACATATGGTTTTGCTCAAGTTAGTTCTCTGTATATCAATGGCCTCGTCTAAAGCTTATTTCCCTAACTGACTTTAATATCCTGGAGATCCAGAAATCTGTAGTCCATGGTTACTTATGGGTGAAACATAAGAGACTGTGGCTTGTAGAGATAAGGAAAGGTTAACAGGCATGGGGATTTGGGGTGGAGATCCTGGGACAAATGCAGGAAGAGACAATAAGACTGACTTAATTGCATTGGATTGGTATGAGAGAAATTTCATGGGTCACAGGTTCTCAGTGTTTGCCCTCGTATAAACCCTGGCATCAGATGATGTGTTAGGAGAATCTCTGGTGGGGCCCTGGGGCTTGGGACATTGTGTTTTGGGGATGGATCAACCTCTATATCTTTTAAGTATATATCTTCTTTTGTCTCTCTTAGGACGCCCTACACTTCAGCCAACAGGTACGCTCTTTATCTTTTAGAATTGTGTTTAGTCTCCCTGGAACAGATGGTAAAGGAAACAAGACAGAGGCAGAAATAATGAAAGACTTTGGATCTGACTTCTCATCACGCAGTTTACACTAAAGCTTCTTCTCTTAACTAAATAAAAGGCTTGTGCTCTAAAGTAGCTTTGGCTCAGGAAACTTAAGAATATTTTCCCCTTCTAACTGTAATGCTTTAATAGTAACATTAACATTCCCCTGTAGAGTTATGTCTGGAAACAACCCTCTCCTCTGTTTCTTGCAGGGCTCCTGAGCTGAAGTGAAGATGGTCACACTCAAGGAAGAACCTTCTGTCCCAGCTTCTTCACAGCATGGAAAGGTTTCCTGCTTAGTGCTAACTCTTCCACAATGAAGTACTTTCTCAGGATCTCATTTGCTCCTGGCTCAGTGACCCCTTAAAAACTGTCCTCGATGGTTTTCTCAGTCACCCCCACCCCCCTGCCCTCAGCCTTTGACCTGGAAGTTCTCAATATTGATTCCAGTACCTTATGTTCTTTCTTCCTTGGTTCCCTTTGTTTTCAACTTCTGTTTCCTGTGCATCTGAGCTCATCTGTTCATTTTATTTTATAATGTGTTCCCTCAAATAAATACAGAGTGAAAATCATCTGCTTCATACATCTTCAAAGAAAGAAATCAAAGAAAAGATAAAGGGAAGATTACATCACATAGCAATAATGTTTTTATTAATATTCCTGAATTTTGGTCACCTGTGGATCTAGAAAGTTTCCTTTCTTCCTTTATTTTTCTCTTGGGTTTTCTGCATTCTGTTATTAGACATGTTTTCCTGAGCTAGCCCTTAACGAACCCATTTTCCTGAGAAAGCCCTTAATGAACCCATTTCATGATGGTCCTCTACATCTCTGCATTTTCAAAGACAAGTTCCTTTACACTATTGGATACAGAATTGGGACGACAAATGTAAGAAATGCAGGTAACTTGTAAGGATGTGCTGCCCTCAACATTTTTGTAATCATGCTCTATTTGTCTCTTTTTCACCAATTTTGTAAAAGAAAGTATATAAACTAGGGTACTTCTTGAACTATTTTTTTTTTGTTATACTGATAGTGGGCTATAATACTTCAGTCTTTTTCTGTCTCTCCAATAAACATCATTGATGTGCTGGTTCTTTGGCTGAGATGCATTCTTCACCCTAAATAGTTCTCAGAAGTCTATCAGGACAAAGCCACAAGTCGATAACATGCATTTCTGAGGCCCTCCAGTTTCTGTTACAAACTTACTGTCTGTCACAGGGAAATCCCATATGGGTCTTAGCAGAAATCAGAGACCGTGCTGGGAAGCAAAAGGGGTTATATGAATACAGTGATGTACATCCAACAGTGGAATACTCTGCATTTTTAGAAAAAAATGAGACTGTCTTGCTATGGAGTAATCTCCAAAATTCACTTTCAGTATGTACAGAAGTGTGTGTACCATACACAGCATTTTGTTTAATAAGGTAGAAGAGGATAATAGGAATGTGTAACTAAACCCATTCATTCAATCTATCTACATATCATCTACTTACATTCATAAGTAGAGACAAAGGAAGGATTTTTTTAATGTTGCCTTTAAAGCAGAATGAGGGGATAAGTTGAAGGGGACAAAGATGAAAGCTGGACTTTTCCAAATAAATCTTATTTAATATTTTAACGAGGCATTTTTGAATATTTTGTGTAATAAAAATTTAAATAATATGTAAAAGGTGATATCAAAAACTAAAAACAAGCTGTAATGATTGAAACAGACTTATCAAAAATATATGATGAGAAACAAGCTAGAAAAGTAATTTTTTAATTTTCTTTTTTAGCATTTTTTAACTCTTGCATAGAACATTGTGGAACTATAATTGTAAATCAGCGTTTATCTATAAATTCCATAGACTTCAGTTGTATAAAGGAGTTGGGTAGGTTCTGAGAAAGGTGACTACATTGGATAGGCAGATAGTGGGTTTTGCTAAGAGTCAGCTTTAAATGTAAGTCAAATCTAAAGAGTAGATAGTAGATTCAGAAGCTCATTTCAGAGTAATGGTAATTTGAACACAATTTCTCCACAGTCAGAAGCAACTATTATTTTGTTTTCAACCGTAGTCAAAATTTATTTTATGCATATGTTGATTATGTGTGAAACAGGTTATCATCTTATAGGAATTTGATAAGCTGATAGTCATATCTGCATTATGTATACATTTGGTGTAAATTTTGTTTGATGCTAGGGTTGCAGCTTTACTCTCGCTTTGTTCTTCAAGATAAAGAAATGACTTGTCTCATTTTGTTTGAGATCAGTATTCTGAAAAATAATGTAGAAAAGTGAGTGGTGTGAATATCTGAATTAAGAGGTTTTCTGTTAGAAAACCCATTTTAACTGGCTTTACTTTTAATTATTATCTCACATAACACATAGACCTGAGGTAGTAAATCTGCAGAGTTGGTTATCAGGCTGGTGCCATCACCAATTATCTGAAATGCAGGAAAAGGCAACTGTTTCTTCTCCTGTGCTTTCATAGAAGGAAGGTGTAAGTACATTTAGAGTAGCTAAAAGACTGCAAAATGCTGAAATATGGTTGTCTTCACTGAGGAGAACAATTGGACTATTGCAGGGTTTATAAAGCTATTGAAGCAGAGATTAAAATAATGGCTATTAGAAGATAATACCAAGAGGCATAAATATGCATTTTAGCCAGGGCCCCTATGAACCAAATCATTTTGTACCAAATAAATCAAAGAATGTACCTAAAGAGACATTAATCTCATCAAGTATCTTGTTAGTTCTTTACTTGTATTTGTATTTCTTTAATAGCAGAGGTATTAAACCAGGTATAACAGGAGATATTTGTATAACAGGAGATATTTGTGATGGCACAGACTCCTCTTCGTTCAGCCAACAAATAATCTAAAACAATTCTATTATCTAAACCCCTATAAGCTCAGAATAATTCTTATGCCTATAGGCATATTTTGGGGTAACATACTTTGCTCCCCTTCAAGGCCAGGCTGCTTTGCTTTCTGCTTTGTGATTTTATTTTACTTATCTCAGATTTTTATCATCAAGCTGTAAAAATTTTGAGAAAAATAATGGAATTATATTTTTTGCAACTTTATTATTACTAAGCAATGTACCAAATTACTTTGCTTGAATTTTTCTGTTAATTCTCATTACAATTCATCAGTGTTTTCATAAGAGGAATCAGGCTAATTTAAGTAGACACCAGTGAATATATAGTTAGCAAATGACAGAGTCAAGATGAAGCCCAAGTTTAATTCATTTCAACAGCATAATTTGCCAGTCTACCACACTATCAGGGATAATTTTGTTGAGTTGCTTAGTTGCGACCCACTCTTTGTGACCCCATGGACTGCGGCACACTATCTCCCGGCGTTTGCTCAGACACATGTCCATTGAGTCGATGATGCCATCCAACCATCTCATCCTCTGTCGCTCCATACTCCTCCTTCCCTCAATCTTTCTCAGCATCAGAGCCTTTTCCAATGAGTTGATTCTTCACATCAGATGGCGAAAGTTTTGGAGCGTCAGCTTCAGCATCAGTCCTTCCAAAGAATATCCAGGACTGATTTCCTTTAGGATTGACTGGTTTGATCTCCTTGCTGTCCACGGGGCTCTCAAGAGTCTTCTCCAGCACTACAATTTGAAAGCATCAATTCTTTGGCACTCAGTTTTCTTTATGGTCCAACTTTCACATCCATACATGACTACTGGAAAAACTATAGCTTTGACTAGACGAACCTTTATCAGCAAAATGATGCCTCTGCTTTTTAATATGCTGTCTAGGTTTGTCATAGCTTTTCTTCCAAGGAGCAAGCATCTTTTAATTTTGTGGCTGCAGTCACTGTCTGCAGTGATTTTGGAGCCCAAGAAAATGAAGTCTGTCCCTGTTTTCATTTCCCCCACATCTATTTGCCTTAAAGTGATGGGACCAGATGCCACGATCTTAGTTTTTTGAGCGTTAAGTTTTAAGCCAACTTTTTTCACTCTCTTGTTTCACCCTGATCAAGAGGCTCTTTAGTTCCTCTTTGCCCTCTGCCATTAGGGTGGTATCATCTGTATCTATGAGGTATATCTGAGGTTGCTGATATTTCTACTGGCAACCTTGATTCCAGGTTTTGATTCATCCAGCCAGTACATCATATGATGTACTCTGCATCTAAATTAAATAAGCTGGGTGATTAATCCCTTTGATTTGGGGTAAGTTCTGTTGATCATTTTGGAAATAGATTAATCAAGTCATAATTTCAAAGATAAATGAGAAATAGCTCATTGTGACTCAAACATTCTTTGCCCCCACTTTAAGCTGTATCTCCCCCATCTTTTACTCAGGTTTTTCACTCAGGAACACATCTTCAAAAACAAGATGGCTCCAAGAATAAGGCAGGCTAGTCTCTTGGTAATGAAACAGGTATCCCAGTAGATATGAATGAAATGGGTAATGTCAATCCTTAGTGTCCTATCTCAATCCTCTTTAAGTATGGAGTGGGTGATGTTGATGTTGTATGTAAATAAATACTCCTCTATTCTGCTCCCCACTCCATTGCCATTTCCTCCCCACCATCTGTCTTACCCCTTATCAGAGGCAAAACCCTAGGCTTTCAGATTCATTCTACTGAAGGTGCAAATATTTCATTGACTTGGAGAATCAAGAACCAAAACCAAATTCTGAACCTAGAGCTAAGTAGAGATCTCCAAACAAACAAACATTGCTCTAGGTTTTTCCAGATGAGAACTGGACCACAGCAACTGGATTGTTTGCAGATCCTCTGAATGAGACTGAGCCTTGATAAACTGGGACTTTATTTGGAAAGTTAGCTTACTGAGAAGATGGCAGGCTAGTGCCTGAAAATAACCATCTTGTTAGGGCCTGAATGTTGGGTTCTTTTCAGAGATGGGTGGAAATGAGGAAACAAAAAGACCATTTAATTCTTGCAAATACTCCTAGAATGGCAAGCTTCCAGCAGGAAATATGTTAGCTTCACTTCTTTGTAGCCCTTCACAGTGGGCTGCTGCTGCTGCTGCTAAGTCGCTTCAGTCATGTCCGACTCTGTGTTACCCCATAGACAGTGGGCAGGGTCAAGCTATCCCCCTGTTAGCCAAACAAAACACCTTAGACCAAGGGTCAAGTGGAAGGGGCTGGGCAGGGCTCCCTGAGGCAGGTTGGTATGTATGCCTATAATAAGAAAAACAAAATAAGAATTAAAGTCACAGATGCAGATCCAGTATGGATTCAAATGAACCCTTACATTTACAGAGTTACCATGGAGTTTAAATTGAATATATTGTGCTCTCACCTTTAGATTCCTTCCTCTTCTCCCCTCATCTTTTGATTTTGGAAAAGTCTCTCAACAGTCTCCCCTACAACAAATACAATCTTTCCAAATGAACTGCTATTTCCTACACACTCCATGATTTCAAATAATAATACAAAGCTATATATTGGCAGAGAAATAGACACAAACAGATATGAAAGAGAAGAGAGAGCCCAGAGATAAACCCATACTTCTACAATTAATTTACAACAAAGGAGCAAAAAATATAAAATGGAGAAAGAATAGTTTCTCCAATAAAAGATGTTGGGAAACAAGATGGCCACATGCAAAATAATGAAACTAAACCATTTTCTCACACCTTATACAAAAACAACTCGAAATCAATTAGAGACTCCTACATTCACAGAAAGTGAACCCATAAAACTCCTAGAAGCAACATAGACAGTATGCTCTTTGACATGAATCTTAGTAATATCTTTCTGTGTATATCTTCTTGGAAAAGGAAATCAAAAGCAAAAATAAATGAAAAGAACTGCATCAAATTAAGAAGCCTCTGCACATCAAAGGCCAACATCAACAAAAAACACAACCTACTAAATGGGGGGAAATGTTTGCAAATCATATATCAGCATAAAATATCCAAAACAGATAAATAACACACAACTCAACAATAACAAAAACTCCAATTTAAAAAGATACATGCACTCCAATGTTCACACCAGCATTATTTACAGTACCCAAGATAAGAAAGCAACCTAAGTGTCCAACAACAGATAAATGGTTAAAGAAGGTGCTTTAGAAGCAGAAGATATTAAGAAGAGGTGGCAAGAATACACAGAACTGTACAAAAAAGATCTTCACGACCCAGATAATCACAATGGTGTGATCACTCACCTAGAGCCAGACATCCTGGAATGCGAAGTCCAGTGGGCCTTAGAAAGCATCACTATGAACAAAGCTAGTGGAGGTGATGGAATTTCAGTTGAGCTATTTCAAATCCTGAAAGATGATGCTGTGAAAGTGCTGCACTCAATATGCTAGCAAATTTGGAACACTCAGCAGTGGCCACAGGACTGGAAAAGGTCAGTTTTCATTCCAATCCCAAAGAAAAGCAATGCCAAAGAATGCTCAAACTACCACACAATTGCACTCATCTCATGTGCTACTAAAGAAATGCTCAAAATTCTCCAAGCCAGGCTTCAGCAATACGTGAACTGTGAACTTCCTGATGTTCAAGCTGGTTTTAGAAAAGGCAGAGGAACCAGAGATCAAATTGCCAATATCCGCTGGATCATCGAAAAAGCAAGAGAGTTTCAGAAAAACATCTACTTCTGCTTTATTGACTATGCCAAAGCCTTTGACTGTGTGGATCACAATAAACTGTGGAAAATTCTGAAAGAGATGGGAATACCAGACCACCTGATCTGCCTCTTGAGAAATCTGTATGCAGGTCAGGAAGCAACAGTTAGAACTGGACATGGAACAACAGACTGGTTCCAAATAGGAAAAGGAGTACGTCAGGGCTGTATATTGTCACCCTACTTATTTAACTTCTCTGCAGAGTTCCTCATGAGAAACACTGGACTGGAAGAAACACAAGCTGGAATCAAGATTGCCAGGAGAAATATCAATAACCTCAGATATGCAGATGACACCACCCTTATGGCAGAAAGTGAAGAGGAACTAAAAAGCCTCTTGATGAAGGTGAAAGTGGAGAGTGAAAAAGTTGGCTTAAAGCTCAACATTCAGAAAACTAAGATCATGGCATCCGGTCCCATCACTTCATGGGAAATAGATGGGGAAACAGTGTCAGACTTTATTTTTCTGGGCTCCAAAATCACTGCAGATGGTGATTGCAGCCATGAAATTAAAAGACACTTACTCCTTGGAAGGAAAGTTATGACCAACCTAGATAGCATATTCAAAAGCAGAGACATTGCTTTGCCAAAAAAGGTCCGTCTATTCAAGGCTATGGTTTTTCCTGTGGTCATGTATGATTGTGAGAGTTGGACTGTGAAGAAGGCTGAGTGCCGAAGAATTGATGCTTTTGAACTGTGGTGTTGGAGAAGACTCTTGAGAGTCCCTTGGACTGCAAGGAGATCCAACCAGTCCATTCTGAAGGAGATCAGCCCCGGGATTTCTTTGGAAGGAATGATGCTAAAGCTGAAACTCCAGTACTTTGGCCACTTCATGCAAAGAGCTGACTCATTGGAAAAGACTCTGATGCTGGGAGGGATTGGGGGCAGGAGGAGAAGGGGACGACAGAGGATGAGATGGCCGGATGGCATCACTGGCTCAGTGGACTTGAGTCTCAGTGAACTCTAGGAGTTTGTGTTGGACAGGAAGGCCTGGCGTGCTGCGATTCATGGGGTCACAAAGAGTTGGTCAGGACTGAGCCACTGAACTGAACTGAACTGATACATATATAATATATACACAGTGGAACATTAGTCATAAAAAGGAATGAAGTCCTGCCATTTGCAATAGTATGGATGGTCCTAGAGGATATTATGTTTAGTGACATAAGTCAGAAAGAGGAAGACAAATACTGCATACTGTTACTTCTATAGAGAATATAAAAAACAAAAAATGAATTAATATAACAAAATAGAAACAGATTTTCAGCATAGAAAACTACTGCTGCTGCTGTTAAGTCTCTTCAGTTGTGTCCGACTCTGTGCAACCCCATAGATGGCAGCCCACCAGGCTCCTCTGTCCATGGGATTCTCCAGGCAAGAACAAAACTACTAGTGATTACCAATAAGGAGAGAGAAAGGGGGAAAGACAAGATAGACTAAGACTAAGACTAAGAGGTACAAACTACTATGTATAAAATAAATAAGCTAGAAGGGTATATTGTAGAGCACAGGGAAATAAATCCATTATTTTATAACTTTGAACAGAGTATAATATACAAAAATATTGAACAACTATGTATACCTGAAACTAATATAATATTGTAAATCAACTATACTTGTTATAAAAATAAAATAAATAATAGAACATTAACTTATTTCATTTTTATAATATATGTGGCTAAATTACTTAATCCACTGTGGTTCCTTATCCTTTTAACTTTGGAGTTCTATCATCTGCATTTTTTGTCCTAAACAACATTTCTTGTCTTTTTTGCTGTGTTAAGTTTTTAAGACTTTATTTTCTACTGAATATCTCTCTTTTCAACCTACAAGATTTAATTTATTTTACCTAGTGCAGTAAAAAGCTATGCAATTTATTGCATTTAATTTTATCACTGTTAATTTTTAAAGTTAAAAACATAACACTACTCACATGTTATTCACTTCAAGGAAAAATACTCCTACATATATAAAACAGATTAGAAGCCTGTTGCTTCTGTTGTCCTTTTCCCACTGACTTCTAAATATTTAAAAAATAAAGAATGTTTATATACTATATTAATAAGGAATTTAATTCACATATTAATAAAGTAATCTTACATATGATACCAATAATAGTTATTTCTAAAAACTATATATTTCATTAAATAATTTTGCATTTGATTAAAGTTTGCAAAACACATGTTACAAACTGGACCAAAGCCTTATCTAACACAATAAAACTATGAGCCACACCATCTAAGGCCATCAAAGATGGATGGGTCATGGTGGAGAGTTCTGACAAAATGTGGTTCACTGGAGAAGGGAATGGCAAACCACTTCAGTATTCTTGCCTTGAGAACCCCATGAACAGTATGAGAAGGCAAAAAGATAGGACACTGAAAGATGAACTCCCCAGGTCAATACATGCCCAATATGCTACTGGAGATCAGTGGAGAAATAACTCCAGAAAGAATGAAGAGACAGAGCCAAAGCAAAAACAACACCTAGCTGTGGATGTGACTGGTGATGGAAGTAAAGTCTCATGCTGTAAAGAGCAATGTTACATAGGAACCTGGAATGTTAGGTACACGAATCAAGGCAAATTGGAAGTGGTCAAACAGGAGATGGCAAGAGTAGATGTTGACATTTTAAGAATCAGAACTAAAATGGACTGGAATGGGTGAATTTAACTCAGATGACCATTATGTCTACTACTGTGGGCAAGAATCTCTTAGAAGAAATGGAGTAGCCATTATGGTCAACAAAAGAGTCTGTGCAGTACTTGCATGCAATCTCAAAAAAGACAGAATGATCTCTGTTTGTTTCCAAGGCACACCATTCAGTATCACAGTACTCCAAGTCTATGCCCCAACCAGTAATGCTGAAGGAGCTGAAGATGAACTGTGCTATGATGACCTACTTTCTAGACTTTCTAGAACTAACACCCCAAAAGATGTCCTTTTCATTATAGGGGACTGGAATGCAAAAGTAGGAAGTCATGAGATACCTGGAATAACAGGCAAATTTGGTCTTGGAGTACAAAACGGAGCAGGTCAAAGGCTAACAGAGTTTTGCGAGATAATACACTGGTCGTAGCAAAGATCCTTTTCCAACAACACAAGAGAAAACTCTACATATGGACATCACCAGATGGTCAATACTGAAATCAGATTGATTCTATTCTTTGCAACCAAAGATGGAGAAGCTCTATACAGTCAGCAAAAACAAGACTGGAAGCTGACTGTGGCCCAGATCATGAACTCCTTATTGCCAAATTCAGGCTTAACTTGAAGAAAGTGGGGAAGACCGCTAGACCATTCAGGTATGACCTAAATCAAATGCCTTATGATTATACAGTGGAAGTGAGCAATAGATTCAAGGGATTAGATCTGATAGACAAAGTGCCTGAAGAACTATGGACAGAGCTTCATGACATTGTACAGAAAGCTGTGATCAAGACCATCCCGAGGATAAGAAATTCAAAAAGGCAAAATTGTTGTCTGAGGAGGGCTTACAAATAGCTGAGAAAAGAAGAGAAGTGAAATGCAAAGGAGAAAAGGAAAGATATACCCATTTGAATGCAGAATTCCAAAGAATAGCAAGGAGAGATAAGAAAGCCTTCCTCAGCAATCAGAGCCAAGAAATAGAGGAAAACAACAGAATGGGAAAGACTAGAGATCTCTTCAAGATAATTAGAGATACCAAGGGAACATTTCATGCAAAGATGGGCTCGATACAGGACAGAAATGGTATGGACCTAACAGAAGCAGAAGATATTAAGAAGAGGTGGCAAGAATACACACAGAAGAACTGTACAAGAAAGATCTTCATGACTCAGATAACCCCAATGGTATGATCACTTACCTAGAGCTAGACATCTTGGAATGCGAAGTCAAGAGGGCCTTAGAAAGCATCACTACAAACAAAGCTAGTGGAAATGATGAAATTCCAGTTGAGCTATTTCAAATCCTAAAAGATGATGCTGTGAAAGTGCTGCACTCAATACGCCAGCAAATTTGGAAAACTCAGCAGTGCCACAGGACTGGAAAAGGTCAGTTTTCATTCGAATCCCAAAGAAAGGCAATGGCAAAGAATACTCCATCTACCGCACAATTGCACTCATCTCACACACTAGCAAAGTAATGCTCAAAGTTCTCCAAGCCAGGCTTCAACAGTACACGAACTGTGAACTTCCAGATGTTCAAGCTGGATTTAGAAAAGGCAGAGGAACCAGAGATCTAATTTCCAACATCCGCTGGATCATAGGAAAAACAAGAGTTCCAGAAAAACATCTACTTCTGCTTTATTGACTATGCCAAAGCCTTTGACTGTGTGAATCATAACAAACTGTGGAAAATTCTTTAAGAGGCGGGAATACCAGACCACTTGACCTGCCTCTTGAGAAATCTGTATGCAGGTCAGGAAGCAACAGTTAGAACTGGACATGGAACAACAGGTTGGTTCCAAATTGGGGAAAGGAGTACATCAAGGCTGTATATGGTCACCCTGCTTATTTAACTTATATACAGAGTACATCATGAGAAATGCTGGGCTGGAAGAAGCACAAGCTGGAATCAAGATTGCCGGCAGAAATATCAATAACCTCAGATACGCAGATGACATGACCCTTATGGCAGAAAGCAAAGAGGAACTAAAGATCCTGTTGATCAAAGTGAAAGAGGAGAGTGAAAAAGTTGGCTTAAAACTCAACATTCAGAAAATGAAGATCATGGCATCCGGTCCCATTACTTCATGGCAAATAGATGGGGAAACAATGGAAACAGTGACAGACTAATTTTGGGGGCTCCAAAATCACTGCAGATGGTGATTGCAGGCATGAAATTAAAAGACGCTTGCTCCTTGGAAGAAAAGCTAGGACCAACCTAGACAGCGTATTAACAAGTAGAGACATTACTTTGCCAACAAAGGTCCGTCTAGTCAAAGCTATGGTTTTTCCAGTAGTCATGTATGGATGTGAGCATTGGACTATAAAGAAAGCTGAGCACCGAAGAATTGATGCTTTTGAACTGTGGTGTTGGAGGAGACGCTTGAGAGTCCCTTGGACTGCAAGGAGATCCAACCAGCTCATCCTAAAGGAAATCAGTCCTGAACATTCATTGGAGGGACTGATGCTGAAACTGAAACTCCAATACTTTGGCCACCTGATGCAAAGAACTGACTCATTGGAAAAGACCCTGATGCTGGGAAAGATTTGGGGCACGAGGAGAAGGGGACAACAGAGGATGACATGGTTGATGGCAAATCTGACTCAATGGACATGAGTTTGAGCAAGCTCCAGGAATTGGTGATGGACAGGGAAGCCTGGAGTGGTGTAGTGCATGGAGTGGCAAAGAGTTGGACACGACTGAGTGACAGAACTGAACTGAGTAATACACATGCAACATACCTTTAAATTAATTTAATACATTCCATAACTTTATTATGGAAGAAAATTATTTCTCCAGCTTATCTTACAGCACTTTGTCAGATGTCTTACTTATTGGATTTCATATGCTAATTTTTTAATGGTTAATAAATTTCATATGCTAATGAAATTTCATATGCTAATTTTTAATGGTTAATAAATTAGTGACTACTTTAAAATGTTTCTATTATGCTAATTTCATATGCTAATTTTTTTAATGGTTAATAAATTAGTGACTACTTTAAAATGTTTCTATTACTTCTAGAAAAGAAGTGTGTGGCTCTTCAACATTGGTGCCCCATCCTGCAGCTTCTAATTTGGTTTTTCAGAACTATACATGGCTAGTTGTTGGAAAGAATATCCTTTCAGATATTATATGCGATAGTCTTATAAGCCCTGTTCCTCACCAGGAGTATTCTTTTTTTTTTTTTGTACCAGGAGTAGTCTTAAAAAGTATTTAAATGTTTAGCTTGCCAATCTCAAAATATTAAAAAAAATTAATTTATAACACATAGCAATACTTGTGGTGTTTTCTCATTTTACCCCATTCTCTGTCATTTCATAGCTTATATAAGATTTATTTTCCAATATCCTCCAAAAAGGACTTTTTGAGCTCTGTCCATTACCCTGATTCTTGCACCTGTTCATTAAATTGATTAGCTAAATGCGCGCAAAGGACACTGGAGTTTCAGGCACAGTGTCTCTCTCCTTGTTCATTATTTTCTTTTGCCAAATCCAGAAATGTGATTTACTAATGATCCTCAGAAGCCAGTGGGGAAGGGAGAGGAGTGGAGACAAAAAAACAAGACATTACCTTTCAGAAACAATCAGATGTCTCAGGCATAAGGGTGACTCCTCTGTTGTTGTTGTTCAGTCGCTCAGTCATGTCCAGTAATGTTTAAAACAGCGCATTTTTGTTACTCATTAATGTATAAAACACACAGAACTTAGGTTGTAGTAATTGATTCATTCTTTTTAAAAATAAATTAGTATGATTTGTGGAGAAGGCAATGGCACCCCAATCCAGTACTCTTGCCTGGAAAACCCCATGGAGGGAGGAGCCTGGTAGACTGCAGTCCATGGGGTCGCTAAGTCGGACACGACTGAGCAACTTCACTTTCACTTTTCACTTTCATGCATTGGAGAAGGAAATGGCAACCCACTCCAGTGTTCTTGCCTGGAGAATCCCAGGGACGGGGGAGCCTGGTGGGCTGTAGTCCATGGGGTCGCACAGAGTCGGACACGACTGAAGTGACTTAGCAGCAGCAGCAGTATGATTTGTAAATTGTATGTGTAATTTATATGAACAAGTTTTCATAGTGTTCTCTTTAATTGTAATTCAGAATGTTTTTGATATAGAATTACATCTTTTTTGCCAGTCCTATTATTCTGTGATATGGTGAACTTTAACTTGGCTTTACCCGATTACCATGTCACGGTAGTGAACTCTGAGGAAATCATGATTTTGTATTTGTCAAATTAAACATGATATTTTCCTGGTTGCAATAGCACAATTTCAAGTAGTACTAATTATTGTTGGCATCTAGGGACATAGATTCTTCTCATATCTAGAAACAATGGTGACTGCTATCCAACCTCTCCAAGAAGTGTTGAACTTTCCATATTAAGAGAAATACATTTTTCCAAAATAAGGGAGATACTATTTATACTACATTCCAAAATTTCAAACTTGCATTACATTATGCTGAAGTAATGGTTGAGAACAATAGACTGGATTTAGGAATTTTAAAGACACTGTTATCTTCAATAAGGTGGAGGCTTGTGGGGACCTATGGGGTCATTACATAAGATCAACTCAAATTTTATTATTTCCAGAGGAGTGTAACAATGCTGATGAGGGCAGTCTTTAAGTAACTAGAATTGCTATAAGTAGCTGCCTCAATTTACATCAAGTGCAGTTCAGCATTGGAGAAGGCAATGGCACCCCACTCCAGTACTTTGCCTGGAAAATCCCATGGATGGAGGAGCTTGGTAGGCTGCAGTGCCATGGGGTCGCTAAGAGTCAGACACGACTGAGTGACTTCACTTTCACTTTTCACTTTCACGCATTGGAGAAGGAAATGGCAACCCACTCCAGTGTTCTTGCCTGGAGAATCCCAGGGATGGGGGAGCCTGGTGGCTGCCGTCTATGGGGTCACACAGAGTCGGACACGACTGAAGTGACTTAACAGCAGCAGCAGCAGCAGCAGCAGTTCAGCTTGGTCGCTCGGCTGTGTCTGATTATTTGTGAACCCATGGACTGCAGCATGCCAGGCTTCCCTGTCCATCACCATCTCCTGGAGCTTGCTCAAACTCATGTCCATCAAGTCGGTGATGCCATCCAACCATCTCATCCGCTGTTGACCCCTTCTCCTCCTGCCTTAAATCTTTCCCAGCATCAGAGCCTTTTCCAGTGAGTCAAATGCTGGCATTCATTAAAAGTAATTTTATTGATATGCATATCCACGAAATTAAAGTGATAAAACTAGATTCAATATAAGGGGCACCATTCTCTTTGGAAATTGAACATAAGGTGGTATGATGCAATGGCTGAGCTTGTGGAGTTTGGAATCACATAAAATGGCTCAATTTACCAGCCTTGCATCATTGCAAAAGTTACCTTCCATTCATCTTTTTATCTCCATCTGAAGAAATAGAAAGTGTATTTCATGGAGATGATGTGAAAATTAAATTTTCAAAAGATGTATAAAAAAGCCTAGCAAAATTAATTCATGGTAGAAAGTAAAAGGCTTAAAAGTTGTTCAATAAATTTTGGTTATTTTTATTGTGATATGGCAAGTATTGTCACAAGAACTATTAAGGTACGTAAAGAGGGATTGCTTATCAGAGTTGTAGTGAAGTGTGAATTAATTCAGAACTTTAAGATGATAATTGACCTCTAAAGTCCATTCTAAATGTGAGATATTTACATTACTGTGTACTGTTTATTTTAAAATAAAATTATGTATTAAATTATATATCACAATACGTAATTCATAGTTTTTCCATGGTGTTCCATTTCCTGAACACTCTGTAATATATTCATTAGCAAGGTCTATTTATATATTTTCTTTTTTTAAACTTTATCAATAAAAAAATTTAGTTGGCAGAAAATTGCTTTACAATGTTGTGTTAATTTCTGCTGTACAACAATGTGAATCAGTTATAAGTATACATATATCCCCTCCCTCTTGAGCTTCCTTCAACCCCCTTCCCCATTCTACCCCTCTAGGTCCTCATAGAGTACTGAGCTGAGCTTCCTGTATCATACAGCAGTTTCCCACTAGCTATCTACTACTCTCTCAAGTCGTCCCACTTTTCCTTCCCCTACTGTGTCCATAAGTATTTTCTGGAGGTGCCGCTAAACTCAGTAACAGGAGACAGACCTGACAGAAAAGAAAGAAAAACCTTTTCACTCAGGTTAAATAATTGACTAACTTTAAATTTCCTTTAGTTTATCAGGGACATTTCGACCTGTAAGGAAGTACAGAGTACGCTCTAATCAACAGCTATAATTTTGTCACATCATCTGTTACCAGGAGATGCTATTCCTTGAGGAGTCTACAGAATCACAGCACTTCTAGTATTGAAGTAACTGAAAGATTATAATGCTTTCGTTTCTACTGTAGAGGATAAGTAATTTACTCACATCTGCAACACTAAGTTATGGTGCAAAAAGGGCTGGATTAAAGGTCTCCTAACTTGCAATCATTTTCTCTCCAGCACCTCAACTCCTAAACACATACACACATACATTTGTCAAAATAGCTCAGTCTCCAAATAGAGAGGAATGCAAGCTTCTAAAAGGCTCAAATGTGTGATTCTTCACTGATCAGCACAGAACTGACTCACAATAGGGGTCTAGTTAAAATATTTCAGACCCGACTGGATCAAACCTTTAAAGCACTAAATTAAAACAATCCTTTTGTTAGAGAAAGAGGACCATCATACTAAATCTCTGATCAGTAACTGATGATGCTTTTCATCTGTGATGCTAATTGGTCTCTAATACTGAGATCACCCAGTTCAGTTCAGTTGAGTCACTCAGTATTTTCCGATGCTTTGTGACCCCATGGACTGCAGCACGCCAGGCTTCCCTGTCCATCACCAACTCCCGGAGTTTACTCAAACTCATGTCCATTGAGTCGGTGATGCAATCCAACCATCTCATCCTCTGTCACCCCCTTCTCCTCATGCCTTCAATCTTTCCCAGCATCGGGGTCTTTTCAAATGAGTCAGTTCTTCGCATCAAGTAGCCAAAGTATTGGAGCTTCAGCTTCAACATCAGTCCTTCCAATGAATATGCAGGACTGATCTTTAGGATTGGCTGGTTGGATCTCCTTGCACTCCAAGGGACTCTCAAAAGTCTTCTCCAGCACCACAGTTCAAAAGAATAATTCTTCAGTGCTCAGCTTTCTTTATAGTCCAACTCTCAGATTCATACATGACTACTGGAAAAACCATAGCTTTGACTAGACAGATCTCTGTTGGCAAAGTAATGTCTCTGCTTTTTAATATGCTGTCTAGGTTGGTCATAATTTTTCTTCCAAGGAGCAAGCATCTTTTAATTTCATGCCTGTGGTCACCATCAGCAGTGATCTTGGAGCCCCCCAAAATAAAGTCTGGATTGGTTGCTATCACTTGGGTGGAGGAGGATCACAGAACCCATTTGAGTGGACTTGCCTGCTCCCCTCACACCTTGCCCTTTCCTGTTCTCCAGCATGGTATGCCTATATTTGTTCAGAGGCTCTTGGATGGCAGCTCTGACAGAACAATTGGTGCTGAGCCCTCCCCTGGCTTGGGCCAGGGAGACCCAATGTAAGCATATACCTTGGATAGTGAGCTATTGTGGGGTAGGGGAAGGAAGGAACTTAGTTTTGTCACTGTGTCCAGGTCATGTCCCTTAAATATTGTGATATAATCTTCAATGACCAGCTATCTCTGTCATATGGATCCCCAATTCTTTCTACAACAAAAAGTGTGTAGATAAGTTGCCCTCTATAGAGCTGCATCAGGGGCTTCCGTATGTATAAGACAGTTTTTTTTCTTCACTTCTCCTCCAATAGAACATCCCTAGCCTTCCATCCCATTCTTTCAGTGTCTTAAAAGGATTTAGAAATAAAGTTGTCAAAATAATTCCCCATTGGCATTTTCCTTTATTATGTTGAGTTATGCCAGGGAAAGGGAAACTTTCTCTTAGAATTTTATGAGAAACTGTAAAGAATTAGAAAGATCCCTCCTAGAAGATTCTGTGTTATGTCCTCAAGAGGATCTGTGATGTTGGTGCCTCTCTCTAATATGTGAGAATATATCAAAGGATCTCCCCCATATCTTTTCTTTCCCCTGAACCCTAATGTTAAAAATGTCTATATCCCTGCCCTGGAGGTTCTCTGGCAAAAGCTGGGACTAGTTTTCTCTCTGTGTCTTCAGGATAAAGCTGGATAAAGTTTAAACAGCTTCTAGTAATCTTTAGTACTTGAAATGACTATTTAGATGAGGACCATACATGGGATGTTCTTTGATGCTTTAAAGAACTTAAAGCATCTTCTGAAAACCTAACACAGGTTAGTGTTCACTAGGAATATATTTTGAAACTTTCTAGATTATTTCTCCTACATCTCTTCATTCTTTGATTTGAGCACATGAGAAGAGATTCAACTAGTAGAGAATAAATAAAAGGTTTTTTCATCATGCCTACTATGTTCCTTAATTAATCATGTTTTGTTATCTCTCCTTCTAGTTCTTCCCTACTTTTCCCGAGCTTTGTCATCGCCATTACTGAAAGTCCCCAACATTTGTACAGACCCCTAGCATTATAATAGATCCACTGGATGAGATAAAACTTAATGAAAATTTCCCTTTTGCTTAAAAATCACCTTTTTCTTTCCTATGAATGTTTCAGGCAAATAGTAGAAGAAGAAAGAGGAATTTTGTCTGAATTTTTTA
Organism: Bos indicus x Bos taurus; assembly: GCF_003369695.1. NCBI lineage: Eukaryota > Metazoa > Chordata > Mammalia > Artiodactyla > Bovidae > Bos > Bos indicus x Bos taurus. Next base: position 26,466,334 of record NC_040098.1, read on the forward strand.
CAGCAAGTGGAAGGGACATAATATCATTAAAATGAAAGAGTGTTGGAACAGGAGCTCCTTCTTCTTTTCCAAGATCCTCATAATAATCAATTCCTCAGACCATGAATTTATTTGTTTAGGTCACTGATGTTTTTCTGAGCAACTATTATATACAGGGCTCTGTCTGAACTCAGAATTCTATATGAATAATATTGCTAGAAAAATCCCAATTATCATGGAACTTGGCTAGTGACAGGAGAGAAAGGTAATCCAATTAACAAAGAAAAATATTTCAGAGAGCAATAGTGCTATGATAAAAAATATATCAGGGTCATGGGACAGAGAAAATGGGATTCACTTGACTTCAGTTCAAGTTGCTAGGGAGGCCTCCCTGAGACTTTTATTAATAGTTGAAAAATGAGTGATGAGAAGGAAGTGGTTATGTAAAAGACATAAGACAACTGAGAAAGAACCAAGTGTGGCAAGGTATGTGATGTGTTTAAAGGATGGAAAAAGGCTAGAGTGGCTGAAGCAGAATAAGTAAGTTGATGAGTAGAAATACGAGGTTGGAAAGTAAATTAGGAGCCAAATAATTTGGCCCTGATGGCTAAGGTAAGATTTTTTTTTTAATTTATGGAAAAAGATATGTGAAGCTACTGAAGGGTTACAAAAAGAGTCAGTTTATATTTATTAAAAAATTAATTCTAGTGTATATTGGATTATAGGGATTCATCAGGGAGACCACATAGGATTGCAATAGAATTCTCCAGGGAAGACGTGCTTATGTCCTCATTTATTGTGGTGGTGACAAAGACAGTGGTAGAGAGAAAGGGAATAGATTTGAAATAGATATTTGTATGCCTTATTAATAAATTATATTAGGGAGGAGTAGAAAAATCAAGCTTATCCCTCAAGACTCTGTCTTGAATTGCTGGAATAAATGTAAGGATCCTGCTTATTGAGATAGGGAAGACTAAGGGAGGAAAAAATTTGAGGTAAGTGGTTAGGAATAAAAGATTTATTTAAGCTTAAAATAATTTTTGGGACATTTATGTGGAGCTGTCAAGGCACTAGTTGTATTTATGAGACTGGAATTCATGGGGAAGCCAGGGCTGAAGATATATATATGTTGTGGTCATGGACAACTGTGTTAAAGTTGCACGTGGAGAGGGAGTAAGTAGCAGAAGACAAGAAGCGAGCCAGGGCCAGTAAGTCAGCAAAGGGGTCTTAGTAGGAGTACCAGTGATATTGATGAAAACCGAGAGAATGTGATGCAGAGAGCAAGGGAACTTAGATTTTTCAAGGCGGGGGAGACTGGCTATTTGTGGTATGACTAAGAGGAGGGTGAAATGAGAAGAAACATGACAGAAGTGAGCACTGGGTATGGTGGATCTGACATTTGCTGTCACTGCAGGAGACCCAGATTTAATACTGACATCCCAGAAACGAGTGTGCAGGCATTTGTGTGCAAGAGTGTTTCATTGAGAAAAACATAGCAGACTCCTTTCTGAAAGGTGGGGGAAGGGAGCCTCTGTAGCTTCTCTGATCTGTCTGAGACTTCTTTTCTGTGTAAATCTTTTCCTTTTTCCCCCTTTAGTCTATGTATTTTTACATAGTTGAAATGAAAAGACAGACTTTTGAATTATGATTTTTTAACATACGGACATTACTATTTTTATAATGCTAATACTATTAGGGTAGTTTCATATCATTTGTTTTTATAATTGTAAGAGTTTACCTCACAATCCCCTTTATCAGATATCAGATCCTTTTTCAAAGATGTATAGTGCCAAGTACTCAGTTTACATTTTATATTTATTAAAACATTTGTATTTCTTTGATTTCTAAGATTCTTGAACAGCTCTCACATATTTATTGGCCTCTTATTGTTATTGCTCTAGCAATTATTTATTCTCTATTATTTCTAGGGTCCTGGTGTTTTTCTCAGTGATATGGGTTCTGTATCCAGCAAAATTAACACTATTTGATATTTGATTCATCTTTTTCTCAAGTGTGGTTTATATTTTTGACTCCATTTATTATTTTCAATGACAGAAATTTAAACATTTTGTTTAATGAAATATGCTGCAAACTTGTTAGGAATGATTTACCATCAATTTTAAACTTACCATTTTAGAATATTTTAAATTGTTTTCTTCCAAGTTTCTCCATTATTTTATTTTAAACTTGTATTTATTAAGGCTGATATTGTCAGAGATTATCTCAGACACTAGGCACATATACTAATGAGGCCCAGACCCTGCCCCTAACTCAAGTGTCAGCTTAAAAAGAATGTGCATGCTAAGTTGCTTCAGTCATGTCCGACTCTTTGCAACCCTATGGACAGTAGCCCTCCAAGCTCCTCTGTCCATGGGATTCTCCAGGCAAGAATACTGGAGTGGGTTGCTATGCCCTCCTCCAGGGGATCTTCCTGACACAGGGATGGAACCCTCATCTCTTATGTCTCTTGCATTGGCAGGCAGGTTCTTTACCACCAGCTGCACCTGGGAAGCTCTTGAAAAGGGAGAAAATTATAAAGTGATAATAATTCCAATAGTAAATTCACTTGTTTTGCAAAGGAGAGGGATTGATCAGCAGAGTTTAATTATAAGAATTCTTTTTTAAATTAATGACTTTCTTTCCTTCTCCTTCTGGACTCATGCTTTTTTTGGAATTCAACTCAGAGTTAGAGATTCACCTATGTCTTTCCATCTTACTAGGGTAGAACTATTTCTGAGGTGTTCTAAGGTGTGAGTGCCTGGAGACAGCTTTCCTCCAGGACTTCATCCTCTATCCTTGTAGCTACCCCACTGCTCTTCCCTAATTTACCCACCCCACTTTGAATCATAGTTTCTCTCAAATTGAACAAGGATAATAAATAGCTGTGATCCACCGAAGGCTAAACTCCAGTTACCGCTTTACATACTTTGGGTGCTTTAATCTTCACATAACCCTAGGAGGTGAACTAGTATTATTATTCCTTTCTGTAGGTGAGAAAGATGGGCACAGAGCAATGTAAAAATCTCCCAGGATCAATCAGTAAGAGGCAGAGTCTGGATTCGAGTCCAAGAACATGGATTCAGAAATGACACTTTTAATTAAATACTATATGCTTTACGCAGATTTGTAAAAATTCAGCAATAAATGTTTCCTGAAATGGGGAGAAAAAAAAAAGACATGTAAGTATCCTCAACATCTCTCAAACTAATGTGCCAGTGCTGTAAAGGTTAAATTCAGGGTCGTGGCACTAACTTCTAAAGTTGGCCAGTTGGCTGGTTTTGAGTGAGGCCTGCCTGAGGCCACAGTCTGGAAACAGTGGATTCAGAAAGGCAGCCAACTGGGGAGACTTACTGTGTCTTCCTCACTGATTCCCTCCATCTTTTCTCTCCTAGGGGAGCCTACAGCGACTGTGTATTCTGCAAAGACCCAGCCTCTGCAGCACCACGACCTACTGGTCTGCTCTGTGAATGGTTTTTACCCAGGCCACATTGAAGTCAGGTGGTTCCGGAACAGCCATGAAGAGGAGGCTACAGTGATCTCCCCAGGCCTGATCCAGAATGGAGACTGGACCTTCCAGAGCGTGGTGATGCTTGAAAGAGTTCCTCAGAGGTCTTCACCTGCCAAGTGGAGCACCCCAGCTAGACAAGCCCTCTCCCAGTGGAATGGAGTGAGAAGCTCTCTGATCTCATAAATTCCTCACTCACCAAGGAGGGGGCTTGCTTACTCTTGAGTGTCAGGTGTCTCCTCTCCCTGCAGCCTATTTTCATTTGCTCTATTTTCTTCTATCCTTCAGCTTAGGTTATTAGAATAGTCTTGTGACTATCCTGTGATAGAAATCCTTTGATATTTATAGATATCCTGTGATAGTTTCGACTAATACCTATACTCTCCAGGAAGGCAGTTATACCTGACAGCAGAATAGAGTTGTTCCTAGTTTGAATGTCCCAGTGATATCACAGTTCAGGGTCACCCCATGGCCCAGGACACCAGTTCCCTTTGTCAGGCTGGGCTTGCACTTCTGACCCTGTTGCTCTGAGTTCATTGTTATTTGACAAGGGATACATCCTCTACAATGTAAGGCCCTTCTTGTTATGAAGTGAGTCCAGTCTTAGCTCTGCCTTTTATTAGCTCTGTCATGCTAGACAAATTACTTAACATCATTGAGTTCCTGGCACCTCACCCTTAAGATGTTGAAGTAGCAGCCTTATGTGATATTTAAATGAGTTTAATGCTCGGCTTGTATCTGCTCGGTGTGATTCTTAAATCTCTTTTCCAGAAATGGTGAATTATTTTTCCAGGGTAAACTTTTTTCCCCCTAATCTCACAGTTTTGAGTCTCAAAGTCTCAGAGAAGTTAGAATTGGGCTAAAAATCACTAAAACTAGCTTCTTTTCTCAGGGGCACAGTCTGACTCTGCTCAGAGCAAGATGATGAGTGGAGTCGGGGGCTTTGCTCTGGGTCTGCTCTTCCTTGTGGTGGGGCTGTTCACACACTTCAGGAATCAGAAGGGTAAGGAGCCTGTTGGCAGCTGACACTCCTTACAGACTTTGGGGGGAAGAAATATGACTTTGCTCAGTTAATTCTCTATAAAGGGTCTCTCAACAACCCTTTATAAAATCTTTCTTTTCCTAGTTGACCTCAAATTTCCTGAAATCTGGAAATTGACAGTCCATGGTTAACTATGGTTAAATATGAGGTGATGGCTTGCAGATATAAGGAAAATGTTAACATGCATGGAGATTTGTGGTAGAGATCCTGGGGCAAATGCAGGAAGAGACACTAAGACTGAAGAAGTTACACTGAATTTATGTGACAGAAGCTTATTAGGTCACAAGCTCTCAGTGTCTGCTCTCTTTCTTGCCCTGGCATCATGTGATATGGATTTGGTATTAGGGAAATCTGAGTTCAGAGGCTGGGAATATTGTATCTGGGGACTAACTTGCCTCCATATATTTTTAGCATGTATCTTCCCTTCTCTTTCCTGGGACACCCCGCACTTCAGCCAACAGGTAATGCTCTTTAACTCTCTTTTAGAAACATGTGTAGTCTCCCTAGAACAGGTGGTAGAAGCTGCAAGACAGAGACTGAAATAATGGGAAGGACTGGATCTGACATATGATCGGGTGTTTCCACTAAAGCTTCTTCTCTCCACAAAACAGAAGGCCTATGCTCTAAAGTAGCTTTTGGCTCAGGGAGACTTATTTTGTGTTCCTTCTTACTACAATGCTTTAACATGAGGCCCTTGAAAGAGGAGCAAAAAACTGCTTGCAGAATTAGATCTGGAAACAACTCTCTCTTCTATCTTTTGCAGGACTCCTGAGCTGAAGTGAAGGTGGTGACACTCAAGCAAAAACCTTCTGTCCCAGAAGCATGAAAAAGTTTCCTAATTCACTCAATTTTTCCACAATAGTACTTCTTAGGGTCTAGTTTCCTCTTGGTTGAGTGACCCTGCAGAAGATGTGCTTCTTGATGGCTTCCTCAGCCCCTATTCTTGACCTGGAAGTCCTCAATATTGATTGCAATACCTTATGTTCATTTTTTTCTGGTGCTTTCTGTTTTTAACCTTTACTGTCTCCTGTGCATCTGAACTCATCTTCTGTCCATATTCTTCATAAAGTCTTTCTCAAATAAATATGGAGTGAACAACTTCTGCTTTATACAGTTTCAAGGAAGGAAGTAGAAAGAATAGAAATGCATCATAAAACAATAATGGTTTTATTTACATTACTGAAGTTTTGTCACTCCAAAGATTTTCCTGTTTCCTTTCTTGTTTTTTCTTGGATTTTCTGTATTCTCTGATTAGGAATATTTGCCTAAACTAGAACAAACCCTTGTTGAACCCATTTCATGGCAGTCTCCTACATTTTGTGTTTTCAAAGACAAAAACACAAGTTTCTTCACACCATGGGCTACAGAAAGGGGCAAAAAAAAATCTAAGAAATATAGGTGACTTGTCAGGGCTTGATGCCCTGATAATTTCTGTAATCCTGTTCTTTTTTCTCTTTTCCTTGGTTTTTTTTCTTTTTTTTTTTTGCGTTTTATTTTTATTTTTTTTATTTTTTAACTTTACAATATTGTATTGGTTTTGCCATATATCAAAATGAATCAAATATCCAATCGTGGGTATTTCTTGAACTCTTTTATTAGGCTAATGATGGGCTTCAACACTTACTGAGTCTAAGCTCCTACGGCTTGCCAATGCAACAGGCCAGTCAACTGAGAGACAATGTGTTAGGACAAGGAATAGGGACCTTATTTAGAAAACCAACAGCCCAAGAAGGTGGTGGGCTGCCGGCATTCGAAGTATTGGTTAACTCTGGAGCAGTGAACAGCCAAACTTGAGTTTGGTAACGTTCATTGTGGTGGCATGGGAAATTGGAAAGTAGATGAAATGAAGTATTAGTCGCTCGATTGAGACCTACTCTTTGCGACCCCATGGGCTATAGCCCACCAGGCTCCTCTGTCCATGGAATTCTCCAGGCAAGAATACTGGAGTGGATTGTCGTTCCCTTCTTCAGAGAAAGTAGATAGAAGGCAGAAAAACATCTCTGTAGATTCATGCAAACAAATATAAAGAATTCAAAGATGTAAGAAGCTAAAATTATTAATTTATAGTTGACATGAATTTGACTACCTCCAATAACTACAGGGTATGTATTTCCTTAATTGTTACAAAGAATATCTACAAAATAAACCATATGCTATGGCCATAAAACAAGTTGCACAAAGGGTCACAGGAATAAAATCATATAGAATATATTCCCTGACAACAATCTTTTTAAATTATAATTAATAACACTGAGAAAATAGCCAAACTTTTGGCAGTGTGAATCTTCTTATAGTGACTGTATCTTTAACTAACAAAGGGGGACAACTAGAGGCACTCTTAGATTCCCATCTGGGTTAACATTCCAGTGATTTGTCCATATAGGAGCATAACAAGGAGTTTGTTTTGCCGAGCTTGAAAACACATGCCTATAGAACTCTAGGGTGGGGGAAGGATCATGGTCAGACTGGAGATATTGCAATTATTGCAGTTAATAACAGTAGTAGCACCAAAAGAGATGATGACAGCTAAAAGAAGTTAGTGTTTAACTCCTGTTCCAGAAGGACATAAACTGACTGCTATGTATTTTGCCCAGATGGCAGAATTAATTACTATAGGACTGATTCTTTTTATCCTTTTGTGTTTTTCATAGTTTACAATTTTTAGGAGTAGTAACTTTTCCTCACTTTTGGAGAAGGTTAATGCTTCTAATAGTTATTATGTTATCTTTTGCTGTAGTTATTCAGTTCAGTTCAGTCGCTCAGTTGTGTCCGACTCTTTGCGACCCCATGAATCGCAGCACGCCAGGCCTCCCTGTCCATCACCAACTCCCAGAGTTCACACAGACCCATGTCCATCGAATCAGTGATGCCATCCAGCCATCTCATCCTCTGTCGTCCCCTTCTCCTCCTGCCCCCAATCCCTCCCAGCATCAGAGTCTTTTCCAATGAGTCAACTCTTCGCATGAGGTGGCCAAAGTACTGGAGTTTCAGCTTTAGCATCATTCCTTCCAAAGAACACACAGGGCTGATCTCCTTCAGAATGGACTGGTTGGATCTCCTAGCAGTCCAAGGGACTCTCAAGAGTCTTCTCCAACACCACAGTTCAAAAGCATCAATTCTTTGGCGCTCAGCTTTCTTCACAGTCCAACTCTCACATCCATACATGACTACTGGAAAAACCATAGCCTTGACTAGATGGACCTTTGTTGGCAAAGTAATGTCTCTGCTGTAGTTATTAGAAAACATTTTCCCCTGCTCTGGTTAACAATATAGCAAGGTCATTTTTTAAGTTAACTGAGCCATTGGTTCTCGTTTTAACAATTGACTAGACTCCTCTGAAAGACTTTTCTTTAAGGTCAGGTCCCAAATTCTGAACTATAAATTCTGGCAGGGTGTCTTTCTCACTCAGCTCATCTTTAGATCTCTAGGTGGATGTTTAATAACATCAGTTTTTATACACTTATCTTCCTGGTGTAAGTTATGGAATAAACAAATGACCAAATTATGCATTGTAGCAGTTATTAGTGAGGGCTATATACTCCTCCAACATTCTCAAAATTGCTTTACGATATTGAATGTAATATTCTCCTGGTTGCAACGACACAACTTCCAATTGTACTGAACTCTCACTGGGCTTGGGAACATAGGTTTTCCTTAAATTCAGGGTCAATAATGATGTTCACCTAACCTCTTCAAAAAGTTTTGAACTTTCCACATTACTAGAAATTTATGTTTCCAAAGTAAGTGAGATACCATTTCTGTTTTATTCCAAAATGTTCATACTCACACTACATTATACTGATAAGTCCTAACTAAGAGTTGAAAACAAAATTCGATATAGGAATTTGGAGTGCTCTATATGCAGATCAGGAAGCAACAGTTAGAACTGGACATGGAACAACAGACTGGTTCCAAATAGGAAAAGGAGTACGTCAAGGCTGTATTTTGTCACCCTGCTTATTTAACTTATATGCAGAGTACATCATGAGAAACACTGGGCTGGAAGAAGCACAACCTGGAATCAAGACTGCCAGGAGAAATATCAATAACTTCAGCTATGCAGAGGACACCACCCTTATGGCAGAAAGTGAAGAGGAACTAAAAAGCTTCTTGATGAGAGTGAAAGAGGACAGTGAAAAAGTTGGCTTAAAACTCAATATTCAGAAAATGAAGATCATGGCATCTGGTCCCATTACTTCATGGGAAATAGATGGGGAAACAGTGTCAGACTTTATTTTTCTGGGCTCCAAAATCACTACAGCTGGTGACTGCAGCCATGAAATTAAAAGACGCTTACTCCTTGGAAGAAAAGTTATGACCAACCTAGATAGCATATTCAAAAGCAGAGATATTACTTTGCCAACAAAGGTTTGTCTAGTCAAGGCTATGGTTTTTCCTGTGGTCATGTATGGATGTGAGAGTTGGACTGTGAAAAAAGCTGAGTGCTGAAGAATTGATGCTTTTGAACTGTGGTGTTGGAGAAGACTCTTGAGAGTCCCTTGGACTGCAAGGAGATCCAACCAGTCCATGCTGAAGGAGATCAGCCTTGGGTGTTCTTTGGAAGGAATGATGCTAAAGCTGAAACTCCAGTACTTTGGCCACCTCATGTAAAGAGTTAACTCATTGGAAAAGACTCTGATGCTGGGAGGGATTGGGGGCAGGAGGAGAAGGGGACAACAGAGGATGAGATGGCTGGATGGCATCACTGACTCGATGGACATGAGTCTGAGTGAACTCTGGGAGATGGTGATGGAAGGGAGGCCTGGTGTGCTGCTGCTATTCATGGGGTCGCAAAGAGTTGGACACGACTGAGAGATTGAACTGAACTGAACTTATCTTCTATTAGAAGGAGATTAGTAGGGAGCTATGAGTATCATCACGTAAGAGAAATGCAACTCTTTTTCATTTCCAGAGGTGACTAACAATGCTGGTCATGGGAATATTCTGAATAAATTGTAATTGTACCACATCAGTTCTCTCAATTCATATAAAATGTTGCCATTTGTTAAAAAACGTAGTCTGATTGATATGTATATCCATGAATTAAAGTGAGGAGAATGGTTTTGATCTAGGGGCACTATTTTCCTCAGAAATTCAAAGTGAGGTTGTATGAAGTAATGGCTGCGCTTATGGGGTTTGGAGTCACCTATCTCTTTGTGACCCTATGGACTATCAGTTCAGTTCAGTTCAGTCTCTTGGTCGTGTCCGACTCTTTGCAACCCCATGAATCGCAGCACGCCAGGCCTCCCTGCCCATCACCAACTCCCGGAGTTCACCCAGACTCACGTCCATCGAGTCAGAGATGCCATCCAGCCATCTCATCCTCTGTCGTCCCCTTCTCTTCCTGCCCCCAATCCCTCCCAGCATCAGACTCTTTTCCAATGAGTCAACTCTTCGCATGAGGTGGCCAAAGTACTGGAGTTTCAGCTTTAGCATCATTCCTTCCAAAGAAATCCCGGGGCTGATCTCCTTCAGAATGGACTGGTTGGATCTCCTTGCAATCCAAGGGACTCTCAAGAGTCTTCTCCAACACCACAGTTCAGAAGCATCAGTTTTTCGGCACTCAGCCTTCTTCACAGTCCAACTCTCACATCCATACATGACCACAGGAAAAACCATAGCCTTGACTAGACGAACCTTTGTTAGCAAAGTAATGTCTCTGCTTTTGAATATGCTATCTAGGTTGGTCATAACTTTCCTTCCAAGGAGTAAGCATCTTTTAATTTCATGGCTGCAATCACCATCTGCAGTGATTTTGGAGCCCAGAAAAATAAAGTCTGACACTGTTTCCACTGTTTCCCCATCTATTTCCCATGAAGTAATGGGACCAGATGCCATGATCTTCTTTTTTTGAATGTTGAGATTTAAGCCAACTTTTTCACTCTCCACTTTCACTTTCATCAAGAGGCTTCTAGGAATTCTCCAGGCCAGAATACTGGAGTGGGGGGGGAGCATATTATATGATACAGGTATGCAACATAGTAATTTACAATTTTAAAAGGTTAAACTCAATTTATAGACATTATAAAATATTAGCTCCATTCCTTCTGTTGTACAATATATCCTTGTAGCTCATTTTTTATTTTATACATAATAGTTTGTACCTCTTAACCCCCTTCCCTTTTTTGCCCCTCCTCATTTCCCTCTTCCCACTCGTAACCACTAGCTTGTTCTCTATATCTTTGAATCTGATTCTTTTCGCTATAAATCCTAATTTGTTTTGGGCTTCCCAAGTGGCACTAGTGGTAAAGAACCCACCTGTCAATGCAGGTAGACATAAGAGACACGGGTTTGATCCCTGGGTTGGGAAGATTTCATGAGGAGGGCACGGCAACCCACTTCAGTATTCTTGCCTGGAGAATCCCATGGATAGGGGAGCCTGGAAGGTTGTAGTCCATAGGATCGCACAGAGTTGGACACGACTGAAGCGACGTAGCATACAAGCACATGCTAGTTTATTTTAGTTTTTAGATTTCCACATATAAGAGCTATCGTACAATATCTGTCTTGCTCTCCCTGACTTCACTTAGTATAACACTGCTCCAATTCTGTCTATGTTGCTACAAATGGCAAAATTTCATTATTTTTTGTTGGCTATATATACCACATCTTCTTTACCCATTCATCTGTTGATTGACACTAAACTTGTCTCCATACCTTGGCCATTATAATTAATGCTGCATCAATCATTTTGAATTAGTGTTTTCTTTCCTTTTTCTTTTTAGATATATACCCAGGAATGGAATTGCTGGGTTCTATTTTTGGTTTCTTGAAAAACCTCCATGAAATCTTCCACAGTGGCTGCACCAATTCACATTCCCACCAACAGTGTACGAGTGTTCCCTTTTCTCTACATCCTCTCCAACATGTGTTACTTGTGTTCTTTTTGATGATAACCATTCCTACAGGTGTGAGATTATATCTCATTGTGGTCTTAATTTGTATTTCTTTGTTGATCAATGATGTTGGGTATGTGGGCCACAGTCCATGGGGTCGATGAGTCAGACATGACTGAGTGACTTCACTTTCACTTTTCACTTTCCTGCACTGGAGAAGGAAATGGCAACCCACTCCAGTGTTCTTGCCTGGAGAATCCCATGGACAGAGGAGCCTGGTGGGCTGCCGTCTATGGGGTTGCACAGAGTTGGACACGACTGAAGCGACTTAGCAGCAGCAGCAGCAGTGGCCATCTGTATGTCTTCTTTAGAAAAATACATATTCAGGTATTTTGCTCATTTTTAAATTGGGTTGTTTGGTTTTTTAATTTAATTTTGAGTTATATGAGCTGTTTATATATTTTTGATATTAATTCCTTGTCATTTATGCTATTAGCAAATATTATCTACCATTCAGTCTTTTCATTTTGTGAATGGTTTCCTTTACTATGCAAAAACTTTTAGGTTTAATTAGGTCCCATTTGTTTATTTTTGCTTTTATTCCCTTTGCTTTAGGAGTCAGGTCCATAAAATTCTGCTATGATCTATCTCAAGGAATGTTCTGCCTATGTTTTTGTCTAGAACTTACGTGGTTTCTGGTCTTACATTTAAGCCTTAATCCATTTTGAGTTTATTTTTGTATATGGTGTTAGAGAATGTTCTGATTTCATTTTTTTTACATGGAGCAGCCCTGTTTTCCCAGCACTAATTATTGAAGAGACTGTCTTTTCTCCATTGTATATTTTTGTCTCCTTTTCATAGCGTTCTATTTCTTGAACACATCATAATAAATTTAAGAGCAAGGTCTTTCCATATCTTTCTTTAGGATAAAGCACAAGAGGAGATGTATTCAGGGGACATATTTCCAATAAAATGAGGAAATCATAATAAGCACTGGGAGTAAAAAATTGAACACATTTTCATAGAAACACTAATTATGCTAAAACTGAGTCATTGGGCCAAAGACTGACTTTGAGTCCTTTATCAATTCTTCAGTTCCCTGCATACTTTGATTTGGACAGTTGGCGTTTTCACACTGTTAGATTGTGTACTCTACAAAGGTATCTTTAATACCTTCTAGTCCACGGAGATTGTCTCTTTTAAGCTTCTTAATGTGTTTTCTGGAGGTGTCACTAAGGTCAGTGACAGTATCAGGAGTCATATTTGAAAAACCTTTTTACTTGGGTTAAATTATTGTCTAGCTTTAAATTTTCTTTAGTTTATTGAGACGTCTCAAGCTGTTAGGAGGGACAGGCTGCTGTCTAATCAACAGCGATAATTCTGTCATATCATCAGTTACCAGGAGATACTGTTCCTTGAGGAGTCCACAGAATCACAGCACTTTTCAGTACTGAAGCAACTGAAAGGTCAACTGTAGAAGGTAAGTAATTTCCCCAAATCTGTAAGACTAAGTTGCAGTGCAACAAGGGACTGATTAAAGGTCTCCTAACTTGCAATCATTTTCTATCCACCACCTCAACTTCTAAACACATCCACACATACATTTGTCAAAATAGCTCTTTCTCCAAATGCAGAGGAAAGAAGCAATCCTAAAAGTCAAACTTGAGTATATTAATAATTCACTGGCCAGCATACAGATGGCTCACAACAAGGGCTCAATTAAAATGTTTCATATGTGACTGGACAAACCTTTGAAGCAATAAATGAAAACCTTTTAAGGGAAGAAATTCTAAAGTTTCAGAAGAGGACTCTCATACTAAATCTCTGATCAGCAACTGATGATGCTTCTCATCTCTGGTGCTGATTGGTTCTCCAATACTGAGCTCACCCAATCCAGGAACAAAGATATGAGCCCTTTGTTGGTATCACTTGGAATGTGGGTGGAGGAGGGCTCATGTCTTTACTGAGTGAGACTTCCCTGCTCCCCCACACCTTGTCTTTTCCTGTTCTCCAGCATGGTGTGACTGTTTCCCCAGAGGCTCCTGGATGGCAGCTCTGACAGTGATACTGATGGTGATGAACCCTCCCCTGGCTTGGGCCAGGGACACCCCCACATAAGTGCCTACCTTTCCGGTGGGGGTGAGGGGGGTGAGCTATCATGGGATGGGGGAAGGAAGGGAGCTAGCTTTGTCACTGTATTCAGGCCATGTCCCTTAAAATTGTGACATATTCTTCATACTATATATAGTGGCTAAGCTGAGTCTGAATAATTGGTAACATTTCTGATGTTCATATGTAACATCAGTGTGCCTTATGGTATATTTCAATATATAGGGGAAATTTTAATTCATTTCACATTTATTATTTGAAAATTTCTATAAAGATTTACACTATGTACTAGAGATCATGGCTATGTGTTGAGGAACATGAATTCTTCTCTGGAGTTTATTATCAACTTTATTATCAAGTTGAGCTTTGGTTGCCAAATAAAATATAGGACAGTCAGTTAAATTTAAATTTGAATTTCAAATAAACAGCAAATAATTTATCCAGAATCTTTAATTGGGCACAGTGTATTTTTATTTGCTAAATGGCACATGGCCAAGGGATGGCCAACTATATGTATGGCCATACATATAGTTCTGTTACTATATAGACAGAACATGACTGTGGACTAACATTGCTCACCCAACCATGTAGGTTGATATACAAGCTACAGTAAACAGCAACTTCACACTTTATTTTTTAACTTTCTTGTCTGTTAAGTAGGACCTCAGAGGATTTGTGAATAGTGAGAAGGCAATGGTACCCCACTCCAGTATTCTTGCCCGGAAAATCCCATGGATGGAGGAGCCTGGTAGGCTGCAGTCCATGGGGTCGCTAGGAGTCGGACACGACTGAGTGACTTCACTTTGACTTTTCACTTTGATGCATTGGAGGAGGAAATGGCAACCCACTCCAGTGTTCTTGCCTGGAGAACCCCAGGGAAAGAGGAGCCTGGTGGGCTGCCGTCTATGGGGTCGCACAGAGTCGGACACGACTGAAGCTACTTAGCAGCAAGACATGGATGGTCTGATCCAGGTTCCTCTTCTCCCTACAATCATACCTAAAGGGCCAGAGAGATTTAGGAAGGTCTGTTCAGTTTTGCTAATCTGTCTAATTGAGAATGTCATCTTTTCTTAGTTTCCCCCTTCTGAGGGAACTTGATTACAGAAATGAGAGTTCTGTATCTGACCAAGGCTGGCGATTTGATATCTACTAGTATTATTGAGAGTAGGGAATCAAAAGTTAGAAAATGAGTCAGTTTGGGCCATTGTACTGGATGAAATGGCTGTGGCTGAAATTTACTACTAAATATAAGTAATGGCTCAGTGGAATGAAAATCAAGAAGGATGAATAAATTAACATGGCTTAATGACTGACTGGGGCTTCCAGGTGGCACTAGTGGTCAGGAGACTTGAGAGGTGCGGGATCGACCCCTGGATGGGGAAGATCCCCTGGAGGAAGGCATGGCAACCCACCTCGGTATTCTTACCTGGAGAATCCCATGGACAGAGGAATCTGGCAAGCTAACAGTCTGAGGTGTAGCAAAGAGACGGACACAGCTGAAGCAACTGTTGACAAGGCAAAGAAATCAGTAAACCTTCCTCTCAAACAAATTCAGTAACAAATGTGCTGGAAAAATAGCTTTGCACTGGGTCCAGATTAAAAAAAAACATACTTCATATAACATCAATGTTTTTAACAGATATAATACTTCATTTACAATCCAATTCTCAGCACACCATGATTAACAATGTTTTTCTTTTTTAATCACAGATTTTTCAGATGGTTTACCCCATGATTCTTATCCAGAGACGGTATATCCCTTTCATCTTCCTTTGCCAAGCAACTTTAGGCAATATCTGGAGCTATTTTTTATTGTCACAACTGGGGGATTGTTGTGATATCTAGAGTGTAGAAGCCAGAGATGCAGGAAAACGGATTAAAATGTACAAAACAGCACATTCACAGCAAAAAAATTACCTGATCCAAAAATGTCAACAGTGTTGAAGTTAAAAACATTGGATTGCACTGTGTTATATCTAAAAAGTCTAGACCCATACTTTTACTCACCTTTCAATTCAGTTCCCTGTGGTTTACCAAAGTTTACCAAAGTTCCTTGTGGTTTACCATGTTTTACCAAAAAAGCTAGGTCGAAGTATTGAGCTTCAGCTTCAGCATCAGTCCTTCCAGTGAATATTCAGGACTGATTTCCTTTAGGACGGACTGGCTGGATCTCCTCACAGTCCAGGGGACTCTCAAGAGTCTTATCCAGCATCATAGTTCAAAAACATCAATTCTTTGGCACTCAGCTTTCTTTATGGTCCAACTCTCACATCCATATATGACTACTGGAAAAACCATAGCTTTGACTAGACAGACTTTATTGGCAAAGTAATGCCTCTGCTTTTTAATAAGCTATCTGGGTTGGTCATAGCTTTCTTCCAAGGAGCATCTTTTAATTTCATGGATGCATTCACCACCTGCAGTGATTTTGGAGCTCAAGAAAATAAAGTCTGTCACTGTTTCTCCATCTATTTGCCTTGAAGTAATGGGAGCAGATGCCATGATCTTAGTTTTCTGAATACTGAGTTTTAAGCCAGCTTTTTCACTCTCCTCTTTCACTTTAATCAAGAAGCTCTTTAGTTCTTCTTTGCTTTCTGCCATAAGGGTGGTATTATCTGCATCAGATCAGATCAGATCAGTTGCTCAGTCATGTCTGACTCTCTGCGACCCCATGAATCGCAGCACGCCAGGCCTCCCTGTCCATCACCAACTCCCGGAGTTCACTGAAACTCACGTCCATCGAGTCAGTGATGCCATCCAGCCATCTCATCCTCTGTCGTCCCCTTCTCCTCCTGCCCCCAATCCCTCCCAGCATCAGAGTCTTTTCCAATGAGTCAACTCTTTGCATGAGGTGGCCAAAGTACTGGAGTTTCAGCTTTAGCATTATTCCTTCCAAAGAAATCCCAGGGCTGATCTCCTTCAGAATGGACTGGTTGGATCTCCTTGCAGTGCAAGGGACTCTCAAGAGTCTTCTCCAACACAACAGTTCAAAAGCATCAATTCTTCGCATATCTGAGGTTATTGGTATTTCTCCCGGCAATCTTGATTCCAGCTTGTGCTTCTTCCAGCCCAGCATTTCTCATGATGTATTCTGCATATAAGTTAAATAAGCAGGGTGACAATATACAGCCTTGACATATTCTTTTCCCAATTTGGAACTAGTCTGTTGTTCCATGTCCAGTTCTAACTGTCACTTCTTGACCTGCATACAGATTTCTCAGGAGGCTGGTCAAGTGGTCTGGTATTCCCATCTCTTGAAGAAATTTCCACAGTTTGTTGTGATCAACACAGTCAAAGACTTTGGCATAGTCTATAAAGCAGAAGTAGATGTTTTTTCTGGAACTCTCTGCATTTTTATTTTTTACTTTATGCAATGTTTTTCAATATTGCATGAGTTCTTCATCATCTGTTAACTTTCAACAACTTGCTTTTGTAAGTCATAAGTAGTAGTGACTGCACAAATTTTTCAGTAAAATGCTTCAATCTTCTGTAGTAATTGTATATTCTATGTTATTGAAAGGGCTTCCCAGGTGGCTCAGTGATAAAGAATCTGTCATGCAGGAGACACAAGTTTGATCCCTCTGTGAGGAAGATCCCCTGGAGAATAAAATAGCAACCCACTCCAGTATTCTCACCTGGGAAATCTCATGGACAGAAACCTTTGCAGGCTACAGTCCATGGGGTCACGAAAGAGTCAGACACGACTTAGTGGCTAATCCACATGTTGAAATTGTTAAATGCTTTCATTTATTCATCTTAATCGCAGGATTATTCTTTAACTCTGTTTTGACATTTTCACTCAGTTGGGTCCAACTCTTTGTGACCCTGTGGACTTCAGCCTGCCAGCCTCCTCTGTCCATGGAATTATCCAGGGAGGAATGCTGGAGTGGGTAGCTTTTTACTTCTCCAGAGGATCTTTGCAACCCAGGGGTTGAACCCATGTCTCCTGTATTGCAGGCAGATTCTTTACCATCTGAGCCATCAGGGAAATCCTGAATATATGCATACATATATGTATGATGTTTAAAATATTGAAAATATAAACGCACATATGATGATAAGAACTGAGACACATCTAACTTTCTCAGGTAAGATCTTCCAAATGGATTTTTGCACCAATTTTTTTTTTTTTTAAACTGGTTTTCTGAGTTTTTTGGATTTAGAAATGCTGATGTGGGATTGTGGACCTGTATTCTGATGTTGCTTTTAATATCCTCAAAACTCTTCAGTAGTTTCTCTTTACTACTATTGATATTTATCTTCAGTATTTATCAATACTGTAAAGCCAAAATGCTAATACACCCAGCTCCCTGTGATTTCTCATCTTTACTCTCCTTCCTCTCATTCTCAGTGCTCCAGTGAATCCTTTTCTTGTCATTTCTTGAACTGATGAGGAAATTCATCAATTCTTTCATATTTTGGCCCATTGTATTATTTTATCTAAAATGTGACTCCACTTCCCCCAAACTGAGATTCATACCCACTTTTCCTCTAGCTCATATTCACTTAACCTTTCATATCACATCATCACCATCTTCCTTTAGAAATGACTTCTTTGGCACCCTAATGTAATTTAGATCATCCTGTAATTTTCTGTTATAGATTTTGCACATTTCTCTTTTGACATTTCTCACTCTCATATAAATTCTTGTATGGTGAATTTTGTCCATCACTTTTACTAAATATTAAGCTTCTTTGGATTCCTAGGGGACAGCACAGGCCTGAAGCTCACCAGTAAAGAAGTAAGTGCTCTGGAGGAAGAGCTAAAGAACTTGTGGGTGGGTGAGAGGAGGGAGTCATGAGTGTCTTTCTGGTTGGGGCTTCAGGGAAGACTGATGATGGGGAAAATCCTGGTCCAGCTCAGGCTTGAAGGGCTCCAGTCGACCACTGAAGCCACTTGGAGACCTGAGGGGTCTCCTCTGCCCACCTTCGCCTCCCTCCACTGTAGGCAGATGAAAGAAGGGCCCGTGGTGGTTCAGGGGTGCCTGTGGAGCCAATGAGGGAGCCCTAGTGGCCTTCCTGTGCTTGGGCAGCCCTCATTGGTGGCCGTCACATCAGTTCCTTCCTGGGAGCCCACCAGGGTGACCGAATCCTGGTGTGCCCACAGCACATTTGATGGTGCAGGGCAAGTCCGAGTGTCATTTCTCCATCCGGACTGAGCAGGTACGGTTCTTGGCCAGATACTTCTATAACCAGAAGGAGTTGGTGCATTTTGTCAGCGATGATGTGGGTGAGTTCAGGGCAGTGACCGAGCAGGGCAGGCTCTTCGCTGAGAGTTGGAATCATCAGAAGGACTTTGTGGAGTGAACGCAGGCTGTGGTGGACACGTTCTGCAGATACAACTACTGGATTGGTGAGAGCTTCATGGTGCAGCAGCAAGGTGAGCACAGGGGTGGGCGGCCAGGGGACTGGGGACAGTGTGTGTGTGTGTGTGTGTGTGTGTGTGTGTGTGTGTGTGTGTCAGAGAGAGAGAGAGACAAAGATAGAGAGACTGAGTCCCGGTGAATGTGTTGTATTATGAGCAAGTATGCTTAAGGAGAGTTCCTGTGAGAGCATGTTGCCTGGAGAAATGACACTTGGACTTGCCCTGCACCATGAAATGTGCTGTGGGAACAGCAGGATTCGGTCACCCTGGTGGGCTCCCAGGAAGGAACTGATGTGACGGCCACCAATGAGGGCTGCCCAAGCACAGGAGGGCCACTAGTGCTCCCTCATTGGCTCCACAGGCACCCCTCAACTACCATGGGTTCTTCTTTCATCTGCCTGTATGACTTTGTCAGTTACTGTGAAAGGAAAGAGACAGTGTGTGTGGTGGGGGGAGTACCCTGGAATCTGGGAGGACGAGGAGGGAGGGTGTGTTGGGGGAGGGGGGAGGGGTGCAGAAGGAAGACTCCAGGCATCCTTGATGGTCTTTGTGGGAGAAAAGAGGTGGGGGCAGGGGAGTCACCACTGGTGGGCGGGTGGTTAGAGAGGAGGGAGGGGACTTCAAGGTGTCTGAGGTTGGGGGGAGGGTTTGGGAAGGAGAGGTGAGGAATGTTCAAGGATTGGCAGCATGTGAGGAGAGTCACACCTGCTCCAGGTACACACCCTCTTGATACTGACCCCCCAGAAATAAGTGTGCAGGTGTCTGCATGCAAAAGCATTTCATTGACAAAGAGCAGACTAATTCTTGAGAGATGGGGAACTTCTGAGGCACTTCTGATTACTCTAAGGCTTTGTTTATGTCCAAATTTCTTGCTTTTTTGGTTTTCTTAATATGTACTTTTACATAGTTGAAATGCTTGTGAAACCAGCTTTCTGAATTATATTGATAGCTTTGCCACTTAACACACTGTTACTTTTTTATAATGAATGCTAATAGTATTTGTGTGGTTAATATTTATTTTTATAATTATAAAATATATATTACATTCCCTTTTGTTAGATATTTCTTTCATTATAGCCAAATCTGAGTTAAATTCACCCATTCCAGTCCATTTCAGTTTGCTGATTCCTAGAATGTCGACCTTCACTCTTGCCATCTCGTTTGACCACTTCCAATTCGCCTTGATTCATGGACCTGACATTCCAGGTTCCTATGCAATATTGCTCTTTACAGCATTGGACCTTGCTTCTATCACCAGCCACATCCACAGCTGGGGATTGTTTTTGCTTTGGCTCCATCCCTTCATTCTTTCTGGAGTTATTTCTCTGCTGATCTCCAGTAGCATATTAGGCACCTACTGACCTGGGGAGTTCCTCTTTCAGTATCCTATCATTTTGCCTTTTCATACTGTTCATGGGGTTCTCAAGGCAAGAATACTGAAGTGGTTTGCCATTCCCTTCTCCAGTGGACCACATTCTGTCAGATCTTTCCACCATGACCCGCCCATCTTGGGTTGCCCCACGGGCATGGCTTAGTTTCATTGCGTTAGACAAGGCTGTGGTCCTAGTGTGATTAGATTGACTAGTTTTCTGTGAGTATGGTTTCAGTGTGTCTGCCCTCTGATGCCTTCTTGCAACACCTACCATCTTACTTGGGTTTCTCTTACCTTGGATGTGGGGTATCTCTTCACGGCTGCTCCAGCAAAGGGCAGCCAATGCTCCTTACCTTGGACAAGGGGTATCTCCTCACCACCGCCCTTCCTGACCTTCCATGTGGGATAGACCCTCCTGTGCCCACGTAGCCATGGCGGCCATTATATCTACTACTGTGGGCAGGAATCCCTCAGAAGAAATGGAGTAGCCATCATGGTCAACAGAAGAGTCCGAAATGCAGTACTTGGATGCAATCTCAAAAAACGACAGAATTATCTTTGTTTGTTTCCAAAGCAAACCATTCAATATCACAGTAATCCAAGTCTATGCCCCAACCAGTAATGCTGAAGAAGCTGAAGTTGAACGGTTCTATGAAGACCTACAAGACCTTTTAGAACTAACACCCAAAAAAGATGTCCTTTTCATTATAGGGGACTGGAATGCAAAAGTAGGAAGTCAAGACACACCTGGAGTAACAGGCAAATTTGGCCTTGGAATACAGAATGAAGCAGGGCAAAGACTAATAGAGTTTTGCCAAGAAAATGCACTGGTCATAACAAACACCCTCTTCCAACAACACAAGAGAAGACTCTATACATGGACATCACCAGATGGTCAACACCAAAATCAGATTGATTATATTCTTTGCAGCCAAAGATGGAGAAGCTCTATACAGTCAGCAAAAACAAGACTAGGAGCTGACTGTGGCTCAGACCATGAACTCCTTATTTCCAAATTCAGACTTAAATTGAAGAAAGTAGGGAAAACCACTAGACCATTCAGGTATGACCTAAATCAAATCCCTTATGATTATACAGTGGAAGTCAGAAATAGATTTAAGGGACTAGATCTGATAGATAGAGTGCCTGATGAACTATGGAATGAGGTTCGTGACATTGTACAGGAGACAGGGATCAAGACCATCCCCATGGAAAAGAAATGCAAAAAAGCAAAATGGCTGTCTGGGGAGGCCTTACAAATAGCTGTGAAAAGAAGAGAAGCGAAAAGTAAAGGAGAAAAGGAAAGATATAAACATCTGAATGCAGAGTTCCAAAGAATAGCAAGAAGAGATAAGAAAGCCTTCTTTAGCGATCGATGCAAAGAAATAGAGGAAAACAACAGAATGGGAAAGACTAGGGATCTCTTCAAGAAAATCAGAGATACCAAAGGAATATTTCATGCAAAGATGGGCTCGATAAAGCACAGAAATGGTATGGACCTAACAGAAGCAGAAGATATTAAGAAGAGATGGCAAGAATACACAGAACTGTACAAAAAAGATCTTCACAACCCAGATAATCATGATGGTGTGATCACTCACCTAGAGCCAGACATCCTGGAATGTGAAGTCAAGTGGGCCTTAGAAAGCATCAGTACGAACAAAACTACTGCAGGTGATGGAATTCCAGTTGAGCTCTTTCAAATCCTGAAAGATGATGCTGTGAAAGTGCTGCACTCAATATGCTAGCAAATTTGGAAAACTCAGCAGTGGCCACAGGACTGGAAAAGGTCAGTTTTCATTCCAATCCCAAAGAAAGGTAATGCCAAAGAATGCTCAAACTACCACACAATTGCACTCATCTCACACGCTAGTAAAGTAATGCTCAAAATTCTCCAAGCCAGGCTTCAGCAATATGTGAACCGTGAACTTCCTGATGTTCAAGCTGGTTTTAGAAAAGGTAGAGGAACCAGAGATCAAATTGCCAACATCCGCTGGATCATGGAAAAAGCAAGAGAGTTCCAGAAAAACATCTATTTCTGCTTTATTGACTATGCCAAAGCCTTTGACTGTGTGGATCACAATAAACTGTGGAAAATTCTGAAAGAGATGGGAATACCAGACCACCTGACCTGCCTCTTTTGAGAAATTTGTATGGAGGTCAGGAAGCAACAGTTAGAACTGGATGTGGAACAACAGACTGGTTCCAAATAGGAAAAGGAGTACATCAAGGCTGTATATTGTCACCCTGCTTATTTAACTTCTATGCAGAGTACATCATGAGAAACGCTGGACTGGAAGAAACACAAGCTGGAATCAAGATTGCTGGGAGAAATGTCAATAACCTCAGATATGCAGATGACACCACCCTTATGGCAGAAAGTGAAGAGGAACTAAAAACCTCTTGATGAAGGAGAAAGTGGAGAGTGAAAAAGTTGGCTTAAAGCTCAACATTCAGAAAACGAAGATCATGGCATCCGGTCCCATCACTTCGTGGGAAATAGATGGGGAAAGAGTGGAAACAGTGTCAGACTTTATTTTTCTGGGCTCCAAAATCACTGCAGATAGTGACTGCAGCCCTGAAATTAAAAGACGCTTACTCCTTGGAAGGAAAGTTATGACCAACCTAGATAACATATTCAAAAGCAGAGACATTACTTTACCAACAAAGGTCGTCTAGTCAAGGCTATGGTTTTTCCAGTTGTCATGTATGGATGTGAGAGTTGGACTGTGAAGAAGGCTGAGCACTGAAGAATTGATGCTTTTGAACTGTGGTGTTGGAGGAGACTCTTGAGAGTCCCTTGGGCTGCAAGGAGATCCAACCAGTCCATTCTGAAGGAGATCAGCCCTGGGATTTCTTTGGAAGGAATGATGCTAAAGCTGAAACTCCAGTACTTTGGCCACCTGATGCAAAGAGTTGACTCATTGGAAAAGACTCTGATGCTGGGAGGGATTGGGGGCAAGAGGAGAAGGGGACGACAGAGGATGAGATGGCTGGATGGCATCACTGACTCGATGGACATGAGTCTGAGTGAACTCCAAGAGTTGGTGATGGACAGGGAGGCCTGGTGTGCTGCAATTCATGGGGTTGCAATGAATCGGACACGACTGAGCGACTGATCTGATGTGATCTGATAGTCAAATACTTAATTTAAACTTTACTTTTTAAAATTTTTAATTAAAAATTTTTTATTTCCAAAATTCTTGAACATTTCTCACATATTTATTGGCTAATTGTTATTACTGCCTTAAGAATTACATATTGTCTCTTATCTCTCTGGTCCTAGTATTTTCCTCTGTGATTTTATGGGTTCTTTATGTGTTAAGATGAACACATTGATGATTTTCTCCAGTTTGGGGTTTATATTTTGATTCAGTTCATTATTTTCCATTTTAGAAATTTAAATATTTTAATTTAATGTAATAGACTGAGAAAATGTTAGTAATGGTTTACCATCGATCTTAAATCTTATTTGGTGAAATTGTAAAAGTGTTTCCTCCAGGTTTCTCCTTCTTGTTTTTGTTTGTTTGTTTGTTTGTTTTAACTGTGTTTATTGTGGCTGGTGGAGTTAAGAATGAGGCACTAAGACCATGTATCAGTGAATTCCAAACCCTGTCCCAAACTGAGGTGCTCTAAAGTGTGAGTGCCTGGACACAGCTTTCCCAGGATTTCATATTTTATCTCTACACTTACCCTACTACTCTTTCCTAAGTTATCCACATTACTTTGAACCATATTTTCTCTCTAATGAAACAAAAATAATATGTAGCTAACACATATTGAAGGCTAAATTCCAGTTGTGGCTTAACATACTTTAGGTGCAGTCATCCTCAGATAACCTTCAGAGATCACTTTATATTATTATCCTCCCTGGTAGGTCATAAAGCTGAGGCACAGAGAATGCGAATATTACACTAGGATCCATCAGTAAAAGAGAGAGCTTGGAACTGAACCCAGGCAGCATGGTTACAGAAGTTGTACTATTAATGATACACAATTGCTTTGCAAAAAATTGTAAACACTTTAATTGAATAATGAATAAATGGTTCATTGGATAAAGAAACCCACAAATTTCCTCCACATCTCTCAAATCTAATGTGTTCACGTTACAGATTAAAGACAAGGCTCATGGCACTGCTATTTAGCCACATGGCCAGCTCTAGCGGGGCTTGTCCAAGCCTGCAGTCTGGAACAGCAGACTAAATGAAGAAAGGCAGCCAGTCAGGGAGACTTACTGTCTCCTTCACTTAGTCCCTCTGCTGTTTTCCTCCCAGTGGAGCCTACAGTGACTGTGTATCCTGCAAAGACCCAGCCTCTGCAGCACCACAACCTCCTGGTCTGCTCTGTGAATGGTTTCTATCCAGGACACGTTGAAGTCAGGTGGTTCCAGAACGGCCATGAAGAGGCTGGAGTGATCTCCACAGGCCTGATCCAGAATGGAGACTGGACCTTCCAGACCATGGTGATGCTTGAAACAGTTCCTCAGAGTGGAGAGGTCTACACCTGCCAAGTGGAGCACCCCAGCCAGACGAGCCCTCTCACAGTGGAATGGAGTGAGAAGCTTTCTGATCTCGTAAGTTCCTCACCCACCAAGAAGGGGGCTTGCTCACCTCTGAGTGTCAGGTTTCTCCTCTCTCCACACCATATTTTTTATTTGCTTCATGCTCTTTCTTTCTTAGCACAAATTGTTGGGGAGTAGCTCTGTGATAGCCTGTGTTAGAAATCCTCTGATAGTTTACAGATATGCTTTGATAGTTTCTATCAATACCTATACCTACTGGTGAGACAGTTCTTCCTGGCAGACAGAGAAGAGGTGTCCCTACTTTGAGTCTCCGTGATATCACAGTTCATCAGCCCCCTTTGTTGGGCTGGACTTGTACATCTAATGCTGTTGCTCTGGGTTCACTGTTATATGAGAAGCAGCACATCCTCTACAATGTAGGGACCTCCTTGATATGAGAGGAGTCCAGTCTCAGCGCTGCCTTTTATTAGCTCTGTCATACTAGACAAGCTACTTAACATCTTTGAGTCCCAGGCTCCACAACCATGAGATGGAGAAGTCATGGCTTTATGTCAGGGTTGTGATGTTTAAATGAGTTCGATGCCTTAACCTCATAGCTACTCTGTGTGATTTTTAATCTCTTTTTTGTAATGACCAAGTATTCTAATTCTTCCAGGCAACCTTCTTCTCCCATCCTCAAAGCTTAGGGAAGTTGGATTGGGATAAAGATCACTGAAACTGACTTCTTTTCTAGGGGCATGATCTGACTCTGCTCAGAGCAGGATGATGAGTGGAGTCAGGGGCTTTGTTCTGGGTCTGCTCTTCCTTGGGATCAGGTTGTTCATCTAGTTTAGGAATCAGAAAGGTAAGGAACCTGTTGGCAGCTGACACCCACTTTTGAGTGAAGAAATATGGCTTTGCTCAGTTAGTTCTCTGTATATCAAAGAACTCATCTAAAGCCTTTCCGTCCCTTGCGTGGATGCCTGCTAAATCACTTCAGTCGTATTTGACCCTGTGATCCCATGGACGGTAGCCTGCCAGGCTCCTCTGTTCATAGGATTCTCCAGGCAAAAATACTGGAGTGGGTTGCCATGCCCTCCTCTAGGGGATTTTCCACACCCAAGGATCGAACCCACTTCTCTTATGTCTCCTGCATTGGCAGGCAGGTTCTTTACCACTAGATCTACCTGGGAAGCCCCTATTGACCTCAATTTCCTGAAAGTCTAGGATTCAATAGGCCTTGGAAACTTAGAAACTTATGTTTGAAACATAAGAGATTATGGCATTTAGAGCTAGGAAAAAGGTTAGCATGCATGGTGATTTAGGGTGGAGACCCTGGGACAGACGGACACTAAGGCTGATGAAATTACATTCCATTTGTGAGAGGAAAGCTTCATGCTCTTGATGTCTGCTCTCCTGTCTGGCCTTGCAGGTTGGCCTCATGTGATAGAATACACAGCCTTGCAGGCTGGCCTCATGTGATGTGGGCTGTGGTATTAGAGAAATCTTAGAAGACTCATCTGGGCCTGGGAACATTGTGTTTTAGAGACTGACTTTCCTCCATTTATTATATTTCTTCCTTTCTCTTTCCCCAAACACTCTGGACTTCAGCCAACAGGTAATGCTCTTTAATTCTCTTTTAAACTAATATTTACTCTCTCCATAACAGATGGTAGGGGTAACAAGACTGGAAAGAGAAATAATAGAAAAGATTTTGAATCAGACTTTGATCAGACAGTTGATACTAAAGCTTCTTCTCTGCACTAAACAGGAAGGACTGTGCTCTAAGGTAGCTTTGGCTCAGGAAGACATAAGAATTTGCTTTCCTTCATAATATAATGCTTTAACATGATGCCCTGAAAGAGCACGTGTGCACACACACACACAGACAAAGCCTGCTTGCTGAGTTAGATCTGAAAACAACCCTCTCCACTGTCTTTTGCAGAACTCCTAAGCTGAAGTGAAGATGGTAATGCTCAAGCAAAAACCCTCTACCAGCTTCTTTGCACCATAAAAAGGTTTCTTGATTAGCTCTTACTCTTCTTCAGAGAGTGCTTTCGTAGGATCTGGTTTGCTCTTAGTCCAGTGACCCTGTTGAAAACGTTCACCTTGATGGCTTCTTCAGTCCCCAGTCTGAACCTGGAAGTTCTTAAATTGAAGGCAACACCATATCTTCATTTTTCCTAGCTCCTTTCTGTTTTCAGCTTTTACTGCCTTCTGGGTATCTGAACTCTTCTTCTGCCAACATTGCTTTATAATGTCTTTATCAAATAAATATGGAGTGAAAATCTTCTGCTTCACATAGTGTCAGCGAGTAAAATGTAAAAGGAAAAATGTAAAGAAAGAGTCCATTGCAATCTAATGATGTTTTTATTTATTTTCCTGTAGTTTGGTCACATTTGAAAGGTTCTTTGCTTTAGATCCCATTTTAACTTGAGTTTTCTACATTTTGTCATTAGGTATGTTTTCCTGAGCCAAGAGAAAGTCCTTAATGAACCCATTTCATTGTGGTCTCCTACATCTTTGGGTTCTCAAAGACAAACACAGACATTCCTTTACACCATGGAAAACAGAAAGTGTCGTGTCTGACTCTTTGCAATCCCATGGACTGTAGCCTGCCAGGCTTCTCTGTCCATGGAATTCTCCAGGCAAGAATACTGGAGTGGGTTGCCATTTCCTTCTCTAGGGGATCTTCCCGACCTAGGGATAGAACCCACGCCTCCTGTCTTGCAGGCTGATTCTTTACCACATAAATCATTGTGAAAATATAATTGTAAGTCAGTATATAGTTCTAAATTCCATATATTTTAATAATATTAAGGAGTTGGATAGATTTCAGAGAAAGATAACTTAATTGGTTAAAGTGAAAGTGTTAGTCACTCATTGTATCCAACTCTTTGTGACCCCATGGTCTGTCCCCGGACATATCTAGGCAAGAATACTGGAGTGGGTTGCCTTTCCCTTTTCCAGTGGATCTTCCTGACCTAGGGATCACACCCGGGTCTCCTGTATTGTAGGCAGATTCTTTATTGTCTGAGCTACCAAGGAATTGTTTGAGAAGATGATTCAGTTCAGTTATGAACTGAATCTTAAGTAGCTCAGTCATGTCTGACACTTTGGGACCCCATGGACTGCAGCATGCCAGGCTTCTCTGTCCATCACCAACTTGCAGAGTTTACTCAAACTCTTGTTCATTGAGTCGGTGATGCCATCCAGCCGTCTCATCCTCTGTTGTCCCCTTCTCCTCTGTCCTTCAATCTTTCCCAGCATCAGGGTCTTTTCCGATGAGTCAGTTCTTCCCATCAGGTGGCCAAAGTATTGGAATTTCAGCTTCAACATCAGTCCTTCCAGTGAATATTCAGGACTGATTTCCATTAGCATAGATTGGTTGGATCTCCTCACAGTCCAAGGAACTCTCAAGAGTCATCTCCAACAACACAGTTCAAAAGCATCAAACTTCAGCGCTCAGCTTTCTTTATAGTCCAACTCTCACATCCATACATGACAACTGGAAAAACCATAGCTTTGACTAGACAGACCTTTGTTGGCAAAGCAATGTCTCTGCTTTTTAATATGCTGTGTAGGTTGGTCATAGCTTTTCTTCCAAGGAGCAAGCATCTTTTAATTTCATGGTTGCAGTCACCATCTGCAGTGATTTTGGAGCCCAAGAAAATAAAGTCTCTCACTGTTTCCCCATCTATATGCCATGAAGTAATGGGACCAGATGCCATGATCTTAGTTTTCTGAATGTTGAGCTTTAAATTAACTTTTATCAAGAGGCTCTTTGGTTCTTCTTTGCTTTCTGCCATAAGGGTGGTGTCATCTGCATATCTGTGGTTATTGATATTTCCCCTGGTAATCTTGATTCCAGTTTGTGCTTCATCCAGCCCAGTGTTTCTCATGATGTACTCTGCATATAAGTTAAATAAGCAGGGTGACAATATACAGCCTTGACATACTCCTTTCCCGATTTGGAACCAGTCTGTTGTTCCATGTCCAGTTCTAATTGTTGCTTCTTGACCTACATACAGATTTCTGAGAAGGCAGTTCAGGTGGTCTGGTATTCCCATTTCTTCAAGAATTTTCCACAGTTTATTGTGATCCACACAGTCAAAGGCTTTGGCATAGTCAATAAAGCAGAAATAGATGTTTTTCTGGAATTCTCTTGTTTTTTCAACGATCCAGTGGATGTTGGTTGAAGTACTGTTGAAGCCTAAAATGGAGAATTTTGAACATTACTTTACAAGTGTGTGAGATGAGTGCAATTGTGCAGTAGTTTGAACATTTTTGGCATTGCCTTTCTTTGGGATTGGAATGAAAACTGACCTTTTTCCAGTCCTATGGCCACTGCTGAGTTTTCCATATTTGCTGGCATATTGAATGCAACACTTTCACGGCATCATCTTTTAGGATTTGAAATGGCTCAACTGGAATTCCATCACCTCCACTGGCTTTGTTCTTAGTGATGCTTCCTAAAGCCTACTTGAATTCGCATTCAAGAATGTCTGGCTCTAGCTGAGTGATTACACCATCGTGATTATCTGGGTTATAAAAATCTTTTTTGTATAGTTCATCTGTGTATTCTTGCCACCTCTTCTTAATATCTTCTGCTTCTGTTAGGTCCATACCATTTCTGTCCTTTTTTGAGCCCATCTTTGCATGAAATATTCCCTTTGTATCTCTAATTTTCTTGAAGAGATCTCTAGTCTTTCCCAGTCTATTGTTTTCCCCTATTTCTTTGCACTGACTGCTGAGGAAGGCTTTCTTATCTCTCCTTGCTATTCTTTGGAACTCTGCATTCAAATGGGTATATCTTTCCTTTTCTCCTTTGCCTTTCACTTCTCTCCTATTCACAGCTATTTGTAAGGCCTCCTCAGACAACCATTTTGCCTTTCTGCATTTCTTTTTCTTGGGGATGGTCTTGATCACTGCCTCTTGTACAATGTCATGAACTTCTGTCCATAGTTCTTCAGGCACTCTATCAGATCTAGTCCCTTGAATCTATTTCTCACTTCCACTGTATAATCATATGGGGTTTGATTTAAGTCATACCTGAATAGTCTAGTGGTTTTCCCTACTGTCTTCAATTTAAGTCTGAATTTGTCAATAAGGAGTTCATGGTCTGAGCCATAGTCAGCTCCTGATCTTGTTTTTGCTGACTGTATGGAACTTCTCCATCTTTGGCTGCAAAGAATATAATCAATCTGATTTTGGCATTGACTATCTAGTGATGTCCATATGTAGAGTCTTCTTTTTTGTTGTTGGAAAAGAGTGTTTGCTATGACCAGTGTGTTCTCTCGGCAAAACCCTATTACCCTTTGCTCTGCTTCATTCTGTACTCAAAGGTCAAATTTGCCTATTACTCCAGATATTTCTTGACTTCTTACTTTTGCATTCCAGTCCCCTATAATGAAAAGGACATCTTTTTAGGGTGTTAATTCTAGAAGGTCTTGTACGTCTTCATAGGATCATTCAGCTTCAGCTTCTTCAGCATTACTGGTCGAGGCATAAACTTGGATTACTGTGATGTTGAATGGTTTGCCTTGGAAATGAACAGGGAAGATGGATAAATTCTGCTATTGTAGTCCATCTAAGGAGTCATTTCCAAATGTAAATGAAATCTATATACTAGATAATAGATTGAGTAGTTCATTACAAAGTTGTAGATATTTAAAGCAATTTCTCCACAGTCAGGGATAACTATTATTCTATTTTCAATAAAATTCAAAGGTTATTTTATGCACATATTAATTATACAGTTTTTACAGGAAACTATATCATTCTGTAGGAGTTTGATAAGCTGATAATAACATCTCCAATATACATTCAGTTAAAATCACTGCAGATGGTGACTGCAGCCATGAAATTAAAAGATGCTTACTCCTTGGAAGGAAAGTTATGACCAACCTAGACAGCATATTCAAAAGCAGAGACATTACTTTGCCAACAAAAGTCCGTCTAGTCAAGGCTATGGTTTTTCCAGTGGTCATGTATGGATGTGAGAGTTGGACTGTGAAGAAAGCTGAACACCAAAGAGTTGATGCTTTTGAACTGTGGTGTTGGAGAAGACTCTTGAGAGTCCCTTGGACTGCAAGGAGATCCAACCAGTCCATTCTGAAGGAGATCAGCCCTGGGATTTCTTTGGAAGGAATGATGCTAAAGCTGAAACTCCAGTACTTTGGCCACCTCATGTGAAGAGTTGACTCATTGGAAAAGACTCTGATGCTGGGAGGGATTGGGGGCAGGAGAAGAAGGGGATGACAGAGGATGAGATGGCTGGATGGCATCACTGACTCGATGTGAGTCTGAGTGAACTCAGGGAGATGGTGATGGACAGGGAGGCCTGGCGTGCTGCGATTCATGGGGTTGCAAAGAGTCGGACACAACTGAGTAACTGAACTGAACTGAAGATAAACTCTATTCAACCCTGAGGTTACAACTTTATTTTCACATTGTTCTCTGAGAAGAAATGAGGTGTTATTTTATTTAATACCTTTGCTATGAAATTATAAGATAGAATTAAATTATATGGTATGAACATATCACTGAAGATGATTTTTGCCACTAGTAAAAGAAAATCCAATCTACTTTACTTTTCTTTATTGTCTCACATAACAGATTTGAGGTAAGGAATCTCCAGAGATGGTTATCACCAACAATGTTAAATAAAGCTGGGAAAGAGAATTGCATCTTCTCCTGTGCTTTTAAAGGGAGAAACTGGGCTTTTACTAGAGTGTTCCCAGTAGACCCACTTCCCCATATACTGGGAGGACCCTGGATCACAATGGCAGCTCAGACAAGCTGTGATTTACCATTTGTCATGTGACCCTGTCTCCCCTGATACACATGGGAAGAGCAAGAGCAAAGCCATTTGTGTTAGAAAGAAAAGAATGGTAGATGGGGTAGGGAAAAATGATTTTAGGGTAAGAAAACTATAGTATCTGGTCCTTTTAGAGTGTATTTTTAATTATTTCCTCATGAAAGATGATGGATTCTTTTTTCTAATTTTCATTTTAATTTATTTAAGATGATAGATTCTTGATAGACCACATCAATTCAAAGTTTTTTTTTTTTAAACACTCAGTATTAAATTCCAGCCATACTCAAACCCCCAACTCCAAAAGCAAAAGGGTTATTATTTGTTTGTTTTAGAACTTAATACACTGACCATAACCCTAACCCTAACCCTAACCCTGCTTATTTAACTCATATGCAGAGTACATCATGAGAAATACTGAGCTGGATGAAGCACAAGCTGGAATCAAGATTGCCGGGAGAAACATCAATTACCTCAAATATGCAGATGACACCACCCTTATGGCAGAAAATGAAGAAGAACTAAAGAGCCTCTTGATGAAAGTGAGAGGAGAGTGAAAAAGTTGGCTTAAAGCTCAACATTCAGAAAATAAAGATCATGACATCCAGTCCCATCACTTCATGGGAAATAGATGGCGAAACAGTGGAAACAGTGGCTGACTTTATTTTTTGCGGCTCCAAAATCAGTGCAGATGGTGATTGCAGCCATGAAATTAAACGACGCTTAAGCTGTGGTGCTTTTGAGCTTTTGAGCTTAAGCTGTGTGTGCTTTTGAGCTGTGGTGTTGGAGAAGACTCTTGAGAGTCCCTTGGACTGCAAGGAGATCCAACCAGTCCATTCTAAAGAAGATCGGTCCTGGGTGTTCTTTGAAGGAATGATGCTAAAGCTGAAACTCCAGTAGGCCACCTCATGCGAAGAGTTGACTCATTGGAATGCTGGGAGGGATTGGGGGCAGGAGGAGAAGGGGACGACAGAGGATGAGATGGCTTGATGGCATCACTGACTCGATGGACGTGAGTCTGAGTGAACTCCAGGAGTTGGTGATGGACAGGGAGGCCTGGCGTGCTGCGATTCATGGGGTCGCAAAGAGTCGGACACGACTGAGCGACTGAACTGAACTGAACTGAAAATCACTGCAGCCATGAAATTAAAAGACCCTTGCTCCTTGGAAGGAAAGTTATGACCAACCTAGACAGCATATTAAAAAGCAGAGACAGTACTTTGCCAACAAAGATCCGTCTAGTTCAGGTTATGGTTTTTCCAGTTTTCATGTATGGATGTGAGAGTGGGACTGTAAAGAAAGCTGAGCGCCGAAGAATTGATGCTTTTGAACTGTGTTGTTGGAGAAGACTCTTGAGAGTCCCCTGGACTGTGAGGAGATCCAACCAGTCCATCCTAAAGGAGATCAGTCCTGAGTGTTCATTGGAAGGACTGATGTTGAAGCTGAAACTCCAATACTCTGGCTACCTGATGCGAAGAACTGACTCATTTAAAAAGGTGCTGATGCTGAGAAAGATTGAAGGCAGGAGGAGAAGGGGACAACAGAGGATGAGATGGTTGGATATTATCACTGATTTAATGGACATGAGTTTGGGTAAATTCTGCGAGTTGGTGATGGACAGGGAGGCCTGGCATGCTGCAGTCCATGGGATCACAAAGTGTCAGACACGACGGAGCGACTTAACTGAACTGAACTGAATCTTTATGAGGAAAGATGTATTTCCCAGAGAAATTTTTGAAAAAAGATACATAATGAGAAGTGACTAGCTTTTTTTTTTTGTTGTTTAGCTGCTAAGTCGTGTCTGACTCTTCTGTGACCTCATGGATGGTAGCCTGCCAGGCTCCTCTGTCCATGAGATCTCCCAGGTAAGAATACTGGAGTGGGTTGCCATTTCCTCCTCCAGAGTTCTTCCCTACCCAGTGATCAAGTCCATATCTTCTGCATTGGCAGGTGGATTCTTTACCACAGAGCCACCTGGGAAGCATGATTAGCTTTATGAGATGCTAAAACTTACTATATATCTATAGTAAGATGTATTTTCTTTTGCATTGATTCATTATTTCATTATATACACCAGTAATACAGAGTCCAGATTATACTGCTGACCAACTGAGGTTTAGTTTAGTACGGAGAGCTTCAAGTTGTTGGTAATATATATCCCAAGCTCATTCCTTTCAACAAAATTGTTCCCTGATAAATAAAAATTGAGAAAGCAAAGAAAAAAAAGAAAAATGAGAAAGAAAAAATTAATAAAATAATGGTTACTATTATTTCCATTACTTTCATTGTCATAATTCTGTTTGAAGCATCTAAGTCTTTATAATTCCTGATGGGTAGCTGCTGAGAATGTATAATATTGCAACTACTTTGAAAGATACTTTGACAGATTCTTGAAAAGTTAAAAGTTATATTTACCATATGATTGAGCAGTTCTTCTCCTTGGAATATCCTCAAGAGATATGAAAATATATGTCCTCACAGATAGATGTGTGCAAAAATTCATAGCCATATTACTCATAATCATCAAAACTGGAAACAATCCAAATATCCATCAGTTAGTGAGTGGGTAAACAAAATGTGCCACATTCATTCGATGGAATAATTCAGCCATGAAGGAGAATAAATTATGTGAAACGACAATATTTAGAAGAAATGATGATACATGTTACAAAATGAATGAGCTTAGAGAATACTGTACTAAGTGAAATAAGCCAGGCACAAAAATCTATATGTCACATAATTCCATTTACATGAAGCATCTAGAAAAAGTTAAATTTATAGGCAGAGAAGTCAGATGAGGGAGGTTTTAAATAAGGCTTTAAATATTTACTCTTACAATCTCCAAATGTGTAGTCTCATCATTTATATAAGACCCTTGATTTTTCCCAATAATGTGTTCCACTTTTCAGTATAGAAGCCTTATTTATCTTTTTGGTGTATTCATTACTAGATACCCGTTATTCTTGGTTATTATTGTGAATGGTACCATTATCTTGACTTTGATTTTGATTTGTTTCTGGTAAAGCAGAATATAATTGGTTTTATGTATCCAGATATACTGGTAGTTATTAATCTATAAAATTACCTATTATTTTTATAATCAAGATAATGGTAACTTTAATTCCTTTGCCACATGCTTGTATCTTTTTTTTTTTTTTTTTGACATTTTTTATTGTCAAATGATTCCCTGGTGGCTCACACGGTAAAGCATCTACCTGCAATGCAGGATACCTGGATTCGATCCCTGGGTAGGGAAGATCCCCTGGAGAAGGAAATGGCAACCCACTCCAGTACTCTTGCCTAGAAAATTCCGTGGATGGAGGAGCTTAGTGGGCTACAGTCCATGGGGTAACAAAGAGTCGGACACGACTGACCGACTTCACTTTCTAACGTCTCAAGTACTCTGGATATCATGGGGAAATTTTAAAATATTTCCCCATTGAGTCTGATATGTGCAATGGGGTAGCTATCCTTTCTTAGACTGAAAAAAATCACTCTTTGTTCTAGTTTTTAATGGAGTAAAAAATTAAATGCAAGTGTTGAATTCTGCCAATTGATATTTTATAATTTAATCAAAATGGTCATATGTCTTTTATCCTTCTTTCAGTTAATATAGTGAATTACATTAATTTTCAATTGTTAAAGGAAACTTCATTCCTGGAATAGGCTCCATATGACATTGATGCATTTTGCTTTTAATAAAGCACCTGATTTAATTTGCTAATACCCTCTTAAAGTTTGACATCTATGGTTATAAGAATGATGAATCTGTAAATTTCTTTTTGTTTAGGTCCTTGCCAGTTTTTGACATAAAGACTATACAGGTTTCATAAAAGTATTTGAAGTGTCTTTTCTTTAGACGTTTGCATTAAATTAGCATGGTTTCTTTCTTAAATATTTAAAAAAATTTACTGAAGAACAGGCCATTTAAAAAATTATACAAAGAGAGACACCCAAGAGCACTATAAATAAATCAATGTATTCTAAAAAACATTCTAGTAACTCATAGGAGGCAGAGAAAAGAAAAAATACATATAAAATATAGAAGGAACAAATAGAAAACAATGATAAAATGGCAGATTTCAACCTCAACTAACAACTACAATAAATGTAAATGTTTACCACAGTAGAGATAGTTCCCTACCACTTAATGATGGTTCAGCTTATGATTTTCTGACTTTTACAATGGTGCAAAAGTGATATACATTCATAGAAATTGTGGATTGAATTTTGATCTTTTTCTGGGTTATCAATATGCAGTATGATACTCTCTCAAAATGCTGGGCAGTGGCAGTGAGCTCCAGCTCCCAGTCAGCCACACTATCTTGAGGATAAACAATCAACACATTTACAACCATTCTACACCCATAAAACCATTCGGTTTCCACATTCAGTACAGGGCTCAATATATTACAAGAGGTATTAAACAACTGTTATAAAACAGGTTGTATGTTAGATGATTATACACAACTGGGGGCCAATATAACTGTCACATTTAAGTTCAGTTCAGTTGTTCGGTCGTGTCCAACTCTTTGCTACCCCATGGACTGTAGCACGCCAGGCCTCTCTGTCCATCACCAACTCCCAGAGCTTCCTCAAACTCATGTCCATTGAGCTGGTGATGCCATCCAACCATATCATCTGTCGTCCCCTTCTCCTGCCTTCAATCTTTCCCAGCATCAGGGTCTTTTCCAATGAGTCAGTTCTTCTCATCAGGTGGCCAAAGTATTAGAGTTTCAGCTTCAGCTTAACATTTAACATTTAAGTTAGTTTAGGGTAAGCTATGATGTTTAGTCGGTTAGGTGTATTAAACACATTTTTGACATTTTCAACTTTTTTAAAATTGTTTTTGTTTTTGGTGTTTTGATATTTTCAACTAATCAGTAAATAACACTATCATAAATAGAGGAAAATCTGTAATCAAACTGCTAGGTGGATAAGATAATGACCCACTAATTAATGTCTATGAGAAGTTCACTTCAATTACAGCAATACAAGTATGTTGAATGAGAGGGCAATGGCACCCCGCTCCAGTGTTCTTGCCTGGAAAATCCCATGGATGGAGGAGCCTGGTGGGCTGCAGTCCATGGGGTCGCTAAGGGTCGGACACGACTGAGCAACTTCACTTTCACTTTTCACTTTCATGCATTGGAGATGGAAATGGCAACCCACTCCAGTTTCTTGGCTTGGAGAATCCCAGGGACCGGGGAGCCTGGTAGGCTGCCGTCTATGGGGTCACACAGAGTCAGACACGACTGAAGTGACTTAGCAGTAGCAATGCAAAAAAAAAAAAAAAAGAAAAAAAAGACAAGGGTACAATGTGCAAATATTATCAAAACGGAGCAAAAGAGTCTGTATTAATATAAGATAAAGTAGATTTTAGAACAAATAAAATTACCAGGAACAGAGGAGGAACATTACATAAAGATAAAAATATTCTCCACCACGTAAACAATGCAATCCTGAATGTGTTGCACCCAAAACGGAGCTGAAAAATAGCTGAAGAAAAAACTGATCAAACTAAAATGAGAAAAAAACATATTCACAATTATAGCTGGAGATTTCACTATTCCTCTCAAAACAACTAAACAGAAACTCAAGAAGGATGGAAAAGAACTGAACACTATAAACAAATAGGATCTAATCAGTATTTAGAGAACAATATTTACAGACCGATGTTTATAAATAATCCAAAGATCTAAGTGGAGGTTTTATATTTCCAATAAAAATGTAAAAACAACATACCAAAATTTGTGAGATACAGCTAAAACAGTGCTTAGCAAGAAATTTACAGCACTAAATGTTGACTGTAGAGAAGCTGAGAAATCTCGTATTAATAAAGTAAGTTCCCACCTAAAGGAACTAAAATAAGAAAAGCAAAAAATTCAAGGCAGGCAGAAGGAAGGATTGAGATTCAGACATGCGCAGAAATTAGTGATATTGAAAACAGAACAATATAAAATATCAATAAAATGAAAATTGACCTTTTGAAAAGATCAGTAAAAATGACAAGCTTTTAGCAAGACTGATAAAGAAAATAGTATTTGCAAGTATCAGGAAGAAAACAAGAGATACCCATAGACCCTACAGATACCAAAAAATAATAAAGTGATACTATAAACAACTTTATACACACAAATTTGATAACTTCTGCAAAATGAGCCAACTCCTCAAGAAGTATAAATACAAAAATTCTCACAAGATGAACTGGATAATCTGAACACCTCTACAACTATTTTAAAATTTTAATTCTTTATATTTAAACTCAAGAAAAAGAAATCTCCAGAGCCAGGTGGTTTCATAAAATGGATAGTTCTATAAAATGTTTAAAGACTTAAAAATATTTCTAAAATAACAACTGAGTTTAGCAGGGTCTCGGGATGCAAAATAAACCTACACACATCAATTCTATTTCTATATACTTGCAGTGAATACATGGAGTCAAATTTAACAGTAAAATATTATGACCAATCATTCAAAATGGGATAAATACATAAAAACCTAACAAACATGTATAGAACTTGTATGCTTAAAGTGTTTTAAACACTTGCTTAAATAATCAAAAGTTGTAAGTATTTGGAGAGACATACTATGTTCTTGTATTGGTAGATTCAACATAGTAAACACACTAATTCTCCCCCTTCCCCAATGATCTTTAGGTTTAATGCAATTCCTATAGGTTTGTTTGACAACATTAGAAAGAGATGTCAAGACGAGGGGAGTAGCTCCTTTTCCTACCTGGTGAGAATGACTAGTAAATTTGTGATTTGAAGGTATAAACTTGTTTGTCTATGGTAACGAACTAATGGCAAAAGAACTGCTAAAATAATTCATTATTTATTTTGAAATAGACAACATTTCAGATGCACACCTGGGATCACTGGGCAGTTGCTAGTGGAAAACCAAGCTGGAGTTTTGAAAAATTATGTGGCCAGTAATTATAATGGATAAAGAGGTGTATATTTTGCTCTAGCACAATGAACACAAGATCTAGACCAAAGAGGAAAAAAAAAAAACCTCTTTCTACATATGATATTAATGGACAAGTCTATGAGAATTCTAGCTGATCTCTCTGTGACTACTTAATAGAAAATGTTTTGGTTCTACAGCTTCCCTGGTGGCTCAGACAGTAAAGAATCCACTTGCAATGTGGGAGACCTGGGTTCGATCCCAGGGTTGGGAAGATCCCCTGGAGAAGGGAATGGTTACCCACTCCAGCATTCTGGCCTGGAGAATTCTGTGGACAGAGGAGCCTAGCAGGTTATAGTCCATGAGGTCACAAAGAGTCAGACACAACTGAGCGACTTTCACTTCACTTCACTCACGATCCAATATTTGAGCTTGTGTTATTTGGAGTCACATATATCTTGGTTCAGTCTGAAATGTGCCATTTTCTACTCCTGTATCCTTGCAAAGGTTATTTAACCTCCAATCATAATTTTACTCTTTTGTAGGATTAGAAAGAGTACTAAAATAACTGAAATGATGTGAGAATTATATTTCAAAAAGATGTATAAAAAGGTCCTTGTATAATTCTGGGTACAAGGTAAAGAGAGCAAAAATTGCTCAATTAATTATAGTCATTTTTATTGCCAAATGGTGAGTACTATCACTAGAATTATTAATGCACATAAAGGATAAATGCTTATCAGAACTGGGGTGGAGTGTAAATTAATGCTGAACTTTAGACAGATAGTTGGCCTCTAAAGTCCATTCTAAATCTGAGATATTACATTTATTCTAAAATAATGTGTAAGAATTATCTAATATAGATTTATATGTTTAAAATTATGTGATTATATCAGAAGATATAATTCATAGTTTTCCCATAGTGTTCTCTTTCCTAAACACTCTGTAATGTTTTCATTAGCAAAGTCTTCTTTTCTTAGGATAAAGCAAGGGAAGTTGATAAATAAGGGACATATCCCCAGTAAAATGAGCAAATCCTAATGGGAAACAGGAATAAGGAACTCAACAGTTTTTTAGGTAAGATATTACATTTTAAAGCTGAGTTATTGTGCCAATGGCTGACTTGAAGTCCTTTATCCATCTCTCAGTCTCTTGCATACTATGATGTGGGCAGTTGGTTTTATTACCTTGTTAGATAACATGCTATAAAAAATACCTTTAAGACCCTCCATTCCACATAGGTCACATCATATAAGTCCCCCTTTCTCTCTGTGTTTTCTGGAGGTGCCACTAAAGTCAATCATATTATCAGGGACAAACCTGAAGACATTTTCATTTACATTAAATTATTGACTAATATTTAATTTCCTGTAGTTTATCGGAGACAATCTTATCTGTAAGGAGGTACAGTCTATACTCTCCATACAACAGTTATAATTCTGTTACTAGGGACACTGTTCTTTCAGTTGTCCACAGAATTACAGCATTTTTCAGAATTGAAATACTTGAAAAATCAAAGTGCTTTGTTTTCAACAAGTTCAGTAATTTCCCCAAATCTACAACACTAAGTTATGATGCACAAAGGATGAGATCATAGGACTCTTAAAATGCAACAATTTTCTTTCCACTTCCTCAATTCCTCATACACTCACACCTACATTTGTGAAAGTATCTCAAGTAAGAGGAAAGATTTCCTAAAAGGCTCAAACGAGTGACACATCAGTGACCAGCACAGACTGGTGCCCAAGAGGGGCCCAATTAAAATATCTCAGATACAACTGGACCAAACCTTTAAAGTACTAAGTTAAAATAATCTTTTTAATGGAGAGAATTCTAAGTTTCAGAAGAGGACCTTCCTACTGAATCTCTGACCAGCAAATGATGATGCTATTCACCTCTGATGCTGATTGGTTTTTCTAACACTGAGATCACCCAATCCAGGAAGAAAGAGTTCATTGGTTAGTATTGTTTGGCCACGTGGGTTGAAGAGGGTCCTAGTCCTCACTGAGTAACTCTCAGCTGCTCCCTCACGCTCTGTGTTCTCCTGTATGATGTGTCTGTGGTTCACTGGATGGCAGCTTTGGCAGTGCTACTGATGGTGCTCAGCCTTCCCTTCTCTTGGGCCAGGGAAACCCAACGTAAGTGCACACCTTTGAGGGGAGGGTGAGCTATTATGGGTGGGAGAAGAAAGGGAGTTACCATTGTCTCTATGTCCAGACTACATCTCTTAAAAAACTGTGACATTCTCTTCAGTCATCACCAGTCCTTATCACATGGAGCCTTCGTTCCTTCCACAAGAAAAGGGCCTTGGATGCCTGCCTTCTGAATGCTGCTTAAGGTAACTCCATATACATGGGATAAGTCTTCTCAATTCTCCTCCAATAAAACCTCTCTAGTCTTACAACCCATTCCTCTAAGGATCTTAAGAGGATTGAGTCGCAAAGATACCCTGGAGGAGGAAATGGCAATCCACTCCAGTATTCTTGCCTGGAGAATTCCACGGACAGAGGACCCTGGTGAGCTACAGTCCATGGTATCACAAAGAGTTGGACAAGAAAGAGCACACACTCAACACACATATCAGAAAAAAGAAAACTTTCTCTGAAAATTTACAGGGACTCTTGTGGAATTAGAACAGTCTCTCCTAGGAAGATGCTATGTTTGTCCTTAACAGAGTCTATGATGTTGCTGTCTCTCCCCAATATGTGAGAATGTATCAAAGGACACCCCTCACTATATCTTTTCCTATCTCCCTGAACCACAATGTTTAAAATGCCTATATCCCTGCCCTGGAGCTTCTCTGACAGAAGTTGGCGTTAATTTTCTCTCTTTCTCCTGGGTAAAGCATCCTGGAGCTAAACCAGGGATCTTTAACTACTTGGAATGACTCTGTAGATAAGGAGCATCCATAGGGTGTTCTTTAGTGCCTTAAAGAATTTATGGCATCTTCTGAAAACCTGATACAGGTTAGTGTTCTTTATAAATCTATTTTGAATCTTTCTACATGATTAGTTTCTCCTCTATCTCCCCATTCTCTGGTCTGAGCACATGCAAAGGGATTCAGCTAGTAAAGGATAAATTACAGGAAATTCTGTTTTTGTAAGTTACAAGTAGTCAAATATCAGCATTTTCATATGGCAAACCATAAACTCTGAGAAGAGTCCTGAGAATGTGAGGTTGTTTCCATCCTACTGGGTTGAAAGTCAAGAAGTAAGTCAAGGGAACTCATTGGTCTATCAGATATTGGCCCCAAACTTCGTAGGTTCACTAATAATGCCATTTAATTTCCTTAATTAGTCATGTTTGGTGTCCTCTCCTTTCTGGTTCTTCCCTATTCTTTCCTCAAGCTATGCCATGACCATTAGAAAAAATTCCCATTAGAGAAAAAAGTTTGCACAAACCCTCAGCACTATAACAGATCAATTGGATGAGATGAAACTTAATGAAAGTTTCCCTGAATCTTAAAATCACCTTTTCCTCTCTTGTGAATGTTTCTTCCAACTAGTAGGAGGAGCAAAAGGAAGTTTGCCTGAATTCCTCACAGGAAATGGAAAGGATATCATATGCCTACAGAATAAAAGAGTTTTAGAGCTGAGCTCTTTCTTGCCTTCCAGGAGTCACACAAAGACCCATTTCCAGAACACTGGGTGTATTCATTTTGAACTCAAATGTCTTTTTCTGAGCAACTATTATATACTGGGTTCTGTTCTTGGCTCAGAGAATTCTATTTCAGTAACTTAGGAAAGTCCCTTGCAGTCATCAGCTTACCTAATGGCGGGAGAGGAAGACAACTCAGTAAACACTTAATAGGGAAAATCATTTCAGAGAGCAATAAATGTGCTGAAAGAACACTTCAGGGTTGTAGAACAGAGAGAACTGTATTCACCTGACTTCAGTTCAAGCGTCTAGGAAGCTCTCCCTGAGAAGGTGACAGTCGACTGAGACATAAACGACGAGAAGAAGCCAGACACGTGAGGGATCTTAAGGGACAAGTGCCCCAGGGAGACGGAGCAGAGGAGAGGCTGAAATGTGAGAAGGTGTTTGCTGTGTTTAAGGGACAGAATGAAGATTAGAGCGGCTGAAGCAAAGCAAGCTGGTTGGACAGTGAAATAAGATGAGATTGGAGAGGAAACTAGGAGCCAAATCGTATTAGGCTCTGGTGGTTGTGATGAGAACTTTAAAAAAAAAAAAGTATTCATGTATTTATCTTTGGCTATGCTGGGTCTTTGTTGCCGAGCACGTTTTTCCCTAGCTGTGGTGCACAGGCTGCTCATTGCGGTGGGTTTTCCTGTTGCCGAGCGCAGGCTCTAGGGCAAACGGGTTTCAGTAGTTGTGGCTTCTGGGCTCTGGAGGACAGGCTCAATAGTTGTGGCGCACGGGCTTCATTGCTCCACAACACGTGGGATCCTCCCTGATCAGGGATTGAACCCATGTCTCCTGCGTTGGCAGGCAAATTCTTCACCACTGAGCCACCAGGAAAGCCCCCATGGTCCAAACTTTGACTTTTATTTATGGAGATATGTGAAACTACTGAGAGATTATAAGGAGAGTCAGTTTGTTTATTTTAAAAAATAATCTAGCTACCACACGGAGACTGGACTCCAGAGGTTCACAAGTGGAGTGGAGGACACCATTTAAGAACATGGCAGAATTCTACAGGGCAGGTATACTGTGGCTTCACTTAGAGTGGTGGTGACAAAGACAATAGTAAAGATAAAGTGAACAGATTTGGGGAGATTGTTGTGTGACTTGCTCTTTTCAAACTTTATCATGTGACAAGAAGGTATTAGAGAATTCCTGAATAGTAAGTGGACCTAGTCTGACCCAGAGAACACTCCTCTCATTTCTAAGTGAAGGCCTGTATTCAAAGTCTGGGGTCCTGTTCTTTTTCTATAAGCTGTCTATATGAGAATGTTATTTTTTCTAACCTTCTCCTTTTCTAAGGGTTCAGTTCAGGTCAGTCGCTCAGTCATGTCCGACTCTTTGCGACCCCATGAACCGTAGCATGCCAGGCCTCCCTGTCTATCACCAACTCCTGGAGTCTACCTAAACCCATGTCCATCGAGTCGGTGATGCCATCCAACCATCTCATCCTCTATCATCCACTTCTCCTCCTGCCCTCAATCTTTCCCAGCATCAGGGTCTTTTCAAATGAGTCAACTCTTCGCGTGAGGTGGCCAAGTATTGGAGTTTCAGCTTCAACATCAGTCCTTCCAATGAACACCCAGGATTGATCTCCTTTAGGATGGACTGCTTGGATCTCCTTGCAGTCCAAAGGACTCTCAAGAGTCTTCTCCAACAACACAGTTCAAAGCATCAATTCTTCGGTGCTCAGCTTTCTTCACAGTCCCACTCTCACATCCATACATGACCACTGGAAAAACCATAGCCTTGGCTAGACAAACCTTTGTTGAAAAATTAATGTCTCTGCTTTTTAATATGCTGTCTAGGTTGGTCATAACTTTCCTTCCAAGGAGTAAGCGTCTTTTAATTTCATGGCTGCAATCACCATCTGCAGTGATTTTGGAGCCCAGAAAAATAAAGTCAGCCATTGTTTCCACTGTTTCCCCATCTATTTGCCATGAACTGATGGGACCAGATGCCATGATCTTCGTTTTCTGAATGTTGAGCTTTAAGCCAACTTTTTCACTCTCCACTTTCACTTTCATCAAGAGGCTTTTTAGTTCCTCTTCACTTTCTGCCATAAGGGTGGTGTCACCTGCATATCTGAGGTTATTGATATTTCTCCTGGCAATCTTGATTCCAGCTTGTGCTTCTTCCAGTCCAGGGTTTCTCAAGATGTACTCTGCATATAAGTTAAATAAGCAGGGTGACAATATACAGCCTTGACGTACTCCTTTTCCTATTTGGAACCAGTCTGTTGTTCCATGTCCAGTTCTAACTGTGGCTTCTTGACCTGCATAGAGGTTTCTCAAGAGGCAGGTCAGGTGGTCTGGTATCCCATCTCTTTCAGAATTTTCCACAGTTTATTG
Source organism: Bos indicus x Bos taurus (assembly GCF_003369695.1). Classification (NCBI taxonomy): domain Eukaryota; kingdom Metazoa; phylum Chordata; class Mammalia; order Artiodactyla; family Bovidae; genus Bos; species Bos indicus x Bos taurus. Next base: position 26,510,762 of record NC_040098.1, read on the forward strand.
TGATCCACACAGTCAAAGGCTTTGGCATAGTCAATAAAGCAGAAATAGATGTTTTTCTGGAACTCTCTTGCTTTTTTGATGATCCAGCTAGTAATTCAATATTATTAATACCAATAATACTGGTATTATTGGGTGTACCAGGCAAAGTTAGAAATGAGTTATCTGGGGTTTTGAAATATCTGTAGTTGTAGTTTACTAATATAGATAAGTAGTGGACAAGTGGCAGGGAAATTAAGAAGGAAGATGAATAAATTACATGTCTTTTTCATTGGCTGGTGAGGCAAAGAAATAAGTAAGTCATACTCAAATTTATTTTGCTGGAAAAATATCTCTTCATTGGGAGTGGATTCTTTAAAAACAGAAATTTCATATAGGAACAAGATTTTCAACAGATAAAATATTGGCAAAACTTTTAATGTAATTCTCAGTACTCCAAAATTAACCGTGGCTATTGACCACATATTTTCAGATGATTTATACTAGTTGAACTCATCCAGTGACAGATCACCAACACTTCCCCCAACTCCTTGACCCCGAGTATTTGGCAATATCTAGAGCCAGAAGCAGAAGCAGGAGATATTAAGAAGAGGTGGCAAGAATACACAGAACTATACAAAAAAGATCTTCATGACCCAGATAACCATGATGGTAATGATCACTCACCTTCATGACCCAGATAACCACGATGGTAATGATCACTCACCTAGATCCCGACATCCTGGAATGTGAAGTCAAGTGGGCCTTAGGAAGCATCACTACAAACAAAGCTAGTGGAGGTGATGGAATTCCAGTTGAGCTATTTCAAATCCTAAAAGATGATGCTATGAAAGTGCTGCACTCAATATGCCAGCATATTGGGAAAACTCAGCAGTGGCCATAGGACTGGAAAAGGTCAGTTTTCATTCCAATCCCAAAGAAAGCTAATGCCAAAGAATGTTCAAACTACTGCACAATTGCACTCATCTCACATACCAGCAAAGTAATGCTCACAATTCTCCAAGCCAGGCTTCAACAGTACATGAACTGTGTAGTTCCAGATGTTTAAGCTGGGTTTAGAAAAGGCAGAGGAACCAGAGATCAAATTGCCAACATTCGTTGGATCATCAAAAAAGCAAGAGAGTTCCACAAAAACATCTGCTTTATTGACTACACCAAAGCCTTTGACAGTGTGAATCACAACAAACTGTGGAAAATTCTGAAAGAGATGGGAATACCAGACCACCTGACCTGCCTCCTGAGAAACCTGTATACAGGTCAAGAAGCCACAGTTAGAACTGGACGTGGAACAACAGACTGGTTCCAAATCAGGAAAGGAGTATATCAAGGCTGTATATTGTCACCCTACTTATTTAAGTTATATGCAGAGTACATCATGTGAAATGCTGGGCTGGATGAAGCACAGTCTGGAATCAAGATTGCTGGGAGAAATATCAATAACCTCAGATATGCAGATGATACCACCCTTTTGGCAGAAAGTGAAGAAAAAGTAAAGAAAGAGCCTTTTGATGAAAGTGAAAGAGGAGAGTGAAAAAGTTAGCTTAAAATTCAACATTCAGAGAAGGAAATGGCAACTCACTCCAGTGTTCTTGCCTGGAGAATCCCAGGGATGGGGGAGCCTGGTAGGTGCCATCTATGGGGTCCTGTAGAGTCAGACATGACTGAAGCGACTTAGCAGCAGGAGCAGCAACATTCATAAAATGAAGATCATGGCATTTAGTCCCATCACTTCATGGCAAATAGATGGGGAAACAGTGGCAGACTTTATTTTTGGGGGCTCCAAAATCACTGCAGATGGTGACTGCAGCCATGAAATTACAAGATGCTTGCTCCTTGGAAGAAAAGCTCCAACCAACATAGACAGTATATTAAATAGCAGAGACATTACTGTGCCGACAAAGGTCCATCTAGTCAAAGCTATGGTTTTTCCAGTAGTCATGTATGGATGTGAGAGTTGGACTATAAAGAAAGCTGAGTGCCTAAGAATTGATGCCTAAGAATTGATGTTGGAGAAGACTCTTGAGAGTCCCTTGGACTGCACGGAGGTCCAACCAGTCCATCCTAATGGATATCAGTCCTGAATATTCATTGGAAGGGCTGATCCTGAAGCTGAAACTCCAATCCTTTGGCCACCTAATGGGAAGAACTGACTCATTTGAAAACACCCTGATGCTGGGAAAGATCGAAGGCAGGAGAAGAAGGGGATGACAAAGGATGAGATGGTTGGATGGCATCACCGACTTGATGGACATGAGTTTGAGCAAGTTCCAGGAGTTGTTGATGGACAGGAAGGCCTGGTGTGGGGCAGTCCATGGCATCACAAAGAGTCGGACCTGACTGAGTGAATGAACTGAACTGAACTGAGAGCCATTTTTGGTTGTTACACTGAGGGTTTCTTCTGACATCAAGTGAGTAGAGGCCAGAGATGCTGGTAGACAGCCTACAATGTTTAGAATAGCCACCCTCACCTAAGAGACATATTTGATCTCTTACCTAATCAGGTCAAATTTGAAAAGAGTTCTGTCATCAAATTTAAAAAATAAATTGGTTTTTCGAGCTATCCGGATTTGGAAATTCCAAAAAGGAAAGGTAGAAGTATACTGGGATCATGGTTTTAATTTCCTTAAAACTCTTCAAAAGTTTCCCATTTATCATAAATTCAAAACCCTAACATCAACTATAAGACTTTTAAGAACTGGCTTCTGTGATTTTTCTAGTGAAAAATTTCACCCTGCTTCCTCACTCTCTGTGCAAGTGAGAAGTTTTCCTCTGGATTCCTGCAGAAATTCATCATCTCTTTCAAGCCTTTACACATGCTACTACCTTTACCTGAAACATGCCTCCTTTTTCTCCCAGACATACACACACTTCTTGTCTTCAGCCATCTAAAGCTAACCTTTCATGTCACATCTTTAAAAAACAAAAAACAAAAAACTGAAGTATAGTTGATTATGAACTTCCCCGGTGGTTCAGCTGGTGAAGAATCTGTCTGTAATGTGGGAGACCTGGGTTCGATCCCTAGGTTGGGAAGATCTCCTGGAGAAGGGAACGACTACCCATTCCAATATTCTTGCCTAGAGAATTCCATGGACAGAGGAGCCTGGTGGGCTACAGTCCATAGAATCGCAAAGAATAGGATAGGACTGAAATGACTGAGCTCACACACATTGTATCAAATGTTTGTTTTTATATTCCGAAAGAGGTTAGGCTACAGTCCTTGGGGTTGCAAAGAGTTGGACACGACTGAGTGACTTTCACTTTCATAGTTGATTTACAAATTTGTGTCATGTCACGTCTTAAATATCATTTGAGACAACTTCTCTGCCACCCTAATGTAATTATTCTCTCTTCCTGAACTCCTAACTTTTCTTCTGACATTTCTGACTCTTGTGTAATTAACTCTTGCGTGGTTGGGTTTCGTCCATCAGTCTCACTAAATGTTATACTCCTAGATAAGGTAGGGGAGAGGTCTGTTTTTCCTTCTTTGGATTCCCAGGGGCAGCAGCACAGGCCTGGCACAAGGTCAGCACCAGGTAAGGAAGTGTTTCAGGAACTGATGAAGGGCTGTGGGATGAGAGGAAGGAGCAGTGAGTGTTTTTCTGGTGAAAGCATTCAGGAGGTGGAAGCGATGGGGTAAATCCTGGCCCAGCTCAGGCTTGGAGGTCTCCAGCCAAGTGCAGAGCTGACTGCATCCCACATGGCTTAGAATCAGAGGGGCCTTCCCCGACCACCATGGTCTGGATTGATCCTGCAGATGAAAGATGAACCATGAGTGCTGGTAATTAGGGGTGCCAGTGGAGCCAATGAAGGAGTTCCTAGTGCTCCCTTCTCTCCTAGCGACCCCCTTCTCCCTCGCCCATTGGTGGGCGTTGCAGTCAGTCATTTCCAGGAGCCCGCCCAGTGATCAGATCTTTCACGTCTTCACAGCGCATTTCATCCATCAGTTTAAGGGTGAGTGTCGTTTCTCCAACGGGTTGGAGCGGATGCGGTTCTTTGCCAGATACATCTACAACACGCAGGAGGATGTGCATTTCGACAGCGATGTGGGGGAGTTCACGGCCCTGACGGAGCTGGGGAGGCTGGACGCCGAGTACTGGAACCAGCAAAAGGACTTCATGGAGCAGATGCGGGCCAAGGTGGACACGTTGTGCAGATCCAACTACCAGGGCATTGGTAGCTTCCTGAGGCAGCGCCGAGGTGAGCGAGGCCAGTGGGTGGCCTCGGGGAGGTTGTGTGTGTGTGCGTGCACGTGTGCAGGAATGTGTGTGTGAGAGAGAGACAGAGAGACAGAGAGACAGGAGGACACAGACAGAGGCTACGTCCAGGTGAGTGTTGGATTGTGAGCAAGTTCAAGTTAGGAAAGTTGCTGTGAGAAGATGAGACTGGGAGTCTCACATGCTGTCGGGGAGACAGTGTGTGATTGTGAGAGGGGAGAGAGCATGTGGCGGGGGAAGGGGCTGGGGGTCTGAGAGGACCGGAGAGGGTAAGAGGTATGGAGGACGGATGCAGGAAGGAAAGATGGTGGCAGACTGTGGGAGAGGTGAGGTGGCAGAAAGGGGAAGGGGATATGGAGGAATACTGACTGGGAGGGGCGGTTAGGCTTTCCTGGCCGCTCAGACATAAAGAATCTGCCTACAGTGCAGGAGACCTGAGTTTGATCCCTGGCTGGGGAAGATCCCCTGGAGAAGAGAATGGCTACCCACTCAAGTATTCTTGCCTGTAGAATTCCATGGACAGAGAAGCCTGGCGGGCTACAGTCCATGGGGTCGCAAAAAGTTGAACGTGACTGAGTGACTAACCCTCTAGGTGGTTAGAGAGGAGAAGAGGGCATTGAGGTGTCTGTGATTGTGCTACCCAACAAAGGGCTGTGGAACTTGGACATTCATGGTCAGCTGTGGTACAGGAGCTTCAGCACCTCATCTTCCTGGATGATGGACCCTTTGCTTCACATCTGCATCTTTTGCTTCTGTGGTCAGGGAGAAACTGGTTCTGGGTCCAGATTTTCACCTTTGCTCGTGCTTCAGCTGCACGACTCATGGTTTTGTTCTTTCGTCTCTGAAAAGCAACTCAGTATCTTGCTTGAAACAGAATAGGGCCAGATTGGAGCTGGTTCTGGGGTTATACAATTATAAGAAATTTTAAGTTTTGTACTCTTTTAAGATTAATTAATTTTTGACTGTGCTGGGTTTTCCTTTCTGCGTGCAGGCTTTCTCTAGTTGCAGCGAGCAAAGACTGCTTTCTGGTTGCAGTGCATGGGCTTCTCACTGCAGTGGGTTCTCTTGTTGCAGAGCATGGGCTCTAGGGTGTGGGAGCTTCAGCAGTTGCAGCATGTGGGCTCAGTAGTTGTGGCACGGGTTTAGTTTCCTTGGAGCATGTGAGATCTTCCCAGATCAGGAACTGAACTTGCGTCCCCTGAATCAGTGGGTGGATTGGCAGGTGGATTCTTAACCGCTGGACCACCAGGAAAGTCAAAGACTTTTTTCTTTTTAATTAGTGACTTTGCTTCCTGCTTTACCTCTCCTTCAGGACTCAAGTTTTTCTTGGGATTCAACTCATAGACTTAGAGAATCACCCGTGTCTTTCCTTCTTCCCAGGGTGGAACCATTCTGAGATGTTCTAAGGTGTGAGTGCCTGGAGACAGCTTTCCCAGGATGTCATGTTCTATATCCACACCTACCCCACTGCTGTTCCCTAATTTATCGACACTTTGATTCATATTTTCTCTTCAGTTAAACAAGGATAACAATAGCTAACATATATTGAAGACTAAGTTCCAGTTATTGTTTTACATACTTCACATGGAATAATCCTCACATAGTGCTGAGAGGTAAATTAGGATAATAATACCCTTTTATAGATAGAAAGCTGAGGCACGTGGAAATGTAAAAGTTCTCCCAGTCACTAAGAGGAAGAGCCTGGATGTGAATCCAGTCTGTCTGGCTTCAGAAATCAGTACACTGTATGCCTTGAAAGATTTGTAAATGCTTCAGTTCAACAATGAATTATTTTTCATGCTATGAAACACACACACACATATTTTTTCAACATCTTTTAAATGTAATGGGCCAGTGCTGTAAGAATTAAAGTCAAGGCTCACAGTACTAGCTCCTAAAGTTGGGCCAAATGGCCTGTCTGGCCTACCTGAGACTGCAGTCTGCTCTGGTGATTGGTTTAGAAAGGCAGCCAATCAAGGAGACTCACTTTGTCTTGCTCACTGATTCCCTCCACTTTTTCTCTCCCAGTGGAGCCTACAGTGACTGTGTATCCTGCAAAGACCCAGCCCCTGCAGCACCACAACCTCCTGGTCTGCTCTGTGAACGGTTTCTACCCAGGCCACATTGAAGTCAGGTGGTTCCAGAACAGCCATGAAGAGGAGGCTGGGGTGATCTCCACAGGCCTGATCCAGAATGGAGACTGGACCTTCCAGACCATGGTGATGCTTGAAACAGTTCCTCAGAGTGGAGAGGTCTACACCTGCCAAGTGGAGCACCCCAGCCGGACGAGCCCTCTCACAGTGGAATGGAGTGAGAAGCTCTCTATCTCATATGTCCCTCACCCACCGTGGAGGGGGCTTGCTTTCCCCTGAATTTCAGGTGTCTCCTCTCCCTACAACATGTGTTCATTTGCTCCTTGTTCTCCTGTCCTTCAGCTGAGGTTATTGGGGGAGTCCTTTATCCTGTGATAGAAATCCTCTGATACTTTACGGATATCTTGGCATAGTTTCTCCAAATACCTACACCCCCTGGGGAGGCATTTCTTCCTGACAAGGAGAAAAGAGGTATCCCTGGTCTGAGCCTCCATGAAATCTCAAGTCACGGTCACCCTGTGACCTGGGCACTAGTCCCCTGCCTCCAGCTGGGCTTGTACTTCCGACACTGTTGCTCTGAGTTGTTCACTGTGATCTGAGAAAAGGTGCAGCCTTTACAGCGTACAAACCTTCCTGACGTGAGTGGAGTTCAACCTCAGCTATGCCCTTTATTGGCTCTGTCACCACACACAAGCTAATTAACCTCATTCTGTCCCAGGTTCCTCACCTACTAAATATTGAAGTCCTGTGGCCTTATATCAGGACTGCAATGTTTAAATGAGTTCAGTGCCTGAATCTTGAAGCTACTCTGTGTGATTTTTAAGACAAATTTTTGTAGGAATTGCCAGTTATTCTGGTTCTTCCAGGGCAGCCTTCTTTCCTTCTTCTCAAAACTCTCTGTCTTATAATAGGTCTGCCCAATGTTATGTAGCAGCCTGGATGGGAGGGGAGTTTAGGGGAGAATTGTTATTGTTTAGTCGCTAAGTCATGTCCAACTCTTTGTGACCCCATGGACTGTAGCCCACCAGGCTCCTCCATCCATGGGATTTCCCGGATAAGAATACTGGAATGGGGAGTCATTTCCTTCTCCCTTGGGGGAGAATGGATACATGTATATGTCTGGCTTAGTTCCTTTGCTGTCTGCCTGAAACTGTCACAATATTGTTAATTGGCCATACTCCAATACAAAATAAAAAGTTTAATAAAAATTTCTCAATCTTATGCAGCCACTTTGGAAGGTGGTATGGAGATTCCTTAAAAAACTAGGAATAAAATCACCCTATGATCCAGCAATCCCACTACTAGGCATATACCCTGAAGAAACCAAAATTAAAGACACATGTACCCCAATGTTCATTGCAGCACTATTTACAATAGCTAGAACATGGAAACAACCTAGATGTCCATCAACAGATGAATGGATAAAATGAATGGTACCTATATACAATGTACGTATATACAAATTGACATTTGGCAGAAACTTAATCATATAAAGGGACACATTTGAGTCAGTTCTAATGAGGTGGATGAACCAAGAACCTAGTATACAGAGTGAAGTAGGTAAGAAAGAGAAAGATAAATATCATGCACTAACACATATATATGCAATCTAGACAGATGGTACTGATGAAAGTTTCTGCAGGGCAGCAGTAGAGATACACACATAGAGAACAGACTTATATGCACACGGGACGGGGAAAGGAAGGAGAGAAGAGTGAGTTGTATGGAGAGCGTAACATGGAAACTTACATCACCATATGTAAAACAGATACCTGTATGACTCAGGGAACTCAAACAGGGGCTCTGTAACCTAGAGGGGTGGGATGGGGAGGGAGATGGGCCGGAGGTTCAAGGGGGAGGGGACATATGTATACCTTGGCTGATTCATGTTGACATTTGGCAGAAACCATCACAATTCTGTAAAGCAATTATCCTTCAACCAAAAAAAAAATACACTAAAAAATTCTCAGTCTTGGAGATTGAAATAGAGAAGTTGTATTTGGGATAAAAATGACTAAAATTAGCTTCTTTTCTCAGGAGCACAGTCTGACTCTGCTCAGAGGAAGCTGATGAGTGGAATCGGAGGCTTTGTTCTGGGTCTGCTCTTCCTTGGCGTGGGACTGTTCATCCACCTCAGGAGTAAGAAAGGTGAGGAACCAGTTGGCAGATGATATTCCTCGCAGGCTTTTGGGAGAAGAAATGTGACTTTGCTCGGGTGGTTCGGTGACCCTGTACAAAGTCTGTCATTACCTAGTTACCTCAAATTTCCTGAAAATCCAGACACTGACAGTCCATGATTAGCCATGGTTGAAACATGAAAGGTGATGGCCCATAACAATCAGAAAATGGTTAACACACATGAAATTTGGGGTGGAGATCCTGGGGCAAATGCGGGAAGAGACACTAAGGCTGATGAAATTACAATGGGTTTGTGTGAGAGAAGCTTCAGTTTCTCTCTATCCTGGCATCCAGTGATGTGGGCTGTGGTGTGAGAGAAATCTTAGGAGAGTGCTCTGGGTCTGGGAACATTGTGTTTGGGGATGGATTTACCTCCATCTTTTAACTATATGTCTTTCTTCCTCTTTTCCAGGACACCCTGCACTTCAGCCTATAGGTAATGCTTCTTAACTCTCTTTTAGAATCATATTTAGTCTCCTAGAGCAGATGGTAGAGGGGACAAGACAGGAGACAGAAATAATGAGAAAGACTGTGGATCTGACTTCTGATCATGCAGTTTACACTGAAGCTTCTTCTGTCCACTAAACAGAAGGTTTGAACTGTAAAGTGGCTTTGGCCCAAGGAGACTTAAGAAAATTTCCCCTTCTTACTGCAATGCTTTAACAGAAGGCTCTGAGAGGCAGAGACAAGGGGAAGTGCTGCTTGTAAAGTAAGACTGGAAATGACACTGTCCTGTGCTTCCTGAAGGACCCCTGAGCTGAAGTGAAGATGGTAACACTCAAAGAAGAACCTTCTGTCCCAGCTTATTCACGGCCTGAAAAGGTCTCCTGCTTGGCTCCTATTCCTCCACAAGAGTGCTTCTCAGGATCTCGATTGCTCCTGGTTGAGTGACCCTGCAGAAAATGTCCTTCTTGCTGGTTTCCTTGGCCCCCATGTTTGACCTGGATGTTCTCAGTATTGATCACCATACCTTATCTTCATTCTTTCCTGGTCCCCTTTGTTTTCAACCTTTAGTGCCTCCTGTGCCTCGGATCTTCTGTCCATATTATTATATAACTTTTTATCTCAAATAAATATGGACTGGCAATCATCTGCTTTATACAGTTTCAAGGAAAGAAGTAGAAAGAAAACAGAAGTGGAGAGTGGCATCATAAAACAATAATGGTTATTATTTCTTATATATTCCTAAATTTGGTCATTTGTGGATCTGGAGGTTTCCTTGCTCCCTTCCCTGTTTTTTCCTTGAGTTTTCTACATTCTGTCGTCAGGCATGTTTTCCAGGGCTAGATGAAAGGCCTTAATTCCCTCTATCATGGTGGTTTCCCACATCTTTGCAACCTCAAAGATAAACACACTTTATAGTAATCTGCTATTATTTAAAAGTTACAAAATGTATATTCCTGTGTTTTTTTTTTTTTTCTCCTTTGCCATGATTTTAAAACAAAGTATCTAATCCTGGGTTAGTTCACTCCTTGAACTCCTCTTTAATTAGACTAATAGTGGGCTTCAATATTTAAATCTTTTTCTGTCTCAAAGATAAACATCAGTGACAGGCTGATGCTGTGGCTGGGGTGTATTCTTCCCCATAAGTAGGTTTCAGAAGGCCACTAAGACAAAGCCACAACTCTAGTGGAAAATATGCATTTCTGAGTCCCCCCAGAGTGTGTGATAAACTACTGTCTGTTACAGGAAAATCCAGTATGGATCTTATCTTAGCAGAAATCAGAAACAATTCTGAAAAACAAAGGAAAATTTATGAATACAGGGATGTTCATCCAAACAAAAAAATATCCTACAACTGGAAGAAAAATGAGATTTTCTACTCTAGAATAATCCCCAAAATGTACTTTCAGTAGGTTTAGATTTGTACAGTCTATAACATTTTAAAAACTAAGATAGAGGAGGAGAATATCTATCTATCATCTACTTACATTTGTAAATAGAAACAATGGCAGAACTATTTTTAAAAAATTGTTATCTTTTGGGCAAATGAGAGAATAGATTAAAGGGGACAAATATGAAAGTCAGACTTTTTTGAATTTATTTCATTTAATAGTTTTAACTAGAGGAACGTTCAAATATTCTATGTAATAAAAATAATTTTAAATTAAAAGATTAACAAAGTGATGCTTAAAAACTAAAAGCAAACTGGAATGATTCAAACAAATTTGACCAAAAGTATATGATAGAAAACAAGCTAGAAAAGTAAATCAAAAATTTTTTGACCCTTGCATAAACGATTGTTGAACTATAATGGTAAGTAAGTATATAGTTTTAAGTTCCAAAGACTTTAATAACATAAAAGAGTTGGATAGGCTCAGAAACCATGGTGATTTCTCCTAGCTCAAGAAGCCACCATGATAGAAGGAATTAAGGCCTTTCTCCTAGCTCAGGCTTAGGCAATTAAATTGCTGACAAAGTTGGTGTATTCTGCTATTGTATTCCCTCTGAAGTCAATGTGCATGCTCACTCGTGTCCAACTCTTTGTGACCCCATGGACTGTAGCCTGCCAGGCTCCTCTGTCCATGTTTTCCAGGCAAGAATACTGGAGCGGGTTGCCATTTCCTCCACCAGCGGATCTTCCCGATCCAGGGATTAAACCCACGTCTCCTGTGTCTCCTGCCTTGCAGGCGGGTTCTTTACTCATTGAGCCATCAGGGAAGCCCATTTCATCTGAAGAGTCAATTTCAAATGCAAACTAAATTGAAACAGTAGGTAATACTGTTCAGAAGTTTATTACAAAGTAATTGTTGAATTCTTCACAGTCCTGCACATCTATTATTTTCAAGCAAATTCAAAGTTTGTTTTTGTGTATGTTAATTATACTATGTGTTATTTGTGTGAAACAGGTTATCATCCTGTAGAGATTTGATAAATCATGTCTGCCGTGTGCATACAGTTGGGATAAGTTTTATTTGATCCCAAGGTTGCAACTTTACTGTCATTTTATTCTCTGATTTGAATAAATAAGTGTTTCATTTTGTTTGAGACCTGTGGTGTGAAATTACAAGGTAGAACTGAGGTCTATAGTATGAATATATCTATGAAGACACTTTCTGCTACTAATAGCAGAAGAATCCAATCTAATTAGCTTTACTTTCCTTTAACTTATCTCACATAATGGATAGACCAAGATAGGGAATTTCCAGAGTTGGTCGATTTATCAGGCCAATGGCATCACCAATGATCTGAAAGGCAGGAAAAGAGAACTGTTGCTTCTCATGTGGTTTTATGAGAAGCAACCAAACTTTTCCCTTAGTGTTCCCAGCAGACCCACTTCCTCACAATTAGGAGGATCATAGATGACGACAGCAGTTCACATAAATCACGTTTCACCCTTGGTGACATGGGCCTGCCTCCTCTGATGCACAAGGGAAGGAGAGGTTTAAAATCATCTTTCTCTTTTAAGAGAAAGAAATGGTCCATGAGGTAAGGAGGATGATTTTACAGCATGGAAGTACAGTGTCTGGTACTATTCGATTGTATTTTTGTAACTGCCTCATGAAGGATGATAGGTATTTAAATAACAGTGTCATTTCAGGGATTTTTTTTTTTAGCACTGAGACTTAAGTACCAGCCATAAGCCACTTCCTTCCACCTCAAAAGCAAATAAGCAGGAGGATTATTTGTTTGATTTTAGAATATATGCTGGCTCTTAATTTTATGAGGAAAACTATATTTTTCAGGGAATTGTTTTTTTAAAGGACATGTAATCAGGAATTACTCACTTCTTAAAATGCTAAAATCTATTATACATCTATTTTACCAAGCACTTTTTTGCATTGACTTATTATTTGTTATGCGTGTGTGCTCAGTTGCTCAGTCATGTCTGACTCCTTGCGACCCCAGGGACTCTAGCCCACCAGGCTCCTCTGTCCATGAAATTTTCCAAGCAAGAGTACTGGAGTAGGTTGCCATTTCCTACTCTAGGGTATCTTCTTGAGGAGGATTAAGAGATTGAACACCCATCTCTTGCATCTCCTGCATTGGCAGGCAGATTCTTTACCACTGTGCCACCTTGGAAGCCCTATTACTTGCTATATGAGTCCAGAATTAGATCCCTGGACATTTGAGGTTTAGAGTAATACAGAGAGTTTCAAGTTGTTTGTCAAGAATAACCCAAACTCATTCTTTTAAGCAAAATGGCTACTTCACACACACACACATATGAAAATGTTCATAGCAATATTAGTCTTTATAACACAAAACTGGAAACAATCTTAACATCCATCAGTTAGTGAATGGAAAAGCAAAATGCATTGTATCTATGCAATGGAAAACTATTTAGCAATAAAAAAAGAACAAGTGAAAAACATCTAAAAGTATTTGTGATACATGCTGCAAAGTGGATGACCTTAAAAAATAGCCTAAGGGAAATAAGTGAACGGTGCTCAGTTGTGTCCAACTCTTTGTGACCCCATGGACTGTATAGTCCATGGAATTCTCCAGGACAGGATACTGGAGTGGGTAGACTTTCCCTTCTCCAGGGGATCTTTCTGACCCAGGAATCGAACCAGGGTCTGCTATATTGCAGGAGTATTCTATACCAACTGAGCTATTATCAGAGAAATAAGTCAAACACAAAAGACTACTTTTCATAGGATTCTATATACATGAACCATCTATAAAAAGCAAATTTACAGACTGAAAGCAAGTCATTGGGTCTCTAGAGCTTGGAATGGAGTAAAAACTACCTGTAAACAGGAAACCTTTGGGGGTGTTAGAAATGTTCTAAAACTGGATTGTGGTGGTATTTGCACATATGTATAAAATTACTAGAAATTTTCCAGTTGAGTATGAGGTAAACTGTGGATGTGCTGTATAGATAGCCTTTATTGTGCTCAGCTCTGTTCCTTCTAGATTCATCATAAATCAGTGTTGAATCTTGTCAAGTGCTTTTCATGCAGTTCTTTAAATGACCATGTAAGTTTTATCCTTCAGTTTTTAATGTGGTGTATCACGTTGATTGATCTGCAGATGTTGAAACATCCTTGCATCCCTGCAATAAATCCCACATCACGGTGTATGATCCTTTTAATGTATTGTTGTATTTGGTTTGTTAATATTTTGTGGAGGATTTTTACTTGTATGCTCATCACAGAAATTGGCCTATAATTTTGTTTGTGTGTGTGTGTGTTTTGTGTGTATCAAACCTGGTTTTTCTCTCAGAGTAGTGTTGGGTCATATAATGAGTTGGAGGCATTCCTTCCTCTTCAGTGTTTTGGAATAATTTGAGAAGAATAGGTATTAAATCATTGAATGTTTGGTAGAGTTCACCTCTGTAGCCATCTGCTCTTAGATATTTGTTTTCTGAGATGTTTTTAATTACTCTTTCAATCTCTATACTAGTAGTTGGTCTATCAGATTTTCTATTTCTCCGTGATTCAATCTTGGAAGGTCGTATGAGTCTAGGAATTTATTTTCGAGGTTGTCCAATTTGTTGGAGTACAGTGTTCACAGTATTCTATTATAATCCTTTGTATTTCTGTGGTATCTGATGTTATTTCTCCTCCTTCATTTTGGATTTTATTTATAAAATCCTTTTCTCTTTTTTCTTAGTAAGTCTAGCTAAAGATTTGTCAATTACAAAAAAAAAAAAAAAAAAAGATTTGTCAATTTTATTTATCTTCTCAGTGAACCAGCTCTCAGTTTCATTAATCCTTTCTATTGCCTATTTAGTCTATATTTAATTTATTTCCACTCAGATCTTTACTATTTGCTTCCTACTGTCTTTGGGATTCATTTATTCTTTTTTCTAGTTCCTTAAAAAAAAAGAATATTTACTTATTTATTTGACTGCACAGGGTCTTAGTTGTGGCATGTGGGATCTAGATTCATGACCAAGAACAGAACCTTGGCCTCCTGCATTGGGAGCACAGAGTCTTAGCCACTGGACCACCAGGGAAGTCCTTTTTCTAGTTCCTTTAAGTGTAATGTTAGATTATTTAGTTGAGATTTTTCTTGTTTCTTGAGTTAGGCCTGTATTATTATAAGTGTCCCTCAGTATTTCTTTAACTGCATCCAAAGATTTTGGTATTTCATTTTTTAATTTTCATTTATCTTTAAGTATTTTTAAAATTTCTTCTTTGATTTCTTCATTGACCTATCTGCTATTCTTAGCATGTTGTTCAGTCTCTGCATATTGATGACTTCTCTAGATTTCTTCTTGTAATTGATTTCTATTTTCATACCATCGTTAGTCACTTCAGTCATGTCCGACTCTGTGCCCCACTATGGACTGTATAGCTCTCCAGGCTCCTCTGTCCATGGGATTCTCCAGGCAAGAATACTGGAGTGGGTTGCCATGCTTTCCTCCAGGGCATCTTCCTTACCCAGGGATAGAACCAGTGTCTCTTACCTCTTCTGAATTGGCAGGTGGGTTCTTTACCACTAGTGTCACCTGGAAAGCCCCATATTTGCTATAATTTGAATCTTCTTAAATTTATTGAGACTTTTTTTTGGTCTCAACATATGGTCTATTCTTGAAAATTTTCCATGTGCACGTAAGAAGAATGTGTATTCTTCTGCATTTGGATGGAATGTCTTTACATCTAGCCTAATATTTTACTTAAAGCCACTGTTTCTTTGTTGACTTTCTGTCTAGATGATCTGTCCACTGATACAAGTGGGGTGTTAAAGTCCCCTACCATTATTGTATTGCTGTCAATCCCTTCCTTTAGACAGGTTAACATTTGGTTTATGCATTTGGGTACTTCTGTGTTATTGTGTGGGCTTCCCTGGTAGCTCAGTGGTAAAGAATCCAGTTGCCAATGCAGAAGATGTGGGTTCAATCCCTGGGTCGGGAAGATTCCCTGGAGGAGGAAATGGAGCCAACTTCAGTACTCTTGCCTAGAAAAGCCCGTGGACAGAGAAGCCTGGTGGGCTACAAACCATGGGGTCACAAAAGAGTCAGATGCGACTTAGTGACTAAACAGCAACAATGTTATGTGCACATGTATCATTAACTGTTATGCCTTCTTAGTGAATTGTTCCCCTTACCATTCTAAAATGTCCATCTTTGTCTCTTGTCATCTTTCTGGCTTGAAGTCTATTTTATCTGATATGAGTGAGGCTACACCACTGTCTTCTGGCTGACATTTCCTTGGAGCCTCACCTTCCGTCCCTTCACTTTGAGCCTACATTTGTCTTCAGAGCTGAGGTGCATCTCTTAGAGACAGCACATCATTGGGTCTTGTTCATTACTCCATCCAACCATCATGTGTGTTTGGCGAATTCCTATCATTGACATTTAGTGTGATTATCGAGAAATGAAAAATGGCAACCCACTCCAGTATTCTTGCCTGGAGAATCCCTCGGACAGAGGAGCCCGGTGGGCTCCAGTCCGTGGGGTCGCACGGAGTAGGACACGACTGAGCGACTGAGCAGAGTACCAACATTCGATCTTTCCTGGCTGCTCTGTACTTCCTTTTCCTTGTGCTTCTGTCTGCCATTTTAGTTTGTTGATTTTGCATAATGTTTTTCTGTTTCCTCTTTTTTGTTTCATATCTCTGCTCTAGATTTACAGCATATGGTTACCATGAGGTTTATATAAAATGTCTTACAGATAAAATAGTCCTTTTTCTGCTGACATCATCGTATCTCCATTTGTCCAGACAGGTTCCATCCTTCTCCTCATCCTCGCTTCTGTTTCTGTTGTCTCAAAACCCCTTTCCATGTTGTGAACTTGTTACCAAATTAAGGCAGTTATAGCTGTTTTTACTGCTTTTTTTCTCAATTTCCCCTTCATACTATAAATAAGTGTTTAAAAATCTGTTGTGATAAAGAGTTGCAATTTTCCGATTCTGTCTGTCAATATATCACTTCCTTAAGTTTTGTGTACTTTTGCTTTTTTGTCTCAGGTAGAAGGGCACTTTTAACGTTTCTTATAAGGATTATGCTGATGGCCTCGTTCAGCTTTTGTTCGCCTGGGAAGGCCTTTATTTCTCCTTCTTACTTGAATGATAATGTTGCTGGTTAGACTATTCTTGACTGACAGCTTTTACCTTTCAGAAATTTGAGTTTGTCATTTCACCTTTCTGTGGAGTATCTGCTGAGAAATCTGCTGAGAGTCTAATGAGGGTTCCTTTGGCATATACCATCCTTTTTCCTTGGCCTCCTTTAAAATTCTCTTAGTCATTAATT
This sequence comes from Bos indicus x Bos taurus, assembly GCF_003369695.1. Classification (NCBI taxonomy): domain Eukaryota; kingdom Metazoa; phylum Chordata; class Mammalia; order Artiodactyla; family Bovidae; genus Bos; species Bos indicus x Bos taurus. Next base: position 26,527,386 of record NC_040098.1, read on the forward strand.
TTTTGGAGGCTTAATATAATGTGTCTTGGAGAGGTGATTTTGCATTGAGATAATTAGATTTGTGAACCTACATATCCAGTTCCTTTCCCAAGTTTAGGAATTTCTCAGCTACTATTTCTTTGAGCAAACTCTCTACTTTCTTCTCCCTCTTTTCTTTTTCTGTGATACCCATTATCCTAATTTTTCCTTTGCAAAAGAGTCAGATAGTTCTTATAGAATTTCCTCATTTGTTTTTAGATCTTGATTCTCTTTCCTCTTCTACTTGTATCATTTCTAGATTTCTCTCTTTAAACTCACTAATTCTCTCTTCCATATGCTCTGCTCTATTTCCAACGCTTCTAATGCATTCTTCACCGAATTTATTGATTTCTTCAGCTGTAGAATTTTGGTTTATCTCTTTTTTTAGAGTTTCTACCTCTTTTGTAAATATTGCTTCTGCTCATCACTTTTATTCCTGAGCTCACTGAACTGCCTTTCTGGGTTTTCTTGTAGCTTGCTATTTTGAATACTCTTATCAGATCACAATAGTGCACGACTTTACGTTTGGTTCCTGGAGAACTGTCATTTTCTCTTTGTGATACCATGTAACAGTGGTGCTTCATGGTGATTGATGGGTTGTTCCTTTACTGGTACATCTGAAGGAACACCTTTCTTCTTTAGGTAAAACTTAGAAAAAAAATTAAAACCTTAATTCTAATGATTCTCCCTTTAGAAATTAGAGTTCTTTCTATGTGTTCCAGTAGGTGGCGCTATATCGCAGCTGTTTGGTTTCTTCTACCTGCCCTACCTCCAGTTGTATCTGAGATTTGGCAAGTTCACTGCCTCTGTCAGAAGTGTTGGCCATCTGTACCTCCTGGGTCGCTGGTGCCTCGCTGCTGCCAGTGTCGCTAGCAGTGTCACCTGGGGCACTTCTGAATGGAGCGTGGGGATCTCCTGAGTCACAGGACCTGTTGCTATGGAGAGGGGAAGAAGAGGGTTGGGGGATGGAAGGCCAGAGTCGAGGGCTTTTCCGCTCTAAAAGCTGAGGGAGAAGCAGTCCTGTTCAACTTCTGCTGTGTAAAGTTAAAGTGTTAGTTTCTCGGTTTTGTCTGACTTTGCAACCCCATGGATTATTATATGACTACATCAAAGGATATATAACTGATAGTTTTTTCATAGGATTCTATTTACTAATTAGCAACATATTCTTGTATATTTTCTTGATATAAAGCAAGAGAAGGTGAATAATAAAAGGACGTGTTCCCAATAAAATAAGAAAAATCCTAATGGGGAGCCAGGAATAAGGAATTGAACATATTTTTGTTTTTTTGTTTTTATATAAAACATTAACAGGCTTCTCTGGTGGCTCAGATGGTAAAGAATCTGCCTGCAATGCAGGAGACATGGGTTTGATCCCTGGGTCTGATCCCTGGGTCAGGAAGATCCCCTGGAGAAGGGAATGGCTATCCACTCCAGTAATCTTTCCTGGGGAATTCCATAAACAGAGGAGCCTGGTGGGCTATAGTCCATGTGGTGGGACCATAGAGTAGGACATGGTTGAACGACTAACATGGTGTTTCTATTCTCTATTAATTCTTCTAAAGCAAAAGTGCACCAACAGCTGACTTTGACTTTTCTTGATCTTTCAGCCTCTTGCAAACTTTGATCAGGACAGTTGGCCTTAGCATATTCTTAGATTAAATGCTACAAAGATACCTTCAAGATCCTCCATTCCACACAGATCACCTACACTAAACCTCTTTTTCTATGTATATTTTGGGGGTGCCACTAAACTTGGACAGTATCAGGAGAAAAACCTGGGAATTTTTTTCACTCGAGTTAAGTTACTGACTAAATTTCCATTTCCTTTAGTTTATGAACGTCATCGCTTCCTGTCAGGAAGTACAGACTATACTCTAATCAGTGGCTGTAATTCTGTAACATCACCAGTTACCGGGGGATGGTGTTCCTTAAAGGGTCAACAGAATCATAGCATTTTTTAGTATTGAGAAAGTTACCTTCATGTCAATTGTAATTTCCCCAAATCTACAACAAGTGTAAAAAGGATCAAAGTTCTCCTAAATTGCAATCATCTGCTCTCTAGCACTTCAGCTTGTAAACACACTCTCACATACTTTTGGTGAAATGTCTATATCTTTAAGCAAGAGAGATGAATGTTTTTTAGGCTCAAACATGGAGCACACTGGCTCTCAATACAGGCCCAGATAAAATGTGTCAGACACAACCAGATCAAACATTTACAACACTAAATTAAGAACAATCTTTTAAAAACAATATGTATTTATTGAGCTGCCCTGGGTCTTAGTTGCGGCATGCAGGATCTTGGATCTTTGTTGTGAGTTCTTTCATTTGTAGCGTGGGAACTCTCAGTTGCAGCACATGGGATCTAGTTCCCTGACCAGGGATCAAACCTGGGCCCCGTGTATTGGAAGTGTGGAGTCTTAGCCACTGGACCACAAGGGAAGTCCCCCCCACCTTTTTTTATTGGAGTATAATTGCTTTACAATGTTTTGTTAATTTCTGCTGCACAATGAAGTGAATCAGCTATATCTATATCTATATCTATATATATATATCCCGTCTCTCATGGCCCACCCTCCCACCACCATGCCCCCCATCCCATCCATCTAGGTCATCACAGAGGACTGATGATGTCTGTTCTTTACAACTGCATCTCTATTCCTGCCCTGCAGACACCAAAACAGGACAGGCTTAGAAAAGTCTAAGTTTCAGAGAAGGACATTCATACTGAATTTATGACCAGCAACTGATGATGTCATAGATCACTGATGCTGATTAGGTCCAACACTGAGATCACCCAATCCAGGAACAAAGAAATGAGTTTCTTGATTGGTGTTACTTGGGATACAGGTCGGGGGAGGGTTCTTGTCCTCACTGAATGACACTCACATGCTCTCCTCTCCCTTTCCTTTCCTGTTCGCCAGCATGGTATGTCTGTATTTCTCCAAAGGCTCCTGGATGGCAGCTCTGTTAGTGATGATGGGGCTGAGCCCTCTCTTGGCTTGGGCCAGGGAGACCCAATATAAGTGCACACCTTGGGTGGTGAGCTATTGTAGTGTGGGAGAAGAAAGAGTACCTTAGTCTCTATGTCCAGACCATGTCCCTTAGAGATTGTGACTCCAACCTACAACAAACAGTTCCTGAATACTTGCCGTCTCTATGACAGTCACATACGCAGCCACCATATCTATATTCTATTTCTCCTCAACTCCTTCCCAATGAAGGAGTCTTGCATTTCCAGCCTTGCATCCCGTCCCTTTAGGTATTTGAGAAAATTCAGAAATAATTGTGTTAAAATAATTTTTCATTCAATAGTTCTCTTTATTATATTGAATTGTGCAAGAAAAAAGGAAAGTTTTCCTGAAGATTTTATGGCAGATCTAAAGAATTAGGGAGTGCTGTGCTGTGCTTAGTTGCTCAGTCATGTCTAACTCTTTGTGACCCCATGGACTGTAGCCAGGCAGGCTCCTCCATCCATTGGGATCCTCCAGGCAAGAATACTGGAGTGGGTTACTGTGCCCTCCTCCAGGGGATCTTCCCAACCCAGAGATCGAACCTAAGTCTCCCACATTTCAAGTGTATTATTTACCATCTGAGCCACCAGGAAGCCCAAGAATACTGGAGTGGGTAGCCTATCCCTTTTCCAGGGCATCTTCCTGATCCAGAAATCAAACCAGGGTCTCCTGTATTGCAGGCAGATTTCTTTACCAGCTGAGCTACCAGGGAGACTTGTTCTAAAAGATCATGTTATGTCCTCAACAGGATCTGTGCTGATGCCATCTCTCCCAGTGGGAGGATATATCAAGGGACCTTCCCCATCATCCTCTTTCCTTTTCCCTCAAACCCCAATGTTTATAAAAATTTGAATCCTTGTACTAGATGTTCTTTGACAGAGTTAATTTTCTCTTTATTTATCTTGGGTAAAGTACCCTGGAGCTGAAGCAGGGTTTATTAGTACTTGGAATGACCAGGTAGAAAAGGAATAAATATGGGGTGTTTTTTGATGCCTTAAAGAACTGAAGGCATCTTCTGAAAACCCAGCACAGGTTAGTAACCAGCATGAATCCATTTTGAGCCTTTCTATGCTATCAGTTTCTCCTATAACTCCCCTTTCTCTGACCTGAGCATACAAGTATCCAATAATTCAAGGAGTATAGAATAAATTATATGAAATTCTGATTGTGTAGGTCATAGATAGTCAAATATCAGCCATTTCACATGGCAAGCCATGTGCCCTGAACGGGTACAGAGAGTGTGATGGTTGTTTCCATCCCATTGGGCTGAAAGCCAATAGGCAAGTTGCGGGAACTCATTAGCCTCTTGGAGTCTCAGGCCCACAGTTCATAAGATCGGACATCATGTCCTCTGTTTCCTTTAATCAGTAATGTTTGCTTATATCAACTTTTAACTCCTTCCAGTTCTTTTTCGAACCATGCCATCACCAGATTTGAAAATCCCCAAAGCTGGCACAGACCCTCAGCCATAATAGATTCATTGAACTATTTAAACAGTGAACTCTCCCTCTTTCTAAATGACCGTTTCCTCCCTGTGAATGTTCATTCCAACTAGTAGGTGGAGAAAGAAGAAATTTGTCTGAATTTCTCACAGGGAGTAGAAGGGATGCAATGTGCCATTAGAATAAAAGAGTGCTGGCCCTGAGCCTTTTCTTGCTTTCCAGGATTCTAGCAAAGATCAGTTCCTACAATCCTGGGTTTATTCATTTTGACCAAAAATATTTTTCTGAGCAGCTGCTCTATTCTGGACTCTATTCTTTGCTCAGACAATTCTATTTGAATAAGATATGAAAATCCTCTATCATCAGTAGAACTTATCTAATGATAGGAGAGAAAGACAACAATCCAATAAGTATTCAACACAAAGCAAATATAAGAACATTTCAGTGAGAATGGGGCTCTGACAAACACAATCTGTGCTATGGGACAGAGAAAATGGGATTCATCCAACTTTAGTTCAGGTGTCTAGGGGGCTCTGTCTGATAAAGAGACATTCTGTTGAGATGTGAATGAGAAGAAGCCAGTCACGTGAAGCAGTTAAGGGACAAGTGTTCCAGAAAAGGGAACATGAGAAAGGCCACATGTGGGAAGATGCTTGTTGTGTCTAAGGGACAGAAAGAAAGTTAGAGTGGCTGAAGCAGAGCAAGCAGGTTGAGGGGTGAAATAAGTTGAGGTCAGAGAGGAAGTCAAATGATGATGAAGATATTATTCACTTCAGGAAGTTAAAAAATAAGAATATCTTCTGAGCCTGCATTCTTAAGGGTTATAAAATTAAAATTTCAGTATATTTATTGAATATTTACTTGATCAGCACTAGGAAGAGCCACCGTTTATTAATAATTTCACACTTAAAAATAGCCTATGAGGAACATACTATTGTTAAATCCATTAGGCTGCTGGATATTTTAACTTAGGTTAAAAACCCAAGTGGACGAGCTCGTGTTCCAAATTACACTTCCTAATTCTATAGCTTGGGCTTCTCGACTCAATGGACATGAGTTTGAATAAACTCTGGGAGTTGGTGAGGGACAGGGAGGCCTCGTGTGCTGTGGTTCATGGGGTTGCAAAGAGTTGGACACAACTGAGCAACTGAACTGAACTGAACTGAACTGTGATTAGTAAATAGTGGCTTAGTTAAGTCTGAATTACTGTTAAAATTTCTGAGGTTCACATGTACTAGTGTGTGAGGAGTATGCAAGGAATGCTAGTTCCAATATATACGATCATTTTGCATTTATTTGAAAAATTCCATCAGGGTTCACACTATGTGCAGACTGTCCTGGGTTTGTGTTGAAGAATACAGAAAAGCACTCAATATGGTCCTTCTGAGATTTTATTAGTAAGTTGGGCTAGGGTTGACAAATAAAATACAGGATGCCCAGTTAAATCTGAATTCCAGCTAAACAATGATAGTTCATCTGAAATACAAATTTCACTGGACATTCTGTATTTGTATTTGCTAAATCTGGCAACCTTAAGTTGGACACCTGAGCTGGACTAACAGTGCTACAGTGAACAGCAACTTCAGCCATTAAAAAGAAAATCTAACTTTCTTATCTGTAAAGAAGGCACTTGGGGAATTTCTGCATGGTAAAATGTACCTGTTCTGATCCAGTGTGTCCTTCTCTCTGCCATTGTTTCTAAGTGAAGGTCTTTTTTTAAAATTTATTTATTTTAATTGGAGGCTAATTACTTTACAATATTGTATTGGTTTTGCCATACATCAACATGAATCCGCCACAGGTGTACACGTGTTCCCCATCCTGAACCCCCCTCCCACCTCCCTCCCCGTACCATCCCTCTGGGTCATCCCAATGCACCAGCCCTAAGCATCCTGTATCCTGCATCGAACATGGACTGGCGATTCGTTTCATATATGATATTATACATGGTTCAATGTCATTCTCCCAAATCATCCCACCCTCTCCCTCTCCCACAGAGTCCAAAAGACTGTTCTATACATCTGTAAGTGAGGGTCTTAAAATCTGGGGACTTGAATTTTTTTTGTGTGTGTGTGTAAACTGTCTAAATGAGAATGTCATCTTCTTAGTTTCCCCCTTTCTGAGAGGACTTGACTACAAAGAGTTCTACATCTGTCCAAGACTGGTAATCTGATGCACTTTCATTATTGGGACTAGGAGACCAAATTAGAAAATGAATTAGTTGGAACATTGAACAGGAATAAAATGCCTGTGGCTATAATAATTTGCCACTATGGATAAGTAGTGGACAGTGGCAGAGAAATTAAGAGAGAATATGATGTGAAGGATAAATTATATGACTTGGTAATTGCTTGGCAAGGCAAAGAAATTGGTAAAACTTTGTTCTTAACAAATTTATTTTGTGGAAAAATCAGTTTTCCAGCAGGATAGGATTCCTAAAAAAATAGAAATTTCACATAGGGTCAAGATTTTCAACAGATAAAATATTGTCAGATTTTTAAATGTAATTCTCTGCTGAACCATAATCAACAGTGGCTTTTTTTTTTACCACAGATTTTTTTCTGGTGGGTTCATTTACACCAGTTGTGGTCAGTGGCCTCTCCTCCCTCCCTTTCCCCACCTGTTTCCCTTCCTTTCCTATCAGAACCATTGGCAATACCTGGGTCCATTTTTGGCTGTCATACTAGAGGTTTATTCTAACATCTAGTTGGTAGAGCCAGGGATGATGGTAGACATCCTACAGTGTGCAGAACAGCCCTCACTCCCACAGTCACAAAAAATTATCTGGTCCAAATGACAGTGGTGTAGAGATTGAAAATACACTTTACTTACATTGTGCTGCTTCTAAAAATTCTAGACTCATACTCATCTTTTAATACAGTTATTTATGGTTTGGTTTGGTTTCATTACCCAAACAAAACAAAAGCAAGACAGCTGCATAAATTCACCACTTTCTTGTTGAATCCACTCAATGAGCTCAAGTTCAAGATCTTCATTTTCATCTCTTGCCTTATGCAATGTTTTTCAAAATTTCATGAGTCTTTGATCATCACAACTTCTTAACTTTCAGCAACTTGACTTTACAAGTCACATTTTCAGAAAAATGCCTCAAATTTCTGCAGTAATTCTACTTTTCGTTCTTTTGATGCTATCAGAGGGCTTCATTTAGTTATCGCACTTTTAACAAGTTGTTTAACTCTTCCTGATATTTTCACAATTCAGTTAAACATAAAGACAAAACATAAAATATGTGTATATATTTACACATATATGTATATTTAACAAGTGTATATAAAACTACAGAAGTGCATGTAACCTCTAAGAGCTCTGAGACGTATTTGACTTCTCCCAGATGGTGCAAGTGATAAAGAACCCACCTGCCAATGCAGGAGACACAAGAGAGAAGGTTCCATCCCTGAGGTGGGACGATCCCCTGGAGGAGGGCATGGCAACCCACTCCAGTATTCTTGCCTGGAGAATCCCATGGACAGAGGAGCCTGGGAGGTTGTGGTCCATACGGTTACAAAGAATTGGACACGACTGAAATGACATAGTATGCACCCCAGCAGGTCAGATTTGCTAAACAAGTTCTGGCACAAAGTACTTTTGTTTTATTGTTTTAAGAAAAATATGGTTTTCTCAATTTGGAAATGCAGAAAAGGTAGAAGTGCATTGAGATCATGGTTTTAATCTCCTTGAAACTATTCAGAAGCTTCCCATTACATTTAGCATAAATTCAAATTTCTAACATCACCTACAAGCTTTTAAGCACTCGGTTCCTGTGATTTTTCTAGTGGAATCTTTCAGTCTCCATCCTCAATCTCTGAGCTTCAGTGAACTGCTTTTATTTTTATTTTTTCTGGTTTCACAGAGAAGTACATCTCTTTTAAGCTTCTACACATGCTATTACCTTTACCTAAAATATGCCTCCCTTTGCCCCCAGACATACACACACCTCCTCTTCCTCTAGCTCATATCAACATAACCTTTTAGCTCACATCTTAAATGTCATTCTTCAGGAACTTCTGACAATCTAACTTAAGTATTCTTTGTTTTAGAACTCCACACTTTTCTTCTGACATTTCTGACTCCCGTGTAAAATTAATCCTCTTTTGGTTGGTTTTGTCCATCACTTTCATTAAATTTTATGCTCTTAGAAGGTAGGAGCTTCCTTGGTTGCTCAGGGGTAAAGAATTGCCTGCCAATCTTTCTGAAACGTCTTTTAGGTCTAACTTTATTCATTTTTTGGTTTTCTTAGGATGTATTATTTTTACATGGTTGAAATGATTTTGAAATCACCTTCCAAAATTATAATTTTTTTTACTTATGGCAGAAAGTGAGGAAGTAAAGAGCATCTTGATAAAAGTGAAAGAGAAGAGTGAAAAAGTTGGCTTAAAACTCAACATTCAGAAAACTAAGATCATGGCATCCAGTCCCATCACTTCATGGTGAATAATTGGGGAAACAGTGAGAGATGTTATTTTTGGGGGGCTCCAAAATCACTGCAGATGGTGACTGCAGCCATGAAATTAAAAGATGCTTGTTCCTTGGAAGAAAAGCCCTGACCAACCTAGACAGCAAATTAAAAATCAGAGACATTACTTTGCAGAAAAAGGGCTGTCTAGTCAAAGCTATGGTTTTTCTAGTAGTCATGTATGGATGTGAGAGTTGGACTGTAAAGAAAACTGAGCTCCAAAGAATTGATGCTTTTGAACTGTGGTGTTGGAGAAGACTCTTGAGCATCCCTTGGACAGGAAGGAGATCCAATCAGTCCATCCTAAAGGAAATCAGTCCTGAATATTCATTGGAAGAACTGATGTTGAAGCTGAAACTCCAATCCTTTGGACACCTGATGCGAAGAGCTGACTTATTTGAAAAGACCCTAATGTTGGGAAAGATTGAAGACAGGAGGATAAGGGAACAACAGAGAATGAGATGGTTGGATGGCATCACCCACTCGATGGACATGAGTTTGAGCAAGCTTTGGGAATGCTTCCCTGGTGGCTCAGAGGATAAAGCATCTGCCTGCAATGCAGGAGACCTGGGTATCCCTGGGTTGGGAAGATGCCCTGGAGAAGGAAATGGCAACCCACTCCAGTATTCTTGCCTGGAGAATCCCATGGACAGAGGAGCCTGGCAGGCTACAGTCCACAGGGTTGCAAAGAGTTGGAAATGACTGAGCGACTTCAGTTTCTTCTTTTCTTAGGGAGGCCTGGCATGCTGCAGTCCATGGAGTCACAAAGAGTCAGACACAACTGAGTGACTGAACTGACTGACTTAACATACTGATGTTACTATTTTTATAATGCTAGTTGTATTTAAGTAGTTTAATGTTACTTCTTTTTATAGTGGGAACATTTTACCTCACATTTCCCTTTGTTAGATCTTTTTCAGTATTGCCAAATAGTTGACATTTTATATCATTTTGTTTTTATTTTATGTCTTTAATTTTTAAGGTTCCTGAATATTTTCACATATTTATTGGCAAACATCTATTACAACTTTAAGAATTATCTAAAGTTTATTATCTCTTAGATCTTTGTGTTTTTCTCAGTGGCTTTATGGATTCTCTGTGCATTATAATAAACACTTTTCTGGTATTCGATTCAGTATTTTATCTTGTTTGTAGTTTATATTTTGATTCTGTTTGTTATTTTCCATGTTAGAAATTTAAACATTTATATTTAATAAAATTACTGCAAAATTGTTATTGAAAATTTTCTGTCAGTCTTACATTTGCCATTTTGTGTTATTATAAAAATGCTTTTCCAACAGTTTTCACCTTAAAAAAAAATAATTGTATTTACTGTCGCTGGTGGTGTGGGGGTCATCTTGAGCACTAAGCACACATATTAATGAATCTCGGACTCTACCCTTAGCTCAAATGTCAGCTTAAAAAAAGAGAGACTGTTAATAAAATGATAAGTTCAGTAAAAAGACTGCTTATTTTGCAAAGGGGGCCTCGTTGGTGGCTTATACAGCAAAGAATGTGCCTGCAATGCAGGGGACCCAGGTTCAAACTCTGGGTTGGGAAGATCCCCTGGAGAAGCGAATGTCTACCCTCTCCAGTATTCTTGTCTGGAGAATTCCATGGACAGATCTGCTGTCCGTTGGGTTGCAAAGAGTTGGACACAACTGAGTGACTAACACTTTTACTTTCACTTAATTTTGCAAAGGAGAGAAATTGATTAACTGAGTGTAATTGCAGGTGGCTTTTTTTTTTTTTTTAAATAAATGACTATTTGCTCCTTTCCTTCTCCTTCAGAGCTCAGGCTTTTCTTGGGACTCAACTCATAAAGCTTCAGAATCACCTTTGTCTATTCCTGTTTCCCAGAGTTAGATCACTTTCTCGAGTGTTCTAATGCTAATGAGTGTAGCATTGTTAGGAATTTTTTTTCTCCATCTTCCCATCTACCTCAAGCTGTTCCCCAATTATCCACACTGCTTTGAATCACGTTTTCTCTCCAAGTAAAAGAAGATAGCAAATATCTAAAGTATTTTGAAAACTAAGTTCCAGCCATTGTTTTAGGTGCATTAATCCTCACACAGCCCTAATACACATATTAGTATTATTATCCCATTTATAGTTGGGCAAAGCAGTGCAAGTATTTGAACTAAGGCACTCTAGCTCCAGAAATCATGCATTAAGTAATAAGTTATTGTTAAATTAAATATTTCCTGCCACATGAGTGGGCAAGAAATGTCACAGCTATCTGCAATTCAGGCCCTTCAAATGTGGATTTCTGAGCCATGCTGACAAGCAGTGCCACTCTCTACACAAGGAACTTAAGGATGTCACAGTCACCAGCGATTTCAGCTCTCCAGTGTGAGTGGGAAGGCTCAAAGGGAATTTAAGAAACAAAACTATCTCTGTAAATATGCAGGATACTGGCCTCAGATAGCGGAGATGCATATGAAAGGAATGACTTCAATAATCCCAGATTCTTGCATCTTCCCATACATAGAATAACACTAAATTTTTGGTGTTTAGACTGCCTGTCCTCTTCGTTGCAAACTTGTATATAGCCTGACTCCCTCTCCCACCTCCTCGGAACAGTTTTCTCAGGGCCACTGAGATTCCGTCTCCCAGGCTCAGATACCTTATCATTCCCACCAAATAAAATAGCTCTCTACTTACAGGTTGTGACTAATTTTTTAGTCAACCCTAAATACCTTGCAAAGATTGGTAAACACATCAGTTCAATAATGAATAATTCTTTGGGGCTATGAAAAAACAAAACAAAATAAATTTCCTCCACATCTCTGAAATCTAACAGTCTCGTGTTGTTAAGAATTAAAGTCTAGGCTCATGGTTCTAATTCCTGTTGGGTCACATGGCCAGTTTTCAGAAAGGTCTGCCAAGACTGGAGCATGGGACTAGAGACTGGGGGCAGAAAGGCAGCCAGGGAGATTTACTCTGCCTTCCTCACTTATTCCCTCTGCCTTTTCTCTCCTAGTGGAGCCTACAGTGACTGTATATCCTGCAAAGACCCAGCCCCTGCAGCACCACAACCTCCTGGTCTGCTCTGTGAATGGTTTCTATCTGGGCCATGTTGAAGTCAGGTGGTTCTGGAAAGGCCAGGAAGAGGAGGCTGGGGTGATCTCCACAGACCTGATCCAGAATGGAGACTGGACCTTCCAGACCGTGGTGATGCTTGAAACAGTTCCTCAGAGTGGAGAGGTCTACACCTGCCAACTGGATCACCCCAGCTGGAGAAGCCCTATCGCAGTGGAATGGAGTGAGAAGCCTTCTGGTCTCGTAAGTTCCTCACCCACCATGGATGGGGCTTGTTTACCCCTGAGTGTCAGGTGTCTCCTCTCCCTACATCATGTGTTCATTTGCTCATGTGCTCCTGTCCTTCAGCTGAGGTTACTGGGGGAGCCGTGTGATATCCTGTGATAGAAATCCTCTAATAGTTTATCCTGCGATAGTTTCTCCAAATCCCTGTACCCTTAGGGGAGACAATTCTGCCTGACAAGGAGAAAAGAGGCGTTCCCAATCTGAAGCTCTGTGAAATCTCAAGTCATGGTAACTGCATGGCCCTGGGCACCCGTCCCCTGCCTTAGATTGGGCTTGTACTTCTGATACTGTTGCTCTGAGTTCATTGTTGTTTGAAGGGCACATCCTCTCTAATGTAGGAACATTTCCTGACTTGAGAGGAGTCCAACCTTACTGTCATCTAAGAGAAGATACTTAACTTCATTCAATCCCTGACTTCTCATCCATCATGGCATTGAAGTCATGGGGCCTTATGTCTGGGCTGTGATATTGAAGTGAGTCAGTACCTAAACCTTGTAGCTACTCAGTGTGATTTTTAAATTCTGTCTCTAGCAGTGGTCAGTTATTTTAGTTCTTCCAGCTGCCCTCCCTCATTCCTGAAGCTCTCAGTCTCAGAGTCTCAACTAGAGAAGTTGGATTTCAGATAAAAATCACTAAAACTAGCTTCTTTTCTTAGGGGCACAGTCTGACTCTGCTCAGAGTAAGATGATGAGTGGAACTGGGGGCTTTGCTCTGGGTCTGCTCTTCCTTGTGGGGGGCTGTTCACCCACTTCAGGAATCAGAAAGGTAAGGAGCCTGTTTGCAGTTGAGGCCCCACCCACAGGCTTTTTTTTTTTGGAAAAGAAGGAAGATGGCTTTGCTCAGTTCTCTGTCTCAATGACACTGTATAAAACCTTTATTTCCTCTACTGATTTCTGGATTTCCTGGAAATCCAGAAATCAATAGTCCTTGATTACTTATAGTTGAAACATAAGAGGTTATGACCTGTAGAGATAAGGGAAAGCTTGGTGATTAGGGATGGAGATCCTGGGACAAATGCAGGAAGAGACCCAGGGTGATGAAATTATACTGGATTTGTGTGGCAGAAGCTTCATGGGTCACAAGTTCTCAGTGTCACTCTCCTTTCTGCCCTGGCATCATGTGGTGTGGGTTGCAGTGTAGAGAAATTTTAGAATTTGTCCTCTGGGTCTGAGGACATTGAATCTGGTAACAGAATTGCCTCCATATCTTGTAAATACGTATACCTTCCCTTCTGTTTCCCAGGACACTCTGGACTTCAGCCAACAGGTAATGCCCTTTAATCTTCTTTTAGAGATAGATTTGGTCTCTGGCTCAGTGGTAAAGAATCTACCTGCCAATGCAGGAGACACAAGAGACACAGGTTTGATCCCTGAGTCGGGAAGATTCCTTGGAATAGGAAATAGCAACACACTCCAGTATTCTTGTCTGGAAAATTTCATGGACAGAGGAGCCTGGGGACTACACTCCCTAGGGTTGGAAAGAGTCAGACACGACTGAGCAAGTGCATGGGCACAAGCACACACGTGCACACACACACACACACACACTCACACACACACTTGGTCTCCTAGAACTGATCGTAGAGATGACAAGACAGGAGACAGACATAATGAGAAAGATTTTGAATTCTAAACTTCTTCTTGACACTTAGTAAAAGGCCAGCTCTCTCAAGTAGCTTTGGCTCAGGGATTTTTAGGAATTTTTTCTCACTTCTTACAGTACTGCTTTAACATGAGATCCTTTGGAGGAGGGGAAAAGAAGCTGCTTGTAGAATTAATAAAACAACGCTCTCCTTTGTCTCCTGCAGGACTCCTAAACTGAAGTGCATATAATGACACTCATAAGAAGAAAAACCATCTGTTTCAGCTGTTCTCCAGCATGGAAGTGTTACCTGCACTTTTAATCCACAAAGAGATTCTGCAGGTTTGCTCCTGCAGAAAATACCTTTCTTGGTAGCTTCCTCAGCCCCTGATCCTTGGCCTGGAAATTCCCAGTACTGAAGGCAGTCAGTCCTGGGTGTTCATTGGAAGGACTGAGGCTAAAGCTGAAACTCCAGTACTTTGGCCACTGCATGTGAAGAGTTGACTCATTGGAAAAGACCCTGATGCTGGGAAGGATTGGTGGCAGGAGGAGAAGGGGACGACAGAGGATGAGATGGCTGGATGGCATCACCAACTCAATGGACATGAGTTTGAGTGAACTCTGGGAGTTGGTGATGGACAGGGAGGCCTGATGTGCTGTGATTCATGGGGTCGCTAAGAGTCGGACACAACTGAGCAACTGAACTGAACTGAACTGAAGGCAGTACTTTATCTTCATTCTTTCCTGGTCCCTTTTGTATTCAACCTTAAGAGCCTCCCTTGCATCTGAATACCTTTTACCAACATTTCTTTACAAAGTTTTTCTCAAATAAACCTGGAATAAGAGGCAACTGCTTTCAAGGAAAAAAAGTAGAAAAAAGTGGGGGTGGGAATTTCCCTTTCTATCTGTCTTTAGCTTTTTTTGGCAGAGCTAATAATAAAATTAACCCAAGACAGATTAACAGGAGAAAAAGAAACTAATTTTAACTCATGTGCATGGAAGTCTCATAGAAACAGGATCTAAGAGATGGCCAGAGCAGGTGGCTTTTATGCTTTTTAGACAAAGAAACACATTTGTGAGTAATTGAAAGGACAAAGAAACTTAGGTTTGGAGCACTGCAATAGTGAAGAATCTAAACAGAATTTGGGCTTGAGGTGGTAAATTACAGAAGCAACAGAGTTTGTTTATACAGACTTCTTGGTTGAATTCCTGTCTCTGGTGCTAAGTGTGTCTTCCAGAAGCAGGGTGTCCATCTGAACCGATTGTTGTCATTTCAGAGGGCTCCAAAGAGCTCCGGTACCATAGTCCTTTATGCCTCAGTGCAGAGAAGAATTCAGTGAGAGAGCGAAGTGGTAGATAAGAAGTGATTTACTAGAATAGGACACCTGTGAGGTTTACAGGCGGGTGAGCCTGACATTCCCAGACCGACCCAAGAACTTCCTGAGCTACAATTTCATAATCAAAGGAAAAGTGGGGAGGGGGAGAAGACCATCTTTGTCTTTCTTGAGTAGACATGTTGTTTTCATCATTAGCTCCTCCTCCAGGTTGAGTGGGGGAGTTTTCTTGTCCCTAAGTAGTCAAGCTGGTTTACAATTGAATGTTTTATATGTGTGCAGAGAGCATGTCCTAGGGATCATTAACTTCCTGAGCTCACTGGGCAGGATGTGGGTCTTATGACACCACTGTTTTATTGTCTGGGGGCATGTCTTAGGTTACTGTTGCATGGTTTTGCTACTAAGCAAGCCTGTTTGGTTTTGTGGTTAAGTGAACCTGCTTTCTCAAGTCATCATTAATTTACAGGGGTCTCTCATATTTTTTACTTACAATCCCCTACTGGGATTAACTATTTAATCATCTATTTTTTCCCCATCACATCTTTTGCATGAGAGATTATTTCTTGCTTTTAGGGAGACAGAAAGGAGGGTCAGAGCGTCTCTCTTGCGTTAGCCACTTCATAAGTAACATTAATTCAAAATAATCAATATACCATGGTGCCATATTTGGGGACAGACTTCCCTGAGCCCCAACAAGAGAATTTCATCAAGATTCAATCACAGTTTTAATTTTTATTCCTGAATTTTAGTCATGTGTGTGTCTGGTAGATCTCTTTACTTCATTTCTTTGTTTTATCTTGAGTTTTCTGTATTCTGTAATTAGGAATATTTAGTTGAGATAATAGCCAACTTTTTGGAAGTGAAGTAATACACTTCTAAATAATCCATAGCTTATCAAAGAATAAATTCGATGAGAAATTAGAAAACTATTGGAATGTTAAAATAGACTTTCAAAATTTGTGATATACAACCAAAGCAATCTCCAGAGGGAAATTTATAGGTTTAAAATATAAATATATATATTTATATGAAAATAAAAACATATAAAATTCAGAGATCTAAGCTTTTAACTGAAGAATCTAGGAAAAGTAAACTTAACTGAAAAAATAGAAGAAATGAAATAATAAAAAGAAAATAAATGCAATTGAAACTAAATGCATGATAAAGAAAATGAACAGAACTAGAAGGTCTCCTTCCTTTCTTTCATTTTTTAAATAAATCACCTATAATGCTGCTAAAAATAGGGCAAAAATCTAAATTACAAATGATTAATATCCAGAATGCAAAAATATTCCTAAAGAGCCTTCATACATTAAAAAGATACTCATCAGTTCAGTTCAGTTGCTCAGTCGTGTCCAACTCTCTGCAACCCCATGAACCACAGCATGCCAGGCCTCCCTGTCCATCACCAACTCCTGGAGTCCACCCAAACCCATGTCCATTGAGTTGGTGATGCCATCCAAACATATCATCCTCTGTCGTCCCCTTCTCTCCTGCCCTCAATCTTTCCCAGCATCAGGGTCTTTTCAAATGAGTCAGCTCTTCGTATCAGGTGGCCAAAGTATTGGAGTTTCAGCTTCAACATCAGTCCTACCAGTGAATACCCAGGACTAACCTCTTTTAGGATGGACTGGTTGGATATCCTTGCAGTCCAAGGGACTCTCAAGAGTCTTCTCCAAAACCACAGTTCAAAAGCATCAATTCTTCGGTGCTTAGCTTTCTTTATAGTCTAATGCTCACATCCATACATGATCACTGGGAAAACCATAGCCTTGACTAGATGGACCTTTGTTGACAAAGTAATGTCTCTGCTTTTGAATATGCTGTCTAGGTTGGTCATAACTTTCCTTCCAAGGAATAAGCATCTTTTAATTTAATGGCTGCGGTCACCATCTGCAGTGATTTTGGAGCCCCCAAAAATAAAGTCTGACACTGTTTCCACTGTTTCCCCATCTATTTCCCATGAAGTGATGGGACCAGATGCCATGATCTTCGTTTTCTGAATGTTGAGCTTTAAGCCAACTTTTCCACTCTCTTTCACTTTTATCAAGAAGCTCTTTAGTTCTTCTTCACTTTCTGCCATAAAGGTGGTGTCATCTGCATATCTGAGGTTATTGATATTTCTCCCGGCAATCTTGATTCTAGCTTGTGCTTCTTCCAGTCCAGCGTTTCTCATGATGTACTCTGCATATAAGTTAAATAAACAGGGTGACAACATACAGCCTTGATGTACTCCATTTCCTATTTGGAACTAGTCTGTTGTTCCATGTACGGGGCAATATAAAGAATTTTGTGCCAGTAGATTTGATATTTTAGGCGAAATTCACTGAAAAACATTACATTTTATGATCTATTTCTGTGTAACAAATCATCCCAAACTTAGTGACTTAAAACTAGAGCTGTTTGAGGATTGTTCTCTGTTCAGGGAGCCGACTGGGCTTAGTGGGTGGTTTTCACGGAAAGTGTCTTGCGTGGCTACAATCAGACAGTGACTGGGGCTGGGGTCCTCTGGAGGCTCTTCTGGGACACTGGACACACTCTCCTGCATGGAATCCCATGTGGCCCCATCAGCAATGAAGACAAATGTCTTACCTGATGGCTCAGGACTCCCAAGAGAGGAAAGTAAAACTTAGCCTCAAAATTTGTGTGGAGTCTTTTCCATCACATTCTAATGATCTAAGGGAGTACAGGTCAGTCCAGATTTATGGGGAAGGGATATATAATCTATGTCTTCATGAGGTAAATGCCAAAGAATTTGTAGTCTTCTTTAATCTACCGCATGAAAGTGTGTTAGTCACTTAGTTGTGTCCGACTCTTTGTGACCCCATAGACTGTAACCTACCAGGCTCCTTGGTCCATGGGATTCTCCAGGCAAGAATAGTGGAGTGGGTTGCCATTTCCTTCTGCAGGGGATCTTCCCAATCCTGGGATCAAACCCGGGTCTCCCACATTGCAGGCAGATTCTTTATCTTCTGAGCCACCAGGAAAGCCCATATGATTTACCTATATGATTTACCAAAGCTGACTCAAAATAGACAATCTGTGTAGCCGTACATATGATAAATAAATTTAGATTATCCAGCAATTGAAATCCAAGGCCTGGTTTGCTTCAATGTTAAATTTTACTAAATTTGTTCAATCCATCTGAAATTGGTTTTTATTGACATTTGAGTATGTGTCACAGTAACTTTTCTTAAATAGACATTCAAATGACCTAGTGGCTTTGATTGAAAAGACCCTCTTTCCCCCATTGCTCTGCAGTCTCACTATGGACCAGAGCATTGTGTTTGTGAGGGGCTCTGTTTCTAGAATTTTTTTGTTCTGTTGTGCAGTTTGTCTATACTTGAGCCAACACCACCCTAGATTAATATATAACAACATTAACTCATATAGCTTTCATTATCTTGTATTTATTTCTCCTAGCTTTTTTCCTAATTTTTCAAAATTTTATTGGCCAATCTAAGACTATAGTATTTACATGTAAACTTTTAATATCAGCTTGGCAGTCCTTCCACACCACCATTACCACCACCAAAAACCCCAAAACACTGAAGAAATAAAACTAGCAAGGAATCAAGCAAACAAAATCCCTTGCCATGATGTTAATGAGATTTTTCATTTCAGTTCAGTTCCTCAGTCATGTCCGACTCTTTGCGACCCCATGGACTGCAGCACTCCAGGCTTCCCTGTCCATCACCAACTCCCAGAGTTTGCTCAAACTCATGTACATCGAGTTGGTGATGCCATCCAACCATCTCATCCTCTGTCATCCCCTTCTCCTCCTGCCTTCAATCTTTCCCAGCATCGGGGTCTTTTCCGATGAGTCAGTTATTCACACCAATTGGCCAAAGGATTGGAGTTTCATCTTCAGCATTAGTCCTTCCAATGAATATTCAGGACTGATTTCCTTTAGGATGGACTAGTTGGATCTCCTTGCAGTCCAAGTGACACTCAAGAGTCTTCTCCAACACCACAGTTCAAAAGCATCAATTCTTTGGTGCTCAGCTTTCTTTATAGTCCAACTCTCACATCCATACATGACCACTGGAAAAACCATAGCTTTGACTAGACAAACCTTTGTTGGCAAAGTAATGTCTCTGCTTTTTAATATGCTGTCTAGGTTGGTCATAGCTTTTCTTCCAAGGAGCAAGCGTCATATAATTTCATGGTTGCAATCACCATCTGCAGTGATTTTGGAGCCCCCCAAAATAAAGTTTCTCACTGTCTCCATTGTTTTCCCATTTATTTTTTATTGAATATAGATTTAGAGACAACTGGTTATCTTTAAAATACTCTTACTTTCTCCAAACTTTATATTCAAATCATTTATGTAGATCCATTAATTTCTCCTAATGATGATTTGTAGTTTTAACTATAGAAATCTTACTCATTTTTATCAGATTTATTCCTTGATAATTGTCATCTTTTGGATGCTACCATGAATAGTATCACTTTGATTCCAAGGTATGCTCCCCACCCTCAAAAAACCCTGCTACAAATATCAAGAAAATTCATCAAAGCTGAAGAATTCAAAACCAACCAAAAAATCTACTTTGCGATGAAGGCATTAAACAAAAATTAAATATACAACATCATTTATAATCAGATAAGCTGAGGCCCATCAAAATGTTTTCAAGAGTTGGTTTGAGGGAACACGAACTCAAATCCAGCAGTGCCAAATTAAAAGTGGTTAGGAGCACGCCACGAACACAAGTTGGGGAAAAAACTTTTATAGAACCGAGGCAGAAGGAAAGAAAGAAAATTATTTGACTAGCTATAACTTAAGTGGCTGCCTGAGTTGAAAAAGCATTAAGTGGGTGTTTGTGATTGGTTGTTCATAAATTCGCTTTCTGGGATATGAGTGCATTAACAGGTATTAGAACTGACTTGGGTTTAGGCTTGCTTATGTCGGTTACCAAGGCATTTGAGCCACCTCAGTCTAATGGCCTCCTTGTGTAATCACTTTAACAGTCTCTCCCCTTTCGGGCATCCTCTCACGTTTTGATATTTGTTACTAGCATGCTCTCAGTCATCATTAGGGTAACTCATTTCACTGTGAAATTAAGAGATTACGAAATCACATTTGAAGAAGTTTTTTCTGCTGTTCATCCTATTGTTCATGTTCCTGTTTCTCAAAGCACAATGAGATCTCCGATGTATTACTGCATTAGAGTTCCCGTGAATACCTGTAAGACCCTTGAGAGAACACAGCTCATCAGGGGGACAACTGATAACTATCAGAAGGAAAATACCCAGAGACTGAAATATGCATCTAATTAGGGCTGTGAAGAACCAAACCATTTGGTACCAAATAAAATACTTTATGGGAAGAGGGATTAATCTCTTTTAGCCAAGTGGCTTAATTTTTTGTATTTGAGTTTCTACTAAACCAGAAGTATTTACTATAGTAGACTCCTATAGGCAACAAATAATTTAAGTTCTATTATTTAAAATCACCTATTGGCTCAAAATAATCTTTATGTCAAAGAGGCATATTTTGTGATGGCATATTCTGCTATCCTTTTGAGGTCATGCTGCCTTGATTTGGCTTGCTTTTGTTTTGCTTCTCTTAAAATTTTGAAGAAAAATGGTGGAATTTATAATATATGGAATATTACTATCACTAAGCATGATATCTAAATTTGCTTGCATTTTTATTTATTTATTTATTTTCATAATAATTCAATGTGATACAAATTAGCTTCAGTCTATGTTAAGAAAAGATAAAGTTTATGTTAAAAAAAGGTAAAGAGTCTGCCTGCAATGCTGGAGATCTGGGTTTGATCCCTGATTTGGGAAGATCCCCTGGCGAAGGAAATGGCAACCCACTCCAGTAATCTTGCCTGGAGAATCCCATGGACACAGGAGCCTGGCAGGCTACTGTCCATGGGGTTGCAAGAGTTGGACACAACTTAGCAACAAAACCACCACCACCACATGTTAAGAAAAGGGCTTCCCAGGTGGTGCTAGTGATAAAGAATCCACCTGCCAGTGCAGGAGACATAAAAGACAAAAGACGTAGGTTTGATCCCTGGGTCAGGAAGATCTTCTGAAGGAGGGCATGGCAACCCACTTCAGTGTTCTTGCCTGGAGAATCCCCATGGACAGAAGAACCTGGGGGGCTACAGTCCACGGAGTTGCACAGAGTTGGACATGATTGAAGCAACTTAGCACACACACATGCATGTTGAGAAAATAGTCAATGCCAATCCTCAGTGTCCAATCTCATCCTTCCTTAAGCCTAAAATGCACGGTGCTAATATGCCAACCCTCTTACGTATATGGATGAGCTTCTGTTGTGCTCACCACTCCACCACCATCTGTTCCCCACCATCTGTGTCCTCCATTATCAGAATCTGCCTTAAGGTTTGAGATTCACTCTAT
Source organism: Bos indicus x Bos taurus (assembly GCF_003369695.1). Lineage (NCBI taxonomy): Eukaryota > Metazoa > Chordata > Mammalia > Artiodactyla > Bovidae > Bos > Bos indicus x Bos taurus. The sequence continues at coordinate 26,548,963 of NC_040098.1, forward strand.
TCATGATCCAAATATCTCATTGATTCAGAGGCATAAGAATCCAAACCAGACTATGAACCTGTTGTTAAGTCATCTCTCAACAAATAAACCTTACTCTAGTGTTTTCCAGATGAGGACCAGACCATGAGAACTGGATTGCTGGCAGATCCTCCAAATGAGACTAGAGTTCTAATGAACTAGGATATTTCTGATTAACGAGAAAGCCTATAAGATACATTCACCATTTAGACTTTTGAAGATGAAAGGATCACCTATATTCCCCAGCCTCCATGAAGAACTGACTCAGACACCAAAAACTTCAACCTGAGACCCACTTGAAGTTTACTGTATTCAGAAAAATGACAATCACAGTTAGAAGAAACTCCAAGTAATAAGTGTACAAGAGATGCACCCATAGAACTTTCCAAAGGTTCTGTAGCAGGAAAAAAAAGGATCCTATGGGGTCCATTCCAAAGGCATTACATGGTGATAATAAGAAGACAGTGGAAAATGGAGGGAAAACCAATACAAGAAGGAGCAGTAGACAGGGAATAACTAGAGATTAGAATCTGGAGATTGTGGAAGGCATCTTACTCTTAGGGTAAGTAAAGGACTGGGAAGTGCTGAAGCATGGTGGTCTTCAGTGAGGTGAACAATTGGAGAATAGCCAGGTTTGTAAAGCTATTAAGGCAGAAATATCTTCATTGATCTTCTCTGTAACAAAGTCCATTACCTGTAGCAGAACACACATAGTTACTATAGAGTTTAAAATGAATATTTTGAGCTCTTATCTTCAGATTCCTTACTCTTACTCCTTAACCCCTGACTTTGGAAAAGTCTCTTAATATTTGTGTGACCCCTCATAAATGCAACCTTTTCAACATGAACTGCTATTTCCTACCTTCCATGAAAGAATGAAGCAGCAGGCCATGTTTCATTTTCTCTTAGATCTTCTGACACCATTTTTTTTTTTTCCAGAACGGAGGGGCAAAAGCAGGCATGGGTCTCCAAGACATTTCCACTTCATACAGTTACCCTAAACCCCCAAAAAGTGACACTCTGGAAATGCTTCAAAGCTGATGTCTTATCTCAGGAAATATAAAGCCAGGAAGTGTTGTAATCTTGAGGTTGGCTTTCCCAGATCATTGGACTCACTATTTTAATGTGAAACAACTATTTTGGGTACTGGAGATAGTTTCCAAGACTGAAGGCATGATCTTTGGTGACACGTATGGAATGGGGTGTAGGAATGCAGGGCTTTGGAATATCAGATGATGACAATGTCTGATTCTGTCCATTGTGATAAATCAGGAGCCATGACTTTTGGAATGGTTTTCCTTTAAAGGCATCGCATGTCCTTTTCCTCACTCTTTTCCTCCGCTTGAATCATTCCAGAGATGTCATCCTCTGACCACAACAGACTCACCTGCAGGCGCCTCACAGAGGCCCTCGGCGTTCAACGGTGTTGGCTTTGCGCACGCCCTTGATGATGAAGATGGTCCCTGCAATGATGCCCACCAGAGCCACAATCAGGCCCAGGGCACACACTGCATTCTCTGTGGTCTCTGGGAGGGGGGCTGGAGCTTCATACTCTGGGGAAAAATAAGTCAGAGTACATAAGAAATGCATGTGGTAGGGAGCAGCACTTAGCACAAAATATATGATACTTAGTCAAAAGATTTTTTTTTTTTTCATCAATTAAATGAGAGGAAGACAGGACGATGTCAGGGAATTATAGACGAGAAGAGCGGAAAGCAGAGCAATGGGAGAAGACCAGAAACCAGAACTGGAGCAGTCGTGAAGCAGATCCTCGGGGTCCCTAAGGACCAGACACACGCATCACAGGAGGAACAATGAAGTAAAGGAGACTGAAGGACGGTACTCACCCCAGTGCTTGAGAAGAGGCTCATTCAAACCCAAGTGCTCCACCTTGCAGTCATAGACATCCTCTGTTGTGGGCAGGAAGGGGAGGTAGTGGAACTTGCGGAAAAGGTGGTCATTCCTGGGCAGGAAGACCGTCTGTGACACTCCATCAGTGACAGGTTTGCCATTTCGAAGCCATGTGACACTGATCACGGGTGGGGAGAACTTGTCAATGAAGCAGATGAGTGTGTTGGGCTCTCCCAGTTCCACAGGCTTGTTTGGGAGCAGAGTCACTTCTGGAGGAACTGGGAGACAAGCAACAGAAATTAGCCTTCCCTGCTTAGCCCTGCCCCTCTTCGTCCCATCGAGGCTGACATAGCAGCTAAAACTGTCTTGGGAATATATGCCATGGTCTCAGATACCCAGCTGTTATTCCCTCCCCCATGAAAAGGGAACCGGTACTGGGCATAACATATTCAAGGACCTCATTCCTGGCTCCCCCAGCATGGACTCAGGGCAAAGGCTTTATGACAGACTGTGGTTGCCAAAGACAAGATCTTAGCACATCAAGAAAGGAGAAAACTCCTGAAGTTCTTGGGCTGGTGGCATAAGAATGTGGGGTTTGCATACGACAATAATAGGTCCTGAGGGGAAAGTCTCAGTAACAAAACACAAAGAGCTCAAGCATCTGTTTAAAGCTACAATTCCCAAGTCTAGGAGGACTGGAGCAGAGGTACCATTGGTGTTTGGGGTGTTGTTGGAGCGCTTTATCATGATGTCCAGGTTAGCTTTCATCACAGCCATATTGGCCAGGGCACCCTGAGCCTCAAAGCTGGCAAAATGTCCAAATTCTGGAAGCCGCCACACCGTCTCCTTCTTCCCCATATCCACGTGGAAAATCTCATCACCATCAAAGTCAAACATAAACTCGGCTGATTCCTCAGGTTTCAGATAGAACTCAGCTTGGATGATCACATGATTCTCTGAAAAGACAAGAAAGGGGGTCAGGGTGGGAACCAGGAGAGGAAGATGGAGAAGAACCCAGGATGTGAGATGCACATATGTGGGCCGGGGTGGTAGAAAGAGAGGGCCATGTGGGAAGGAGTGATGGAGAGTAGGGATAAGTTGGAAGACAAGGCCTGCGTGGAGGACATTCGTGTTGAGCAGAGCTAGGGGTGGAGAAGCAAAGGGACAGTGTGAGGGCTGAAGGAAATGAGGGCTGAAAACCCAGAGTTTCATGAAGCTTTTGTTTGAATCCATGTTACTGACTGAGAAATGATTCCCTCTTTAGAAATCAGTAGCAGCGCTTATAAGAGAAATGTTCCCTCACACTCTTGACTTAGAAATTAAATCTCCTTAAGCCAGAATCCCAGGGCATGTCTCAGAGCACTGCAACTCTAAGAAGAAACACTGTTTAAAAAGTTGTATATGAACTTGGAATGAAATTAAATCGCAAATTCTCATTCAGCCACCTAGTGATCTTGAGTAGATCACTTTATCTACTTGTATGTAGGTTTTCTATTATATTGTACTGTGGTTTTGTTTCTTTGCTGGGTTTGTTTTTAAGATGAAATGAGACTAGTTTTAAGTAATTTCTTAGTATATCATCAGGACTACAGCAAGCACTTTAGCATCAGAAATAGCTTTGTGTTTAAGGACCAGAGCCATGAAATGTATGAATGGAGATGATGGTACCCAAATAATTAAGTGTGAGACCTTGTAGCATTGTAGAGCACTGACTTTTCTGTATCCATACCCACATCCTGCATCCCTCTGAGGGGATGATTATATTTGGATTGACCTCATCACCATTCCCTTATGTCTTAAAGATCTTTAAATTAGACTGTCATTAAGGGACACATTCTATTATGGTTGACAGGGAGAATAATCTGTACTAAAGGAATAGTTGATTTCAAATAAGAAAGCTACAATTGAATAGTATGTTGCCTTTGTGGTGTATGCAAATGAGAGGTGGGTTTTAAACTCCAACTGTACATTGATAAACGTAGGGATTTATTTCGCATTTGCAGCTATAAACACACACACACACACACACACACACATTCTAACTTCCTCTTTTCACTCCAGGGGAAGTTATCTTTTATGGTAGGCATCCTCATATATGGCTCTTTCTGGGCAATAGAAACCTACATCTGTCATCACGAGTCTTTACTTATTTCCAGCCTATCTGCCACCTTGCCACCCTCTTTGGGGGTCACTCCAGGTGAGGAATATTTTTCCATAATAAACCCACACAATATTTGCTCTGAAGATGGGAGAGAATAACATCAGATTCTTCACTTTTTACTCGTTTTTCCACTCTCTGGGAAATATTACTAAGCAATAGTGACCAAAGAGCCCTGTAAGTTCCATTCTAATTGGGGCTGTTACTGTCCCAAGAGGCTGTCCATTAAATGTGACTCATATCAGCATATCTGCCCTTCCCCCTCCCTTGGGTGGATGGTTGCCTTTTGATGGCTTTCCTTTATAATGGTCTTCAATATAATATTGTGCTCCAAATAGGCTGATGGGATTCATAGGCCAAAAAATAGCTACCAAGGTAAAAATAGCTTAGAACAGGTGCCAAGAAATTCTGATATTTTTTCTGATTTAATCCTCACAAAATTACAGGGATGTTTTAACTTTTACTAATTTTCCAGGAATGAAAAATGAAAGTACAGAAAGTTAACTTGTTAATGCCTATCAGAAAATATCTCCCTGCAAGTTTGGTTTATATCAAAGTCAATAGCATGAATCAGTACACAGCTCAATTTTGCTCCTCTAATTTTAGTTGTACTTCTTGGTTTTACTTACTCCAATTCATGGTGAGGAGAGAACTCTTCCAATTACAATTTATTATAATTCTAGAGTTAGACCCACATAACACCTATCACACTTCTCTTTCATTCTAAAGACTGTCTTGCAAATGTCCACAGTTCATTTCTCCGAAGCTCTCAGAACTTATTTATTCCTAGTTTTGAACTCTCTCAGCACTTACCTTTAATAGCCCACGATTCCTGTAGGCCGATCAGGACAGTGATGAAAAGTCCTAATATTGGGACCCTGGTTATGGCCATTTTCTTCTTCGGTGTCTCGATGAGAGTCAGTGTCTTGATGAGAGCTCAAGGTGGATTAGAACAGACAGGAATATGAGAAAAGAGAATGTAGGGTGTCATAGAATCTGACTGATTAAAAATTTAAAATCAGTTGAGCTGCAGCCAATCAGAAAAATCTTTTGAGATGACACTGCTGCTGCTAAGGGAAACACTCTGGCAAAGGGTCCAGGAAAGGAGAAGCTGTGTGCTTTAAATGAAAAGGAACTTCTTAATTAACCAAACAAACTCACAACCAAACAAAAAGAATGAAAAACTGAGTTTTCAAGAATAGTGGGCAATCATCCACAGACTCTTCCAACTCAAGCCAAGTTCTAGAAAGGGATCTACCTGAAGCACATTAGTGAGAATAGAATCAATGGGAGTATCCTAAGGTGAGAGTTAATGGCAAATCACGGTTCTGTGCTGTGACAGCTGGGGAATTTATTTAAGGGACAACAGATCATATAAAGACAAGGTACAGTGTCAGGCTATGAGGAATGCCTGAATCTTGGCAGTGCCGAGTGACAGAGCTTCACTTAAGATGCCACTTTTTACTTGAGGATTCTCCTCAAGTGTCTTAAATTCCAAGGTGGCCAATTCTGTCCAAGAGCTTGGGATCCTTGACTCTTTAGTATATAGAGAACATTGGAGGAGAAACTGGGTTCCAACACACCCAAAGCTGGAGAGAGATGGAAAGCTGTACCTTGGAACATAGGTTGTGGTTACTGGAGACAGTAGATAGGAAAGAGAGAGCCTATTCCTAATTCTTATTACTCACATATCACTCGAGATTGGAGAAGACTGTTGGGCACACATCTATTTTTGAAGACTCAGATAGATGAATATATATACAGGGCAGAGCTTATTTTAACTGGAAGATTAAAGATAATAACCTGCAGGAATGCTTTACCATTCTTTCCTCGTGATGAAAGTTCTGATTCAAAGAATTTATTTTGATGCTCACCATTGAGAGTACAGAAAGTTATGTCATGTTGATAGACCTTCATGTTTTTGAAAATATAGCAAAGTAGAAAACTTGTTAAACCACCCAGAAAAGGCTGGGATCCAGATACTTCCAAGGAGGAGAGACCTGGCAGTGCCACGGCTCATGAGATGGTGAGTTCACAGCTTAAGATTCAGTACATATACTTAGGGTGGATAGTTCATACTCTTTTCTACACTGTTGAGGCCTTACCCTGCCCTACAACTCTCCTCACAATTCGTAAGAGTCAACACTATACATGGTTGAGTGTAACTAAGAGTTTTGAACATCCTCTGATAGGGACTTCTATATCACTGGGAGGATGCACGAACAGTTCTGCCTTAACATTGTTGAGGACTGTGCTTCCTAAAGATAGTGGAATGAGCCAGATGAGAGTTCTACAGAGTAAGCTGCGCTGCTTATCATGTGGTCTTATACTGCAGGCTCATCATCAACTCTATCCCAACCTCCTGTAATCACACTTAATCAAGAATGACCTTTCCATGCCTTCCCTTTGCTGGCTGGCATAATGGCTTGTTCTTACAAGATGCTCAATAAATGCATAGTAAACTCAGAGACTACACATCTTTGCATTTTTCATCTTATAATAGCACCTTCAACCCAAGTGTTGCCCAGCAACATATGATGTCATTTAGTCCTAAGGCACTGATTGGTTATTCTCCTGAGATTACTAAATAGGGGGGAGTCTTTAGAACAGACTTTCAGTTCCCTTTCTATGTGATGAGAAAGAAGTTTCTATTTGGACATTAATCACGGTTCCCTGTTTTTTCCTGACCTCTAACTTCCTGTGCGTTTGAGGGAATTTCTGAGGGTACCTGAATGAGGTTGTCTCTGACATTAAAAGGTGAGGAGCTTCTGTACTAGTCAGAATTCATTCAGGAAATAGAAATCCCTGAGGACACCCTACACAGAGTTATTTATTACAATTCTACTCTATTATAGGGAATTATATCTTCAAACTGTTAGGAAGCCTGGGGGAGCTCAGGTCAGTGCAGACCCCTGACTCTGAGAGGGAGGGACCTGTAGTAGCCACTGCTGACATCATGGCTCCTCTAGAACCCAAGAGGAAGGAATGTCTTGGGAACCCAAGGATGCTGCCAAGATTTTCGTCTGTGAACCCTTGTGTCCACTACCTGAGAAACTCAGCCTGTCTGTGCTTCCCGAATCTCACGATACTAAGTTTCACTGGCAGAATGCAGGCCACATTCAGAAGCCGGGGGCCAGGGAGATCCTGGGAGATGCAATATTCTTAATTTTATTCCTTACCATATAGACAAGGGGCTTCCCAGGTGGCTCAGTGGGAAAAGAATCTGCCTGCCAATGCAAGAGATGCTAGTTCAATCCCTGGGTTGGGAGGATCCCCTAGAAAAGGAAATGGCAACCCACTCCAGTATTCTTGCCAGGATAATTCCATGGACAGAGGAGCCTGGTGGACTACATCCATGGGGTTGAAAAGAGGCGGACACGACTGAAGTGCTGAGCCATATGCCCTGTGCCACCCTGGGAAGATGAGAGTCAGAGAGTTTGATCCATTTTCTCTTTACCCCATTTAACATCTGATGTTTCAAAGACCTGAGCTTGTATAGGCTCTCAGGTGTTCGAAATCACTTTTTTGTGTGTAGTTTTTGTAAATAAGAAGTTACACACACACACACACACACTTATGTCAGGGGAGGAGTTGGAAACTTCAGATCCACCTCTCAGAATATTTCCATAGGCTCCACTGCTATGATTTGAGCATCGAGGCCCAGTTTGTTCTTCTCAATTTCTTTGTCTGTTCTAACAGGTGCAGACTGAACCTGGTAATTGAGAGACTGTGAAGAAAAGATTAGTTTGGAAAAAAACCCAGTGAGGCCTGAGAGCTGCTGCCTTCAACAGCTGCCTCCTTGTGCCCAATCAGTGACTGATTCACTCCTTTGGCACCGCTTCCTATTCCCTCCATATTTTGGCAAATCATTTTCAGCACCATTTCTAATTCCACATGTTGTATTTGCCAATGTGTGGCAAAGTGAAGTGTGAGGAATGACTTCTTAGGCCTGCTGACTGACTGGCTTAGAATGAGGAAGGTGGTAAAGAAAATGATTTTTAAAAAAGTATTTTATATTCAGTTTTCAAGTCTGAATGTTATGATAAATGAAAGACATTTTCCAAAAAAATGGAGGTCATGACAAGACGGTGGCTCTTCTTCGCATTAGCACAGCATGGGTAAAGCACAGAGTGAAAGGGAGAAGTGTGTCAGGTGATCACAGTAGAACCAGGGAGACCATGAGTGGAAGAATAGGATCTATCACACAGGTCATTTCAAGACTTAGATAGGATGATACATGAGAAATGTCCCGTGCTGGAAAATGTTTTATAATGTCAACACCAATGTTTTTTATCAAATCATGAGAGTCTTTTTTGGTGCACTCTTTCTCCCTTACCAATTAAAATACTTTAATTTTAATTGTGATGGTGGTGTAGTCTCTAAGGCTTCTGTGACCCCATGGACTGTAGCCCACCAGGCTCCTCTGTCCGCGGGATTCTCCAGGCAAAAATACTGGAGTGGGTCGCCATTTCCTTTCCCAGGGGATCTTCCCAACCCAGGGATAGAACCCGGGTCTCCTGCCTTGCAGGTGGAGCCTTACTACTGAGCCACTAGGGAAGCCCAATAAGATAATAAATATCATATTAAATATTACCATTATATTTTCTACCATTATTTTTCCAATTTATTCTGAGGAAACCGAGATTTACAGAAGTCTGGTCTTTCCGTCCATGTTCTCACTTAGAAAGTGGGACGGTAGTTTTGTAAATCACGTCTCTAACTCTGTAGCCCGTAATACGTGGAGTCAAAGATGAAGTCCATTCGAAACACCAAAACCACGCCAACCACAAATGCAAGCCTCAGGTGGGGATGACAGTTGCTTTGTCTTATACACTGTGTTTATTGGTGAATATTTTAAGGGTTCTCAGGAAGCATCGCTTTCCTTACCGCCCCCGCCCCAACCCCAAAGCATAGTACAAACGGGCCTATGCTTCCCTCTTGTGGTCAATAGTATTTAATTCTTCACGTCAGTGTTTTTTTTTTTTTTGACATTGAGCATTCAGAAGGTCTGTGAACGATCCGAAATTTTTAAAATCAGGATGCTTTAACTAATTTTTTCCCTCATGTACATATTCAAAAATTCCAGGTGTGTTTGATCTAATTAGGTTGCTTAAATGATCTGCAATTTAAAAACCTTGCAAGTCTTTCTATACTTAGCATCACAATGTGTTTTTTGGATAACAAAACACAGAATGTGCTTCTTTTAAATAATCTGAAAAAAAAAGTGATGCTTGGTATAGTAAAGGAAGAAATAATGGTAAATCATTTTCATTCTTGTGGGTAAAAGTGTAAAACCCTTTCTACTTCTCCAGGACAAGCTTAATCTTAGGCTAATTTCCCAGCTCTTTTCAGGAAACCAAAGAAAGGAAGAATGTCAGCTAAATTTCTAGACAAAATTGACTATGGTAAAAATGATCTCCGCTTGATAAGTTGTATCTTGGCTAGGAGGGATTTCTGATGAACTATAACAATGTGGAAACCCGTAGCATGGACATCTCTGAATGCAGTGATCCTTGTAATTGGCCATGTGCTTAGCAGGGGTCTGGAAGCGAGGCTCATGAACTTGATACAAGAGGCACTGATTCCAAATGGATGAGGACTCTACTCTAGGGGAGATGCCACTTTCACGGGTGTAAATTCATCTCACACCTAAGCTGCCCCTTGCAGGGGGCAGGTGGGCAGAGACTAGGACCTGGTCTGCATCACAGGTTGTTCCAAGAACTTCTCCCATTGAACAGAATTATCAGATGCTGCCTGCTTGAAATGCTTTAATCCTGTTATCCTTCTGAGTGACTCTGAGAGCGAAATGAGCCTGCATATTTGATCAAAGCTAAGAAGATGCCCTGGTCCCTCATTTTATTCATTTTTTACACATATATGTGTATGTGAGACATCATCAGTGTTATTAGAGATCCCCCTCTAATAATTGTCTGCTGCTACATTTACACAGATAAAGGGGTTAATAATGCCCCATCTGGCTTTGATCGCTCTCCCCCACTTTTATACAGTAAGACCTCAGCCCTAAATGAGTCTCCTTATCGACACCACGCTGAGATTTATCAAAGTGGCAGAAAGTTTGGGGCAGATAGTTCCCCTACATGTTCATGATTAAGTCTAATAACCAGTGGGCTTAACTTTCACATGACATTTAATATTTGTATTTCTTTGTGATTTCTTTCAATCTACATCACATGATAACACTATGAAATTTTTTTAAAAAACAATTTTGGAATCACTATTTGAATATCCTTAAGATGCTATTTCTATTCTTTAGACATATGTATCTTTTCTTTTTTGGCATAAAGTCACTCTTGCTGTCTATCAATACTGCTTTTGAAATAAAGAAATTCTACCACTTCTCTTTGTGAACTGCTTTTCTTCTACCTAATGGATGTCTTAGGTTTTTAACATATGTAGATTGCAGCCAACACATTTCTATCTACTCTGAAAACACTCACAGCAGAGGAAAGCACCTCTTCTTCTGGGGTTAGCCTGTCTGGGATTGTCCTGATGCTCAGTGCCCGGGAAATGTAACATCATCACAGCCTCCTCCCTAGTACAGAGCTGAGACTTTCCTTAGCTCGCTTTCTAGAACCCCCATAGGAAGGATAGGCAAAGGGCCCTCCATCCCTCACATGGATTGATGCTCACCCGGACTCTGCAGATATCCCTGGGATTCTGGGATAAGTGTTGGGGAATACAGTGAACTGGAAGTCTCCTATGAGTGAGATAAGAGTTAGCATCATCAAAGCTTTAGGTGTGTGAAGTCCATGATCTGGAAAACCTAGTCTTGGGTAGGAGCTTTGATCACCCTTGGGGTGGGTCCCCGACAGTGACCCTGCATGAACGGTGGAAGCACGTTCCATCCGTATCTACTTGCACTGGGCCACGCATGGTCATGCTCCAGTGTCCTCACTCTGCATCATTAAGCCACCAGGCACTGGATGACGTTGTCCCCACGTGTCCCCTCATCAGGCTGGTTTCAGTGGCACTCTCACTGCACTTGGGTAGAACTTCCGTCAAGCTTCTGTGAAACTGATGTCACATGTGGGGAAATAACACAACATATTCAGCTGCAGCGTGGGCTGTTCAGCCCTGGGCGAAGCAGCAATGGAACTGCTGATAATGGTCAGCAGCCAGAGACCCATACTTGCATATGCTTAGCCTTGTAGGCTTGTCTGGAGGCCAAGAGAAAAAACCAAGAGCCATGATCAGACCCTTAATCACACTGCACAAGGAACCGGAGCTTCTGCTTTATACTGGTTCCCACTCAGAGAAGGTGGAAGGATACCGTTTCGAGCAGGAAAGCCCGTGCAGTGCTGGGCAGGGAGATAAGGGTGGAGGGGAGCTGTATGGCTGCCAATGACCCCCATACCCACTCAGCCTGTTCAGACTCCATATCTGAAATCACAAAAATGGTCTCACCAAAGGTCCAGTACACAGCACAGAAGATCCTGGAGAAAAAGTGGGGGCCCTAGAAATATGCTTTTCTTTTTTTCTTTTATGAAAGGTCTGTTTTGTGAAACATACATTGTTGTGAGTTGCTCTGAGAGAGAGGCCTGGTTCTTTGGATCATATTCAAGTTCTGGAGGCATCTCTCACCCTTGATAGTCTGACTACATGCTCAGCAGGCCTTAAGGTGATGGCTCTGGGAAGTTGGAGCAAGTTTGGTGCAGAAGTCAGGGTCCATAAACCCATAAAACTTGTCTCTCAGATTGGCTCTGATGCGCTGGGTTCAGGCCAGGGCTGCAGGGGGCTCTGGTACTTTCCTGACAACATTCTTTTTTGCCATTCCTCTTCTCTGTTTAGATTTATTGCTCCTCCGTACCTACCAGTCTTACTCTTCCCTAGGGAAAACTGCACAAGGGACATGTGAGTCTATTTATTTAAAATTACATGCAGTAAGAAAGACAGTCCAGGAAACAGGCCAGGTGTCCATTACAAGTGACAGGTGGAAAAAATAAAGTACAGCCTCACCACGCAGTGCAGTGAAGCTGTTAAAAGTAATCATGAGGCTGCAGGGGGTGGGGGGGTGGCGGGGGACAAGCAGAGAGGCCCTAGAATAAGGGACTTTTGGCCTGGGATTTGCAGGTACCAGTAACTGGAGCAACAGAAGCTATAACTGAAAGGCAGAAGCTGAAATTAGTTCCCAGAAGAAATAATGTCACTGGACCCTAGAGCCAAACACACAGCTTTCCATGGAGAGCTGTCTAATTGCACCAACCGTTTCTGGATTTCCCCTCCCTCTTCTCCTCTGTTGAGGTAGCTGTTTCTTCATGATAAAAAGATAAGAATGGTTTCTCACACCTTATTTATCAGGGTCAGAGGAAAAAAAAAAATCTAACCATCTGAGCAGCTGTAGACAGTGTTCTCCCCACATGGACATGATCCTCCTTGGTGATGTTTCCTGCTTTTATATCTTCTGATTATATCAGCTACACACCAGTCATCATGGACCAGAAATTAATTTCAAGCTGATTTTATTTAGGCAAGAAGTGAGGACTGTGGGACTGCTGAGTTCTTCCGAGAGCTGGTCACCTCCATCAGGGGATTATGGTTATCGTGCTGCTCACAGGGCCTGGTCAGCAGAGAACACTGTCAGAAAGTGACTGGTTACAACATGAGAGTGGCTCTAACGTCCTCCACAGTGGCCAGCAAGAGAAAGACAGCGCTGAATATGCCTCACTCCAAAAATCTAGGTGAGGGCCAAAAGGGCACGTACGTTTGTGAATTTAGCTATACTTTATATTAAGATATATAAAGGTATTTATCCATTCAATGGTTAGCAAATGTTTTGCTCTTATGAATAATGTTATTATGAACTTGCAGCAGTTTTGTTAGGTGTGTATTTAAGAGTAGAATGCAGAATTATAATGCATGTACATATTTTCAATGTTACAATGTAATTTTGACTCTGAAATGACTGTAACAACTTATACTCCTATCAGTTGTATATTGGCAGAAACATTGTTCCACACCCTTGCTTATGACTGCTATGTTTTAACATTTTTATTATTTTTTCAGGATGTTTTGGTTTGCATTCCTCTGATTAGTACTGAGGAAGTTGAATGACTTCTCATATTTATATATAATTTAGATGTGTCTGTAGAATGTTTCTTCTTGCCTTTGCCACTTTGTTTTTCTTGCACATTATAAATTTTACAATTGTCTATTTCTACAGAGCAAACCTGCTAGGAGCATTGATGAGGATTGTGTTGAAGAGAATTGGTGTTTCAACAACACCCCATTTATCCAAAACCAAGCATCTTCTATCTCTCCATGTATTTGAGATTTCACTAGTCTCTGGCATCAGATAGGCTTCAAAATCACTGCAGATGGTGATTGCAACCATGAAATTAAAAGACACTTACTCCTTGGAAGGAAAGTTATGACCAACCTAGACAGCATATTAAAAAGCAGAGACATTACTTTGTCAACAAAGGTCCGTCTAGTCAAGGTTATGGTTTTTCCAGTGGTCATGTATGGATGTGAGAGTTGGACTGTGAAGAAAGCTGAGCGTCAAAGAATTGATGCTTTTGAACTGTGGTGTTGGAGAAAACTCTTTTTTTTTAAAAAATATGTTTTTATTATTTTTCTTTTTTTTTAAAAATTTTTTATTCCTTTATTTCTCATGTGTTCCCCATCCTGAACCCTCCTCCCTCCTCCCTCCCCATACCATCCCTCTGGGTCGTCCCAGTGCACCAGCCCCAAGCATCCAGCATCGTGCATTGAACGTGGACTGGCATCTCGTTTCATACATGACATTTCACATGTTTCAATGCCATTTTCCCAAATCTTCCCACCCTCTCCCTCTCCCACAGAGTCCATAAGCCTGTTCTATACATCAGTGTCTCTTTTGCTGTCTCGTATACAGGGTTATCATTACCATCTTTCTAAATTCCATATATATGCGTTAGTATACTGTATTGGTGTTTTTCCTTCTGGCTTACTTCACTCTGTATAATAGGCTCCAGTTTCACCCACCTCATTAGAACTGATTCAAATGTATTCTTTTTAATGGCTGAGTAATACTCCATTGTGTATATGTACCACAGCTTTCTTATCCATTCATCTGCTGATGGACATCTAGGTTGCTTCCATGTCCTGGCTATTATAAACAGTGCTGCGATGAACATTGGGGTACACGTGTCTCTTTCCCTTCTGGTTTCCTCAGTGTGTATGCCCAGCAGTGGGATTGCTGGATCATAAGGCAGTTCTATTTCCAGTTTTTTAAGGAATCTCCACACTGTTCTCCATAGTGGCTGTACTAGTTTGCATACCCACCAACAGTGTAAGAGGGTTCCCTTTTCTCCACACCCTCTCCAGCATTTATTATTTGTAGACTTTTGGATCGCAGCCATTCTGACTGGTGTGAAATGGTATCTCATAGTGGTTTTGATTTGCATGGAGAAAACTCTTGAGAGTCCCTTGGACTGCAAGGAGATCCAACCAGTCCATCCTAAAGGAGATCAGTCCTGGGTGTTCATTGGAAGGACTGATGTTGAAGCTGAAACTCCAATACTTTGGCCACCTGATGTGAAGAGTTGATTAATTGGAAAAGACCCTGCTGCTGGGAAAGACTGACGGCAAGAGGAGAAGGGGACGACAGAGGATGAGATGGTTGGATGACATCACCGACTCAGTGGACGTGGGTTCAGGTGGACTCTGGGAGTTGGTGATGGACAGGGAGGCCTGGCGTGCTGCGGTTCATGGGAACACAAAGAGTCAGACATGACTGAGCAAGTGAACTGAACTGAACTGGCATCAGAACTTTGTAGTTTTCCCTGTTGAGACATCATATATATTTTGGTTAAACTCATAACTATTTTATGCTTTTATTGCTATCGGAATTACTTTTAAATTTTATATGCAGTGTTCTTCTGCTAGCATAGCAGATCACAATTGTTTTTTCTTTTTATATTGCCATCACTAAACTCATTTTAGACATTTTAATAACTTTCTTAGGGTTTTCTATGAAGGTGTATAAAATGCTTCCCAGGTTGCAATGTTCATTATTTGTCAAAAAGAGTTTGAAATGAGGACTTCCTTAGCAGTCCAGTGGTTAAGACTCCATACTTATACTTCAGCATCAAACCAGGTTTGATCCCTGGTTGGGGAACTAAGATCCTGCATGCCATGTGGCATGGCCAAAAATAAATAAAAATAAAAACTGATGCAAAAAAATCCATGCTGAACATAAAATCAAAATAAAAAATCTGAAATTATGTGAAATCTGCTTGGCTCATATTAATTTGTAAAGTAATATTATTTTAAACATAAAGCCTGATTGATTTTTAAAATTGAAGAATATTTGAAAGATAGCTTTGGATACCCAACTTTATGTTAAATTACAGTCAGATATAGTCAATTAAATATCTTGGACATGATCGTGGAACTAGTCACCAACTGTGTCCCTGTTCCGGTTTAAATCATTTTCATGGCCTTCAGGGTGTAGGTTTCCTTTCTCTGCCAATATCTAGAATACTCTTCATTCTCACATGTGTCCACAAGTAGATATTTCCCTGGTATTGAAAGCTCCATGTGCCTATTAGACGCTCAGCCTCCACCAACTCCTGCACTGGTGGCTCACAGCACCCAGTGAAGTATGAATCGTTCCATCAGTTTTTATTTCATGAAGCATCTTCTCCATAAAAGATTTTCCTAACTCCCTCATACACTGGACTACCATAATTTAGTGCCTGTGTTCTCTTCTTTTAAAGCTGTAAATGGCCTTGAGAGCTGGATTTATAATTTTTTCAGTGTTGCTACTTTAATAGTGCTTGATAATAAAACATAGTAACAATGAATGTAAGATAAAGGAAGCAGCCTCTCTCTCAAGGAACCTTCCCTTTTTTCTTTCGCTTCTCCTTCACTCTCTCTCTCCTCTTCTGTTCCCATCCCATCCATGTTTCCAGGGTGGTCCAGTTAAGAAATTCTAGAGCCCCAGAAGACGGGAGCAGGTTCAGCAGCAGCAATTTTCCTAGCTCTGCTCCCATTTCGTACAATTTATGAAAGGAAGAGATTGGAAGTTGAGATCTGGGCCATTTTAGGACCAGCTGTCTCAGCCTTTCCCACCTCACGCGGAAGACTTCACGCATGCTCAGTCCTTTCAGTCATCTCCGACTCTTTGTGACGCTGTGGACTGTAGTTCACCAGGCTCCTGGGTCCATGGGATTCTTCAGGCAAAAATACTTGAGTAGGTTGCCATTTCTTCCCCGCCTCGATATCTTCCCGACCCAGGGTTGGAACCCACGTTTTGTCACCATTTCCTGCATTGCCGGCGATTTTTACCTACTGAGCCACCTGGGAAAGCCCCTGAAATCTGGTGCATATTCTTGGACAAACATGCCATCTACTGGTCATACGCGGAACTGCAGTAGCCTGGGTGGACGCTAGGAGAAGAACCCAGTGTTTCAAGGACTGATGCTCAAGTTGAAGCTCCAATACTTTGGCCACCTGATGGGTAGATTCGACTCATTGGGAAAACCCCTGATGCTGGGAAATATTGAAGTCAAAATGAGAAGGGGGTGGCAGAGGATGAGATGGTTAGGTAGCGTCATCGACTCAACGAATACCAATTTCGGCAAACTCCGGGAGATAGTGAAGGACAGGGGAAACCTGGTGTGCTGCAGTCCATGGAGGTCACAAAAAGTCGGACACAACTTAATGACTGAACAACAGCAACATGTGAAAGAAAGAAGTATGGCAGGATACAAGGGTGCAGAGGCAGGAAGCTTGCTCAGTTAGTATGCTTTTCTTTAAACTCCCCACCCCCCCGCCCCCCAACATTCAGAAGATTCTCCTATTTCCAGTTTGAGATGCCTGGCTATCTCTGTGAGCGCATTCTCTGGGATCCTGGGAAGAGTCTACAAGTATTGACACGCATCCTGTGGTCCTTTTAATTCCTGGACTGCGTCATCCATGCTAGTTTGCTACTCAGTTTGTATAAGCTTCACCAATTCTTCCCATGAGTTTTATCACTGCAAGATAAAACCTGCAGCAGAGTCAACTGCATATGATTTCATCACTTTCAAAAAACCACGGATGGCAGTTTGTGATTGCTTTAACACTTTTGTAACTTTTTCATAAAAGTAAATTTTGAAGTAAAAGTTTAAATATAAAAGTACATTTTAAAATGTAAACACTTCAGAGGAGTTGGTTTGTCACACACTCTTTGGATTCTAAGACAGGGATGGCTCTAACAACACAAGAAGCTCTTCAGCTTGGACTGTAGGACCCTCAGAACTAGGATTTATCTCAGCTCCCATTCCTAAATGTTTGGGTATTTTAAGCGCCATGATGCAGAAGTTCCACTGCTTTTTAATTTTTATACTGACTTCTGGAGGAAAATCTGTAAGAAGGAGAGATTTTTGTTAAGAAAGCTGAATCTGAATGAGAGTCTTTGGGGCCAAGTGCAGTGTTACAGTTACTCTATTTTTGTGGCATGGACTTTAGAAATCACCATATTCTTCCTCCCCTTTAAATGATTCCTCTGTAGGATCTCACTTTGTCACTGATTCTTTTTCTTCCTGGGTTTTGGCCATGTGGTAATGCAATGTTTCCCTTTGATTTGAAGGAGCACAGTCATGGCCCTAAGCCCTGGAGGTCTTGGGAAGGGAAGTCCAATGCCATGTCCATTGTGTCTCCTGCTGAGGCCAAGGTGACATGGATCGGGTGGAGTAGGAGGAGGATTCATACACACTGAGGAGCTTTTAGAGCTGTTTCCCAAGCATTTATAACCACATCACCTCCATCTCTATGGACCTGAGATATCGCAGAGGGGCCTCCAATACAGTCACAGATACAGAATAACTTGCCTCTGTCCCCTCAGAATTTGGACTAATCTTCAGACTTTTTATCCCCAGGAACACAAGACCCTTTTTTGGGGGCACAGCCTTCCAAGAGGTCAGGGTTGCTGACTTGCTTCTGTTTAGTCAACTTCCTCCTGCACACGAAGCCCCCTGGTGGGTTCACTTCCACCCCCTACTGTCCCTGTAACAGGCAGATTGAACCCCTTATTTTAGGCTCAAATATTACCTTAACGGGAAGGAATCATTCCCCTCTCTCAAATCTAATGATCTTTTAAATTGTGTCAAAAAAAAAAAAAAAAAAAAAGGGCACATTTGCAAGTGGAACAAATCCAAGAAATACTATTTTAAACAATATTTCAAAGCTTCAAGTTCCTTCCAAATAGCAGTGAGAGTCAGACGTTCTTGTCTGTAGTTTGTTCCAGAGCATCAAGGCTGATGGAGGAAGAAGGAATAGAAGGACTAAGTTAGCCTTCCTTAGGTGCCAACTGCACCGTGGTCATACTTATGAAGAAAGGTCATCATCCAGCTCTGAGCGTTTGGGGAACATTAGACCCATGATTCAGCATTTGGGTGGGCATCTCAGAACTCTATCAGTGCTTTAAGTCAGAAAACAAACCAAGCAGACAGTAGAATGACAGACAGACAGCTCAGCCACCAGGATATGAGAGTTGACTTTTTTTTTTTTTTCCTTTTGCTGGAGAGAACTCTACATTTTAAGACCCATTGCTAAGGGACTCCATGAAATAATTATTATCTTTCTGGCGAGTTCACCTGACAACTCTCGAAATAGATTTCTTACCAGGTCCCCCGAATAGAAACTGGCAGTGATCACCTGAATTTCTCTGAATTCATAGCAAGACTGATGTCTTCTCACAATAATCCTTTTCCTTTTTTCTGATTTTCATTTATCTCCTTTATTGCTTTAGTCGCCCTTCTTTCCAAGACTCCATACTCCCAGTAATGAAGCCTAAGACCTAAATAGGAGTTTTTTTTCACAGTTATATTCTCATCCTACACTTTTAGGATTATTTTAATGTGAGTAGTGTATAACTAAAGAAGCTTGCCCTACTTTATAGCAAACCTAGAATTTAAATCTCAGGCATCCTAAGCTCAGGGTTCCTTTTGTCATCTACTAGCTGAGAAAGTCATAAATGTGTATCATACAAGACAGCAGCATCTGGGGGAGAAAGGGTCTGGAGTGAGTTAGATTTTGAACAGAAACCCTTGGAGGCAGACAGTGAACAGGTTTCTGCTGCCCTCTCGTGGTCATATTCATGAATTACACCCTTTCCTTGTATTCTTCGCCTTCTCTGAATCCTCACTTTTCCTGCTTTCCTTAGTGTTATGAGCAGTTTGTCTTGTTTTCATGCCCTTCTCTTTCAAATACCAGCATGTCCCTACACAAAATGAACAACCATAATCACAGCATAATTGACGGCACAGTTCTTATTTCAAAACTGGTGTCCCCTTGAGAAAGCATACGTAAGGGTTTTTTGTGAAGAGATGCATACAATTTTAAGCAGAGTTTATTTTAAGTGGTCAGTGGGTACTAATGTGTCTGATCTCTAACACAATGCAAAGACAAGTCCTAAAGTCCTGGGAAAGTCCCAGCACTTTACATACCATCAAGATGATACAGAATGTGTGTAACAAATAGCTTTTGATACCGCAAAATTGAGTGTGAAAAAATAAAGTTCTGTTTTCCTATTACCGATCCGAATTTTTGTGTCAAGCCCTATCATGTCTTAGAGCAAAGGGGTCAATCTAGTAATTTCCAGAATACTCCATGACTTTCTTGACCATTAATAATTTAAAAGCAGCCCTCTCTGCCCAGGCTTATTTCTAAGTCCCCAGGCAGGAGGTGGTGCAGGACTGCTGGAGAAGGCAGTCCTCATATTTACATGATGACTCCAACTGTATGTCATGGTCACACTGCCCCTGGTTGTCCCTGTCCTTCCCGAATGGGTGACGATGACTGTTATATCCATACCATCACTCTCCTCTTCCTGTATCATCCATGCCAACATTCGAGGCAGTGATCTTTCGTTCTAAGAGTTGAATCTTCCAGGGTCCACCTCTTCTTGCTTCGAGTAGCTTTCCCTTTGCTGCTGCTCTTTGGGGCTGTTGTTGCAGAGACACGCCTATGGCATCACTGCCATTCTGGGAACCAGAGGTGAAGTGGGGCAGCGTCCCCTCCACCCTCATCGAGAGAGAGAAATGGGGTAAAGGAGTTTTCACCAAGGTTTAATTACTTTTTTTCTCCTCTTCAAACCCATCATTCACCACGAGAAAGGTCGTTATCTGCACTAAAGATTGCAGGGGAAAAATTCTTCATTAAGAATAGCAATCTCAAGTTAGCTAGCCCAAATGTGGGCAGACCTTATCAGGGGAGAGGGAGAAACTTCAGGAAAAAAATTCGTTTAAATGCTTTCACATAGTAATGTTGCATATGCTTACATTTTATATTGAAATGAATATTTACAGTTGAATTGTCTTGGAGAACTTTTTAATTCTTGAGAAGCCATACCTCAGGGATACTGTGGGTGTGGTTCCAGACCACCACAATAAAGCGAATATGGCAACAAAGTGAGTCACACAAAGTTTTTGGCTTCCCAGAACTTATAAAAATTAACATTTATATTCTGCTGTAGTGTATTCAGTGTGCAATAGCATTATGTCTAAAAAGCTATATATCTTAATTAAAAATACTTTATTACTAAAAAATGCTAACTATCACCTGTGCCTTCTGTGAGTGGTAGGAGTACCATCAAGGCTCACTGACCACAGATCACCACCCAAATAAAATAATAATTAAAAAGAAATACTGGAAGAATTGCCAAGCTGTGACATGGAGACATGAAGTGAGCAAACGCTGTTGGGAAAATGGCGCCATTAGACTTGTTTGGCTTATGGTTGCCACAAACCTTCAATTAGTTTAAAAAATGCAACACCTGGGAAGCACGATTAAAGCAAGTACGCAGATCCCAGCGATACTTGCCCTCTGATTCAAGGAATGGACTTAAGGGGAACTTAAAGGAAAATCTAAGTTAAACCAATGTGCGCGTACACGTGCGCGCACGCACACACACACAATGAATGTGATATAGTTCCCTCATTATAATTTTTGTGCCTAAACATAGTATTGAAAAGCTTTTTAAATTTCTTTGGTTCAGTGTCTGTAACAATTAAGCTCTTTATTACCCATCAAAGGGAGATAAAGAACCAACGTTAAAAGAGCAATAAACTAGCAGGGAGAGACCTTGGCCTGGCGCTCTGTTCCTGGAGAAGGTAGCTCCTGTCTCTGGGACTCGGGCTTCTCATCATTAGAAGAGGGGAAGGATACTTGATACTCAGTCTTGCGTCCAACTTTAAGCCCCGTGGAGACCTGACAATACGCGGGAGTCCTTAATGTGTGGGGAGGTAGTGGGGCTGTTTAGACAGGCGGCCAGCCTGAGGTGCTGTGAGGATCTGCCAAGGCGCCCCAGGCCGGATGTGAGGTGGGGCCTGGCTTTCTGGGAAGAGATGAAAGTGTAAACGTTACCTTTTGGTCTGCAGGTCTGAAGAACTCATACTAAACCCAGTCAAAGTTCACTTGCCACCCGCGTTTCACTTTTCAAAGGATTACAGCTAGGAGGTGAAGATGTGATTCTGACTGCAGTTTCATCTTCAGGGATTTGGCTTTTCCTTCAGTTTGGGGGAGGCGGCTTGACACCTCCTTCACCCACAGCCCAGGGGACCTGGGGGGCCTCCCCCGCTTTGACTGTGCCTCCATTCTTGCTCCAGGCAGCACTTCAGGCTCTGACCTGTCGGTGGAACCTGCTCTGTGGACGAAGGGTACACCGGGGACCAGGTGAGGAGAAACCCCAGCAGCCCCCTGCCTTCACCCTGAGGGAAAGAGGGAGACGTGAGTGGACTGGAGAGTCCCTGGTGAGGGAGGATGAGGACGGGGGAGTTGACTAAGATGAGGAAGCGGGGCGCAGAGACACCTGGCAGGGAAGCTCTGCCGCTTGTTGTAACACCCCTACTGGTATTTCGTACTCACTCCACCCTGTGTTTTTCAAAGTGCTGCCGTAGCGTATTTGAGCCTCACAATATTGCAATGAAGCAGGCTGGATGAAGAAGGGGCTCTAGATTAAGCCTTAGAAAACCAGGATCATATTACTCATTTGTCTTGTCTGAAGCTGTGCTTGGGCCCTGAGCCTTGCTTCCTTGTCTGTCAAGTGGTGATGATACAGCCAGAAAAATCTTTTTTTTTTTAATTTTTATTTTTTTTAAATTTAATTTTATTTTTTAACTTTACAATATTGTATTGGTTTTGCTAAATATCGAAATGAATCTGCCACAGGTATACATGTGTTCCCCACCCTGAACCCTCCTCCCTCCCCATACCATCCCTCTGGGTCGTCCCAGTGCACCAGCCCCAAGCATCCAGTATCGTGCATTGAACCTGGACTGGCGACTCGTTCCATATATGATATTATACATGTTTCAATGCCATTCTCCCAAATGATCCCACCGTCTCCCTCTCCCACAGAGTCCAAAAGACTGTTCTATACATCAGCATCACTTTTGCCTGTACCATACTGTCTTGATGACTGTGGCTTTGTAGTAGAGCCTGAAGTCAGGTAGGTTGATTCCTCCAGTTCCATTCTTCTTTCTCAAGATAGCTTTGGCTATTCAAGGTTTTTTGTATTTCCATACAAATTGTGAAATTATTTGTTCTAGCTCTGTGAAGAATACCCTTGGTAGCTTGATAGGGATTGCATTGAATCTATACATTGTTTGGGTAGTATACTCATTTTCACTATATTGATTCTTCCAATCCAGGAACATGGTATATTTCTCCATCTTTTAGTGTCCTTTTTGATTTCTTTCACCAGTGTTTTATAGTTTTCTATATATAGGTCTTTAGTTTCTTTAGGTAGATATATTCCTATTTTATTCTTTCCATTGCAATGGTGAATGGAATTGTTTCCTTAATTTCTCTTTCTGTTTTCTCATTATTAGTGTATAGGAATGCAAAGGATTTCTGTGTGTTGATTTTATATCCTGCAACTTTACTATATTCATTGATTAGCTCTAGTAATTTTCTGGTGGAGTCTTTAGGGTTTTCTATGTAGAGGATCATGTGATCTGCAAACAGTGAGAGTTTTACTTCTTTTCCAATTTGGATTCCTTTTATTTCTTTTTCTGCTCTGATTGCTGTGGCCAAAACTTCCAAAACTATGTTGAATAGTAATGGTGAAAGTGGGCACCCTTGTCTTGTTCCTGACTTTAGGGGAAATGCTTTCAATTTTTCCCCATTGAGGATAATGTTTGCTGTGGGTTTGTCATATATAGCTTTTATTATGTTGAGGTATGTTCCTTCTATTCCTGCTCTGGAGAGTTTTTTTTTTTTTATCATAAATGGATGTTGAATTTTGTCAAAGGCTTTCTCTGCATCTATTGAGATAATCATATGGTTTTTACTTTTCAATTTGTTAATGTGGTGTATTACATTGATTTATTTGCGGATATTGAAGAATCCTTGCATCCCTGGGATAAAGCCCACTTGGTCATGGTGTATGATCTTTTTAATGTGTTGTTGGATTCTCATTGCTAGAATTTTGTTAAGGATTTTTACATCTATGTTCGTCAGTGATACTGGCCTGTAGTTTTCTTTTTTTGTGGCATCGTTGTCAGGTTTTGGTATTAGGGTGATGGTGGCCTCATAGAATGAGTTTGGAAGTTTACCTTCCTTGCAATTTTCTGGAAGAGTTTGAGTAGGATAGGTGTTAGCTCTTCTCTAAATTTTTGGTAGAATTCAGCTGTGAAGCCGTCTGGACCTGGGGTTTTGTTTGCTGGAAGATTTCTGATTACAGTTTCAATTTCCGTGCTTGTGATGGGTCTGTTAAGATTTTCTATTTCTTCCTGGTCCAGTTTTGGAAAGTTGTACTTTTCTAAGAATTTGTCCATTTCTTCCACGTTGTCCATTTTATTGGCATATAATTTTTGATAGTAGTCTCTTATGATCCTTTGTATTTCTGTGTTGTCTGTTGTGATCTCTCCATTTTCATTTCTAATTTTATGGATTTGATTTTTCTCCCTTTGTTTCTTGATGAGTCTGGCTAATGGTTTGTCAATTTTATTTATCCTTTCAAAGAACCAGCTTTTGGCTTTGTTGATTTTTGCTATGGTCTCTTTTGATTCTTTTGCATTTATTTCTGCCCTAATTTTTAAGATTTCTTTCCTTCTACTAACCCTGGGGTTCTTCATTTCTTCCTTTTCTAGTTGCTTTAGGTGTAGAGTTAGGTTATTTATTTGACTTTTTTCTTGTTTCTTGAGGTATGCCTGTATTGCTATGAACTTTCCCCTTAGGACTGCTTTTACAGTGTCCCACAGGTTTTGGGTTGTTGTGTTTTCATTTTCATTCGTTTCTATGCAAATTTTGATTTCTTTTTTGATCTGTGATTTGTTGGTTATTCAGCAGCGTGTTGTTCAGCCTCCATATTTTGGAATTTATAATAGTTTTTCTCCTGTAATTGAGATCTAATCTTACTGCATTGTGGTCAGAAAAGATGCTTGGAATGATTTCATTTTTTTTGAATTTACCAAGGCTAGATTTATGGCCCAGGATGTGATCTGTCCTGGAGAAGGTTCCATGTGCACTTGAGAAAAAGGTGAAATTCATTCTTTTGGGATGAAATGTCCTATAGATATCAATTATGTCTAACTGGTCTATTGTATCATTTAAAGTTTGTGTTTCCTTGTTAATTTTCTGTTTAGTTGATCTATCCATAGGTGTGAGTGGGGTATTAAAGTCTCCCACTATTATTGTGTTATTGTTAATTTCTCCTTTGATACTTGTTGGCATTGTCTTACATATTGTGGTGCTCCCGTGCTGGGTGCATATATATTTATAATTGTTATATCTTCTTCTTGGATTGATCCTTTTATCATTATGTAGTGACCTTCTTTGTCTCTTTTCAGAGCCTTTGTTTTAAAGTCTATTTTATCTGATATGAGTATTGTTACTCCTGCTTTCTTTTGGTCTCTATTTGCCTGGAAAATCTTTTTCTAGCCCTTCACTTTCAGTCTGTATGTGTCCCCTGTTTTGAGGTGGGTCTCTTGTAGGCAGCATATGTAGGGGTCTTGTTTTTGTATCCATTCAGCCAGTCTTTGTCTTTTGGTTGGGTCATTCAACTCATTTACATTTAAGGTAATTATTGATAAGTATGATCCCGTTGCCATTTACTTTATTGTTTTGGGTTTGAATTTATACACCGTTTTTGTGTTTCCTGTCTAGAGAATATCCTTTAGTATTTGTTGGAGAGCTGGTTTGGTGGTGCTGAATTCTCTGAGCTTTTGCTTGTCTGTAAAGCTTTTGATTTCTCCTTCATATTTGAATGAGGTCCTTGCTAGGTACAATAATCTGGGCTGTAGGTTATTTTCTTTCATCATTTTAAGTATGTCTTGCCATTCCCTCCTGGCTTGAAGAGTTTCTATTGAAAGATCACCTGTTATCCTTATGGGAATTCGCTTGTGTGTTATTTGTTGTTTTCCCCTTGCTGCTTTTAATATTTGTTCTTTGTGTTTGATCTTTGTTAATTTGATTAATATGTGTCTTGGGGTGTTTTGCCTTGGGTTTATCCTGTTTGGGACTCTCTGGGTTTCTTGGACTTGAGTGATTATTTCCTTCGCCATTTTAGGGAAGTTTTCAACTATTATCTCCTCAAGTATTTTCTCATGGTCTTTCTTTTTGTCTTCTTCTTCTGGGACTCCTATGATTCGAACGTTGTAGTATTTAATATTGTCCTGGAAGTCTCTGAGATTGTCCTCATTTCTTTTAATTAGTTTTTCTTTTTTCCTCTCTGATTCATTTATTTCTACCATTCTATC
The DNA here is from genome assembly GCF_003369695.1 of Bos indicus x Bos taurus. NCBI lineage: Eukaryota > Metazoa > Chordata > Mammalia > Artiodactyla > Bovidae > Bos > Bos indicus x Bos taurus. Next base: position 26,574,679 of record NC_040098.1, read on the forward strand.
TTCTAATTCACTAATCCTATCTTCTACCTCTGTTATTCTACTATTTTTTGCCTCCAGAGTGTTTTTGATTTCATTTATTGCATTTTTCATTATATATTGACTCTTTTATTTCTTCTAGGTCCTTGTTAAACCTTTCTTGCATCTTCTCAATCCTTGTCTCCAGGCTATTTATCTGTGATTCCATTTTGATTTCAAGATTTTGGATCAATTTCACTATCATTATTCGGAATTCTTTATCAGGTAGATTCCCTATCTCTTCCTCTTTTGTTTGGTTTGGTGGGCATTTATCCTGTTCTTTACCTGCTGGGTATTCCTCTGTCTCTTCATCTTGTTTAAATTGCTGAGTTTGGGGTGTCCTTTCTGTATTCTGGCAGTTTGTGGAGTTCTCTTTATTGTGGAGTTTGCTTGCTGTGTGTGGGTTTGTACAGGTGGCTTGTCAAGGTTTCTTGGTTAGGGAAGCTTGTGTCAGTGTTCTGGTGGGTGGAGCTGGATTTCTTCTCTTGGGAGTGGAATGAAGTGTCCAGTAATGAGTTATGAGATGTCTATGGTTTTGGGGTGACTTTGGGCAACCTGTATATTGGAGCTCAATACACAATATACACAACCTGCATATTGTGTTCCTGTGTTGCTGGAGAATTTGCTTGGTATGTCTTGCCCTGGAACTTGTTGGCCCTTGTGTGGTGCTTGGTTTCAGTGTAGGTATGGAGGCGTTTGATGAGCTCGTGTCAATTAATGGCCCCTGGAGTCAGGAGTTCCCTGGAGTCAGGGTTTGGACTTAAGCCTCCTGCTTCCAGTTATTGGTCTTATTTTTACAGTAGTTTCAAAACTTCTCCTTCTATACAGCACCATTGATAAAACATCTATGTTAAAGATGAAAAGTTTCTCCACCGTGAGGGTCACCCAGAGAAGTTCACAGCGTTACATGGAGAAGAGAAGAGGGAGGAGGGAGTTAGAGGTGACCCAAATGAGATGAGGTGGAATCAATAGAGGAGAGAGTGGGCTAGCCAGTAATCACTTCCTTATGTGCACTCCACAACTGGACCACTCAGAGATGTTCACGGAGTTATACAGAGAAGAGAAGGAGGAGGAAGGAGACAGAGGTGGCCAGGAGGATAAAAGGGGGAAATGAAAAGGAGGGAGACAGATCCAGCCAGTAATCAGTTCCCTAAGTGTTTTCCACCATCTGGAACACACAGAAATTCACAGAGTTGGGTAGAGTAGAGAGGGGTTAGGGAGGAGACACAGGCGACCTGGTGGAGAAAAAGGAGAGTCCAAAGGGAGAGAGAGCAGTCAAGCCAGTAATCTCTCTCCCTAGTGAAAAATGGGTACTGAAGATTGGGTTCTTAAAGGTACAAAATTGGTAACAAGTACCTAAAAGCAAAAATTAAAAATCTAGAGTAGAGTTTGGAATTTCAAAAATATAATGTTAAAGAAAAGAAGAAGGAAAAGAAAGAGAGAAAAAAAAACAAACAAAAACAAAGTTGCAAAAATTATAAAGAAAATATAGGTACAAAATTGATAACAAATACCAAAAAGCAAAAGTTAAAAATCTAGAGTAGAGTTTGGAATTTCAAAAATACAATTAAAAAAAAAAAGAAAGAGAGAAAAACAAACAAACAAAAACAAATAAAGTCGCAAAAATTATAAAGAAAATATAGGTACAAAATTGATAACAAATACCAAAAAGCATAAATTAAAAATCTAGAGTAGAGTTTGGAATTTCAGATATACAATGTTATATAAAAGAAGAAGAGAAAGAAAGAGAGAGGAAAAAAAGTCACAAAAATTATAAAAAAAATATAGGTACAAAATTGATAACAAATACCAAAAAGCTAAAATTAAAAATCTAAGATTGGAATTTCAAAAATACAATGCTAAAGAAAAGAAGAAAAAATAAAAAACAAGGTAAAAAATTATAAAAAATATATATATGAAGTTTGCTTTTAAAAAATAGGGTCTTTTTTTTTTTTGCAAAGTAATAGCAGGTTATAAAAGTGAAAATTAAAGGAACAATAGAGGACTTAAAATTTTTTAAAAATTTAAAAAAAAAGAAAGAAAGAATGATCATAAAAATAGTAAAAATATATCTAGGACTTTCTCTGGTTTTGTTGTGGGTATTGTGGGGTCAGTTCATTTTCGGCTAGTTCCTTGGTCCGACTTATATTTCTCATGATCTATAGGCCCCTTCCTATGTAGTCAGTACTAACCACAGGGTTTTAATCTATTGCCTGTAGCTTCCAAGGCGGTTCCCTCTGTTATAGCTACTTCTGTTTGCTGGTCTCTTCAGTGTCTGTTTTCTGCCCTGACAAAAAGGGGATGGTGGAGGACACTTTTTTTTTTTTTTTAAGGCTCACTTGTTCAGTTGCGCTGTGGGGAGGGAGGGACGCTGCAAACAAATAACACTGGCATGTGCTTGCAGTGCCTCAGCCACACTGGGCCTGCCCCCGCTCACAGTGTGTGTAGCCTCCCTGCCCACACTGCTCAGGCTCTAGGTTGCTCCACTGGGAACCATCCGTGGCTGGCCCTGGGCTGCTTGCATCTCCCGGGTCCAAGCTGCTCAGGTTCAGGCACTCGGGTAGTCCTCAGAGGTGCAGACTCTGTTGGGCCTGCGTTTTGTGCCCTTCCCAGGTCCCAGCAGCTCAGGTGATGAGGTGTTGGGCGAGCGCGATTGCTGCGACTTATTGCCTCCCCGCCGCTTGGTTATCTAGGTGTACAACCGGCGCACCTTCTCAGGTGGATGTTGACCGTCCAGACCCCCAAGAAGTTTTAGTTAGCAAAAAAGCCTGCTTACAGTTTTATAGATAATGTCTCTCTGGGGCTGTGATTGCCCCCTTCCGGTTCTGGGTGCCTGTCACCAGAGGGGGAAGGTCTGCAGCCCGCTATCTCTGTTCAGTCCTTTGTTCCATGTGCGGGCCTGGTGGTGTCTTAGGTTAGGGCTGGCTTTTCACGTGGTAGATATCCCACAGTCTGCTTTGCTAGCCCAAATTATTTCGCTCAGATAGCGCTCGGGGTATTCAGGCCAGATCCTTATTCTAAGCAATGCAGCCCGCGCCGCGCCTCCCTGTCCAGCCCCCGCTTGCTAGTGGTGTGTGCAGGCGTCTGCGCTGCTTCTCCGCTGGGACAGTTACCGTAGGGCTCGCAATCTGCGGGTTTTAATTGTTTATTTATTTTTCCTCCCTGTTATGTTGCCCTCTGTGCTTCCAAGGCTTGGCACAGATTTGGCAGTGAGAAGGTTTCCTGGTGTTTGGAAACTTCTCTCTTTTTAAGACTCCCTTCCTGGGATGGAACTCCATCCCTCCCTCTTTTGTCTCTTTTTTTGTTTTATATTTTTTCCTACTTCCTTTTCAAGACTTGGGTTGCTTTTCTGGGTGCCTGATGTCCTCTGCTAGCATTTAGAAGTTGTTTTGTGGAATTTGCTTGGCGTTTAAATGTTATTTTGATGAATTTGTGGGGGAGAAAGTATTCTCCCTGTCCTACTCCTCCACCATCTTAGCTCCTCCTTCACTCCTCTGCCATCTTAGCTCCTCCTTCTGGAAAAATCTTATGAATGATTGTCCCCTTCAGAGCAGAGAAAGGAGAGGTTCAAGGAGTAAAGTAAGATTCTCAAGGTCATGGAGGTAAACACAAAGTCACCTTGTTTCCGAGAAATCTCATGTTACTTTACTTTATAAAAAGTCACTGTATTTAAGTTTGTGTAGATAAATAGGCTTCAAACTTCATGAACTGATTTAATTCATTATTACCAGTTGATTACTATGGTTACATGGCATTTTGAGAATTTAACTTTTGAGGCTTTTTACTGAAAAAAGAAAATCTTCTAACAACCCCTATTGTGTGGCAATTTGTAATTTTGTTTGGCACGAATTTGAAGAGTGCATATGTAGATCTTGAAATTTGGAATTGCTATTTACCCATCGCCTAAGTACAAACTACCACTTATCATCTCATCCTAATAGTTGCACTTTATCCAGAAAATGAAATGAAATATGGAATTTTAAGAATTTGATGAAACACATGCATACCCTATCATATCACTTGACAATATCCAAGTTTACCACATTTAATATCAATGGTGGTTTCAGAAGAATCTTGGCTTACATTCAAATGGTAATACAGAGATGTCAAAAGCTTACAATTAAAATGCTTTGATTTAAAGCTTACAATGTAAGTCCAGTTATTCATTTACAAAAAACAAAAAAAAAATGTGTCAAATATTTTCAGCATGCTGATAGCAGATGGTCTATGGCAGCTCTTTTCCTTGCCACTAGGATTCCCTGGTAGCTCAGCTGATGAAGAATCCACCTGCAATGAAGGAGACCCTGGTTGGATTGCTGGGTCAGGAAGATCCCCTGGAGAAGGGATAGGCTACCCACTCCAGTATCCTTAGGCTTCCCTGGTGGTTCAGCTGGTAAAAAATCTGCCTGCAATGTGGGAAACCTTGGTTTGATCTCTGGGTTGGGAAGATCCCTTGGAGAAGAAAGGCTACCCACTCCAGTATTCTTGCCTGGAGAATCCCATGGACTGTAAAGAGTTGGACACGACTGAGCAGCTTTCACTCTTTTTTCGTTGACATTTGGGACTGGGTGATTCTGTAGGGGTTTTCCTGTGCATGGTAGGATGTTTAGCAGCAGTGGTGGCTGGTACTCATTATATGTCACCCTCCCCTTAGGTGTGACAACCAAAAATATCTGCAGACATTGTCGAATGCCTTCCAAGGGCAAACCCTCCTCCCTCCCCACTGAGAACCCTGGTTTAAGGCATTTATTCTCCCTGTTTATACTCTCTCACCAATCTCTTTCTGAGCCTCATTGAAGGTTAATATGCATTTTCACAGCTTTCTTTGAAAGCTTCCTGGTTTGGACAGCCTTTTCCTAGAGTACTTTTGCCAGTTTTCTCTCTGCTTTCCATAAAGAGTCTAAAGGAACATAAACTTACCAACTGATTTGTAGCAAGTGTGGGTCCTTCTTAGTCTGCCTCAGTGAGTGATGGTACTTTGGCATGGACTTTGCAGGTTTTCTTAGCTTTTACTTGCTGGAACAACATGTTTCTGAGAAGGAGTTAAGAAGTCAAGATGGTAATTTCCTTCCAGCTGAGGGGACGTGACTGATCCTTTTCAAGCAGCAAACTACTACTATTCCATGCTGTCTTCTAACCCTCAGGCTCATTTTCCGAAAATATTTAACCACTCTTTCAGGTATTGTGGTTTTGTGGCTGGGCTTGAATCACATTTTCTGGAGATATTTTAGATGAAAGGGGATTCCCTGAAAGTTCAGGGATAAAGAATCCACCTGCAATGGAGGAGACGCAGAAGACACATGTTCAAATCCCTGGGTTGGGGAGATCCCCTGGAAAAAGAAATGGTAACCCACTCCAGTACTTTTGTCTGGAAAATCCCATGGACAGAGGAGCCCGGCAGGCTACAGTCCATGGGGTCACAAAAGAGTTGGATACAACAACAAACAACAACAGTGTATCACTTTAGAACATAAACAGTCATAATACAGAAAACACAATCTCCTGGACCATTTGGTTCATCATCTCCATTTAAGATGAGTGTTGATTTTCCCTCCTGCTCTATAAAATCGTATTGGTGTTAGTTTTGGCGGACGGGGTGGGGGTGGGGGGAAGCAATAACTTATTGCCCTTGTGCAAGTTCTTATATTTGGTGTGAAGTTTTTCTTTCCATAAGATTCTTAACACAGCTGATAGACTAAAATCTTAGATACCTTTCAGCCTGAGTGTTTCATTTTCCAAAACTAAATCTAGCATTTTAATCTTGGTAGTTTTAAAATATTTTAACTGTGTGGAAGTATTTTTATGTTGTTGGTTACAATGGGCATGTTGAGTTTGCCCATCTCTACCAATTAGGCTTTTTCTTTTATTCACTTCTATGTGTCTTCAGTATGATACAGAAAGATGATACTGAAAGGTTATTGAAGGTCATTTCCTTGGTCATCTTCTTCTGTATCACCGTTTCCACTATTATTTTCTTTACTTTACAAGGCATCCCCTTGCCCCTGTGTTCTCCTGGTGAGAGTCCTGCTTATGATGCCTTCTTGCTCTTTCCTTTACACCCAGGAGACTGTAGAGATGAAGGACTTTGCAGGACAAACTGAAAGGGGAGGGGTGAGAAAAAGTAATTGAATGCTCTCTAATTCTGCATGCTCAGAATAGATGGACCTAAGGAGACTTTTTGTAATCAAAGCATCATTGTCCCTTTAGCCCCAAAGATCTTTTCATTTCAATCAGAAGTCTACCTTAAGTGCCCCAAATAGCATAAAGTACAACAGTGTAAGTAAGAGGTTGGAAATGATGGATAAAAGCAGAGAAAGGGAGCCAAGCCCATTTCATCATTTGATTGTGGAAGATGTTGATGTTGCTTCCCTGTTATGTCTCCATAACCACTGGAAACCACAGAAGCGCTTGTGTATTACAGCCACACTTAGGTACAGTTGTATTTTCTCTTGTGTTTACCCCAGGGAGGATGGTGGAGCTTCCTGGATACAGCCTGTCTGGTGTGTTTGCCTCCTTCTTCTTTATGCTTCTTAGCATGAAGCAATCAGGTAGGATGCTCTTCTTCCCTTTACCATATATTGCAGCGTCTCAGAGGTCCAGTCTGGGTGATGACTTCCAAATTCAAAAGAGCTAGTATAATATTAAGAGTGGGGATCCAGGGGTCAAAGCCCTTGTGTTCCACAAAGACCTCTTTCTCCTCCAGCTGTGTTATGTTTGGAAAGTTACTTGAATACCTTCTGCCTTAGTTTTCTCATCCTTAAGATAAGAATAACAACCTAACTGTATCTCATAGGCTCACATGGGCTTTAAGATTAAATGAGGCTGTACATGAAAAACACTTGAATCAGCACCTGGAACATGGTGAGTCATTCATTCTCCTGCTTCTATTCAGGATAACTCTTGCAGGGCAAGAAAGGGGGCTGCTTCTTACCGTAAATTAAACAGTGTGAAAATACATGGAAATAAACTTGAAGGAGAGTTTCGTGAAATGGGCTTGGAAATCTCGGTAGCTGAATTTTCTTGGTTGAAATATTGTAACTTGAAAACAGATTGTGAAAAGTCAAAGTCAGTGGGTAGCATCAGAACCCCCAATAAAATGCAGGATGACAAGGTGGGAAAAAATCATGGCACAGGACATCAGAATCACTTTTCACTTTCATGATTGGAGAAGGAAATGGCAACCCACTCCAGTGTTCTTGCCTGGAGAATCCCAGGGACAGAGGAGCCTGTTGGGCTGCTGTCTATGGGGTCGCACAGAGTTGGACACGACTGATGCGACTTAGCAGCAGCAGCAGCAGCAGACAGAGGCTGCCAGGAGCTATATGATGTGGTGAGGCTGCCCTCCTCTTTAGTGATGCACTTTCCTAAGCTGTAAAATTCACCCAGATGGCACAACTTGCATTCTAGTGTTATGTTCAGATTTCATCAACACAGAATAGCAGCAGATATCCACCTGTGTTCCATAGTGAGCACCATCAACTTGATGCTGAACAACTCAACAAGATGAAGTTCCTTCTTAGGAGTTTTGGATCTGCACAGAGAAAGTGCAACTGGCCCTGGAATATTTTAGGATGAGAAAAAAACATAATATACATGACATGAAATTAGGAAGTATAGGAACATGCAGAATTATGAAACATCTCTTCAATTTGTAGATAACAAAGAAGTCAAACATGACTTAAAATTTTATCAAAAGGCTCGAACTCTTTATACTAATCACTGCCTTAAATCTGCCAAAAATATCCTTGCAAAAGCTACATTTTACATAGCCCTAGTAATTGGAATCTTGCCTATTTCAGAGAAAAACAAAACAAAACAAATCCAGTTCATTACTTAGGACAAGACAAGAACAATTCTGAAAAGCCTAAAAATCTATTGAATAAATCTATTACCTAAAATTTAGGAAAAGTGATTACAATGTCAGTCACTGAAGTGAAATTGTTATTGTTCAGTCACTAAGTCATGTCTGACTCTTTACATCCTCCTGAACTGCAACATGCCAGGCTTCCCTGTCCTCCACTATCTCCCTGAGTCTGCTCAAACTCATGTCCATTGAGTCAGTGATACCATCCAACTGTCTCATCCTCTGTGAAATTACTAACTATAAAATAAATCACTGTAAAATATAAAATAAGCCACTAACTAATAAAGTTTTCAACTAGAAAATCAGTTTACACTTTAACTTATTTGAGAATAAAAGCAGTGTAGAGGTGGTAATTGTTAATCTTAAAGATGAAGAAATTGAGATTGCAAATCAATTTCTCGAGAACAATGGGTTTCTCTCCAAATCACACATCTGGTAAGTGATTGATTCAGCACTCGTACTCAGGTTTTTTAATTACATGCTATTTTCAGTACACAAGATTGTCTCTGTAACCACCAAACATACATATCATAATGGCTGGATTTCTTTAAAACATTGAAAATAAAACCTCCCCTCCTCCAGGTGCCTCTGTTTTGATACAGGAGACATCCCAAAGCAATCGTATTGCTCCTTCAGGTGACATCTCCCGATTCCTCTGTGTCACTCTTTTGTAGATGACTTCAGAGTGACGGGTTCTGCCCATCCTATCCTGGCCATGGTCGGGGAAGATGCCCTCCTCACTTGTCAACTCCTTCCCAAGAGGACCGCAATGCACATGGAAGTGAGGTGGTACCGCTCGGAGCCTAGCACTCCTGTGTTTTTGTATCGGGATGGAGATGAAGTAACTGAGATACAGATGGAGGAGTACAGAGGCCGGGTAGAGTGGATAGAAGACGGCATCACTGAGGGAAGCGTGTCTCTGAAGATTCACAGCCTCCAGCCATCTGATCATGGGCAGTACTGGTGTCGTGTCAAAGATGACAACTACCTTGCAGAAACAAGCCTGCTACTCCAAGTAGCCAGTGAGTATATGGGGAAAGACACAGGCTCTCAGAAGGCGAGGTATATTAACTTGCATTAAGCTCATTTCCAGTTGAACAATTCTCTTTTAATCATGGAGGCAATTGCTGATGTCCAGTCTTCTGATTCTTTTGGAGGCAAGTGGTTCTGTAGGCTTTAAAGTGAGCTCAGTTATAAACAATTTCCCCAAGTTTAACTTAGACAATTTTGGCTATTCTTGAGGATTATTTAAAATTGATGACACGTAGTCATTAGCAATTTTGCTGAGGCAAGAATTCATGCCATACGGGTTAGTGTGCAAAGGCAAGTCAGCTGCTGTGTGAGCGAGTCTAGTTGACAAGCCCTGCATCTCTGTTCTCTGCTGCTGTTGCTAAGTCGCTTCAGTCGTGTCCGACTCTGTGCTCAGCCTCAAATACACAGTCACTGAGATGTGAACTCACTGTCTGAGTAACGCTGCCTTCAGTTAAAAAGCTAATGATGAGACAGCAGAGGTTAAGAACATTGTGCTTTTATGGAGATTATGGATACTAGTGTTCAGTGAAATTGGGGCTCACAGACGGTTTGGAGACATACCCATTGTGAGTGGCAAGGACCTGCATGATGCTTTTGTGTTAGCAAAGCAGGAAGGGGTTGGAAGAAATAAATCGCACTGAAGAAAGGATCACTCTGTGGAAAAACAAATATCTGAAAGTAATGGATCATATGGCTCCCTGGCAGGAGTAACTACTTCATGTGCTAAAGAGAAAATTACTGTTGTCGTTTAGTTTCTAAGTCGTATCTGACTCTTTTGTGACCCCGTGGACTGTAGCCTGCCGGGTTCCTCTATCCATGGGATTTCCCAGACAAGAATACTGGAGTGGGTTGCCATTTCCTTCTCCAGGGGATCTTCCCAGCCTAGGGATTGAACCCACATCTCCTGTATTGGCAGGCAGATTTACCTTTACCACTGAGCCGCCAGGGAAGCCCAGAAGAAAAAATTAGGCAAATCCATTTACCTTATCAGGAAAATTGTTCTAAGGAGAATTTAACCTCTCTAACTGATGCTGCTCTCTTCTTTGCTCCCCTACGAGGTTGATCTCCAACACCTTCTTTTTCTCAACACCTATGTGTGATTATTACTGTTATTAAGTTCAAGTTGACTCAAGATAGATGAAAAGAATCCACAAACTTCTGAGATATGGAGTGGGGAGGGCCCGTACCAAGGCATTTCACTTTCAGGTACATCTGAAAAGAAGCTATGCATTTTCTAAGGCTCTGGGTGAAGAAAATGGGTCTCTGTTCTCAACAAGTGGTAGAAACAAAATTGTCATCTATGGAAAATAGAATCCCCTTTGTTTGGGTTTGAGAGTTGTGTTGAATAGAGAAAGAACTTCATGATTATATAAAACTTGGATTCTCAAAAACATTTCCCATGGAACGGAATGCTTAGATACAGAAAGTCCTCATGAGACTTCCCATTTTGCATACCCCAGGTTATCTGTTTTCTCCCCCAGGTCACAACCACCAACAAAAGGAATGGGAAGAATATTCTCTCTGGAGAAGAGTTCTCACTTTACAGTAAATATTCTATTTAAATTGGAGTCAAGATATCATCCAACATGTCCAAGTGCCTGACATAATAATATTAAGATGAAAAAGGCAAAGTCTGTCTCACAAGGGAGTTCATGAGTAAATTGTAACAAATCTTAGTTTGCAGTGCTAGAGACAGAAGCAAAATGTCATTATGTAACTCTTATTTTCCTGTCTGAGTCTGAATGAAAATACTGCTCATATGCTAGAATTTAAAGATCCAGACTAAGGTATAAAGTGTATGTGAGTTCCAGTTTGAATGGGAGGAGGACTTTGGGCCACCTTTTGCTCAGCAGAGCCTTGAAGTTCTGCTCTCTCCCTATGAGCAAGGTCACTGGACTCCCAGCTCTGTGATTTGTGCCTCCATGGGCTCTGGGACTCAGGGCTGTGTCTTTCTACCGCAGGTCTGGGGTCTGACCCTTACATCCACATGGACGGATCTGTGGAAAGTGGACTCCAGCTTGTGTGCACTGCAAAGGGCTGGTTCCCGGAACCTCAGGTTTCCTGGCAAGACATCAAGGGAGAAAAGTTGCTGACTTTCTCTAATTATAACTTCCAAGATGAAGATGGCTTGTTTTATGTAGAAAGCACTCTTGTGGTCAGGGATGCCTCTACAGAGGCTGTGTCCTGCTTCATCCACAACCCCTCACTCACCGAGGAGAAGGGCTCAGACGTCTCCATCCCAGGTCAGTGCTCTGCATCTAGGATCAAGATGCTCCCATTAGTAGGAAAGGTTGAAGGGACTGTTCTGTAGCACCTAATATTTTTTAGTCAAGAAGAATATCTAATATTTAGTAATATGCATTGTGTGTGTGTTAGTTGCTCAGTCATGTCTGACTCTTTGCAACCCCATGGACTGTAGCCCTCCAAGCTCCTCTGTCCATGGAATTCTCCAGACAAGAATACTGGAGTGGGTTGCCATTTTCCTTCTTCAGGAGATCTTCCTGACCCCGAGTCTCCTGCATTGCAGGTGGATTCTTTACCATCTGAGCCACCAGGGAAGCACCAATATGCATTAAAAACTATAAAACATTTATGGCTGGAGATATACATACACTATATAGCTATATTGTTAATGGCATTCCATTTATTTTTGGATTCTGCCTTTTCTTCTTTATTAATTTTCTTTTCTCACAAGTATGTGTTACACTGTGAAGGAAATACAACTATTCATTCAACTGAAATGTTTTCTTGTGCTGTATTTTTGCCAGTTACATCTAGGAACTTATCATCTAAAGATAATCAGAGATGGAGACAACTATTTACACAGTAATGCATCTTTATTATAGCCTCATTTATAAATAGCAGCAAAAATAGCAGCCAGAAACCCAATACAACAGTGGAGTGTTAAGTGTCTTATGTTACTATACATTATAGCATTGATGAAAAACAGTATTTAAAATACTATTTAAATTTAAATACTATTTAATATTTAAATAGTATTTAAAACAGTATTTAAAAGATTATTGGCTTTAAATAACTTAAAATTGCACTAAGACTTTTGGGACACCCTCTACATTTAGATATAAAGATGTAAGTACATAGCTATTTACATAAATGGTTATAGGGAAAAAGTTAAATGTTATATGTTGCTGTTAAAAGGAGTCAAATATATATACATATGTATATATAATTACAAAGCATATATTAATATACCTCTCAGTTTGTAATTATGGGTGATAATTGTCTTTGTCCACATATGATAAAGGTATAAAAATACACTTTTCATATATATGAAATGGAGAGGGAGTATCTAGGGGAAGGCACAGGACAGCTAGTGTGAGTTTCTAGTGTGAGTAAGCAGTGCCATTGTGAAAACTGGCCTCACCCACCAGCTGCACCCTCTCACCCTGCTATGATTTCTGCACCTGCTCTTTGTCCCAAGGGGCCTGCATTTATTAAAAATAATATTATTGTTTCAATACAATAGTTAAATATGTTAAAGATAAGCAGAAACAAGCAGAACCATGGGGTGGTAGAATTGAGAACATTCTTGTGCAGAGAAAGGGAAAAATAGCTGGACTACCAGGCGAAAAAAAAATGTCATTATTTTTCTACATTTTATTTCTTTCTTATGAATCAACTGTTTTGAGAAAATGTAGACCTTGCGTTTTTTGGGAGGGGGAGGAAATATTTTCTCTCCTTTCTCTTAGAACAAATTCCTTGATATGTTATTCTCATTCTTTTTCCAGAAAAACTCCAAACAGAGATGGGTAAGCAGAGATGGTTGGTGTGCATGAGTGTACATGAGCCTCTGCCCTCCCTCCACCCCTGAGGAAGGCGATGCTCCCTGGACAAAGCACACACAGCGAAGGCGACACCTCGTGACCCAGATGAGAAGCTGGGGCGTGACCCTCCCAAGTCTCACCTTAGTACTGGAGGGGCCAGCAAAGCGCAGTCTCACGAGGCACCTTCACACTGCGTAACCTGCCACCTTCCGTGTCCGTGGGGACCCCCGTGAGCCCCAGACGGATGCCTAAAACGGGTGCAGACGGAAGCTCTGCCCCACTGGGCGGGAGGAGGGGGAGTGTGTAGGGGACGGCACGGGACCGCTGGTGTGAGTTTCTGGCGTGAGTAAGCAGTGCTGTCGTGATACTGGAGGTCCTCACCCCACCACGCCTGCACCCTCTTGCCCTGCTATGGTTTTTGCACCTGCTCTTCACCCCAGGGGGCCTGACCTCATCACTGTTGGGAGGAAGCTGTGACTTTCCTGGATGCAGCCTGGGACCCTGTGCTCCAGGTGGTCATTTTCCTGTTTTTCTTTACTTACTAGGTGGACTGCAGGTATTTTATGGTACCTAAGATAAGTGGTTTAAACAATAATCAATGGATTTTTAAGCCTCTTTCAGTTTCTCCTTTGATGTCTTGTATCTTCCCCCCTCTCCTCCTTTCTGTGACCTCTTCTCTGAGCCCATAAAAACCAGTCTGCTACCCACCTGCTCATTTTCTCCTTCCGTTGATACCCTGCTCTCCTTTAAGTCACCTGGTACAGGAATATGTGTGAAGGTGTGTGTGGGTGCCTGTGTGCACGTTAGGTTTCAGCCCATACAGGAGTTTTCAAGGAAAATTAAGGTGGAGAGCACACTCCAGTCTCTGCCAGAGTCTAGTGTGGTACTTTGGACCCCTTTGGGCCATAAAGATAAAGAGAAGGACCTTGGAACAGTCAACGGTAACTCTGTAGACTGAGGAGATAAGATAACTCTGTAGACTGTGCCCTGATAAGCCTTACCCTCCAACTGAAATCCCTTCCCTCCTGGGGCGGACAGAAAGCTTGACTGGCAAAGCTTGTCAGTTACAGCTCAGAAAACCTAGCCAGTGTTGGGCAGGCTGGCCTACATGTCTGTCCCTTAGGAAGATCCTCTTATTTCTCTGAGTTATTTGAATCAAAATGACATGCTCCTTGGAGACCCAGCACACAAAGTACAGTCTGATGTCCTGTTGTTTCTAAGTGGTGCATGCCTTCTGGGACCAAAGGTAAATAAGATGAAAAGACCAGAACTTCCCTTGGCTCTGCCCTCAGGAGCCTTGAGGATGAGCTGGTAAGAGAGAGGAGATCAGGGAGTTCAAAGCTGCCACTGTGTTGTTAGAGCTTGTGACTTAGAGCTCAGAGGCTGCTGGCAAACCAAGATTTCTATAGAAGTCCTGAAACTGAAATCCTAGTTCCTGCTCTGGAAAATGTTATTGGTTATAAAAATAATAACTAATTTTTTGAAATGATAATCACATGCCCAGCATGATGCTAAATGATTTTGGGGAGTTATTTTCTTTTTTTCCAATAATTTAAAAGGTGAATAGATTTATCATCATTTTACAGTTGGGGAATGATCAATTTTAGCTCTTAATTATCAATCTCTGGTAGGGCAATCTAGTTTGAGATTTAATACGTACCACAGCCTGGATTTCTATTATAAATTATCTTTTTGTTGTTTAGTTGCTAAGTAGTGTCCAACTATTTGGAGAAGGAAATGGCAACCCACTCCAGTGTTCTTGCCTGGAGAATCCCATAGACAGATGAGCCTGGCAGGCTACAGTCCATGGGGTCGCAAGAGTCGGACACGACTTAGTGCACTGTCTCTCACTGTCTCTCACAGCCCATGGATAGGAGAAAAGAAAAAAAACCTCATATAGATAACAGAGATGAGGAAATAGTCTGCTTTATTACCCTAAGACACATGGATGGAGAAATAGCAGCAAACTCCTAGCTCTTTTTTATCCTGACTCCTACATTTGTGTTTAGATTTTAACAGGTACATATAAAGTAGAAATAATATGTTTTAAGTAAAATTGCAAAACAAAGCAAACAGCATGCTGGAAATAACTGGGAGACAAATTTTATCAAGAATAGAACAGAATAATCTGAAAATTAGAATTATGTTTCTAGAGAAGTACCTAGAAGATTACCTATGAAATACATAATGAGGACATTTTGCCTTTGATCTCCGATTCCTCACACAAACAAGTGACACATTTATGCCTGGATTTCTATTATAAATTATCTTTTTGTTGTTTAGTCGCTAAGTAGTGTCCAACTCTTTGCAGCCCCATGGACTGTGGCCCACCAGACTCCTCTGTCCATGGGATTTTCCAGGCAAGAATACTGGGCAAGATTCTAGGCAAAAATAGCATTATAAGATCATTATAACATTTTTCAAGATCACCTGAGAACACTGACTAGTGTGTGTTTAGAGGCTCACATATGTGGGACCTTGAGGCACTGAAATATGATGACTGGATCTGACTTATAAGGTATTATAAAACAAGCTAGAGGCATTTCTTCATACTTCATTACTAAAAAGCCACCTCATTTTCATTTCATTGCCATTATCAAGGTCTATAATGGGATTGGCTCCAATAACCTCAGGTCGTGAATCTCTTGCCTCACTCACACTGCATTGCTATCATTGTAATCCTTTATATATGGATTATTTTTTTTGAAAGTGAAAGTTGCTCAGTCATGTCCGACTCTTTGTAACCTCATGGACTATACAGTCCATGGAATTCTCTAGGCCAGAATACTGGAGTGGGTAGCCATTCTCTTCTTCAGTGGATCTTCCCAAGCCAGGGATCAAACCCAGGTCTTGCAAATTGCAGGTGAATTGTTTACCAGCTGAGCCACAAGGGATGTCCAAGAATACTGGAGTGGGTAGCCTATTCCTTCTCCAGGGGATCTTCCTAACCCAGGAATTGAACTGGGGTCTCCTCCACTGCAGGAGGATTCTTTACCAACTGAGCTATCAGGGAAGGTTTAACTCCAGGCAAACCTTTTTATTTTGATAGTGACATATATGTCTTGTAGTATAAGAAACTGAAGCATACACAGATTAAGAAGTAGTTTAAGGTCATGCAAATTTGAAATGATAAAATGTTAATTTGATTTTAATTGCAATATTATTTTCTTATGGGTCTATAAACTAAATGAGATTATAGGAAAGGGCTGCAGGTGTGGGTTTAATAAGTGATAATCTTCAGATGCAACCAGGGGTGGTTCTGCCTTGCACAGGGGCAACTTCTATCCTGATTCCACCAAATCTCCACCTCTGTAAAGAATACCTTTGAACCTCAGGCCCCCCTCCGCTGGATGTCCCGAGTCCTAAACACTATTTGAGATGTTCTTGCAGATGACACTATTTGCTCCAGTTTGAATCTTCCATTGTGCTTTGTCTGCTGTATTTAACAGCTTCCTTAAAAGTGATTGGACCTTCCCAGCCCATCCTTGTTAGAGTGGGAGAAGACATACAGTTAACCTGCTCCCTGGCCCCAAAGACTGATGCACAGAGCATGGAGGTGCGGTGGGTCCGATCCCACCGTCATCCTGCTGTTTACGTCTATACGGATGGGGCCCGTGTGGCTGGAGAGCAGATGGCAGAGTATCGGGGGAGGACTGCGCTGCTGAGTGATGCTATCAGTGAGGGGAGGCTGACCCTGCAGATAAATGACGCCAGGACTTCAGATGATGGGAAGTATCGGTGCCTTTTTGAAAAAGACGGGGTCTACCAAGAGGCCGATTTGGATCTGAAGATCATAGGTAAGGATTTTAGACAGATGTTCTGAATTCAATGTCTGTTCCTACTGCTTTTAACTTGCTGGGTCCTGGAAAATTTCTCTGGCACCTGAAATTTTCTTAATGTCCATTCACTCACCAAATGTACAGTAAATTCTACCACATGCTGGAGCTATCTTAGATATATAACGTCCACAAACTCAAATGGACCAGACCTAATTCTTTGTGTGTAGAATTTGTATCCTTCCCAGGATCTCCATTAAGTGGCCATACCTCTAGTGAAATGTGAGATTCTTATTCCATAATGACACAGGACTCATTATTTCAGTGTGTTACTAAAATATTGGGAAAGATGTAGTTATTAGGAAATATGGTAATTTGAAGGTTAAACTGTTGGGTTGGCCAAAAGTTTGCTCAAGTTTTTCCATCATGTCTTAAAAATAAACTTTTTGGCCAACCCAACAGATCTACCATATAGGAAAAAAATAAAAATGTCGACAGTATTGGCAGGGACCGAGGAGGGACAAGATCACCCCCTGCATCATGATTTCCCTCTGTCTATGTTTGTGGGTGAAAACTGATTTTTCTAAGGTTGGCAACTGCTATGAGGACATTGCCTAACTCACAGATAATCTGTTTCTCCCACAGGTGGTGTATCCAAATTAATAAATATGTTTAGAAAACTTCCATGGGAGCACAAGTTAACAAGTTTAATGAACTTCATAATTTTCTACCATTGGAAACATGTATTTATAAGATTTTGTTCTTTGAGAATATTCTCTTATCTGTTTTTCTGGCCATGTTGATTCATGACCTTATCAGAGTTAATTTTTGGGGTATAGAAGAATAAAAATTGGATTTGAAATTTATTGCATCCTTTAATCTGTCCCAGAATGATTTTAGGAATACAAAACATAAAAATATGCAAACAAAAGGAAACAAAGGCTCCAGCTAGTCTCATTCCTAAGTGGCATATAAACTTCGCTTACCCCTGTAAGCTTCGCTTTCTGCTCCAAGCCTCTGAACCCCTCTCTCCCCTTGCAGTGAAATCACTGACTATGTAACCACTTGCAGAGGCTCTCAGTTGCCTTCCTTGATCTTTATTCCCAGGTCTGGGTTCTTCCCCTCAAATCTCCATGGAGGGACCAAAGGATGGAAAAGTAAAGCTAAAGTGCACTTCAGAAGGCTGGTTCCCACAGCCCCAAGTGCAGTGGAGGGACATGGAAGGAAACACAATACCATCATCTTCCCAGGACCTAACTCAAGGCAGCCAGGGGCTATTTCAAGTGGAGGCATTTCTACTGGTCACAAACAGCTCTATTGTAAATGTGACCTGCTCCATCAGCAGCCCCCTTCTCGGCGAGGAGAAAAAGACAACTTTTTATGCTTCAGGTTAGTGATTCCGTGTGCTCCTCTCAGCTTTGTGAATTAAATACGAAGACCAACCAAGACTTACTCATTTTACTGCTTTTCTATTTTTTTTTTTTGCTTTTCTGATGAAGTCTATTGCTATCTCTTGCAAAGCTGGTCTTCAAGACATCTATAGATTCTACTCTTTTAAGCTTCTCCCTGAAATCCCCCTCTAAAGCCATAAGGTTATATGGTTATATCATCAGCTACTAAATTCCAAGAATTGACTCTATCATCACTGTATCTTTTTCAACGCAAAAACATTGACATCACTTCCCCCTGCCCCTCATGACAGGTTTTCTTCCAGATTAGAAATTAATTTTCCATAGCACCATTTTCATGGCTGCAGATTCGGTAAATTTATCTTTTTGCCACCTTTGCTGTTCCAGTGTTTGTGGTGATGATAGAGTTGGAAAAGAGAAAGGGGAGAAATGTGTGTGTTTCTGAGAGGGGCTAATGGGAAAGCTAGCATGAACCTCTAGTCTCTCCTCGGCTTGTGCAGAGCAGGGAGCAACAGACCAACTTTCTTCTGGACAGGACCAATTCTCATCCTCCTCTGCAGCCTAGGAGCCACTCAGATGAGAAGAAAAATCCTGAAATTCTCCCAGTTTCAGGATTTAATGTGATTCTGGGGCTTCCTTTTCAGAGTCAAGGATGATTTATTCATGGAACATACTGCTGATTTGGGGATTGCTTCTTCTTCTTCTTGTTGGAGTTGTAGGCTTGATCTGGAGGAAAAACTGCAGAAAAGGTGAGTTGGGAGAACAGAAACAGTGTGGAACAGGCTTTGCAGTGGGAACCTTTTCAGCAGACACTGAAGCAGAAAGGCATCCAGTGGATATTCAGTAATTAATGAAACATGAGAGTCCATGGCTTACATGCATGTAATTGAGGATCAGTGTTGAATGAGATCAATTTACAGTAATAACAGAAGCAAAAGGAATAAAAGATAATAATTTAATCTCCCAGTGCACATTCCCAGGTGATCTAGTGGAGGGAGAGGAAGAAAAAAAATGGCATAGACATCCT
Source organism: Bos indicus x Bos taurus (assembly GCF_003369695.1). Taxonomy (NCBI): domain Eukaryota; kingdom Metazoa; phylum Chordata; class Mammalia; order Artiodactyla; family Bovidae; genus Bos; species Bos indicus x Bos taurus. The sequence goes on from NC_040098.1 coordinate 26,593,587, forward strand.
TGCTCTGAAGCTGAGACTTAACTGGATTCTGTCAGCATGAACTGATTTCACTGAGATCATTAAAATACGATGATTTACTTATCAGTTTTCCTTGCTCTGAAGGAAGGGCTTCTCATATACTGGTGATTTTGTGAGCCCTAGAAAGTTCTTCCACTTTAACTTTCTTAAGTCATAGTATCTTTTTTCCCTGTTTGGATGTTAATATCATGAAATTAATATTTTAAAGTATTCCTATGTTGCTTATTATCAGAATGGATTTTCTTTCTCTGTAGTGAATAAGACATTGGATTCAAAAACAGCTCACCCAGGGGAAGGCGCCATGATGCCGGAGGAGTAGGACGGGGAAAACACTTTCTCCCCCACAAATTCATCAAAAGAGCATTTAAACGTCGAGTAAATTCCACAAAACAACTTCTGAATGCCGGCAGAGGACATCAGGCACCCAGAAAAGCAACCCAACTCCTCGAAAGGAGGTAGGAAAAAATATTAAAGACAATAAAAGAGACAAAAGAGGGAGGGACGGAGTTCCGTCCCGGGAAGGGAGTCTTAAAAAGAGAGAAGTTTCCAAACACCAGGAAACTTTCTCACTGCCGAATCCGTGCCGGGCTTTGGAAGCACAGATGACAACATAACAGGGAGAAAAAATAAATAAACAATTAAAACTCGCAGATTGCGAGCCCTACGGTAACTCCTCCAGCGGAGAAGCAGCGCAGACGCCTGCATCCGCCATTAGCAAGCGGGGGCTGGGCAGGGAGGCGCAGCGCGGGCTGCATCGCTGAGAGTAAGAATCTGGCCTGAATACCCTGAGCACTATCTGAGCGAAATAATTTGGGCTAGCAAACCAGACTGTGGGATATCTACCATGCAAAAAGCCAGCCCTAACCTAAGACACCGCCAGCCCGCGCACGGAACAAAGGACTAAACAGAGGTAGCCGGCTGCAAACCTTCCCCCTCCGGTGACAGGCAGCCAGAGCCGGAAGGGGGCAATCGCAGCCCCAGAGAGACATTATCTATAAAACTGGCTTCTTTGCTAACTAAAACTTCTTGGGGGTCTGGACGGTCAACATCTGCCTGAGAAGGTGCGCCGGTTTTACACCCAGATAACCAAGTGGCGGGGAGGTGATAAATCGCAGCATTGGCGCTCGCCAAACACCTCATCACCTGAGCTGCTCGGACCTGGGAAGAGCACAAAACACAGCCCCAACTGAGTCTGCGCCTCTGAGGACTACCTGAGTGCCTGAACCTGAGCGGCTTGGACCTGGGAGGTGCATGCAACCCAGGGCCAGCCTCGGATTGTTCCCGGCGGAACAACCTAGAGCCTGAGCAGTGTGGGCAGGGAGGCTACACGCGCCGTGAGCGGGGGCAGACCCAGTGTGGCTGAGGCACTGCGAGCGCACGCCAGTGTCATTTGTTTGCAGCATCCCTCCCTCCCTCCCCATAGCGCGACTGAACAAAGAGAAGAAATACAGCTCCACCCACCAGAACACCGACACAAGCTTCCCTAACCAGGAAACCTTGACAAGCCACCTCTACATACCCACACACAGCGAGGAAACGCCACAATAAAGAGAACTCCACAAACTGCCAGAATACAGAAAGGACTCCCAAACTCAGCAATTTAAACAAGATGAAGAGACAGAGGAATACCCAGCAGATAAAGGAACAGGATAAATGCCCACCAAACCAAACAAAAGAGGAAGAGATAGGGAATCTACCTGATAAAGAATTCCAAATAATGATACTGAAATTGATCCAAAATCTTGAAATTAAAATGGAATCACAGATAAATAGCCTGGAGACAAGGATTGAGAAGATGCAAGAAAGGTTTAACAAGGACCTAGAAGAAATAAAAAAGAGTCAATATATAATGAATAATGCAATAAATGAAATTAAAAACACTCTGGAGCCAACAAATAGTAGAATAACAGAGGCAGAAGATAGGATTAGTGAATTAGAAGATAGAATGGTAGAAATAAATGAATCAGAGAAGATAAAAGAAAAATGAATTAAAAGAAATGAGGACAATCTCAGAGACCTCCAGGACAATATTAAACGCTACAACATTCGAATCATAGGGGTTCCAGAAGAAGAAGACAAAAAGAAAGACCATGAGAAAATACTTGAGGAGATAATAGTTGAAAACTTCCCTAAAATGGGGAAGGAAATAATCACCCAAGTCCAAGAAACCCAGAGAGTCCCAAACAGGATAAACCCAAGGAGAAAAACCCCAAGACACATATTAATCAAATTAACAAAGATCAAACACAAAGAACAAATATTAAAAGCAGCAAGGGAAAAACAACAAATAACACATAAGGGAATTCCCATAAGGATAACAGCTGATCTTTCAATAGAAACTCTTCAAGCCAGGAGGGAATGGCAAGACATACTTAAAATGATGAAAGAAAATAACCTACAGCCCAGATTATTGTACCCAGCAAGGATCTCATTCAAGTATGAAGGAGAAATCAAAAGCTTTACAGACAAGCAAAAGCTGAGAGAATTCTGCACCACCAAACCAGCTCTCCAACAAATACTAAAGGATATTCTCTAGACAGGAAACACAAAAATGGTGTATAAACTCGAACCCAAAACAATAAAGTAAATGGCAACGGGATCATACTTATTAGTAATTACCTTAAACGTAAATGGGTTGAATGCCCCAACCAAAAGACAAAGACTGGCTGAATGGATACAAAAACAAGACCCCTACATATTTTGTCTACAGGAGACCCACCTCAAAACAGGGCATACATACAGACTGAAAGTGAAGGGCTGGAAAAAGATTTTCCATGCAAATTGGGACCAAAAGAAAGCAGGAGTCACAATACTCGTATCAGATAAATTAGACTTTAAAACAAAGGCTGTGAAAAGAGACAAAGAAGGTCACTACATAATGATCAAAGGATCAATCCAAGAAGAAGATATAACAATTATAAATATATATCCACCCAACATGGGAGCACCGCAGTATGTAAGACAAATGCTAACAAGTATGAAAGGAGAAATTAACAATAACACAATAATAGTGGGAGACTTTAATACCCCACTCACATTTATGGATAGATCAACTAAACAGAAAATTAACAAGGAAAAAAAAAAAAAAACATGTATCTATAAAGTTCACTAAAGCAAAGCACAGTAAAATGAGGTATGGCAATAAAAGGCGTTAAATTTATCAAATTAAAAAAAAAAATAAAGTGCTGAAAAATTAAAGCTGTCAATTCTGTAATAGATATTCATTGAAAGTATCTTTTGAAATGGGGGTGAAAACACCTTCAGAGAAATGAAAGCTAAGGAAGCATGCACGAGCTATAAAAAATGATAAAGTCCTTTATGAATGATGATAATATCAAAACAAAACTTGGAAATACAGGAAGGAGTAAAGAGCACTATGAAAAAAAAAAAAGAAGTTAAAACTAGAAAAATTTAAATTGTATACTTATAATTCATTTAAAAAACAATACACCTATTACCTGTTAACATAAATAACATTTTATTAAAAAATAATTCTGTTTTCCATTCACTCTGTTGTACTATGTTTGTTTGATTGAAAAATATGAAGAAATATGGATATGCAGTTGGAAAAGAGTAATATTTCATTTTATATAACTGTGGATATTCTACTTTGATATTATACCAAAACTCAACAAGTGTAATTTCTTGGGTGGAATCTGAAACCGTTTCAATCTTTGTTTGTACTTTGTTATATTAAAGCCCAGTGAGTGAAATGATAAATTTGGTCAAAAGATATACTTTCCCAGTTTTAAGACAAGCCCTGGGGATAGAAATGTACAGCATGGTGACTATAGTTAACAATATTGCATTGTATATTTGAAAGTTGCTAAGAGAATAGATCTTAAAAGTTCTGATCACAAGAAAAAAATTGCAACCATGTGTGGTATGGATGTTAGCTAAACACTGTGGTAATCATTCAGCAAATATATATTTGTTAATAGAGTAATTTTCAAAATTCAAAAGAATTTTGAAAGTACATGTGATGGATGTTAACTAGACATATTATGATGACAAAAACAAACAAACAAACAAACAAACAAACAAACAAACAAAAAACAAAAACAGCTCACCCAGAACGAATCCTTTCTGAGGGAAACAAGCTTGTGACCTACAGAGAGTCACGCAGCCAGATGTCCTGCAACAATTTGATGGCCTCCTTCGCAAGCTGGGACGGGAGGGGCTTGTCTCAGGAGGGTGGTACTGAGAGGCGGAGGTTAGGGATAGGACAGGATAGGCCTTGAGTGTTGCCAAGGACAGCATTCTGAAGAAGTTGTCTCTGTATTATCTGAGAATGAGTTGGGATAAGGGGTTGCTATGGAAATGAGTACTGGGCCATTTCCTCTCCTCTAGGCCTCCACTGCCTGAAGATGTCTCTAGGGCGTTAGAATCTCCCTTGACTACACCTCTGGAGGCCTCTCCTTTGATAACTTGAACAAGTGCCCTATTTATGGTGCGTGAGTGCTCAGTTGTAAATTTTAGCACTGTGCCACCTGGGAAGCCTTATCTATACTTTCCCCCAATATTCTTATCTGAAATTCTGCACCCCCTTCTTTCTTTGGTCTCCTAGTGTAGGTTCTTCTGAATCTTTCCTGCACCCAAAGGAGTCTCAGCAGCACCTCCAAGGAGAACAATTACCATGGATTCTGGAAACCAGGGTTATATTCTAAGTCCCAGTTCTTTTCTCTTTTCACCAACTATTAGAAGGGGACTGGCCCACTCACTCACTTACCTAATCAAGAGGATTTAACCTTACTCTGGTATCATATCTGACCTGGAGACTTATCCTTTCTGTGAGCTGTCATATCCCAAGCTCTCTAATATCCTGCCTGCTGATCACAATCTGATATCTGATAACAAAAGACCTTTAGAAAATCCAATGGAAAATGCAACTTAGCCTAGAGGAGGAAGCGCAGGGAACAATCAAGTATTTGATTTGTGTCTCTAGAAGGGTAACAATTATCCCAATGGGACTGAGAAAACAAAAAATACAGTTAAAATAAGGAAGAGAAAATATAGCTAAATGTAAGGAGGAAAATCTGATCACTAAGATATAATCTTGAAAATCCCATAAAGTGTGTAATTTCTGCATCAAACTTTCTCAGAAAGTTAATTGAGAGTGTGGAGTGAGGAAATTTTTCAGAAATACTAGTCCGAGAGGAAACTGTGTTACATGTCATGTATATGAGAATGTCAATTTTAGTTTTAGAGTGCAAAAGCACACAATTTAAAATTAATACTTACAAAATAAACAGAAGCAATATGTACAACACAAGCAATAAAATGCAATGGAAATAAAAAAATATTTTAAATCACAGTGAATTAAAACAGAGAAGCCACACATAGGAGAAGAAGGAACGTGAAAAAATAAAGATTTGGAAAAAGTCTTAAAGTCTTCTGAAGTGAGACTGAGGGACACCTCCGAATGACAGACTGCACTTTCTAAGAAGGCAGACATTACGGTTTTCACTGTTCTTTGAAGATTATTCATCTGTGACATTCTGGAATTTTCTCTTTTGGATCATGGTTTTTTTTTTTCCCATACTTAAATTTATATTTGAAGTTATGTACTGTAATATTCTAGTATGTAATATTATTCTTTCACAAGTGTATTCACGCTTATTTTATTTAGCTTAAAATTTTTCCAATTGTGGTAAAATACACACAAAATTAATCATTTTAGTCATTTTAGAGTGTCTAATTCTTGTTGTTTTTACTAAAAGGGAACCAAAAACCATAAACAGTTTTTAGGGCTTTATTCAGACTCTGATTTTACAGTTTCTTGAAGAGAGACATCTCAATGGCAGAATGCAAAACGGGAAAGATGCTATTACTAAGATGAGAAAGATATGTAATTGCTGAAATGATGTCTCAAATCTGAATTCAATTAAGATTAGGAAGGAATATAATCAAAGTGTATTTAATTTTCCTATCCATTAAAGTTTTAAGGAAAAGAATAAAGTGTCCAAGACATCGGTATTTTTCCCATTCACAATACGTGCAACCATCATTAGTATTCAGTTCCAGAATATTTTCATCCAAAAGGAAACTCCATCACCATTAAGCAGTCATACCCATTTGCCCCTCCCTCCAGCCTGTAGTCCACCTTGTTTCTATAAATTTGCCTGTACTGGATATTTCATATAATTGGAGTCATAAAATACTTTGCATAGACTTTTGGTGTGTCTGTAATTTTTTTTTTTTTACTTAGTATGGTGTTTTTAAAGTTCATCCACGTTGTCAAATATTCCAGTACTTCATTCCCACCTTTTTTTCATTAAAAGATTTTATTTTTTAAGAGTTTTTTTTCCAAGTTTACAGCAAAATTGAGTGGAAAATCCAGAGTATTCCCATATCCCTCCCCTCTCACCCTTTAGTTTCCTCTATTATCAACAATTTGCATTGGTGTGGTGCATATGTTACAACATATGAACCGAAATTGATACAGTACTTTCAACTAAAGTCTAGGGTTTGCTTATGTGTCATACACACACACACATGCACACACACACTCACACACACACACATAGGCTTTCCCGGTAGCTCAGAGGTAAAAGAATCTGCCTACAATGTAGGAGCCACAGAGGATGAGGGTTCAGTCCCTGGGTGGGGAAGATCCCCTGGAGGAGGGCATGGCAACCTACTCTAGTATTCTTGCCTGGAGAATCCCATGGACACAGGAGCCTGGTGGGCTACAGTCCATAGGGTCTCAGAGTCAGATACAACTGAAGTGACTTAGCGCACAGACACACACACAAATATGTGTGTGTGTGTGTGACAACAGTAAAATATCCCAAACTGAACCCATTGTCCTTCCTGTTCCATGCCACACTTTCAATATCATTGTACTCGTTCTGTTGCTACCCCCACATATCTTCATCCAGCACAACCATTTGACTATGCCTATTAATATATTCCCCACCTTTCCTTTGCCTCTGTCTTGCTTGTTATTCAAGCCCTTCGTTTTTTGTAAGTAAAGTTAATATTCTGGGCTCTGAGTTTATTCTTCTTAGATTCAAATACTGACTGCCACTTAGTGGCTGTGTGTTAGGGAAATTTTGCTGTGGAGATGTACCTTCCAAGAGAGACTGTTAAAGGGACTTGCCACTTAAAGATCTACTGTAAGGGCAGAAAAATTTAAGGGGTCTAAGTTGATCTCTTCTACTGTCAGAAAGAGAAGGTTGATTTGATAGGAGAAACTTGTATTTTGTATTCTTAAAGAAGTAGACTTTGTAATAAATAGCTGGAGAAGGCTTAGGTTCATTAAAGGTAAAGGGAAAACCCTCAAAAGTAGGAAGAACTGTGTCAGAAAGAAACAAAAAAGCCAGTATTAACAATAACTTTTTCTTCATGAAGGCTGAAGATGTTTCTTCATTCCTTTGACGATTTTTTTTTCTCTGAAAATAATAAATTGCAACATTCATTTCTTTTTTATTCACATACAATTCTGAACTTGCTGATCAGTAAGAACTTGTTTAAAGGAGGGGAGAGGGACTTTTCTTCATTCCTTTGACAATTTTTTTTTCTCTGAAAATAATAAATTGCAACATTCATTTCTTTTTTATTCACATACAATTCTGAACTTGCTGATCAGTAAGAACTTGTTTAAAGGAGGGGAGAGGGACTCTTCCTTCCCAGAAGGCTTGGTCTCCTGTTGAAATTGTTTTACAGCTGTTTATCAATCTTCTCCACACCTTGGCAAAGTCCAACTTTAGGAGCTGATGGACACTAAAGCCTAAAGAAAGGACAAGCTGAGCCAATACCTATAAAAGATTTGAGTAGATTTCTGTATCTCCAACAGTAATATTCAACTGGTACCCTCCCCTTTAAACATCACTTCCAACTCCTTGGCTTCCCAGATGGCTCAGTGGTCAAGAATCTGCCTGCCAATGCAGAAGATGCAGGAGATGTCAGTTTGATACCTGGGTCAGAAAGATCCCCTAGAGAAGGGAATGGCAACCCACTCCAGTATTCTTGCCTGTGAAATTCCATGGCAAAGAAGTCTGGTTGCCTGCAGTCCCTGTGGTCACAAAAGAGCTGGACATGACTTAACAACTAAAGAGCAACAACAACCCTCCTCCATATTTGATAACAAAAATAGTGACAACAGAGATTTTCACTTTACATGTAGCTTTAAACATCTTTACTTCAAAACACAATAAGTACTAGAACTTAAGAAAGGCCCATATGTTTGCTTGGAGTTTCCTTGTAACAAATCATTGCTGCCCACATCAAGTACTTCCCCAAAGATAACACTAGAGGAAATTCCCCCAGACATTTTAGCTGTCCATTTCTCTTTCTCCCTCTATCTCTCTTTGAAAGGGGGTAGTTTATACCTAATGAGAATGACCTACTCTTCAAGAAGGACAGCTTTCTTGGACAACATACCTGTAAGAAGCCTGAGCAGAGGCAGCGGAGGTGCTGACATTCACTTCTTATAACAGAGAGTTAGCTTCTTGGGGGACACTACTGCTTAAATGAGTTAGAGAGGTCTTTGGAGAAGAGTCAGGACAATTCTCAGGGTGATCTGAAGTTGAGCAGATGGTTAAAGATGCACCAGTACCGCGAAGGCTAAAATAAGGAAAAAGCGTCCCACAGAAGGTGACGCCAGTAAAAGAATAGATGTGGGACCCATCGGCCATGTTATAAAAGGACAGGTTCCCAACTTCCCAGTCCAGGAAAACTCCTATCCTGCGGGGCTGCTGCCTAAGTGATGGAGAGTTTTTCTGGGAGTTGGGAAATATGACTTTTCCTTCCTCGTGTACCAAAACCCAAAAATTCTTATCTGGACTTTCTACAAACCAGCCCTCTCTCTTCGCTGTCTCTGAGCAAATGCCCAGAGCATATCGAGTTGTAGATCCAGCTTCTGTCCTCGTATTTACTTCTACCTCCCAGTATTGTCTCTCCGTGTCCCTCTGGGTGAAGGACTTATCTCCCAGAACACTGAAGATGGCTTCAGAAACCGCTTGATCTTCGTGTGTTGAGGCATCACCATTCTGGGAAACATTATTTTTTAAAGAAATGTGTTGCTTGTTCTCAGATAAGACGAGGTTGGGGTGAGCTGTTTTCGGATCCAGAGTGAAAGCCGCTGCAGGTATGGAGAGGAAAATAAAGGTCATTCCACAGTGGAGACTGGTTGGCTTTAGGAAAGATGCAAATTATGGGAAAGGGAGGATGGATAAAAATGAGAAAAATGGAAGATTAGGTAAAACAACATATGTTCTCTCCTATGTTCATTCACAGGAGACATGTGATGTGTAGATCATAGAAGGCCAGGAATGAATGGGACCTTGGGTAACCATGTGTTCCAGACAGGCTGAGAATGCTTAACCAAGAAAATCCCCAGGGTTATGTATTTCAAGTTGGGGCTTCTCTAACCTCCTGCTAATGCCAGTTGCTTTACTGCTTGCTCTTAATAATTAAGACATGTCTTATTTCCAATCACAATGTACTCACCTTCATTTAAGTTTCTTTGGGGTCATTTTTCTGTGAGATTAGGTAATAACTGGGCCATCTATAGTACTTATCTTACACTCTTATTATACTTTAAATGGTTGAAATCCCAGGCTCTGTGGTCAGAAAGATCTGAATTTTATAATTACTCTGCTTTTAGTATTGGCGATCTTGAAGTTACTTTGCTTCTCTCGGCCCCACTTTAATCTCATGAAGGTGTACATAATTATGATGCCTCAGCACAGAACTACTGTGAGAAGACAATGAGATAATATGCAGAGAACTTAGTACTATATTTTGTCCACTTGGTAAATTTTAGCTTCTGATGGTTATAGTAACACTATAGTAATAGTATTAATAGTGTAATTCTAGTAGTAAGGAGTCTGCTTCTGGTCAAACCAAACATCTTCAATAATTAAAATTTTTCTCATAAGAATGTATATGGGAATGATTAGAATATATTTTAATTTTTGGAGGATTAAATTAACTAGGCAATGTTTGTGGATACAGGGATATTCAGAGTGAATAGCAAGCAGTAGAAGTAGAGAGTTGTGATTTTGGGAAGATTCTAAGATGGTCAGGGCCCATTTTCCACTTGCACTGAGATGCAACAAGCCCTTCTCTGTCTCAGACGGAGTACACAGCAGGCTTCCTTCTGATTGAACTACTCTCTTTGACATGAATAGATCAATAGCAGCACTTAAGTCTCAGAATAAATATAAATTCCTCAAGGGAATTCCTTGAATCCACCATTTTTTCTCATGGCAATCTCTTATTCCTTCATAATGCATCACAGTTTGTACGTGCACTTTCCCATAAAGTCAGAGACCAAATCCACTTTATTTACTAGGCACTAAATGAATAGTTGTATAATTTAATGCTGAATGAGTGAATAATGTCAGAATGGTAAGAAATCTGGTAACATTTCTGTGTTAGATTGAAGTGAGAGCCATGAAATGAATAACCAGTTAAGTATTGTTGGGAGTTTATACAAATACTTTCTCAATTGTATAGAAGAGGTTAAGTGAGACAAATAATAGTAAAGTAACTCACCTGCTTTGAACTGTTCCTTCCTCCAGTCTAAAAAGGAAAAACAAAATTCAGATGGAAGAATATGCCAAGTTCATGTCCTCTGAACTAGTGAGAAGCTTCTCCCTTTATCCCCTTGTGTCTTTTTGGACTCCTAGATTCAAAATAAAATCTCCCGAGGATAGCTCCTACCTGAAAAATGCTCTGAAAATGCCTCACGAAGTACCTGAAGTACCCGAAGTACCTGAAGCCCCAAGACAATATCAGTTACTCACCAGCATATAACTCAGCTTTTCTCCAGTCTGAAATAAAACAAAGGCATTAGAGTCTCCCATTTATAGCAATGTCACTTCAGAAAGTGAAAATCTGAGGGTTTACCATAGTACAGTATATTGTGTTCATGATCTCAATGACAATTCTGATGTACTTATCTTCTTTTACATCTCCAGTTTTATTTCTCACATTTTTCACATTCTACATCTATGATAAAATACGCAGGTTCATTTTTTTTTTTTAGTTGGGGAGAAAGAAAAGGTAGGCTTAAGTTTTGAGAATATATTGGAAAGCCTAAAATTTTGTGTGCTGCCTTGATACTCTTGAGCTTTACAGGGTTCCAAATGCCTAACTGTGAGTTCTCCTGCTCTAGCTCAGATGGTAAAGAATCTGCCTACAGTGCAGGAAACCCAGGTTTGATTCCTGGATCAGAAAGATCCTCTGGAGAAGGAAATGGCAACCAACTCCAGCATTCTTGCCTGGGAAATCCCGTGGACAGAGGAGCATGGCTGGCTACAGTCCATGGGATCACAGAGTCAGACACAACTTAGCGACTAAACAAGAAATGACAACCTGCTCTCAGTAGACAGGTCCTCTAGCCATCAGGAAAGTCTCCCCTCTCAGCTAATTTCCCTGTTGGCCAAAACAGCTGAACCCCACCTGATCTTCAACCTAATGAATTTTACCTCACTGTCAGCCTGCACAATTAATCAAACAAGCCAATTACATACTTCCACAGAAACAGGATCACCTCATCCTCTTGTGACTACAAAACCTGCCTCCCACAGACCTTGCTGTACTCGTTCCGCTCTCAACTGCGACCTCCAGGTGCTCCGGCATGGCACATGGTGTCTTTCTCTCCCAGGATGCGAATATATATGTGAGGATATACGTGCTTAAAAACCTGCTGTTATTTGTCCAGTGTTGGATATCATGTGGTTGACCATTTTATACTGTTTAGGGAAGCAGGTCCCTCTCTCACTAACAAGGTAAATAGAAGGCAACCAGAAGAAAAGGGTCGACGAGAGGGTTTCCCCAACTGTAACAACAGTATAACTCACCTTGCTGATATAACTCTTTCCTTCTGGCTGAAAAGGAATAATAGTCTGTGAGATGCCAGACATACAGCATACAGTAAGGACTCTATCTCCTACTTTAGAGCAATGAAGATGGAAAACTTACCAAGCTCTCTCTTAAATGATTCTAAAAAGGAAAAAAAAATGGGTTTAACAGAAAATATTTTTTAGACTATGTTATTAAGCCCAGATTCTAAATGCTACTTCCATGTATCTAGAACAAAAAAAATCCTTTGAGAATTATCATTATGACCATTAAAAAAATAAGCTCTATCTATGCCTATACCAGTGATCTTTCCTTCTCCAATGGACTCAATTATAATATTTTTTTCCTCAGGAAGTTCTTGAGCTCCATGTTTTGTTGGAGGTCTTGGGGCTCTGACTCATTCTTACACATATCTCTGCATTCCCCAAGGATGCCATCCACGTGCACAGCCATGCTAACAGATATATAAAGTCACACATCCCCACCAAGTCTGATGCCCAGTTTTACCTTTAGATGTACTTTCTTTCTTCTTTTCTTCCTCGACTTTTGATAGCTTCTTCTTCCCCTGTCGTTCTTTCCAGGCCAAATATACAATAGCACCAGCTGAAACCCCAAGTATCACCAAAGTCACAGCAAATGCTGCCTTCCAAGGAGAGGGCCTAGGGAAGAAGGATTCTGACACAGGATCCCCAAAACCTGGTTAAAAACATACACCAAGCAAGCCTATCCCATCCCATGTGCTAAATATCGCTTCCTTGTGTGTGTGAGTGTGTTTAGACACTCAGTCATGTCTGACTCTTTGCAACCCTATGGTCTGGAGCCCCGAGGCTCCTCTGTCCATGGGATTTCTCAGGCAAGAATACTAGAGTGGGTTGCCATTTCCTCCCTCCAGGGAATCTTCCCAATCCAGGGATCAAACACACATCTCCCGTGTCTCCGATTTGCAGGTGATTTTTTACCCACTGAACCATCAGGGAAGCCCATATCCCTTCCTTACTCCTCTTCTATCTCCCAAATGAGCAGCACGGACCTGGGATAAAAATGGTTTCCGCTTGCTCTTGTCCAAAGAAGGGGTTCTTCATGGAACAGGACATTTGTGTCGTTGAGCTGTCTCTCACAATGAGGGATGCCTCAATCTGAAACAAGCCATCATCATCTTGTGTCTCGTCCTCAGAGACAGATGGGATCTTCTTTCCCTTCACATCTTCCCATTGTACTTCAGGCTGGGGAAACCATCCCTTGCCTGTGCACTTCAACCTTATTCCTCCATCTTCTGGACCCACCAAGAAAACACGAGGACCAGAACCTATACCTGGAGAGGAGAGTCATTCATCTGAGACTTGGAGAGTTTTTGTCCAGATGTCCCTCATATTTCACAGCTACACCAGTGGAGAAAGATGGACAAAGCACTATAGTTCTCAGTGGATGGAAGGGGGTTCTTTTCTTTTCCCATGAGATCAATGGTTATCTGAAGCTTAAAAGGTAAAAGAGCATTGAAGCTGATTCTGGGACTTATACCAATGTCTGTCATATCTCCTCTATACAAGCATATCTGCAATTGGCCATAGAAGGATAATAGGGAAGGAGCAGAGTAAGATCCATTGATGTTAAATTCTTTCAGAAAAAGATTACTGTATCTATATCACATGTCTATTTCATCTGCTGCTTAAATTGAGACTTCTCATAGTCACTTCCTTAAATAATTTCCTTTCCTTTCTTTCTTCCTCTGAGTAAGGCTTACCTAAAAGATGAAGTTAACAAGGTAAAGTGAGTCCATGAAAGAGTCAAGATGTTTTAACTTTTCCATTCTCAGTCCTTTCTTTTCTTTCCACTCCTCCTCCTCTTCTTCAGTTCTGCATGGGCAGGGTCTACTAGTAGGTTCACATAACCAACACCCGTGTTAAAATATAACACTACCAGAATACTAGATGAATCCACCATGTCTTTGATAATGATGACTGTCCTGACTTCTAAGACTATGTATTATTTTTCTTTATAAAACTTGATATCATAAAATATGGCTCCACCATGGCTGGCTCAGTCCTATTCAACAAACTGCTTCTAAAAGATTGGACCTGTCTTCATACCCAGAAGTCAATAAACTAACAGGAAAGGTACTGAAAAATGCTGTCATTTGCATGAGGTTACTTCTGTAACTATGAAAGCTTTGACCTCTTACTGGGCGGATATTAAAGTGAGATCCCAGTAACACGGCTCAGGAGAGTTTGTCACCCTTTCCTTCAAGACCTAATGGATTAGACTTTTCCACTAAAGTTATAGACAAAGAAGAGGATAAAATGCGTGTATAGATAGTTTGACAAGTAGTATTAAATGAGAGTATTAATTTAAGGTAAACCTAACATATTCAAAGAATGAGAAAAACTTTACAACCAGAAAGACACTATGTTTGTCTTGGCAGAGAGTATAAAGCTTTAGAGATGGAAATACCAAAGAAATAGACAGATAAATCATTATAACCAGATAGAAAATTTAGACTTACACTAGTTACCCATAAGAAGTTTATGGGAAGCAATGTACTGTACATCTGGATGGAGATTTCATACACTGTTCACTATTGGTATGGAGATAAGTGAATAGATACATTACAAAAAAATATTTTGAACTTATCATGAAATTTTATATCAAAAATATCTTTCTACAGATGTGAGATCTAAATGTAAAAGCAAAACAAACAAAAAAGAGAGAGATGAACTACTACAACTACATTCAATGAGCTAGATAGGAAGATCTCAAACATAATGGTGAACAAAAAACAAAACAACCACAACAAAGCAGACATAAAAGAGTCCATGTATATGAAATTAAAAAAACAAGCACGACGAAGCAGCCTCTCAATCTACTCTGTCAAACCCTCATTTCCTCCAAACAGTGCTAGCGGGACTGGACCACTAACATTTCCAGTTAAGCCTCTGTCCTTCACAGTAGCCAGCTGGGATTCTCATCTCTGGGAGTAATGGTACATTTTGCTAATCACGGTGCTTTACCTCAAAATATGTGAGGAGAGACATAGAGGGAAGTAAATGATATATTTTTATGATAGATATTTATGGAAATCATTTATTTTTAAAGTACATCTTAATAAATGCATAAATAGATTAAGATGACTTGAGGTTTAAATTCAGTGCCTAGGATGTTGACACCTCCAAGGATACCTACTTGTTGCCTTTTGTTCACCATCCTCCTCCCCTAATCACATACAGAACACTTACATTTCCCTTACAGTGATCTGTATTTTCTGATAATTACTCACCTATCACCTTTAGCTCCAAAACGGCTTCTTCGAAATCAGTTCCTTTTTTAAAAAAGCACTTGTACATTCCATTGTCTGAGACCCGGAGGCTGTGGATTCTCACAGCTACTCTTCCCTCGGTGATGTAGTCTTTCACCAACTCGGCTCTCCCTTTGAAATCTACTAGTTGTTCTCCCACCTGCTCCATTCCATTCTGATACACAAAGACAGCCTCTGAGAACTGATTGCGAAACCACCGGATCTCCATATTCTCCACATTCATGGCTGGGTACACACGGCAGGGCAGCACTGTGTCTGCACCCAGCATGGCCACGATGGGTTCTGAGGGGCCAGTCACTGAAAAGGAATCTGTGGAATGGAGTCACAAGTGAAAAGAATATTGCAATACCCTGCCTGTGCCTTTTAGAGCACAGCATCATCGCAGGTCCCAGAGACCCATGGGCATTCTCTCTCTCATTAACACAGCAATAATTTGTCACACATATTCAGGCTGAAGATGGCAGTGAACAAGACAAGGAAGATTTCCACCCTTGTGGAGCTCACAGTCAACAGAGCGATTGTGTATTAAACAGATTATTTTTAAATTGCAATGGTAGTAATGGAGGAAGGTGAAGGAGTGCTGGAAAATCATGAAGCTAGAGTTTTGGCAGATCTTGGGCATCAGAAATGCGTTCCTCCAGAAATTGAGATCCAAATGAATTAGAAGGCAACAGAAAAGAAATTCTACCTGGTCCTAATCTCTAAAATAATAGTGATTTATCTGCCCTTATGTATGGGCAAATGCATTATTGTATCAAAGTAAAAGATTTGGAATTAACCTAGGTCTATAGAAGACACAGCAGAGTGGTTTAATGATTCTACTCAGAGGGTAAGAGAATCCAGGTATATAAAATATTCTCACCTGAGCCCCTCATGGACATCTGGAAAAGCAGGATCAGAAAGAGGTCTCTTAGCAGAGAGAAGACCGGGGAGCACACCATCTTCTCCAGAGTAGAGAACAGTATAACATTGACGGGGTCCTGAAAATAGCTGGAGTAAAGATAAAAATGGGACCCACGAGGTAAAAAAGATTACAGCTAAGTGGTTCACAGGACTTCTAAGAAATGGCCTCCTGAAACCCTAGTGTCTCTCTCAGGGACCATCAGGGAAGCCTTTGACGTTCACAAAAGAGGGCCTTTTGTTTCCCCTTTTCCCAGAAAACAGTCTTTACTTCAACTGCCATGCTCTGATGTGATAAATCTGACCACAGTCTCTCTAAACCCCTCTGAAGAAGAATCAGAGGGGTTTAGAGAGATGGAAAGACAGAGAAAAAGCAGTGAGCAACCACTGAGAGAGATGGCTTGAGCATAAACATTGCTCTGGCCTCGACAGATTTTCTCACCATACATTCCTATATGATGAAAGAGCAGATACAACTTGGCTTGTCCCCTGTCTACCCCCAGGGTCTTTGACCAGATTCTCTCACTTCCCTCCCTCTCGCCCATCACCAAGAAAATGTACTACTCACACAGACTGTTCACGTCTTCTAAGTTCTTCTTAGGGGGATGAAGGCATCCTGGAAGTTCTCACTGACGCTGCCACAGGCACCAGGAATCCATGCTCTTTGTCGTCCCTCCAGGTGCCCCTCTGTGGGCTGCCTGCAGGTGTGTCCTGTGATACTTGCTCCAAGATGCCAGGGGAAGACCAGACGTTAGAAACCTTGGGGTCCTGAAGGAAGCCTTAGGTTTTTTTTTTTTAAGGTTTCAGAGAACTAGAAGAAAGATGGCCCCTGCTCAGGAAATTCTCAGCAGTGCGATTCTCCTCTATCTTGCCAACATATTCAAAACTGAAAGCCAAATAAGATAAGAAAAGAGAACTTTGACCTTGCATGAAATAAATCCATCTAATAATTGCACACTTCCAAGGAAAGGGTCAAAATCCAGAGATTTCTTTTTCTCTAAGAGTGTATTTATCCAGGCTGCTGCTGCTGCTGCTGCTGCAAGTCGCTTCAGTCGTGTCCGACTCTGTATGACCCCATAGACGGCAGCCCATCAGGCTCCCCCGTCTCTGGGATTCTCCAGGCAAGAACACTGGAGTGGGTTGCCATTTCCTTCTCTGATGCATGAAAGTGAAAAGTGAAAGTGAAGTCATTCAGTCGTGTCCAACTCTTAGCGACCCCAGGGACTGCAGCCTACCAGGCTCCTCCATCCATGGGATTTTCCAGGCAAGAGTACTGGAGTGGGGTGCCATTGCCTTCAAAACATAAATATTAGAACTTGACTGGCTGAGTTAAAATCTTGGTAAGGTCACATACAAGATCATGGTTTTGATCAAGTTACATAAGCTTTCTGTGTGCCTCAGTTTTCTCATCTGAAAATGGGTTTAATAATAGTACCTACCCTAAGCTGTCATGAGGATTACATGAATTAATATATGTAAACCACTTAGAAGAGGATCAGTAACTTTTACGTTCTGCTGTGTGGCTACATAATTGATTTGTGTTTTGAAGATCCTTCAAATCCTACAAGTTTTAGAATAATTGCCTTTCTTGCCTAGAATGACAGACATTCTGAGTTAGAGTCTGAAAAAAATTTAAAAACTCTAAATTACATTTTTGATATTCTGGATATAAGATTGAACATCTCTGTATGGATTGTAAGAGATATAGTAACACGAAATAAACAAGTATAAACCAGACATGGGGCTTCCCTGATAGCTCAGCTGGTAAAGAATCTGCCTGCAATGCAGGGGACCTGGGTTCGACCCCTGGGTTGGGAAGAGCCCCTGGAGAAGAGAAAGGCTACCCACTCCATTATTCTGGTTTGAAGAATTTCGTGGACTCTCTAGTCCATATGTTCACAAAGAGTCAGACACCACTGAGCGAATTTCACTTTCCCTTTCACAAACCAGACATAGCCTAACAAAGTTTTAAATATGGCAATATTAATTTTAAAATAAAAATAAAGTTCAGAGAGAAATCATTCGGAGAAATGAGATGACCCCTTCAAAGAGTGACATTCATCATGAGCACATAACTTCCAAGGACTGCATGGTGCTAACAGCCTACAGCAGAATTAAAAAATGCAAAATCAGTTTGGAACTCAAAATAGTTTATAACCACAATTAATCAGAAATGAACAGAACCATTCCAGAACATATAAATGAAGTTAGAGAGGTTTTACATACTATAACAACTATGCCACATAAAATCTTTTACTTTTTGACTTGGTGAGATTTAATAATTTCTTTCAGTTTTTAATGAATAGAAATCCATTAGTAGAACGACCCAGTATGACACTCACCTAACTCCGTCTTCCACTGTGCTTAGAGTGCCAAGCCGCCCCCAGATCTATCTATAAAATTAATACCAAATTATCTGCTTCTCCCAAGTATTCTCTTTGAAACTTGCTTAAGTATCTAATCTCACTAGAGATTTGGATTTGCATTTCCTAAATAGGCAGGGGTTTGACATGAGTATGAATAATGCTATCATACTTTTGGAACACGATTAAAATGTATAAAGGCACTGCTGCAGGAAAACCATGCAGTCATCATGGAGGCAAATACTCTATTGGAAGAAAGTATCAGAAAAAGGAGATTAAGTCACCCCATGATTCCTCCATTTCTACGTGACTAATGTCAGGACATGCATGTGTGCTCAGTCTTGAAGTTGTGCCCAACTTTTGTGACCCTGTGGACTGTAGCCCCCAGGCTCTTCTGTCCATGGGATTTTCCAGGCAAGAACATTGGAGTGGGTTGCCATTCCTCCTCCAGGGGACTTTCCCCACCCAGGGATCAAATCCAAGTCTCCTGAGTCTCTTGCATCGGCAGGAGGATACTTTACCACTGAGCCACCTAGGAAGCCCATACTGCCAGAACACATTTGCTAAATCTCCTATCTTTCACTTTACTCCAAGTCAGATAACAAAGAGTGGGAGTAAACAACTACGGGATGTCGCCCAGCAGTATTTGTACCTTTTCCCCTCTCCAAGCCCTTGTGTTCAACCTGCAACCTTCACTTCTCTTATATAAGAGAAGTTTTATAAGAAAAAAGAAGCAACTTCTGATTCCTTGCTTGTCCAGAATTTTCTTTTACACTTAATGCTAGTTTTGTTGTTTAGAAAATTCTAGTTTCTACTCAGGAAAGTGATGAAATAAAATTTATATTTTAAAGCAGGACAAGGAAATTTAAGCACAAAATTCTCTATTTGTCTGTTTGGGTCTCTTTCCTGCCCCTGTAATATGTACTGTGCTTCTGCATTGTACATTAACAAGACCTCCTCAAAGGTGAGAATGCTGGCTTGACTATATGATAATTTTTTTCCTTTATTCTAATACTAGCAATGTAACTTCTTAAAAGAACAGCATTCTTTCCTGACTCTGTAAGGAATCGTGGAGACTTGCTACTTGCTTTGTACATGCTTACCTGGACTAGCTCTGGTGAACTTTCATGTAAGATGTCAGTATGTCATTTTGATGACAATATTTTGTCTTAAAAATGTGTGCGGTGGTGCCTCCAATTAAAATAAATAAATTTATATTAAAAAAAAAGCACATGGGGGAAAAAAAAATGTGTACGGTGTACTTTCAACTTCTAACAGGTGGGAGAGTTCTCAGAGCTTCTGAATCTGTCTCTGAATTATAATCCTCAGTTGACTTGAATGAAATTCTCCCTTTGTTTTTTTCACTTGATTGTTAATTGAATTTCTGTCGACAAAAATGAAGACTCCATTCAACTGTTTTCTAGTAATTACTATTGAATGACATGTATGATGGAATCTGATTTTTTTTTTCTTTTGTACATAACAAATTTTTCTGCACCCTGGAACTTTGAGGTTTTGTGTTTTGTTTAGTTGTTTGTTTGTAACTCTAAAACATTACAAGAATTCATGTATAAATGACTCTTCTTCTCTAGTAGTCAGCTTTTTGTGAAGTACCCTTCCTTCTGATTCTTGCCCCTTATCTTTTCATCTTGGGAAACATTCTGGGTGAATGCTGAAGTTCTGGGTGGATTTGCTCAACCTAAATTTCCTAATTTTTAAATCTTTTTGATTTTAAGTACCACATAATAACTCCCTTTTTCTAACCCAATATTTTGATCTTCAGCAGTGTCTACGGGGTCACACAGAGTCAGACAAGACTGAAGCGACTTAGCAGCAGCAGCAGCAGCAGCAGCAGTGTCTACTCAGAACTGACACCTCCATTTGTTTTCTATTTAAAGACAATTTTTCATTCCCAAGAATGCTGATTGTTTCTCTAATACTTTATCTCCTATGAATGAATCTTCCTAATATGCTTCATATTTGCATTAAAGATTTTTATATACACACATTATTCTTTAGCTTTTTAAGTTAGAGAAACCTGAAAATTAGAAAGAACCAAAATTATAGACAGAAACACTTTTATTTGCTCCACTCAGAAATACATATATCTGAGTGGAAATATTATTATTTTGCTGTGATTTTTCTATTTTTTGCAAACAAGCAAGATCATACTGTTCACACTGTTTTAAAAACTTCTCTTTAAAATTAATAATGCCTTGTAGCTCTTTCCCTCTCTCTCCCTTTTCACCTTTCTCTCTTAAACACACAAATGCTGGTATGTATTCAATGTAATTACCTCTAAATATTCTTCACAGATTAATTGGCTCAAACAATTCTCTATAATTGGGAAAAATGCCTAAATATGTATGTGAATTTTTAAAATTTACTTTTTTCTAACTGTTGGAAATGTATATTAGTCTATCTACATTTTGAGATAGAATATATACACAAAGACGTATCATACATTTCAGAGTAAACAAAAGAGGCAAATAATATTTTCAGATAGTTCCTTTTCTCCTTTAGTTTTCCTTCCCGTTCTTTAGTGTTTCAGACCTAAACCATAAGGTAGGTATCAGACCCCAAATAAGACAGGATAGTTTTATGGAGGAGTGCTGCTTAGAGTGGCGTGAAAGAATTTGAGTGGAAGGAGATGGGCCTGTATGAGGAAGGGAGACAGCCCCAAAGGAAATTCAGAATATATGGTCCTATATTCAAACAGTGTAATAATATGTGGCAAGAAAAAATTTTAAATGCACTGATACACACAATGTGGTTGAACCTCAAAAAAACATTTTGTTTAGCCAAAAAACCAAGCACAAAAGGGTGTATACTGTATGACTCCGTTTTGGTGAAGTTTCTAAGAGTAGGTAAGATTAAGCTATCACAATTTACATCAGAATACTGTTTTTTATTTTCCCCTTTGGAAAGGATTGATGGACAGTGGACATGAGGAAAATTTCAACAGACAAAAATGTTCCATTGTTCAATGAAGTGGTAGTTACATGAGTGTAAGCATTTGTGAAACCTCATTGAAATGCATGTTCTAAAGCCATGCATTCCATTGTAGGCAAATTATATCTCAGTACATTTGATTTCTTAAAAAAGGCAAATGTACCTATCTCCAGAGAATATTTATTTAGGATTTTGGTATTCATTTGTCCAGAATTACATATTAATATTTATTCAATTGCCTCTTTTGTCCCTGATTATCTGTAAATCTTGTGTGACATGAAAAGAACATGAATTACGCTTGGAAAGACTGTGAAGTGGGAAGAAAACTCTGTGTGAGCATTTTGTATCTGGCACTCTATTACTGTGTTTTTACATCTATTCTATGTTGGGGAACCCTAAGGTTTTTTTGGAAACAGAGCCCTAATATTTTCAGAGCACAGAGTCCTCCATTCCTGATGTCTTATTGTCCCCCATGCAGTTCTGCACATGGCTTCCAATGTCAGCTATGGTGTGGTAGGAGGAAGTGTGCTGCTATTGGGTTTATCCTCTCAATCATCTAAATTTGTGAATCAAGAATTTGGATGACCAACTGACTTGGATATTATACAGGAAGATGATTCTTTCTCCCCAGCTAATGCAATTTCTGTCCTTTGCAGGTGGGAGCAGGGAGCCATAATGAACACTGTCGATCAAAGCAACTTTAGAGTTTCTATCATTCTATGGCTCAGCCCAGTCCAAAGTCCTCTGGGATGAACTATTACTTCCACTTTCAAAGTTAGTAGCAGTGCTGGAGGCAGGCTGAGACTTTCTCATTAAACCCATTCCAGAAGAGGCATTCAAATACCCATTCTTCTTGGCAGCATTATTTGTCCTCCTTACTAAGAATGTTCTCCTAATCGAGGAATGGGTTAGAAACCTGCCGTTTTCATCGCCTGCAGCCACACCCTTGGATGCTGACCACGAGAACAACCAGGTGCAAATTGTGTCTGGAGCCAGATCGTGTAGGTGCACTAAGGAGACACGGAGCTTGGTCCAGAAACCCCCTTGGTTCAACCTGGATGGTGAGAAAAACATGTGGGGATGTGCAGGTGTGTCTGTGGGACATGTGGGTCCTGAGAAAAGAAGGGCTTGAGCTCTGGGCTCATGTGGTGAGAAAACTCCCTTCCCTTTCAGGAATTAAGCTACAAGAGTATTTGTGGTCAAAATAAATTAATATATGAATGAATGAATGAATGAACAAGTGAATGGAGGGGAGAAATAGTTTGACTGAGGAAAGTGGATGAATTTTGAGTCTGACTTCATTTCTCAACGTTGAACTCAAGGTTTTCAATTTCAAGAGAGCCCTGGTGAGGTGGTGAATCCATAGATAAGCAGGCAAGCCCACAGGACACAAGAGAACGGTTTACCGTTTCCTACACCTGCTGGGGAAACGGTTTTCAGAAAAACAAAAGAGGGAAGGAAAAAAAAAAACAAAACAAAACCCCATGGGAACGGTTGGGAGTTGGTGGTGTTTGTCTCAAGGTCTGTAAGGGAAAACAGCCAAAATCCTGTGTATAAAAGTAAGTCTTTGCACATGGGATTTGTTTTCTTTCCTTCTGAGAACTTTCACTTGGATGGCTTCTCACCACCTTCTCAGCATCCTCGGAATGAATGTTTTGTGCTTCCAGCGTGCTCCATGTTCTGCTCTGAAGAAGATGGCAGGTTTTCCTGGCCTCTTTCCTGCTGGTGTTCTCCCCGCTCTCCTTCTCTGGGTGTCCATGTGGGGCTCCCCAGGTCAGTGTTTTCCCTCATACCTTTCATTTGTTGGTTTGTTTTCAGTGGCTCTTCTTATACAGTAGGTCCACCAGTCCCAATTCTGCTCCCTCTCAAAGGCAGTTATATCTGGGAAAATTATGGCTCTGTCTGCTGCCAACAGAAGGCTTGACGAGTCAGGTGAAGGGTGGGAGCGATCTCCTTCACATCAACATCCTTTGAGCAGACCTCATAAAAATCACAGCTATAATATTTATTTAAATCTTTACTGAATGTGAGTGATCTTAGTGATCTGTTTAAATTTGATGTAACTGTTTGTTAAAATATACTTTGTAATGTTTACACTGCCACAAAAACCCAAATTTGAAAACAAAGAATTTGGACTCAGGATCCCTGAGCTGGTTATGATCTTGGACAAACCGTTTATTCTTTCTGGGACATGAATCTGTCTTTCATAAAGTAAAAGGGGCCCCTCAAGTTGAAATTTTCAGACTCCAGGTTTGAAGATAACCAGCCATGAGGCCTCAATAATGACATTTTCTGATACTGTCTCTTTAATTGGATATCAAAAAACACAAATAAGAAAAATACATTTGGGTCTCACATTAAGAAATGCAGGTGGGTCTACCATCTCATCTCCTCCCCTACTGCTTCCCCTAATCTGTCTCTGATTTTCATGCAGCATCTGGGTTTTCTGTGATGGGACCAGCTCAGCCCATCAAGGTCTCACTAGGAGCAGATGCCACTCTGCCCTGCCAGTTGTCCTCCGAGCAGAGTGCAGCCCACATGCAGATCCGGTGGTACCGAACCCAGCTCTCCCCAGCGGTGCTCGTGTACCAGGATGGGCAGGAACAAGACGGGGAGCAAATGCTGGAGTACCGTGGTAGGACAGAGTTGGTGGAAGACTCCATCGGAAGAGGGGCTGTGGCCCTGCTGATCCAACACGTTCGTGCCTCTGATGATGGCCAGTATTGGTGTCATTTTAATGATGGTCACATCTCCCGGGAAGCTGTTGTGGAGCTGCATGTGATAGGTATGTTAACTTAGCATACCTATGTTGAGAACATCTGGATCCCTAGACTGGTATTTCTCAGGATCTTCCATATGTTGCCTTGCAGAATGTCAGCTTCCTAAACTGTACAATGAGGACAGAATCACATGCTCTGCTTTTAAACACCAAAGGAGGCAATCTTCCTGTAGATATTTTGGTATCCAAAAAGATCTCAAAAGTTTATTAATTTGTATTAATTCAGATAGGTACTGGCACCTTCAAATATTTTTTTACTCAGTCAGAAGACAACTTGTAGAATTAAACTCACTTTTTCTTTGATTGTCCCCATGCTTTTTTCTTCTTGGAATGACCCCAAAGCTCTCCCAGTCCTAGTACAGTGCAAAAGCATTAAGTTGATTTCAGAATCAACTTAATATTGATTTCAGAATCAGAGGTAAGCCTAATGCTGACTGTGAGCAGTTTTGAACTCTGAACTTCAGTTTACTTATCAGCCTGCTGCTGCTGCTGCTGCTAAGTCGCTTCAGTCCTGTCCGACTCTGTGTGACCCTATAGATGGCAGCCCACCAGGCTCCCCCGTCCCTGGGATTCTCCAGGCAAGAACACTGGAGTGGGTTGCCATTTCCTTCTCTAATGCATGAAAGTGAAAAGTGAAAGTGAAGTCGCTCAGTCATGTCCAACTCTTAGCGACCCCATGAACTGCAGCCGATTAGACTCCTCGATCCATGGGATTTTCCAGGCAAGAGTACTGGAGTGGGATGCCATTGCCTTCTTCAACTTATCAGCCTAGTGATGGACAATTAGACCTTCAGCCTGAGGGACTCCTGAGCCCCAAGGGACCACAGGCCTCAGGGACATGTTTTCTTTCCTCAGGCTTGGGCTCTGCCCCTCACGTTCGCATGATGGGGCCTGAGGATCATGGGATCCAAGTTCTGTGCTCCTCAGGTGGCTGGTTCCCCAAACCCAGGGTGCAGTGGAGTGACACGGCGGGAGAGAAGCTACTATCCCTCTCTGAATATCAGACTCAAGATGGAGATGGGCTCTTCCATGTAGAGGCATCTCTTGTGGTCACAGACAGCTCTCTTGGCAATGTGACCTGCTCTATCCAGAACCCTGTCTCTGGCCAGGAGAAAGCGTCAGCCATCTTCCTTCCAGGTCAGTCAGGCACAAACCCTGAGGCAGAGCTGGGTGTCTTCCAGGCAGGGAGGAGTGAAGGGCTGAAGGGAGCCTTGGAGAGAGGGCGGGGCTTCCTCCAGGTTGGTCTCTCACTGTGTCTCCACTTGCCTGTGTCAGAGCCCTTCTTCCCCAGAACGTCTCCATGGAAGATAGCCCTGGCTGGGACACTCCCTGTGCTGGTGCTTCTCCTCATTGGGATCAGCTACATTGGCTGGAAAGAACATAAAGCCAAAAATGGAGAAGTAGAGAAAAAGAAGAAAGCATCTCATGAAAGAGACAAGGTGGCGAGAGAAAAGGAAGAGGCACAGTCATTAAAAAGTAAATCGGGCAGCAAGTCAAATCAGAGGTTTCTGGAAAAGCTGCAGATGCTGTGTGTGCAGGGTAGATGGGGAAATAAAAAATTGTTGAAGAATCCTGAGGAAAACACAGGGTGCCAAGAATTCCACAGAACTGGGAGTTCTATGCAAAGGAGAAAACCACATGGGAAGTTAGGAGATCTGTGGGCAGTGGTCATAAGCCTCCAATCCACACCATGCCCTTTCAAGCCTCTGTACCCCAACCTGTTTCTCTTTGCAGAAATGTCTTCCTTTATCGTCTCTTCCTTTTTATCCTTCAAGAATAAGCTCCAGAAACACCTAAGAAATCGAACTCCCGGGAAGCATGGACTTGCCTTCCTGTGTGACCCCAGTATTCTTCCCACATAACTTTTCTTAGAGCTTGCCGTTTTATATTTGACAAAGATATTCGTTAATCTTTCTCACCTGCTTAATGATGGGCTCCTTAAGAGAAGGTCAAATTGAGTTCACTTAGCTACTCACTGGGCTCAGGAGCAACTAAAACTCAATTTGATGGATTTTCTATCTCTTTCTCTTTCAGGGAAGCTTGAGGAAGATCTCAGTGAGTCTTACCTCTTCTCATGCCCTGTATAGAATTTTTACCCCTTTTCACACCTGTTCTGGGTCTCTCACTGAATGTTGTTTCTTTCAGAACAACGAAAGGCATTATACAATAAAGGTAAGCAACTCAGTCATGTCAATTGATGCCCTGAAGTCCAACAAGTTCTCAGTTCCCTATTCTCAGAGAAAAGACTAAAGGATTCATGATGATTAGTGGAAGAGAAATTATGGAAAGGAAGACAAATTTGAGGTTGCAGATTAATGTCTCATCTTGTCTTTCCTGTATTTGTTCTGTTTTAGACTGGAAGAAGGCCCTGATATATCCTGGTATGCAAACCTCTGGTCCTCGTCTTGCCAAATGCCTCTGGTATTCTGAGCATAATAAGCAGAGTGATAAATATAAACACACATACACACACTTGAAAGTTGTGAAATTTTTATTTGGTATCACTCTGTAGTATTTTGTATTTGGAGACTCAAATAACCAATTGTTTTCCAGAGCTGATAATGAAGGAGAAATAACTGCTGACTAGTCAATTCCACTACATGACTGGGGTAGGACACAGCATGAATGTGAATTGTTAGCCCTTCCCCTATGGAGAAGAGAAAGATGGAACTCAGGGTGACTTTGAGGAGATCTGGGAAGAATAAAGAATATATTATGTCAGCATTTTTACTCTGCAAAAAAAGTTTAAAAGATCAGAAAATATATTTTATATTCAGAAAAGTATATTAACTATGATTTTACTTATTTTACCTATTTGAAATAAAGTAAAATTCAATATATAGGGAGAAGGTTTATGTATGAAAAAGTTGAAAAACAGTTTTTCAAAATATTTTAATATCTTCTGCATAAATATGTTTATCTGGAGGTAGGGGGAATTGGCTATTTTTATACCTTCCACTCCAGTGTTCTTGCCTGGAGAATCCCAGGGATGGCAGAGCCTGGTGGGCTACCATCTATGGGGTCGCACAGAGTCGGACACGACTGAAGCGACTTAGCAGCAGCAGCAGCATACCTTCTGAAATCTGAGTCTACATATTCTGTAGGCTTATAACTCATTTGTTTCTGTTTGTGTGTGTGTGGAATATGGTATTGGATCTCAAAAACACACTAGGGCATTCCTTGAATATATATCTATGCAAGTTTTATATGCCAGGCATGCTAGATGTTGGTGGCACAAGTTATTATCTCTGACCTTGTGGAACTTAAAGTCCACCGGGGGAAGGAAATCAGGAACAGGCAACTACACACAGCCTGATGAGTGCTCTGATAAGAGAAGGTCAGAGGAACTCCTCCCAAGGATTAAAGCTGATTAAGCAGTTTTGTTAAGAGTTTTCTTTTATGAGATACTGAGAAATGTTCCTGTGTTTCTAAAGGAGTGAACAAAGTACTAAGGACAACTTTTGACACTTTTAATTCCAAATCTGTCAATTACAACTGGGAAGTTGGGTTATTTTATATTTCTTGACCTCAGTGTCTTTATCTCTTTAAATGAAGAGACTGGAATACATGATCTCTGATGTCCTCCTTGACTCATACATTTATAGATTCCATGTATCTGAGTGCTACACTTCTGATGGGAGGGCAGTTTAGTGAGAAACCACAGAGCTGCTCCAGCCAAGAATTATGGATGGGTCCTTATCTACCTATTGTCTCAAGATTCAGTGAGAAAACCCAATCTTCAAATAAAATCACAAGGCCTGTTATAAGAGAATTGGCCACAGGCATAAGCAGATGCAATTCTTTTTCCCACTAGGAATCTGTCTCTGGAGAAAAATACAAGCTATCGATTACAATCTGGGTCAAAGTAATAAGGGCTCATTTAAATGCTTTGGTCATAAACTTAAACTCTAAGGAGATCATAGGCCAGAAAAACTGTAAATAGATGGAGGGGTTTAGAGGAGGAATAGAATAGAATTAAATTAAAAATATGTTTTATAGTTATCATCATCAATGAGGAGGCCCACAGAGGTCTGGAGAGCACAGTAGAGTGGCATGTAGAGGATCAGACCCTACTCCTGGGGTCTCCAAATGTGGCTTCAGTTGGAGAACAGCCCCAGCTACCGGCTGAATTATGTGATGGTTTCTAATCTGAGAGCACAGAAAGAATACTACTTGTCCTGTAGTTTCTGGACACTACCAGAGTTTGAGGAGTTTTGAGGAGGAAGGGAATGTCACCACGAGAAGGTGATGAGTCAGGAAAGTCATCTTATCTCCTTTTCATCCCCTGGGTATACTTTGGTCTGGTTTCAGTTCATGTTGCTCTTTTTCAGACTGGAGGAAGGAACAGTTTGAACGTGGTAAGTGGTTCTTTATTTATCTTTTTGACCCCCTTCTAACCTGCCCTCTGAGATCTCCTCTGAGACCCTGCTTATCCTTCCTAACATCCTCTCCT
The DNA here is from genome assembly GCF_003369695.1 of Bos indicus x Bos taurus. Lineage (NCBI taxonomy): Eukaryota > Metazoa > Chordata > Mammalia > Artiodactyla > Bovidae > Bos > Bos indicus x Bos taurus. Next base: position 26,622,176 of record NC_040098.1, read on the forward strand.
AGTTGAAGAGACAGGCACTACTGTTCTGGTAAAGAGAAGGAGGACATGAAAAGCATTCAATGTTAGCCTGAACTGACAACTGCTGCTAGGATTAGCTACTCTGGTCGTGCCTCCCCTTTCAAATGCTGACAAAGCTTCCCTGTCTGTGGGGTCCACTTGGTTCTGAAACAGAAATTAACATAGCCCCTCAGCTGAGGAGACCCCACACTAAGTAAAAAGGGCTCAAAATAGCAATTTGGCTGTTCTTTGTAGAGAGGTCAGCTCACAGGGAGCCTGTGACTGAGGAAAATAGGACTAATTTGCAGAGAACATGGCAGGAACACCGTTCTTCAGTAAACATTTCAAGATCCTGCACACACTGGCACTTTGTCAAAACACTGACCATGGCAAAGATAAGACAAGTAGCATAGAATGGGTAGCAAGAATAAGTAGCAAGAGAACACATCAAACCCTCCTCCCGCCCAGCTCCACCTCCCCCAACACACACACCTTCAGAGGAGAGGTGTTCTTTTCACCACTCCTTACACATTTGCTCTGTTTTGTTAAAGTTTCCCCTGTACAACAGTTTTCTGAAATATACAGTCTTGGCTTTATCCTTTCCTTTTTATTTCTTCCAGTTCTTGTGATTGAAAATCATGAAAATGTTCATCAGAACAATTCTGACTTCAGAAAGGAACCTCAGGCAGTATTATGTAAAGAGCAAGGAGGTGGCAACCTTCTCAAACTTGATCAGAAAGGATTCACTAAGGGGAGACATTACTGGGAGGTGGACATTGAGGACACTGATGAATGGACTCTAGGCATTTATGAGGAGCCCACAGAGAAGAGTGAGCTACTCAGTGATCCACAGAAGATGAAGTTCAACGTCTTAGAGAAGAAGGGATGTGAATACAGGGCTCTCACTTGTTCTCGCCAAGGCATTTTCCACAAAGAGTCTCTCCCAATTGAAAAGTGTCCACTAAAGATTGTGATTTTCTTGGATTATGAGGATAGTGACATTTCTTTCTATAACATGACTGATGAAACCCACATCTTCTCCTTCACCCACGCCAACTTCTCTGGGTCAGTCTATCCTTACTTCAGACTGAAATCCATGGAGTTCTCCCCATCTGCATGATACTGAGTGACTTAGAATAAGAACCTATAAGTTGTGAAGATAGTAGCCCATTTTTTGTAAACCCAAGGATTCCAGTCTTGACGGGTGTCCTCAGGACCACGGATTATGAGGCCTCTTGATTTAAGTCTCCATGAATCTGCATTACCAAAGTTTCCAGCCACATCAAGCAGTGTTTCTCAAATAATTTGCAGAGAAGAATCTTTTCCACATCTTGTGGTTGTTGTAAATATTTTTTGCATTGTATATTATATATCACAGACATACTTTTCTGAATAAACTACTGGAAATGATGAAGTGAGTACAAAGACATGTGATTGGAAATTTTATTATTAAATATCATATACCTAACATTTTCTATCAATTCACTCCAAATGTTGTAATACTTTATTTCTATATTTGTTTCATGAAGAATTAGTAAGAAACAGTTTACAAATATGCACTGATCTATGGATCACACTTTTGGGGCTTCCCAGGTGGCACTAGTGGTAAAGAATCCATCTGTAATGCAGGATTTTCAGGAGATGTGGGTTTGACCCCTAAGTCAGGAAGACCCCTGGAGGAGGGCATGGCAACCCTCTCCAGTATCCTTACCCAGAGAATCCCATGGACAGAGGAGTCTGGCAGGCTACCATCCATGGGGGTCACAAAAAGCTGGCCATGACTGAAGTGACTTATCATACATGCACACATGGATCACACTTTAGTAGCACTGCTTAAACAAAAATTAGATGCACAACAGCACTGAATAAAAATGGCAGAAGAGTTTTATTTTCAATTGTTGAAGGAGAAAAGTTAAACTATAATTTGATGAGCAGCTAAACTGTATCTTAAATGCAAGGATAATTTGATAAAGAAAAAATAAATATCAATCACAATCCAGTTCTAACAAATGTGATGATGGCAATATGATGAGGTCTGGGGAAACCAGAGTCAAATGAGAGCACATCGAGGTATAAACAGTGAAGGGAAAGTAAACATCTACAGGCAAAAGAATGAAGCTGCCCTCTATCTCACATCATATGTGGAGCATTAACTCAAGATGGATTATAGATCTAAATGTAAGCATAGGTATAAATCTTGGGTTAGGCGCTTGGTTTAGGTTTCTTAGTTATGATACCAAAAGTGCAACCAAACAAAGAAAAACATAAATTTGACTTTGTTAAAAGTTTTGTGCACCAAAAGACACTATCAAAAAAGTGAAGAGGCAACTCATAGAAAGAGAGAAAATATTTACAAATTATTCATCAGAGTTTAGTATGAACAATATATAAAGAATTTGTAATACTAAATAATAAAAAGAAAAGCAATTCAAGTTTTTAAATGAACAAATGATTTGAACAGATATTTCTCTGAAGAAGACGTGCAAATGGTCAACAAACACCTGAAAAAATGTGCAGCACAATTAGTTACTTGGGAAATGTAAACCACAATATGGGCTTCTCAGGTGGCTCAGCCGGTAAAGAATTTGCCTGCAATGCAGGAGACCTGCGCTGGATCCCTGGGTTGGGAAGATCCCCTGGAGAAGGGAAGAGCTCCCCACTCCAGCATTCTGGCCTGGAGAACTCCATGGACTATAGAATCCATGGGGTTGCAAAGAGTCAGACACATCATGCCCTCTAAGACGGATATTCTATGTCCTCCCTACATTCCCCCCTCACCAAGTGGAAAATAACAAGTGTTGGAAAGAATGTGGAGAAATGTAAAACAACACAGTCACTGTGGAAAACAGTTTAGAAGTTTCTCAATAAGTTAAATGTAGAATTACCATTGTTGTTGTTCAGTCGCCCAGTTTTTTTTTGGACTCTGTAACCCCATGGACTGCAGCACACCAGCCCTTCTGGTCCTTCACCATCTCCTGGACTTTGCCCAAGTTCATGTTCATTGCATCAGTGATGCTGTCCAGCCATCTCATCTTTTGACACCCTCTTCTCCTTCTGCCCTCAATTTTTCCCAGCACCAGGGACTTTTCCAATGAGTCATCATTTCCCATCAGATGACCAAAATACTAGCGCTTCAGCTTCAGCATCAGTCCTTCCAGTGAATATTCAGGGTTGATCTCCCTTAAGATTGACTGGTTTGATCTCCTTGCTGTCCAAGGGACTTTCAGGAGTCTTCTCCAGCCCACAGTTCAAAGGTATCAAGTCTTTGGCATTCTGCCTTCTTTACAGCCCAGCTCTCACAATCGTACATGACCACTGGGAAGACCATAGCCTTAACTATACACACCTTTGTCAGCAGAGTAGTATCTCTGCTTTTCAATGCACCATCTAGGTTCATCATCGCTTTCCTGACAAGAAGCAATTGTCTTCTGATTTCACGACTGCAGTCACCATTCACAGTGATTTTGGAGCTTCCAAGAAGAGGAAATCTGTTACTACTTTTGCTTTTCCCCCTACCATTTGCCGTGCAGTAATAGGGATAGATGCCATGATCTTAGTTTTTTTAATATTTAATTCTTAAGCCAGCTCTTTCACTCTCCTTCTTCACCCTCATCAAGAGGCTCTTTAGTTCCTCTTCACTTTTTGCCATTAGAGTGATGTCATCTGCGTATCTGAGGTTGTTGATGTTTCTCCCATCTGTCTTGATTCCAGCTTGTAACTCATCCAATCCAGCATTTCTCATGATGTCCTCAGCGAATTGGTTTAACAAGCAAGGTAACAGCTGAAGGCCCTATTGTACTCCTTTCTCCACCTTGAACCAATCAATTGTTCCATACAGGTTTCTAACTATTGCTTCTTGACCTGCATACAGGTTTCTCAGGAGACAAGTAAGATGGTCTGGTATTCCTATCTCTTTAAGAGCTTTCCAAAAAAAAAAAAAAAGAGCTTTCCACAGTTTGTAATGATCCACATAGTTAAAGGTTTAGCATAGTTGATGAAACAGAGATAGATGTTTTTCTGAAATTTCCTTTCTTTCTCTAGAATACAGTGAATGTTGGCAATTTGATCTGTAGTTCCTCTTCCTTTTCTGAACCAACCTTGGACATCTGGAAGTTCTTGGTTCCCATAATGCTGAAGCCTAGCATGCAAGATTTTAAGCATGACCTTACTAGTATGGGAGATGAGTGCAATTGTCTGGTGGTTAGTATATTCTTTGATACTACCCTTCTTGGCAATTGGGATGAGAATTGATCTTTTTCAGTCCTGTGACCACTCCTGGATCTTCCAGATTTGCTGACATAATGAATGCAAAACCTTGATGGCATCCTCCTTTAGGGATGTGGATAGTTCTGCTGGAATTTCATTGCATCCACTAGGTTTATTAGCAGGAGTGCTGCTTAAAACCTACTGGACTTCGCATTCTAGAATGTCTGGCTACTACACTATCATAGTAATCCAGTTCATTTTTTATACAGTTCTTCCTTGTAATCTTTCCATCTCTTCTTGATCTCTTCAGCATCTAGTAGGCCTTCACCATTTTTATGCTTTATTGTGCCCATCTTTGGGTGGAATGCTCCCTTAATGTTTCCAATTTTCCTGAAGAGATCTCTAGTCTTTCCCTTTTTGTTGTTTTCTTCTCTTATTAAGCACTGTTCATTGAAGAAGGACTCGTTATCTTTTCTAGCTATTCTTTGAAACTCTGCGTTTAATTGGATGTACCTTTCCCACTCTCCCTTGCTTTTCCTTTCTTTTCATTCTTCTGCTTTTTGTAAAGCTTCCTCAGATAATCACTTTGGCTTCTTGCTTTTCTTTTCTTGGGAGGGTGCTTTTGTTCACTGCCTCCTGTACAGTGTTACAGACCTCTGTCCATAGTTCTTCTGGCACACTGTTAACTAGATCTAGTTCCTTGAGTCTGTTCATTACCTCTACTGTGAATTCATATGGGATTTAAGTCATACCTGGCTGGCCTAGTGTTTTTCCCAGTTTTCTTTAGATGAACCCCGAATTTTGCTATGAGAAGCTGATGATCTGAGCCATAGTAAGCTCCAGGTCTTGTTTTTGCTGACTGTGTACAGCTTCTCCATCTTTGGCTACAAAGAATGTAATCAATTTGATTTCAGTATTGACCATTTCATGCAAAGATGGGCTCGATAAAGGACAGAAATGGTATGGACCTAATAGAAGCAGAAGATATTAAGAAGAGGTGGCAAGAATACACAGAAGAACTGTACAAAAAAGATCTTAATGACCCAGATAATCCCGATGGTGTTGTCACTCACCTAGAGCCAGACATCCTGGAATGTGAAGTCAAGTGGGCCTTAGAAACCATCACTACGAACAAAGCTAGTGGAGGTGATGGAATTCCAGTTGCGCTATTTCAAATTCTGAAAGATGATGCTGTGAAAGTGCTGCACTCAATATGCCAGCAAATTTGGAAAACTCAGCAGTGGCCACAGGACTGGAAAATGTTAGTTTTTGTTTCAATCCCAAAGAAAGGCAATACCAAAGAATGCTCAGACTACCACACAATTGCACTCATCTCACATGCTAGTTTTTTTTGGAGAAGGAAATGGCAAACCACTCCAGTGTTCTTGTCTGGAGAATCCCAGGGATGGGGGAGCCTTGGTGGGCTGCTGTCTATGGGGTCACACAGAGTCGGACACCAGTGAAGTGACTTAGCAGTAGCAGCACATGCTAATAAAGTAATGCTCAAAATTCTCCAAGCCAGGCTTCAGCAATACGTCAACCGTGAACTTGCAGATGTTTAAGCTGGTTTTAGAAAAGGCAGAGGAACCAGAAATCAAATTGCCAACATTTGCCAGATCATCGAAAAAGCAAGGGAGTTCCAGAAAAACATCTATTTCTGCTTTATTGACTACAGTGAAGCCTTTGACTGTGTGGATCACAATAAACTGGGGAAAATTCTTAAACAGATGGGAATACCAGGCCATCTGACCTGCCTCTTGAGAACCCTGTATGCAGGTCAGGAAGCAACAGTTATGGAACAACAGACTGGTTCTAAATACGAAAAGGAATACGTCAAGGCTGTATATTGTCACCCTACTTATTTAACTTATATGCAGAGTACATCATGAGAAACACTGGGCTGGAAGAAGCACAAGCTGGAATCAAGATTGCCGGGAAAAATATCAATAACCTCAGATATGCAGATGACACCATCCTTATGGCAGAAAGTGAAGAGGAACTAAAAAGCCTCTTGATGAAAGTGAAAGAGGAGAATGAAAAAGTTGGCTTAAAGCTCAACATTCAGAAAACTAAGATCACGGCATCTGGTTCCATCATTTCATGGGATATAGATGGGGAAACAGTGGAAACAGTATCAGACTTTATTTTTGGGGGCTCCAAAATCACTGCAGATGGTAATTGTAGTTATAAAATTAAAAGACGCTTACTCCTTGGAAGGAAAGTTATGACCAACCTACACAGCATGTTAAAAAGCAGAGACATTACTTTGCCAACAAAGGTCCGTCTAGTCAAGGCTATGGTTTTTCCAGTGGTCATGTATGGATGTGAGAGTTGAACTGTGAAGAAAGCTGAGGGCTGAAGAATTGATGCTTTTGAACTGTGGTGTTGGAGAAGATTCTTGAGAGTCCCTTGGACTGCAAGGAGATCCAAACAGTACATCTTAAAGGAGATCAGTCCTGGGTGTTCATTGGAAGGACTGATGCTGAAGCTGAAACTCTGATACTTTGGCCACCTCATGTGAAGAGTTGACTCATTGGAAAAGACCCTGATGCTGGGAGGGATTAGGGGCAGGAGGAGAAGGGGACGACAGAGGATGAGATGGCTGGATGGCATCACCCACTCAATGCACATGAGTTTGAGTGAACTCCGGGAGTTGGTGACAGACAGGGAGGCCTGGCATGCTGCACTTCATGGGGTTGCAAAGAGTTGGACATGACTGAGTGACTGAACTGACTGACTGATTGACCGTTTGGTAATGTCCACGAGTAACGTTGTGTCTTGTGTTGTTGCAAAGGGTATTTGCTATGACTAGTGCATTCTCTTGGCAGAATTCAGTTAGTCTTTGCCCTGCTTCATTTTGTTCTCCAACGCCAAATTTGTCTGTTACTCAGTATATCTGACTTCCTACTTTTGCATTCTAATCCCTGATGATGAATAGAATATCTTTTCTAGATGTTAGTTCAAGGAGGTCTTCTAGGTCTTCATGGAACTGATCAGCTTCTTTGGTATTAGTGGTAGGGGCATAGACTTTGATGACTGTGATGTTGAATTGCTTGCCTTGGAAACAAACTGAGATCATTCTGTCATTTTTGAGGCTGCACCCAGGTACTGCATTTCGGACTCTTCTGTTGATTATGAGGGCTACTCCATTTCTTCTATGGGCTTCTTGCCACATTAGTAGATATAATGATCATCTGAATTAAACTCGCCCATTCTCATCCATTTTAGTTTGCTGATTTCTAGGATGTTGATGTTTATTCTTACTATCTCCTACTTGAACATGTCTAATTTTCTTTGATTCGTGGACCTAACATTCCAGGTCCTTATAACTGTATAGTTCCACCCCAAGAGAAATTGAAGTATATATTCACTCACACACACAAATGTGTACACAAGTGTTTGCAGCAGCATTTTTGATAATGGCCAAAAAAGTGAACCCAAAGTGGTACAGCCACACAATGGCATATTTTTTCACCATAAAAGGAATGTGGACCCATGTAAGGATTAGAAAGATACAAAGAAGACTCCATAGCAGAATCTAGGTTTACACGAGTAGGCAGAGTTCAGAAGTTCACTGAATTTGAGAAGAATAAAGGCTAATACTAAATTTGGACTGCAGAAGGGAAAATGGAAAGGTACATGGAATCATTGCCCTCTCTGTAACAACCCTGGCTTAAATTTAATTGGTTTTCACAAATTGTTAAGTGAACATAAAATAACTTCCTTTTCCAGTACTAGGCAGTCTCATTGTGCTTTATTTGCACAAAGGAAATAAGAAAGCCACTTAATAATCGAACTTTGTGTATATATGTGATCATTTGTGTGTGCATTCAAGTGAGGAAATGGACACCTGCAACTAGAATATTGCTTTATCATCCTACAAAGACAAAAGTCCAGAGTCTCCTTCTTGCTTCTGAGACAACTCCATTCTCTACCCAGCTAGAGCACTTGGGAGCAAAAGACCTGGTTCACATGACTGACGTGCTCCATCACAAGGATATAGCCCTGAGTAGTACAGTCCCTTTCTTCTGTACTGTTATAGGGAGCACAGAGCACACATTTCAAGCTCTGGCAATCCAGATCAGAAAAAATCTGGGAAATTACTGTGGACCAACAGATGTGAATCAAACTCCCTTCTGAGTTGGTGACTCAATGAGTTGGTTTGTAAAACTCTTTGAATGTAAAACTATTTGAATGGACATTTTCTTCCATAATTTCAATTTCAACCTGTGTGTATTTGTGTCTAAAATTAGTCACTTTTAGACAGAGTATGATTGTATATTTTTTAAGTCTATGCATCCAATCTATGTACTTTGATTGAATTTAGTCTATTTACATTTGAAATAATTAATGATTGAGAAAGACTTTTACCTTCTTGCTCCTTGATTTCTGTCTTTAGGATTTTTGTCTTTCATCACTACCTTTCTCTGAATTAATTATCCTTTTATTGTGACATATTGAGATTACTTAATCACTTCCTTTTGTGTATATTCCATGGATATTTTGTTTGTTCAGAGCATGGAGTAGTATCTAATATCCAAAAGTTTGAACAATGTATTTTGAATTGACAGCAACTTAACTTCAATTGGGTCAAAAGTACTCTACTTATATGCAGCTTTATCTCCTCTCTCTTGTAATTGATGTCAAAAATGGTATCTTTCTATATTGTGCACTAATTGACATGGATTTATAATTATTTTGAGCATTTGCCTTGTGTAACTATTATAAAATGAAGTTACAAACAAAAATTACAAATAATACTAGATGGTATATTTTCCCTTATGCTAATTTTTACTGAATATGTGTATATATTCATATGGCTATGAAATACTTCTAGTATCTTTTCATTGTTAAATATATTAATAATTTTCCCTACCTTAGAGAAAATAACCAATCATAACACCTATAATTTATTCTTTTGTATTTTATTGACACAGTTATCAAATTGGCAAATTTTATTCCTTTTAAATATTTGTAGATGGACTAAGTCTTAATGGAAGTTCAGATATAATATGGCTCTGCTACTGCTGCTAAGTCACTTCAGTCGTGTCCAACTCTGTGTGACCCCAGAGACGGCCTCCTACCAGGCTCCCCCGTCCCTGGGATTCTCCAGGCAAGAACACTGGAGTGGCTTGCCATTTCCTTCTCCAATGCATGAAAGTGAAAAGTGAAAGTGAAGTCGCTCAGTCATGTCTGACTCTTAGCAACCTCATGGACTGCAGCCTACCAGGCTCCTCCGTCCATGGGATTTTCCAGGCAAGAGTACTGGAGTGGGGTGCCATTGCCTTCTCCAAATATGGCTCTAGATTTCTTGAAAATTTTATATGATGAACACATGTAACTATTGTCCTGAGATATTTCCAAAAGAAAACCGAATATCATCATAAATTTTAGCATTCTGTTTTTCTAAAGACATTTTAAAATTATATTCTTGTTTTCATAGAGAATATAATTTAATAATATATCTTTGCAATGTACATTAGAGGTTTTATATAACTACTGCTACATGTACAGTTTTAGACAGATGGGTACCTTTACTGTGCACCTCCTTATCACTTTTTGTGTCATACCTGTGTCATGTGTGTGTGCATGTTAGTCTGAAAAAACTCAATGAAAGATGAATGATGGACATCATTTAATGCAGTGGAAGTCCTGTCGTTCCTCTTCTTATTTTTCATTGCTTATCTTAACTCTTCTTGCACCAACCAACATGTGGGGTAATGCAAAAAGCAAACAAAACATAAAACAGTGTGGAGTGTTGAAATGTCCTTTAGAACTTTAATGAACCAGTTCTCACAAATATGAGTCAATATGTTGTTGTTCTTTAGTCAATAAGTTGTGTTTGGCTCTTTTGGGACCCCATGGACTGTAGACCAACAGGCTTCTCTGTCCTTGAGATTTCCCAGGCAAGATCTGGAGTTGGTTGCTATTTTCATCTCCAGGGAATCTGCCCGACCAAGGGATCAAACCTGGATCTCCTGCTTGGCAGGCAGATTCTTTCTCTTCCTCACGAGGGAAGCCCTAAGTCAATATACTTCAAAGAGTAAATTATAAAAGGGCTTTGAATTTTGTCCTTCTCTGTTCCTGATAAAACGCATTTATTTGGAATGAACTGTTTCTTCCTTCCTTCTACTTTTTAGAGAATGGGCAATATGAAAAAGGTAAGTACCAAAAATGCATTTCACTGGGGACCTTGCCATTATTTCATCTGTTTCTTGTACCCTTGCCTCAACAAGCAAGGATCAACTTCCTCAACTCACATAAACACATATTTTTATCTGATGTTTGTCTTGTTAGCTTATCTTTCCAACTGAGTTTACTCATTTCATTTGCCATTTAGTTTTCCCAATCATTACTTCTTTGGTCTTCTTGTTGCAATCAAGAGAACAGGTAGTTTTTTTCATAAATTTTATCAAGATGTCTTTGAAATGTCAACATATTCAAGGTTTATAACATTTAAGATTACTCCAAGAAAAAATTTGTTCATTTGATCTAAACATCCTTTACCATCACTTAGTGCTTTCCCTCCCTTTGCTCCATATGATGTAGTGAAAATCAGCTTTTTTCAGGCTGGGTAAAAATAGAAACTCAAATTCAATAAAATTCCATAGTAACTGGTGGACAGAATCTTTGAGCATAGACACACCCATAAACCTGATTCTATACTAGGCATTTATAGAGCAGTGATTCTGTTTTCTCTAATATGAAGTTTGAGATGACTTTACATAATGTAGCTATGACAATATGAGAAATGACTGTGTTTAACAGCAGTCTAGGACCAAATAAAAGAAAACAAACCAAATAATAAGTGAGTTCTGCTTCCCTGTGTGTTTCTTTGTGTGTGTGAATGTGAGTAGTTTTCTGCATCCTAATAGTGTAAATTTTAAATAAAAATATTTCATTGTTTGAATTTCATATCTTGGGCCTATCTTATGAAATTGACATTGATCTGTGCATTTATATTTTTCAGAAGATCTTCAGAAAAAAGTTGATAAGTTCTCTGATATCCTTTACTCCTGAAGCTCTTTAATACAACTGGCTTCTGTATGTCTCTATGATTCCCTGTCTTTTAAAATATCTATAAGCCATTTATTGGCCCCCTCTGCTCCTGGATATCTGTTTTTCACATCAAAAATTCTGATGTTGTACTTCTCCATATTTAAATTCTTCTCATTTCTGTCTCCCTACCTTCCATACATTCCCATTCATCTATTTTCATTTTATGTCATTTGTTCTATATAGACATTGGCTCCTTCTATCTTGTGGTGGCCCTATTCTGGTAAAACAAGCCTCTACATTTGTTTGTTTTAAAAAATAGTTTATACCTCCTTAATTTTGAAGGGTATATCACTAACTTTAGAATTCTAGTTTTTCTTTTCTTTTTTCCTTTTTCCTTTTCAGACTTTCAAGTTGTGATTTGATAGTCTTCTGGTTTGCATATTTAATGACAAAGAACTATAAGAAATTCATTCTTATTTATTTTATGGTAAAATGTCTTTTTTCTCAGACTGTTTTCCAGATTTTAAGAAATGTGCCTTGGTGAGTAGCTCTTTTTGTTTACCCAGCTTGGGGCCAGCTGTGACTTTCTAGTTTTATAAAATTTGGGGACATTTAGACAATTACTTCTTCTTCACTCTCCCTGCTCATTACAATGCTTCTAAGGATCTAAAACACATGTGCATCAATTCAGTTGATGCCATTTACCTCTGTGCTTTAGTGTGGTTATATTTTATTTCTGTCTTAATTTTTAGTTATTTACTTCTGCAGTGTCTGATATATGCAGTATTGAGTAAAATTTCTAACACTGTATTTTTTATTCTAAAGCATTCTACTTGTTTCCTTTTTGTACTTTTTGCTTTCTTTCATAATGTTTCATGTTTTTTAAATTAGTGAACATATTAATAATACAGACAAAAATATGGCATTTAAACCATTATTTAATTCCCTCATCTATTATTCCAGGTCTTTTTCTTTTGTGTTCTTCTGTCCTAATTATAGATTGTATTTTTCTCCTCCATCTAGCTAGTAAATTTTTTGTAGGATGTTGGCTATTTAAACTTAATTCATTGACTTCTGGAGCCTGTGTTTTGTTTTGTGAGTACTGAATTTCTCTGGCACAGAGTTAAGTTACTCAAGAATGGGCTTGAATCTTCAAAGGTTTGTTTTCAGTTCAGTTCAGTCACTCAGTCATGTCTGACTCTTTGCAACCCCATGGACTGTAGCCCTCCAGGCTCCTCTGTCCATGGAATTATCCCCACATGATACTGGAGTGGGCATGTCCTTCTCCAGGGTATCTTCCCACTCAGTGATCGGACCAACATCTCCTGCATTGGCAGGCAGATTCTTCACTACTGAGCTGCCTGGAAAGCTGATCTGTCCCCAACATGTGTATATATCTGAATTTCATTGTAAAAAAAGGGTGGCCCAACCAAAGTAAAACGATTAATATTGTGCATCCCCAAAGAATTCCTGCCCTATCTTATCTTAGGGTTTTATTTCCCAATTTGGCTTCCCTGGTGGCTCAGCTGGCAAAGAATCCGCCCACAATGCAGGAGACCTGGGTTGGGAAGATGCCCTGAAAAAGAGAATGGCTGCCCACTCCAGTATTCTGGCCTGGAGAATTCCATGGACTGTTCCATAGGGTCACAAAGAGTAGGATGCAACTGAGCGACTTTCACTTTCTTTCATTTTTAGTTCCTTTAGCAGAAAGGGGTGGAGGGATGTAAGACAACCCAGCCTTTGATTGGTGAGATGTCCTTTGGAAATTTATGGCTCCAGTTTTCACAAATGTACATCAGGTTGCACCACGCAGTACCCTATGAAAGGAGTCCTAATTTTGGTTCTCCTTCTTTTTTAACATTAGGTTTTTATATGGAATCAATTGCTCATTTCTTCCTTTTACTTCTCAAAGGAAGGTAACCAAGAAAAAGACAAGTACCAATAACGTATTCCACTGTGTACATTGTCATTCTCTCATCTATTTCTTATGCTCTTGCCTTCAACTCTTAAAGATCATCTCCCTTAGATGCAGAGACATACTTTTACATGATTTTATATAGTACCATATTCTTCCAACTCAAGCTATCCATCTTCATCTGCTATTAAATTTACAGCATTATTACCTCTCTTGTATTTCTAGTCATTGCCATCAAGGAGAGAAAGCCTTTCCACTAACAGAATTTCATCACTAAGATACATGCCAAGTTTGGATATTCTAAACTTCTGACTTACCGGTTTTCTCCAAGAAAGTCTCATTTGATGTAGATCCCTCTTCACTGCCATATAACATCATCTTTCTATTCCTTTGTTGCTGTTTAGTTGCTAAGTCATGTTATAATCTTTGCAACCATTTGGACTGTAGCCCACTAGACTTTTCTGTACATGGGATTTCCCAGGCACGAATATTGCAATGGGTTGCCATTTCATTCTCCAGAGCATCTTTCCAACCCAGGGATTAAACCTGGGTCTCCTACAGTATGGGCTTCCCTGGTGGCTCAGCTGGTAAAGAATTTGCCTGCAGTGCGGGAGACCTGGGTTCAATCCCTGGGCTGGGAAGAACCCTGGAGAAGGGAAAGGCTACCCACTCCAGTATTCTGGCCTGGAGAATTCCATTGTCTGTATAGTTCATGGGGTCACAAAGGGTCGGACACAACTGAGCGATTTTCACTCACTCACTCCTACAGTATAGCAGGTGAATACTTTACCAGTGAGCTACCAGGGAAGCCCCAACTCATTATGAATCAGAAAATAAGTTATAAAAGTGTTTTTCATTTTGTCTTTCTTTCTTCATGACAAAATGCAATCATTTGGAATGGATTGTTTCTTCCTTCATTCTTTTTAGAGAAGAGTAAACAAGGCAAAGGCAATTACCAATAATGTATTCCACTGGGGACCTTGTTATTATTTCTTCTGTTTCCTGTATACCTTCAACAAGCACAGATAATCTTCTTGAACTAACACAGAAACAACATTTTTATTTGATTTTTGTCTTGTTAGCTTATCTTTCCAAATGAACTTAGGCACTTCATTTGCCATTCAAGTTTCTCAATCATTACTTCTTTGATTGGTCTTGTTGCAATCAAGAGAATGGGTAGTTTTTTTTCTCATAAATTCTGTCAAGATGTCTTTGAAATGTAAGCCTATTTAAGGTTTATGACATGTCAGATTTCTCCAAGAAAAGTTCAGGTCATTGTATTTAAACCTCCTTTACAGCCATTTAGTACTTTCCCTCCTTTTTCTCCATGTGATGTAGTGAACATCAGCTTTCTTCAGGCTGTGTTAAAACAGAAACTCAAATTCAATAAAATTCCATAGTAACTGGTGGACAAAATCTTTGAGCATAAAAGCGCCTAGAAACCTAACTCTGTATTAGACATCTATAGAGCAGTGATTCTATTTTCTCCAATACAATGTTTGAGGTGACTTTACACAATGTAGGTACCACATTATGAGACATGACTGTATATTTATCAGCAGTCAAAGAACAAATAAAATAAACCAAATAATAAGTGAGCTCTGATTCCCTGTTTGTTTCTCTGTGTGGGTGAATGTGAGTATTCTGCATCCTGACAGCATAAATTCTAAGTATAAAATATTTCAGCCAGTTTGAATTTCATATCCTGTGTCTATCTCATGAAATTGATATTGGTCTTTGCATTTATGTTTTTTAGAGGCTCTTCAGGAAAAAGTTGGTAAGTTCTCAGCTATCCTTTACTCCTGAAGCCCTTTAATACAACTGGTTTCTGGATGTCTTTAGGATTCCTTTCCTTTTAAAAAATCTATAAGCCATTTATTAGCCCCCTCTGGTCCTGGATATCTGTTTTTCACATCTAAATATTTTGATGTTGGACTTCTCCCTATTTAAGTTCTGTTCATTTCTGTCTCCCTACCTTTCGTACATTCCTATTTTTCTATTTTCATTTTATGTCATTCGTTCTCTATAAACACTGGCTTCCTCTGTCTTATATTGGTACTATTCTGGTGATATAAGCCTCTACATTTGTTTGTTTTAAAACATAATTTATACCTCCTTAATTTTGAAGGATATATCACTAGCTTTAAGTTCTAGTTTTTCTTTTTTTCCTTTTATCCTTTTCAGACTTTCAAGTTGTGATTTGATAGTCTCCTGGTTTGTATATTTAATGACAAAGAACTGTAAGAAATTCATTCTTATATGTTTTCGTTTTGCTAAAAGGTCTTTTTTCTTACTGTTTTCAGGTTTTAAAAAATGTGCCTTAGTGGGGAATGCTTTTTATTCACTCAACTTGGGGCCAGCTGTGACTTTCTAGTTTTATAAAATTGGGAGAAATTTAGATAATTATTTCTTCTTCACTCTCCCTGCTCTTTACAATGCTTCTAGGATCTAAAACACATGTGTGTAAACTCAGATGATGCTATTTTTCCTTTTTCCTTTGCACTTTGGTTTGGTTATAATTATTTTCTCAATTTTTGGTATTTTTTCTTCTGCAGCATCTAATATATAGCAATATTAAGTAAATTAAAGTTTCAAATACTGTATTTTTTATTTTTTATTTTTTTGTCTTTTATATCTTTTTTTAAAAATTTATTTTATTTTAAACTTCACAATATTGTATTAATTTGCCAAATATCGAAATGAATCTGCCACAGGTATACATGTGTTCCCCATCCTGTACCCTCCTCCCTCCTCCCTCCCCATACCCTCCCTCTGGGTCGTCCCAGTGCACCAGCCCCAAGCATCCAGTATCGTGCATCGAACCTGGACTGGCGACTCGTTTCATACATGATAGTATACATGTTTCAATGCCATTCTCCCAAATCTTCCCACCCTTTCCCTCTCCCACAGAGTCCATAAGACTGTTCTATACATCAGTGTCTCTTTTGCTGTCTCGTATACAGGGTTATCGTTACCATCTTTCTAAATTCCATATATATGCATTAGTATACTGTATTGGTGTTTTTCTTTCTGGCTTACTTCACTCTGTGTAATAGGCTCCAGTTTCATCCATCTCATTAGAACTGATTCAAATGAATTCTTTTTAATGGCTGAGTAATACTCCATTGTGTATATGTACCCCAGCTTTCTTATCCATTCATCTGCTGATGGACATCTAGGTTGCTTCCATGTCCTGGCTATTATAAACAGTGCTGTGATGAACATTGGGGTACACGTGTCTCTTTCCGTTCTGGTTTCCTCAGTGTGTATGCCCAGCAGTGGGATTGCTGGATCATAAGGCAGTTCTATTTCCAGTTTTTTAAGGAATCTCCACACTGTTCTCCATAGTGGCTGTACTAGTTTGTATTCCCACCAACAGTGTAAGAGAGTTCCCTTTTCTCCACACCCTCTCCAGCATTTATTGTTTGTAGACTTTTGGATCGCAGCCATTCTGACTGGCGTGAAATGGTACCTCATAGTGGTTTTGATTTCCATTTCTCTGATAATGAGTGATGTTGAGCATCTTTTCATGTGTTTGTTAGCCATCTGTATGTCTTCTTTGGAGAAATGTCTATTTAGTTCTTTGGCCCATTTTTTTGATTGGGTCATTTATTTTTCTGGAATTGAGCTGTAGGAGTTGCTTGTATATTTTTGAGATTAGTTGTTTGTCAGTTGCTTCATTTGCTATTATTTTCTCCCATTCTGAAGGCTGTCTTTTCACCTTGCTTATAGTTTCCTTTGTTGTGCAGAAGCCTTTAAGTTTAATTAGGTCCCATTTGTTTATTTTTGCTTTTATTTCCAATATTCTGGGAGGTGGGTCATAGAGGATCCTGCTGTGATGTATGTCGGAGAGTGTTTTGCCTATGTTCTCCTCTAGGAGTTTTATAGTTTCTGGTCTTACGGTTAGATCTTTAATCCATTTTGAGTTTATTTTTGTGTATGGTGTTAGAAAGTGCTCTAGTTTCATTCTTTTACAAGTGGTTGACCAGTTTTCCCAGCACCACTTGTTAAAGAGACTTTCTTTAATCCATTGTATATTCTTGCCTCCTTTGTCAAAGATAAGGTGTCCAAATGTGCGTGTATTTATTTCTGGGCTTTCTATTTTGTTCCATTGATCTATATTTCTGTCTTTGTGCCAGTACCATACTGTCTTGATGACTGTGGCTTTGTAGTAGAGCCTGAAGTCAGGTAGGTTGATTCCTCCAGTTCCATTCTTCTTTCTCAAGATAACTTTGGCTATTCGAGGTTTTTTGTATTTCCATACAAATTGTGAAATTATTTGTTCTAGCTCTGTGAAGAATACCATTGGTAGCTTGATAGGGATTGCATTGAATCTATAAATTGCTTTGGGTAGTATGCTCATTTTCACTATGTTGATTCTTCCAATCCATGAACATGGTATATTTCTACATCTATTTGTGTCCTCTTTGATTTCTTTCACCAGTGTTTTATAGGTTTCTATATATAGGTCTTTAGTTTCTTTAGGTAGATATATTCCTAAGTATTTTATTCTTTCCGTTGCAATGGTGAATGGAATTGTTTCCTTAATTTCTCTTTCTGTTTTCTCATTATTAGTGTATAGGAATGCAAGGGATTTCTGTGTGTTGATTTTGTATCCTGCAACTTTACTATAATCATTGATTAGTTCTAGTAATTTTCTGGTGGAGTCTTTAGGGTTTTCTATGTAGAGGATCATGTCATCTGCAAATAGTGAGAGTTTTATTTCTTCTTTTCCAATTTGGATTCCTTTTATTTCTTTTTCTGCTCTGATTGCTGTGGCCAAAACTTCCAAAACTATGTTGAATAGTAATGGTGAAAGAGAGCACCCTTGTCTTGTTCCCGACTTTAGAGGAAATACTTTCAATTTTTCACCATTGAGGATAATGTTTGCTGTGGGTTTGTCATATATAGCTTTTATTATGTTGAGATATGCTCCTTCTATTCCTGCTTCCTGGAGAGTTTTTTTTTTTTTTTATCATAAATGGGTGTTGAATTTTGTCAAAGGCTTTCTCTGCATCTATTGAGATAATCATATGGTTTTTATTTTTCAATTTGTTAATGTGGTGTATTACATTGATTGATTTGCGGATATTGAAGAATCCTTGCATCCCTGGGATAAAGCCCACTTGGTCATGGTGTATGATCTTTTTAATGTGTTGTTGGATTCTGATTGCTAGAATTTTAAGGATTTTTGCATCTATGTTCATCAGTGATACTGGCCTGTAGTTTTCTTTTTTTGTGGCATCTTTGTCAGGTTTTGGTATTAGGGTGACGGTGGCCTCATAGAATGAGTTTGGAAGTTTACCTTCCTCTGCAATTTTCTGGAAGAGTTTGAGTAGGATAGGTGTTAGCTCTTCTCTAAATTTTTGGTAGAATTCAGCTGTGAAGCCATCTGGACCTGGGCTTTTGTTTGCTGGAAGATTTTTGATTACAGTTTCAATGTCCATGCTTGTGATGGGTCTGTTAAGATTTTCTATTTCTTCCTGGTCCAGTTTTGGAAAGTTGTACTTTTCTAAGAATTTGCCCATTTCTTCCACGTTGTCCATTTTATTGGCATATAATTTTTGATAGTAGTCTTTTATGATCCTTTGTATTTCTGTGTTGTCTGTTGGGATCTCTCCATTTTCATTTCTAATTTTATGGATTTGATTTTTCTCCCTTTGTTTCTTGATGAGTCTGGCTAATGGTTTGTCAATTTTATTTATCCTTTCAAAGAACCAGCTTTTGGCTTTATTGATTTTTGCTATGGTCTCTTTTGATTCTTTTGCATTTATTTCTGCCCTAATTTTTAAGATTTCTTTCCTTTTACTAACCCTGGGGTTCTTCATTTCTTCCTTTTCTAGTTGCTTTAGGTGTAGAGTTAGGTTATTTATTTGACTTTTTTCTTGTTTCTTGAGGTATGCTTGTATTGCTATGAACATTCCCCTTAGCACTGCTTTTACAGTGTCCCACAGGTTTTGGGTTGTTGTGTTTTCATTTTCATTCGTTTCTATGTATATTTTGATTTCTTCTGTGATTTGTTGGTTATTCAGCAGCGTGTTGTTCAGTCTCCATATGTTGGAATTTTTAATAGTTTTTCTTCTGTAATTGAGACCTAATCTTACTGCATTGTGGTCAGAAAAGATGCTTGAATGATTTCTATTTTTTTGAATTTACCAAGGCTAGATTTATGGCCCAGGATGTGATATATCCTGGAGAAGGTTCCATATGCACTTGAGAAAAAGGTGAAATTCATTGTTTTGGGATGAAATGTCCTATAGACATCAATTAGGTCTAACTGGTCTATTGTATCATTTAAAGTTTGTGTTTCCTTGTTAATTTTCTGTTTAGTTGATCTATCCATAGATGTGAGTGGGATATTAAAGTCTCCCACTATTATTGTGTTATTGTTAATTTCTCCTTTCATACTTGTTAGCATTTGTCTTACATATTGCGGTGCTCCCGTGTTGGGTGCATATATATTTATAATTGTTATACCTTCTTCTTGGATTGATCCTTTGATCATTATGTAGTGACCGCCTTTGTCTCTTTTCACGGCTTTTTTTTAAAGTCTATTTTATCTGATATGAGTATTGCTACTCCTGCTTTCTTTTGGTCCCTATTTGCATGGAAAATCTTTTTCTAGCCCTTCACTTTCAGTCTGTACGTGTCCCCTGTTTTGAGGTGGGTCTCTTGTAGGCAGCATATGTAGGGGTCTTGTTTTTGTATCCATTCAGCCAGTCTTTGTCTTTTGGTTGGGGCATTCAACCCATTTACGTTTAAGGTAATTACTGATAAGTATGATCCCATTGCCATTTACTTTATTGTTTTGGGTTCGAATTTATACATCCTTTTTGTGTTTCCTGTCTAGAGAATATCCTTTAGTATTTGTTGGAGAGCTAGTTTGGTGGTGCTGAATTCTCTCAGCTTTTGCTTGTCTGTAAAGCTTTTGATTTCTCCTTCGTATTTGAATGAGATCCTTGCTGGGTACAATAATCTGGGCTGTAGGTTATTTTCTTTCATCACTCTAAGTATGTCTTGCCATTCCCTCCTGGCTTGAAGAGTTTTTATTGAAAGATCAGCTGTTATCCTTATGGGAATTCCCTTGTGTGTTATTTGTTGTTTTTCCCTTGCTGCTTTTAATATTTGTTCTTTGTGTTTGATCTTTGTTAATTTGATTAATATGTGTCTTGGGGTGTTTTGCCTTGGGTTTATCCTGTTTGGGACTCTCTGGGTTTCTTGGACTTGAGTGATTATTTCCTTCCCCATTTTAGGGAAGTTTTCAACTATTATCTCGTCAAGTATTTTCTCATGGTCTTTCTTTTTGTCTTCTTCTTCTGGGACCCTATGATTCGAATGTTGTAGCATTTAATATTGTCTTGGAGGTCTCTGAGATTGTCCTAATTTCTTTTAATTCATTTGTCTTTTTTCCTCTCTGATTCATTTATTTCTACCATTCTATCTTCTAATTCACTAATCCTATCTTCTGCCTGTGTTATTCTACTATTTTTTGCCTCCAGAGTGTTTTTGATTTCATTTATTGCATTATTCATTATATATTGACTCTTTTTTAATTTCTTCTAGGTCCTTGTTAAACCTTTCTTGCATCTTCTCAATCCTTGTCTCCAGGCTATTTATCTGTGATTCCATTTTGATTTCAAGATTTTGGATCAATTTCACTATCATTATTCAGAATTCTTTATCAGGTAGATTCCTTATCTCTTCTTCTTTTGTTTGGTTTGGTGGGCATTTATCCTGTTCCTTTATCTGCTGGGTATTCCTCTGTCTCTTCATCTTGTTTAAATTGCTGAGTTTGGGGTGTCCTTTCTGTATTCTGGCAGTTTTGTGGAGTTCTCTTTATTGTGGCATTTCCTCACTGTGTGTTGGTTTGTACAGGTGGCTTGTCAAATTTTCTTGGTTAGGGAAGCTTGTGTGGGTGTTCTGGTGGGTGGAGCTGGATTTCTTCTCTCTGGAGTGCAATGAAGTGTCCAATAATGAGTTATGAGATGTCTATGGTTTTGGGGTGACTTTGGGCAACCTGTATCTTGGAGCTCAGGGCTGTGTTCCTGTGTTGCCAGAGAATTTGTTTGGTATGTCTTTCCCTGGAACTTGTTGGCCCTTGTGTGGTGCTTGGTTTCAGTGTAGGTATGGAGGCGTTTGATGAGCTCGTGTCAATTAATGGTCCCTGGAGTCAGGAGTTCCCTGGAGTCAGGGTTTGGACTTAAGCCTCCTGCTTCCAGTTATTGGTCTTATTTTTACAGTAGTTTCAAAACTTCTCCTTCTATACAGCACCATTGATAAAACATCTATGTTAAAGATGAAAAGTTTCTCCACCGTGAGGGTCACCCAGAGAGGTTCACAGTGTTACATGGAGAAGAGGGAGGAGGGAGTTAGAGGTGACCCGGATGAGATGAGGTGGAATCAATAGAGGAGAGAGTGGGCTAGCCAGTAATCACTTCCTTATGTGCACTCCACAACTGGATCACTCAGAGATGTTCACGGAGTTATACTGAGAAGAGAAGGAGGAAGGAGGCAGAGGTGGCCAGGAGGATACAAGGGGGGAATGAAAAGCAGGGAGACAGATCCAGCCAGTAATCAGTTCTCTAAGTGTTCTCCACCATCTGGAACATACAGAAATTCACAGAGTTGGGTAGAGTAGAGAGGGGTTAGGGAGGAGACACAGGCGACCTGGTGGAGAAAAAGGAGAGTCCAAAGGTAGAGAGAGCAGTCAAGCCAGTAATCTTGCTCCCTAGTGAAAAATGGGTACTGAAGATTGGGATCTTAAAGGTACAAAATTGGTAACAAATACATAAAAGCAAGAATTAAAAATCTAGAGTAGAGTTTGGAATTTCAAAAATATAATGTTAAAGAAAAGAAGAAGGAAAAGAAAGAGAGAAAACAAAAACAAAAACAAAGTCGCAAAAATTATAAAAAAATATAGGTATAAAATTGATAACAAATACCAAAACGCAAAAGTTAAAAATCTAGAGTAGAGTTTGGAATTTCAAAAATACTATGTTAAAGAAAAGAAGAAGGAAAAGAAAGAGAGAAAACAAAAACAAAAACAAAGTCGCAAAAATTATAAAGAAAATATAGGTATAAAATTGATAACAAATACCAAAAAGCAAAAGTTAAAAATCTAGAGTAGAGTTTGGAATTTCAAAAATACAATTTAAAAAAAAAAGAAGAAGAAAAAGAAAGAGAGAAAAAACAAAAACAAAAACAAACAAAGTTGCAAAAATTATAAAGAAAATATAGGTACAAAATTGATAACAAATACCAAAAAGCATAAATTAAAAATCTAGAGTTGAGATGGAATTTCAGGTATACAATGTTATGTAAAAGAAGAGAAAGAAAGAGAGGGGGAAAAAAAAGTCACAAAAATTATAAAAAAAAAAATATATAGGTACAAAATTGATAAAAAATACCAAAAAGCTAAAATAAAAAATCTAGAGTAGAATTTGGAATTTCAGAAATACAATGTGAAAGAAAAGAAGAAAAAAAAACAAGGTCACAAAAATTATAAAAAAAATATATATGAAGTTTGCTTTAAAAAAATAGGGTCTTTTCTTTTCTTTTTTTTTGCAAAGTAATAGTAGGTTATAAAAGTGAAAATTAAAGGAATAATAGAGGACTTAAAATTTTTTTAAAAATTAAAAAGAAAGAAAGAATGATGGTAAAAATAGTAAAAATATATCTAGGACTTTCTCTGGTTTTGTTGTCGGTATTGTGGGTTCAGTTCATTTTCAGCTAGTTCCTTGGTCCGACTTATATTTCTCAAGATCTATAAGCTCCTTCCTATGTAGATGGTACTAACCACAGGGTTTTAATCTATTGCCTGTAGCTTCCAAGGCGGTTCCCTCTGTTATAGCTTCTTCTGTTTCCCGATCTCTTCAGTGTGTGGTTTCCTCCCTGACACAAAGGCGACGGTGGAGGACACATTTTTTTTTTTTTTTAGGCTCATTTGTTCAGTCACGCTGTGGGGAGGGAGGGACGCTGCAAACAAATAACACTGGCATGTGCTCGCAGTGCCTCAGCCACACTGGGTCTGCCCCTGCTCACTGTGCATGTAACCTCCCTGCTCCCACTGCTCAGGCTCTAGTTTGCTCCACTGGGAACCATCCGTGGCTGGCCCTGGGCTGCTTGCACCTCCCAGGTCCAAGCCGCTCAGGTTCAGGCACTCGGGTAGTCCTCAGAGGTGCAGACTCAGTTGGGCCAGCGTTTTGTGCCCTTCCCAGGTCTGAGCAGCTCAGGTGATGAGGTGTTTGGTGAGCGAGACTGCTGCGACTTATCGCCTCCCCACCACTCAGTTATCTAGGTGTACAACCAGCGCACCTTCTCAGGCGGATGTTGACCATCCAGACTCCCAAGAAGTCTTAGTTAGCAAAGAAGCCTGCTTACAGTTTTATAGATAATGTCTCTCTGGGGCTGCGATTGCCCCCTTCCGGCTCTGGCTGCCTGTCACCGGAAGGGGATGGTCTGCAGCCGGCTATCTCTGTTCAGTACTTGTTCTGTGCGTGGGCCTGGTGGTGTCTTAGGTTAGGGCTGGCTTTTCGCGTGGTAGATATCCCACAGTCTGGTTTGCTAGCCCAAATTAGTTCACTCAGATAGCGCTCGGGGTATTCAGGCCAGATCCTTACTCTAAGCGATGCAACCCCCGCCGCACCTCCCTGCCCAGCCCCCACTTGCTAGTGGCGTGTGCAGGCATCTGCGCTGCTTCTCTGCGGGGGAGTTACCGTAGGGCTGCGGGTTTTAATTGTTTATTTATTTTTCCTCCCTGTTATGTTGCCCTCTGTGCTTCCAAGGCTCTGCACAGATTCGGCAGTGAGAAGGTTTCCTGGTGTTTGGAAACTTCTCTCTTTTTATGACTCCTTTCCTGGGATGGAACTCCGTCCCTCCCTCTTTTGTCTCTTTTTTTGTCTTTTATATTTTTTCCCACCTCCTTTCGAAGACTTGGGTTGCTTTTCTGGGTGCCTGATGTCCTCTGCCGGCTTCAGAAGTTGTTTTGTGGAATTTACTCAGTGTTTAAATGTTCTTTTGATGAATTTGTGCAGGAGAAAGTGTTCTCCCTGTCCTACTCCTCCGCCATCTTAGCTCCTCCCCTCCTGTATTTTTTATTCTTAAGAATTCTACTTGTCTCCTTTTTGTACTTTGTATTCTTTTTCTCATAATCTTTTATGTTTTTAAAATTAATGAATATATTTATAATACAAAAATACAGTCTTTAAACCATGTCTTAATTCCTGATCTCTGCCAATCTAGGTCTTTTGATTTTGAATATTTCTCTCCTAGTTATGTATTGTATTTTTATCCTCCATCTACCTAGTAATTTTCTGTAGGATGTGGATATTTTAAACATTAGTTCATTGACTGCTGGAGCCTGTGTTTTGTTTTATTGAGTATTGAATTTGTCTAGCACAGAGTTAGGTTACTAAAGGATTGGCTTGATTCTTTTAAGATTAGTTTTACACTTGTCAAAGCAAGATTAGAGTAGCCCTTAATAAATGATCTATTTTGTCTTACCACTAGATTTGCCCATATTTGGTGTTTTCTCAGTGCACATATATTCACACACATATTTAATGAAAACTCTTCACTCCAGCTGTTCTAAATTTGAATGTCTCCAATCCTATAGAAGTCCTATAAATATTATAGATCCTTTGCTATTATTTACCTCACTTCTTTAGTTTCATGCATACTTACATTGCTTAAACTCAGCAATAGAGTCAAGGAAGAAATCTAAGCATACTTGGAATTATTTGGAATTTCTAGGGTATTTGGAATTATTTCTTTAAAAAGCTTACTTCTCACAATATTCAGTCATAGAAATTCCAGCTAGAATTTGTATAACTGAATTCCAGAGCAACTCATATTTTACTCACAGAAATTTATCTTATTGACTTCACCTGAGGAATGCCACAAGATTCTCTTTATCTCGTTCCTTTTTATTTATTTATTTTCCTTTTTTAAAAAAATTTTATTTTATTTTTAAACTTTACAATATTGTATTGGTTCTGCCCTATATCGAAATGAATCCGCCACAGGCATACATGTGTTCCCCATCCTGAACTCTCCTCCCTCCTCCCTCCAATGGAGTCCAAACAGTGCCTCAAGGCAGAATACCAGGATCATCATCAGTTCAGTTCAGTTCAGTCGCTCAGTCCTGTCTGACTCTTTGCGACCTCATGACTTTCAGCATGACAGGCCTCCCTGTCAATCACCAACTCCCGGAGTTCACTCAGACTCACGTCCATCGAGTCAGTGATGCCATCCAGCCATCTCATCTGCTGTCGTCCCCTTGTCCTCCTGTCCCCATTCCCTCCCAGCATCAGGGTCTTTCCCAGTGAGTCAACTCTTTGCATGAGGTGGCCAAAGTATTGGAGTTTCAGCTTTAGCATCGGTCCTTCCAAAGAACACCCAGGACTGATCTCCTTTAGAATGGACTGGTTGGATCTCCTTGCAGTCCAAGGGACTCTCAAGAGTCTTCTCCAACACCACAGTTCAAAAGCAGCAATTCTTCAGCACTCAGCTTTCTTCACAGTCCAACTCTCACATCCATACATGACCACAGGAAAAACCATAGCCTTGACTAGACAGACCTTTGTTGGCAAAGGAATATCTCTGCTTTTCAATATACTATCTAGGTTGGTCATAACTTTCCTTCCAAGGAGTAAGCGTCTTTTAATTTCATGGCTGCAATCACCATCTGCAGTGATTTTGGAGCCCCCAAAAATAAAGTCTGACACTTTTCCCACTGTTTCCCATCTATTTCCCATGAAGTGATGGAACCAGATGCCATGATCTTAGTCTTCTGAATGTTGAGCTTTAAGCCAACTTTTTCATTCTCCTCTTTCACTTTCATCAAGAGGCTTTTTAGTTCCTCTTCACTTTCTGCCATAAGGGTGGTGTCATCTGCATATCTGACGTTATTGATATTTTTCCTGGCAATCTTGATTCCAGCTTATACTTCTTCCAGCCCAGCGTTTCTCATGATGTACTCTGCATAGAAGTTAAATAAGCAGGGTGACAACATACAGCCTCGACATACCCCCTTTCCTATTTGGAACCAGTCTGTTGTTCCATGTCCAGTTCTAACTGTTGCTTCCTGACCTGCATACAGGTTTCTCAAGAGGCAGGTCAGGTGGTCTGGTATTCCCATCTCTTTCAGAATTTTCCACAGTTTGTTGTGATCCACACAGTCAAAGGCTTTGGCATAGTCAATAAAGCAGAAATAGATATTTTTTTCTGGAACTTTCTTGCTTTTTCGATGATCCACTAGATGTTGGCAATTTGATCTCTGGTTCCTCTGCCTTTTCTAAAACCAGCTTGAACATCTGATGGATCATCATAGGATTCAAGTTATTTGTCTGCCTTTGCTTAGGCATCACAAGATTTCTTACACAATGTTTGAAAATAAAAATTTCCATTTCTTTAAATAATTTGAAAATTATTTCTGAAGAGAGTCACAGAGAGCTTACTATAAATATTTAATTTCCTTTTCTTCTAAAGCAATATTATAGTTAGGAATGCATTGTACCTTTTAAGTGATTATACAAAGATAAAAAGAAATGAATGACATGGTCTTTGAAAAAAATGTTATATATCAAACTGAATCTCTCTTTTTTTTTAGAAACTCTAATAAAGCCACATTACAGTCTGTGAAAGAAAAGTAACACATAAATTCAGAGAAAAGAGAGAGAAGAGAAAGGCAGAGAAAATAAGAAAGAAGAAAAAGAAAACATAGAAGTCTGTTAGGTAATTGTGGTCTCCATAGAGAAGCATGAACAACCAGGAGAGAAGAAAGACAAGAAAGGAATAATAATGAGAAGATGAGGAAGAGGAGGAAGAGAGGAAAAGCAAATGAGGAAGAAGAATCAGAGAAAACAATGCTGTCTCTAAGACTGAGACTAAGATTTGTTGAAAACTCTTAACTTGTGTTAAAATTCACATTAACAGAAAAAGCGAAAGTAGGAGCTGCAGAAATGCCATGCCTATGAGCTCAGTCGCTCAGTGGTGTTTGAATCTTTGGGACTTATGGAGTGTAGCCTAACAGGCTCCTTTGTCCATGGGATTACCTGCGAGAATACTGAGTGGATTGCCATTTTATTTTCAAGGAGATCTTCCCAACCCTGGGATTTAACCCCTATTTCCTACAGCTCTTGCATTGCAAGCAAATTCTTTTTTTTTTTAAATTAATTATTTTATGTTAATTGGAGGCTAGTTACTTTACAATATTGTATTGGTTTTGCCATACACTGACATGAATCAGCCATGGGTGCACATGTGTCCCCCATCCTGAACACCCCCTCCCACATCCCTCCGCATCCCATCCCTCAGGGTCATCCAGTGCACCAGCCCTGAGCACTCTGTCTAATGCATTGAACCTGGACTGGCAACCTATTTCACATATAATATACATGTTTCAATGTTATTCTCTCAAATCATCCCATCCTTACCTTCTCCCACAGAGTCCAAAAGTCTGTTCTTTACATCTGTGTCTCTTGCTGTCTTGCATATAGGGTCATTATTGCCATCTTTCTAAACTCCATATATATGCATTAATATACTGTATTGGTGTTTTTCTTTCTGACTTACTTCACTCTGTATAATAGGCTCCAATTTCATCCACCTCATTAGAACTGGTTCAAATGCATTCTTTTTAATAGCTGAGTAATATTCCATTGTGTATATGTACCACAGCTTCCTTATCCATTCATCTGCCGATGGACATCTAGGTTGTTTCCATGTCCTGGCTATTGTAAACAGTGCTGCGATGAACACTGGGGTACATGTGTCTCTTTCAATTCTGGTTTCCTCGGTGTGTATGCCCAGCAGTGGGATTGCTGGGTCATCTTGAGAAAGAAGAATGGAACTGGAGAATCAACATGCCTGACTTCAGACTATTTTATAAAGCTACAGTCATCAAGACAGTATGGTACTGGCACAAAGACCGAAAAATAGATCAACGGAACAAAATAGAAAGCCCAGAGATAAATTCATGCTCCTATGGACACCTTATCTTTGACAAAGGAGGCAAGAATATACAATGGAGAAAAGATAACCTCTTTAACAAGTGGGGCTGGGGAAACTGGTCAACCACCTATAAAAGAATGAACCTAGAACACTTTTTAACACCACACACAAAAATAAACTCAAAATGGATTAAAGATCTAAATGTAAGACCAGAAGCTATAAAACTCCTAGACAAAAACATAGGCAAAACACTCTCTGGCATAAATCCCAGCAGGATCCTCTATGACCCACCTCCCAGAGTAATGGAAATAAAAGCAAAAATAAACAAATGGGATCTAATTAAACTTAAATGCTTTTGCACAACAAAGGAAACTATAAGCAATGTGAAAAGACAACCTTCAGAATGGGAGAAAGTAATAGCAGATGAAGCAACTGACAAAGAATTAATCTAAAAAATATACACGCAGATTCTGCAGCTCAATTCCAGAAAAATACATGACCCAATCAAAAAATGGGCCAAAGACCTAAACTAAACAGACGTTTCTCCAAAGAAGACATGCAGATGGCTAACAAACACATGAAAAGATGCTCAACATCACTCATTATCAGAGAAATTCAAATCAAAAGCACAGTGAGGTACCATCTCCCACCAGTCAGAATGGCTGCTATCAAAAAGTCTACAATGAATGCTGGAGAGAGTGCAGGGAAAAGGGAATGCTCTTACACTGTTGGTTTGAATGCAAACTAGTATATCCACTATGAAGAATAGTGTGGCGATTCCTTAAAAAACTGGAAACAGAACTGCCATATGACCCAGAAATCCCACTGCTGGGCATATACTCAAGGAAAGAGGCACATGCACCCCAATGTTCATGGCGGCACTGTTCACAATAGCTAGGACATGGAAGCAACCTAGATGTCCATCGGCAGATGAATGGGTAAGAAAGCTGTGGTACATATGCACAATGGAATATTATTCAGCTATTACAAAGAGCACATTAGAATCAGTTCTAATGAGGTGGATGAAACTAGAGCCTATTATACAGAGTGAAGTAAGTCAGGAAGAGAAACATCAATACAGTATATTAACACATATATATGGAATTCAGAAAGATGGTAAAGATGACCCTATATGTGAGACAGCAAAAGAGACACAGATATAAAGAACAGACTTTTGGACCCTGTAGGACAAGGTGAGGATAGGATGATTTGAGAGAATATCATTGAAACATGTATATTACCATATGTGAAATAGATCATCAGTCCAAGTTCAATGCATGAAACGGGGCACTTGAAGCCGGTGCACTGGGACAACGCTGAGGGATGAGATGGAAAGGGAGGTGGGATGGAGGTTCAGGATGGGGGACACAAGTACACTCATGGCTATTTTCATGTCAATGTATGGCAAAAACCAATACAATATTGTAAAGTAATTAGCTTCCAATTAAAAGAAAGAAATTAATTAAAAAAGAACGTAAGTCTCAACTTTTCATTGTAAATAAATTTTTTAGTTAACAGGGCTTTGAGGTCCAAACTGAAAGTTTTACAAATGGATTCAAAATATAATGTCCTGTGTGGGCTTAGGGCAAAGTACTAAGCCCTACCTTTACTGAAAAACTAATTATACATTAACTGAAGAACAGAGTTCAAAATACTTCTTTTGATAAGAAGTGGCTGGTTTGATAAGAGGATCCTTGAACAATACATTCCCTTCCACCTCACCTTGATTTGAGTGCTTAACAGGAGCTGACAGATAAGGGGTAGGAGGCGTGGAGAAGTCAGCCAGTCTAAGACTGCATTTCTTAATTCTGGACTGTACAGTATAATCAGCTTCCCTGATGGTTCAGGGGCAAAGAATCCACCTGCAATGCTAGAGATCAGGATTTAATCCCTGGGCTGTGAAGATCCCAGAGGAGGAAATGGCAACCCACTTCAGTATTCTTCTCTGGAAAATCCCATGGCCAGAGGAGCCTGGCAGGCTGCAGTCCACGGGGGCATGCAAGAGTGGGACACAACGGAGCACGGCAGCACTAGGGCACAGTATAGTCACTTGAGAATATATTTTAAATTACTGATTCATAGTTCTATCTTCTCTTCCTTCTTTCCACCTCTAAGAAATTTTTATTTGGTTAGTCTGAGATAGGACCTGGGCAGGATTGTTAAGCAGTAACAAGTCTGGTTTAGTTTAATTGGCCTATAATTGGTCTATGTAAATGATCAAGTGAACATAAAAGTTCTTCTTGTTTCAGCACTAGATACTCTATGGTTGACTTGCATGACGAGAAAAATTAAAAAAGAAATCTAATCGGAGATTTATCAATTGAGTTTCTGTGTATATGCTGTTTGTGGATATATTCAAATGAATAACTGCTTCTGAAGTATTGTTTTATGATCATATAAGGTTCAGAGTACAGGGTCTCCTTTCCTGCTTCTGGTTAATTCCATGCTGCACCTGCAGCACTCAAGAACCAGAAACCTGATTCATATGACTGAAACTTCTCTCTGACCCGGGGATATTGCCTTGGGTCATATAATGTCTTCTCCCTCTGTGTTTGTAGAAGGGACACAAAGATATTTCAAAATCCTGTCAACACAACTCAGGACCAAGCTTAGACTTTCTCTGGGCCACAAGTGACTGACGTGAAACATCTTTCTTCTTAAGATGGTGACTTATCCAATAGATCACTATAGAAAATCACCTATGATGAATGGAAATAATAAAGGTGAGTTTTATTTTTTGATACTGCTGATATTGTTTGTCCTTTTGTGTTTGCATGTGTTAGAGAGAGAGAGAGAGCCTGTATGTCTAGCTAGTGCTTCTAACAAAAGCACTTGTCTTGTAAAAGACAGAGCAGACCTCAGGGTACAAGGCGTGAGATTTGGATTTCCACTCTTTCAGATCTGGTCAATCTGACTTCCATACATTCTTTTCTGTATGTCATTAGAACATCACTTATTTCAAAAATATAATCATCAATTAGCAATTAATGTGTGATATTTGCATTCTAAAGTCATAAAAAATTACCTCATAGAACTGAAAACAAATACTCTCATACTGGCTTCCCTCATGGTTCAGACAGTAAGGAATCTGCTTGCAATGCAGGAGACCTGGGTTCAAACCCTGGGTCAGGAAGCTACTCTAAGGGAATGGCTACCCACTGCAGTATTCTTGCCTGGAGAATTCCATGGATGGAGGAGCCTGGCAGGCAGGCTACAGTTCGTGGGGTTGCAAAGAATTGGATGTGGCTGAGCAACTAACACACTTTACTCTCAAAACTGGCCACTCTGTGTAATGATGAAATAAAGGCTTCTTTTAAGGAACACATTGCTGTGAAATTCCAAGATATTATTTTAATATTTTTATATTCATGAATTTTAATATCCATGGTGAATATGTTTTAATGTGCACTAATTAGAAATATTTAGGAGTGGAGTAGAGATCCAACTTGTGGTGGCTAATATTCTGATATATAGTAAGTCCTGAAAAAATTGATGTATAATGCCACTATAGGTGAGTAAGCAACCATCTGTTTGGAAAAATAAGTGAGGACAACTCATGAACAGATAGAGTATGGAAAAAGTTTTTCTGGCCATCAGTGGGGTATTATTCAAATTATTGTAACATAAGATTTATATAATGCTCTAAAATTGTTTTATGCAAGAATATGGCATTGGGCTACTTTGATGTTAACTTTAAACATTGAACTGCTTTGCAATATGTAGTGAAGACCTTTTTGTTGCAGCTATTTTTTTCATTAGAATGGTTGATATGTACAGGTAGGTTTCTCCAGTATTTCCTTATGTAGAAGACCATATTATCACATACACATTTTTGCTATTATTGATTAATCTGTTTAGAGTCTAAAATATGCATATATAACAGGAAAGATAATGTAGTTTGTTACATTGACTTCCTCAATGATGATTATATGTCACTTTTGAAATTGAACACAATTTTTCTCATTGCTTTACTGATTATGATTTTATGCATGTAGTTAATATACATAATAATTTGCTTGCTTTCAAAGCAATACTCAGTAGTGGAAAAATATGAGGACAAAGAAGTGACAGAGAATGTTAGCCCTATGAATAGGAATAGATGTAGGAAATAATGTTTTAGAAAGACACATCAATTTATATTAAAAAATGAATGGAATGGTAGATAATATCCATGCTGTAGAAAACTGAAGAACATTGGTTGAAAAATAAAAATTTGATTTAGCAATGTTATTGCTGCTGACCATTATCTGTGAATTTGCAGTATAATGCTAGGCTGCTGCTGCTGCTGCTAAGTCACTTCAGTCCTGTCCGACTCTGTGCGACCCCATAGGCGGCAGCCCACCAGGTTCCCCCGTCCCTGGGATTCTCCAGTCAAGAACACTGGAGTGGGTTGCCATTTCCTTCTCCAATGCATGAAAGGGAAAATTGAGAGTGAACTCGCTCAGTCGTGTCCGACTCTTAGCGACCCCATGGACTGCAGCCCAGCAGGCTCCTCCATCGCGATTTTCCAGGCAAGAGTGCTGGAGTGGGGTGCCATTGCCTTCTCCCATAATGCTAGGAGAAGAAGTATAATTATACATGATAGATAAGACAGTGGCAGGTGATCTGGTCACTTTTTGAGGAAGAAGATAGGATGAAGGAGCTAAAATACCAGTAGATGGTATGACTATTTACCTAGAAGGAGAGCTGGACCAAACTTTCTGCTCACATGGTACCAATAGCAATTAAGTAGATAAAATCAGTTCTCTCAGGCATTTCTCAGGCATTTGGCTGAGAGAATAGGTAGGAAATTAGTGGACCTCTAGCAAGAAGAATACTAATATAAACGAAAAGAAGTAAGAACATTTTATACTTCTTTTTGTGTAAAATACATCATTACACATAATGAAACTGTAAAATGACATTTCATTAAGTAGAGATGGCTACATCTCAGACTTAAATCCTAAGAATTCTTGAAATTTATATCAATTACTTAGATATTCATTTAAAAAAACAGCAATTAAATAATCTGAATGACATAGAAGACTATATTATTAACTTCAAATGCATTTTCTGAAAAAATTTACACTTAGAATTTACATTTAAATGAATGAGCTTTTCCACATACTTTTAAAGGTTATGCTCCATTTACAGTAATTACAAAACATTGACTGGGTTCCCTGTGTTGTTCAGTGCGTCCTTGTAGCCTGTCTTACACTCAATAGTTTGTACCTCCCACACCCATACCACTCTTATGTTGCCCCCCTCCTTTAAAACTGTATATAAAAAGAGAATGAACGTTTTTTCATGTGGGCTTCCACAGTAAAGATCAGATTCAAAGATGAAAAAGGATTTTCCCTGTTTATTGCTCATTTCTCAGATTCTTGCTTTTTGTCATAAAATTTGATTCTCTTGGATGTGATTCTGTCTTACATAGTGACTTGCCTCACCAAATAAAATTTCAGATTTTATCTTTTATATATTGTTGTAAAGTACTGTTATGTACTCAAATTTAAGTTTCTAGGAAATCAATTGGAAAAGATTTTACTGTTTATACAAAATTCTGTTGGATTCTTAGCCAAATTTATATCTTTAAGTAAATTATCTGCTAACCACTGTTAGTTTGCAGTTAGATGTTTTAAATGTTTAACTGAAGCACTCATAACTGGAATATTTAAGTGTATCATTTTTACTATTTCTTTCTTATTGAGGTATAGTTGATTTATAGTTTCATGTATGCAACATATTGATTTGATGTTTTTGTGTATTAACACTCCATTTAAATTATTACATAATGTTGCTACATACTCTGTGCTGCACATTACATTCTAGTATATTATTTATTTATATCTAGCAGTTTATACCTCTTAATCCTCCTCCCCTATCTGTCCTCTTCCCCCAACTTTCTTTCTCCTTGTAACCACTAGCTATTCTCTGTTTCTGTGTCAGTTTCTCTTTCATTGTATTGGTATATTTGTTTTGTTTTCCAGATTCCACATATAATAGAAAATATACAGTATTTTTATTTCTCTGTCTGACTTATTTCATCAAGCATCATACCATCCAGATCCATCCATTTTGTTGTAAATGGCAGAATTTAATTTTTTGTGGTTGAATAATATTCCATAGAGGGATTGGGGGCAGGAGGAGAAGAGGATGACAGAGGATGAGATGGCTGGATGGCATCACCAACTGGATGCACGTGAGTTTTGGTGAACTCCGGGAGTTGGTGATGGACAGGGAGGCCTGGTGTGCTGCAGTTCATGGGATCACAAAGAGTCAGACATGACTGAGCAACTGAACTGAACTGAATATTCCTTATACATATATTACACACACACACACACACATATAAAATGACATTTTTCAAAATAAAAGAATACGTAGAAAATGGGATTTCTTACACAACTACCTAGAAAACGCAATAGCATTTTATTCTGCTCTTGTGGGTGATACAGTGTCTTATGTACACATTTATTTGCTTACTTTCAAAAGGGGAAGAGAATAATTGCTTGTTGTTTTTAATGTAATCACACTCCCTCCTTGCAGCACCAAGAATATGATCCTCTGTACCATATGCAAGGCTTAGGACTCCTGGGTGTGTCTGAGGCCACACACAAAGCAGGAAACAAGGCCTAAAAGATGACCAGTTCACACTGAGCTGGAATGTGACATGGGGTCTTAGGTGGGAAGGTAGCTTCATGATAGCATGGATGGTTAAAGTGTCAAAGTGAGAGTCGAATAGGAAAAAGGAAAAAAGAGAAATGGTTGTGAAAAAGAAGGTCCAGATGGGTCACCAGATTCTGAAAAAATATTAGGAGGCTGAGTGTGTAGCTTACATCACAATGAAAGCAAAAATTAAGGGTTGTCTGAGTAGACAAATAGGAGAATAGTCTGAGAGTATGCTGTATGGATACTTTATCACAGACTACTGGTGCTGACATTTCACTACTTTGAATAGATGCTTGAAACTTTGTTGCTGTTGTTCTTTAGTTGCTCACTCTTTGAGACCCCCTGGACTGAAGAACCCCATGCCTCCCTGTCCTTCACTATCTCCCGAAATTTGCTCAAACTCGTGTCCATTGAATCTGTGATGCCATCCAACCATCTCATCCTCTGTCATCCCCTTCTCCTGCCTTCAACCTTTCCCAGTCTCAGGGTCTTTTCTAGAGTCAGCTCTTGGCATCAGGTGGTCAAAGTAGGTGCTTCAGCTTCAATAAAAGTCCTTCCAGTGAATATTCTGTGTTTGATTTCCTTGCAGTCCAAGGGATTCTCAAGAGTCTTCTCCATCATCACAGTTCAAAAGCATCAGTTCTTCAGCACTTAACTTTCTTTACAGTCCAACCTTCACATCCATAATGTTATAACTTTTGCTTCAACCATCAAATATATTTTAGAAAACTCAAAAAAAAAAAAAAAAAAAAAAGAAAAACCTATCATATTTGTCCATGTTTGTACTCCTTCCCTGTTCTGTCTTCCTTACTGATGTTCCAAGACTTCTTATTTTATCATTCCCTTTCAATTTCAAGACGTTTATTTAGCTATTTTTTTAGGACAGGTCTGCTGGCAAGAAATTCTCTTAGCTTACCTTAATCTGAAAATGCCTTTCAGTTCAGTTCAGTCACTCAGTTGTGTCCGACTCTTTGCGACCCCATGAATCACAGCACACCAGGCCTCCCTGTCCATCACCAACTCCCGGAATTCACTCAGACTCACGTCCATCGAGTCAGTGATGCCATCCAGCCATCTCATCCTCTGTCGTCCCCTTCTTCTCCTGTCCCCAATCCATCCCAGCATCAGGGTCTTTTCCAATGAGTCAACTCTTTGCATGAGGTGGCCAAAGTATTGGAGTTTCAGCTTTAGCATCATTGCTTCCAAAGAAATCCCAGGACTGACCTCCTTCAGAATGGACTGGTTGGATCTCCTTGCAGTCCAAGGGACTCTCAAGAGTCTTCTCCAACACCACAGTTCAAAAGCAGCAATTCTTCAGCACTTAGCCTTCGTCACAGTCCAACTCTCACATCCATACATGACCACAGGAAAAACCATAGCCTTGACTAGACGGACCTTTGTTGGAAAAGTAATGTCTCTGCTTTTCAAAATACTATCTAGGTTGGTCATAACTTTTCTTCCAAGGAGTAAGCATCTTTCAATTTCATGGCTTCAATCACCATCTGCAGTGATTTTGGAGCCCCCAAAAATAAAGTCTGACACTGTTTCCACTGTTTCCCCATCTATTTCCCATGAAGTGATGGGACTGGATGCCATGATTTTCATTTTCTGAATGTTGAGCTTTAAGCCAACTTTTTCAATCTCCACTTTCACTTTCATCAAGAGGCTTTTTAGTTCCTCTTCACTTTCTGCCATAAGGGTGGTGTCATCTGCATATCTGAGGTTATTGATATTTTTCCCGGCAATCTTGATTCCAGCTTGTGTTTCCTCCAGTCCAGCATTTCTCATGATGTACTCTGCATATAAGTTAAATAAGTAGGGTGACAATATATAGCCTTGACATACTCCTTTTCCTATTTGGAACCAGTCTGTTGTTCCATGTCCAATTCTAACTGTTGCTTCCTGACCTGCATACAGGTTTCTCAAGAGGCAGGTCAGGTGATCTGGTATTCCCATCTCTTTCAGAATTTCCCACAGTGTATTGTGATCCACACAGTCAAAGGCTTTGGCATAGTCAATAAAGCAGAAATAGATGTTTTTCTGGAACTCTCTTGCTTTTTCCATGATCCAGTGGATGTTGGCAATTTGATCTCTGGTTCCTCTGCCTTTTCTAAAACCAGCTTGAACATCAGGAAGTTCACGGTTCACGTATTGCTGAAGCCTGGCTTGGAGAATTTTGAGCATTACTTTACTAGCATGTGAGATGAGTGCAATTGTGCAGTAGTTTGAGCATTCTTTGGCATTGCCTTTCTTTGGGATTGGAATGAAAACTGACCTTTTCCAGTCCTGTGGTCACTGCTGAGTTTTCCAAATTTGCTGGGATATTGAGTGCAGCACTTTCACAGCATCATCTTTCAGAATTTGAAATAGCTCAACTGGAATTCCATCAGCTCCACTAGCTTTGTTCATAGTGATGCTTTCTAAGGTCCACTTGACTTCACATTCCAGGATGTCTGGCTCTAGGTCAGTTGCCAGGGTCCAGCCCCGGTGGATCCAGGGAAATTTGAAGGAGAGATGGCGTCGGCAAATACACTGGCTTTAATTAAATATTAACTAGAGATGTAAAGAGTAATAGAATGAGGATAGCTCAGCAGGAAAATTCAGTGCAGAAAAGAGGCTGAGTAGCTTGGTTTATGAGAAAAACCAATAAAACTTCAAGCCAAGAAGTTTGCACCACTTACGTAGGCTGCAGGTGTCCTTCCATTCTCCCGTAGGAGAGGAGACACTGCGGCCTCCCCAGTCGGATCTTAGAAGCCCAGGCAAAATTAGTAAGCTTGGCGGGCCTCTGTGCTCTAGATGGAAACTCAGCCAGAGGTTGAGAGAGAGAATGACATGAGGAGACCAGTATTTTGAGGAACCGATCACATTTTTTATTTTTCCAGGGTCTGTTTTTATACACAGAGATGTTATACAAGTCATGTGGGGTCAGCAGTCCTGACTTTTATTAAAGTCAGGTGCTTCGTACAGATGTATACAGAGGTCTTAGGGGTGTTACATCATCTTCTGGCCAGGGGGCCTGCTGACAATTTATGACCCTCTCCTTGTGACAGCAGTCAGTCAACCAGAACACTTATTTCTCCAGGGGTGATTATTTTTAAAACAGACGCCACCTTCCGAAGGTACCAGATAAAGTTACATTTCTATAGGGTGAGGGTGTAGTGGGTTTTAATTAAGGGAAGAATTTACTTAACCCAAGGTCTAACGTGATTAATATCAAAGGTTAATACTTATTTCTTCTATATATTCATTAATGTGTATAAGGGCAGGGGATGTGGAGACTTAGCAGCAAACATTGGCTCAACAAATGAAAAACCCTTCACCAATACAATTTCTAATCAGCCCACTATACTATACTAATAGTTTTCTAACTTCTCTAAAGAACCTGTTTTTAGAAGGTTTAAAGCATCTCGTGCCTCTCATGGTTGGGAGGCTGTGAACAATCACATGTGGCCAGACATGTGGTCAGGCAGGCTAGAGAAGCTTCAGAGGAGTTTGTAGGTTGAAACACTCCTATCACGCCCA
The DNA here is from genome assembly GCF_003369695.1 of Bos indicus x Bos taurus. Taxonomy (NCBI): domain Eukaryota; kingdom Metazoa; phylum Chordata; class Mammalia; order Artiodactyla; family Bovidae; genus Bos; species Bos indicus x Bos taurus. The sequence continues at coordinate 26,660,418 of NC_040098.1, forward strand.
GGAATTATTATTAACTGGAGCTCTAAGTTAACTCCTTCTCTGAAAGAGGTGGAGGGGGACAGCTCCCTGTAAAGTCAGAGGTGAGAGCACAAAGTAGTAAAGTAGGCAGGCTCTGGTCTTGGGGGTAGATGCTAGAGAATTTCCAAGGGGACTCCTGAGGCTCGATCCTGCCTTTGCGTATGTCGAGCCTCCTTCCTCATGACCTTTGCCACGGGCGGAATTCCTCATGCTGGCTCCCAGCAGTCAGTGATCACACCATCATGATTATCTGGGTTGTGAAGATCTTTTTTGTACAGTTCTTCTGTGTATTCTTGCCACCTCTTCTTAATATCTTCTGCTTCTGTTAGGTCCATACCATTTCTGTCCTTTATCGAGCCCATCTTTGCATGAAATGTTCCCTTGGTATCTCTAATTTTCTTGAAGAGATCTCTAGTCTTTCCCATTCTCTATTTCTCTATCTCTAATTTTCCTCTATTTCTTTGCACTGATCTCGGAGGAAGGCTTTCTTATCTCTCCTTGCTATTCTTTGGAACTCTGCATTCAGATGATTATATCTTTCCTTTTCTCCTCTGCTTTTCGCTTCTCTTCTTTTCACAGCTATTTGTAAGGCCTCCCCAAACAGCCATTTTGCTTTTTTGCATTTCTTTTCCATGGGGATGGTCTTGATCCCTGTCTCCTGTACAATGTTACAAACCTCATTCCATAGTTCATCAGGCACTCTGTCTATCAGATCTAGGCCCTTAAATCTATTTCTCACTTCCACTGTATAATCATAAGGGATTTGATTTAGGTCATACCTGAATGGTCTAGTGGTTTTCCCTACTTTCTTCAATTTAAGTCTGAATTTGGTAATAAGGAGTTCATGATCTGAGCCACAGTCAGCTCCCAGTCTTCTTTTTGTTGACTGTATAGAGCTTCTCCATCTTTGGCTGCAAAGAACATAATCAATCTGATTTAGGTGTTGACCATCTGGTGATGTCCATGTGTAGAGTCTTCTCTTGTGTTGTTGGAAGAGGGTGTTTGTTATGACCAGTGCATTTTCTTGGCAAAACTCTGTTAGTCTTTGCCCTGCTTCATTCCGTATTCCAAGGCCAAATTTGCATGTTACTCCAGGTGTTTCTTGACTTCTTACTTTTGCATTCCAGTCCCCTATAATGAAAAGGACATCTTTTTTGGGTGTTAGTTCTAAAAGGTCTTGTAGGTCTTCATAGAACCATTCAACACCAGCTTCTTCAGCATTACTGGTTGGGGCATAGACTTGGATTACTGTGATATTGAATGGTTTGCCTTGGAAACGAACAGAGATCATTCTGTCGTCTTTGAGATTGCATCCAAGTACTGCATTACAGACTCTTTTGTTGACCATGATGGCTACTCCATTTCTTCTGAGGGATTCCTGCCTGCAGTAGTAGATATAATGGTCAGCTGAGTTAAATTCACCCATTCCAGTCCATTTGAGTTCACTGATTCCTAGAATGTCGACATTCACTCTTGCCATTTCTTGTTTGACCACTTCCACTTTGCCTTGATTCATGGACCTGACATTCCAGGTTCCTATGCAATATTGCTCTTTACAGCACTGGACCTTGCTTCTATCGCCAGCCACATCCACAGCTGGGGATTGTTTTTGCTTTGGCTCCATCCCTTCATTCTTTCTGGAGTTATTTCTCTGCTGATCTCCAGTAGCATATTAGGCACCTACTGACCTGGGGAGTTCCTCTTTCAGTATCCTATCATTTTGCCTTTTCATACTGTTCATGGGGTTCTCAAGGCAAGAATACTGAAGTGGTTTGCCATTCCCTTCTCCAGTGGACCACATTCTGTCAGATCTCTCCACCATGACCCGCCCGTCTTGGGTTGCCCCACGGGCATGGTTTAGTTTCATTGAGTTAGACAAGGCTGTGGTCCTAGTGTGATTAGACTGACTAGTTTTCTGTGAGTATGGTTTCAGTGTGTCTGCCCTCTGATGCCCTCTTGCAACACCAACTGTCTTACTTGGGTTTCTCTTACCTTGGGCATGAGGTATCTCTTCACAGCTGCTCCAGCAAAGTGCAGCTGCTGCTCCTTACCTTGGACGAGGGGTATCTCCTCACCGCCGCCTACCTGACCTTCAACGTGGGATAGCTCCTCTAGGCCCTCCTGTGCCCATGCAGCCACCACTCTTTGGACGTGGGGTTGCTCCTTCTGGCCGCCGCCCCTGGCCTATTTCCCTTTAACTCCTAAAAAAACTCCCAAAGTTTTTTTCTCTTTACTTTTCTGAAGTTGGGTTATGATGTATCTTGGCATGGATTTGTTTAGTTTTATCTTATTTGTGGTTTGCTCAGCTTATTGAGTATATAGGTTAATGTCTTTTGTCAAATTTGGGACATTTTTAGTCATTATTTCTTCAAATACTTTTTCAGCTTCACAGTCTTTCTAGTCTCCTGGGACCCCAATGACATGTACATTAGATCTTTTGTTATTGAGATTTTGTTGTTTATTTCAGTCTATTTTCTCTTCATTGTTCAGTTTGGATAATTAGCATAGTACTATCTTCAAGTTCACTGACTAATTCTTCTATCATCTCCATTCTCTGTTAAACCTTCAGTGATTATTTTATTTTGAATATTGTATTTTTTATTTCATAAATTTCTATTTTATCCTTTGTATCTTCTATTTGTTTATGAAGACTATATTTTTTCATTTGTCAAAAGTGAGTTTGTAATTACTTATTTTTATGATTACCACATAAAATCCTAGACAAGTATCTTTGTCATTGTGATGTTAGTATGTATTGCCTTTTTTTCATTTAAGATGATATTTTCTTGGTTCTCCCAGCTATGAAGTGTGATTTTCTATTGTATCCTGGACATCTTGGGTCTTATATTATCAGGCTGTGTATTTTATTACATCATCTATTGTATCAAGCCTCAAATGGTACCGCATGTATGGGAAAATGAAGATATCATCTCATGTTGCTAAGTGAAGGTGGAAGCAGCGGTTTCCCACTTAGCATTATTTAACACTGTCGAAGGAGAGAGGCATTTTGTTGCTGCTGGGTAGGGCTGAAAGCTCAGGTTCCCCTTTGGTCCTCTGCTGACAGTACCTCACCTGGTAGAGTGAGGGCACCTCATTACTATTTTCTGTGTATCTCCACCGACTCTGTGGCAGGGCAGGGGCACTGACCTCACTGCTGCTGAGTGGGAATGAAAGTTCCAGCTCTCCACTTTGCCCTCAGTGACACCAGCCAGGACAGGATGGGGCACATTGTTAACTGAGTTTAGGTGAATCACTAGGCTACTCAGTCTTTGCTGAATAGCAGGAGTGGGATTATGGTTTTCTCTGTGGTGTTTGGCTGGAGTCAGGAAGTTATCACTTACAAGTTTTCATCTCATTAGGTTGTCCATTCCTGGTCCTGTGACCACAAAGAGCAAGCTTTTCTTGGGGGTTACTTTGTCTTAGCATGCGTGTGTGTACTCAGTCGTGTCTGACTCTCTGCCACCCCATGGACTGTAGCCCACCATGCTCTTGTGTCCACGGGATTTTCCAGGCAAGAATACTGGAGTGGGCTTTCATTTCCTCCTCCAGGGGATCTTCCTGACCCAGGAATCCAACGTGTGTTTCCTGTGTCTCCTGCACTGGCGGCAGATTCTTTACCAAGGAGTCATTTGGGCTTCCCTGGTGGTTCAGCTGGTAAAGAATCCCACCTGGAATGTTGGATACCTGGGTTCAATCCCTGGGTTGGGAAGATCCCGTGGAGAAGGGAAAGGCTACCCACTCCAGTATTCTGGGCTGGAGAATTCCGTAGACTGTGTAGTTCTTGGGGTCGCAAAGAGTCAGACATGACTGAGTGACTTTCACCAGCACCACCAGCATCTGGGAAGCTTTGTCTTTACCCATTGGCATTTCTGGATTATTGGTTTCTCCAGCGTCCACTCAAGGATACATTAGGAGAGAAAAAAAAAAAAAAAAGATGGAGGTAGAGAGAGTCACAATATATGTCATTGCTGACATCTTTTAGAGTCTCTTTGTATTTGTTATATATATGTAGTGCTTGGGGCTTCAATTATTAGCGGCATAGGGAAAGGTGTCTATTCCATTATTTCCCAGAACTAGATAGTCCCCTGGTTTCTTAATTGACTGATGATATTTTTCTAATATCTTCAACTACTTGAAAAAATGTGCTCACCAAAGCACTAATAGATTTGAGTTTATTTTCTCAGTCTGGACACATTTCTTTAGCTTCTTCAATCAAACAAAATTAATCTCACTTACCATTGGTTACAGAGAAGGCAATGGCAACCCACTCCAGTTCTCTTGCCTGGGAAATCCCAGGGATGGAGGAGCCTGGTAGGCTACAGTCCATGGGGTCTCAAGAGTCAGACACGACTGAACGATTTCACTTTCACTTTCATTAATTGGAGAAGGAAATGGCAACCCACTCCAGTGTTCTTGCCTGGAGAACCCCGGGACGGGAAGCCTGGTGGGCTGCTGTCTATGGGGTCGCACAGAGTCAGACACGACTGATGTGACTTATCAGCAGCAGCACTGTTGGTTAATGGCATCTCTTACTTGACTAAGAAATGAGTTATAAAACTTTCTTTGGTGCAGCCTTATTTTCATTTTATATTTTCATGAAACAGATCTTTTCTATAATGAGATATTTAATTTTTAATTTTATAATTTTTCTTATGGTTGCTTTACCATAATTTGAAAATATTGTAATGAGTGCTAGTCTGGCAATGCCAGTGCATATTGCTATCTTTTAACAAAGCTACAGTATTGTTGCATAATAAATACATGTAATTCAGTAATAAGACAATGCATACCCTAATGTATCTCAAAATGTTTTATTCAAATTCTACTCCCCCCCCTTTTACATGTTTTGACATGTTTAGTATTACCTGGCAATAAAGCAAAGATATAAAGTAAAATTTTGCAATGCTGTGACAGTCCAGCCACTTAAAATAATAGGGAGTTATAACTGTCACTGTATTTCAGTCTTGATGAAACTATTCATCTGTTATTATAGTGAAAAAAAAACAGTTATAAACCACATGTATATGAATAAGCGTAGCTGAGTTCAATGGAATGACAACAAAATTTGAGTTTTTAATTTTGTGTCACAAATACTATTTATTTTCCCATTGATGTAGCAATGTGAAAGTCACTCAGACATCACAAATCTTCCAAAAATATATGTCAGATTTGATTTGGCCTGTAGGCCATTGTCAGACAATGCCTGACCTAGATCATGTTAAACTTCATAGGATATAGGAAAATGATGAGGGCATATCTAGAATTTGACAGAGAGTCCCTCATTTATTGTGAAGGGTCCACACTCAGCAATCCTTTACAACCCATGGGAGAAGCATCTTGCCAACCCTTGGCCTACCCTGAGATATTCAATTCCACATTGTTTTCTGAGTGGTTGCTGCTATCCATTCCACTCCAAGTCTATCTATGAAGGTTTAAACTTGGTCATAGACTTACAGGTTACTTGAAGTGTGGAATTGAAGTGTGGAATTAAACAATAGGATTGGTCTGGATACTAATAAGAAAATTCTCTGGTGTACCTTTTCCAGAATTTCCCCCCAGAGTAAATGACATAGACACTTTCCCTGCAATTCAACTACTCTACCTCTTAGTGACGTTCTTTATTATTGGAGTATCCTGGAGGGAATATCACAAAAATGGTAAGTTACTAAATACTTAAATAATTAAAGTCATGATATCTTAAGGGAACTGTCCACTATCTGACAGACTTTGACATGGCTTCCGAATGGTGATGATAATAGAGATGAGCAGAATCTGAACTTTCCTTTATAAAAGCTGAACTGGAGGCAAGAGCAGGAATAGTTTCACTCCACTGTGTACTTTTGATGGGAACTCATTCATTTAGTTCTGGACAACACTATTTAAGAATGATTTTGACAAATTGCAATTCATCAAGTGTACTATTCATCCAAACTACAAAGTTTCTGAAAACATTTCTTTTAAATTAACAGAATAAATAGTTGACTTTTGTCAACTATTTTGATAACTTTTCATTGAGAGTAGATTCTTTCAGTCTCTCAGTTTCTCTCTTTCTCTCCAGAGTTGTTTTGATTGTTATCATTAGAAATACCTGCTTGAAGCTGTAAAGAGTCATATTTGAGCTCTAGTATCTATTAGGAAATATTTTAATGATGATTTTTTTTCATTATCAGATATATCTGCAAAAATATTATGAATTGACTACCACTGATATAATTTTGTTGAAAATTTTATTTATTTAATTTTTTTTTCCTTTTGCTGTGCTAGGTCTTTGATGCTGTACACCAGCTTTCTCTAGTTGGGATGAGTAGGGGCTACTGTTTATTGTGGTGTACAAGCTTCTCATTGCAGTGGCTTTTCTCATCATAGAGTACAGGCTCTAGGCAGATGGATTACAGCATGTGGGCTCTAAAATAGTTTCCAGCACATGAGCTCTAAGCATTGATTCAGTAGTTGTGGTGCATAGGCTTAGTTGTTCTGTGGCATGAGGGATCTTCCAGGATCAGGGATCAAATCCTTGTCCCCAGCATTGGCAGATGGATTCTTAACTTCTGGAACACCAGGGAAGTCCTTGTTGAAATCTTCATGGTCGTATATAGGAATTATTTTTCTTATATTAGAGAGTAGATTCCTAAATCCGGTGGAGGATTGCATTATAATATGTAAAGAAAAAATCCTATATTCTCAATCAAGATTTGCAGGGTAATGTTAAGAAAATTTTACCACAGGGTTTTCACAATTTTTAAAGTTGCTTTTAGGAAAAAAAAAAAAAAAGCAACTCCTTAGAAAATAAAATATGCAATATTATACAAATTCAAAACTTCTGAATATGCAGAAATACTCAAGGAAAAACACAGATTTTTTTTTTCAGCCTAGATACTTAGCAGTAGAAATCAATGAATATTATTGAATGACATCCCATGAAAATATTTTATTCTAAAAACTAACACACTGGCTTTAAATAAAATCAAGATAAAATCTTAAATCAAATCAAGACAAAATTTTTAAAAACTCAATTTAAGTTAATATAGTCATCACAACAGAAAAATGGATATTGGCACAAAATAGGATGCAAAATTTCACCAAATATCTTTTAAAATTCCTAATAATAAACTAAAGCAATCAATATAGTATTAGAATCTGTTTAATGAGAAACTCTAAAGGAATTTGTGCAAGCTTAAAGGAAATGACCCCAGAGGGATTAATAAAGAGCAAGGGAAGGATTTGGTGGATAGAAATAAGGTGAAGAGTTTGTCTTTATCTGTTTTTATTCTGAAAATTAAAAATTCCCCCCCCCTTTTTTTTAGAAAACATGAAGAAAGAAAAAGGTATGTTACCTTCATCCATGTACAAAGATTTGACTAATAACCTAATTGATTCTAATTCTTAATTCATTTGTAAGTTGTATAAATTTATTGGAAATAAATGAGCTTATCTAATCTTTTATTAAGAGAAAGAAGTAAAAGGACAATTTATCTCCTCCCAAATGGAAAATAAATAATTGAAGAAAAATCAGACCTGATTTATATAAAAGCTATGTTCTTGGTACACTGGCATTATGTAAAATAGAATTTTGTCCATAAAAGAATTACTATTCATTTCTCTGTAATTTTATTTGTGAATTTTTAATTTGTTAATTACCTCCATTTTTTAGTATCAATACTTATCTTACTTGTTTTGCAGAGAAAATAAAAAAACTGTGAGTTTCAAGTTTTGATCCACTTAAAAGATATCCTTGCAGCAAACATCATAGTATTAGATAATAACAAGGAAAGGTTTCCAGTATTTTGATATTACACAAAATAAAAGTTTTCCCCTGCAAACCAATCTATTTGAAACTCTGTCCTGTTTGCAATTTGCTTCAATATAATCTGTAGTAAATTTGTTTCAATTTGTTTTTGCCTATTGTTCAAATTTTGTCTAATATGTTTTCAGAGACAATGAAGGAAGAAAAGAAGTTAGAACAAGGTGGGTCTTTTATCTTCAGACAAATATACATTACGTAACTAGAGCAATGTCAGCCCTTTACTCTATGAGAGCAACTCTATGCTAAGTCGCTTCAATCGTGTCCGACTCTGTGCAACCCCATAGACGGCCTCCTACCAGGCTCCTCTGTCTCTGGGATTCTCCAGGCAAGAACACTGGAGTGGGTTGCCATTTCCTTCTCCAATGCATGAAAGGGAAAAGTGAAAGTGAAGTTGCTCAGTCGTGTCCGACTCTTAGCGACGCCATGGACTGCAGCCTACCAGGCTCCTCCATCCATGGGATTTTCCAGGCAAGAGTACTGGAGTGGGGTGCCATTCGCTTCTACATGACAGCAACTCTATCTATGAGTATTTTTGCACTGTTAGAACCAACGGCTTTGTCCGTGAGAAAATGAATTGATTTGACCTTCTGTTATTTTATTTTTGGATTGCTTCTATTGATTTATTTTTTACTTTTATTGAGGTAAAATTCACCTAATGTCAAGTTAACCACTGAAGTGTGCAATTCAGTGGCGTTTGATACATTCATGATACTGAGTAACTATCACTTCCATCTAGTTCCAAAATAATTTTATCACCTTAAAAGTAAACTTCACACTCATTAAGAAGTCACTTCTCATTCCCCCACTTCTTAGTCTCTGGAAGCCACTGGTCTGCCTTCTGTCCCTGATCCCATATGCGTGGAATTATATTCTCTGCCACATTTTTTGTGTTTGCCTTTGTTCACTTGCATGAAGTTTTTGAGGTTCATTTATGTTGTTGCATGTATCAGTACTTCATTCCTTTTTAAGGCCGAGTTCATTGTCTAGGTATACCACATTTTGTTTATCCATAAATTGTTGATGGACATTTGGCCTTTTTATGCTTTTTTGATTATTGTGAATGGTATTGCTTTCGATTGCTATGTTTTTCTTTAAATGCCTGTTTTCAGTTGTAGGGGTGTATACTTAGCAATTACTGGGTCATATGGCATACTTTGTTTAGTTTATTGAAAATCTGCCAAACTGTTTCCTATAAAGATGGCACCATTTTACATTACAATCAGCGATGTATTAGAGTTCCATTGTGTCTTCTATCTCAATAATACTTGTTACTTTTTATTTTTGAAAATTATAGTCATAGTAGTGCCTGGAAAGTGGTATCTCATTAGGGTTTTGATTTGCATCTACCAGTGGACAAAAGAAATTGAGTATCTTTTCATATGCTAGTTAGTCAACTGTACATCTTCCTTGGAGAAATGTCTATTCAAGACCTTTGCTCATTTTTTTTAAAAAGACCTTTGCTCATTTTAAAACTGGATTCTTTTTTTTTTTTTTTCCAATCACTGAGCAGTCAGAACTTTATTTTCTTTATATATATATTTGATCCTAGGCCCTTAAAATATGTAATTTGCAAATATTTTCTCCCATTCTATACCTTGTCTCTTCACTATTCAATCTTTTGATGAACAGAAGTTTTCAAAGTTTTAAAACATCAACTCCAATTTATCTGTTGTTCTTTCTTGTGTTCCTTTTGCATTGGTATCATTTCTAAGAATTCATTCTGAAACCCAAGGTTATGATAATGTAACTTTATGTTTTCTTTTTTTTATGGTTTTAAGCACTTGGCATTTAGATTTGTTTCATTTGGAGTACATAATATGAATGTAGTAAAATATAATATAGTAAATAAAAGAGTTAATAATAAAATATAGTAAATAAAAGAATTAATAGTTGGAGGTTTTTGATTATGTTAAATGACTAATTTGATTTTCACTACTGTGGTTGAAATAGGAAATATGAAGTGTTTAACTTTTTGAGTGTCTGACAAACTCTTTACATAGTCTTGCTATGTATCACACAATATTACATAGTACTGCATGGTATTTGAGGGTGCTACTTTATCTAAGGCTTCATTCTTTTACTGAAAGTCTCTTTGTCTAATAATAAAATACACAGGCAAGTGCACATCCCATTTTTTCTGTTTTGACACATATTAGGTTCAATTATGGATCATTGGAGTAGGTTGGTTAAAAATAACTAACAGTTTTTATATGCTTATATCTTTTTACCAGAGAGACCTGGTATTGGAAGAATTATATTACAATGAGGGGCTTCCCTGATAACTCAGTTGGTAAAGAATTCACCTGCAATGCAGGAAACCCCAGTTCGATTCCTAGGTGGGGAAGATGCCCTGGAGAAGGGATAGGTTACCCACTCCAGTATTCTTGGGCTTCTCTTATGGCTCAGCTGGTAAAGAATCCACCTGCACTGCTGGAGACCTGGGTTCAATCCCTGGATTGGGAAGATCCCCTGGAGAAGGGAAAGGCTACTGACTCTAGTATTCTGGCTTGGAGAATTACATGGACTGTATAGGCCATGGGGTCACAAAGAGTTGGACGCGACTGAGAGACTTCCACTCACTCATATTACAATGAAAGTCAAAGCAAACGATAACAAATAGAGAGGGACCAAAACAGTATTAAATTTTATAGAAATATGCAGACAAAACACGTGTATACCTGTGGCGGATTCATTTTGATATTTGGCAAAACTAATACAATTATGTAAAGTTTAAAAATAAAATAAAATTAAAAAAAAAATAAAAAATAACACACACACAAAAAATTTTATGGAAAATAGATATTATTTGTATGTAGTAAATAGGATCATAAAACAGAAGAGGAAGTCCAAATCCCATAAAAACCTTTAACAATTTCTTGACATATCAATGTCAAAGGTAATGAAGAATTAAAGTGCATTGTGGAGTTGAAAATAGGGTGTATATGGAAACAAGATTTATGATTCTTTTCCAGTATGAATTTTTCTGCCATATAGTTTTAATAATCTAAGAACTTGGTCATCAAAGTAACAAAAGATAACTAGTACTTCACTTTTATGAAAAGGGAATTTCTCTAAAGAAAAAATTTTCTTAACTGTTACTTAGATAGTTTTAAAAATAATGGCTCTTATAATCCTATAGATAAATCCTATTATAAACTCTTATAATCCTAAGGAGAGTTTCACCTTTTAAAAAGCTATTTTCAGGGCTGAAGTATGTCCAGTTTGCTTTTAAATGGCATTACTTTTAAAAGTGAATTCATTACTAAATCTCATCCATCATTTGACATACTCTTCAACAAGAAGATGAAAGACTAATTTTAAAAATGATGCTGAAATGTCCAGAGATAATACAGAAAACAGAACAGATACTTGTATTGGGTAAAATAATTATTTATGATGTCAGGCAAATGTTGGATAAAGTTCTGACTCTGAAATAAGCAACTGTGGGGAATTCAGCAAGTAATGTATCTTTGCTCTAACTTCACTTTACCCCTCTGCATATGTGTAATTACTTGTCTGGAGCACTTCTGATGACCAAATGTAATGCTACGTCTAAAACAAGTATCATAGAGTCTAGTACCGGGAAAGTACTTCAGTAAAAGTCAATTGTCGTAATGGTGATGATGATGGTGATGATAACAGTATTGTTACCATATCATTAAAAGGAGTTTGGGAAATCATTTTGTGGGATTTTAAGTTCAGTCATGATAAATTAAAATTTCTTTTTCTACTTCATCATTTGGTAAAGAGCAATGTGCCCCCTGTATATTTTACAGAACAACACCTAGAAAATAAATATGTTTCTTCTCTCTAAAGTGGGTAATCTATTATATATAAAATAGGTGAAGAGATTTTGGAAGGTTTTTGCGTTTGTTTCCATTTCTTAGTGATTTTTATATTACTTCTTACTTTTCAGATCAACTTAGGAAAGAACATGGTAAACTTTAATGATTATTTACAAAACATGATCTTTCTGTTAAATGTTTCATAAGAATTTTTATGTTACTTTTTTTTTTTTCAGATCAACCTAGGAAAGAAAATGGTAAACTTTAATGACTCTTTACAAAATATAATCTTCTTATTAGCTGTTTCTTAAAAATTCTTATATAATTATTTTTATTTTTTCAGATCAACTTAGGAAAGAAAATAGTAAACTTCAATGACTCTTTACAAAATATGATCCTCCTATTAGCTCTTTCATAAGAATTTTTTTAATTAATTAATTTTAATTGGAGGCTAATCATTTTACAATATTGTGGTGATTTATATATTACTTTTTATTTTTTCAGATCAACTCAGGAAAGAAAATGGTAAACTTTAATGACAATTTATAAGATATGATCTTTCTATAGTGATTTTTCTTACATCTTCTCTTTTTCTTTTTTAAATTAATTAATTAATTTTTTACTTTTTAATTTTATTTTATTTTTAAACTTTACAATATTGTATTGGTTTTGCCAAATATTGAAATGAATCCACCACAGGTATACATGTGTTCCCCTTCCTGAACCCTCCTCCCTCCTCCCTCCCCATACCATCCCTCTGCATTGTCCCAGCGCACCAGCCCCAAGATCTTCTCTTTTTCAATCCTCCTACTTCCTATGTATAATTTTCTCTTTTTTGAATTTTATTCATTCTTACTATATTACTAACTTCTACTACCTGTTTCTGTTTATCCTGCTTTCATCAGCTAACTCACTTTTCCTATTCACTCTTCTCTTTATCTGATGTATTGTTATATTTTGATTGTCCCCATGATGCTAATAGTAACTCCTTCTCATGACTCTGAAATGAATGAAATTCTAATGAGAATATATTTGAAAGAGCTCTCTTGGTGCTTACTATGCCCTTGATCTGATTCTAAGAAAAATTCAAAACCTCTTCTATGCAGGACACTGTTGAAAAAGTACAGTAAATTGTTCCTTATAAAGAGTGCCACTGTTCTCTATCTTGTGATTGAAGACTCAGCAGGCTGGACCAGGAGAGGACGTTTATAGGGATACAAAAGGGATAGGGATAGGGAGACATAGGGATACAGCGTCTTCATTTCACATTTAAACAGAACTGAGTTCAAATTATTGATCTGTCCATTAACCAACAGAAATTTCTTCATGCTACTGACCCCTTTGATTCTCAGATTTTTCTTTTGTGAACAGAGGAGCACTATTTCACAATTAGTTTTCTAGTATTAACTATTAATTACATAAAGCACTTAGCAAATATTTGTCATTGGAAACATTGAATAAATAGTAGTTTCCATTGCACAGATGATTTATAGCATCACAGCATTGCATGTGATGATTATCATGACTAAAGGAATACCTTCATGGAGGAATTGGATGATTTCCCTCTTGAATTTTAACTGTAAACTTATTTATCTATATTAACATGTAATATGTTTTGTTATTTTCTTTCTTTTTTGAAACAAGTGTTGGAGAAAACTGAGGGTTTTTCAAAACCTTAATGAGCTAATTTAAGTCATCATATGTCATCCTTCCAAGCAAGTTTAGGTGTTTGTTTCACTGTAACATTAAAATGCATTTTTCACTCTTGTTTTACAGGAAAATTGCAAAATGAAATTGGTAATTGTATTCTAGTAGTCAAATATTTGCAAGATTGTCCTCTGCCGGTAACCCCTTGCTTTCCTTATTCTTTCCCCTTAACTCCTTATTTCGTGTATCTTTTGCATTCCCCTACTGCCTCTACATATTGCAGCTATCATGCTAGGAATAATTTATCTGCTTGCTTTGATTTAACACTTAAAATCATGTGATTCAATGTTTTATTCATAAAAAAACAATTTCAGAAGAGAGCATAGGCTTGACTAATAATAGTAATAATTAAGATAAACCCTTGTAAAAAGCATATCTTTTTTCTTTGTCTTTATCTCTTTGAGAGTCTCTGTCTTACGTGTACATCTCCTTTCAGATAAGAGAAAAGCTCAATTTCAGAATGGTAAGTAACTTAGAAGTTTGTTCACTGTATAGAATTCCACAGATAATCAAATACCTAACCCTTCTGTAAACCTCCTTCCCAAAAGAGTCAGGCATAATATACCCTTGTATATGCTCACCGTAGAAGCATGAATGGAAGAGAGTCTGTAAAAATGTATTCACTCATTTTCTTTCTTAATTGTTGATATCTTTTCCTTGAGATGAAAAAAAAATGTAATTTTTTTTATTTTTATTTTTATTTTTTTTTTATTTTTTATTTTTTTTTAAAAGAACTTAAGCGCCCACCAACGACAGCCCCTCGGTTCTGTCGCCTCGGCCGTCACCGCCGTTTCCGGATTAAACCACCTGACGTTATACGCCCCGCCGGCGCCCGGAATACTCAAAAATGTAATTTTTGATAGATATTTCTAAAGCTTTCCTTCCTTTCTCTCCATCCCCTTACCTAATCCTTTCTTTACTGTTTCCATCTTTGTCTCACTCTTTTAGTTCTTTATCCTTTCACCTCTGTTCTTCCTGTTTCTCCCATCCTTCTACCTCCCCTCATTCCTTCCAGTTTGTCTATTATTCTTTCTTTCCATGTTCATTTCCTAAACTACCTACCTTTCTTTCCATCACTTCTTTATTTTCTATCTTTTTTTCCTTTTCTTCCTTCTCTTGCTTCTAGCTTTTCCTTCTAACTTTATATATTTTCCCACTCACATACACAGACCCAACCATTCTGAAGTTAAAGGCATGGTCACAGTATTGTGAAGAAGGGAAGGGATGGAGAGGTAAATAAGTCACTGAATACTTAGAGAATGCCAGTGATGAGAGAGGAAAAGCTATGAGAAGGACCAGGGAAGAGGAATAATATTATCTCATTTTGCTCACTTTCAGGCTGGCAGAAGACATCATTGTACCCTGGTAAGTACATGGCCCTGAAGAAGATGATTCTAAGATACAGAATTAAGCTCCTAAAGTCTATGCAATATTGTACTACTAACAGAAAAAAATACAGAACACAAGTTCTTGTCCTTAGCAAACATAGCAAGAACAATAATTTTTAAAGTATTTTTTCTTTTCATCTTTTCCTCACATGCGTCTTACAAGTTGATTAAAGCAGAAATTAAAAAATGACAGTAAAATATAATTTTCTCTTCTGTGGTTTTTATTATTCTTACTATATTACATCTTCAGTTATCCTTATATAACAAAATTATTGAATTTTTTCTCTATTTTTTTCTACTGAAAATTTTATATTTTTAGCTATTACCATTAGGTCTATAACACATTTTGAGTTAGTTGTTTTGCATGGGTAGAGAGAAAGATCTAAACATATTTTTTTTTTTGTATGTGGATATCCAACTGTGCTAGCACCAATTCTTGAAAACAGTATACTTTTCCTCATTGAGTTGCACTGGTAACTTTTGAGAAGACATCACTTGATCATAAATTGACTTCTAGACTCAAAATTCTGTTCTGTTGTCCTAATTTAGTTTATTCTTCTCCTTTTAGTCCATTTGGGGAAAAGCTAGGTTACTGGTTTAAAATAATACTTTTTACGCTTCAAACATTTAAAGCTCTAAGTTTCCCTCTAGGCAATACTTTTAGCTGCATTCAGTAGTTTGGTAGGTAGCGATTTCATTTTTATTCAATTACAAGTATTTTCAAAATTTTCTTTTTGATTCACAGATTATTTATAAATATGTTAATTAATACCTAGATGTTCTGTATATCTAAATTTTGCTTCTTTTTAAATTACTAATTTAATTTTACTTTAAAAAGAGATCATCCTTTTATTGTCATTCTTCAATTAACAGTTTTAAATATTTTTTCATGAATGACTCATATATGTCTCAATATAAAGTGATCATTTTTCACAATTTCTCCAATCTCAGTTGTTGCCTTGGGGAAGAAGATTTGCTTAGTTATTTATTCAGCCCTTCAAGAAATATTCTTCATGTTGATAGGTTTCTCATACATTTTCTTTCAGTTAGTTTCATGTGTCAATCGTTGTATGAAAAATACAGCTATAGACTTATTTGCCAATCTCATTTTTTTTCTACGGTCCCCCTTTTTGGTTGCTCACTTGAAACTCCCTGGTAAAGCTGTAAAAAGTCCATCATCTTGATTTCTGCTCACTCTTAATTTTCCTAAAACACTCTATTCCATAAATAAATTGCACTATTCCCTTGTGCTGAGTGCACTTTTAATTTCATCTCTTATTTTAGGTGGCCTACAAAAGTGATGGCCATACTTGTTCTGTAAAGGCCAAAACTGTAAATATTGTAAGGTTGGTGGGTTACATGGTCTCTGTCACAATTACTCAACTGTGCCCTTTTAGCACAAAAGCAGCCACAGACAATACATAATTAGTATGGCTGTGTTGAGAAGGAAATGGCAACCTAGTCCAGTATTCTTGCCTGGAGAATCCCATGAACAAAGGAGCCTGGTGGGCTGTAGTCCATGGGATCACAAATACTTGGACACAACTCAGCAACTGAACACACACATGCACACACACAGCTGTGTTACAATAAAACTGTATTTAAACAAACATGGGATGGGCCGGATTTGGCTCCCAGGCCATACATAGTTTGTTCACTCTTGGCTAGATAGTCACCTTTTAACTTTGAAAATTTACCCATTTTGGAAGCTTTACATTTATTTTGATTTATGAGTGAAAAAAGGTGAATAATTATTATTAAATGAATAGTTTTTTTTTTTAATAGGATGTCAATAACAGACCCAGTGAATACCCTCTTCAAATTAGCTCCTTTAGTCCTGAGTAGTGCTTAAGATATGTTTCCTAAATACTCATAGGAAACTGTCTTAGCAACTGTTTTGTCTCCTCTTATCATGGATATCTTGGGCTTCCCAGGTGGTGCTAATGGTAAAGGACCCACTTGTCAATGCAGGAGACATAAGAAACACAGGTTCAATCCCTGGGTTGGGGAGATCTCCTGGAGGAGGGCATGGAAACCCACTCCAGTGCTCTTGCTTAGTGAATCCCATGAACAGAGGAGTCTGGTGGGCTACAGTCCATAGAGTTGCAGAGAGCTGGACATGACTGAAGCAACTTAACACACACACATATCATGGATGTCTCTACATGCAGTCGGTTTCACCTTTTTTTGTCACTCCTATTACCTAAGCATTAAACCAAGACCACACATTTTTAAAGTGTTGGTTACAGTATTTTGCTTTCACTTTACAATAGCACTTTCTGCAACAAGCAGTGTAATTATCTTTGATTAAAAAAAAAAAGCAATTCCTATTATCTCCACAGTTTAACCACACTTCATATAAATTATATCATCTTGGTCAGTGGTTCTCCAGAGCAATTCTCTTAAAAACAGTAACTCTGAGGACTAGATTTTTTCCCCAGTTTTATCCATTTTTAGAGCCTTACAGTTCTTGGTTGGGTGGGAAAGTGTACAGTAAGAGTGAAAATGAAAAAAAAAAAAATCACATGAACTATTTTATTGTCAAATCTAGAAATGATATGATCTCATGCTGAGCACATTTTATTGCCTACAATTCAGTCATGTAGTCTCAACTAAATTCAGTGAAGGTGGTGAAAGGCAAGCATATAATTTAGCTATTTGTTTAAGAAGAGGGTAACTGTTGGGAATACCTATAGTCTGCACTATATAAAGAATAATTTAGAGGAATTCATTCTTATAAGAATATTTAATAAGAAAAACAGTGAAAGCTTTAGTTCAAGGATAAGTTATAGAATACTTTTGGATCCTTAGCAAAAGAAGCATTAGAAAGAAGAAATTACCTCTCATACAAGGAAATTCAGGTACTAGGTCTGATAATGACTATTTATTTTCTTTTTAGACTGGAGGAAAGAATTTTTCCAGGCTGGTGAGTGAAATTATTCCTTGATGGCAGAAGAGAGACTACTCCTTACTCTCTCAGGATCAGTCTGAGGATTTATTGAAAGAGGGCAGATGAAAGAGTCCAAGTGGGAATATATGAGTATCCTACAAGCTCAAAAATATCTCAGGCTAATAATAGCAGTATGTCTGCTCCCTGATCCCTCTTTTTCAGATATTAAAAGGGCTATTTTCTTTGCAGTGGATATTACTCTGGATCCAGCCACTGCCCATCCTTCCCTCTTCTTGTCCGAAGGGAACAGATGTGTAACCTGGGGAGAGAAGTCTCAAGACCTACCTGAGGACACACAGAGATTTTGTTCTCTTCCCTGTGTCGCTGGGTCATCAGGTCATCACCTCAAGGAGATGGTACTGGGAAGTAGAGGTCGGGACCCATGGCGCATGGGACCTGGGAATTTGTAATGAGAAAGGGCAGGGTTTGCATTAAACCTGAGGATGGTTTCTGGGCCCTCAGGTTCTATAAGCAGGAGTACTGGGCACTCACCTCTCCAGAAACAAAAGTCACGGTAAAGGTGCACCCGGCCAGGGTGTGTATTTTCCTAGAATATGAGGAGGGAAGCGTTTCATTTTATAACATGGTAGATAAATCTCACATTCACACCTTGTCTCAAGGCGCCTTTGGTGGGCCCTTAAAGCCTTTTTTCAGGCTTTGGCCCAGTGAGTCAGGGCCTTTGACCATCTGTCCAGGGCCTGGAGCAGCCCAGAATCCCCTGTACTAGGAGCATCATATAAGCTGCAGGTCAGTGTGGTTTGAAGCATTTGATCATGATGTGAATTCTCCTAGACCAGAAGCAAATTATTTTTTCTTATCTATTTTAATGGTTTTCCTTATTGACAGGAGCCGCGTTAGGCATTACTGACAAAATGGAGGCACGGCCCCAGCCCCCTGCCCTCATTCCGCAGGCACGGACCTGGGATGAAGGAGTTAGCTCTTGTGATTCTGACTTGTTTATTCCTTTCTTCAGTTGAGTTGGCTGGAAAGAATGTTAAGGCTTATTGTTCTTGAGAAAAGCATGAGAAAGCACAAAGCCTTCTGCAGTTGTGCCCAGAAAATAATCTATAAAGAAATCATTGACATTTGTTCAAGGATTTTTGCAAAGAATGTCCCAGGATGAGCACGTAGGCCACAGCTTGAGGCCATGGGAAAGATTGTTATCTGAGACCTGTTTATGAGGGAAATGTTTATGGCAAAAGAAGTTTGCTGAGCTTAGGGTTTAGGAATAATTAAGAATAGCTAGAAGCCTTTTTAGGAGATAGTGAGCTTAAGATACTAGGGGCAAGCAGGATTTAGAAAGATAAAAAATAAAGTGAGGAATGTGGTATGTAGCCCAGACTTAAGCATGAGTTACAATGTAATCACAAGTAAACATGATTCTGAGAGAATCGCTGAAGCAGGAACTTTGTTTGAAAGACAACAAGGAGATAATAAATCTGGGTGAGGGGGAGCTGAAAATGTAAAACCTCTGACCTAATGTTTTTGAAAAAATATAAAAGAAGATCTGATGCTTGAAATAAACATGTAGTCCCGTCCCTCGAATCAGAGGCTACATCATTTCCCGCCAACACCGCTCATCCCTTCAGGCTGTACCCCTGGCTGCTGGAGCTGGACTCTGGCACCTTATCGTTTTTTTTCTTCAGAAACAGCTTCCCCAGAGCATGGTGCAAGGTAGAAGACTGTGTGTTGCTTGTGGTATGTGTAATGAAATAAAAGATCATAAAATATAATCATATCATCATTCTAAATGTATACAAAGCACTAGAGTATGTTATTGTTCATATAGTGTTGCAAATTTAAAATGTCAAAGGTGAAAATAAGGGGAGAATAACTTTTTGTATTGTATTCTTTGGCACCTTTGGGTTTTGTACTGCATTTATAAAGTGAAATGCTGAAAAATAAAAACCTTCAAATAAAAAATAATTGAGTTGTTCTCAGTTGTCTAACATGGTGGCATTCAGAGGGAACCAGATGTTTTCAAGCTTATTCTTCAGCTTCCTCTGTGTGAGCATCTATAGTCCATCCTTACAGTTTTTACCCTCCCATTCACTCTGAGGTATTGGTTCATTCCTGCCTTTTCTTGCAACTATGTATACCTTGGGAAGACAGTTTCTTAATGTACATGGAGTATGAATTATTTTTTAGAACAATCTTGTGGGTTTTAGTACTTATACAGACTCATGTAGCCACTACTACATTTAAGATAAAAGATAGTTCCATTACTCCAAAAAACTATTTTGTGATAGATTAGTGTAGTCAAACCTTTCATTAATACCTAACCTGGAAACAATTGATCAGATTAGTGCTTCTGTATGTTTTGTATTTTACCAGAAGTTCATATAAATAGAATCATTATATTTTGTGTTTGAGATTGGCTCCTTTCCCTTGGAATAAGGCTTTTGATATTTAACCATGATATTACAGGTATTAATACTTGATTCCTATTTGCTGAGTAGTATTTCAGTTAATTAATGTACAGCATGTTGATCATTTAATCTCTAAAGAACATTTATGTTGTTTCCAATTGGGATGACTATAAATTAATGTGGAGTCCTGTCCCAAGGCCACAGACGCAGAGCCAAGCATCAAGGTCATCTCAGAAGCTGACTGAGCCCCATTATAATCGTTGTCAAAAGCCCCCAGTAGGTGAACATCACCAGTAGGCTTCCTGACCACATATTAGGCAAAAATATACCCACCTATATCACCCTAATGCCAATTTTGCAGCACAAATTTTGTCTTGAAGCTATAAAAATTGGCTACTAACCCACAAAAAGTGTTGACTTTCCACTGAGAGTGCAACCTGAGACACTAGCAGTGCCCACATTATCTCTGCTCTTTGTTCTTAATAAGCTCCCTCCTTTCTACAATATTCCGTGTCTAGAAATTCTTTGCAAACCCATGGTTCATACTGCCACAACAATTAAGATGCTATAAACATTCATGTAAACATTTGTATGTGAATATCAGTTTCCACTTTTCTATGGTAAATATCTAAAAATGAAATGACTGGTTCATGTGATTAGAGCAGTTACAACTTTATAAGAAACTGCCAAACTCTTTCTAGAGTGGCCATATCATTCTGCATTCCTACTAGAAATGATTGAGAGTTCCAATTGCCCCACATCCTTACCAGCACCTGGTATTGTCAGTCTTGATTTCTTGTTTCACTTTCTATTTATTATTGATATTTAATTCTATCCATTATAATAAGTATGGGATGGTATTTCGTTGTGTTATTATTTGAATCCATCTAATAATAATAACCTTGTGCTTATTTACTCTTTGTGTGCCTTCTGGGCATCTTTAGTCCATTTTACAAACATTATAATAGATTTTAAGAGCAACCTTAGGTTTACAGGAGTTTTGCAGAAAATACAGAACATTTACCTATATCCCTTATTCCCTGAACACTGTTCCACCTAGTAACAGCTTGCGTTGGTGTGGTACGTCCATTATAATTGATGAACCAACATCAACTGGGCTCCACCCTCCACCTGTCCATTCCTCAGTTCAGTTCAGTTCAGTTCAGTCGCTCAGTCATGTCCGACTCTTTGCGACCCCATGAATCGCAGCACGCCAGGCCTCCCTGTCCATCACCAACTCCCAGGAGTTCACTCAGACTTGCGTCCATCGAGTCAGTGATGCCATCCAGCCATCTCATCCTCTGGCGTCCCCTTCTCCTCCTGCCCCCAATCCCTCCCAGCATCAGAGTCTTTTCCAATGAGTCAACTCTTTGCATCAGGTGGCCAAAGTACTGGAGTTTCAGCTTTAGCATCATTCCTTCCAATGAATATCCAGGGCTGATCTCCTTTAGGATGGACTGGTTGGATCTCCTTGCAGTCCAAGGGACTCTCAAGCATCTTCTCCAACATCACAGTTCAAAAGCATCAATTCTTCAGCATCAGCCTTCTTCACAGTCCAACTCTCACCCCCATACATGACCATAGGAAAAACCATAGCCTTGACTAGATGGACCTTTATTGGCAAAGTAATGTCTCTGCTTTTGAATATGCTATCTAGGTTGGACATAACTTTCCTTCCAAGGAGTAAGCGTCTTTTAATTTCATGGCTGCAATCACCATTCCTACTCCCCTACTAAATCCCTAGCAACTACTGATTTTTTACTGTCTCTATAGTTTTGCCTTTTTCTGCATGTCATATAGTAGAAATCAAATAGTATTGTAGCTTTTTCAGACTGACTTCTTTCACTGAGGGAAATGCATTTGAGTTACCTCCATGCCTTTTTGTGGCTTGATAGTGCATTGCTTCTAATTGATGAATAATGTTCCTCGTGGCTCAGATGGTAAAGAATCTGCTTGCAATGCAGGAGTCTCAAGTTCAATAACTGGGCTGGGAAGAACCCTTGGAGAAAGGAATGACTACCCACTCCAGTATTCTTGCCTGAAGAATTCCCTGGACAGAGGAGCCTGGCACGATATAGTCCATGGGTCGCAAAGAGTCAGACACGACTGAGTGACTATCACTTTCACATTCCATCATAAGTGTGTTTCACAGTTTGTTTATCCATTCTCCTAGTGAAGGATATATTGGTTTCTTTCAAAGAATTTTTAAGCCATAATAATCGTATTAAAAATGTTTTGAAATAGCTAAAGTCAAGTTATTTGGCAATGGCTTTGGCAGTGCTGGATGTGGAGCCAGCACCTAGGAACTTTGAGTTACCTAGAGAAGACCAAAACAGTATCTCACTTTCTAAAGAGGGAAGCTATCAGCTTGATTTTCTAGCTTGAACATGTATGTGTTCCATGTCCCAGATGCAGTGGGGTACAATGAGCCTATGAGGGCAGGTCTTGAGGGGAGGGAGGTAGTGGGAATGCTGTTCTCAACAGAGGAAACATCTTTTATAGTATCTCTGCTGGTTGTTTATAGGGAGCCGTTGAGATGCAGACTTCTCAAGGCCTCCTAACACAAACAATAATTAGGCAGTTTAGGGCTTTCAAGCTCTTCTTATTACTCTCCACTGGCATCTAATCACTATTATCTTTATCTATCTATGTGTGTATATATAGACACACACATATATAAATATAGAGAGATAGATGTTTTGATACTAGTTTTCTCTCAGATTTTCTTCCAATATTCTTTGATATGTTATATTTTTCAGTGCTAATATTTCAAAATTTTATACAGCAAAACTGATCACCTATCTGAATATGTGTTTAACCTCTCTGGAATTTATATGAATCTGTGTAGAGGAAGGTGGAAAAAACATTAGGATTTGAAAATGGTCTACACAGGGATTACCTGAAAGAAAGTCAGGAAAAAGAGAACAAAGCTACCTCCGAAAAAGTAGAAGGGAATACAAATACCCAGAAGCCAAAAAAGCAGTCCTTAAAAGAGACGAGTGAGTACTTGGAGGATTTAACATCTCGATGGTCTACTACAAATACTTAACATTCATAAATCCTGACTCTCTTCATTTTAAAGTAGTTATAGCAGGGAAGGTTTCTGCATGTTTGTTTTTTAACAAAGAAATCTATTATCTCTATTTGGCATTTAAATTGCTATTATATATATTAAAATTATAAACTTTAAAAACAAATTTCTCTAATTTTTTTTATTTCAAATTTTATACACAAAGAATGATAATGAGAGGTAGAGTTTGTCTTCTATTTCATGTGAAATTAAATCAAATTGAGCAGGGAAATTCACATTGAAATTTATTCCGCTTAAAGACGTAGTTAACTGGTGACTTGTGTTTCAGAGTAGAATGTGGCGGGTAATACTCTTAACAAAAAAAAAAAAATTGAGAATAAATGAAATGAGTAAATTAAATCATAGATTTAAACAAGTCAAAATGCTATTGGGAAGAGCCAATTTTGTCTTCATGTTGGATCTGCTTCTTTGACTTTAACCTTCCCATTGCTTTTGTTCACTAAAAGGATATTGTTTATACATAATGGCCTACCTTGGGGAACCCTGCCCCTCTGCTTGAATGTTAAACCAAAATGCCTTTGTTTGGGACCCTGTCCACCTGTGGGTGGCTACAAGAAGGAAGAAATGAACAACATCCTCTCCCTGAGGCTTGCCATTCTAGGAGATATCTGCCAAATTAATGGCATTTTAACTTCATTTCTTCCCCTCCCCTCTGTTCTGTTCTATGAAAGAATCTGATATCCAGACCCAGAGGAGATGGTTATTTTAAGACATTAGTCTGATTAGTAAGCCATCTTCTTGATCTGCTGAATTTCCTAATAAAGTCATATTCCTTGCCTCAACCTGGGAGGCTTCCCAGGTAGCTCAGTGGTAAAGAATCTGCCTGCCAATGTGGGAGACACAGGAGACTCAGGTTAGATCCCTGGGTTGGGAAGATCCCCTGGAGAAGGAAATGACAATCAACTCCAGTACTCTTTCTTGGGAAACCTCATGGACAGAGGAGCCTGATGGGCTACAGTCCATGGGGTCACAAAGAGTCAGACAGACTCAGAAACTAAGCATGGCATTTCTCTCAACATCCCATCTATATGCTTATTGGCCTTTCGTGCTGTAAGCAGAGTGAGCTTGGTCTCAATGACAAAAAGCTAAGGAAGAAATACTTGAACATATGAGCTGATTCACTGGGCAGTTTATTTCCTGGGGGTCATTTGCTAACTCAGGAAAGGGTTTAGTTTGAGCAGAGAGAGACACTGGTGTAGCCTTTGACAGACAGGTGAATCTGTAGCAATGAAGTAGAAATTAGAGTCTCCCACTCTGAGGGATATTTTCCCCCATGAGACATTTATTAAGTGCTGGGGCAATGCAGGAGGTTGGCAGGGGTAGCAGGGAAAAAGAGGAGAGTAGTATAAAATTTCCCACAATTTTGAAGTGCTTGGAAGAAAATGTTTCCTAGAAGGAAAAGATCTCAACAGATAGATGTTTGCCAGGTTTTGAACCATGTTTTCAAAGATAGTGTAAGACGAGTGCAGAGAAAAAGAGAGTGAGCCGGGCAGTCAGGCAAGAAAAGGAAATTTATTAGAGGGAAAAGAGAGGGTGACTGGTTCTTAAGGAGAACCAGGTTCTCCCTTTCTGACAGAGTCCTTCTTATACCCCCAATGAAAAATTCTCTGAAGGATGGTCACGTAGCTGGAGGTCTGGAATCTGGTGGTCCTGCAGCTTTGAGAAGTTAGGCACCAGTGAGATAACAGGATGCCATTTGGACAATTTGGTCAGTCTCACAGATCACTGTGATTTATTCTTTGTTTGCAACCCCATGTGGGCCCTATCATTCTAGCCCTTTTGATTTAGGATAAGGGCCGAAGGTCAGTCTTCTGTAACTGCTTCCTGCCAGACAGGGTCATCGTGGGGGTAAGATAAGAAAAAGCTGGAATGCAGATCAAGGGGATTTGTGTGGGGTCAAAGTTTTTGATAATCTGAGTGAGTTTGAAGTAGCTTGTGGATAGTTTGGTTGGTGAAGGCTTGTAAGAGGTCCTGAAGAAATTTTGAAAAAGTTGCATTAAACATGGGCTGAAAGTTAGAATAAGGGTAAGCAGAAGGAGAAGGCCTAGAAAAGGTAGGAATCCAATTCCAATTGCTTAACCAGTTTTACCATGAATTACTGAGGTGTTGGCATATTCTCAAGGCCCTCTTTGTCAGATTTCTTGCTGTTTCCTTTTTCTGCTGTGAGGAGGTCTGATCCTCTTCTGTTTTGGAGGACCATGGCTGCCAGGGAATCTAGCTGGTTTTGAATAAGGCTGTTAGCTGTTTCTTCTAAGGCTGTCAGTGAAGTGAGGTCTTTAGAAAGGCTGTGATAATAATATAAAGAGGCTGTGAGTCCTGTGGTCTCTGTCCCAATCCCAGCAAGTATTCCTAAACTGATTAATAGAGGAATGAATGGAATTGCCCATCTGGGTTGGTTATAAGTTCGTGGGATAGGAAGGGTCTGATTGTTAGGAGAAATAGAAATATTTGGGCCAGATATACCAGGGTGCATGTTCCTGTCCAGTTAGTGGGAAGACATAAATAAATAGTGGTTCCACATAAGAAAAATATTCCAGGAGTAAGAAGACAACAGCTGAAATCGATAGCAAATAGGAGTCTTTCTGGGAACTTGTTAGTAGTCTCTGAAACTGACAGTGAACTCGCCAGTGTAGCCTCTACAAGAGGAGTGTTTACACCATATGCAGAAGGCAGTCTCCCTGAAAAAGTAAGAGAATGTCCTGTAGTTCCTGAGACACGATAGACAGATCAGCCTGAAGGGAAGGAGAGATGTGAAGTGGGATGACAGAGGTGTGGAGGTATAGTTTCTAGTTGGGGCTAAGAATTGTTCACAGAGTTTTGTCTGGAAAAACAGAAAGGAACCTGTTGTTGTAAATGAATGTCAGAGGTGGTGGGTCCTCCTATAGCTTGTCCTTTATAAGTAGAAGTGAGATCTGTAAGAAGGGAGGTCAGTATCCTGTTGGGATTGTGAATTTGATCAATTTAATATAAATGATGTATGTATGATAAAAAGAGAGATTCTCCTCTGTATGTGTGATAAAGAGAAGTGTTTATGTAAGCCCATTTATCTGTGGA
The DNA here is from genome assembly GCF_003369695.1 of Bos indicus x Bos taurus. Taxonomy (NCBI): domain Eukaryota; kingdom Metazoa; phylum Chordata; class Mammalia; order Artiodactyla; family Bovidae; genus Bos; species Bos indicus x Bos taurus. The sequence goes on from NC_040098.1 coordinate 26,686,584, forward strand.
AATGGGGAGTGCTGATCCTCTGGAGAGGAGATGGATAAGCAAATCCAGCAACCACTGGCCAGGGCCAGGTTTGAGGTATTGAATAAATGATGGGTCAGATTTAGAGTCGTGAATAGGTAGGAAAGGTTTGGGACAGGGTGTTATAGGCAGGGTATTAATGTGAAGTTTGGACTGTAAAAGAAGAGAGAGTAAGAGTAAAATCATGATGTGATATCTCATGTCTAAGGGGAAAAAATTATAAAAATAAGAATCCAGGTGTAGAAATCAATTTGGGTTGGTATGAAATCTCCCTGGAGCCAAAGATCAGTTATAAAGTCAAGGAGTAAGGGGAGATCAGTGTCAGTAGTGTTTCCAGGAAAGGTAAGGGTTTGTGTTACTATGTGAAGAAAGGGGAAAATGAACTCATCTAGGCTGATCGCAATAAGAGGAGGGCCACACCCAAAATAACAAGAACTATGGAGAAATAGGTAAAGCAGAGGGAAAGCTTTTCAATGATAGTCCAGTCAGGCAGAGACACAGAGTAAAGTCCTATTGTGAATAAGGTTCAGTTCAGTTCAGTTGCTCAGTCGTGTCCAACTCTTTGCAAACCCATGGAATGCAGTACGCCAGGTCTCCCTCTCCATCACCAACTCCTGGAGCTTGCTCAAACTCATGTCCATTGAGTCGATGATGCCATCCAACCATCTCATCCACTGTTGTCCCCTTCTCCTCCTGCCTTCAATCTTTCCCAGCATCAGAGTCTTTTCAAATGAGTCAGCTCTTCGCATCAGGTGACCAAAATATTGGAGTTTCAGGTTCAGTATCAGTCCTTCCAATGAAAATTTAGGACTGATTTCCTTTAGGATTGACTGGTTGGAACTCCTTGCAGTCCAAGGGACTCTCAAGAGTCTTCTCCAACACCATAGTTCAAAAACATCAATTATTTGGCACTCAGCTTTCTTTATAGTCCAACTCTCACATCCATACATGACTATTGGAAAAACCATAGCCTTGACTAGATGGACCTTTGTTGGCAAACTAATGTCTCTGCTTTTTAATATGCTGTCTAGGATGGTCATAACTTTTCTCCCAAGGGTTAAGTGTCTTTTAATTTCATGACTACAGTCACCATCTGCAGTGATTTTGGAGCCGAAAATAATAAAGTTTTCCCTGTTTCCACTGTTTCTCCATCTATTTCCCATGAAGTGATAGGATCAGATGCCATGATCTTTGTTTTCTGAATGTTGAGCTTTAAGCCAACTTTTTCACTCTCCTCTTTCACTTTCATCAAGAGGCTCTTTAATTCTTCTTCACTTTCTGCCATAAGGGTGGTGTCATCTGCATATCTGAGGTTATTAATATTTCTCCTGGCAATCTTGATTCCAGCTTGTGCTTCATCCACCCAGCATTTTTCATGATGTACTCTGCATATAAGTTAAATAAGCAGGGTGACAATATACAGCCTTGATGTACTCCTTTTCCTATTTGGAACCAGTCTGTTGTTCTATGTCTAGTACCAACTGTTGCTTCCTGACCTGCATACAGATTTCTCAAGAGGTAGGTCAGGTGGTCTGGTATTCCCATCTCTTTCAGAATTTTCCAGTTTATTTTGATCCACACAGTTAAAGGCTTTGGCATAGTCAATAAAGCAGAAGTAGATATTTTTCTGGAACTCCATGGGGATGGTCTTGATCCCTGTCTCCTGTACAATGTCATGAACCTCCGTCCATAGTCTGAGTGTTAAGTCAGCAGAATTCTTTTGATGAGGCTTTAGGAGAGTGCAATCTGTGTGTTCTTTCATGAGGTGTCTAATAAGGTTAAGGGTAGGAAGATAATCTCCCAGCAAGGGGCTCGCAGTAGGAAACTGACCTAAGAGAAAAGGGTGTCCATACATGAGCTCAAAATAACTGAGGAAAGATGGGGCCCATGGAGTAGCCCTAATGCGAGCCAAAGCCATGGGAAGGAGTTTGGTTCATGGCCTTTGTAGTTCTAGAGAGAGTTTGGTTAGGTGCCTTTTGAGAATAGAATTTGCCATTTCTACTTTTCCTGAGGATTGGGGTCTGTAAGGCATATATAATTTCCAGGTTATGCCAAGGGATTGGGCTACCTGTTGAATGTTTGGGAGATAAAAGCTGGCCCATTATCATATTGGAGAGAGAGTGGGAGGCCAAAGTGAGGGATAATTTATCCTATGAGAAATTGTGTTACCTCTGAGGCAGTTTCTGATCTCATAAGAAAAGACTCAATCCACCCTGAAAAGATGTCTACTAGAGTGAGCATGAGTTTTATTTTTTGTGTTGGAGGCATGTGAGTGGAGTCAATTTGCCGGTCCTCTCCTGGGATATGTCCTAGAGCCTGATGTATTGGGAATGAGGGAATAGGCTTTAGTGCTCCCTGCGGTGAGACTGAGGAGCAGATAATGCAAGAGTGAGTGATTTGTTGTAGGAGTGATGAAGGTTAGGATAGGTGATAAGAGGTCTGAAGAGATGATAAAGAGGTTTGAAAGAAAGAAAGTGAAAGTGAACTCGCTCAGTCGTGTCCAACTCTTTGCGACCCCATGGACTGTAGCCTACCAGGCTCCTCAGTCCATGGAATTTTCCAGGCAAGAGTACTGGAGTGGGTTGCCATTTCCTTCTCCAACCTGTAAGAATGGGTGTGCCCTGAGACTAGGGAAGGACAGAGCAGCCCTATTTTTGTAACCAGTCTCCTTGTGGTTGTGCTCCCTCTTGTAATAATCATGTTTTTTTTCTTCAGGGAGGTAAAGGGGCTTTATGCTGGGGATTACTATAAGTTGTTGAGCTGGTGATCAGAGTGAGGCTTGTTTTGCTTTTTCTGTCTGTGGCATCGTTGAGATGGAGTCTGAGGCCACTCGCTGACCTTGGCAATGTATGATGCCTACTTCAGTTGGCATGTTAGCTGCTTTTAAAAGTTGGAGTATAAGTGGGGCATTAGTTATGGGAGAACCTTTAGTAGATAGGAGCCCTCGTTCCTTCCAAATGGTAGCATGTAAGAGTATGATGTGGAAACCATATTTAGAGTCTGTATATATATTTGCTCTCCTGTTACCTGTGAGAGTAAGGGCTCTATTTAGTGCAATAAGTTCTGCCTTTTGGGAAGAGGTTCCCGAGGGTAGAGGTTGGGATTCAATAATTTCAGTGTCAGAGACAATTGCATATCCAGCTACTTTTTTTCCTTCTGATGTCATAGAGGAGCTGCCATCAATATACCAAGTAAAGTCAGGGTTATTTAAAGGGGTTGAGGAAATGTGGGAGAAATGGGGCATCAGGTCTTCTAATGCCTCTTTGCAAATATGAATGGGGGGCTCAGAAGAATTAAGGATAATTGTGGCAGGGTTGAGAGTAGGACAGCATTCAAAGGAGAACTCGGGAGATTCAAGAAGGGTGACATGAATTAGTTGAATACGTGAAAGAGATAGAAACGTCATGGACTTGTGAGAAAGTAAGTCCTTAAAGTCATGTGGTGAACGAATGACAGTGGGTGCTTCAAAAGTAAGTTTTTTACTTTCCTGAGCAAGGAGTGCAGCTGCTGCCAGAGCGAGTAGACAGGCTGGCCATCCTCAAATTGTGGTATCTAATTGCTTTGATGGATAAGCAACAGGGGTGAAGGAGGGGTCCTGATTTTGTCCCAAAACTCCTAGGGCAATTTTGTGTCTCTCAGTAGTGTAGCGTATAAAAGGGTGAGAAAGGTCAGGAAGTGTTAGAGCTGGGGCTGAGAGAATGGCTTGCTTAAGGGTGTTAAAGGCTGAACAGATATTTGATTTTAGCTCTAGGGGTTCTGAAAGATCTCCTCAGGTGGCTTGATATAGGGGTTATGCCAAGAGGGCAAAATTAGGAATCCAGAGGCATAGATATCCAGCTAAGCCCAAGAAGGATTGGATCTCTGTTTTTGATGTAAGGAGTGGTAGGGCTGATATAAGGGACTTTCTATCCGTAGTAATATATCTTTTTGTTGGTGTTAAAAGGACTCTGAGATAGGTGACTCTAGGAAGAGAGAGTTCAACCTTGGTGGGAGATATTCGATAGCCTCGATCAGCTAGAAAATTGAGTTGAATAGTGTGTTGTCGAGAGTATGTACACGAAGGACTACAATGGAGGAGATCATCCACTTATTGGAGGAAAGTATTTGGATAAAGGTCAAGAGAGGTTAGGTCTGATGCTAGAGCTTGGCCAAAGAAATGAAGGCTATCACAAAAGCCTTGTGGGACCACTGTCCGTGTCAGCTATTGGGAGCAATGATTGTCTGGATCAATCCAGTTAAAGGCAAAGAGGTCTTGAGAGTCTGAGTGTAAAGGAATAGTAAAAAAAGGCATCTTTGAGGTCTAGAACAGTGAAATGGGTAGTAGAAGAGGGAATGAGAAAGAGAAGAGTATAGGGATTTGGAACTACTGGGTATATGGGGATAACAGCCACATTGATAAGTCTCAGGTCCTGGACCAGGTGATAGGAGCCATTTGGCTTTTTGACAGGTAGAATAGCGATGGCACCACACTCCAGTACTCTCGCTTGGAGAATCCCATGGACGGAGGATCCTGGTAGACTGCAGTCCATAGGGTCGCTAAGAGTCGGACACGAGTGACTTCACTTTCACTTTTCACTTTCATGCACTGGAGAAGGAAAAGGCAACCCACTCCAGTATTCTTGCTTGGAGAATCCCAGGGACGGTGGAGCCTGGTGGGCTGCTGTCTATGGGGTTGCACAGAGACAGACATGACAGAAGTGACTTAGCAGCAGCAACAGCAGCATAGGGGTGTTATAGGGAAAGTGAGTTGGGCACAAGAGGCCCTGATGTAGGAGTTTAATGACGATGGGCTTTAACCCTGTTGATGTTTGGGAGATTGGATATTGTGGTTCATTGGGGATTTTAGAGGGGTCTTTGAGATGGATATGAATTGGAGCATGGTGAGAGGCAATAGATGGGTTGTCTGTATCCCAAACTATGGGGTTTACAGATGAGGAGGGCAATGCGGTGGGGGAAGAGAGGTAGGGTTGAGAAGCAGTAGGCCAGGCTAAATCAGAGGGTGGACCTGGGATAGTAATAGAGGCTTTGAATTTTGAGAGATCTCTCCCAAGAATAGGAGTGGGGCATTTGGGGAGTATAAGAAAAGAATGGGAAAATGGGGTATCTTGAAGTGTGCAAGGTAGAGGCTTGGTTATTCGTGGCGTAGATATTAAACCGTCAACCCCCATAACCGAGACCTGAGAGACCTTGGTTTTTCCAGAGTAGGCAGGCATAGCAGAGTAAGTGGCCCCCGTGTCAATGGAAAGGAGATCAGCTTACCTGCCACTGTAAGAATTACCCTGGGCTCCGTAGAGGTGATGACAGTCAGGGTCTGGGGCCCTGGGCACCTTCAGTCTTCAGTGACAAATCCGAGGAGGCTGGGCAGAGCTGGGTCGGAAGGCTCCTGCTGAGGACCAGGAGGGGATGTCCAGATGCCTGGAGGGGGATTTGAGCAGTCGACCTTCCAATGTCCCTTTATGTCACAGCTGGGACATAGACGTGGATGGGGCCTTAGTTTTAGGCAAGAGCAGGCCCAGTGGCCTTCTTTGCTGTGTTTGAAGCAGGGCCCAGGTGGCTTCCTTTCTTTGTTGGTTGATGGAGGCTTGGAGCCATGTAGGGCCGTGACTAAAAGGTGGCATTTGGCCTGATCTTGTTGGACCTTTTCTAGCTTTGCCTGTTCTTCCCAGTTATTGAAAAATCTTAAAGGCTAAATTTAAAAGGTCTTGTTGAAGGGTTTGAGGGCCTTCTTCTGCATTTTTAGTTTCTTTCAGATATCTGGGGATGACTGGGAGATAAAATGGGTGTTAATTACAATGGTGCCTTCTGCCGAAGTGGGGTCTAATTTTGTATATTTTTGTAGCACTTCCATTAACCTGGCTAGAAATTGTGCTGGGTTTTCTTCTAGCCCTTGAGTTATTTCCTGGAGCTTATCAAAGTTGACAGCTTTATGCCCTGCCTTTTGTAGGCCCACAATGAGACAAGAACCCATGTGATTACAGGCTGCTTGTCCAGGTCTCCTGGCCTGATAATCCCAGTATGGATCTTCTTGGGGAACAGCTGTTGCCCCTCTGGGCTTAGTGTCCTCTGTCCTGTGTATCTCATCAGCATGTGCCTGAGAGGCTTGCCATACTCATTCTTTCTCTTCTGGGAGAACAGTGGAGGAAAGTATGATGTAAATATCATGCCAGGTTAAATGGTAAGACTGGGTAAGATACTTGAATTCTTTTAGATAACTATCTGGGTCTGAGGAGAGGGATCAAGACACTTTTCAATCTGAGATAGATCCGTGAGGGAGAATGGGACGTGAACGCGAACGCCTTCTGCTCCAGCTACTTCCCATAAGCCGAGGAGTGGGGAAGGGGATGGAGCGGGGTCCTGCGGTGACGTTTCCTGTTTTATTTATTTATTTTTTTTGTTATTAAAGACATACACTTCTTAATTTATTTTATTTATTTTTTTTTTATTTCTAATTTTATTTTATTTTTAAACTTTACATAATTGTATTAGTTTTGTCAAATATCATAATGAATCCGCCACAGGTATACATGTGTTCCCCATCCCGAACCCTCCTCCCTCCTCCCTCCCCATACCATCCCTCTGGGCCGTCCAGTGCACCAGCCCCAAGCATCCAGCATCGTGCATCGAACCTGGACTGGCAACTCGTTTCCTACATGATATTTTACATGTTTCAATGCCATTCTCCCAAATCTTCCCACCCTCTCCCTCTCCCACAGAGTCCATAAGACTGTTCTATACATCAGTGTCTCTTTTGCTGTCTCGTATACAGAGTTATTGTTACCATCTTTCTAAATTCCATATATATGCATTAGTATACTGTATTTATGTTTTTCCTTCTGGCTTACTTCACTCTGTATAATAGGCTCCAGTTTCATCCACCTCATTAGAACTGATTCAAATGTATTCTTTTTAATGGCTGAGTAATACTCCATTGTGTATATGTACCACAGCTTTCTTATCCATTCATCTGCTGATGGACATCTAGGTTGCTTCCATGTCCTGGTTATTATAAACAGTGCTGCGATGAACATTGGGGTACACGTGTCTCTTTCCCTTCTGGTTTCCTCAGTGTGTATGCCTAGCAGTGGGATTGCTGGATCATAAGGCAGTTCTATTTCCAGTTTTTTAAGGAATCTCCACACTGTTCTCCATAGTGGCTGTACTACGGGACCAGGTATGGGCAGGGGATCTAGGGAGGTCGGGGTAAAGCCTTGGGACCCTCGGGGTAGAGGGTGGGGCTGAGGTCTCAGAGTTTCCCAGGCACAGGCTGGGGAGGGGGGTTGGGAGCTGCCCCGGTGGAGTCCTGCGCTTAAGAAGGAGGGAGGGAGGAGGGGGCGTAAGGTGGAGGTTGTGGAACTGGATCTGAAGTAGCTACAGGGGGATTGGGAGCGATAGGGGGTGGGCTGTGGTCGGAAGGGCCGAAGGAAGAAGAGAAGTCTGAACCCGGATCGAGAGACATTGTATTAGGAGAATGTGGCCCAGAGTGGGCTAAGAGTATTTGAGAAGTAGAATAGAATTCACAGAGAAAGGGTCAAGAGCGAAGATCAAAGAAAGCCTGAACAATAAGGGATTCTAACCACTTGGCATTGTGGCGGGAGAAGTTATCAAGGTCCCGTAGAATATTATAATCGAGAGTTGCGTTTTCTGGCCACTGGGACCTGTTATCAAGTCTGTATTGCAGCCAGACAGTGTTAGAATAGTAAATAAGTCTTTTTGGTCTTATCTCCCCTTGGGAGCCCAAGGCTTTTAGGTTTTAGAGAAGACATCCTAGAGCAGTAGATTTTGAGGGCTGGGATTGAGAATTTCCCATTGCGGATAAATAGGGAGGTTAGACAAGGGCGAGAGAAAGCGAGGAGAAAGGTCCGAGAGAAAAGGTGTCCCCGTTCTCAGGGCTTTCTCGGAGAGCAGTAACAGTCTGCTGTGAAATGGACGTCTCCTATTTCAAAGTCAGAAGGGGCACAAGGCTGAGGGCCCAAGGGCCATGGGGATCCTCCTGCCTAGCCCTAGGACTTGGAAACAGGCACGAGAGGGAGGATCTGCTGCTGCTAAGTCACTTCAGTCATATCTGACTCTCTGGGACCCCATAGACGGCAGCCCTCCAGGCTCCCCCGTCCCTGGGATTCTCCAGGCAAGAACACTGGAGTGGGTTGCCATTTCCTTCTCCAGTGCATGAAAGCGAAAAGTGAAGTCGCTCAGTCGTGTCTGACTCTTCTCCACCCCCACGGACTGTAGCCTATCAGGCTTCTCCGTCCATGGGATTTCCCAGGCAAGAGTACTGGATTGGGTTGCCATTGCCTTCTCCAGAGAGGATCTGAGGAAATGGGTATTCACTCATCCTTGTAACCGATGGATGAAATGTGGGCCGGTGTGTTGGTGTCAGTCCAGCAAGGCAAGTAGAGAGTCCCGTCCCAGAGCTCGTCTCAGTTTCTCAGCAAGATCCAAGGGAGGGGACCGCCGAAGGTGGGCTTGTGAGAGGAGCCCACCCAGTTGTGGTGGATCTTCGTTCCCGGGTTCCGGCACCAGAATGTAAGGCGAGTGCAGAGAAGAAGTGAGCGAGCCGGGTAGTCAGGCAAGAAAAGGGAAATTTATTAGAGCGAAAAAGAGGGTGACTGGCTCTTAAAGAGAATCAGCATTCTCCCTTTCTGACGAAGTCCTTCTTATATCCCACCAATGAAAAATTCTCTGAAGGGATGGTCACGTAGCCGGAGGTCTGGAATCTGGTGGTCTTGCAGCTTTGAGAAAATAAGCTCCAGTGAGATAACAGGATGCCATTTGGGCAATTTGGTCAGTCCTACAGATCACTGTGATTTTATTCTTCCTTTGCAAGGTCGATATGACGAGCCATCTTATCAATGAGACCCCATGTGGGCCCTATCAAGAAAATTCAAACTCACAGAAACAAGTAGAATGTTACTCTACCAGTGACTAGAGCATGGAGAAAGGGGAGACATTTTTTTTTAAAGGAAAGAAAACGAAAGTAGAATGATTGTTTCCAGGGATTGGGAAGAGGGAACTCAAGGTCTTATTTTTAAATAGGTACAGAGTTCCAGTGTTGCAAGATGGTTGTTCCTTATGGTTGCACAATATGAATGTACTTAACACAACCAAACTCTACACTGAAAATTGGCTAAGATAATAAATTCTGTCATGTGTATTTCATCACATCCCAGTAAGAAAACTGGGAAATAGAATGAATTGAATAAAAATTATGAAGTAAGTAATTTTAATATTTTTTCCTTTTCCTGCAGAAAGAGAAGAGATCAAGAGAAAGTCATAGTGGAAACCAGTTTCAGGTAAGAAATAACCCTATAAATTTTACTTATATTTCGTTGGCAAGAGCTAATTGTATATAGTCAAATAAAGTAGCAATGGAGATAGACTCTGGCTAGGATTTTGGTTCTAATGGATCTCTCCTTTTACCAGCTGTGTGTCAAAAGAATCAGGAGCCAAGTGCATTGTGTGTCCTGTGACTAAATTTTCGCTGTGTAAAATATGTGAAACAATTACTCTAGAATGTTGCCATTTTTTCTTACAATAATATAATCCTTAGAACTGTAGCATCCTCTTTCTAATGCCATTTCTTTGAATTTTTTTTTAATTTCAAGGGGATTCAATTAAGAAATATATCAAATTAACATATATAGTGGGCTTTATCTGACTACTGCTAAAATAGTTTTAGGCAGAGGAGTGTCTTTACTCTGCTGTTTTTATCTATTTTTAAGCACACCTCTTGTATAAGTGTAGGTTTTTATTTTATTTGTAGAAGGCTCAATGCAAGATCAATGATTGTTATATATCATCTATATCCCAGAGGAAGTACTGTCTCCTCATATAGTGTCATTTTCAAGTTTAGGTTTATGACAACAAAGGGTATATTCAAATAAAACAGTATTTACTCTGTTTGGTGAGATGGTCTTTGAACTTTGATGGTTCCAAAATGTGTATCAGTTAGGGCTCCAGAGAGAACTATAGAAATGGATAAAATCTTTATCCTCTTCCCTTCTTGATATTGTGCCCTCATATTGATTTGCTTCTCTCTCAATTATTTTATTTTATTTTTTTCTCAATCTTTATTTATTTATTTATTTTTTAAATTTTATTTTATTTTTAAACTTTACAATATTGTATTAGTTTTGCCAAATATCGAAATGAATCCGCCATAGGTATACTGAGTGTGAAGAAGTCAAAGGTAATTCCTATAAATGTATTTCACCGTTTAAGTGAAAAAGTTGGCTTAAAACTCAACACTCAGAAAACGAAGATCATGGCATCCGGTCCCATCACTTCATGGGAAATAGATGGGGAAACAGTGTCAGACTTTATTTTTCTGGGCTCCAAAATCACTGCAGATGGTGACTCCAGCCATGAAATTAAAAGACGCTTACTCCTTGGAAGGAAAGTTATGACCAACCTAGATAGCATATTCAAAAGCAGAGACATTACTTTGCCAACAAAAGTCCATCTAGTCAAGGCTATGGTTTTTCCTGTGGTCATGTATGGGGGTGAGAGTTGGACTGTGAAGAAGGCTGAGCACTGAAGAATTGATGCTTTTGAACTGTGGTGTTGGAGAAGACTCTTAAGAGTCCTTTGGACTGCGAGGAGATCCAACCAGTCCATTCTGAAGGAGATCAGCCCTGGGATTTCTTTGGAAGGAATGCTGCTAAAGCTGAAACTCCAGTACTTTGGCCACCTGATGTGAAGAGTTGACTCATTGGAAAAGACTCTGATGCTGGGAGGGATTGGGGGCAGGAGGAGAAGGGGACAACAGAGGATGAGATGGCTGGATGGCATCACTGACTCAATGGACATGAGTCTGAGTGAACCCCGGGAGTTGGTGATGGACAGGGAGGCCTGGAGTGCTGCGATTCATGGGGTCGCAAAGAGTTGGACACGACTGAGCGACTGATCTGATCTGATGTCATTTCTTACTTTTACCTTTTTCTTCATACCCAAAGATCATGAGTTGTTCTTGAAACTTATCTTTCCAACTGAAAGTTAGCTTCATCAGTTATTCGTCATCCTCTGCTATTGACTCTTTAATTTGTCAGGTTGTTGCAATTTATGCAGACATTCCTTTTGAGTCAAGTAAATTTTATTAATCACACACCTCTGAAGTGCTGACATTTTCTACATGGTTGATGTGAATGTTTTATCCACTATCTATCTATCTATCTATATATATCTATATATAGATATATATATTCAGGTCATTTGACTTAGATTTAATCTGCTGCTGTTAAAGATTTTTTTCTATTCCTTTCATGGAATTTCATTAAGAAGAATTTAACTTAGGCATTAAATAGAAATTCACAAAGCATAATTTTATGCATTCAACAGCTGATGAAAATTTTATGAATAGAATAACAGAAAAATTACCCTGTAATATATTATAGCATAGTAATTCAATATTCTCTAATTTAGTATTTGTGGCAATCCTATACCACATGGACGTCCCTGATAGGTCAGTTGGTAAAGAATCCTCCTGCAATGCAGGAGACCCCGGTTCGATTCCTGGGTTGGGAAGATACACTAGAGAAGGGATAGGCTACCCAATCCAGTATTCTTGGGCTTTCCTTGTGGCTCAGCTGGTAAAGAATCCACCTGCAATGCGGGAGACCTGGGTTTGATCCCTGGGTTCTGAAGATCCCCTGGAGAAAGGAAAGGCTACCCACTCCAGTATTCTGGCCTCGAGAATTCCATGGACTGTATAGTCCGTGGGGTCACAAAGAGTTGGACATGACTGAGTGACTGAACTGAACTGAACTGAACTCCAACTTTCTTTTGCTTCCAATATGCATGGAATATATTTTTTCATCCTCTCACTGTCAGTCTGTATGTGTCTTTAGGTCTGAAGTGGGCTTCTTGTAGACAGTATGTATATATACTGTCTTATTTTTGTATCCATTCAGCCAGTCTGTGTGTTTTGGTTGGAGCATTTAATCCATTTACATTTAAAGTAATCATTGATATGTATGTTCCTATTGCCATTTTCTTAATTGCTTGGGGTTGATTTTGTAGATATCTTTTCTTTTGTATTTCTTGACCATATAAGTCCCTTTAACATTTATTGTAAAGCTGGCTTGGTGGTACTGAATTCTCTTAACTTTTGCTTGTCTGAAAAGTGTTTTATTTCTCCATCAATTTTGAATGAGATGGGTACAGTAATCTTGGCTGTAGATTTTTCCCTTTCAGTACTTTAAATATATCTTGCCTTTCCCTTCTGGACTGCAGAGTTTCTGCTGAAAGATCAGCTGTTAAGCATATGGGGTTTCTCTTGTATGTTACTTGTTGCTTTTCCCTTGCTGCTTTTAAAATTCTTTCTGTGTATTTAGACTTTGTTAGTTTGACTAGTATGTGTCTTGGTGTGTTTCTCCTTGGGGACTCTGCGCCTCTTGGACTTGACTGACTATTTCCTTTTCCATGTTGGGAAAATTTTCAACTATAATCTCTTCAAAACTTTTCTCATACCCTTTCTTTTTCTCTTCTTCTTCTGGGACCCCTATAATTTGAATGTTGGTGCAGTTGACGATCCTCAGTTCTTTTCATTCTTTTTACTTTACTCTGCTCTTCAGAAGTTATTTCTGCCATTTTATCTTCCAGCTCACTGATTCGTTCTTCTGCTTCAGATATTCTGCTACTGATTCCTTCCAGAGTATTTTTAATTTTAGTAATTGTGTTGCTTGTCTCTGTATGTTTATTCTTTAATTCTTCTAGGTCTTTGTTAATTGATTCTTGCATTTTCTCCATTTTGTTTTCAAGGTTTTTGATCATTTTTACTATCATTATTCTAAATTCTTTTTCAGGTAGTTTGCCTATTTCCTTTTCATTTACTTGGACTTCTGTGTTTCTAGTTTGATCCTTTATTTGAGTAGTATTTCTCTGCCTTTTCATTAATTTTTTTTAACCTATTGTATTTGAGGTCTCCTTTTGCCAGCCTACAAGGTTGAATTCTTTCTTGCTTTTGGTTTCTGCCCACTAAGGTTGGTCCAGTGGTTTGTATAAGGTTCTATAGGGTGAGATTTGTGCAGAGGTTTTTGTTTGTTTGTTTGTTTTTCCTCTGATGGGCAAGGCTTAGTGAGGTGGTAATCCTGTCTGCTGATGATTGGGTTTGTATTTTTGTAAAGCTTGTTGTTTAGATGAGGCGTCTTGCAAAGGGTGCTACTGGTGGTTGGGCTTGATCTCTGGTCAGGAATGAAGTTTCCACAAGTAGTTTGTTGTGGCATTAAGTGAGATTAAAACAAATACCCAAAAACAAGAAACCAAAGAGGAACCCCAGACAAATGGCAGTTACAAGATCAGGCAAATAATAATAAAAATAATGGAATATACACATATACATATACACGCATAAGCAAAGTCAAACAGTCCAACAAAAATAAAGTACAGTAGATTGACCTGGTGAACAGAGGAAATCACAAATTATATTTACCAGTTAAGTCCAAGACTAACTAAAGCACAGACTGGAAAACAAAACTAAAGCAAGGTGCCCAGTGGGGAATAAGGCTATGAAAACAAAACTAACCAATATGTTGAGAAAAAGGAAAGAAACAAAAGAAAGAAAGAATAGATATGCAAAGTTAAATGGTGGTAGATGAAGATTTATATACATTAAAGATTAACTTCAAGGGGAAAAGAACAGTAGCAAAGGCAAACAAGGGAATAAATGTAGAAAAAATATAATAGGCTTTAAAAAAGTAAAATTATAAAAGTAGAAAACAGAAAAAAAAGGAAAACTCCACAGAACTGCAAAAGCCCCATGTAGAGGCTTTTTTTGGCTATATTGTTTATAACAACAATAAAAAATGCAACTGAGGAAAAAAGAAAAAAAAAAGCTCAAAATCTTAATTAGATTTCATAATGCATATAAAATTAACAACTACAACAGAGGGGGAAAAGAAAAGAGAAAAAAAAAAAGTCCAAAAGAATCTACAAAACAAGTCAAACCGTAAGAATAATAAATGTTTTTCTTGAGTCACTGCTGTCGGAGTCCTTTCCCTCACTGGGAGTCAGAGTCCACCTCATCTCCCTAGGATGCCCTCCAGCACTGTGCTGATCTCTGGACCTGCTGTGAGGGCAGCTCAGATTCTCATCTGGTTCTACTCCTCTGTGTTCTTACCTCCAGTGTCCACAGCTATCAGAACTAGTGCATTTTCTTTTGTGGGAGCTCTCATGTCCTTTTATACATTCCACAGACACAGAGTCTGCTTAGTTGATCATGTGGTTTTAATCTGCCGCTTGTACAGCTGGTGGTAAGGTTTGCTTCTTCCTTAGGCACACTGCCCCTGGGTTTCAATTGTGGTTTTATTTCCACCTCTGCATGTGGGTCCTTCACTGCATGTGGGGTTTGCTCCTGAGGCTGCCCTGGAGGACTTGGGTTTGCCCCTGTGAGGACCAGGTGTGGAAGTGGTGCAGCTGCTTGGATCACAGGGGTTCTGGCAGCACCAGGTCCTCAGGGGAGTTGGCAGCAAGTTTTACGTAGTTCTCTATATTCTTTTCCGCTGGTCAGGTACTCCTGTCTGCTCTCAGCTGGTGTTCTGTATGCACTTCTGTGTCTGAAGGTGTATCCCTGATGTATCCATGGAGAGAGACATACTCCATGTCCACCTAGTCCTCCACCATCTTCGAGACCAAGAATTATCTTTTACAACAAATATAACAAATCTATCTAAATCTCCACCTCTCCAATACTCCTTCCTTATTGTGATATTGAGAGAAGAATCCCCATTTTTTCATGAGAATATCAACCCATCTTTATCTCCATCCATCCTATACTGTCCTCTCTAGTATGAGGATCCATCATTTAGTTGCTCAGCTCAGACTTTCCACTATCTTTTTCCTATGAACGTTACATTTTTCAAAAGCTTACCCATCTTAAAACAGTACAATTTTCCTCCAACTTTGGATCATCCTCCATACTTTTTTGTCTTTCATATTCAAGCTTCTCAAAGTAATTATTGAAAAACCCTTTTTCTATTACCTTGATTCCTATTTCCTTGTGAATATTTCCTATACTATGGGTAAAATTGTATCTTCTTCATCACCTCTTCTATGTTCATATGTTGAAAATTCTGATCTTCAGTACCTCAGAATTTTGGGCTTCCTAGGTGGTGTTAGTGGTAAAGAACCCACCTGACAATGCAGGAGACATAAGAGACATGGGTTCAATCCCTGGTTCGGGAAGATCCACTGGAGGAGAGCATGGCAACCCACTCCAGTTTTCTTGCCTGGAGAATCCCATGGATAGAGGAGCCAGGCAAGCTACAGTCTACTGGATCACAGTTGGGCACAACTGAAGTGACTTAGCAAGTTCACAGCTCAGAATTTTACTGTGAAAATAGGGTCTTTGCAAATATTGATTAAGATGGAGTAGAGTGGGCTCCTAATTCAATAAGACTGCTGTTTTTACAAAAAGGGAGAAACTTAGACATCCACGTGCACAAAGGGAGAATGCCATGTGAAGTTTAGGGTTTTGCTGCCACAGCCAAGTAACATCCATTTTTTCCCATCACTTCCTCAGTCCAGTGTACCTCCATTTCACCAATTCCACCTATAGGCCTAACCAGTGGAAGCATCTGCATTAGTTGTAGTAACAGAAGACTGAGTTTTAGAAGACACCATGGAAATAATCTATTTTGGGAATGAAGAATTATTTACATGAACTATAAGAGACAAGCTATTAAAAATCAGAAATGAACACAAACATATCTGAATACCTTTGACAAGTTATTCCCCACATTGGGTAACCTTCAGATCAGATCAGTTGCTCAGTTCTGTCCGACTCTTTGTGACCCCATGAATCGCAGCATGCCAGGCCTCCCTGTCCATCACCAACTCCCGGAGTTCACTTACTCATGTCCATTGAGTCAGTGATGCCATCCAGCCATCTCATCCTCTGTTGTCCCCTTCTCCTCCTGCCCCCAATCCCTCCCAGCATCAGAGTCTTTTCCAACGAGTCAACTCTTCACATCAGGCGGCCAAAGTACTGGAGTTTCAGCTTTAGCATCATTCCCTCCAAAGAAATCCCAGGGCTGATCTCCTTTAGAATGGACTGGTTGGATCTCCTTGCAGTCCAAGGGACTCTCAAGAGTCTTCTCCAACACTACAGTTCAAAAGCATCAATTCTTCAGTGCTCAGCCTTCTTCACAGTCCAACTCTCACCCCCATACATGACCACAGGAAAAACCATAGCCTTGACTAGACGAATCTTTGTTGGCAAAGTAATGTCTCTGCTTTTGAATATGCTATCTAGGTTGGTCATAACTTTCCTTCCAAGGAGTAAGTGTCTTTTAATTTCATGGCTGCAGTCACCATCTGCAGTGATTTTGGAGCCCAGAAAAATAAAGTCTGACACTGTTTCCACTGTTTCCCCATCTATTTCCCATGAAGTGATGGGACCGGATGCCATGATCTTCGTTTTCTGAATGTTGAGCTTTAAGCCAACTTTTTCACTCTCCACTTTCTCCTCCATCAAGAGACTTTTTAGTTCCTCTTCACTTTCTGCCATAAGGGTGGTGTCATCTGCATATCTGAGGTTATTGATAACCTTAGTAGCACCCAAAGTGACTTTTAATTTTAAAAATTATGCAGCCTAAGTTGCATTTCAATTGACTTAGAATCTTCTGAAGTTTTGATTGAGGCAGCAGTGTTTTTACTGTTGTTGTTCTTTTGATATTCCTCCAAGTGATTTTATATGTAGCCAAGGTTAATATAAACAGTGCTTTAAGAGCAAATGCACATTCTAATTCTTTGCAAATATTCTCTGGGTTCTAATTAAACTTGCCAATTTTATAGAAAAGCTTAGATGATTTGGGGGACTCAGGTTCACCTTGTCTCAGTAGTAAGATTCCTCCATGTCTTTAGGTTCCCACTGCAGGGTGTTCTGTTGTTGTTATATCACACTAATTTTATAAAATTTACAAAATAGCAAGCCTCGTCTGGCAATTTGTCTCAAAATTAGGAAATTCTTAGGACCTATGATTTTATCTAGTCATCTGACACAGGCCTTCAGTTTTGGGGGGTTTCTGAGTTACAGGTTTTCTGTATAACCTTCTATCTAGTCTGCCTTGACTCTGGTTCATGGGTGCTCCTACTTTTATCTTTCTGTGTTAGCTTTGTATGTCAACTTGACTAGGCGATAGTGACCAGTTATTTAATTGAAAACTATAACAGGGTATTGCTATAACAGTGTTTTGTAGATGAGGTAACATCTACAATCAATTCACTTAACTAGGGAAAACTGTCCTCAATAGTGTAGGTGCTGCTGCTCCTGCTGCTAAGTCGCTTCAGTCACGTCCAACTCTGTGCGACCCCATGGATGGCAGCCCACCAGGCTCCCCCGTCCCTGGGATTCTCCAGGCAAGAAAAATGGAGTGGGTTGCTATTTCCTTCTCCAATGTATGAAAGTGAAAAATGAAAGTGAAGTCGCTCAGTCATGTCTGACTCTTAGCAACCCCATGGACTGGAGCCTACCAGGCTCCTCCATCCATGGGATTTTCTGGGCAAGAGTACTGCAGTGGGGTGCCATTGCCTTCTCCATAGTGTAGGTAGCCTTATCCAATTAGTTGAATGCCTTTAGGACAAAATGGGTTTACCATCCCTGCCCTATGATTTTATACTTGCTAGCCCCCACAATAACTCATACAATGAGGGTTCATTCCCTGGCCTGGGAAGATCCCACATGCTGTGGGGCAATTAAATCCATGCACCACAACTACTAAGTCTGTGCCTTAGAGCCCATGCTCTGCAACAAGTGAGTAGCCCCCACTCATTGCAACTAGAGAAGAGCCAGTGCAACAGCTAACACCAACCACAGCCAATAAATAAATGAATAAATTATTTTTTAAATTTAATAGATACTATATATATCAAGAAGACCAAGAAGATGGTCTTAAACCAAGAGCACAAGTCCTAAAGATCAAATAAGAAGAAAAGGTCAGAAATGAGGCAAATTATTAAAAACCAGGCTTTCCTGGTAGCTCAGAGGGTAAAGAATCTTCCTGCAATGTGGGAGACCTGGGTTCATTCCCTGGGTTGGGAAGATCCCCTGGAGCAGGGGCTCAGATGTTAAAGAATCTTCCTGCAATGTGGGAGACCTCAGTTCATTCCCTGGTTTGGGAAGATCCCCTGGAGCAGGGCATGGCAACCCACTCCAGTATTCTTGCCTGGGGAATCCCCATGGACAGAAGAGCCTGGCAGGCTATAGTTCACAGGGTTGCAAAGAGTCAGACGTGACCGAGCAACTAAGCACAGCACAAACATTAAAAACATGGAAAATTGCAAAAGGTAAAAGGGCATTCAATGGATGTGTCAGTCAGGGTACACCAGAGAAGTAGCACCAGGTGAGAGAGAGGAACTGGCCAGGTCTTCTGCATTGGCAACTGGGAACTTTACTACTGAGGCAACAGGGAAGTCCTGTCTTCTTCATTTTTAACGCTTTGTCTTGACAGTTTCTATAACAATTTGTATACCTTGCCTCCAGAATGCTTACCTGGTACTGATACCCAAGCTACACTTCCGGATGCTCTTTTCTGGCACCCTCCAAGATGTCATTTGATTTTATCCCAGCTTTGTTTATCAGGGTACCCTTGATTCTGGCTCTATATTTTAACTATATGATTTACTATCTGCCAGAATTTTCTTCCTCTCTTCTTCCACCTTCTTATCCCATCTACTTTTCATCCCCAAAGTAATAACAATAATACACTAGGAAATGAAGTCAGGAGACCTCTAATAAAGTCTTCTGTCACTTACAAGTTAATTGACTTTGACGTCAAGTTCTTCATTTTTAAGGTAATCTCAGATTATCTCTAAATTACATTTTGGATATTATAATGGATAAATAGTGTAGTCTTTCAAGCCCTGAGGTGAAGAAAGCTCAGAGAATCTACTTGGGGAATCAGCTCAGTTCAGTTCAGTCGCTCAGCCATGTCCGGCACTTTGTGACCCTGTGAACTGCAGCACACCAAGCTTCCCCGTCCATCACCAACTCCCAGAGCTTGCTTAAACTCAGATCCATCGAGTCGGTGATGTCATCCAACCGTCTTATCCTCTGTCACCCCTTCTCCTCCCGCCTTCAATCTTTCCCAGCATCAGGGTCTTTTCCAATGAGTCAGCTCTTCGCATCGGGTGGCCAAAGTATTGGAGCTTCAGCTCCAGCATCAGTCCTTACAATGAATATTCAAGACTGATTTCCTTTAGGATTGACTGGTTTGATCTGCTTGCAGTCCAAGGGACTCTCAAGAGTCTTCTCTGACACCATAGTTCAAAAGCACCAATTCTTCAGCACTAGGCTTTCTTTATGGTCCAACTCTCACATCCCTACATGACTACTGGAAAAACCGTAGCTTCGACTAGGTGGACCTTGTTGGTAAAGTAATGTCTCTGCTTTTTAATATGCTGTCTAGGTTTGTCATAGCTTTTCTCCCAATGAGCAAGTATCTTTTAATTTCATGATTGTAGTCACCATCTGCAGTGATTTTGGAGCTCGGGAAAATTAAGTCACTCACTTTTTCCATTGTTTCCCCATCTATTTGCCATGAAGTGATGGGACTGGATGCCATGATCCTGGCTTTTTAAGTATTGAGTTCTAAGCCAAATTCCCTCCAGCTATCTATTTTACATATGGTAATGTATGTCTCTCAGTGCTGTTCTATTTATCTCACCCTCTCCTTTCCCCACTGTGTTAAGTCTGTTCTGTATGTCTGCATCCCCACTGCTGCTCTGCAAATAGACTCATCAGAATTATCTTTTTAGCTTCCATATATATGTATTAGCAATGATATTTGTTTTTCTCTTTTTGACTTACTTCACTCTGTATAATTGGCTCTAGGTTCATCCACCTCATTAGAACTGACTCAAATGTGTCCCTTTTTATGGCTGAGTAATATTCCATTGTATATACGCATTCCATCTTCTTTATCCTTTCATCTGTCAATGGACATCTAGGTTGTTTCCATGTCATAGCTATTGCAAACAGTGCTGCAATTTTACTTTGGTGTACATGTGGCTTTTTCAATTGTGGTTTCCCCAGTTCACCAGTAGTGGGATTATTGGGTCATATGGTAGTTTTATTCCAATTTTTTAAAGTAATCTCCATAGTGGCTGTATCAATTTACATTCCTACCAACAGTGCAAGAGGGTTCCCTTTTTCCACACCCTCTTGAGAATTTATTGTCTATAGATTTTTTGATGATGGCCATTCTGAACAATGTGAGGTGATACCTCAGTGTAGCTTTGATTTCCATTTCTCTAGTAACAAGCAACGTTGAGCATCTTTTCATATGTTGATTAACCATCAGTATGTCTTCTTGGAGAAAGGTCAGGGTGTGAGACATTCACTGTGGGCACTGCTGTAAGGGTAGCCACTGGGGAAATTCGAGGATAGCTTATACCTCAGGACTCAATATGATAGTGCCAGCTGCTTCATGTATGGTCCCCACCCATTTGAAAAGGTTGTCTGATTCAGGAAAGGCAGAAATTCCTTTATCACCAGATGTCATGAGGGTCATCAGCTCTTAATGTAGCCTCTTACCACCAGGCCTGGGGGGCACCTACACTGGGCTCTGCTGCATCAAGAAAGGTGGCAACTCTGGTGGCAGGTGGGTTTAGGCAACATTGGCAGTAGGTGAGTTTAGATTCTGGGAAGCCGTCTGGTCAGGGCTGAGAGGGAGACAGGAGTACATGGAGACCACAACTGCAACTGCAGCTGTTTTCTCTTTAATTTTAGATCAGTATGCACACTCTGGATTCTGAAAGCTTTGCTCTGCTTATCATAATGCTC
Organism: Bos indicus x Bos taurus; assembly: GCF_003369695.1. Taxonomy (NCBI): domain Eukaryota; kingdom Metazoa; phylum Chordata; class Mammalia; order Artiodactyla; family Bovidae; genus Bos; species Bos indicus x Bos taurus. The sequence continues at coordinate 26,707,378 of NC_040098.1, forward strand.
AATGGCCTAGAACACCTGAATTATGAATTTCAGCTACCATTACATACCACACCAACCATAACATTTATCATATTTTTACAAGGTCCCTTGTCCACAGAATTATAAGAACTATTCTAAAGTCACACACACACACTCAAAAAAACAAAAAACACTTTCTGGTTCCATCACTAGAGTTTGGGTCATAGTTAGACAAGCCAAACAGAAAGCCTAGAGAAATGAGATACAGTGACATAGGTGATGGAGATGAGGCAGATATTAGGCTCAATTCCGGCAGTAGGAAGGAGTCCATCAAGGCAGGAAGACCTCAGATAATAGCAGAGATAAGTAGATGGGTAGCCAGCTTCAAGGAGGGCCCGTCATGAGGAAAAGGTAGAAAAAATCTAGAGAGAAACTGATAGACATGCCCAGCGAACAGAAACTGAATGAGGTGTATAGTTGGCATAAGAAAGACAAGTTCCAGTCCTTGGCAAGTAGAGATCCAATATTGGAAGAGAGTCTAGCACTAGCTGGCTAGTTGAAACTGGCATTAGCAGTTCCAAAGCAGGGCAGAGAGGCCCCTGTGTAGACAAGGGGACATGCAAAATCTCAGCACAAACTGTAGGATCCAATAAGTAAAGTGATTGGGTTACTTGCCATCCAAACAGTGCCTATAAATGAAACTAAAATCAAAGTTCATGAATGGATATTAGTATATTTCACTACCTCTTGATATGAAAGGATATTTTCCAAGATAAAATATATAAAATCTCACTACTGATAAACACAAATGAACATTTTTAATAAATTGGGAGATAGGAAACAATAATGTTAAGGCTGAATCAAGCAAAATGCTAACCCATGAAAAAATGAGAAAGTATGATTCTTATTGATAAATCTGTCTTACTACAAAAAACTGATTCTGCTAATACATTTTGAATTTCTTTGAATTAGTTTTTATTGGAGTGTATTTGCTTTACAATGTTGTTCATTTGTAATTTAATCAATGCAAGTTTATGAAGATTGTTTCCCACTCTTATTATATAAGTACATAGCTTTGATTTCATACACATATCTAGACATAACTGTGTAGTTTCTTTAATTTTGCCTTTTGGTTGAGAGAGCCTAACCTATTTATCACATGTACTATATGGTCCTTTACAAAATGGTTTGTCTGTGATCTACACCCTAACTCTTTCAAATTTCAAAGTCTGGCACTAATCTCCTTTTTAAAATACATGTGCAATTAACATACAGCACTGTATCAGCTTAGGTACACATATGATTTTGATAAACATGTATAATGTGAAATGAGTAACACAGTAAGTTTAGTTAACATTTATCGCCACACTTAGTTACAAATTTGCATTTTTCCATGGAAATGTCTTTCCCAACCTATGTTATTGAACTATGTATTTGCTTTGAAATCTGCCTTTCTTCAAGATTCATGTCAACTGCTTTATGGCCTGGGATGACTCACCTAGTGTGAGGGGTCTGGTGTAACTCTCAGCTTTTCCTTTTCTCAGATTAGCAACTTGCTAACAGATATATAGCTCCTTGCTAAAGACTAGCAAGGCAGGCATTCTTTCTGCTCCCTTCGGATGTCTATGTCAGAAATTTTCCCTATCTCTTTTATATTTTAATAAAATTTTATTATACAAAATTTTGAGTGATCAAGCCTCATCTCTGGCTTAATTTCCAAAATATACAAGCAGCTCATACAACTCAATACCAGAAAAACAAACAACCCAATCAAAAAGTGGGGGAAAGACCTAAACAGACATGTCTCCAAAGAAGACATACAGATGACTAACAAACACATGAAAAGACGCTCAACATCTCTCATTATCAGAGAAATGTAAAAATAAAAACTACAATGAGCTATCACCTCACACTGCTCAGAATGGCCATCATCAAAAAGTCTACAAACAATAAATGCTGGAGAGGGTGTGGAGAAAAGGGAATGCTCTTGCATTGTTGCTGCTGCTGCTGCTGCTGCTAAGTTGCTTCAGTCGTGTCCGACTCTGTGCAACCCCAGAGACAGCAGCCCACCAGGCTCCCCCGTCCCTGGGATTCTCCAGGCAAGAACACTGGAGTGGGTTGCCATTTCCTTCTCCAACGCATGAAAGTGAAGAGTGAAAGTGAAGTTGCTCAGTCCTGTCCGATTCTTAGCGACCTCATGGACTGCAGCCTATCAGGCTCCTCCATCCATGGGAGGGGGAATGTAAATTGATACAGCCACTATGGAAGACAGTATGGAGATTCCTTAAAAAACTAGGAATAAAACCACCATATGACCCAAGAATCCCACTCCTAGGCATGTACCCTGAGGAAACCAAAATTGAAAAAGACACACGTATCCCATTGTTCATTGCAGCACTATTTACAATAGCTAGAACACGGAAGCAACCTAGATGTCCATCAACAGATGAATGGATAAAGATGTGGTACACATACACAATGGAATATTACTCAGCCATAAAAAGGAATCAGTTTGAGTCAGTTTTCATGAGGTGGATGAACCTAGAACCTATTATACAGAGTGAAGTGTGTCAGAAAAAGAAAGATAAACATCGTATTCTGATGCATATATATGGAATCTAGCAAAATGGTACTGAAGAATTTTCTTACAGGGCAGCACTGGAGAAACAGACATAGAGAATAGACTTATGGATATGGGGAGAGGGGAGGAGATGGTGAGATGCATGGAAAGAGTAAGATGGAGACTTACATTACCGTATGTAAAATAGATAGCAAATGAGAATTTGCTGTATGGCTCAGGAAACTCAAACAGGGGCTCTGCATCAACCTAGAGGGGTGGGATGGGGAGGGAGATGGGAGGAAGGTTTGAAAGGGAGGGGATATATCTATATATCTATATATATCTCCTACCTATATATATAGGTATGTATTGCTAATTCATGTTGAGGTTTGACAGAAAACCAAATTCTGTAAAGCAATTATCCTTAAATAAAAAAATAAATTAAAAAATGTTAATGTTTACTTGTACCTCAGTAGAATGTGGTAGGTAATCGCAGGACAATATTACTATCCCCAGTACTTGAAAAATAAATAAATTGAAAAAGAATGATAAAAGTGTCAAAAAAACAGCAGAAGTATTGATCTGCTGAAATAATGAGCTGATTCACTGGAAATTTTATTTTCTGGGAGCATTTTCTGGCTCAAGCAAGGGACTTGGCTGAAGCAGAGGAACACTGATAGAGGAAAGAAGAAAACCTCAGTGCATTTGACTTTTAGGTGAACCTGGGACAATTAATTAAAAACTAGAGGCTCCACCTTTTATACAGAATGAAGTAAGCCAGAAAAAAAAAAAAAAAACACCAATACAGTATATTAACACATATATATGGAATTTAGAAATATGGTAATGATAACCCTGTATGCAAGACAGCAAAAGAGACACAGATGTATAGAATAGTCTTTTGGACTCTGTGGGAGAGGGCGAGGGTGGGATGACTTGGGAAAATGGCACTGAAACATGTATAATATCATATGTGAAACGAATTGCCAGTCCAGGTTCGATGCATGATACAGGATGCTCAGGGCTGGTGCACTGGGATGACCCAGAGGGATGGTATGGGGAGGGAGGTGGGAGGGGGGTTCAGGATGGGGAACACGTGTACACCTGTGGTGGATTCATGTTGATGTATGGCAAAACCAATACAATATTATAAAGTAATTAGCTTCCAATTAAAATAAATAAATTTATATTTTAAAAAATAATTAAAAAAAAAAAACTAGAGGCTCCAAAACTGAAGGTTAGAGTTATCTATGGGACATTTACTTAGTGCTTGGACAGTATAGGAAACTTAGTGCTTGGACAGCAGAAGAAGAGGAAGACAAGGTAAAATCTCCTGCAATTTTGACATACTTGGAAGAAAGGTGTTCCTAGAAGGAAAGGACCTATAATAAATACATGTTTACTAAGTTTTATGTGTGTTAGTTGCTGTCGTGTCTGACTCTTTGCAACCCCACGGACTGTAGCCCTCTAGGATCCTCCATCCATGGGATTTTCCAGGCAAGACTACTGAAGCGGGTTGGCATTTCCTTCTCCAGGGGATCTTCCTGGCCAAGGATTGAACCCAGGTCTCCTGCATTATGGGCAAACTCTTTATTGTCTGAGCCCCCAGGAACCAGGTTTTAAACTATGTTTTTCTAGGATAGCAGGATTTTAAACCTCTAAGAACATGACCATTTGCTCTGACTGTTTAAATATTGGGATTGGTAAACAGCATTGAGATAAGGAAGGGAATGGCAACCCACTCCAGTATTCTTAACTATAGAATTCCATGGACAGAGGAGCCTGGAGAGCTACAGTCCATGGGATCTTGAAGAGTCGGACATGACTGAACAACTAATACACACACACACACACAACATTGAGATACCAAACTGAGCTACCCATTCTCCAGCAACCATCTTCAGAAATCATAGAAAAATTAGGTCTATTGAAATACTAAAATCTCAAAATAAGAACAAAATATCACCTCTTAATTTTTTTCTCTAAATAACTATAATCAGAAAACATTGAAAGTGCTAAATATATAAATGAAGATGATTTGGCATTTTCTGAGAATGACATTACAGACACAGGACAAAATTTGAGTGTAAATGGTTAATTCACTTTGCATATGCTGAACTTGATGTACAAGTTAGATAACTAAAAAGAGATATTCTGGAGGATGTTATATCTGTCAGGAGATCAAGAGGAATGTCTAACATACATTTATACAGGTCATGACTAAAGTCATGTGACTAGGTAAAATTAACACTGGAAATCACACAGGATGAGAAAAGCAAAGCACAACCTCAAAAGCCGGAGTTGGAGAAATTGGGGTGTGAGGTTAAGGGCTGAGCTGAGGAGAAAATTCTGTGACTGGCTCATGAGGAACCATAGATAATAAAAAAGGGTGTTATTTCTTTGGAAAAAAACAAAAACAACAAACACGCAAATGTGTCAGGACTTAGTGACCATATTGTCCAACGCAATGGAGGATCAAGTTAGTTTGAGGCTTAAAAATGTCTGAGCAGAGCAGGAGGGATCTGGTTAAGGTACTTTAAACAGACTGATGGGTTATAAAAAGTGAATGGATATTTGGTAAGTGAAGCGTCGAGTGTGGACCTCTCTTTCAAAGGAACATTGGCTACAAAGAAAAGAAAGATGTGGCAGAATGTATAACAGAAGGCATGTTAGAAGGAAGGAATTCAGTTTGTGTTATTTTAAAATTGTTTTGGGAGAATGGCATTGAATCATGTATACTATCATGTATGAAACGAGTCACCAGCCCAGGTTCGAGGCACGATACTGGATGCTTGGGGCTGGTGCACTGGGATGACCCAGAGGGATGGTATGGGGAGGGAGGAGGGAGGAGGGTTCAGGATGGGGAACACATGTAAACCTGTGGCGGATTCATTTCGATATTTGGCAAAACTAATACAATATTGTAAAGTTTAAAAATAAAACAAAATTAAAAAAAATAAAGTAAAATTCTGGAAATACAAAAAAAAATAAAATTTAAAAAAAATAAATAAAATTAAAAAAATAATAATAAAAAAATAAAATTGTTTTGCTTAATTTTATTTGATTTTTAAATGGGAGACATCAAAATATATGTTTTTACAGAAAGGACAAGTGCGAGTGAGAGATGGAAGTTACAGGAGGGAAGGTATTACCTGAAGTGATTGTGCCTGAAAAAGAAGAAAAGAAGTGATATGTGAGCCTGGTACTGAAGACTAAGTAAGGGGATGCATGGTGGCAAGGGTTTCAAGGAAGAACATCACAACAAAATCAATGGTTAAAATGCTCACTTGCTTGACAGTTATGGGTCCACTAAATTGATTTTCATAAGAAATGGGTTCAGCAGAGATTTAACAACACTAGAATCCAAAACCTTACAAAACTGAGAAAAACATTAAGAGAACAAAGGCAACAGTTGGCTCTGGAGAAGAGGGACATCTCTGAGTGCCTGAGATGATGAGAAAATGCAAGAAATTATGAGATTGTTGGTCTTCCCTGATGGCTCAGTTGGTAAAGAATCCACCTGCAATGCAGGAGACCCCAGTTCGAATCCTGGGTTGGGAAGATCCACTGGAGAAGGGATAGGCTACCCAGTCCAGTACTCTTGGGCTTCCCTTGTGGCTCAGCTGGTAAAGAATCCACCCACAAGATGGGAGACCTGGGTTTGATCCCTGGGTTAGAAAGATCCCCTGGAGAAGGGAAAGGCTACCCACTCCAATCTTCTGCCTGGAGAATTCTATGGACTATATAGTCCATGGGGTCCCAAAGAGTTGGACACAACTGAGCGACTTTCACTTTGGGCAGGTAGGTTGTAGAAATTGTACCAGTTGTATTATTGCCTCTAAGTTAATTATGGACTAGATTTTTCACCAGAGGAATTCACACAGGATCTTGTCCCATAAAGTTTTTATCTAATTACCACAGTCCCAGACTGAAACCAGATTCATGTCCTTGTTACTAAGGGCCAGTTATTAACGACCTCCATTTATTGTTGCTGTTTAGTGGCTACATTGTGTCTGACTCTTTTGTGACCCCATTGACGGTAGCCCATACAGCTCCTTTGTCCATGGGCTTTTCCAGGCAAGAATACTGGAGTCGGTTGCCATTTCCTTCTCCAGGGGATTTTCCTGACCCAGGGACCAAACCCGTGTCTCCTGCTTGGGTGGCAGATTCCTTACTGCTGAGCCACATTGGAAGCTCAGAAACCTCAGTAGCCAATGTTATTTATTTCTGTGCAGATAAAATTTCCCAAACTTTTTGTCAGCTCCCTCCAGATATTTGTTCTTAATTCTCCATAAACGTCCCTCTGACCTGTATATTTATTTGTTAGATTCCTTTCAAATTGTTTCTATAATTGCTCTTTTGTACCTTTTTTGTCATGACTTTGCCTCTAAAATGTACCAATCTTTTAGATTATTTTAAATGAATCCTAGAATATTCTCTAAGTTCTCAACACTGAAACACAGTAAAAGTCTTTACAGCAAATTACCCTCCCAGCAATAAAAACACTACCATTTAGTCCTCATGAACTAAATTACAAAGGTGAACTGATTTATAGACCAGATATCTTTGCTAAGTCATTGGTTTCAACTGATTTCTTTCTGTAATCACTCTTATCTTGGTAATAATAATGTTTGCACAATTTTCTCATATTTTCTAAAGTTCTATGTTCAAAAATCAAGAACATACCATGAAGAGAGGGAAGAGAAAGAATGACATAGAGACAGGCTACTGAATACACTCAGTAGAGAATTCATGGAGAGCAAATGGAGATAAGAAAGCCAGCAAATTTTGGAGAAGATGTATGGATTATTCCATATTAACTACTTTGAAAATGTAGGTTGCAATAGAGTGATAAAAATAGTAAATGTAAATGCATATGAAATTCATTCATTCAACTGTTCCTTTATTCTAAATACATTAACTAGGTATTCAAACCCAGTTTCACATTGTGCAAACAATTATAAACAAAGAAAATTAAAACAAGCTGAAAATCAAGGAAATTGTTCTCTGAGAATTAGGAGGAACGAACATAAAACTGTCACCTTATTTGATATGTGATTTAATTCTATGCTTGAAAGTACATTTTGAGAGAAATCTATGTACTTGAAGGAATGTACATCATGACATTTCCTCATCTGCTCCTGTGAGAGGTGTACCTGGCTCAATTTCCATTCAGACACCAGCAGGTTGGGCCATGGGGTTCACACTTAAGGCAACACAGGTCAAAATCAAAACAGTGAAAAAAAAAACATGACTCAGAAGTGTCAAAAACAGAAATGGAAGGGAAGTTGTACAGAAGATTGATATACCTGATGAAGACACAGGCTGGTCTCAAACTAAGGAAGCACAACCAGTTGTTTTACATATAAATTTTACATTTACATTGTTTCAGGGTTAAAAGTACTGAGTTCTGAGTGACTCCCCAGAAATGCCTTTATCATTATTAACTTTTTCCCTGGCCTCCACAGTGAGTTAACCGTGGAGAAATCATTCCCCGCTCGTCCAGTCAGTGACAGGCCAAAGTCTGTCACTTGAGTAACAGTAACAGTAGGTTTACTTGGTAGAAATTCATGACCCATCCAATGGAATTTTAATCATAGAACTTGGTTGTTATTTTTCTTATTTGACTTTGTTTTACATTGATGTGAAACCAGTAGTAAGAAAGTGAATAACAAGCATTAGGCTCATAATTTAAAGGAATATGAAAACAATCACTTTGACATCCAGATACCTATGTGCTTGTAAAAGCATGGTCACAATTTTCTTCAGATTTCTGAAATTCTTCAAAACAAGGAGAAGTTTCCAGAGGACCTCGCTTTTCTGATGCCCCTTGTGCATACAAATCATTAAAAATCTGTTTTTTACAGAAAGAGACAGACTTAGGAAACCAATTTATAGTTGCTTGAGGAGGAAAGGATAGTTAGGGAGATTGGGATGGCCATGTACACACTGCTGCTGCTAAGTCGCTTCAGTTGTGTCCAACTCTGTGCGACCCCAGAGACAGCAGCCCACCAGGCTCCCCTGTCCCTGGGATTCTCCAGGCAAGAACACTGGACTGGGTTGCCATTTCCCTCTCCAGTGCATGAAAGTGAAAAGTGAAAGTGAAGTCACTCAGTCGTGTCCAACTCTTAGAGACCCCATGGACTGCAGCCTACCAGGCTCCTCCATCCATGGGATTTTCCAGGCAAGAGTACTGGAGTGGGGTGCCATTGCCTTCTCTGATGTACACGCTACTATATTTAAAACAGAAAACCAACAAGTCCTACTGCATAACACATGAAACTCTGCTCAGTGTTATATAGTAGCTGGAATGGGAGGGGGATTTGAGGGAGAATAGATACAAGCATATGTATGGCTGAGTCCCTTCACTGTTCACCTGAAACTATCACAACATTGTTAACCAGCTATACCCCAATACAAAATAAAAAGTTCAAAAGAAAAAAAAATCTGTTTATAATCTTTTGTATTATTCTCAAAGTATGTGCACTCAGTTGCTCAGTGTTCAACTCTTTGTGACCCCATAGACTATAGCCCATCAGGCTTCTCTGTCCATGGGATTTTCCAGGCAAGAATACTGGAGTAGGTTGCCATTTCCTCCTCCAGGGGATCTTTCTGAGCCAGGGATCGAACCTGCATCTCCTGCATTTGCAGGCAGATTCTTTACTACTGTGCCACCTGGGAAACCCAGTAAGCAGTAAACCAGGAGGTAATTCATACTAATATCTCTTAAACACTAATCTACTGGGTGTTTTCCCATGAGACAAAAGAAAGAAGTGGGAAAAAAGGACATATTTCTTTTTAAAATGAGAGGAAAATATTCCTTGTGTTTCCTTGATAACAAATGTGCTGGGCCTTTGTCTCCGTATCATCTGACTGTATTAAATACTACTTTTATACTTAAACTTTAAGTGGAAAAGTATAAGTGCCATGAGGGTAATGTCTATATACTACTTGTTTTTTAAAATTAGCTTTCTAATCCCTACTATGAGTTGTTAGACACAGATTTGTGGGTATTCGATCAACATTCATCAAGTTAACTGATCAAATTAATCATAATCTTTGTGACCTTTATCAATTAATAAGTAATGCTTATTGAAAGAGTTACTTCTTTTGTGGGGAGATATTTGGAAAACAGATATCTGAATAAATTCTCCTTGTGGCAAAACAAAGTGATAGGTGTTATTTGTTGTTGTTGTTATTTAGCCATTAAATTGTGTCCAACTCTTAGTGGCCCACCAGTTTCCTCTGTCCATGGGATTTCCCAGGCAAGATTGCATTATTCTCAAAGTACATCCTCCAAATAGTACAGTCTGCACTTCTCATCTGCAAAGTGTTCTGTGTATACACTTTTACTAATTAGTCTGATGAGAGGATGGTGTGGGTGTAGGTGGGAACTTCTTGCCTTCAGTCATCCAAATTGCCCACCTGCGAGCAGAGATCATGTATCACATTCTCAGACGTGGAATGAATGACTCTATGGCCAAAGAAATGCATGATGAAGAAATTAGTGTAGGGACTGACAGCCATGAGGGTCAGTTGGGGGTCTTCGTTCAGAAATCAAGTCGTATCTAGTATTTATATATTCAGATAATTATCTCTAGAATTTAATTTATATGCTGTGAGATTAAACTGAGTGCAAGGGATCCAACAACAAATGAAAGGTGAGTTCATTTCTGAGTTCGTGTCTACAGCAACTTTTTTCTAATTTAGTTTTATTGGCTGACATCGTTTAAGGCTTCCCTTGGTGGCTCAGAGGTAAAGAATCCACCTTCAATGCAGGAGACTCAAGAGATGCAAGTGTGAATCCCTGGAGAAGGAAATGGCAACTCAGTCCAGTATTCTTCCCTGGGAAATCCCTTGGACAGAGGAGCCTGGTAGACTGTCATCCATAGGGTTGCAAAGGAGTGGAACATGACTTAGTGATTAAACAACAGTCATTTAAGTCATGGGAGTGTCCTGGTGAATGCAGACTCTTGAGAATTCTAAATGTCTACTGGAGCTTTTTTGCACAGACAAGCCTTAAACATTCATGCAACCAGAGATGGAAGATTAAGAATCAGGTACCCTCAATGTCCCTGGTAGATTTTCCGTAAACTGTTAAGATTAATAAGGCTAAATTACAAAAAAAAAAAAAACTATTTTGGCAGTACATATATACAGCCTGTACTCTGAAAAAGGTAAAAACATAAATCTAGAAAATCGATATGATATTTTGCTTAAATCTCTATTCTATTCTCTTAAAAATAATATAATAAAAGCAGGAAGAAGGACAGCCATTCTTTACAGGGTTGCTAAATGTGTGTGTGTCTTCACATGAGCATGTATATCAGCTTTAGGTTCATGTGAGACCATATTTATTACCATCATATGAAGAAGAGGAGTAAAGTACAGTCCAGAGTTTCCTTCTCTGGTACTTCCTGCTCTTGTGCCATCCTCATATCCCTGTTGGTTACAGAACAGGGAGGGAGACAGCTTGGTGGTCTGACTGAAGCTTCAGTATTTCAGAGGGGGCTCAAGAGAAGAGAGGAAACTGACACTGCTTTGTTGGTAAGTAAGCCAGGTGAGTTAAAAGCAGATTTTGTTTCCTGGGAAATTAGCAGTGGAGTGTGTGTGTGTGTGTGTGTGTGTGTGTGTGTGTGTGTGTGTATGTGAGAAGGGCCTCAGAAAGACCAATAAAGACATGACTAATTTAAATAAAAGAGTCTAAATTTAGTGTCTTTGATCCTCATGATTTGCCCATCTTTTATTTTTTTCTTTTCCTAGTTAGAAAATTTTGAGACCTCCTCTCATTCTGCTTTCTCTGGTCCTCACAACTTGTCTGGCTCTGTCCCTGTTGGTCATGTATCCCCTCCATGGTCTCTGTGTTCTTCCTTCATATCTCAGTTCTCCTTCCACCACTGTCTGTCCAAAAGGCTTTGTTTTTTTTCTGTCAGTGAGAACATTCTGAGTCCTTCTTTCCCTATGAACATTGTGTACTTCCTTCCCTAAATTCAATGCCTCATGAACTCTTAAGATTTTCTTTCAGGCTCAGTTGAGTACTTATTTAATAATAATGTCTCAAACAGGATATGAAGACCATAATATTTGCAATGAATGTACAAAGAATCCTGTATGATTTAAAAACCTAATTGTCCTCTCATTCCCTCACACAAATGTCCAAATAAAAGCTTTATTAAAAAAATAAAGTTATGCCAGTTAGACTTTTGCTGCCTATTTCACAGTAGTGTGCTCTATCATCCCATAAGGGAACATATGACCCTCAGAATTGACCATATTGTCATTGTATCATACACATTTGCCAGCTCTTTTGTAAATATTTTCCCTTTGTTTCCTTGATTATATCTTTTGAATAACAAAAAATTCTTAATTTTGTTAAAGTCTAATTTATAAATCATTTATGATTCATGTTCATCTAAGAAATACTTGACTTATCCAAATCATTGAAAAATTTCCCCTGTGTGTTTTTCTAGAATATCTATGACTTGCATGAAGCTCTTATAAACTTTTTTGCATTGTTTTTAATACTGTAAGGTTAGAGATTTTTTTTTTTTTCCAATGTGGATATCCAGTTGTTCCAAAGCCATTCATTGAAAATTATTCTTTCTCCCATTGAATGGCTTTGGCACTTTTCTTGCTAAGTATTTAAGGATATAAACATGGATGGATTTCTATAATATTCATTAGGTACATTAGTCTAAGTATCTCTTCTAATGCTAACAACATACTTCTGAGTCAAAGTAGCTTTATTGAAATTTCAAAAAATATATAAATTCTCCTACTTTTTTACTTCATTTTAATGTTTCTTTGATTAGTCTAGATGATTTGCTATCAGTTTCTGAATTTTCACAAAGAAAAAGGCTGCTAGACTTTTGACGGGGATTATATTGGTGCTGCAGATGATTTAGGAAAGAATTGACATTTTAACAATAAGTCTAACAATATTTTTTTTAATGGAGTTTCTCTCCCTTCATGCTTTCTTTAATTTTTCCTAACAATCATCTGTAGTTTACATAGAAGATATCCTATATGTCTTTTGTTATACATATTCTTAAGTATTTTACACACTTGTTAATACAACTACAGTTGTCTGTATTTATCATCTCTTATGATCTCTTATTGGAGAAGGCAATGGCACCCCACTCCAATACTCTTGCCTGGAAAATCCCATGGACGGAGAAGCCTGGCAGGCTGCAGACCATGGGGTCTTGAAGAGTCGGACACGACAGAGCGAGTTCACTTTCACTTTTCCCTTTCATGCATTGGAGAAGGAAATGGCAACCCACTCCAGTGTTCTTGCCTGGAGAGTCCCAGGGACGGGGGAGCCTGGTGGGCCACCGTCTATGGGGTCGCACAGAGTTGGACACGACTGAAGCGACTTAGCAGCAGTATGATCTCTTATGATACACTACGGGCTTCTGCAGTATGCTACTGGTAAAGAATCCGCCTGCCTGTGCAGGGAACACAAGAGATGTGTGTTCAATCCCTGGTTGGGAAGATCCCCTGGAGGAGGGCTTAGCAACCCACTCAAGTATTCTAGACTGGAGAATTCCACAGACAGAGGAGCCTGGCAGGCTACAGTCCATAGGGTCACAAAGAGTCGGACACGACTGAAGTGACTTAGCACACACACATTGCTAATACATAAAGTTAAATTGCTATTTGTGTATTAACTAGTGTTCTGTAACTTTACCAAATACACTTATTAGTTGTTGCAGATGCTTTGTAGATTCCTTAGAACTTTTGCATGTATATTCTACACATTATCTGCAAATATTTTACTTTTTAACTTTCTGATTTTTAACTGTTCTTTTTCTTTTTACTGCAATGGCTAGTGCCTCAAGTAAATTATTGATGAGAAGTGGTGAGAATGGGCTTCTTTTCCTGTTTTTCAATCTTGAAGGAAAGCATTCAATATTTCAGCATTAAGTATAATATAAACTTTAGAATTTTTCATAAATGCCATTGATCAAATTGAGGAAATTCCCCTCTATCACTATTTTAATGGCATTTTAATTTTTTAAACTATGAAGAGAAGGTGTATTTTGACAAATGCTTTTTTTTAAAGTCTTTTGAAATGATTATCTGCTTTTCTCCCTTATTTTCGTTACTATGATGAGTTGTACTGATTGCTTTGAGTATTGAACATTCTTGTAATCCTGGGATACATTCTGTTGATTCAATCTTTTCATATATTTTGGATTCAAAACTGCAATTTCTTTGTAAAGGATTTCTTTGTCTTTGTTTATGAGTGTTGTTGGTGTTGAACTTCCTGTTTGTGTAATATTTTTGTCAGGTTTTGTTTTCAGATTTAGACTGATCTCACAAAACAAATTAGTAAATGTTTCCTCATTTACTACTTTCAGAAAGAGTCTGTGAAAGACTGGCATTATTTCTTCTTCAAATGGTCAGAAGAATTCACCAGTGAAATCACTGTTCTAAACTTTTTTTGAGGAAAGGTTTTAATCACAAATTCCATTTCTTTAATAGATTTAGGGATAATGACATTTTATGTTTCTCTTGCACTTGTATTTTTCAAGGAACTTTTAAAAATTTAATCAAGGTTGTCCAACTTGTCCTATGAGCTGATAAAATATACTCTCATTATCGGTTTAACATACAGAATTTTTAGTGATGGCCTCCTTTATTCCTAATGTAGGTGATTTGTCTTATCTCTTGATCTGTGTTAATTCTTGATTTGATAGATGAATATTTGATCAATTTTGCTGCTCTTTGCAAAAAACTTTTGGCTTTTATAAAATTTTCTCAATTATTTATCTCTTTTATTTTGTAGATTTCTCTTGTTTTGTGGTAATTAGCAAGCTGATACCAAAACACTCAAAATAGTGTAAGTATTTACTTGCACTTTTCATTCACTTTGCTTCTGGAGTATATTCCAGAGTGGGTTGGTGTCTATCTTGATATGATTTGATTTATGTTTATCATTTTGTATATGTTTTTACTTGCCTCCTCTGCTTATTTTACTCTGTTCTCCATTTTCAGTTTTCTTTGGATTATTTGAATATTTTTAGGATAGGATACTATTTTAGCTTTTGACTTTTTATCTCCAACACTTTACATCATCCTTGTGTAGTATATTTATTCAAAATATGTGAATAACAATATGTTAGCTCCCCTACCTTCTGTAGTTTGTGAAATACACATGTCAATATTTTATTAAAAAAAACATATTTATATCTCTGAAAAAAATAAGAGAAAAGTGAAATATTTTATATATCTAGCTATTTATTTGGAGAAGAAAATGGCAACCCACTCCAGTGTTCTTGCCTGGAGAATCCCAGGGACGGGGGAGCCTCATGGGCTGCCGTCTATTGGGTCGCACAGCGTTGACTGAAGCGACTTAGCAGCACCAGCCCCTATTTATCACCTCTGATACTCTTCATTCTTTTCTGAAGCTCTGATTGTTCTTCTAGTATTAGTTCCCTTCCAACTGAGGAATTCCCTTCAGATCAGATCAGATCAGTCGCTCAGTTGTGTCCGACTCTTTGCTACCCCATGAATCGCAGCACGCCAGGCCTCCCTGTCCATCACCAACTCCCGGAGCTCACTCAGACTCACATCCATCGAGTCAGTGATGCCATCCAGCCATCTCATGCTCTGTCGTCCCCTTCTCCTCCTGCCCCCAATCCCTCCCAGCATCAGAGTCTTTTCCAATCAGTCAACTCTTCGCATGAGGTGGCCAAAGTACTGGAGTTTCATTCAGCTTTAGCATCATTCCCTTAGTATTTCTTAAAGTGTGAGTCTGATGGTGACTCTCATAGCTTTTAATTAGCAAAAAAGAATTTACCTGTTGTTAACCTCTGAAGGATATTTTTGCTTAAGTTAGAATTTTAAGATGAAAAGTTTTTTTTTTTTTTTTAACCTTTCTTTAGTGATATAAAGATATTGTTTCACTCCCTTCCAGAGATCTGGTAAAACTCTGCACTGTCAAATCATTGTTTCTCTTAAGGAATATGTCACTTTTCTGGCTACTTAACATTCTTCTCCTTGTCTTTACATTTTTCAGTTTCAGTATCATGTGCCTAAGCATGATGTTCTTCATATTTATACTCTTGGGGGTTCTCTGAACTAATTGGAGCTTTAAATTGTGGTCTTTCACTAAATTTAGGAGAAGAATTTGAAGAAGAACCATTATTTCTTCAAATATCTTTCTGACACATTCCCTCTCCTCCTTCTTTCTCTGATTCCACATATGTCTCTGTAATGCCTTTTGATATTATCCCACTGGTCCTTCAGGCTACAGTGGGCTTTTTCCCACATCCTTTGTCTTTCTCTTTAAACTAGATAATTATTATGTTCATGTTCATTAACTGTTTCTTTGCCAAACTTTTTATTCCATAAGCTAATTATCATATATTTTTAAATATTTAGATTTTAGTTTAAAAATTCCCATATGATTTTCTTTTTTTTTGTATTTTCTTGTCTTCTCCTGAAATTTGTCTCTTTTTATTCATAATGTGTGTTTTCTTTTTTCTTATTGATCATAGCTTTGATAATGGCTTAACAGTCATTATTAAATTATTTCCAACACTTAGGTAATTTCCAGGATGCCATCTATTTTTTATCTTTTATCTTGCGAATGTGTCACATTTTCCTGGAGCTTCATGTATCACATAATGGACTGTAACCTGGGCAGTTTGAATGTTATGTTACAGAAACTCTGAAATTTTTTGTATATTTCAAAAAGGTAGATAAGTGGACAATTAACTTATTTAAACTCAAATTTGGAGAAGGCGATGGCACCCCACTCCAGTACTCTTGCCTGGAAAATCCCATGGATGGAGTAGTCTGGTAGGCTGCAGTCCATGGGGTTGCTAAGAGTTGGACACCACTGAGTGACTTCACTTTCACTTTTCACTTATCACTTTCACGCATTGGAGAAGGAAATGGCAACCCTCTCCAGTGTTCTTACCTGGAGAATCCCAGGGATGGAGGAGCCTGGTAGGCTGCCGTCTATGGGGTCACACAGAATCGGACATGACTGAAGTGACTTAGTAGCAAACTCAAACTGCAAGCACTGTGATGCCTGTGATAGGTGATGCTTACATCTCAGTTTGAACTTTAATAAGTCATTCCCATTTGTGCATGGTCCGTAGCTCAAAGGGTTTTGGGACAAGTTTCTACCTGACTTCAGGTTTCCCCTTTTTGGCTGTCTCCTAATCCTGTTTATTCTCCCGTATTCTTAGTTCTTTCCCTGACACAAAATTATAAGACTTTCAGTTAGAATGTAAGCAACATTGTTAACTGGCTACCCCTGGAGCAAAGGCACAAAAATGAGAAAACCTGCTTTATTCTGATCACTTGCTCCAAGTATTGAGTCACCAACAAATTCTGTCTGCTTTTGTTCACTTTCCAGGACTCTCAAGTAGCTACTTCTTTTATTTCACCCAAGGTTTATAGTTGCTTTCTGTAAAAAGCATCAGTTTGTTAGTAAGCTGATTCTCTACATAGACTTGGATGCTGCTGCTGCTAAGTCACTTCAGTCGTGTCCGACTGTGCAACCCCATGGACAGCAGCCCACCAGGCTTCTCTGTCCAGAGGATTCTCCAGGCAAGAATACTGGAGTGGGGTGCCATTTCCTTCTCCAATAGACTCGGATATTAAACTTAAAATATACCATCTCACTTTATATTTGTCAAATTGATTTCTAAAATGTTCACTGTGGTTTATATTGTTGGCAGAAGGATATGAAAATTCTAATTACTCCAGATCAGATCAGTCGCTCAGTTGTGTCTGACTCTTTGCGACCCCATGAACCACAGCATGCCAGGTTTCCCTGTCCATCACCAATTCCCGGAGTTCACTGAGACTCATGTCCATCGAGTCAGTGATGCCATCCAGCCATCTCATCCTCTGTTGTCCCCTTCTCCTCCTGCCCCCTATCTCTCCCAGCATCAGAGTCTTTTCCAATGAGTCAACTCTTTGCATGAGGTGGCCAAAGTACTGGAGTTTCAGCTTTAGCATCATTCCTTCCAAAGAAATTCCAGGGCTGATCTTCAGAATGGACTGGTTGGATCTCCTTGCAGTCCAAGGGACTCTCAAGAGTCTTCTCTAACACCACAGTTCAAAAGCATCAATTCTTTGGTGCTCAGCCTTCTTCACAGTCCAACTCTCACATCCATACATGACCACAGGAAAAACCATAGCCTTGACTAGACGAACCTTTGTTGGCAAAGTAATGTCTCTGCTTTTGAATATGCTATACTCCAGGTGGTCACCAAAACTAGATATCATCAGTGTTTCATTTTAAACATTAGACAATGCATAGTGTTATTACATTTTGCATTTAATTTGCATTTTGTTGATGGTTAATAGAGTTGAGTGTGTTTTAAATGTAAATTTAGTGACAAAATTTTTTTTTAATAAAAAAACTCAACAAATTAGGTATAAATGTAAAGTACTTCAACAGGATATTATAAATATAATGTTAGTCATATAAACAAACACATCTAACATCTTACTCAATGGTGAAAAGCTAAAAGCTTTTCTTCTAAGATCAGAAATGTGTGTCCACTATTGCAACTTCTGTCCAACATAGTTCAGGCATACTTCTTTTTATTGCACTTCACTCTATTGTGTTTTGCAGATATTGCATTTTATACAAATTGATTGTCTGTAGCAACCCTGCATTGTCAAATGATGGCTAGCATTTTTTAGCATTAAGACATTTTTAACTAAAATATGTTCATTTTTTTAGACATAATTTTATTGCACACTTAATAGATGACAGGATATATGCACTGGGAAACCAGAAATTCATATGACTTACTTTATTGCAACATTCACTTTATTGTGGTGATCTGGAACTGAATCTGTAGTCTCCAAGGTACATTTGTACTCAATGTCCTAGCCAGAGAGCATTAAGGGAATAAGAAAAGAAATAAGAAATAAAAGGCATCCAACCATTAAAGAAGACTTAAAATTATCTCTGTTTGCAGATGACATACAAATATATGTAGAAATCCATAATGCTTTTATAAAAAAATTGTTAAGCCTAATAAATAAATTTAATAGTTGTAGAAAACAAAATCAACATTTAAAAATCAGTGTTATTTCTACCCACAAACAACAAACTATCTAAAAATGAAATTAAGAAAAAAGCCCCATTTACAGTATCTTTAAAAAGAATAAAATACTTAGGAATAAAGGAAACCAAGGATGTAAAATATGTGTACACTGAAAGCTATGACACTGATGAAAGAAACTGAGGAAGACACAAATACATTAAAATATACCCCATGCTTATAGATTGGAAGGATCAATTTTGTTAAAATGTCCATACTACCTGAAGTAATCTACAGATTCTACAAATTCAATGTAGTACCTAGCTTAATCCAATGATATTTCTTACAGAAACAAACAAACAAAAATAATCCTAACATTTGTATGGAACTACGAAAAATCCCAAGTAGCCAAAGCAATCTCAAGAAGAAAAGATTAAGTTGGAGGCATCATCCTTCTGATTTCAAACTATATTACAAAACTATAGCAATCAAAATCTGGAGAAGGCAATGGCAACCCACTCCAATACTCTTGCCTGGAAAATCCCATGGATGGAGGAGCCTGGTAGGCTGCAGTCCATGGGGTCGCTAAGACTCGGGCACGACTGAGCGACTTCACTTTTACTTTTCACTTTCATGCTTTGGAGAAGGAAATGGCAACCCACTCCAGTGTTCTTACCTGGAGAGTCCCAGGGACGGGGGAGCCTGGTGGGCTGCCGTCTATGGGGTCGCACAGAATCGGACACGACTGAAGTGACTTAGAAGCAGCAGCAGCAATCAAAATCATATGATACTTGCATATTAGCAGAAGCATACACCAATGGAACATAAGCAAGAGCCAAGAAATAAACCCATGAGAAGAAGTTAAATCTACGATAAAGATGGAAACAATATACAAGGGGGAATGGATGATGTCTTCAATAAATGGCATTGCAAAAATTGGATAATCACATGCAGAAAATGGAAATTCAAGCCCTGTCTTACAAATCAACCCCAAATTGATTACAGACTTAACCATAAGATTTTAAATCATAAAACAACTAGAAGGAAATATAAAGGAAAAGATCTTTGATATTAGACTTAGTAATGATTTTTTTTTAGTTTGACACCAAAAGCACAGGTAACAGAAGCAAAAATAAGTAATGTGACTACATCAAACTAAAAAGTTTCTGTACCTCAAAGGAAACAATCATCAAAATGAAAAGGCATATGAGAAAATGGGAAAACAAATTGCAAATAATATATCTGATAAGGGATTAGTATAGTAAATATATGTATAAATAACTCCATAGCAAGCAAAACAAAAATATTTTTACTTAAAAATGGACAAGGGACTTGAATAAAAATTTCTCCAAAAATATATAAATGTACAAGAAACATATGAAAAGGAGCTCAACACCCCTAATCATCCAGCTAATGCACCACAATAAGATATCACCTCAAACTTGCAATAAATATTGTCAAAGATAACAAATGATGAGAATATGCAGAAAAGGGAACCCTTGTACATTGTTGTGGTGATGGAAATTGGTACAGTTCTTATGGAAAATAGTACAAATGCATATCAAAAATTAAAAGTAGAGCTATCATAAGATCCAGCAATCCAACTTCTGTATATATATTTAAAGGAAGTAAAATCAGGATCTCAAAGCAATACTGGACTCATATTCATTGCTGCATTATAAGCAATAGCAAATATATTAAAAAACTTAAGTATATATCAACAGATAAGTATAAAAAGAAAATATGTATTGGTATGCAATGATAAATTATTCTGCCCTAGGAAAGAATAAAATCCCACTTTTTGAGATGAAATGGGTGAACCTGGAAGACATTTTGCTAAGTGAAATAAGCCAGACATATAAAGACAAATATTGCATGATCTAATCTATATGTGGACTCTTAAACAAAAAAAAAAGAAAAAAAGCCAAACTCATAAAGACAGAGAATGGGGAAACTGGAGCATGGGGAATGGGAAGAAACGTTTTTTAAAAAGGAAAGAAAGACAAACATAGAATAGTTTTTTTCAGGGACTGGGGAGAAAGAATCAAGGGTGTTATTTTTAATAGCGACAGAGTTTCAGTGTTGCAAGATGAAGAGAGTCCTAGAAATGGTTGCTAGTGACATTTGCACAACATGAATGTATTTGAAAGAACCAAACTCTACACTGGATAATGGTTATGACATTAAATTTTATGGGTATTACACTACTCTAAAAATGTGGAAAGTTGAATGAATTTAACAAAAGTTACGAAATTATATAATTTTTATGTTTTTTACTCTTTCTGCAGAAGGAGAAGAGATCATGAGAAAGTCACAAGAGAAACCTGCCTCAGGCAAGATATAATCCCCATAACTTTTACTCACATTCCATTGGCAAGAATTAATTATATAGCCAAATAAATTCGCACTGGAGATAGATAATATACTCTGCCTGGGATGTTGATTCGAATCTATCTTTCCTATTATCAGTTGTGGGTCAAAGAAGAAGGAGCCAGCTGCGATGTGTGTTCTGTTGCTAAACTTTCACTGTGTAAAATACATGAAGCGATTATTCTAGAATGTTGCCAATTCTTTTGCAACAAGAACATAATCCTCAGAACTATAGCATCCTCCCTATAATGCCTTTTTTTTTTTGAGTGACTTTTTTGGTAATTTCAAGGGGGTTCAATTAAAGCATTTATCATTACTAACATAAATAGTGGACTTTATCTTACTACTGCTAAAATAGTTTTGGACAGAATGGTGTCTTTCCTCTGTTCTTACTTATCTCTTTTAAAGTATCTCTCTTGTGTATGAGTGTAGGTCATCATTTTATTCTGAAAAGGGTAAAAGTTTCCATGTAAGACCAATGACTGATACATTCTTTATCCTAGAGGAAGTGCTATTCTACTTCTTCATGTGGTGTTAGTTCCAAGTGTAGTTGCTTTTTCAGAAAGTGGTATATTGAAGTAAAACAGTATTTACTCTGTTTGGTGAGATAGTGTTTGAATCTCGTGGTTCCAGTTCTCAAAATGTGTATTAGTTCAGAGAAGACTATAGATGTGTTTAATATACCCTTCTGCTTTCTTGATATTTTGCTCTCATTTTGATTTCTTTTTCTCTTTTAATTATTTCATCCATGGATGTGAAGAAATACAAGGTCATTCCTATCAATGTATTTCATTGTGTACCTAGAATTGTCTCATCTGTTACTTGCGCCTTTTCCTCCACACTCAAAGATTATAATTTTTTCTTGAATCTTTTCTTTCCAGTTGAAGGATATCATCTTCATCAGTTATTCTGTCATCCCCTATTATTGATTGTTTACTTTGCCAGGTTGTTGTAATTCAAGCAGATATTTTGAGTGAAGTAGATTACATTAATTACATACCTCTGAAGTACTAGCATTTTGAATATGGCTGATGTGAAGGTTTTGTCCAAGATATATTCAGGTCATTTGACTTAGATTTGATCTGCTGCCACTGAAGACTTTGTTTCCTTTCATGGAATTTCATTAAGAAGAACTTAATTTAGACATTAGTTTTTAAATCATTATCAGTATCAATTCAGTTGCTCAGTCACGTCCGACTCTTTGCCACCCCATGGACTGCAGCACACCAGGCTTCCCTGTCCCTCACCAACTCCCAGAGATTGCTCAAACTCATGTCCGTCAAGTCGGTGATCCCATCCAACCATCTAATCCTCTGTCATCTCCCTCTCCTCCTGCCTTCAAGCTTTCCCAGCATCATTCTTTTCTAATGAATTAGTTGTTTGCGTCAGGTAGCCAAAGTATTGAAGCTTCAGCGTCAGTCCTTCCAATGAATATTCAGGACTGATTTCCTTTAGGATTGACTGGTTGGATCTCCTTTGCAGTCCAAAGGACTCTCAAGAGTCTTCTCCAATACCACAGTTCAAAAACATAGAAATTCACAAAACACAGTTTTGTTTATCCATCAGTTGAAGATTTTGTAAATAGAGTAGCACAGGAAAATTGCCCTGTAATATCCCTAGAAGCAGTGCAATAATTCAATAGCCTCTAATTTAGTATTTGTGGCAATTCTATACTGCATAGCCTCTGCAATGTAGAACTGAGTATATGCAGTAGTTGAAAGCAACGTAAAATTTATTAAATCTTACAAACCATAATAAAAGTCTAACTTATGACAAAAGGGTTCAGGACCATTATAAAAGGATGAACATGAGAAGTAATATTCCAGAAAAATATTTCTCAATGCAGTATATACATCCATTTATGCCAGTTTTCATTGGGGAGAACACACTCTGGACAAAATTGAGATCTTAAACACTATGCAGGTATGCACATCTGTGTGTGCCTACATTCAATGTATGATTACTTGCGTGTGTTTATCTGAATCATGATTGGCATAATTTTAAAAGTAAATTTTGCATTAATTGTGCATTTTATTTATATTTACATTATGTTTTCATTGATCTCCCCATTTTATTTTTCAGAAGATTCTATAAAGATAAAATTTCTGAAAACTTGTTACTCACAAACTGCTTTTACATAACTGATTTCTTGAGCCCTTGAGAGTCCTATGCTCTTACCCCAAACACCTTTCTTTGTTCTTCTCTTGGATCTCTACCTTCCTCTCCCTAATTTCTAACCTACAGGTCTTCATGTTATGCTCACTTTCTTTAGTTTCTCTAGCTAATGTCCTTTTCAGTTCTCAATTTTTCTACTCCAAATCATTTTGTTACTATAAGCATTAGTATTTTCTGTCTTTTTATGGCCCATTTTAGTTTCACTGAGAAGTTGTTGAGATGAAGAGCATTCAGTTGAAAGGCACACTGTTTCCATTCTGTTTATTTTTCCAGAATCCATTGCAAGATGGGAGCTCTGTCACATATTTCAAGTTCAAGGGCTCATTTTGATGCCAATGAAACTTGCCCAAATTATTAGAAATAAAAAGTGACATATGACATACTGAGTGAAATTTGTCCACACATTATTCTTTCAAAACCCATGAAATTTATGTTATCATTGTTTGGTCAGTGAGAAACTAAGGCTTATTCTCTAACTGTGATAGAGAGCTTATTATCCAAAGAATCCTAGGCATAAAAATATTTCCCATGGGTATTCGCAGAAGTTTTTGCAGCCACAGACATTGTTTTGTGTTTGGGGCATTTTCAGTGTCACATTTATAATTTATACAAACTGCAGTTTCTATTAAATATGTGTAAAAGAGCTTTATAGCACAGAGAGTGTTTGATTATTGTGTTCTCTCAATTCTCAGTTTTTTATGTGAAATGCTTGGACAACAATTACCATAGGTTTTTTTCAAACATATTTCTTACGCACAAATACAGTTCTTAGAAATTGAACAACCTCTTTTAATGATAATTTTTCAATGAAAAAAATTAATTCAAGAGAGTTCAACTCAGGAATATACTGATTTAATATGTATATAGTCTGTATATGACTATTGCTGCAGATAGAGTTGTGGGCAGATGGGAGGCGTTATGGGTTTCCCAGGTGGCACTAGTGGTAAAGTACCCACCTGCCAGTGCAGGAGACAGAGACGTGGGTTCAATCCCTGGGTCAGGAAGATCACCTGGAGGAGAGCATAGCAATCCACCCCAGTATTCTAGCCTGGAGAATCCCATGGACAGAGGAGCCTGGCAGGGTACAGTCCATAGCGTCGCAGAGAGTCAGACATGACTGAAGTGACTTAACACGCATGCATGGGAGACTGTTACTGTTCATCTAGTTTCAAGTATATCTTTTATGACTAAGTGTGGGGTTTTCATTTTATTCTGTAAACCATAGAAAGTAAAATACAAAAAGATCAATTTGTTGTACCCTACAGAGTTAAAATAGCATCCCATTCTACTTCCTTGTGTGGTCTATCTGCAGTCTTGTTCCTTTTTTATCAAGGGGAGTATGGAAGTAAAACACACACATACATACAGGTTGTTTGTTTCTGATTGGGGTGATCGTCTTCAAAATCTTGTGGTTCCAATTCTCAGAAATGTGTGCCAGTTAAGATCACAGTGAAAACTATAGCAGTGCTTGCAAGTTCTGTCTTCCTTTCTTCCTGACCTTGTGCCCTCATTTTGAATTAACTGTTACTTCCTTGCTTTTATTTTCTCAATAAACATGAAGAAGAAAGTGACGAGTCACATTAATGTATTTCCTGTGTAAAATAGCAAAGTATCTTTTTTTTTTTTTTTTTTTTTGCATTTTCTCTAACCCCCTTACAGTCATCATTCTCACTGGACTTGCAGATGTTTACTTGATTTTCTCCAATCTTATCTTTGCCCTGAAGGTTGCCATCTTAATTTGCTATTCAATTAACCCACACTGTTGTTTCTTTGATTTGTCTTTTTGTTGCAATCTATACAGTTATTTCTTTTGAGACAACCAATTTATTAAACATATAAATCTAAAGTATTGTCATTACCCATAATGTAGATGGGAAAACTTTGTCCAAGATATGTCAGGTCATTTGATTTAGACCATTTCACTGCCATGTAACACTTCATTTCCTTCTTTTCATGGAGTTTTATTAATGAGAACATTAGTTAGGCATTTGTTAAAAATGAAAACTTACAAAGCACATGTTATGTATGTATCAGTTGGTTAGCATGTGAATACAGGTGCCCAGGTAAATTTCTCTGTAGTATCTCCAGAAGGAGTGCTTCAGGTTCCTCTCATCTAGTATCTACTGTGAAAAATAGAGTCTATAATAAATACAGCATTTGTGTATGTGTGCATCATTGTCCTCATTGGTTTATTTTTATGTATAAATTTTGAATTAAATTTGAATTTTTTCACATTCTTCATGATATTTACATTGATCTCTCAATTTTCATTTCAGAACAACGTTGGCCATACGGTAAATTTTCTGAAATCCTGTAAACCACCTCCCCACTTCAGTAAAATGACTGTTCTCCTTTTGCCTTAACATTCCCTGCTTTTTCATCTGCTTTTTAATCTGATGTCAGTCACCCATTCACACTTCTCCTTTACTTCCTCAATTAACATCTTACAGACTTTTCCCAGATTTTCTCTTTTTTCAGCTTCCCACTTTCTGTATTTTCCAATTCCTTTCTTTTCCATTCCAAAGTGCTCTTTCCCTATGACATTAGCTTTTTCTATTTTCCAGGCATTTGCTATGATTTCACTCGGAAGGTGATGAGATAAAGGGCACTAATCTGATAGGATTAGTATATTTTCCTAGAACACATCTAAGAGATGAGAGAAGACTATTATTTGCTGATTTCAGTTTGTCCATCCATTGTCCTTTCAAGGCAGGTGTAAATTCTATTATTGTCCATTGGTCAAGTATGAGTTTGAGCTCCGTTCTCCCACTATTACAGAGCATATTCCAAAGAATATGAACATGAGTCTCATGGAAATTTTATACATACAACCATACTATTTTTCCTTTACCTTTTCAATGCAACAATTTTATTGAACCTCAGTTCCTATCGTATATTTGTAGAATGAATTTAGTTCACAGGGAATGTTCAATTGTTATGTGTACCTCTCAAATCTCAATTTTTCATGTGAAAGACATGAAAATCATTACTCTGGGATTTTGTCTATGATATTGTCTTACAATATAAGTATAATGCAGTTAGAACTTTAAAAGGCTCCATGTAATGATATTTTTAACTGATAATTTCTATTTAAGAGGGAATTCAATTCAAGTATATATTGATTTAATGTTTCTATGAAATTATGTATGAATACTGCAATGCACAGATTATTGGACAATGGTGACTTTATTCTTTCTCTTTTTCAAGTATCTCTTATCGTGTACAATTGTATACTTTACTGTTAGTCTGAAAAACTTAGAAGCCGCAATACAAGCCAATGATAGAAATATCCCATATCCTTTAGCCCTGAGGGAGTAGTATTGTACTGCCTTGCCTTCTGTGGTTTCCATTTAGTCCCTTTGTCATCAGGAGGTATATAGAAGTGAAATAACTCTTCCTTTGATTGGCGAAATAGTGTTTGAACGTTGTGGTTTCTATTCTCGGAAGATAACTCTCAGAAACAACTTTGAAAGTGTTTGAAAGTTTTGTCCTTTTTTCTGATATTGTGCCTCATTTTGAATGAATTGTTTATTTTCTTTGTTTATTGACAAATCTGAAGATGAAAAAGGTAAGTCCCATAAATGTGCTTCCCTGTGTACCTAAACATGGTTTCATCTGTTACTTGTGCTTTTCACTTCAACTTCTGAAGATATTTTTTCTCAACTCCAAGACATGCATATTTTACATTTTTTTCTAGAATCTTACCTTTACAAATAAGGGTTCCATCTTCATTTTGATTCAATTATTTCCCCCTATATTGCTATTTGATTTGTCCTGTTATTATAATGAATGCAAACATCCTTTTGACTCAAGTAAATTTTTCTAATCATAGCCCTATGAAGTAATGGGTTTTCAAAGTGGCTGAAGTCTAAGTTTTGTCCAAGACATTCTCAGGTCAATTTAATGTGACCCACTTCACTACCATTAATATTTTCTTTCCAAAGAACTTAAGAGAAATTTCATTTAGGCATAGTTAAAAGAGAAATTCACATACACCATATTATGTAGTACTCTGCTGATAAAATCATTCTTAATAGAGGAGTCCAGGTGGCATACCATGGCCTTCCCAGGTGACTCAGTGGTAAATAATCCACCTGACAATACAGGAGACACCACAGTCACAGACTTGATTCCTGGGTCAGGAAGATCCCCTGGCAGAGGAAATGACAACCCACTCCAATATGATTGCTGAAAAATCCCATGGACTAGGAGCCTGGCAGGCCAGAGTCCAGGCGGTCACAAAGAGTCAGACACAACTGAGTGACTGAGCAGGTGGCATACACTATAGTACCTGCAGAGACAGTGGTTTGAGATCCTCTGATTCAGTGTTTGTGATTACTTCATACCACTTAGAGATGTAATAACCAGGTTGAGTATACATATTAATTAAAATGCGAAGTACTTATTACATCATACAAACTGAATAATAAAAGCCTAAGTATATCAAACAAAATGACTATTTTAATGGTTATCATGAGAATTGCTGTTTCTAAAAAATTTTCTCAAATCATAAAACTCATTCATTTTATGTGCATTTTTATTTTGAGAAAAACACTCTTTGGATAACACTAAGCTCTCAGCCACTGGACATGTGTCTTTGTGTGTGAATGTGTGCTTTCATGTAATGGTATGCACATATGTGTTTTTGTGTGTGCATCCATGTGAGTTCAATTTAAACTATAAATTTTGCACTAAATTTGAATTGCCTTCCCATTTTTATATTATATTTACTTTCATTTCTTCATTTTTTTCTTTTCAGAAAAGCCTGAGGAGAAACTAGGTAAATTTTCAAAAATTCTGTTGCTCCCAAACCCATTAAAATGATGGTTTCTCATTGCATTAACATTTTCTGCATTTTAAACCATATCCATCCATTGGCTTGCTCTTCTCCTGGATGTCTACATTTCCCTCCTAATTAAATGTTTATGTACTTATTTGTTAAGTTGTCTGAAGTTAATTTTCTTTTAATCTCCCAACCTTCAAACATTTTCCATTCCTTCTTTTTTTATTCCATACCATTCTTTCCCTAAGGAAATTGTTTTCCAAAGACTTGCAATCATTTTACTGAGAATTTGGTGAGATGAAGGGCATTAAGTTAATGGGCACATTTTGTTTGTCTTTCTGAAACATGTCCAAAGATAGGTACTCTGTCACATATACCAAGTTCAAGAGACCATTTCTGTGTCAATGATACTTCCCAAACATTTAGATATGAGAACGCCTATCATGTGAGTAATGTTATTTATCTGTTGTTCAATCAACATGAATAAATATCAATCACTAGTTAATGTGAATTTGAGGCTCATTTATCCACTTCTCTTTAACATGTTATTTAAGTATTTTCAGGTATACAAATTTTGCATAATTCTCCTGGAAAGACTTTAATAAACAATCATACTATTCTATTTTTGCATTTTCAATATCAATTTTAATGTTGCCAAATTGAAATTCCTGATCAATAACTATAAAAGCATTTATATCTCAGGAACTACTCCATTATATATACCTCTAAAATATCAGTTTTCATTAAAATTTCCTGAGATGAAATCACTTAATATGATTGATGTCAAATATTTTCGATCTACAAGAATATAGTTTTATATATAGAACTATAGTTGATTTACAATATTGCATTAGTTTCAGATGTATAACAAGTGATTCATATATACAGTCTTTTTAAGATTCTCTTTTATAGGTTATTACAAGATATTGAATATAGTTCCCTGTGCTAAATAGGAAATCCTTGTTGTTTATCTATTTTATATTCAGTAGTGTGTATTTGTTAATGACATATTCTCAATTTATCCCTCTCCTGGCTTTCCACTTTGGTAAATATAAGTTGTTTTTTTATAATTGTGTATATGCTTTGTAAATAAGTCATTTGCATTATTTTTTATGTTCCATATATGTGATATCATGTACTACTATTTGTTTTCCTCTGAATTACACTGAATATGATATCTGTTATCCATCCATGTTGTTACAAATGCCAAAAATTCACTTTTTCTGTCTGCATAATATCCCACTATATATAGTGGGATATATATATATACACATACACCACATCTTTTTAATCCATTTATCTGTTGATGAAAAATTAAGTTTGCTTCCATGTCTTAGCTATTGTAAATACTGCAATGAACATTGTGATGTGTGTATCTTTAAATTTGAGTTTTTGTCTTTTCTGGATAATGCCTATGAATGGCATTTCTGGAGCATATGGTAACTCTATTTTTACTTTTTAAAGAAACTGCCATATTGTTTGCCATAGTAGTTGCACCAAATTCATCCAATCAACAGTTAAAGAGAGTTTCTTTTTCTTCTGGAATTTTAGATGATGTAATTAGGAGTGTGGAGCATCTTTTCATGTGCCTGTTGGTCATCTGTATGACTTTTTGGAGAAATATCTTTTCAGGTTTTCTGCCTAGTTTTTGGTCAGGTTGCTTGTGTTTGCTTTTGCTTTGCAATAAAGAACTGCATAAGGTGAAGGTGAAGTCGCTCAGTTGTGTCCGACTCTTTGCGATCCCATGGACTGTAGCCTATCAGGCTCCTCCGTCCATGGGATTTTTCAGGCAAGAGTGCTGGAGTGGATTGCCATTTCCTTCTCCAGGGGATCTTCCAGACCCAGGAATCAAACCTGGGTCTCCCGCATTGCAGGCAGATGCTTTACTGTCTGAGCCACCAGGGAAGCCTAAGAACTGCACAAGCTCTTTGTATATTTTGGAAATTAATCATTTGTTGATCAAATAATTAGCAAATATTTTCTCCTAGTCCATAGACTGTATTTTTTTAATTTTTTTGAGGTCTCCTTTGCTGTGCAAATATTATAAGTTTGATTAAGTCTTATTTTTTAATTACTGTTTTCTTTATTCTGCCTTTGGAGACTGATCTAAGAAAATATTGCTATAATTTATGTCAGGAAATGTTTTGCCTTTGTTACCTTCTAGGAGTTTTATGGTGTCATGTCTTATATTTAAGTCTTTAATCCCTTTTGAGTTTACTTTTATGTATGATTTAAGGGAATTTTCTAACTTCATTGATTTATAAGCAGCTGTACAGATTTTCCAACAATGCTTACTATAGAGACTGTCTTTCCTCCTTTGTACATTCTTGTATCCTATGTCAAAGATTGTCTAGAGCTGTGTGGGTTTATTTCTGGACTCTATTTTTTTCCTTTAATATAGATTTCTGTTTTTGTGCCAAAACCATACTGTTTTCATTACTTTAGCTTTTTGTATTGTTTGAAGTCTGGGATGGTTATACTGCCAACCTTGTTCTTTTACCTTAAGATTGCTTTGGCAATTCTGTGTCTTTTGTGGTTCCTTATAACTTTTAGGATTATTTGTTCTGGTTCTGTGAAAAACTGTTATGGGTAATTTGATAGGAACTTTGATAATTTAATCTACATTAAATTTGTAGATTGCTTTGGATAGATTGCTTCCCTGCTGACTCAGACAGTAATGAATCTGCCTGCAATACAGGAGATGTGGGTTCAATCCATGGGTCAGGAAGACACCCTGGAGAAGGGAATGGCAATCCACTCCAGTATTCTTGCTTGGAGAATCCCATGGACAGAAGAGCCTGGTGCCTGTAGTCCATGGGGTTGCAGAGAGTTGGACACAACTGAAACAAGTTAGCATGCATGCATTGGGTTCAGTTCAGTTCAGTCACTCAGTCATGTCCAACTTTTTGTGACCCCATAAACTGCAGCATGGCAGTGTCCATCATCAACTCCTGGAATTTGCTCAAACTCATGTCCATTGAATCAGTGATGTCATGCAGCCATCTCATCCTCTGTCTTCAATCTTTCCCAGCATCAGGGTCTTTTCTAATGAGTCAGTTCTTCCCATCAGTTGGCCAAAGTATTGGAGCTTCAGCTTCAGCATCAGTCCTTCCAATGAATATTTAGGACTGATTTCTTTAAGCATTGACTGGTTTGATCTCTTTGTAGATCTCTTTGATCTTTGTAGATCTTTGTAAACTTGTAGATCTCTTTGTAGATCTCTTTGTAGATTTGTAGATCTAAAATTTGTAGATTTGTAGATCTTTGTAGATTTGTAGATCTATTTATAGATTGCTTTGATCTCTTTGATCTCCAAGAGACTCTCAAGAGTCTTCTCCAACACCACAGTTCAAAAGCATCATTCTTTGGCACTCAGCTTTCTTTAAGGTTGAACTCTCACATCCATACATGACTAGTGGAAAATACGGTCATTGTAAAAATATTAATAGTTCTAATACAAAAGCATGGAATATCTTTCCATTTCTTTGAATCATCTTCAATCAGGAATATAGTTTTTAATACTTAGTATATTCTGTGTTATGATATACTACAAGTATATTTTAGATTTCAATGGAATTAACTTAGAAATATATCTAATGAATATATGACTACAGTTACAGTTATAGTCTAGAGTTACAGACTTCAACATAGAAAGTTCTTTTTGCTTATTTTATCCATTAAAAGCCAATTAGCTTATTTTATCATGCAAGCTGAATAATGAAAGCATAATGATACTGAAAGATAAACTCCCCAGGTTAGTAGGTGCCCAATACGCTACTGGAGATCAGTGGAGAAATAACTCCAGAAAGAATGAAGGGACGGATCCAAAGCAAAAACAACACCCAGTTGTGGGTGTCACTGGTGATAGAAGCAAGGTCCAATGATGTAAAGATCAATATTGAATAGAAACCTAGAATTTAAGGTCTATGAATCAAGGCAAGTTGGAAGTGGTTAAGCAAGAGATGGCAAGAGTGAACATTGACATTCTAATAATCAGTGTACTAAGATGGACTGGAATGGGGGAATTTAACTCAGATGACCATTATATTTACTACTTTGGGCAGGAATCCCTTAGAAGAAATGGAGTAGCCATCATAGTCAACAAAAGAGTCCAAAATGCAGTACTTGGATGCAATCTCAAAAATGACAGAATGATCTCTGTTCATTTCCAAGGCAAAGCATTCAATATCAAGGTAATCCAAGTCTATGTCCCGACCAGTAACGCTGAAGAAGCTGAAGTTGCACAGTTCTATGAAGACCTAGAAGACCTTTTAGAACTAATACCCAAAAAAGATGTGCTTTTCATTATAGGGGACTGGAATACAAAAGTAGGAAGTCAAAAACACCTGGAATAACAGGCAAATTTGGCTTTGGAATACAGAATGAAGCAGGGCAAAGGCTACTAGAATTTTGCCAAGAGCACGCATTGATCATAGCAAACACCCTCTTCCAACAACACAGGAGAAGACTCCACACATGGAAATCACCAGATGGCCAACAGCAAAATCAGATTGATTATATTCTTTGCAACCAAAGATGGAGGAGCTCTATACAGTCAGCAAAAACAAGACTAGGAGCTGACTGTGGCTCAGATCATAAACTCCTTATTGCCAAATTCAGATTGAAATTGAAGAAAGTTGAAAACCACTAGATCATTCAGGTATGACCTAAATCAAATCCCTATGATTATACAGTGGAAATGAGAAATAGATTTAAGGAACTAGATCTTATAGAGGGAGTGCCTGATGAACTATGGATGGAGGTTCATAACACTGTACGGGATACAGGGATCAAGACCATCCCCAAGAAAAAGAAATGCAAAAAAGCAAAATGGCTGTCTGAGGAGGCCTTATAAATAGCTTTGAAAAGAAGAGAAGCAAAAAGCAAAGCAGAAAAGTAATGATATACCTATTTGAATGCAGAGTTCCAAAGAGTAGCAAGGAGAGATAAGAGAGCCTTCCTCAGCAATCGATGCAAAGAAATAGAGGGAAACAACAGAATGGGAAAGACTAGAGATGTCTTCAAGAAAATTAGATATACCAAATTAAATGTACCAAGGGAACATTTCATGCAAAGATGGGAACGATAAAGGACAGAAATGGTATGGACCTGACAGAAGCAGATGATATTAAGAAGAGGCGGGAAGAATACACAGAAGACTGTACAAAAATGATCATCACGACCCAGATATTCATGATGGTGTGTTCACTCACCTAGAGTCAGACATCCTGGAATGAGAAGTCAAGTGGGCTTTAGGAAGCATCACTACGAACAAACTAGTGGAGGTGATGGAATTCCAGTTGAGCTCTTTCAAATCCTGAAAGATGATGCTGTGAAAGTGCTGCACTCAATATGCCCACAAATTTAGAAAACTCAGCAGTGGCCACAGGACTGGAAAAGGTCAGTTTTCATTCCAATCCCAAAGAAAGGCAATGCCAAAGAATACTCAAACTACCGCACAATTGCACTCATCTCACACGCTAGTAAAGTAATGCTCAATATTCTCCAAGCCAAGTTTCAGCAATACGTGAACAGTGACCTTCCAGATGTTCAACCTGGTTTTAGAAGAGGCAGAGGAACCAGAGATCAAATTGCCAACATCTACTGGATCATTGAATAAGCAAAAGAGTTCTGGAAAAACATCTATTTCTGCTTTATTGACTATGCCAAAACCTTTGACTGTGTGAATCAAAATAAACTGGAAAATTCTGAAAGAGATAGGAATACCAGACCACCTGACCTGCCTCTTGAGAAACCTGTGTGCAGGTTAGGAAGCAACAGTTAGAACTGAACATGGAACAACAGACTGGTTCCAAATAGGAAAAGGAGTACGCCAAGGCTGTATATTGTCACCCTGATTATTTAACTTATATGCAGAGTACATCATGTGAAATGCTGGGCTGGAGGAAGCACAAGCTGGAATCAAGATTGCCGGGAGAAATATCAATAACCTCGGATATGCAGATGACACCAACCTTATGGCAGAAAGTGAAGAAGAACTAAAGAGCCTCTTGATGAAAGTGAAAGAGGAGAGCAAAAAAGTTGGCTTAAAGCTCAACATTTAGAAAACTAAGATCATAGCTTCTGGTCCCATCACTTCATGGCAAATAGATGGGCAAACAGTGGCTGACTTTATTTTTTGGGCTCCAAAATCACTGCAGATGGTGATTGCAGTCATGAAACAAAAAGATGCTTACTCTTTAGAAGGAAAGTTATGACCAACCTAGACAGCATATTAAAAAGCAGAGACATTACTTTGTCAACAAAAGTCTGTTTAGTCAAGGCTATGGTTTATCCAGTGGTCATGAATGGATGTGAGAGTTGGACTATAAAGAAAGCTGAGCACAGAAGAATTGATGCATTTGAA
Organism: Bos indicus x Bos taurus; assembly: GCF_003369695.1. Taxonomy (NCBI): domain Eukaryota; kingdom Metazoa; phylum Chordata; class Mammalia; order Artiodactyla; family Bovidae; genus Bos; species Bos indicus x Bos taurus. The sequence goes on from NC_040098.1 coordinate 26,741,613, forward strand.
CTGTGGTGTTGGAGAAGACTCCTGAGAGTCCCTTGGACTCTCAACCAGTGCATCCTAAAAGAGATCAGTCCTGGAGTGTTCATTGGAAGGACTGATGTTGAAGCTGAAACTCCAATTCCTTGGCCAGCTGATGTGAAGAGCTGACTGATTTGAAAAGACCCTGATGCTGGGAAAGATTGAGGGTGGGAGAAGGGTATGACAGAGGATGAGATGATTGGATGGCATCACTGACTCAATAGACATTAGTTTGGGTGAATTCTGGGAGTTGGTGATGGACAGGTAGTCGTGGTGTGCTGTGGTTCATGGAGTTGGACATGACTGAACTACTGGAGTGAACTGAACTGAATGACAAAAGTGACTATGTACTATTGAACCATTTGAAAAGATTACTTTCAGGACAAAAATTTCTAATATTCTCTGTCAATATAATAAAATAAGTTATTTTATGCCCCTCTCCATTTCTGGAGAATACCCTTGAGCAAAGATCAGAGTTTGGCACCCTCAGCTGGTTTAGATTATGTGTATGTGTCTGAATAGTCCTGTGCATATCATTGTTGTTTATTTGCTAAGTCATGTCTGACTCTTTGACACCCCATGAACCACAGCAGTCCAGGATCCTCTGTCCTGTGTATATATGTGTTCCATATTGTGTTACTGTTTTGTGTTATGTATATCAGAATGTGGATGAGCTTAATGTTAACTGCAAATTTTAAAATAAAAGTGAATTATCTTTGTTTTTTAAATATTCACACAGATCTTCTCATTTTGTTTTTCAGCGGATATTCGAAAAAAATTTGGTAAATTTTTCTGACACTCTTTGCCCCATAACCCTTTAAGTGACAATAACATTTTCTGCCTTTTTATCTGTATGCCTTTCTATCTATTGACTCATCCTTCCCCTCTTTGCTCTCTAATTTTTCATATGGACTACTACCATTTTAATATCTTCTATTTGTTTTCCCTCATTCCATCCTTTACCATTTCTTGGTTTTCATTGCAGACCTTTTCCTTCACGTAAACATTAATTTTTAAAAAAAATTTATGAGTTTCCAGACTTGTTGATTTGCTTATGACTTTTATAGAAATTAGGGACATTAGGTTGCTCACCACATCACTTCCATCCTGTATATGTTCTAATGCAAATGACCACTGATGTAGAATCTCTGTGACCTTTCAAGTTCAAGGCACAATATCCAGGCAATTGATACTGACCCAAAACTTAAGAAAGAAAGAAAACACCAACTATGCACAATAAATTTCTCGTTCTTCTTCTCCTAAAAGGCTATAAGTTCTGATGTCATTCATTGGTCAAATATGAGGTCTAAGCTAACTCTTCAATAAACATTGATCTTTTAATGAGTTGTTTCATGGTATACAAATGTTTTACCTAATATTGTGTGGCCTCTTTTCTTTCAAAATTACTAATTCTGCAAACTGTAATTTTTCTTAATTTGTTCAGAAGGACTTTACCAGTTAAGGGAATATCACTTGATAATGTATTTCTAATTAATGAAATGTTATGTTAGTGAAATGAATAATTACTTTCTTTTGAAATTTTAAGAGTTTTTCGTACAACACTAATTCAAACACTAACTTTTTATTACTCTTAAATGCTTAAATTTTTGTTTCAGCAAAATTGAACTTAGCAGTATATCTGTTTACACTTTTTAGGAGGTTGAAAGTACTTAATTCTCCATTAACCTTAATGTAGAGAAGGGTCCCTTTACTGTTTGTTTCCTCATCAATTTTAAATATGTCTCTAGTATATCTGCTAATGGTAGTTTTTTCTTTTTTTTTTATTCTGAAAAATGTAAACAGCGAACATGTGTCCAATGATTGACATTGCTTTAACCCCAAGGAACTCCTATACTACCTCCTCTGATGGGACAATTTCCAATCTTATATCTATCTGGGACATGGCATTACCGACTTAAAACTACATTATTTTTCATTAGAGAGATGAACATTAACCTTATGGTTTAGATGCTTATAAATAGCATTTCATTTGAATCTAAAAGAAAACTTAAAAAGAGTTTCAAATTTTTTATCTCTTTACTTCCTGCTATTCTCCTATTATTTTAAAAATATATTTCATTAATTTTACTTGATTGATTTATTGAAGAAACAAAAGACTGTATCACAACTTGTTTTACTTTGTACCTAAGCATAATTTCATGTGTTTCTCACAACTTTATCTCCAAAATTCACTTACTATCTTCCCAACACCATCATACATATAACTTACATGGTTTGTCTTGTTATTTAGTGTTTCTGAATGAAGTCTGCCTTCTACAGCTGTTATTCAGTTTGCTCCATCACTACTTCTTGGATTTCTCTTCTTGATAAAATCTAGACATACCTTTCTTTTGTGTCAGCTGAATGTTAGTAATGATGCCTTTCAAAATTCTGCCATTTTCAAGATTCTGAAGTATTGGAATTTTCTCCAATATGTCCTCAGCTATTTGCTTTACCATCACTTTCACTATCATTTAGTACTTAAATCCCTTCTTTCATATAATTTCATTAAGAAATGCTTCACTAAGACATTATCTAAAATAGAAATTTTCTTTACAAAAGTCTATGTATTTGTCAGTTGACAAAAGTGTGAATTTATCCAGCAAACAAACCCTGCACTTCCTTTGCAACACTAGCCAAAGATTTGGCTTCTTAAGACATCTTGGGTATTACAATAATAAAGACCTCATATTAAGTAACAACCAAAGAACTTATTAGAACTAATAACATTAATAACAAAGCTCTAGTTATGACAAAATAGGTAAGTGAAATTTTTAAAATGTAAACTTCAGAACGATTACTTTAATAGTTTTTCCTTGGTTAAGATGATATTTATTTTTAATTCCCATTCTCCTTCAGGGGAATGCTTCCAATAAAATGAGGTGTCATGTACTATGTGTGTGTGTGTGTTTGTATTTGCATTCAGTACCTTATGTATGAATTTTATAATAAATTTTGTTTCTTGGTATTACATTCATGATATTGACCTTAAACTTTCTGTTTTGTTTTTCTGAAGAACCTACAAGAGATGGTAAGTATTCTAAAAACTTGTTACTCACAAATTCCTTTTACATGACATTTCTTGAGGCCTTCTTCCAAATCTTGTAATCTTTATGCTTTTCCTTGTCTTGCCATTTTCCTAGCTACTGTAGAAAGTTCTATTTAGTCTCTCAACCAAAATCCATTTCAATTCCTTCTTTTTCTATCCCATATTATTTCTTTTTTAAAAAATTTTATATTGGAATGTAGTTGATTTGCAGTTTTGTGTTAGTTTCAGGTGAATAGCAGAATGATTCATTTATACATATATATGAATTTATTCTCTTTCAAATTATTTTCCCATTTAGGTTATTAAAAATAGTGAGTAGTGTTCTCTGTGCTATACAGTAGGCCTTATTGACTATTTTACATATAGTACTGTATATGCATATAATCTTTTTCTTATTAACATTAACTTTTCTTCTATTTTTAATGACATATATGTTCACTAAGAAGGTGATGAGATGAAAGACATTAGATCAAAAGACACTGGGTTCCACTCTGTTTCTTTCTCAGGATACATCCCTAGTTAGCACTTTCAACACAATCCAATTTCATAGGTCAATATTTATGGCAGTGAGACTGTCCCAAACCTGCAGAGATGAAAGAAAATGCCTAAAAGACAGTGAAATTTACCTGTTTTTGTCCCTTCAAAGCCTGTGTAAATGCTGCTATCTTTCCTTATCATAAACTTGAGGCATTTTCTTCTACTGTTCCTGAGTACATCACCTAAGCACTCCTAGATTTAAGAATATTTTCAATATTATTTTTAGAATATTTTCTCCCAAGAATAGTAATCTTTTTACACTTTTTGTTTTGTATTGTGAATGACAGTTCATCGTGGCAACCTGAGTTTTTCTTAATGATTGCAGAAGAAATTTATATCTCAGGAAATGTTAAATTGTTTACAGTATTCTCTTTCACTTCTCAAAATTTGATGTGAAAGATAAAGAAACCATTGCTTGGGAAGCCCCTGAGAATTATTTTTCTACAGGAGGATAAAATTTTAATAATTTTAGTATTTTAATCACTTTAATATATTTCAATGACAGGTTTTAGTGGCACTTTGATTTCAAGGATAATTCAACTCAGGAATATATCAAATTAACATATTTAATTTGAATTATGGAGTCAAATGACTACTATTACAGGTGGACTTGTGGACAGAGGGACCCTGTCCTTCTCATGTCTTTTCAAGTACCTCTCTTTCAAATGAGTTTTTGTCTGTTGTCTGTGTGTTTTGAAAAAGGAAATGACCTAAGGTAAAACCAACTATTGGTATGACTTTCATCACTTAGGGCGAGCTATACTGCCTCTTTGCATGGTGGCATTCTCACTATTCTTTTGGGCATATGTGGAAGTACTACACATTTCCCCTTAACTGCTGAAATGGCAGTTGACTCTTATGGTTCCAATCAGAAATGAGTGTCAACTAGTACCCCATAGAAACTATGGCAGTGTTTGAAAATTTTGTTTTCCTCTATTCCTGACATGTTTTCTTTAGGGGTGAACTATTTGTTCCTTTGATTTTGTCAAGAACTATTAGGGAAAAAAGCAATATTTAATATATATATATATATATATATATATACACACACACACACATATATATATATCTATAATATATTTCCTCGTGTACCAGTCATAGCTTCATCTGTTACTGCATGTTTGGCTTCAATGCTCAATCATCATCTTCCTCAAAGATAATATACACACATTCTTGTACAATTTTATTTCATCTTTTAGTTTCCTCAGTGGCTGTGTGTTCTCAATTTACTTTCTATTCAATTTCCCACATCATTTCTGTGATTTGTCCTGTTGTTGCAATCTCTCTCTGGCATAGCACTAATGAAGCTAACATCATCTGTTTAATAAAAGACCAGGAGCTTATTAGAGCTAATAACCTGAATAATAGCAAAGTAGTACATTCAATATAGGTAAAGAATATTTTCAAGATGCAAACTTCAGAAATATTATTTTAATAATTTCCCACAATTAATACTTTTACTTTTTACCTCTACTCCCCTTTGGGAGAATAGTTTTAAATAAATGACCTCTAGCCACTGTGTGTGTGTGTGTGTGTGTGTGTGTGTGTGTACCTACATACAGAAAGACACAATTTAAATACTAATTTTATAATAAACTTCATTTCTTATTGTGCTGTTTCCATGATATTGCCCTTAAAACTTTTCATTTTATTTTCTAAAGGACCTCAGGTAAAAAATGGTAAGTATTCTAAAGCTTATTTCTCACAAACCTCTTTTATATGAGTGATTTCTTGAGGCCTTGACATTCCCACCCTCTTAATCAGCATGCTTCTTTGTTTTGCCTTCCTGGATGTCTACCTTTTCTTCTCCAAATGTTAGTCATAGACTTGCCCATAAAGAGTTCTCTTCATTAATTCACACTTCAAAAATACATTTCAAAACCTATTTTTTCCATTCCAATCTTTCCTTTCTTATTAACATTAGCTCTTTTATATTTTTAGCAGCTTACTGGCTTACTTAAAAGTTGATGAGATGAAGGATATTAGGTTGAAAGGTACTGGGTTCCTTCTGTTTCTCTCCCAGGACACATCCCCAGTATGACAGTACCTCTGTCATATTCCAATATCTAGGGCCCACACTTAGGTAAATGTATGCATGTGCTCAGGCTTTCCCAGGTGGTGCTAGTGGTAAAGAACCTGACTGCCAATGTAGGAAACAAGAGACAAGGGTTCGATCCCTGGATGGGAAAGATGGTGGTGAGGAAGGCATGGCAACTCACTCCAGTATTCTTGCCTGGAGAAATCCCATGGTGAGAAGAGCCTGGCTGGCTACAGTCCATAGTATTTCAGAGTCGGACACAACTGAAGTGACTTAGTACACACACAGGTGCGTGTACTCAGTCGTGTCTGACTCTTTGTGGTTCCATGGACTGTAGCCCACCAGGGTCCTCTGTCCATGGAGTTTTCCAGGCAAGAATACTGGAGTGAATTGCCATTTCCTCCTCTAGGAGATCTTGCCAACTTAGGGATCAAATCTGTGTTTCTTGCACCTTCTGCATTGTCAGGTGGATTCTTTACCACTAGCTCCACCTGGGTAGTCCCTTAGGGCAATGAGACTTCCCCAAGTTTGCAGAGATCAGAGATGATCACTACAGGCCTAGTGAAATTTGCCAATTCATTGGCCTTTTAAAGCCTGTGTAAATTCTTTATTTCTTTGCTGGATAAGTTTGTCATTCTTTCTTCCACTGTGCATGACTACATTTCCAGGTATAATAATATTGCCAGTGTTACCCTTGCAAATTTGTTTTTGCACAATAGTAATCTCCTTTTATTAATTTTTTGGTTTTGCATTCTGAATGACAAAATAATAATCTTGGTAAGCCAAATCTTGTTCAGTGTTTTTAGAAGAAATGTATATTCCAGGAAATCTTCAATGGTTTATAATCCTCTCTCAGTACTCCATGTGAGAGATGAAAAAGCCATTGCCCTGGCAGGTTGCCAATTTTTTTCCTACAGCATGATATAATCTTTAAATTTTTAACATTTTTTTAATGACAGTTTTCAGTGGTATTTTTTATTTCAAAGACAATTTAATTCAGTTGTGTATCAAAATTATGTATGCAGCAGCCTTGATATGACATGCTACAGGAAGATTGTGGACAGATGGTGTTTTCATTCTGTTCTTCCTCATTCTTTTCAAGTACTTCTTCTATAGTTTAGTTTGCATCTGTTTCATAGAATTTTGAAAAATGAGGTTGACCCTATGCAAGATCAGTGAATGTAATGATTTGTAGCTCAGAGGGAGGATTGTCCCACTGCTTTGCAAGGTGTCATTTTCATTCTTACTCCTTTGGGAACCTTTCCTACATATTCCTTCGTATATGAAAGTACAGCAATATTATACTCTATTTGGTGAGTTGTTCTTTGATACTCAATGTCCAATGCTCAGAAGTGTGTGTTAGTTAAGAAGCCAAAGAAAACCAAGGCTGTGTCTGAAATTTTTGTCCTCCGCACTTCCTATCATGTTATCCTCATTTGATTGATCTCTTTATTAGTTCCTTTGATTTTGTCAGTAAATGATGGGTGAAAAAAGGCAAATCTCTTAATGTATTTCCCTGTGGACCTAGTCATGGTTTCATTGTACCTTTGCCTTCAATGCTCAATCTCCTTCTTCAGAGTCAACTCGCATACATTCTTATATGACTTGATCTCAACTTTTTGTCTTTACAATGGATGCTTGCTGTGTTGATTATTTATTCCGTTTGCCCCATTGGTACTTCTGTGATTTGTCCTGATGTTACAAAATCTGCAAACATTTTGTTTCTCCTCAATGAATGCTAGTAATCAGATACCTCAGAATTACTGTGATTTTCAGGGTGGCTGTTGTATAATGCTTTTCTAAGACACTTCATGTCCTGTAATGTAGAACTTACTTCACTTTAAGATATGGCTCAGACGGTAAAGCGTCTGCCTACAATGCGGGAGATCGGGGTTCGATCTCTGGGTGGGAGAGATCCTCTGCAGAAGGAAATGGCACCCCACTCCAGTACTCTTGCCTGGAAAATCCCATGGGAGGAGCCTGGTAGGCTACAGTCCATAGGGTCACAAACAATCGCACACGACTGAATGATTTCACTTCACTTCTCTTCACTGGGATTAATCTTTTTTTTTTCTTACAGTGACTGAATTTAAACCAGATGTGCATCATTCAGGAGAGGATCATATTAGAAACCACATAATACAAATGAGTATGTTCATTGGTGACATAAATGTGAATAGGGACACCCGGTAAATTCCGGAAGAATTTTTTTCTAATCCTATAAATTCAGTATTTATATCTAGTTTATTGAGCAAAGCTACTTTGATCCTTCAACATTTGTGCTAAATCCAAATAACTTATCATATCTTATAAAGTGAATAATGAAAGCCTAACTATTGTCAAAAGTGATTACAAATGTTCTTTTTTTTTTTTTTAAGAACAAGTAATCCCCCCAAAATAACACTACTAAAATTATCTCTCAATATTGTAAAATGACTCTGGTTATGTCATCCTATTTCTGGAGTATATCATTGAGCAAAAGAGAGGGTTTGGTTACTTATTGTGAATGTGTGACATTCTCTCTCTGTGTGTATGTGAATACATGCCCCTTTGTGAATATATGCATATATTTTTGTGAATATGTGTGTATATGCATATTCCATATGTATTTTCCTCTTTTGTGGGTGTATCTGAATACTAAAAATGCAACTGTAATTTCAAAATATTAAATAAAATTAAATTTTCTTTGTTTCTTTTCACATTTACACGGATCTCTTTATTTTCTTTTTAGATGATCATGGAAAAATATTTGGTAAGTATTTCTGACATCCTTCTGCCCCACACCCTTTAAATGATTGCTAACATTCCTCACTTTTCTTTCCAAATGCCATCCATTAGTTCATCTTTCCCCTCATCCATCTCCAACATCTTGGATCTGGATTACCCTTATTTTAATTTCTTCCCTCTCTTTTTCCTAATTCCATCCCTTCCCATTATTTGCTTTTCATTATATTTCTTTTCTTCTCTCTAATCATTAGGTTTTTTTTTTTTTTTCTTTTTCTTTTCTTACTTTCTGTCTCTAGAGAATTGACCTGCTGTGGTTATGATATTTGTAGGTATCAGCAGTATCAGGCTGATCACTACATCCTTTCAATTCTAAATATATTTTCTTGCAAGTGACCATAAGTATAGAATCTCTGTGACCTTTCAAATTCAAGGGACAATAACTATGTAACTGACTCTAGCCAAAACTCAAGTGGGTAGAAAACTCCAAATTTGATGAATAATTTTTTTCTACCTTCTGCCCTTGCAAAGACTAGAGTTTCAGATGTCATTTCTTGGCCAATGTGAGCTCTAAGTCAAACTTCACATTCACATTGACCATATGACCCAATTGTTCTAGATATAAATGTGTTTTACCAAATACTATATGGTCTTTTTCTAAATTTCAAAATTATTAGGTCTGCAAGCTAAAAATGTTCTCAATATGTTTAGGAGAACTTCACCTGTTAACAGAAGGTCATCTGCTAATATATCACTCAAAGCCAAAACTTTTTCCTCATATATCCATTTGATGTTTTCATTTGCATTTTGTTTCAGAGGAAACAGAATTTAGCATTATATCTCATTACAGTTTGCTGGAAGCTAAAAGTGGCTACTGCTACAGTAACCCAATTACAGTAGGGTCTTTTTATTTTATCTTCCTTCATCATTTAAAAAATATATATCTTATATATCTGTTCGTGTAGGTTTTTATTCTGAAAAAGTGGTAGACCCAAAGTAAAACCAATGATTATTAATTCTTTTTTTTCCAGAGGTAGTCCTATACTAAATCTTTGCATGGTGTTGTTTTCAATTTCATTGCCTTTCACATGTGGGCATATGGAAGTACAACAATATTCTCCTCAACTGGTGAGATGACCTTTGACTCTGATGACTCCAATTCTCAGAAATGTGTAGTAAAAACCCCACAGAAAACTATGGCAATGATCAAAAATTTTGTCTTCCCCCTTCTAGTGTCATTTTGAGTGAATTATTCATTTGAGTGAATTGCCTTTTACTTCATCAGGAAATGTTAAATGAGAAAGGCAAATTCCAGGCCTCCACAAACCCAGTGAGTTGCTTAACACAGAGAAATTCCTCTTTTACCTATGCTGTGATACTGTGTCCAACCTCACACCTTAAAGCTACATTAGTTCTCATAAGTGAGTTGAACTTGGAACCTTACAGTTCGAATTCTCATAAATGTAGGTCTATTTGAACCAAAGAGAAAACTCAGGAAGTGCTTCAGATTTTGGGCCTCCTCCTTCCCTGACATTGTCCTCTTATCTTGAACATGTTGAAATTTCTTCCTTTTGTTGACTGATTACTGTGAAGAAGAAAAAGGCATTCTAATACAGTATTTCACTGTGAACCTAAGCATGGTTTCATTTGTTTCTCATAACTTTGTCTTCAACATTCAATTACCATCTTCCCCAACACCATCTTTACATATAACTTGCATGATTTGCCTTGTTACTGAGTCTTTCCAAATGAAATTTGCCTTTGGTAACAGTTATTCAATTTCCACCACAAGTCCTTCTGATTTCTCTTTTTGATAGTCTAGGCAGACTTGCTTTGTGTCAACTAAATGTTAGTAATAATACATTTCAAAATTCTGCCATTTCCAAGCTAAAGCCTTTGACTGTGTGCTGCTGCTGCTGCTAAGTCTCTTCATTCGTGTCTGACTCCATGTGACCCCATAGACGGCAGCCCACCAGGCTTCCCCGTCCCTGGCGTTCTCCAGGCAAGAACAATGGGAGTGGGTTGCCATTTCCTTCTCCAATGCATGAAAGTGAAAAGTGAAAGTGAAGACGCTCAGTTGTGTCCGACTGGTCACGACCGCATGGACTGCAGCCTACCAGGCTCCTCCGCCCATGGGATTTAAAATTTTTAAATTTTAAGAATTTAAAATTCTTAAAGAGATGGAAATACTAGTCAGCCTTACCTGCCTCCTGCAAAACCTGTATGCAGGTCAAGAAGCATCAGTTAAAATCAGACATGGAACAACAGACTTGTTCAGGCTGGGAAAGGAGTACAACAAGGCTGTATATTGTCATCCTATGTATTTACCTTATATGCAAAGTAAGTACATCATGCAAAATGCTGAGCTGGATAAATCACAAGCTGAATCAAGATTGCAGGGAGAAATATCAACAATCTCAGATACGCAGATGATACCATTCTAAAAGTGAAGAAGAACTAAAGAGCCTCTTGATAAGGATGAAAGAGGAGAGTGAAAATGCTGGCTTAAAAATCAACATTCAAAAAACCAAAATTGTGGCAGCTGGTCCCATCACTGCATGGCAAATAGGTGGGGAAACAATGGAAACAGTGGCAGATTTTGTTTTCTTTGGCTCCAAAATCACTGCAGCTATGAAATAAAAAAAAAAAACAACTCTTCTTTCTTAAAAGAAAAGCTATGACCAACCTAGACAGCATAAAAAGGACTTTGCTGACAAAGATTCATATAGTCAAAGCTGTGTTTTTCCAGTAGTTATTTATAGATGTGAGAGTTGGACCATAAAAAAGGCTGAGCACCAAAGAATTGATGCTTTTGAACTGTGGTGCTGGAGAAGACTTTTGAGAATCCCTTGGACAGCAAGGAGATCAAACCAGTCAATCCTATAGGAAATTGCCCTGAATAGTCTCTGGAAAGACTGATGCTGAAGCTGAAGCTCCAATACTTTGACAGCTTGATGTGAAGAGCTGACTCATTGGAAAATACTGTATTACTGAGAAAGATTGAGGGCAGGAGGAGAAGTGGGCAACAGAAGATAAGATGGTTGGATGGAATCACCAATTCAATGGACGTGAGTTTGAGCAAACTCAGGGAGACAGTGAAGGACAGGGAAAATTGGCATGCTGCACTACTTGGGGTCCTGAAGAGTCGGACGGGACTTAGCAATTGAATGACAGCAACAGAAGCTTCTGATGTGTGAATTTTCTCCAAGTAAGCTTAGTTGTTTTGATTTACAAATATTCTCCCTGTCATTTAGTACTATGATACCTTCTTTTCACCTGATTTCATTAAGACCTGTTTCATTCAGGCACTGGTAAATTAAAAATTTGCATTACCAGATTTTATGTATTCATCAGTTGACAAAAATGTGAATAGAATCAGATTTTCAGGAAACAAACATTGCATTTTCTCTACAACACTGGTTCAAAGTGTTAATCAATGTATTGGCTTCTTAATACATTTTAGGTATTACAATAATAAAGCTAATTCCATCTATTAAGTAACAGCCAAAGAACTTACTAGAACTAATTAACTGAATAGTTATAGCACTACTACTGTCAAAATAGGAAAAGAACATTTTTCAAAGGTGAACTTCAGAAGTATCATTTCAATATGTTTCCCCCGTTAAGAGATTACTTTTACTTTTTACCACTATAATTCTTTTGAGAACATAGTCCCTTGAATAAATGACCTCTCATCCACATTGTGTATGTATGTGTATGTATCTGCATTCAAATCATAATAAATTTAAATTTAAATATGAATCTTGTAATACATTTTGTTTCTTGGTGTTCCATTTAAATAATATTGACCTTAAAATGTCTACTTTATTTTTCTACAGAAATTCATGAAAACAGTGGTAAGTATTCTAAAATGTGTTTCTCAAAGACCTCTTTAACATGATTGATTTCTGGAGATTTTAACATCCCCCCATCTCTTAATCCATATGCTTCTTGTATTTCACTTGCCCTGGAAGCTTATCTTTTCATCTCCAAATTTAATTACATACTTTCTTATAGAAAGTCTCTCCATTTAGTTCCCCCATATGAAATCCATTTTTATTCCTCTTTTGTCCATTCTATATCATTCTTTCCTATAAACATTAGCTTTTCTCTTTTTCCAAAGACATATCACAGGCTCACTATAAAGTGGATGTGATGAAGGACATTATGTTAAAAGGCACTGGATTGGATTACATTCTGTTTACCTCCCAGGACACATTCCTAGTTAAGATCTCTGTCATATTTCAATGTCTAGGGTGTTCCTTTATGGCAATGAGATTTCTCCAAACCGACAAAGATAGAGAAGATTTCTAATGTGCTCAGTGAAGTTTGCCTTTCACTGTCCCTTCAAACCTTGTATAAATTATGCTTTCTTGTCTTGGTCCATAAACTTTACACTCATGCTTTCATTGTGCCTGAGTATATTGCCCTAGCATTCCCAGGTATGTCAATATTTCCAAAATTATTCTTTGAATATTTTCCTGCAAATGTGGTAATTTTTTATCCACTGACATTGAATATTTTGTTTTTCTTACAGCCTCTGGATTTAAATCACAAGTGCTTGATGTCGGAATGGATCAAAACAGAAACTCTCAAAATCAAGGTAATGTATTCATTTGTTGACATTAATGTGATTAGAGGTATGCAGTTCATAACCATAAGTAATCTCTAGATTTTTTTCTAACCCTGTAATTCAGTACTGTACCTAGTCTATTGAACAAAGCTACCTCGACCCCTCAACAAATGTAAGCATTCAAATAACTTATCATACGAATTGAACAATGAATGCTTAACTAATGCCAGAAGTGATTAAGAGCTTTAAAAAAAAAATCCCAGGACTAAAATTCTCTATCGATATAATATACTGACTCAGCTTTTGTCCTTCTCCATTTCTGGAAAATATTCTTGAGCTAAAGGAGGGTTTCTCACTATGGATGTGTGAGTGTGTGGGTGATATTTCTGTATGAGCTCTTGTGTGTATATGCACATTGTATATGAATGTTTTGTGTGTTTGTGAACACTAATAAATTGAAATGCAAATGAAAAATTTTCAAGAAAATAGAATTATTTTGTCCTTGTTTCTTTTGATATTTACATGGCTCTCTTTATTTTATTTTTCAGATATTTGGTGCGGGGCAGGGGGGAATGGTATTTCTGACACTTTTCCCATAACCATTTAAATGATTACTATCATTCCCTCCTTTTCTATCTGTATGGCATCCATTCATTTATCCTTCCCCTCTTCCTTCTCCAATTTTTTTGGTTATGTACTATTTTCATATTAACTTCTTCCATCTGTTTTCCCCTAGTTCCAACTCTTCCCTTCCATGCTTTTCATAATACCTTCTCTTGTCTGTAAACTGAAAATGTTTTAATTTCCTTTTTATACCTCCTGAGATTTGTCTTGATTTGATTATAATTTTTGTAGTAATGAGGGATATCAGGCTGATCACCACATGACTCCCATGTTGTATAAGTTTTCATACAAATGACCACTGGTGTTGAATTACTGTGACATTTCAAGTTCACTACTCAATTGATACTGATGCAAAACTTAACAGAAAACTCCAAATTTGCTGAGTAAATTCCTCTACCTTCTGCTCTCCCAAAGACTATTAATTCAGATGATGTTCCTTTATCACATGTGAGCTCTAAACCTACTCTCCCATTTCCCTTGATATTATTACCCATTTGTTCCAAGTTATACAAATGCTTTATGTAGTATTGTGCAGCTTCTTTTAATTCAAAATTACAGTTGGTGCTATTGTAGCCACATGTTCCGGGAAACAAGCTTACTCAGAAGGACAATGCAGATAGTGGGGTGCAGTTTATTACACTGGCAGGCCCAAGGCAGAGTCTCCTCTTAGCCAAGGACCCTGACCAGTTTTTGTGAAAACCTTATATACCCTAAGTATACATGCTCAAACCCACCTCCCCAATTTCCTTGAAACTAGTCTGGACAAGGGAAAAGAAAGATACGATCAAAGTTAACCCATGATTCATGTGTCATAAGCCTAGATAGTTAAACAGTAGACATTTATCAATAGGCCTGTGGTCGTACCCCGATAAGCATAATGGGATTTATGACTTTGTTCTACTACAGAGATAATTAGCATGTTTTTAGGTGAAGGAGAGTCTAGGTACAAGTCCTGAGGCTCCTTCATCCAGGGTGTCTGGTTTTCCAGTTTGTATGTCATTCCCATAGATACAGGGCACATAGCTCAAAGTCCACAGTCCGGCCCAAGATGGAGTCCTGTTTTCAAGATGGAACCTGTTCTGTCTTTTACCTCCTTCAGTGCAAAATACAAACTTAAGAGATTTATTCAGAAAACACTAATTCAAACACCAAATTTTTACCTTCTTTATTCTCTTGATGTCTTTCATTTACATTTTTGCTTCAAGAGAAATGGAATATGACAGTATAATAATAGGCTAAAAGTGATTATTTATCCATTAACCCTTGTGTACAGAAGGTCCCTTTATGTTTCTTCATCACTTTTTAAATACATACTCATATATTGAGTCATACTTATTTTCTGTTTAAAAAAAGGTAGAAAGGCCAGCACAAATCCAAGGATCTGATACTGTTTAACTCAGAACTCCTAACTTCTCTGATGAGGCCATTGCCAGACTTGGATCTTTTTGCACTATCATGTGTATGGAAAGAAAACTTTATTACTTCTCATTAGTAAGATGGAGTTTTGTTATAAATTATAATAAATGAGAGTTCATATGAGCCCAAGAAAAAACTAAGGAAGTGCTTCCAGTGTTTGACCTTTCTCCTTCCTCTTACTTCACTCAGTTCAGTTCAGCCACTCAGTCGTGTCCAATTCTTTGGGACCCTGTGGGCTGCAGCATGCCAGGCTTCCCTGTCCATCACGAACTCCAGGAGTTTACTTAAACTCATGTCTGCTGAGTCGGTGATGCCATCCAACCATCTAATCCTCTGTCATCCCCTTCTTCTCCTGCCTTCAATCTTTCCCAGCATCAGGGTCTTTTCAGATGAGTCAGCTCTTCACATCAGGTGGCCAAAGTATTGGAGTTTCAGCTTCAACATCAGTCCTTCCAATGAACATTCAGGACTGATTTCCTCTTATTTGAATGAACTCAATTTCTTTTTTAAAAAATTTATTTATCAGTTGCTGTGAAGAGGAAAAAGGCATGGCTCATAATGTATTTTACTGAGAATCTAGGATGGTTTCATCCATTTCATGCTTTCTTCAACAATCAATTTCCATCTATCCCAACACCATCATACAAATAGCTTACATTATTTCACTTTTTATTTAGAGTTCCCAAATTTAGTTTGCCTTCTGCATTTGATAGGCTTCCCCAGTGGCTCAGTGGTAAAGAATCCACCTGCAATGCAAGAGACATGGGTTTGATCTCTGGGTCTGAAAGATCCCCTGGAGAAGGGCATGGCAACCCACTCCAGTATTCTTGCCTGGAGAATCTCTCTCCCCATGGACAGAGGAGCCTGGTGGGCTACAGTCCATAGGCTCTCAAAGTTAGACATGAATGAAGCGACTGAGCACACAGCCAGATTGCATTTTGTATCCCATTTTCCCATTAACCTGTAATTTCTGTTCTTGATATAAGCTAGGCAAGCATTCCTTTTGTGTCAACCAAATATTAGTGTTGGTATGTTTCAAAAATTGACCAGTTTCAAGCTTCTGAAGTATGAGTTTTCTCCAATATATTCTGTCTTTTGATGTACACTTTAACTATCATTTAGTACTTAAATGCCTTCTTTCATGTTCCAACATGAAAGACCTGCTTCACTTAGGAATAAGCTAAAATTGAAATTTTAATAACAGGAGTTTATGTATTCATTTGTTGAAAAACATATGAATAAATCATCCAGGATACAAATTCTGCATTTCTTTTACAACACTGGTTCAAGATGTTAAACAATGTTCATGGCTTCTTAATGCATTTTAGGTGTTAAACAATAATCAGTTTAACCCCACCTATAATTAACAGCCAAAGGATTAGTAGATCTAGTAAACTGAATTTTAACACTAGTATTGTCAACAAAGAATATTTCAAAATGGTAAGCTTTAGAACTATGTTTTTAATAATTTTCCTCAATTAAGACAGTACTTCTATTTTTATCCCTAGTCTTTAAAAAAAAATACTATAATTTTTTGAAAATGAGCTCTCATCTATAGACCACTGTTTGTGTCTCTATGTGTGTTTGTGTGTATATGTATGTGCACTGCTAGTTATAATTCTAAATATGTATTTTTCATGAATTTTATTTCTTGATCTTACATTTGCATAATATTGACCTTGAACTTTCCATTTTATTTTTCTGAAGAACTCCAGAAAAGCAATGATAAGTATTCCCAAAACATTACTATAGTCCACTTTTACATAAATAATTTCTTGAGGCCTAACCACTCCCAATCACTTAATCCATATGTTTCTTTGTCTTGCCCTTCTCTTAAATGTCTCTCTTCAGATCAGATCAATCGCTCATTCGTGTCCGACTCTTTGTGACCCCATGATCGCAGCATGCCAGGCCTCCCTGTCCATCACCACCTCCTGGAGTTCAGTCACACTCACGTCCATTGAGTCAGTGATGCCATCCAGCCATCTCATCCTCTGTCGTCCCCTTCTCCTCTTGCCCCTAATCCCTCCCAGCATCAGAGTCTTTTCCAATGAGTCAACTCTTCGCATCAGGTGGCCAAAGTACTGGAGTTTCAGCTTTAGCATCATTCCTTCCAAAGAAATCCCAGGGCTGATCTCCTTCAGAATGGACTGGTTGGATCTCCTTGCAGTCCAAGGGAATCTCAAGAGTCTTCTCCAACACCACAGTTCAAAAGCATCAATTCTTCGGTGCTCAGCCTTCTTCACAGTTCAACTCTCACATCCATACATGACCACAGGAAAAACCATAGTCTTGACTAGATGACCTTTTGTTGGCAAAGTAATGTCTCTGCTTTTGAATATGCTATCTAGGTTGGTCATAACTTTCCTTCCAAGGAGTAAGCGTCTTTTAATTTCATGGCTGCAGTCACCATCTGTAGTGATTTTGGAGCCCAGAAAAATAAAGTCTGACACTGTTTCCACTGTTTCCCCATCTATTTCCCATGAAGTGATGGGACCAGATGCCATGATCTTCGTTTTCTGAATGTTGAGCTTTAAGCCAACTTTTTCACTCTCCACTTTCACTGTCATCAAGAGGCTTTTGAGTTCCTCTTCACTTTCTGCCATAAGGGTAATGTCATCTGCATACCTGAGGTTATTGATATTTTTCCTGGCAATCTTGATTCCAGCTTATGTTTCTTCCAGTCCAGTGTTTCTCATGATGTACTCTGCATATAAGTTAAATAAAAGGGTGACAATATACAGCCTTGACGTACTCCTTTTCCTATTTGGAACCAGTCTGTTGTTCCATGTCCAGTTCTAACTGTTGCTTCCTGACCTGCATACAAATTTCTCAATGGGCAGGTCAGGTGGTCTGGTATTCCCATCTCTTTAAGGATTTTCCACAGTTTATTGTAATCCACACAGTCAAAGGCTTTGGCATAGTCAATAAAGCTCTTATATCTTCAAATTTTAGTTACTTCCTAAATGTTCTCTGTGGAATATTTACCTCCTCAGAGAAAGTTTTCTTCATTTAGTATCCCTTCAAAAACCCATTTCAACCCCTCCTTTTCCCATTCCACATAACTTCTTTCCCATATATATATTAGTTTTCTCTGTTTTTCAGACATTTGTTATATGCTCACTAAAAAGTTGATGAGATGAAGAATATTAAGTTGAAAGCACAGCATTCTATCCTGTTTATCTCCCAGGACATATCCCTAGTTAAGCACTTCATCATATTCCATTTTAAAGGCATACATTTAGGCCAATGTGACTTCCCCAAATCTTCAGAGATGAGAAAAGATGCCTAACATGCTGAGTGAAGTTTGTCTACTCAGTGTCCCTTCAAAGTCTATATAAAATTTGCTTCCTACTTTTCGTCCCTAAACTTGAGGCACATTCTTCCACTGTGCCCAAATAGTTTACCCTAGCTTTCCCAGGCATAAGAATATTTCCAAAGTTATTTTTTTAAGTAAATTTTGTTTCTTGGCATTCTAATTCCTTGATATTGATCTTAAACTTTCCATTTTACTTTTATTAAGTACCTAAGAAAGGAAGTGATAAGTATTCTTAAAACTTGATACTCACAAACTACTTTTTCATGACTGATTTCTTGAGGCCCTAATATTCCCAGTCTCTTAACCATATGATTTTCCCCATACTGATTTTCTCATGGATGTCTTTTTTCTTTACTTTTGCTATAGATTTCTTTGTAGATTATCCCTCCTATTAGTGTCCATTCTAAAACCCATTTCACTTCCTTCTTATACCATTTCACATCATTCCTTTCTTATAAACATTAGATTTTTTTTTCTATTTTTCAGAGCCTTGTTATAAGCCAATGATAAACCCATGGGATAAAGTACATTAGGTTGGAAGTCACTGGGTTCCATTCTTTTTATTTCTCAGGACTCAACTCCAGTTAGGACCTCTGTTGCATTCTAATATCTAGGGCACACATTTATTTTAATATGACTTCCCCAGACCTGCAGAAATCAGAGAAGATCACTAACTGGCTGTGTGAAGCTTGCCTATCAAAATACCAGTGAAGGTTCTATCAGTTCAGTGACTCAGTCATGTCCAACTCTTTGCAACCCCATGGACTGGAGCGTGCCAGGCTTTGCTGCTCATCAACAACTCCTGGCGCTTGCTCAAGCTCTTGTCCATTGAGTCAGTGATACCATCCAACAACCTCATCCTCTGTTGTCCCTTCTCCTCCTGCCTTCAGTCTTTCCCAGCATTAGGGCCTTTTCCAATGAGTCAGTTCTTTGCATCAGGTTGCCAAAATATTGCAGTTTCAGCTTCAGCATCGGTCTTTCCAATGAATATTCAGGACTGATTTCCTTTAGGATTGACTGGTTTGATCTCCCTGCAGGCCAAGGGGCTCTCAAGAGTCTTCTCCAACACCACAGCTCAAAAGCATCAATTCTTTGGCACTCAGCTTTCTTTATAGTCCAACTCTCACATCCATACATGACTACTGGAAAAACCATACTTTTGACTAGACAGACCTTTGTTGGCGAAGTAATGTCTCTGCTTTTTAATATGCTGTCTAGTTTGGTCATAGCTTTTCTTCCAAGGAGAAAGCGTCTTTTAATTTCATGGCTACAGTCACCATCTGCCATGATTTTGGATCCCCCCAAAATAAAGTCTGTCACTGTTTCCACTGTTTCCCCATCTATTTGCTATGAAGTGATGGGACTGGATGCCATGATCTTAGTGTTCTGAATGTTGAGCTTTAAGCCAACTTTTTCACTCTCCTCTTTCACTTTCAACAAGAGGCTCTTTAGTTCTTCACCCTCTGCCATAAGGGAGGTGTCATCTGCAAATCTGAGGTTACTGATATTTCTCTGGGCAATTTTGATTCTAGTTTGTGCTTCATACAGCCCAGCATTTTGCATGTTGTACTCTGCATACAAGTTAAATAAGCAGGGTGACTATATACAGCCTTGATGTACTCCTTTCCAAATTTGGAACCAGTCCCTTGTTCCATGTCCTGTTTTAACTGTTGCTTTTGACCTGCATACAGATTTCTCAGAAGGCAGGTAAATTGTCTGGTATCCTTGAAGAATTTTCCACAGTTTGTTGTGATCCACAGTCAAAGGCTTTGGCATAGTCAATAAAGCAGAAGTAGATCTTTTTCTGGGACGCTATTGCTTTATCTATGTCCCAGTGGAAGTTGGCAATTTGATCTCTGGTACCTCTGCCTCTTCTAAATCCAGCTTGAACATCTGCAAGTTCATGGTTCATGTACTGCTGAAGCCTGGCTTGGAGAATTTTGACCATTACTTTGCTAGGTGTGAAGTGAGTCTAATTGTGCAGAAGTTTGAACAGTCTTTGGCATTGCCTTTATTTGGGATTGCAATGATAACTGACCTTTTCCAGTCCTGTGGCCACTGCTGAGTTTTCCAAATTTGCTGGCATATTGAGTGCAGCACTTTCACAGCACCATCTTTTAGGATTTTAAATAGCTCAAGTGGAATTCCATCACTTCCACTAGCTTTGTTTGTAGTGATGCTTCCTAAGGCCCACTTGACTTTGGACTGCAGGATGTCTGGCTCTAGGTGAATGATCACACCATCTTGGTTATCTGGGCCATTAAGGTCTGTTTTGTATAGTTCTTCTCTGTATTCTTGCCACTTCTTCTTAATATCTTCTGCTTCTGTTACGTCCATACACCTTCTGTCATTTATTGTGCTCATGTTTGCATGACATATTCCCTTGGTATCTCTAATTTTCTTGAAGAGATCTCTAGTCTTTCCCATTCTATTGTTTTCCTCTATTTCTTTGCACTGATCACTGGGGAAGGCTTTCTTATCTCTCCTTGCTATTCTTTGAAACTCTGCATTCAGATGGGTATATCTTTCCTTTTCTCCTTTGCTTTTAGCTTCTCTTCTTTTCTCAGCTATTTGTAAGGCCCCCTCAGACAACCATGTGTTGAAGAGTTCTGACAAAATGTAATCCACTGGACAAGGGAATGGCAAAGCAGTTCAGTATTCTTGCCCCATAAGCAGTATGCAAAAACAAAAAGATTTGATACTGACACTGAAGATGAACTCCCCAGGTTGGTAGGTGCCCAGTATGCTACTGGAAATGAGTGGAGAATTAACTCTGGAAAGAATGAAGGGACAGTCAATGCAAAAACAATGCCCAGTTGTGGATGTGACTGGTGATGGAAGTAAAGTCTGATGCTTTAAAGAACAATATTGCATAGGAACCTGGAATGCTGGGCCCATGAATCAAGGTAAATTGGAAGTGGTCAAACAGGAGGTGCAAGAGTGAAAATTGACATTGATAGCTTACAGTGAACGATGTCAGATTCAGGATCTCTGAAGAAGATTTAGCTTCGGGACCACGGACCAGGCTTAATCACTCAAGAGCTTTGTGTGAAAGTGAAAGTGAAGTCGCTTTCCAGGCAAGAGTATTGGAGTGGGTTGTCATTTCCTTCTCCAGGAGACCTTCCTGACCCAGGGATAGAACCTGGTTCTCCCGCATTGTAGACATTTTACCATCTGAGCCATCAGGGAAGTCCAAGAGCTTTGTGTAGCAGAATTTTATTACAGTGAAAAGGGACAGAGAAAGATTCTGACGTAGACATCAGAAGGGGGATGGAGAGTGCCCCACTTGCTAGTCTTTAGCAAGGGAGCTAAATATTTTTTTTTAATTAGTTATTACAATCAATGAAAAGAATGTCTCAAGGTTGTAAAAATTCTACCTGACCCACTCCAAGACAATTTATATTTTAAGATAACAGGATTAAAACTTAACAATAGAAAGATTTTACAAGACCCACTCCATAATATACATCCTAAGATATCAAGATTAGTCAGGTTTTCAGGAAGGAGAAATTGTCCTCAAGGGGGATACATTGTTGTTATATACCCCTTAGTACAGAGTTTAAACTGAGTTGTTTGCTGTGTAATCATCAATTTCTGGCTTAAAGAGAAAAATGTTTTGTGACTAAGACTAAGAAATGCAGAGAGAGAGAGAGAGAGAGAGAGAGAGAGAGAGAGAGAGAGAGAGAGAGAGAGAGAGAGAAAAGACCTTTGTCCTTTCCTCCTCCTTGAAAATTCCAGACCCCTATCTCCTCTTAAAGAGCCCCAGACCCCTCTCTCCTCCTCAGGGACCGTGGACTTCTTATCAACTTGCCTAGGAATTGACTCTCTCATACATTTTAGGCATGCTGCACTCCACAGGGTCTCAAAGAGTCAGACATGACTGAGCAACTGAACTGAAGTGACATTTTAGAAATTAGTGAACTAAAATGGACTGAATGGGTGAATTTAATTCAGATGACCATTATATCTACTACTGTGGGCAAGTATTCCTTAGAAGAAATGAAGTAGCCCTCATAGTCAACAAAAGTGTCTGAAATGCAGTACTTGGGTGCAATCTAAAAAAATGACAGAATGATCTCTGTTCATTTCCAAGGCAACCATTCAGTATCATAGTAATCCAAGTCTATTCCCCAAACACTAATGCCAAAGAAGCTGAGGTTGAATGGTTCTATGAAGACCTGCAAGACCTCCAGAACTAATACCCAAAACAAATGTCCTTTTCATCATAGGGGATTGGAATGCAAAAGTAGGAAGTCAAGAGATAGTAACAGGCAAGTTTGGCTTTGGAGTACAAAATGAAGCAAGGCAAAGGCTAATAGACTTTTGCCAAGAGAGCAAACTGATCAATGCAAACACCCTCTTCCAACAACACAAGAGAAGACTCTACACATGGACAACACCAAATGGTCAACACCAAAATCAGATTGATTATATTCTCTGGAGCTGAAGTTGGAGAAGCTCTATACAGTGAGCAACACAAGACCAGCAGCTGACTGTGGCTCAGACCATGAACTTCTTATTGCAAAATTCAGACTTAATTTGAAGTAGTAGGGAAAACCACTAGACCACTCAGGTATGACCTAAATCTAATCCCTTATGAGTATACAGTGGAAGTGACAAGTAGATTCAAGGGATTATATCTGATAGAGTGCCTGAAGAACTATGGACAGAGGTTCATGACATTGTACAAGAGGCAGTGATCAAGACCATCCCCAAGAAAAAGAAATGCAAAAAGGCAAAATGGTTGTCTGAGGAGGCCTTGCAAATAGCTATGAAAAGAAAAGAAGTGAAAAGCAAAGGAGAAAAAGAAAGATATACCTATTTGAATGCAGAGTTCCAAAGAATAGCAAGGAGAGATAAGAAAGCCTTCTTCAGTGATCAGTGCAAAGAAATAGAGGAAAACAATAACATGGGAAAGACTAAAGATCTCTTCAAGAAAATTAGAGACACCAAAGGAAATTCTCATGCAAAGATGGGCACAATAAAGGACAGAAATGGTATGGACTTAACAGAAGCAGAAGATATTAAGAAGAGGTGGCAAGAATACCCAGGACTATACATAAAAGATCTTCATGACCCACATAATCACGACAGTGTGATCACTCAACTAGAGCCAGGCATTCTGGAATGTGAAGTCAAGTGGGCCTTAGGAAGCATCACTACATGCAAAGCTAGTGGGGGTGATGGAATTCCAGTTGAGCTATTTCAAATCCTAAAAGATGATGCTGTGAAAGTGCTGCACTCAACCTGTCAGCAAATTTGGACATTCAGCAGTGGCCACAGGACTGGAAAATGTCAGTTTTCATTGCAATCCCAAAGAAAGGCAATGCCAAAGAATGCTCAAACTAGCACCCAATTGCCCTCATCTCACACCTAGCAAAGGAATGCTCAAAATTCTCCAAGCCAGAATTCAATAGTATTTGAACCATGAACTTGCAGATGTTCAAGCTGGATTTAGAAAAAGCAGAGTAACCAGAGATCAAATTGCTAACATCCACTGGATCATCAAAAAAGCAAGAGAGTTCCAGAAAAACATCTACTTTTGCTTTATTGACTATGCCAAAGCCTTTGACAGTGTGGATGACAATAAACTGTGGAAAACTCTTAAAGAGATAGGAATACCAGATCACCTGACCTGACTCCTGGGAAATCTGTATGCAGGTCAAGTAGCAACAGTTAGAACTGGACATGGAACAACAGACTGGTTCCACATAGTAAAAAGAGTACATCAAGGCTGTATATTGTCACTCTCCTTATTTAATTTATATCCAGAGTACATCATGAGAAATGCTGGACTGGATGAAGCACAAGCTGGAATCAAGATTGCCAGGAGAGATAACAATAACCTCAGATATGCAGATGACACCACCCTTATGGCAGAAAGCAACGAACTAAAGATCCTCTTGATGAAAGTGAAAGAGGAGAGTGAAAAAGTTGGCTTAAATCTCAATATTCAGAAAACTAAGATCGTGGCATCCAGTCCCATCACTTCATGGCAAATAGATGGGGAAATAGTGATAGACTTTATGTTTGGGGGATCCAAAATCACTGCAGATGGTGACTGTAGCCATGAAATTAAAAGACACTTGGTCCTTGGAAGAAAAGTTATGACCAACCTAGACATCTTATTAACAAGCAGAGACATTATTTTGCCAACAAAGGTCCATCTAATCAAAGCTATAGTTTTTCCGTAGTCATGTGTGGATGTAAGAGTTGGACTGTAAAGAAAGCTGAGAGTCCAAGAATTGATGCTTTTAAACTGTGGTGTTGGAAAAGACTCTTGAGAGTCCCTTGGACTGCAAGGAGATCCAATCAGTCAATCCTAAAGGAAATTAGTCCTGAATATTCATTGAAAGGACTGATGCTGAAGCTGAAACTCCAATATTTTGACCACCTGATGAAGAACTGACTGATTTGAAAAGATTTTGATGCTAGGAAAGATTGAAGGCGGGAGGAGAAGGGGACGATGGAGGATGAGATGGTTGGATGGCATCACTGACTCAATGGACATGAGTTTGAATAAACTCCAGGAGTTGGTGATGGACAGGGAGGCCTGGCATGCTGCAGTTCATGAGGTCGCAAAGAGTCAGACACACCCGAGGGACTGAACTGACTGTGCATCTAGACATGGTTTCATCTGTTGTCATGATGAAAGGTGTTTCTTATCTATTATCATCAGAAAAGATGTTATCTCCATCTTCTTCAAAGTCAAAATGCACACATTCTTATACGATTTTGTCTCACCTTTCTGTCTTTACAATGGATGTTTCTCTATTGATTATTTTTTCAGTTTTCTCCATTTGTCCTTCTGTGATTTGTCTTGTTGTTGCAAAATCTGCAAACATTTCTTTCCCGTCCATTTAATGCTAGTAATCACATATCTGGGAATTACTGTCATTTTCAGTGTGGCTGTTGTGTAATGCATTAGTGTAAGTCACTTTCATATACTGTAATTTGTAACTCGCTTCACTGGTATTGAATATTTTATTTTTCTTACAGTCACTAGATAAATCAGATGTGTATCATTTAGGAGAGGGTCAGTACAGAAACCACATTATACAACTAGGCATTTTCATGGGTGACATAAATGTGAATAGAGACACCCAGTAAATTCTGGAAGAATTTTTTTCCAATTCTGTAATTAAGTATTTATATCCAGTTTATTGACCAAAAGCTACTGTGATCCCTTGACATGTGTGCTAACATCCAAATATCTTATATCTTACAAACTGAATGAAAATCTAGCTAATATCAAAGATGATTATAAGCTTTTTTAAAAGGTAAATTCCAAAAACAACATTCCTAAAATTATCTCTCAGTGTTGTTAAATTACCAAGATTATGCCTCTCTCTATTTTTGGCCTATATTGTTGAGCAAAAGAGAGGGTTTGGTCACTGAGAATGTGTGCGCCTCTTTGTATATGTGTGTGTTTGTGTGTGCATGTGTGTGAATATATGCTTACGCTCCTGAGTGTGTATGCATATTCCATATGTATTTTCCTGTTTTGTATGAATGTGAATAAGGAAAAATTATTTATAATTTCAAAATAGTCAATAAGATTAACTTATCTTTGTTTCTTTTCATATTTACCTGGACTCTTCATTTTATATTTTAGACGATCATGGAAAAGTTTTTGGTAAGTGTTTCTAACATCTTTTGCCTCAACACCATTTAAAAGACTGCTCACAAATCCCTGCCTTTCTTACCATATATCATCCACCAGCTTATCTTTACCCTCTTCCATCTTCAACCTTTTGGATATGGACTCAGTTCAGTTCAATTGCTAAGTTGTGTCTGACTCTTTGTGACCCCATGAATCTCAGCACGCCAGGCCTCCCTGTTCATCACCAATTCCTGGAGTCACTCAAACTCACATCCTTCGAGCCCGTGATGCCATCCAGTGATCTCATCTTCTGTTGTCCCCTTCTCCTCCTGCCCCCAATCCCTCCCAGCCTCAGAGTCTTTTCCAATGAGTCAACTCTTCGCATGAGGTAGCCAAAGTACTGCAGTTTCAGCTTTAGCATCATTCCTTCCAAAGAACACCCAGGACTGATCTCCTTTAGAATGGACTGGTTGGACCTCCTTGCAGTCCATGGGACTTTCAAGAGTCTTCT
This sequence comes from Bos indicus x Bos taurus, assembly GCF_003369695.1. Taxonomy (NCBI): domain Eukaryota; kingdom Metazoa; phylum Chordata; class Mammalia; order Artiodactyla; family Bovidae; genus Bos; species Bos indicus x Bos taurus. The sequence goes on from NC_040098.1 coordinate 26,768,022, forward strand.
CCAACACCACAGTTCAAAAGCATCAATTCTTCAGCACTCAGCTTTCTTCACAGTCCAACTCTCACATCCATACATGACCACTGGAAAAACCATCGCCTTGACTAGATGGACCTTTGTTGGCAAAGTAATGTCTCTGCTTTTCAATATGCTATCTAGATTGGTCGTAACTTTCCTTCCAAGGAGTAAGCGTCTTTTAATTCCATGGCTGCAGTCACCATCTGCAGTGATTTTGGAGCTCCCAAAAATAAAGTCTGCCACTGTTTCCCCATCTATTTCCCATGAAGTGATGGGACCAGATGCCATTATTTTAGTTTTCTGAATGTTGAGCTTTAAGCCAACTTTTTCACTCTCCACTTTCACTTTCATCAAGAGGCGTTTTAGTTCCTCTTCACTTTCTGCCATAAGGGTGGTGTCATCTGTATATCTGAGGTTATTGATATTTCTCCCGGCAATTTTGATTCCAGCTTGTGCTTCTTCCAGCTCAGCCTTTCTCATGATATACTCTGCATATAAGTTAAATACGCAGGGTGACAATATACAGCCTTGACGTACTCCTTTTCCTATTTGGAACCAGTCTGTTGTTCCATGTCCTGTTTTAACTGTTGCTACCTGACCAGCATATAGGTTTCTCAAGAGGCAGGTCAGAAAAAAAAATAAATAAATAAAGAGGCAGGTCAGGTGGTCCGACATTCCCATCTCTTCCAGAATTGTCCACAGTTTATTGTGATCCACACAAAGGCTTTGACATAGTCAATAAAGCAGAAATAGATGGTTTTCTGGATATGGACTACCCCTATATTTATTCCTTTTTCTCTTTTCCCTAATTCCATCCTTTCTCATTATTTGTTTTTCTTTACATATCTTTTTTTTCTCTCTAAACATTAGGCCTTCTTCTTCTTTTTTTTTTTTTTCTCTTCTTCCTTTTCTGTCTCCAGAAAATTGACTTCCTTTGGTTATATTTGTAGGGATAAGTGATATCAGGCTGATAACTACATTCTTTCAATTCTAAATAAATTTTCCTGCAAGTGACCATAGATGTAGAATCTCTGTAACATTTCAAATTCAAGGGATAGTAACTGTATGACTGACTCTGAGCCAAAATTTAAGTGGGCGGATAGCAACACATTTGCTGAGCAAATTTTGTCTTCCTTCTGTTCTTTAAAAGACTAGAGTTTCAGATGTCATTTTTGGCCAATATGAGCTCTAAGGCTAACCTCACATTCACACTGACCACATACCTAACTGTTACTGGTATAGATGTGTTCTACCAATTATTGTATGCTCTTTTTTTTTTTTTTTTAATTTCAAAATTACTAGGTCTGCAAACTGCACATTTTCTCAATGTGCTTAGGATAACATCACCTGTTAAGAAAAGGTCACCCATTACCATATCATATTCATACATAATGAAATGTTATGTTAATGAACTGAGAAGCAACTTTCATAGATGTTTAAAAGAGTTTTTCAAGAAAACATTAAGTCAAAGCCTAAAGTTTGGCTTCAGGTATCCACTTGAAGTTTTCATTTATATTGTTTCAGGGGAAATAGTAGTTTCCAAACTATCTCTTTACAGTCTGTAGGAAGCCAGAAGAAGTTCATACTACAATAACCCACATGTACAGTAGTGTCTGATTTTATGTTAGGAAAAGACCATGTTTCAAAGGTAAACTTCAGAAGTATAATTTCAATGTTTTTACCCCATTATGATACTGCTTTTCCTTTTAACCACTGTAATCCTCTGGAAGAATACTCCCTTGCCAAAATAGCTCTTTACCAAACTTGTATATATCTTTTTCTTTGTATTTTTTTTTGCATTCACATCGAAATGAATTTAATATGTATTTTGTAATACAGTTTGCTTCTTAGTGTTCCATTCCCATGATACTGAACTTAAAATTTCACTTTATTTTTCTATAGAAGTTCAAGATCAAAATGGTTAGTATTCTAAACCTTCGCAAACACCTCTTTAGCATGACTGATTTCTTGAGGCCCCATCTCTTAACGCAGATGCTTTCCATTGTATTGTGCTTGTCCTGGATGCTTGTCTTTGTGTCTCCCAGTTGAATTACAGGCTTCCCCTTAGAGAGTCTCTCTCTTCAGTTCCCCCATCTAAAATCCATTTTTAATCTTCTATTTTCCATCCCTTATCCTTCTTTCCTGTAAACATTAGCTTGTTCCTGTTTTTCAGAGACATGCCATAGGCTCACTACAAAATGGAGATGAGGAAGGACATTATGTTAAAAGGCATTGAGTTCCATTCTGGTTATCACCAAGGACACATCCCTTGTTAGGACCTCTGTAAAATGCCTGCGTCTAGGGCCCATGTTTATTGTGATGAGACTTCCCCAAACCTGCAGAGATAGAGAAGAAGATGTGTAATGTGCTCAGTGACGTTTGCCTCTCACTCTCCCTTCAGAGCATGTAAGCATTCTGCTTTATTTCTTGATCCATGAGGTTGACACTCATTCTTCCACTGTGCCCAAATAGGATTACCCTAGGCTTCCCAATATAGAAATATTTCTAAAGTTGTTCTTGGAGCACTTTCTTGAAAAAGTGGTAATTCTTGCTTCAATGGCATTGAATGTTGTATTTTCTTACAGGCAGTAGATGTAAATCACCTGTGCTTCATTCAGATGTGGATCAAAAGAGAAACATCCCAAATCAAGGTGATGTATTCATTCAGTTCAATTCAGTTCAGTTGCTCATTCATGTCTGACTCTAGGCGACCCCATGAACGGCAGCACGCCAAACCTCCCTCTGCATCACCAACTCACAGAGTTCACCCAAACTAATGTCGATTGAGTCGGTGATGCCATCTCACCATCTCATCCTTTGTCATCCCCTTCTCCTCCTGCCTTCAATCTTTCCCAACATCAGGGTCTTTTCAAAAGAGTCAGCTTTTCGCATCAGGTGGCCACAGTTTTGGAGTTTCAGCTTCAACATCAGACCTTCCAATGAACACCAAGGACTGATCTCCTTTAGGATGGATTGGTTGGATCTCCTTGCAGTCCAAGGGACTCTCAAGAGTCTTCTCCAACACCACAGTTTAAAGGATCAATTCTTCTGTGCTCGATTTTCTTTACAGTCCAACTCGCATAATCATCCATGACTACTGGAAAAACCATAGCCCTGACTAGACCGACATTTGTTGACAAATTAAGGTCTCTGCTTTTTAATATGTTGTCTAGGTTGGTCATAACTTTCCTTCCAAGGAGTAAGAGTCTTTTAATTTCATGGCTGCAGTCACCATCTGCAGTGATTTTGGAGCCCCCCATAATAAATCAGCCACTGTTTCCACTGTTTCCCTATCTATTTGCAATGAAAAGATCAGACCAGATGCCATGATCTTAGTTTTCTGAATGTTGAGCTTTAAGCCAACTTTTTCACTCTCCTCTTTCAGTTTCATCAAGAAGCTCTTTAGATTTTCTTCAGTTTCTGCCATAAGGGTGGTGTCATCTGCATATGTGAGGTTATTGATATTTCTCCCGGCAATCTTGATTCCAGCTTGTACTTCCTTCAGCCCAGCATTTCTCATGGTGTACTCTGCCTATAAGTTAAATAAGCAGGGTGACAATATACAGCCTTGATGTACTCCTTTTCCTATTTGAAACCAGCCTGTTGTTCCATGTCCAGTTCTAACTGTTGTTTCATGACCTGCACACAGGTTTTTCAACCTGTCAGATGGTCTGGTTTTCCCATCTCTTTCAGAATTTTCCAGTTTATTGTGATCCACACAGTTAGAGGCTTTGGCATAGTCAACAAAGCAGAAATTGATGTTTTTCCAGAACTCTCTTGCTTTTTCGATGATCCAGTGGATGTTGGCAATTTGAACTCTGGTTCCTCTGCCTTTTCTAAAACCAGCTTGAACATCTGAAAGTTCACAGTTCACGTATTGTTGAAGCCTGGCTTGGAGAATTTTGACCATTACTTTGCTAGTGTGTGAGATGAGTGCAATTGTGTGGTAGTTTGAGCATTCTTTGTCATTGCCTTTCTTTGGGATTGGAATGAAAACCGACCTTCTCCAGTCCTGTGGCCACTGTTGAGTTGTCCAAATTTGCTGACATATTGAGTGCAGCACTTTTGCAGCATCATCTTTTAGGATTTGAAATAGCTCAACTGGAATCCCATCACTTCCACTAGCTTTGTTCGTAGTGATGCTTCCTAAGGCCTACTTGACTTTGCATTCCAGGATGTCTGGCTCTAAGTGAGTGATCATACCAATCTGATTATCTGGGTTGTGAACATCTTTTTTGTATAGTTCTTCTGTATATTCTTGCCACCTCTTCTTAATATCTTCTGCTTCTGTTAGGTCCATACAATTTCTGTCCTTTATTGAGCCCATCTTTGCATGAAATGTTCCCTTGATATCTCTAATTTTCTTGAAGAGACCTCTAGTCTTTCCCGGTCTATTGTTTTTCTCTATTTCTTTGCATTGATCACTGAGGAAGGCTCTCTTATCTCTCCTTGCTATTCTTTGGAACTCTGCATTCAAATGGGTATATCTTTCCTTTTTACCATTGCTTTTGGCTTCCTGTCTTTTCACAGCTATTTTTAAGGCCTCCTCAGACAACCATTTTGCTTTTTTGCATTTCTTTTTCTTGGGGATGGTCTTGATCCCTGTCTCCTGTAAATGTCAAGAATCTCCATCCATAGTTCATCAGGCACTCTGTCTATCAGATCTAGTCCCTTAAATCTATTTCTCACTTCCATTATGTAATCATAATGGATTTGATTTAGGTCATACCTGAATGATCTAGTGATTTTCCCTAGTTTCTTCAATTTAAGTCTGAATTTGGCAATAAAGAGTTCATGATCTGAGCCACAGCCAGCTCCTGGTCTTTTTCTTGCTGCTTGTATAGAGCTCCTACATCTTTGGCTGCAAAAATATAATCAATCTGATTTCGGTGTTGACCATCTGGTCATGTCCATGTGTAGAGTCTTCCCTTGTGCTGTTGGAAGACGGTGTTAGCTATGACTGGTGCATTCTTTTGACTAAACTCTATTAGCTTCGTCCTGCTTCATTCTGTACTCTAAGGACAAATTGGATGACATTAAATGTGATTAGAGGCACATAGCTCATAATGAAGACTAGTCTCTAAAATGTTTTTAATCCTGAAATTCATTATCTGCATCTAGTGTAATGAAGAAAGCTACCTTGATTCCTCACATATGTGTTAGCTTCCAAATACCTTATCACATCTTACAAAGTGAACAATGAATGCCTAACTAATGCCAAGATGATTAAAAACTTCCTCGACTAACATTCCTGAAATCCTCTCTCAATATAGTAAATTGACTTGATTTTTGCCCTCCTCTGAATTTCTGGAGAATATTTGGAGCAAAAGGAGGATTTCTCACTGTGGATGTATCAGGTTGTGTGTGTTGATATTCCTGTGGGAGCTCCTCTGTGTATATGCATGCTCTATATGAGTGTTTTGTGTGTGTACATGTGTGTATTTCTGAACACTAGTAAACTGAATTGTAAATGCAAATTTTAGAATAGAATAGAATTATTTTGTGTTTGTACCTTTCGATATTTACATGGATCTCTGAATTTTATTTTTCAGGTTTATTGGGGAATAAAATTGGTAAGTATTTCTGGCACTTTTCCCATACCATTTAAATGACTAAGACCTTTTCCTCACTTTCTTTCTCTTTGGCATCCATTCACTCATCCTTCCCCTCATCCCTCTCCAATTGTTTGTATATGTACTACTTTCATATCAACTTCTTCCATCTACTTTTCCCTCGTTCCAACTCTTCCTATCCCTTGTTTTTCATTATATACCTATTTTTGTCTATAACCTTCAGTGTTTTCCTTTTTGTGTCTCTTGAGAATTGTCTTGATTTGATTCTAATTTTTGTAGTGATGAGGAATATCAGGCTGATCACCACATCACTCCCATGCAATAGATGTTTTTGTGTAAATGACCACTGATGTCGAATCATTGTGACCTTTCAAGTTCAAGGGACAATAGTTATGTGATTGATACTGACTCAAAACTTAAGTGAACAGAAAACTCCAAATTGGTTGAGTAAATTACTCTGCCTTCTGCTCTTTCAAAGGCTAGTAATTTAGTGACATTCCTTGATTACAAGTGAGCTCTAAACCTACTCTCCCATTACCCTTGATATTATTACCCACTTGTTTACAGGTGTACAAATGCTTTATGTAATAAGGATGGCATCACCAACCCAATGGACATGATTTGAGTAAGCTCTGGGAGTTGGTGATGGACAGGGAAGCCTGGCACACTGCATTCCATGGGGTCGCAAAGAGTCAGACACGACTGAGTGACTGAACTGAACTGATAGTATTGAGCAACCTCTTTTACCTCAAAATTTCTATTGGTACAAAATACAAATTTAATAGATTTATTCAGAAAACACTAATTCAAACATTAAAAGTTTATCTACTTTATTCTTTCTCTTGATGTTTTTCATTTACATCTTTAAGAGGAGATTTAATTTAGTAGTATAACAGGAGGCTATAACTGATTACTGATCCATTGTACCATGTGTACAAAAGTCCTTTTATGTTCCCTCATCACTTTTAAAATACGTTGCTTGTATATCAATTCACACTAATATTCTATTCTGAGAAAAGCAGAAGTGCCAACACAAACCCAAGGATCTGACACTGTTTAACAGAACTCATAATTTAACTCCCCTGATGGGGCCATTTCCAATCTTGCACGATGGGATATATGGAATGAAAATGGTTACTTCTCATTAGTATGGTAGACTTTTAAACTTTTGGTTTTAATGCTAAGACATGGTCGTCCATTTGAACCCAAAAGCAAATGAAGGAAGTGTTTCCAATTTTTGATCTGGTCTCTTTCTGACATTCTACTTTTATTTGAATGAATTGGATTTCTTTTCTTTCGTTAATCAATAGTGTGAAGAAGGAAAATACATGACTCATAATGTATTTCACTATGAACCCATGCATGGTTTCATTGGTGTTTTTATACATCCTTCAACAATCAATTTGCATGTTCCCAAACACCATCATACAAATAACTTACATGATATGTCTTTTTATTTAGTCTGCCCAAATTTTGTTTGTCTTCTGCATTTGGCACTCTATTTTCCCCGTTAGTACTTCTGTGATTTTCTCATTTTGATACAATGGAAGCAGACATTTATCTTGTGTGAACTAAATTTAGTATTGGTGTATTTCAAAGATTTACCTGTTTTAAGATTCTGAAGTGTGAGTTTTCTCCAACATATGCTCAGTCTTTTGATGTACAAACCCTTTCACTATCATTTAGTATTTACATACCTTTTTCTCATGTATTTTTTTATACATGAAAAAACCTGCTTCACTTAGGCTTCAGCTAATATAGCAATTTGCATTACAGTATTTTATGTATTCATTTATTGACAAACATATGAACAGAATCATCCAGGCTACAAACCCTGCATTTCTTTGACAATACTGGTTCAAGATGTTAAACAATGCTCATGGCTCTTAACATTTTAGATGTTACATTAATTGATTTAACCCTGTGTATTAAGTTGTAGACAAATAAATTTATAGAGCTAATAAATTGAATTAGTTCAGTCAACATAGATAAAGTGCAGTTTGAAAGGTCAACTTCAGAACTGCTATTTTAATAATTTTCTCCAATTAAAACAATACTTTTATTTTAACCCCTATTCTATTTCAGGAGAATACTATATTTTAAAAATGAGCTGTCATACACAGTCCAGAGTTTGTGTTTTCTGTGTGTTTATGTGTTTGTATGTATACTTTATGATAGTTATAATTTTAAATATGGAGGCAATGTTTGCCATAAATTTTGTTTCTTGATCTTCCATTTCCACGACTGACCTTAAATTTTGCATTTTATTTTTCTAAAGTACCTCAGGAAAGCAGTGGTAAGTAAAAACTTCTTACTCACAAATGACTTTTACATGACTACTTTCTTCACACCTAACCATTCACAATCTCTTAATCCATAGATTTCCCTGTCTTGCCCTTTCCCTGGTTGTCTGTCTTATATCTCCAAATTTGTTATATACTTTTTCAGAAGGTGTTCTTTCCATTTAGTTTCTCCTCCTAAAAGCCATTTCAGTTTCCACTTTCCCCATTCCACAGCATTTCCTTCCTACACATATCAACATTTTCTGTTTTCCTCAGTCTGTCTCTGAGGACTTGATACAGGCCCCCTGAAAACTTGAAGAGACAGAGAACATTAAATTGAAAGCACAGGGTTCCATCCTATTTATCTCCTGGGCACATCCCTAGCCAGGAACTTCATCATATTCTATTTTTAAGGGCACACATTTAGGTCAGTAAGACTTCCTTAGATCTACACAGTTGAGAGGAGATACCTAATAGGCTGAGTGAAGTTTGTCTATTCATTGTGCCTTCAAAGCCTGTGTAAATTCTGCTTCACTTCTTGGTCCATAAACTTGACACACATTCTTCCATTGTACCCAGATACATTACCCTAGCACTCCCAGGCATAAGAATATTTCCAAAGTTATTCTTGGAAATTTTTTTCTTCCAACAATGGTAATTTTTTCCTTTTTATTTGAATTTTTGTTTTGCATTTTGAATGCCACAATGATCATCTTGGCCACCCAAACTTTGTTTAGTGTTTTTAGAAGAAATATACATTCCAAGAAATTTTCAGTTGTTTATCTCTCTCTCGGGCTTCCCTCATAGCCCAGTGGGTAAAGAATCTGCTTGCAATGCAGGTGATATCAGTTTGATTCCTGGGTCCAGAAGATCAACTGGAGAAGCAATAGGCTACCTGCTCCAGTCTCTCTCATCAGGAAGCTTCCATAAGCCTCTTATCTTTCTCCATCAGAGGGCAGACAGAAAATCACAATCACAGAAAACTAACCAATCTAATCACATGGACCACAGCCTTGTCTAACTAACATTGCAACTATGAGCCATGCCATGTAGGGCCACCCAAGAAGGACAGGTCATGCTGGAGAGTTCTGACAAAATGTGATCCACTGGATAGGGAATGGCAAACCACTTCAGTATTCTTGCCTTGAGAACCCCATAAACAGTATGAAAAGGGAAAAAGACAGGAAACTGAAAGAACTCCCCAGGTCCGTAGGTGCCCAATATGCTACTGGAGATCAGTGGAGAAATAACTCCAGAAAGAATGAAGAGATGGACACAAAGCAAGAACAACACCCAACTGTGGATGTGACTGGTGATGGAAGCAACGTCTGATGCTGTAAAAAGCAATATTGTATAGAAACCTGGAATGTTAGTTCCATGAATCCAGGCATATTGGAAGTGATCAAACAGGAGATGGCAAGAGTGAATGTCAACATTTTAAGAATCAGCAAACTAAAATGGACCTTAACTCAGATGAATTTAACTCAGATGACCATTATATCTACTACTGTGGTCAAGAATTCCTTAGAAGAAATGGAGTAGCCATGATAGTCAATAAAAGAGTTCGAAATGAAGTACTTGAATGCAATCTCAGAAATGACAGAATGATTTCTGTTCATTTCCAAATAAACCATTCAATATCATGGTAATCCAGGTATGCCCTGACCAGCAATGCTGAAGAAGCTGAATTTGAATGGTTCTATGAGGACCTACAGGATATTTCAGAATTAACACCCAAAACAAGATGTCCTTTTCATTATAGGGGACTGGAATACACAAGTAGGAAGTCAAGAAAACCCTGGAGTAACAGGCAAATTTGGCCTTGGAGTACAGAATGAAGCAGGGTGAAGGCCAATAGAGTTTTGCCAAGAGAATGCACTGGTCATAGCAAACAGCCTCTTCCAACAACACAAAAGAAGACTCTACACATGGACATCACCAGATGGCCAACACCGAAATCAGATTGATTATATTCTTTGCAGCCAAAGATGGAGAAGCTCTATAGAGTCAGCAAAAACAAGATCAGGAGCTGACTGTGGCTCAAATATGAACTCTTATTGCCAAATTCAGACTTAAATTGAAGAAAGTAGGGAGAACCACTAGACCATTCAGGCATGACCTAAATCAAATCCATTAAAATTATACAGTGGAAGTGAGAAATAGATTTAAGGGACTAGATCTGATAGAAAGAGTGCCTGATGAATTATGGTTGGAGGTTCGTGACATTGTACAGGAGACAGGAAGCAAGACCATCCCTAAGAAAAAGAAATGCAAAAGGGCAAAATGGCTGTCTGAGGAGGCATTACAAACAGCTGTGAAAGGAAGAGAAGCCAAAAGCAAAGGCAAAAAGAAAAGATATACCCATTTGAATGCAGAGTTCCAAAGAATATCAAGGAGAGATAAGAAAGCTTTCCACAGTGATCAATACAAAGAAATAGAGGAAAACAATTGAATGGGAAAGACTAGAAATCTCTTCAAGAAAATTAGAGATACCAAAGGAACATTTTATGCAAAGTATGAAATAAAGTACAGAAATGATATGTACCTAACAGAAACAGAAGATATTAAGAAGAGATGGCAAGAATGCACAGAACAACTGTACAAAAAAGATCTTCACACAAATAATCACGATGATGTGATCACTTACCTAGATATGTAGATGGCACAACCCTAATGGCAGAAAGTGAAGAACTAAAGAGCCTCTTGATGAAAGTGAAAGAGGAGAGTGAAAAAGTTGGCTTAAAGCTCAACATTCAGAAAAGTAAGATCATGGCATATGGTCCGATCATTTCATTGCAAATAGATGGGGAAACAGCAGAAACAGTGGCTGACTTTATTTTTTTGGGCTACAAAATCACTGTAGATGGTAACTGCAGCTATGAAATAAAAAGACGCTTACTCTTTGGAAGTAAAGTTATAACCAACCTAGATCGCATATTAAAAAGCAGAGACATTACTTTGCCAACAAAGGTCTGTCTAGTCAAGGCTATGGTTTTTGCAGTAGTCATGTATGGATGTGAGAGTTGGACTATAAAGACAGCTGAGTGCTGAAGAATTGAAGCTTTTGAACTGTGGTGTTGGAGAAGACTCTTGAGAGTCCCTTGGACTGCAAGGAGATCCAACCAACCCATCCTAAAGGCTATCGGTTCTGAATGTTCATTGGAAGGACTGATGTTGAAGCTGAAACTCCAATACTTTGGCCACCTGATGTGAAGAGCTGACTCATCTGAAAAGACCCTGATGCTGGAAAAGATTGAAGGCAGGAGGAGATAACGACAGAGGATGAGAAAACCATGGATGGCATTACCAACTCAATGACTTGAGTTTGGGTAAACTCTAGGAGTTGGTGATGGACAGGGAGGCCTGGCATGCTGCAGACTGTAGGGTGCCAAAGAGTCAGATACTACTGAGTGACTGAACTGAACGGACTGTTATTTAGTTTGTCCTATTGCTGTAATGTATGCAGGCATTCCTACTGAGTCAAGTAAATTTTATCAGTAATATTCTCTAATGTATTGGCTTTTCAAGTGGATGAAGTGAAAATTTCATCCAAGATATGCTCAGGTCACTTCATTTAGACCTGCTTCACTGATTTTTAATACTTATTTTATGTTCATGGAACTTTAGAAAAAATTCCTGTGTGTATAGTTAAAAGATATATTTGCACTCATCTCCCATGCTTAAAATCTTGCATGCTAGGCTTCAACATAATTTGAACCAAGAACTTCCAGATATCCAAGCTGGGTTTGGAAAAGGAAGAGGAACCAGAGATCAAATTTCCAACATTCACTGGATAATAGAGAAAGTAAGGGAATTTCAGAAAAATATCTGTCCCTGTTTCATTGACTATGCTAAAGCCTTTGAGGGTGTGGATCATGACAAACTGTGAAAAGCTCTTAGAGACACGGGAATACCAGGCCATCTAACCTGTCTCCTGAGAAACCTGTTTGCGGGTCAAGAAGCAACAGTTAGAACCCCGTATGGAACAACCGATTGGTTCAAGATTGAGAAAGAAGTATGACAGGGCTGTCTGCTGTCACCCTGTTTGTTTAATCTAGATGCTGAGCACATCATGAGAAATGCCAGGCTAGATGACTTACAAGCTGGAATCAAGATAGATGGGGGAAACATCAGCAACCTCAGATACACACATGACACCACTCTAATGGCAGAAACTGAAGAGGAACTAAAGAGCCTCTTGATGAGAGTGAAGGAGGGAAGTGAAAGAACTGGTTTAAGACTAAATCTTAAAAAAACTAAGATCATGGCTTCTGGCAAGGCAAACAGAAGGGGAAAAGTTGGAAGTAGTGACAGATTTCCTTTTCTAGGGCTCCAAAATCACTGCAGATGGTGACTGCAGCCATAAAATCAGAAGATGATTTTTTATCAGCAGGAAAGCTATGACAAACCTAGACAGTGTATTGAAAAGCAGAGACACTGCCAACAAAGGTTCCAGTGGTCTCATATGGTTGTGACAGCTGGACCTTAAAGAAGGCAGAATGTGGAAGAATTGATGCCTTTGAACTGTGGTGCTGGAGAAGACTGCTGAAAGTCCCTCTGACAGCAAGGAGACCAAATCAGTCAATCTTTAAGTGAGATCAACCCTGAATATTCACTGAAAGGACTAATTCTGAAGCTGAAGCTGCAGTATTTTGGCCATCTGATGAGAAGACAGGATTCATTGGAAAAGTCCCTGATACTGGGAAAGATTGAGGGCAGGAGAAGAGGGCATCAGAGGATGAGATGGCTGGATGGCATCATCAATATGCTGAACGTGAACTTAGGCAAACTCTGGGAGATGGTGAGGGACATGCAGGCTTGTTGTGCTACCGTCTATGGGGTTGCAAAGAGTCGGACACAGCAGGACAACTGAACAACAACAACAAAAGATAAGTTTACATGCACCGTGTTATATATCCCTCGAGTAATGTAAATATTCTTAATAGAGGAGCCCAGGTGGTATACCCTATATTACCTCTGAAAGCAGTGGTTTAAGATCCTCCAATTCAGTGTTTGTGGCTATTTTATACCATATAAATGTCATAATAACAAGATTGAATACACATATTAATTAAAAGGCAAAATACTTATTACAACATACAAACTGAATAATAGAAGGCTAATTATCTCAAAGAGGAGAAGGAACATTTTAAAGGTGAGTATAAGAACTGCTATTTCTAAAAAGTTCTCTCAAATCAGAATACTAACTAATTTTATGCCCATTTTCACTTTGAGAAAAACACTCGCTGGATAAAACTGGGCTGTCACCTACTGGCCACGTGTATAAGTATGTGAGTGTGTGTGCCTTCCTGCAATGGCATGTACATTTGCACATCTACATGGGTTCAATTTGAAAGATAACTTTTGCATTAAGTTTGAATTACCTTCCCTCTTTTATATTATATTTATTTTGATCTTTTCATTTTCTTTTTCAGAAAAATCTCCAGTGAAATCAGGTAAATTTTTAAAAACCCTCTTCCTCCCAAGCCCATCAAAATGATGGTTTCTATTTGTATTGATGTCTTTTGCCTTTTAACCTATAACCATCCATTGACTAGCTCTTCTCCTGGATATCTACCTTCTCTCTCAATTAAATATTCATGCACTTCTTTCTTAAGTTACCTAAAGTTAACCTCCTTTTAATTTCACAAACTTCTTTCATATTTCATTCTTACTTCATTTATTCCATACCATTCTTTACCTATGGACATTGCCTTTTTTTGTTTCTAGAGACTTTCAGTATTTTCATGGAGAAATTGGTGAGCTGAAGGGCAACCAAGCTGATAGGCATATTTTGCTTGTCTTTCTGAAACACATCCAAAGATAGGACTCTGCCACATATATCAAGTTCAAGAGATCATTTCTATTAATATGTCAATGAAACTTCCCCATTTACAGATGAGAAAAGATGTCTATCATGTGAGTGATGTTTTCCATCTATTGTCCTCTAAAACATGAGTAAATATCAGTCACTAGTTAATATGAATTTGAGGATCATTTATTCACTTTTCTTTAACATGCTATCTTAACATTTCCAGGTATACAAATAATTTTACATGATTCTCTTGGAAAAATTTTAATGAATAATCTGTTCTATTTTTGCATTTTCAAAAACATAATTTTAATTGCCAAATTTGCATTCTTGCCAAACTATTATAGAAGGACTTATATCTAAGGAATTGTTCCTTTATACATACCTCTAAAATATCAATTTTCATTAAAATTTCATGGAATGTAATTACCAAAGATGATTTCAAATGTTTTTCATACGACTCAAATATAGTTTCAGCTTATTGAAATATAGTTGATTTACAATATTGGGTTAGTTTGAGGTGTACCACAAAGTGTTTCAGATATATTATATATAAAATATTCATATTTTATATGTAAACTCATGTATAAAATATATGGGTATATAGAATCTTTTTCAGATTTTTTTTCATTATAGGTTATTGCAAGATATTAAATAAAATTCCCTGGGCTATACAGGAAATCCTTGTTGTTTATCTATTTTATATACAGTAGCATGTATCTAGTTGATCCCATATTTCTAATTTATCCCTTTTCCCCTTTGGAAAACGTAAGTTCTTTTTCTATGTGAGTCCATAACTATTTTGTAAATCAGTTCATATGCATTATATTTTGCATTCCACATATAAGTGGTATCATATATGATTTTCTTTCTGTGAGTTGCTCCACTGAGTATGATAATCTCTAGGTCCATCCATGTTGCTGCCAATACCAATACTTCATTTTTTCCTGACTGTATAATGTGCCAATGCATATAGATATATAGCCCATTTCTTTATCCATTTATCCATTGATCAACACTTAGGTTGCTTCCATGTCTTGGCTATTGTAAATAGTGATGTTATGAACATCATGGTATATGCACATTTTCAAAATTAGTCTTTATCTTTTCCTGATATGTTAATATGTTCAGGACTGGGACTGCTGGAGTATATAATAACTGTAGTTTTAGTTTTTAAAGAAATCACGATACTTTTTGCCATAATGGTTACACCAAGTTACATTCCCATAAAGAATGTAGCAGGATTCCCTTTTCTTCACACTTTCTCCAGCATTTATTATTTGTAGAATTTTTGAAGGTGAGATCAGGAGTGTGAAGCATCATTTTATGTGCCACTTGCCATTTGTATGTCTTCTTTGGGCTTCCCTCATGGCTCAGATGCTAAAGAATCTGCCTACAATGCAGGGCTCCTGGGTTTGATCCCTGGGTTGGGAAGATTCCCTGGAAAAGGAAATGGCAACCCACTCCAGCATTCTTGCCTGAAAAATTCCAAGGACCTGGTGGGCTACAGTCCTTGAGGCCAAAAAGAGTTGGACATTACTGAGTGACTTTCGTTCACTTTATGGAGAAATATCTATTTTGTTTTTTTGTCCATTATTTTATTTTATTTTATTTTATTGAGCTGTATGAATGTATGAGCTGTATGTATTTTATTGAGCTGGACTGGAAGAAACAGAAGCTGGAATCAAGATTGCCAGGAGAAATATCAATAACCTCAGATATGCAGATGACACCACCCTTATGGCAGAAAGTGAAGAGGAACTAAAAACCCTCTTGATGAAAGTGAAAGTGGAGAGTGAAAAAGTTGGCTTAAAGCTCAACATTCAGAAAATGAAGATAATGGCATCTAGTCCCATCACTTCATGGGAAATAGATGGGGAAAGAGTGGAAACAGTGTCAGGCTTTATTTTTCTGGGCTCCAAAATCACTGCAGATGGTGACTGCAGCCATGAAATTAAAAGACGTTTACTCCTTGGAAGGAAAGTTATGACCAACTTAGATAGCATATTCAAAAGCAGAGACATTACTTTGCCAACAAAGGTTCGTCTAGTGAAGGCTATGGTTTTTCCTGTGGTCATGTATGGATTTGAGAGTTGGACTGTGAAGAAGGCTGAGTGCTGAAGAATTGATTCTTTTGAACTGTGGTGTTGGAGAAGACTCTTGAGAGTCCTTTGGACTGCAAGGAGATCCAACCAGTCCATTCTGAAGGAGATCAGCCCTGGGATTTCTTTGGAAGGAATGATACTAAACCTGAAACTCCAGTACTTTGGCCACCTCATGTGAAGAGTTGACTCATTGGAAAAGACTCTGACGCTGGGAGGGATTGGAGGCAAGAGGAGAAGGGGATGACAGAGGATGAGATGGCTGGATGGCATCACTGACTCGATGGACGTGAGTCTCAGTGAACTCTGGGAGTTGGTGATAGACAGGGAGGCCTGGTGTGCTGTGATTCATGGGGTCACAAAGAGTTGGACATGACTGAGCGACTGATCTGATCTGAGCTGTATGAGCTGTTTGTATATTTTGCAAATTAATCCCTTGTCAGTCTAATTGTTTCCAAATATTTTCTCCCAATCTTTATGCTGTCTTTTCATTTTGTTTAAGGCTTCCTTCATTGTGAAAAATATGATTAGCTTGATTGGGTCCTGTTTTTAAATTTATGCTTTTCTTTCTTTTGCCTTGGGAGACTGACCTAAGAAAATATTGCTATGATTTATATCAGAGAAAGCTTTGCATATGTTTTCTTTTAGGACTTTTATGGCATTATGTTTTACATTTAAGTCTTTAATCTATTTTGACTTTATTTTTATGTATGGTGTGAAGGAGTGTTCTAACTTCATTGATTTACATGAGGCTGTCCAGATTTCCTAATATTATTTGGTGAAGAGACTGTCTTTTTTCCATAGTACATTCTGGCATCTTTTGCTGATTGATAATTGTCTGTAGGTGTTTGGGTTTACTTCAGTGGTCTCTATCTTTTTCTCTGAATCTTTATGTCCATTTTTGTGCCAAAACAATGCTATTTTTATTACTGTAGCTTTGGAAAATTTTCTGAAGTCTGGGATGGTCATGCATCCAGCTTTGTTCTTTTCCCTCAGCATGGTTTTGGAAATTTGGGTCTCTCGTGGATCCAAAAAAGTTTTATGATTACTTGTTCTACTTCTGTGAAAAATGTCATAGGAATCACATTAAATTTGAAGATTGCTTTGGGTAGTATGATCATTTTAACAATATTAGTGCTTTCAATCCAAAAGTAGGGAATATATTTCTTTTCTTTAAATCACCTTCAATTAGGAATAGAGTTATAACATTTAATGTGTTCTTATATATTACAACTATATTTTAGATTTCATTGGAATTCATTTAAAATGTATCTATTTGATAAATATATGACTACTGTTACAGATAGAGTTTAGACTTATATACTTTGCCATAGAAATATCTTTCCATGTAGCTTCCCCACTGAATGCCAAATAGCTTGTCAGTTCAGTTCAGTTCAGTAGCTCAGTCGTGTCCAACTCTTTGTGACCCCAAGAATCGCAGCACCTCCCTGTCCATCACCAACTACTAGAGTTCACTCAAACTAACGTCCATCGAGTTGGTGATGCCATCCAGCCATCTTATCCTCTGTCATCCCCTTCTCTTCCTGCCCCAAATCCCTCCCATCATCAGAGTCTTTTCCAATGAGTCAACTCTTCACATGAGGTGGCCAAATTATTGAGTTTCACCTTTAGCATCAGTCCTTCCAAAGAACACCCAGGACTGATCTCCTTTAGGATGGACTGATTGGATCTCCTTGCGGTCCAAGGGACTCTCAAGAGTCTTTTCCAACACCACAGTTCAAAAGCATCAATTCTTCGGTACTCAGCTTTCTTCACAGTCCAACTCTCACATACATACATATCACTGGAAAAACCATAGCCTTGACTAGACGAACCTTTGTTAGCAAAGTAATCTCTCTGCTTTTGAATATGCTATCTAGGTTGGTGATAACTTTCCTCCCAAGGAGTAAGTTTCTTTTAATTTTATGGCTTCAATAACCATCTGCAGAGATTTTGGAGCCAAAAAAAATACCAAATAGCTTATCATACCTTAAAAATGAATAATGAAAGCCTAACTAATGACAAAAGAGATTATGAATTATTTTAAAAGATATGCCAGCAAAGTTGGAAAACTCAGCAATGGCTACGGGTCTGGAAAAGGTCAATTTTCATTCCAATCCCAAAGAAAGGCAATGCCAAAGAATGCTCAAAGTACCGCACATTGCACTCATCTCACATGCTAGCAAAGTAGTGCATAAAATCCTCCAAGCCATGCTTCAACAGTACTTGAACCATGAACTTCCAGATTTCAAGCTGGATTTAGAAAAGGCAGAGGAACCAGAGATCACATTGACAATATCTTCTGGATCATCGAAAAAGCAAGAGAGTTCCAGAAAAATATCAATTTCTGCTTTATTGACTATGCCAAAGCCTTTGACTATGTGGATCACAACAAACTGTGGAAAATTCCTCAAGAGATGGAAATACCAGACCACCCAACCTGCCTCCTGGGAAATCTGTATGCAGGGCAAGAAGCAATAGTTAGAACTGGACACGGAACAACAGACTGGTTCCAAATGGGGAAAGGAGTATGTTAAGGCTGTATATTATCACCATGCTTATTTAACTTCTATGCAGAGTACATCATGTGAAATGTTGGGCTGATGGAAGCACAAGCTGGAATCAAGATTGCTGGGAGAAATATCAATAATGTCAGATATGCAGATGACACCACCCTTATAGCAGAAAGCGAAGAAGAACTAAAGAGACTGTTGATGAAAGTGAAAGAGGAGAGTGAAAAAGTTGACTTAAAACTCAATATTTGAAAACTAAGATCATGGCATCCAGTCCCATCACTTCATGGCAAATAGATTGTGAAACCATGGAAACAGTGATAGACTTTATTTGGGGCGGCTCCAAAATCACTGCAGATGGTGACTGCAGCCATGAAATTTAAAGACACTTTCTCCTTGGAAGAAAACTACGACCAACCTAGATAACATATCAAAAAGCAGAGACACTACTTTGCCCACAAAGGTTCATCTAGTCGAATCTATGTTTTTTCCAGTAGTCATGTACGGATGTGAGAGTTGGACTATAAAGAAAGCTAAGTAAAGTTTGGCTACTCAATGATTCTTCAAAGCCTGTATAAATTCTGCTTTCTTTTCTTGGTCCATTAACTTGACACTCATTCTTCTGCTGCTCCTGAACACATTTGCAAATATAATAATATTAGTTGTGTCATCCTTGCAATTTTTTCTTCCAATATTAGTAATTTTGTTCTTCTGCACTTTGAATAACACATGATCTTCTTGGCAACTCAAATTTTGTTTGGTGGTGTTAGCAGAAATGTATATCTCAGGAAATTTTTAACTGTTCATACTCCTCTCTCAGTTTTCAATGTGAGAGACTAAGAAACCATTGCCCTAGCAAGTTGCCAAATATATTTTTCCAAAACCATGATAGAATACATAAAACTTTAGCATCTTTCAATGACAGCTTTCAGTGGGATTTTTTTTTATTTCAAAGATAATTTAATCAAGTGTATATCAAAACTGTGTATCTCAGAAGATTGATACAACTTCTGCTGCAGGTAGATTGTGGACAGATGGGTGGTGTCTTTACTCTGTTTTTCCTCTCCCTTGTCAAGTACTTCTCCTGTAGTTTAGTTTGTGTCTGTTTTCATTAAATTTTGAAAAAGGTTGACCCACTGAACCCAAAGACATTACCCTAGCATTCCCAGGCCAAAGTATTAACTTTGGAATTTTTCTTCCAACAATGGTAATTTTCCTTCTTACATTTGCTTTCTGTTTTTGGAGTTTCAATGACACAATGATCATGTTGACAACTTGAATTTTGTTTCATGCTTTAGAAGAAATTTATATGCCAAAAAATTTTCAGTGATTGATAACTTTCACTATATTCTTAACTGTTTATGTGAAAGTCAAGGAAAAACTTTGTCCTCGGTTCAGTTCAGTCACTGACTTGTGTCTGACTCTGCAACCCCATGGACTGCAGCACACCAAGCCTCCCTGTCCATCATCAACTCCGGAGCTTACCCAAACTCACGTCCATTGAGTCAGTGATGTGAGAGTCAAAGAAAAACATTTTCCTCGGAAGTTGCCAAAGAAATTTTTCAAACAACAGGGTATAATCCTTAAAATTTTGACATTTTAAAAAAAGTTTTAATGATAATTTTCATTTCAGAAAGAATTCAATTCAGTTATATATTAAACTTATTTATGTAGCAGACATTTGACTACTGTTACAGCGGAACTATGGACAGATGGTGCTTTTACTTTGTCATCTATTTTCAATTACCTTTCTGGTGAATGAGTTTGTACATGCTTTCATCATATTTTGAAAAGGTGGAAGGCTCAATGCAAGAGCAATGACTGATACCTTTTTATCCTAGAGGGAGTGCTACACAATGACTTCGTTGGGTATCATTTTCAATAATATTCTTTTTTTTTGTTTGCAACCAGGCATATATGGGAAGTACAAAAACATTATCTTCTAATTACTAAGATAACCTTGGAATCTCACATTTTCAGCCTCAGAAATAGATATCTGTTAGAATCCCACAGGACACTAAGGTATTTAAAATTGTTGTCCTCCCTTGTTAACCTGTTATCATATTACCTAACTTTTCCCAATATTACAAATACCTTCCAATACCGTCCTGACTTTTTTACAACTATAGTAAATGTTCTTCATTATTTTATATTTTTTCACATAAATATTAATTCTTCAAACTGCAATCCTTTTACAATGTTTGCAGAAGGATCTTATATTCTACAAAAAGTTTATGTACAATATATATCTCAATTTAGAATTTTTTATTTGAATGACAAGGGATGCTGCTGTCCTAGCATAAATCCAAAAGATTTTTTCATAAAGTCTAATATATCTATTCAAAGTTTAACATCCTCATTTTTCTAATGATATTTTTCAGGTACATTTTTATTTACAAATTGAATGAAATTAGGGAACATATTTGTTAATAACATGAAATAGACTTCCTATGGATACAGTAACAGCTACAGTTTGTAACACAGGGTACTTTTACTATATGCCTTCATAAGTATAAACTGTAGATACCTGTATTATACATGTGACCATCTTTGTCTTTTATTGTGAAAAAGCTGGAAAGTCCAGTGTGGGATCAATGATTGTCATAGCATTTATAGCAGGGAAAGTTCTACTCTACATTCTGTCATTATTTTCTTTCTTATCTTAATCCTTTTTGCATAAAAGCATGAGGGGATTCTCCAAAAGAGATATACAGGTGGCCAATAAACAGATGAAAAGATGCTCAACATTGTTCATTATTAGAGAAATGCAAATCAAAACTACAATAAGGTATCATCTCATGCCAATCTGAATAACCATCCTTCAATAACTGAAAACAATTAATGCTGGAGAGGATGTGGAGAAAAGGGAACCCTCTTGCACTGTTGATGGGAATGTAAGTTGATACAGCCACTTTGGAGAACAGCTATGGAGATTCTTTAAAAAACTAGGACTTAAACTACTGTATGTGACAGCAATCCTACTACTGCAGGCATACTCTGAGAAAACCTCAATTAAAAAAGACATATGTACCCCAGTTTTCATTGCAGCACTATTTGCAACAGCCAGGACATGGAAGCAACCTAGATGTCCATGGACGGATGAGTGGGTAAAGAAAATGTGGTACATACATACAATGGAATATTACTCAGCCATAAAAAGGAATGAATTTGAGATAGTTGGAGTGAGGTGTATGAACCTAAAGTATGTTAAACGGAGTGAAGTAAGTCAGAAAGAGAAAAACAAATATTACATATTAATGCATTTATGTGAAATCTAGAAAAATAGTATTGATGAACCTATTTGCAGGGAAGGAATGGATACACAACCATAAAGAATGGACTTGTGTACACAGTAGAGGAAGGAGAGGGTAGTAAAAACTGAGAAAGTAGCATGTATAAAACAGATAGTTACTGGGAACCTGCTGTATAACAGCCAGGTGGCTCTGTGTGACTATTTAAAGAAGTGGGACAGGATGGGGGAGGGAGGCTCAAGAGGGAGCAGATATATATTAATATATAATTTTGACTGATTCCTGTTGTTGTATGGCAAAAACCAATACATTGTAATGCAATTATCCTCCAATTAAAAAATAAAAAAGAAAAGAAAGGAGAAAAGTCCTTGGGAAATAATAAAGTCATATTTTGGTTTTGTTTTCACTCTGTAAATGAAAAAAAAAACAAAAACAGAAAATGCAAAAGGTTTTAAAATATTACTTCTCATGGGTTACATGGCATTAGGAAAATTTGATTCCAATCCTTAGAAAGATGGGACAGTTTTAAGAAAATAATAGGGAATGAAAAAGTTTCAAATTATTGTCCTGTTTTCTTGTTGACATTGTGCCTTTATTTATTTGAATGATTATTGCTTCATTTTGTTTTTCAGTTAAGGGTGAACAGGATATAGGTAAGTCCCACTAATTTTTTACATTCCATATCTATGTTTTATCTCTTTCTTTTACATTGTCTTTAATTCTCAATGGTCATCTTTCTCAACTCCAACCTATATACCTAATTTTCCATCCTATTTTTAAATTTTATTATGATTTCAACTGAAGATTACCTTTTTGTGTGTTATTCTATGATTTATCACATCCTTATTACCTATAAAGGAATGCCCTTTATGTCAAGTACATATTACTAAGAATTTACTTGTAATATTTTGCTATTTTTAGTTTCTGATATGAAAGTTTTGTCCAAATAGTTTCAGTCATCTTATTTAGAAGTCCTTTCACTCTCATTTAATATTTCATTCCCCTCCCCTTCTTTTACTTTGTGAAAGTAAACTTCATCAATCAGACTCCCATAAAATACAGTTATGCATTAATCAGTTAACAAAGTGTTGTGAAAGAGGTACCCATGAGCCTGACCCTGAATATCGTAAGAGTAGTGGTTCAGATTCTGTAATTCAGCATCTGGTGATACAGCAAAAACACCAGTGTAAGAGATTTGTGTGTATATATTCAAAGGGCCAGATAACTCATTAAAGATAAAGAAGCTAAGTAATAAAAGAGTAAATACTTTCGAAAGAAATCATGACAAATTATATTTGGTAATTACCAAATATTCATTTTTCCCTTCTTCATTTATTGAGTACTATTGATTTCTCAAAAGGAAACTTTCAAACTTTGTGTGTGTGTATGTTTCTATGTGTCTGTGTTTAGTGTATTCATCTACATTCTGATAATTTAAATTTACACACAATTTTTCAACAAATCTGAATTTTCTTCATGTTTCTTTCCAATGAAATTTACATTGACTTTCATTTTATTTTACAGACAAACTTCAGATAAAAATTGGTAAAGTATCATTGACGTTCCTATAATCCCAAAACACTTTAAAATGCCTGCTTTGGGGATGTATTAAACATATCCCAACTTTTAATCAGTATGCCCTCATTGGCTTGCATGCTCCCAGATCTCTACTCTCTAGGGCAATATTTGCTTGTGAATTTCTTCCATATTTCTCCCTTTTCTTCTCTTTCAAGATGTGAATAAAAATTGAAATCTTTTCTTTTTCAAGTGTAAACTTGAGGGTCGTTTTTACATTGCCCTTTAGTTTATTACTTCCAGGTATGCATACATTTAACATAATTTTTTATATCCAAAGAGTATAATTTTAATGGATTCTTATTTACTTTTATTGACACAACTGTCAATTTGGCCAACTGCAATTACTTCAGATATTTGTGGAAATATTTTATGTTGTTAGGAAAGTTCAAAGATATTACATATCTCAAACCAAACTACTTAAATGTGAATGACACCAAAAGCTATCATCTTGCAATGTCTCCAAAAGATTTTTTTCCATTAAACCAGAAATTACTCATTAAAACTTTAATATCCTGTTTTTCTAAGACATTTGTCAATGTACTTTTGTTTTCAGAAGAAATTAAATGTATCTCTTTAATGCAGGCAAAGAGGTCATGTAGCAACTTTTACAGATACTGTTTTGAACAAGTGGGTGACATTTTTATCTTTGGTTCTTCATCTCTTTTTTAACTAATTCTATTTGCATGGGTGTATGTTAATATTTATTTTTCTGAAAAGGTGATGGAGATATGATGAACTCCATTTTGGCATGTGATAAATAGCAATTCACCATAAACAAAGTTATATCATCACTGCTTAACAAAATATTAATAGATGCTCCACCACACCAAACCCTGCATTTTTTTCTTGAAGCAGTTCAGTATTCTCTAATTCACTGTGGTGTATATTTTATACAATATAGCTACAATAAACCTGAGACTCGATAATTTATATTTAGTAGCAGCCAAAGAAATTATTAAAACTAACCAACCAAAGGGGCCTCTCTGGTGACTCAGGTGACTCAGTGGTTAAAAAAAAAAGTCCACCTGCCAATGCAGAAGACTTATGATCCCTTGGTCGAGAAGATTCCCTGGAGTAGGAGATGGCAACTCATTCCAGTATACTTTTTTTTTTTTAAGTTGAGAAAATTTATTTGTGAAAATGACTACTTTTGCCCAATATATTATATATAAGTATAGTGAGTGCCGAAGAATTGATGCTTTTGAACTATGGTGTTGGATAAGACTCTTGAGAGTCCCTTGGACTGCAAGGAGATCTAGCCAGTCCATTCTGAAGGAGATCAGCCCTGGGATTTCTTTGGAAGGAATGATGCTAAAGCTGAAACTCCAGTACTTTGGCCACCTCATGCGAAGAGTTGACTCATTGGAAAAGACTCTGATGCTGGGAGGGATTGGGGACAGGAGGAGAAGGGGACGACAGAGGATGAGATGGCTGGATGGCATCACTGACTCGATGGACGTGAGTCTCAGTGAACTCCGGGAGTTGGTGATGGACAGGGAGGCCTGGTGTGCTGCGATTCATGGGGTCTCAAAGAGTCGGACACGACTGAGCGACTGATCTGATCTGATAGCTCAATTAAATAAAATCAAGCTGATTCTTAGTTTCAGATTCTGGTAAATCAAGAGTAATGAATGATAAACTATGCAGATCACTGAAAACTTATGGAGAAAACCACGCAGTAAATGTTCATCTGTGTTGCAATTGTCCCTACCCTGCAAATTCTTAACCAAAACAAGACTGAGCAAGCTCAGTTCTGAAAGGATAAAGAAAACATAAAAGTATTTGTGAATCAACAAAATTTCCTTGAGCCAATTTGTCAAGGTATTAATGATAATAAAAAAATTCCGTTGTCAACTTAAAAAATAGTCACACCCTAAAAGTCGAGTTACAGTTTATTCAGTGGGACTTTTAGGACTTCAAACCTAGAAGACAGCATCTCAAGTGACCCTCAGAGAACTGCTCCAAGGAGGAGAGGGAAGAAATCAGGTTTTATAGAAACTTGAAACAAAGGGCTGGCAGTGTGAACACGAAAAGTAATTTTGTGAATTAAAGAGAACTGGATATCCTAAACGAAGGAATTTAGTGCTTTTCTATGTATGGGAAGAAACAAGAGTCTGGGCTTATTGAAATCATTCCTTTAATATGCATCTCAGCTATCCTGGGGCCAGTATCCTGTGTTTTTTCATATCCTGAGTTCCTCAGTGCTCACCACAAGGAGTGACTGCAGTCTGAGGGCCACCAGATTGAGCAGGTATTCTTCTCCTTCCTGAGTGCCCTGGAGGGCTGAAATCATGCATGACTGTGACATCCTTCTCACTCCAGGTATTCTTGCCTGGGAAAAGACACAAGAGCAGAAGAGCCTGGTGGGCTACAGTTCATAGGCTCACAAAAGAGCTGGACATGACTTAGCAACTAAAAAGCAACAGAAACAAACAGACCAAACAAATCCCAAATGATGTCCAGTAAATCAAAATTTTATTTTAAAATAACCACTAGTAGTATCATTCCAGAAATTTTTCCTCAAGTCAGTAAGATCACTCCTTTTCCTCTTTTTAATTGTTAACCAATACTCTCAGGACAAAAGGAAGCTTTCAGTCACACCGGTACATGTGTGTGCCTGCACACATGGGTGCATGTATCTGTGTTTGTCTATATTCTGCTACAGTTAATATTGTATGTAAATTTTTCACTAAATTTAAATTCCTTTTGTTTCTAAACCATGATATTTATAATCATGCTTCCTTTTTCTTTTTCAGATGACCTTCAGAAAAAAATGGGTAAATTTCTTTTATGTCGTTAATCTTCCAAACACACACTGAATTAACCTTTCTCAATGATTTGAATATTTTCTATCCTTTTAACCCTAAAACGTCTGTTTTTTTTTTTTTTGCATGAATGTCTACTCTAACTTCCCTTATTATTTTCTTGGAACTTTACCAACAATAAATTCTCTTCACATCTGTTACCCTACACCTGATTCTTTTTTAATACTTCCTTTTTCTTTTTTTTTTTGTATCCCAGTTTTTTCTTTTAATTAATTAATTCATTTTATTTGGAGGCTTATTACTTTACAATATTGTGGTGGTTTTTGCCATACACTGAAGATGAACCAGCCATGGGTGTACATGATATTCCTTCCCTATAAACTGTCCCAGTCTATCATTCAGAATTTTGCCTATTTCATTATAAGTTTTGTGAGGTGAAGGGGATGAGACTGATGGGAACATGGTTTACATTCTATATTTATTTTCTGAAGCACTTTCATTCACTTGAAACCTCTTTCATGTTTTCAAAGTTCAAGGGGCCATTAATATGCCATGGACGTCTCCACGAACCTTATGAGATAAAACAAGACTCCAAATTTGCTGAGTGAAGTTTCTATGGCTCTTGTACTTTTAAAGACTGTGTGGATTCATTGGTCCAGTGTGGACTTTTGGCTTACAATTCCAATGCCCTTGATTATTTACTAGAATCTTCTCTCATGTGTACATATATTTTATATACCATTTCCTGGATGTATTTTCTCTTATACCATAGTACTTTTCTCTTTTTTTTGCATTTTATTGACATAATTTTTCACTTGGAAAATATAATAATTTTGAGATCACTTTTAACATATGTTTCCATTTTGAAATTTTAAATGAATGACATAAGAGGCTAGAGTCCTAGCATACTTCTAAATGTTCTTTTAAAGAAACATTAACATAGCCATTAAAAGTTTAACATCCTTCCTTTTGAGGTGATATTCTATTTTTGGCTACAGATGAGTACAAGTAGGAAATACACCTCTTCAATGTATGAAATGTGCCTCCTATGACTACTGTTACTGATAGAGTTTTCACTAGATAGGTGCATTGACTGTAGGCTTCCTCATGACTTCTTAAGAATCTGACACATGTATGTGTGCATGTTCTCACTGTATTCTGGAAAAGGAGATGGCTCTGAGAGATATATGATTGACATTGTTTCTCCCAGAATAAGTCTTATTTACCCTTTCTCATAACATAATTTTCTATCTTTGTATTTTTACGTCAAAAGGTGGGGGCCAGAAGATGCAAGAAAATGCCACTGAATCCAGTTGTCCTTTGGAAAACTTTGTCCCAGTTCTTAACATACTTCTCATATTGAAACTAGAAATAAGCTGTAGAAGCATTTCAAACTCTATCATCCTCCCATTAGAATGTACTCAAATGTTTGTGGGATTTTTAATCCTGCAAAACTAATAGTCACTGAAAGCTTAACATTCCTCTTCTCTAATAACACTTTTTCACTTCAATTTTTGTTTACAAAAGGAGTGGAATGCAGGATTTACTTTCTTCTATTTAGCAGGATTCATATAACAACTTTTACACATAAGCTTGGGTAATTTTAATTTTGCTTCCTCATAACTTAATTTTTTATTTTGCCTGTACCACGTGGCATGTGGAAATTTTTTTCCTTCTAATAACACCTAATCTTAAGTGAAGAGTTAATACAGTTTGCTATTCCTGTCTCTTTTGCTTGGAGTAAACTTGCTTTACTATGTTTTGTTAGTTTCTGCTCTACAAGAAAGTGAATCAGTAATACCTATACATATGTCCTTTCTTTTTGATTTCTTTCCCATTTAGGTAACCACAGAGCATTGAGTCGTGTTCCCTGTGTTATATATTAAGTTCTCATTATTTATTTATTTTATACATAGAAGTATATATAATGGAGAAGGCAATGGCACCCCACTCCAGTACTCTTGCCTGGAAAATCCCATGGACGGAGGAGCCTCGTGGGCTGCAGCCCATGGGGTCGCTAAGAGTCGGACACGACTGAGTGACTTCACTCTCACTTTTCACTTTCATGCATCAGAGAAGGAAATGGCAACCCACTCCAGTGTTCTTGCCTGGAGAATCCCAGGGACAGGGGAGCCTGGTGGGCTGCCGTCTATGGGGTTGCACAGAGTTGGACACGACTGAAGTGACTAAGCAGCAGCAGCAGTATATATAAGTCAATCCCAGTCTCCCAATTCATCCCACTGCCACCACCACCCCTTTGGTAGCCATCAGTTTATTCTCTACTTCTGTGTTTCTATTTCTGCTTTGCAACTAAGTTCATCTGTACAATTTTTCTAGATTCTACATATAAGCAATATTATATGATATTTGTTTTTCTCTTTTTGACTTATTTCACTACATATGACAGTATCTAGGGCCATCCATGGGAAATATAGATCAATGGAACAAGATAAAAAGTCCAGAGATAAACCCAGGCATGTAGGACCTTAGTTCCCTGACCTGGGATCAAACCCATGCCCCCTGCAGTGAAAGAACAGAGTTTTAACTACTGGACCTCCAGAAAAGCCCCCCAAATAACTTCTTAAATATCTCTTTCATGCAAGTTGTATTCACATTTGATTTTGGAAAAAAGGAAGGTAATTTTGTCCCCATGATGGGTGTTTTTATCTCAGAGGAAGTCCTGGTTCAAGTTCAAGATTCTTGATTCAGTGTTTACAACTAACTTATTCAACTGACTACAACAAACTAAGAATTAGCCACATGTTTCTAGTAGCTGTCACAAACTTATTAGACCCAACATAATGAATAATAAGGGGGTTTTCCTTGTGGCTCAGCTAGAAAAGAATCCACCTGCAATGCAGGAGATCCCAGTTTGATTCCTGGGTTGGATAGATTAATTGGAGAATGGTTAGTCTATCCACTCCAGTATTCTTGGACTTCCCTGGTGGCTCAGGAAGTAAAGAACTTGCCTGCAATGTGGGAGACCTGGGTTTGATCCCTGGGTTGGGAAGATCCCCTGGAGGAGGTCATGGCAACTCACTCTAGTATTCTTGCCTGGAGAATCCCCATGGACAGAGGAGCCTGGTGGGCTACAGTCCATGGGATCACAAAGAGTCAGACACAACTAAGCACAGCACAGCACTGAATAATAAGAGCCTAAATAAATTCAAAATGTACACAACAATTTTGAAAATGTAACTATGTGAACTAATATTTCTAAAAATCTCTCTTCATTTAGAAAATTGGCTGCATTTGCTTTTCTTCTTCTTTTTTTTTCCTAACTATAGAATGTTCTCTGGATAAAACAGAGGTGATTTCAGCCACTATTGGTGAATTTATTTTGTGTTCATGATGTGTATATGTGAATGTGTTCAAGGTGTCTCAATAGTGTTAACATTACTTTTGGATTCTTCAAAATATTTCGCTTTTCTTCATATTTGTTTTCCATGGTATTTACCTGAAGCTCTCTGTTTTATTTTCTAGGTGATCTTCTGAAAAAAATTGGTAAGTTTGTAACAACTCTTCATTCCAGTAACTTCCAGTGACTTCTTCCACATAGTCTTGAACATTCTCCACCCTTTTATCAAATTGGCCCACCATCACATGGATGTCCATGCATTTCCATCCAATTTTTCAATGTGAGCTTTCTTATCTTCTTTCCATTGATGCTTCCCTATCTTCCATCATTGCTCATTGCATCTTTTTTCCATTTCCATCCTATCATATTGGCTTTCTTTGTCTCCCCAGCACTCGCCAAACTTGTATCATAATTTTCTGAGAGGAAGGGATTGGACTACCTGGCACATGGTTACCATGTAAAGTTAGGACACTTACCAGTACCCAAGTCGAAGGGGCCATTAATAAACTATTAATATTTTCCCAGTGCTTAAGACAGGAGAGGATCCCCAGCTTAATAAAGAAGTTTCTACCTCTATTGTCCTGTCAAAGTCTTATAAAAATATGATGCCATTCACTGCTTAAGTGTGAAATTGAGTCACTCTTTACTGTTCTTGAACATAATACTCAAAATATTCCAGTTTTTAAAATATTTTGCAATAGTTTTTTGTCTTTCTTCCCATCTAGAGTATTCTTTATACTTTTACATTTATTTGTGCAATTATTATTTCTGCAAACTGCAGAAATAATTGAAAATTCTCTTTTCAGTAATTAAACAAGAATGTTATATCTTAGAAAATTGTCTAGTATATTCCAAAATTTAAGACTTTGTATGTGAATGACTAAAGCTGTTGCTGCTGCTGCTGCTAAGTCGCTTCAGTTGTGTCCGACTCTGTGCGACCCCAGAGACGGCAGCCCACCAGGCTTCCCCATCCCTGGGGTTCTCCAGGCAAGAACACTGGAGTGGGTTGCCATTTCCTTCTCCAATGCATGAAAGTGAAAAGTGAAAGTGAAGTCACTCAGTCGTTCCTGACTCTTAGCAACCCCATGGACTGCAGCCTACCAGGCTCCTTTGTCCATGGATTTTCCAGGCAAGAGTACTGGAGTGGAGTGCCATTGCCTTCTCCGGACTAAAGCTGTTGGCCTAGTATAATTCCAAAAATTTTTTTTTCATAAAGCTCTTCAAATTAGTTTGACATCCTCCTTTTCTAATTATATGTTTAACTGTATCTTAGTTTAACATACTGGGTGAAACTTGGAGCATATCTTTTCAATGCAGGTAGCAGGCTTCATATGAATACTGCCACAGATCAAATTTCTGACAGAGGAGTACTTTAACTATAAACTTTGATATCACATTTATAGACCCATTTCATCTACGTGAGTATATGTGTCTTTTATTATGAAAAACCTGGAAAGCCCAATTCAAGACCAAATATCGATTCTGTTTATCCCAGAGGAATTTCCACTTTACCTTGATTTCCTTTTGTATGGTAGTTCCTTTGCAGAAAAGGATGAGGGAACTTAAGACAGCATTGCCTCTCATGAGTCACATGATCTTTGGAACATTTAGGTTCAAATTCTTAGAAAAAGGGGGCCATTTTTGTTGAATGAATAAATAATGGAAAGTAATCAAATTATTGTCTTCTTTTCCTCACATATGCCTTCATTTGAATAGTTATTTCTTTTATTTTGCAGATAAGGGTGAAAATGATAAACGTAAGTCCCATTAATGTTTTACACTTTTTACCTTGTCATGTTTTCATCTCTTTCTTTTACTTTGATCTTCAACTCTCAGTGATCATCTTCCACTGCAATGTAGAGATAGCTTGACATCATTTTTTTCTCATTTTATGATCGTTTCTATTGAAATCTGCTTTCTTCATGGGTTATTTTTGCTTTCATTTGTCCCATCTATGCAATTTATGCAGATATTTTCTTTTTGTAAAGGGACTTCCCTGGTGGCTCAGACAGTTAAGCGTCTGTCTACAATGTGGGAGACCTGGGTTCGATCCCTGGGTTGGGAAGATCCCCTGGAGAAGGAAATGGCAATCCACTCCAGTACTATTGCCTGGAAAATCCCATGGACAGAGGAGCCTGGTAGGCTACAGTCCATGGGGTCGCAAAGAGTTGGACACGACTGAGCGACTTCACTTTCACTTTCTTTTTGTAAAGTATATACAAATATTAACTTACCTATCAAACTTTGCAATTTTTATAAGTTTCTGATCTGAAAGTTTTATCCATGATATTTTCATTTATTTGATATATAAGCCCCTTCACTCCCATTTAGTATTTCATTAACCTCCCTTTCATTTTGCTTTGTGAAAGTAAGCTTTACTGAGCAATGAGTTAAATCAAAGTCTCACAAAACACAGTTATGCATTAATCAGTTGAGGAAAATGTTGTGAATAGAGGCACCCATGAACCTGACCCTGATATCCTACAAGAGCAGTAGTTCAGGACTCTGTAACTCAGTGTTTCATGATTTCAAATGGCAAAGCTCTGTGCTAGGACAGATGAGTATATATATTTAACAGCATACATCATTTAATTAAAAATGAAAAGCTGAGTAACAAAATAGTGCTTATTGCCAAAACAAATCATAAAGTTTTTATCAGATAATTACCAAAAACTGTATTTCTTGTCTTCTCAGTTCAAGAAATGTATTCCTTTTTCCCATCTTCATTTATTGAATACTATTCATTATCCAAAAGGGAACTTTCAAATGCTGTATATATGTGTATGTATATATTTGTGTAAGTGTGTGTGGTTTTTGTATATTTATCTGCATCCTAATAATTTAAATTTACATACAATTTTCAATAAATCTGAATTTTCTTCATGTTTCTTTCCAATGAAATTTACTTTGACTTTTCATTGTATTTTACAGATGAAATTTGGAAAAATAATGTTAAAGTATCTTTGATATCCCTCTACTCCCAAAACACTTTAAAAAGCTTGCTTTCCTGATGTCTTACAAAATCCCAGTTTTCCATCAAAATGCCATCATTGACTTGCCATCTCCAGGATCTCTACCATCTAATGCAACAGTTTGTTTGCCAATATATCCCATATTACTCTCTTTCTGGTCTTTCTAAGCCTGAATAAAAACTGAAATCATTCATTGGTCACAAGTAAACTTGAGGGTCATTATTAAATTGCCTTAAGGTTCCGTATATGCAAAAAACTCACATAAATTTTTTTCCTGGAATTCTTTTATATCAAAAAAAGAGTAATTTTACTTCATTCTTATTTACTTTTATTGACATAGTTATCGATTTGGCCAACTGCAATTACTTGTTTGCAGAAAGATTTTATATTGTTAGGAAAGTTGAAAAATAATACATATCTCAATCCTGAATATTTTATGCTAATGACACCAGGAACTACTGTACTGTGATGTTTCCAAATAACAACAACCACCAACCAAATATTAACAGCCCAAGTGATGTCCAGTAAATCAAGAATCTATTTAAAGGATAACTACTAGTAGTTTTATTCATGAAGTTGTTCCTCAGGTCAGGACCTTTTTCCTCTTTATTTGATTAATATGAACAGGACAAAAGGAAGCTTTCAGCAACATTTGTACTTGTGTGTGCTTCCATACATGTGTTCATGTATCTGTGCTTGTCTATTTGTTGTTTAGCTGCTAAACTGTGTTTCTCTATATCCTATTACATTTAACATTGTACTTGAATAAGTGACTAAATATGAATTCCTTTTTATTTCTGAGCCATGTTATTTAAATTGATGTTTCCTATTTCTTTTTCAGATGACCTTCACAAACATATAGGTAAGTTTCTCTCAGTTCAGTTCAGTTGCTCAGGTGTGTCTGACTTTTTGCAACCCCATGGACTGCAACACACTGAGAGAGTCATTTCCTAGGCAGGTTGATAAGGACTCTAGGGGTCCCCAAGGAGAGAGGGATCTGGAATTCTCAAGGAGGAAGAAAGGACAAACTTTTTTCTTTCTCCACATTCCTTAGGATTATATAACAATAATGTATCCTGCCTGAGGACAGTGTTATCTTAAAATGTAAATTATGAGAGTAGGTCTGATGAGGTCTTTACAACCTCCAGACATTCTTTGGATTATATAACTTCACTGTTAACACTAGCAAGCGGGTACTCTTTCTGCCCCCTTCTGATGCCTATGTCAGAAGCTTTCTCTATATCCTTTATACTTTAATAAAACTTTGTTACACAAAAGCTCTGAGTGATCAAGCCTCGTCTCTGGCCCTGGATTGAATTCTTCTCCTCTGGGGGCCAAGAATCCCGGTGTCTTCGCATGATTCAACAACAACCTTTCAACGCCAGGCTTTGCTGTCCATCACCAACTCCCAGAGCTTGCTCAAATTCATGTCCATCGAGTCAGTGATGCCATCCAACCATCTCATCTTCTGTCATCCCCTTCTCCCGCCTTCAATCTTGCCCAGCATCAGGGTCTTTTCAAATGAGTCAGTTCTTCGCATCAGGTGGCCAAAGTATTGGAGTTTCGCCTTCAGCATCAGTCCTTTCAGTGAATATTCAGGACCGATTTCCTTTAGGATGGACTGGTTGGATCTCCTTGCAGTCCAAGGGACTCTCAAAAGTCTTCTCCAACACCACAGCTCAAAAACATCAATTCTTCAGCACTCAGCTTTCTTTATGATCCAATCTCACATCCATACATGATGCCTAGAAAAACCATAGCTTTAATAGACAGCTGTTCATCAGCAAAGTAATGTCTCTGTTAATAAGATGTCTAGTTTGGTCATAGCTTTTCTTCCAAGGAGCAAGCATCTTTTAATTTCATGGCTACAGTCACCATCTGCAGTGACTTTGGAGCCCCTAAAAATAAAACCTGCCACTGTTTCCACTGTTTCCCCATCTATTTCCCATGAAGTGATGGGACTGGATGCCATGATCTTTGTTTTCAGAATGTTGAGTTTTAAGCCAACTTTTTCACTCTCCTCTTTCACTTTCATCAAAAAGCTCTGCAGTTCCTCTTTGCTTTCTGCCATAAGCGTGGCAGTTATCTGCATATCTGAGGTTATGGATATTTCTTCCAGCAATCTTGATTCCAGCTTGGGCTTCATCCAGTCCAGCATTTCGCATGATGTACTCTGCATAGAAGTTCAATAAGCAGGGTGACAATATATAGCCTTGACGTACACCTTTTCCAATTTGGAGCCAGTATATTTTTCCATGTCCACTTCTAACTTTTGCTTCTTGATCTGCATACAGATTTCTCAGGAGGCAGGTCAGATAGTCTGGTATTCCCATCTCTTTCAGAATTTTCCACAGTTTATTGTGATCCACATAGTCAAAGGCTTTGGCCTAGTCAATAAAGCAAAAGTAAAATTTTTATGGAACTCTCTTGCTTTTTCGATGATCCAGTGGATGTTGGTAATTTGATCTCTAGTTCTTTGGCCTTTTCTAATCCACCTTGAACATCTGGAAGTTCACAGTTCATGTACTGTTGAAGCCTGGCTTGGAAAATTTTGAGCATTATTTTGCTAGCATATGAGATAAGTGCAATCATGTGGTAGTTTTTTTTTTTTTTTTTCATGTGGTAGTTTGAACATTCTTTGGCAGTGCCTTTCTTAGAGATTGGAATGAAAACTAACCTTTTCCAGTCCTGTGGCCACTGCTGAGTTTTCCAAATTTGCTGGCATATTGAGTGCAGCACTTTCACAGCATCATCTTTCAGGATTTGAAATAGCTTAACTGGAATTCCATCACCTCCACTAGCTTTGTTCATAGTTATTCTTCCTAAGCAGAAGGGAATTGCAAACCACTTCAGTATTCTTGCTTTGAAAATCCCTTGAAGAGTATGAAAAGGAAAAAAGTTTCTCTAATGCCTTTGATATTCCAAACACACACCAGTTAATCAGTCAGTTCCGTCACTCAGTCATGTCCGACTCTTTGTGACCCCATGGACTGCAGCATGCCAGGCTTCCCTGTCCATCACCAACTCCTGGAGCTTGCTCAACTCATGTCCATTGAGTCAGTGATACCATCCAACCATCTCACCCTCTGTTGTCCCCTTCTCCTCCTGCCTTCAATCTTTCCCAGCATCAGGATCTTTTCCTTGAGTCAGTTTGTCACATTAGGTGGCCAGAGTATTGGAGTTTCAGCTTTAGCATCAGTCCTTCCAAAGAACACCCAGGACTGATCTCCTTTAGGATTGACAGGTTTGATATCCTTTCTGTCCAATGGACTCTCAAGAGTCTTCTCCAACACCACAGTGGTGCTCAGCTTTCCTTATGGTCCAACTCTCACATCCATACACGACTACTAGAAAAACCAGAGCTTTGACTAGACTGAACTTTGTCAGCAATGAAATGTCTCTGCTTTTTAATATGCCGTCTAGGTTGGTCAAAGCTTTTCTTCTAAGGAGCAAGCATCTTTTAATATCATGGCTGAAGTTACCATCTGCAGTGATTTTGGAGTCCAGTAAAACAAAGACTGTCACTGTTTCCATTTTTTCCCTATTTGTTTGCCATGAAGTGATGGTACTGGATGTCATGATCTTAGTTTTTTGAATGTTGAGTTTTAAGCCAACTTTTTCACTCTTCTCTTTCACTTTCATCAAGAGGCTCTTCTTTCTCCAAACTTTGAATATTTACTGTCTTTTTAACCCTAAGCCATCTATTGGCTTGCCTTTATCCTTGATGTCTACTCTAATTTTCCTATTTAACTGTTTAGGAACTTCATTGATATTAAATTCTCTCCAATTTTTTTTACCTTACAACTGATTTTTCCCCAAAGCTTCCTTTTTCATTTCTTATGTTCCTTCTCTATAAAAATGGCCCCATATTATCATTCAGATTTTTGCCAGTTTCATTATAAATTTTGTGATATAATTTCATTATAAATTTTGTGATTTTCTGTCTGGAAACATGGAAGTTGGAACATGGAATATGGAAACATGCTTTGCAGTCTATATTTATTATCTGGAGCACTTTCATTGACATGGAAAGTCTGCTAAGTTTTCAAAATTCAAGGGATATACCATTTATGCCTCCCAAATTTTATGATGTAAGATAAGATTACAAATTTGTTGAGTGAAGTTTCTCCAACTCTTGTACTTTCAAAGACTGTAAATTCAGGTGTTAACTCATAGGTCCAGTGTGGGCTTTAAGATCACTCTTCCAAAACCCCTTGACCATCGAAGAGTCTTTTTTCAGGTGCACAGATATTTTGCATACTATTTACTGGGATTATTTTCTCTCATACAATAGTAATTTCAGTTTTTTCTTGCATTTTATTGACATAATTTTTAACTTGTCAGACTGCAATAAGTTTCAGTGTTTGTATTATAGAAGGACTTAGTATATTGAGCAAAGATCATTTATAGTGTATTTCTCCATTTTAAAATTTTATGTGAATGACATGAGAGGTTAGAGTCTGAAGAAACTCCAAAATGTTTATTTAAAGAAACACTAATATAACCATTGGGCTTCCCTGGTAGATCAGCTGGTAAAGAATCCACCTGCAATTCGTGAGATGAGGGTTTGATCCCTGGAGAAGGGAATGGCTACCCACTCCAATATTCTGGCCTGCAGAATTCCATGGACTACAGTCCACGGGGTTGCAAAGAGTCCCACATGACTGAGCGATTTTCACTTTCACTTTCAATATAAACCATTAAAAGTTTAACATTCTTCCTTTGATAGTGATATCTTTCATTATATTTTTGGGTACAGATTGAATGAAATAGGGAATGCACTTCTTTGTGAAGCATGCCTTATATGAGTACTGCTACTGATGGAGTTTTAACTAGATGGGTGCTTTTGTTGTAGGCTTCCCCATGACTTCTTAAGTATCTGACTCCAATCTGTATGCATGCTTGCATTGTGTTCTGGAAAAGAATAGTACAATGAAAGAAGGTCCTGTGAAATATATATGATTGATATTTTTATCCCAGAGGAAATCCTTTTATGCCTCTTTTAGTGTCATCTTCTATCTTTGTACTTTTGAATCAAGAGGTGGGAGTCGGGAGGGGGATGCAAAAAGCATGCCATTGAGTGGCAGGATGTCTTCTGGAAAACTTTGCTCCCAGTTCTAAAATACTTGACCCTTTGAAACTTGGAGTAAGCATATATGCATTTTATGTTTCTGTCAGCTTCCCATTAAAATGTAGCCAAATGTTTGTGGATTTTTCCGCCCCTACTGTACTTAGAGAGTCACTGAAAGCTTAATATTCTCCTCGAATAACATTTTTTGATGTAATTTTTTTTTTTTTTACAAGGGAGTGGAGTACAGGAGTTACTTTAATGTATTTAGCTGGCTTCATATAACACCTAGTATAAATAGAGCTTGGGGCAAGTGCATGCTTACACTTTTTGCATCTTTAGTACTTTATTTTTCTTACCTACACCATGAGGGCTATAGAATTTTTTTTCTTCTAATAACACCTATGCTTTGTTGAAGAGGTAGTGCAGTTGCTATTTCTGGTGCTTTGTTTTGTTTTATTTTTCTGTATTATAGTTGCTTTACAATGCTTTGTTAGTTTCTGCTCTACAGCATAGGGGATCAGTTATGAATATATATATATATATATATATATATATATATATACACATACATTCTTTTTTAGATTTCCTTCCCAGGTCACCAGGGAGCTCTGAGTAGAATTCCCTGTGCTATAGAGTAGTTATATTTATTATATATTATAGCTCTCATTAGTTATATATTTTATACATAGTAGTTAAAAGTTTGTTCTCTTCTTCTCTGACTCTATTTCTGCTTTGCGAATATGTTCATCTGTACTATTTTTGTGTCTTCCACATGTAAGTGATATTATATGATATTTGTTTTTCTCATTCTGACTTACTTCACTCTGTATGACAATCTCTAGGTCAATCCACAAAAAATATAGATCAATGAGAGGACAGAAAGTCCAAAGATAAATCCAAGCATGTGGGATCTTAGTTTTCTGACCAGGGATCCACCTCGTGCCCCCTGCAGTGAAAGCACAAAGTTTCAACTACTG
Organism: Bos indicus x Bos taurus; assembly: GCF_003369695.1. Lineage (NCBI taxonomy): Eukaryota > Metazoa > Chordata > Mammalia > Artiodactyla > Bovidae > Bos > Bos indicus x Bos taurus. The sequence continues at coordinate 26,806,291 of NC_040098.1, forward strand.
AACTGTCAGGGAGATCTCCCTCATAATATCTGAAATAGCACTCTAGTGTTTGAATTGTGTTTGCATTTGATTCTGAAGAAAACAGGCAATACAGTCCCCATATGAGTACTGCTTATCACAGAGGAAGACCTGACCTAGCTCCACCCATGTTGTCATTTTCAGTCTTGTTTCTTTGGCGTCAAAGAGGTAAATGGAAGTGAAAAACAAAACAAAACAAAACAAAACAAACAGTTCCTCTGTCTTCTGAGAAGACTATCAAACCTTCATTGAGAATGGTGCCAATTCTCAAAAATTTTGGTCAGGTTGAGCCACATTGTGAGAAATGGAAGTTATTCAAATGTTTGTCCTTTTCCTTTCCTGTCATTGCACCTTCATTTTGAATGAATTTTGAGAACTTTAACTTAATATTTTATCAATAAGTGTGAAGAGAAAAATCCCAAGTCCCACTGATATTTCCCTATGAACCTACTTAAAGTTGCACCTTTTTCTGGTACCATTGTCTTCATTTAGGCATTCATTGATAGAAACATACCTAAAACAATTTGTAAATAAAGATGATGCGAATAGAGGCACCCCAAAACTGAATTCTGTGTTTTTGCTTGGAGCAAAGTTTTAAGATTCTTGATTCAGTGTGTATGGTGAACTTAAATAACTAAGCTACAATGAAACGGAGAGCTGACTATATATTTTCAGTAGCTGTTAAGAAACTTATTAGAACAAACATATTGAATAGTAAGAGCCTAAAGGCAATGGAAAGCCACTCCAGTACTCTTGCCTGGAAAATCCCATGGACGGAGGAGCCTGGTAGGCGGCAATCCACGGGGTCGCTAAGAGTCAGACATGACTGAACGACTTCACTTTCACTTTTCACGCATTGGAGAAGGAACTGGCAACCCACTCCAGTGTTCTTGCATGGAGAATCCCAGGGACATGGGAGCCTGGTGGGCTGCTGTCTATGGGGTTGCACAGAGTCAGACACAACTGAAGTGACTTAGCAGCAAATAAAATCAAAAGGTGCACAAAAATTTTGAAAGTGTAACTACCTGAACTAATATTTCTAAACATCTTTCTTCATTTATAAAATTGACTGTGTTTGCGCCCCGCCTTTTTTTCAATAGAATGTTCTATGCTTGAAAGACAGCAACATTCAGCCACTATTGTTGAGTCTGTTTTGTGTTCATGATGTGTAAATATGCATGTATTTATATGTATACAGATACAGTTAATATCATTTTCAGGTTCTTCAAAACACTTTATTTTTCTTCATGTTTGTTTTCTATGATATTCACGTGAAACTTTTGATTTTATTTCCAGGTGATCTTCTGAGAAAACTTGGTAAGTTTGTCACAACTCTTCACTCCAGTAACTCTTCCAGTGATTGTTTCCACACTGTACTGAACATTCCCTGTCCTATCATTACACCATCCATTGGCTCACTTTTCATGTGGATGGCCATTCACTTCTGTCCAGTTTTGGGTATGAACCTCTTTCTTATTTCATCATTTCTGTTGTTTTCCCTCTATGTTCCATTATTACTCATTGCATCTTTTCTACCTTTCCTTCTTATCACATTGGCTTTGTCTGTCTTCCAGAGACTTCCCAAATGGTATCATGATTTTCTGATATGATGCCACTGAACTCATCAGCACATGGTTACCATGCTCTCTTTGTTTTCTGAGAAATGTCAGTTAATTTAGGATGTTTACAAGTGCCCAAGTTGAAGGGGACGATTACTGTACTGGGACGACCCAGAGGGAGGGTAGGGGAGAGAGGAGGGAGGAGGGTTCAGGATGGGGAACGCGGGTATACCTGTGGCGGATTCATTTCGATATCTGGCAAAAACGAATACAATATTGTAAAGTTTAAAAATAAAATAAAATTAATTAAAAAAAGTTCTAGACAAAAAAAAAAATTCAAAAAGAAAGATTCCCAATTTAATAATGAAGTTTCTCTGTCCATTGTCCTGTCAAAGATCTTATAAAATCCGATGCCATCCACTGGATAGTGTGAGATTGAGTCTCACTCTTTTACTATTCTTGAACAAATTACTCAAATGTTCCAGTTCTACAAATATTTTGCAATATATTCTTGTCTTTTTCCCATCTATGTGTAGTATTTATACTTTGAAATTTTTATCAATGTTATTATTATTTCTGCACATGGCTGTGCCTTTTCAATAATTAAACAAGGAGGTTATACCTTGAGGAAAATTGATAAATGACATATCTCAATTTTCAAGACTTTTTAATGTGAATGACAAGGAAAGCTGTTGTCCTAGGATGAGTCCAAAATTTTTCTTCATAAAGCACTTTAATTTCAAAGTATAACATCTTCCTCTTCTAATGACATTTTTCAATTACCTCTTGGTTTACAGACTGGATAGAACTTGGGAACAGATAATTTTAAGGCATTTAGCCGGCTTCATATGAATGCAGCCACAGATCAAATTTTTGACAGAGGCATACTTTCATTATATACTTTTGAATCACATTTACATTACTTACTTCACATATTTGAGCATATTTGTCATTTGTTATGGGTTTTAAAAAAATAGCTGAAAAGCCCAATTCAAGACCAAATATTGATTCAGTTTTTCCCAAAACTTCCCAAAGGAAGTTTTCAAATGGTAATTTCTTTGCAGAAAAGGATGAGGGAACTTAAAACATCATTGCCTCTCATGAGTTACATGGCCTTTGGGACATTAGGTTCTAATTCTTAGAGAAGTGGAATCACTTTATTGAGTGAATAAATACAGGGAAGAAATTATTGTCATCTCTTCCTCACATTGTTCCTTCATTTGGTTTGACTGCTTATTTCTTCCTTTTATTTTTCAGATAAGGGTGAACAGGAGAGAGGCAAGTCCCAATAATATTTCACACTTGGTACCTTGTAATGTTTCATCTCTTTGACTTTGGTCTTCAATTCTCAGTGACCATCTTCCTCCACTGCAAAGTAGATATGAATTTACATTGTTTTTCTCTCATTTTGTCAACATTTCAACTGAAGTGTTTCATCTTCATGGGTTATTCAATGCTCCATTACTTTTGCTTTCATTTGTCCCATCTGTACAATTTATGCAGACATTTGCTCTTTGTAAAGCGTATTTAAATATGAACTTAACTGTAAAACTTTGCAATTTTTAACTTTCTGATCTGAAAGCTTAGCTCTTTGTGTATTTTTTTTTCAGTGAAAATTACATTGATTTTTCATTGTATTTCGCAGAAGAAATTCAGAAAAAAATATTATAAAGTATCTTTGACATCCCTGTACTCCCAAAACACTTTAAAATGCCTGTTTACTTGATGTTTTAAACATACCCCAACTTTTCATCAAATGTCATCAATGGTTTGCGCTCTACAGTATTTCTACCATTCTAAGGCAGTATTTTGCGTGTCACCTTCTCCCATATCCCTCTCTTTTCTGGTCTTTGAAAGCCTGAATAAAATCTGAAGTGATTCATTGATGAAGGTCATCCTTACACTGCTCTAAAATCTGGGAGTAGTACCGAGATTTTTTTTTTCCTAATTTTTTTTTTATATCCAAAGAGAATCATTTTCATTCCTACTTTTATTAACACAGTTGTTAATAAGGACAACTGCAATTACTTCAGCTATTTGTGAAAAGATTTTATATTGCTAGAAATGTTAAAAATAGTACATATTTCTAACTTGAATATTTTACATGAATGAAATCATAATCTCTGTTCTATAATGTTCCATAAGATTTTTTTCCATAAAACACAAAATTATTCATTAAAATTTAATATCCTGTTTTTTTCTAAAAACATTTTTCAGTATACATTTGTTTTCAGAGGAAATTTATCTCTTTGATGCATGCAGCAGAGTTCATGTAGTTATTGCTACACATAATGTTTTGAGCATATGGGTGATTTTTTTCTCTTTGGTTCCTCATCTCTTCCAAACAATTGTTTGCATGGGTTCATACTTACATTTCTTTGAGAAGGCGCTCAAGATAAGATGAGCTTCTTTTTGGTGTGAACTAACATGCCAAAGAATGCTCAAACTACCGCACAACTGCACTCATCTCACACGCCAGTAAAGTAATGCTCAAAATTCTCCAAGCCAGCCTTCAGCAGTATGTGAACTGTGAACATCCAGATGTTCAAGCTGGTTTTAGAAAAGGCAGAGGAAGCAGAGATCAAATTGCCAACATCCGCTGGATCATGGAAAAAGCAAGAGAGTTCCAGAAAAACATCTATTTCTGTTTAATTGACTATGCCAAAGCCTTTGACTGTGTGGATCACAATAAACTGTGGAAAATTCTGAGAGAGATGAGAATACCAGACCACCTGACCTGCCTCTTGAGAAACCTATATACAGGTCAGGAAGCTACAGTTAGAATTCGACATGGAACAACAGACTGGTTCCAAACAGGAAAAGGAGTATGTCAAGGCTATATATTGTCACCCTGCTTATTTAACTTCTGTGCAGAGTACATCATGAGAAACGCTCGGCTGGAAGAAGCACAAGCTGGAATCAAGATTGCCAGGAGAAATATCAATAACTTCAGATATGCAGATGACACCACCCTTATGGCAGAATGTGAAGAGGAACTAAAATCCTCTTGATGAAAGTGAAAGAGGAGAGTGAAAAAGTTGGCTTAAAGTTCAACATTCAGAAAACGAAGATCATGGCATCTGGTCCCATCACTTCATGGGAAATAGATGGGGAAACAGTGGAAACACTGTCAGACTTTACTTTTTTGGGCTAAAAAATCACTGCAGATGGTGACTGCAGCCATGAAATTAAAAGACACTTACTCCTTGGAAGGAAAGTTATGACCAAACTAGATAGCATATTCAAAAGCAGAGACATTACTTTGCCAACAAAGGTCAGTCTAGTCAAGGCTATGGTTTTTCCAGTAGTCATGTATGGATGCGAGAGTTGGACTGTGAAGAAAGCTGAGCACCAAAGAATTGATGCTTTTGAACTGTGGTGTTGGAGAAGACTCTTGAGAGTTCTTGGACCTCAAGGAGATCCAACCAGTCCATTCTAAAGGAGATCAGTCCTGGATGTTCTTTGGAAGGAATGATGCTAAAGCTGAAACTCCAGTACTTTGGCCACCTCATGCGAAGAGTTGACTTATTGGAAAAGTCTCTGATGCTGGGAGGGATTGGGGGCAGGAGGAGAAGGGGACGACAGAGGATGAGATGGCTGGATGGCATCACCGACTCAATGGACGTGAGTTAGAGTGAACTCCAGGAGTTGGTGATGGACAGGGAGGCCTGGCGTGCTGCAATTCATGGGGTCGCAAAGAGTCAGACACGACTCAGTGACTTAAGTGAACTGACCTGAACTGAACTGAAAATAGCAATTCACCAAAAATAAAGTTATATCATGATTGCATATGAAAATGTTAATAGTGGTTCCTAAGAACAAATCCTGCATTTTTCTAGAAGTACTTCAAAACGCTCGAATTCACTCCTTGTGGATGTTTTATGTGAGATGATGATTTATATTTAGCAGCAGCAAAGGACATTATTAAAGATAACCAATCAAATCATAAGAGCCCGAGTAGTTGCCAAATAATTTGAGAACATTTTGAAAAGGTAACCACCACTACCAATACACCTGAAATTTTTCCTCAAGTCAGTGTATGAGTTTGTTCTCTACATCTCTGACTGTATTTCTGCTTTGAAAATATGCTCATCTGTACTATTTTTGTGTATTCCACATGTAAGTGATATTATATGATATTTGTTTTTCTCATTCTGACTTACTTCACTCTGTATGACAATCTCTAGGTCAATCCACAAAAAATATAGATCAATGAGAGGACAGAAAGTCCAAAGATAAATCCAAGCATGTGGGATCTTAGTTTTCTGACCAGGGATCCACCTCATGCCCCCTGCAGTGAAAGCACAGAGTTTCAACTACTGAACTGTCAGGGAAATCTCCCTCATAATATCTGAAATAGCACTCTAGTGTTTGAATTGTGTTTGCATTTGATTCTGAAGAAAACAGGCAATACAGTCCCCATATGAGTACTTATCACAGAGGAAGACCTGACCTAGCTCCACCCATGTTGTCATTTTCAGTCTTGTTTCTTTGGCGTCAAAGAGGTAAATGGAAGTGAAAAACAAAACAAAACAAAACAAAACAAACAGTTCCTCTGTCTTCTGAGAAGACTATCAAACCTTCATTGAGAATGGTGCCAATTCTCAAAAATTTTGGTCAGGTTGAGCCACATTGTGAGAAATGGAAGTTATTCAAATGTTTGTCCTTTTCCTTTCCTGTCATTGCACCTTCATTTTGAATGAATTTTGAGAACTTTAACTTAATATTTTATCAATAAGTGTGAAGAGAAAAATCCCAAGTCCCACTGATGTATTCCCCTAGTTAAAGTTGCATGTTTTTCTGGTACCATTGTCTTCATTTAGGCATTCATTGATAGAAACATACATAAAACAGTTTGCAAATAAAGATGATGTGAATAGAGGCATCCAGTAACCTAATTCTATATTTACTGCTAGGAGCAAAGACTTAAGATTCTTGATTTTGTGTTTATGGTGAACTTAAATAACTAAGCTACAATAAAACTGAGAGCTGACTATATATTTTCAGTAACTGTTAAGAAACTTATTAGAACAAGCTTATTGAATAATAAAAGCCTAAATAAAGTCAAAAGGTACACAAAATTTTTGAAAGTGTAACTACCTGAACTAATATTTTTAAACATCTTTCTTCATTTAGAAAATTGACTGTGCTTGTCTTTTTTTTAAATAGAATGTTCTATGTTTGAAAGATAGCAGCTTTCAGCCACTATTGAGTTTGTTTCGTGTTCATGATGTGCAAACCTGCATGTGTTTCTATGTATACAGAAACAGTTAACATCAGTTTCAGGTTCTTTAAAATATTTTATTTTTCTTCATGTTTGTTTTCCATGATATTCATATGATGCTTTCCATTTTATTTCCAGATGATCTTCTGAGAAAACTTGGTAAGTTTGTAACAATTCTTCACTCCAATAACTTCCAGTGACTGCTACCACTGTATTGAACATTCCCTGTCTTTCTATCATTATGTCATTCATTGGCTCACTTTTCACGTGGACCGTCATTCACTTCTGTACAGTTTTGGATATGATCCTCTTTCTTATTTCATCATTTCCGTTGTTTTTTCCCCTATGTCTGTCATTGCTCATTGCATCTTTTCTACCTTTCTTCCTTATCACATTGGCTTTGTCTGTCTTCCAGAGACTTCCCAAATGGTATCATGATTTTCTGAAATGAAGGGACTGAATTCATCAGCGCATGGTTACCATGCTCTCTTTATTTTCTGAGAATTGTCAGTTAATTTAGGACGTTTACAAGTACCCAAGTTGAAGGGGGTGATTACTCTGTTAATATTTCCCAATGCTTAAGAGAAAGAGGATTCTCAGTTTAATGATGAAGTTTCTCCCTCCATTGTCCTGTCAGAGATCTTGTAAAATCCAATGCCATCCACTGGATAGTGTGAGATTGAATCTCACTCTTTTACTATTCTTGAACAAATTACTCAAATGTTCCAGTTCTACAAACAGTTTACAATATTTTCTTGTCTTTTTCCCGTCTATGTATATTATTTATACTTTGAAATTTTTATCAATGCTATTATCATTTTTGCCAACTGCAATGTCTTTTCAGTAAGTAAACAATATATTGTATCTCAAAAGAAAATCTTGTACATTTCAAAATTCAGAACTATTTATGTAAATGAAAAGGGAACTATTGTACTAGAATAATTCCGATTTTTTTTCCCCAAATCACTTCAAATTTCAAAGTTTAACATCCTTCTTTTCTCCTTGATATTTTTAAATTACATCTTGGTTTACATACTGGATAAATCTTGGGGACATAATCCTTAAAGGCATTTGGCAAGCTTCAAATGAAAACAGCTACAGATCAATTTTCTGACAGAGGGGTACTTTAACTATTCACATATACATCATACTTATAGTACCACTTCATCAATGTGAGTATGTATGTCTTTTGTTATGAAAAAGGTGGAAAGTCAAATTCAAGACCAAATATTGATTCAGTTTATCCCAGAAGAATTTCCACTTTACCATGATTTACTTTTGTATGGTAATTCTTTTGCAGAAAAGGGTGAGAGAACTTAAAACAGCATTGCCTTTCATGAGTTACACGGCCTTTGAAATGTTAGGTTCAAAGTCTTAGAAAAGCGGCTTCATTTATACTAAATGAATAAATAATGGAAAGGAATCGAATTATTGTCTTTTCTTCCTCACATTGTGCCTTTGTTTGCTTTGCATGGTTATTTCTTTCTTTTAGTCTTTAGATAAAGGTGAACAGGATAAATGTAACTCCCATTAACTTTTCACACTTTGTACTTTTGTCATGTTTCATCTCTTTCTTTGACTTTTCTTCAACTCTCAGTGATCATCTTCCTCCACTGCAATGTACATACCATATAGCTTTACATCATTTTTTAAATCTCATTTTATGACTACTTTAATTGAAGTCTGCCCTCTTCATGGGTTATTCAATGTTTCATTAGTTTTCCTTTGATTTGTCCCATCTGTGCAATTACACAGACATTTCATATTTGTAGAATATATTCAAGTGTGAAATTACCTGCAAAGTTTTGCAATTTTAAAATTTCTGTTCTGAAAGTTTTATCCAATATTTTGCATTCATTTGATTTAGAAATCTATTTACTCCCATTTAGTGTTTTATTAGCCACTCTTTCATTTTACTTGATAAAAGTAAGGTTCATTGAGAAATGAGTTAAATTAAAAGTCTCATAAAATACAGTTATTCATTAAGCAGTTGAGAAAATTGTGAAAAGAGGCACCCATGAACCTGACACTGATGTCCTACCAGAGCAGTAGCTCAGAATTCTGTAATTCAGTGTTTGGTCATTTCATATGGCAAAACTACCACTCTCAGCAGTTGAGTGAATGCATTTAACAGTACACAGATCTCTTATTAAAGATAAAAATCTGAGTAACAAAAGAGTATATACTGCCAAAAGGAATCATAAAATTTTATCAAGTAATTACCAAGTATTTCTTAAGTTTTCTCAATTCAGAAAATGTATCTCTTTTCCCTTCTTCATTTGTTGAATACTATTCTTTTCTTAAAAGGGAATTTTCAAACACTGCATCCTGTGTATGTTGGTATAAGTGTGTGTGGTTTTGAGTGTTTATTTGCCTCCTGATAATTTAAATCTGCATACAATTTTCAACAAATCTGAACTTTCATGTTTCTTTCCAGTGAAATTTATATTGACTTTTCATTGTATTTTACAGAAAAAACTCCGAAAAAAGATGGTAAAGTATCTTTGATATCTCTCTACTCTCAAAACATTTTAAAAGGCCTGCTTTCCTGATGTCTTACACAAATCCCAGCTTTCATCAATATGCCCTCATTGGTTTCCACTCGCCAAGATCTCTACCATTCTAAGGCAATGTTTGTCTTGCCAACTTCTCTCATACTCCTCCCTTTTCTGGTCTTTCAAAGCCTGAATAAAACCTGAAATCATTCACTGGTCAAGTGTAAACTTGAGGATCCTTTTTACACTGGCTAAAGTCTAATAATCCCAGGTGTGCATATACTCACATTTTTTTCCTGGAATTTTTTATATCCAAAGAGAGTAATTTAATTTCATTCTTATTTACTTTTATTAATGCAATTGTCAATTTAGCCATACTTCAGCTATTTTGGAAAGATTTAAAATTTTTAAGAATGATAAAGAAAAGCACACATCTCAGATCTGAATATTTTAGGTGAATGTCACCATAAATTATTGTCCTGCAAGGCCTCTATAAGTTATTTTTTGATAAAACACAAAATTATTTATTAAAACTTTAATATCTTATCTTTCTGATGGCATTTTTCAGTATACTTTTGTTTTCAGGGAAATCAAATTTATCTCTATAAATCATGCATCAAAGGCTAGGTAGTCATTGCTACAGATACTGTTTTGAACAAATGGGTGATTTTTGTCCTCTGGTTCCTCATCTCTTTTTAACTAACTCTGTTGGCATGGGTGCATGTTAACGTTTTTCCTGATAAGATGATTGAGATGAGATGAACTTCATTTTGACATGTCCTAATCTAGCAATTCACCACAAAGTTATGGCTTCATTTTTAACATAATGTGAATATAGGTTCCCAAGAAACAAACACTGCATTTTCTCTAAAGCAGTTCAGTATTCTCTAACTTATTATACACCAAAGCTACAACAAATATGAGATGTGATTATTTATATTTAACAGCAACCAATAAATTTATTAAAGCTAACAAACCAAATAATAATCACTCAAGTAAGTCTAATAAATTAATAACTTATATAAGGAAAACCACTAGCCCTATCATTCCTGAAACTCTTCCTCAAGTCAGGAAGATCACTCCTTTTCCTTTTATTATTTTTTGATCAGTGTTATCAGGACATAAGGAAGCTTTCAGCTACATTGGTACATGTGTGTGTGTCTGCACATGTGTGTGTATGTATCAGTGTTGGTCTATATCCTGTAACCTTTACCATTGTATGTGAATATTTCACTAAATTTGAATTCTTTTGTGTTTCTATGGCATGATTTTTACAGTAGTTTTCTGGTTTTATTTTTCAGATGACTTTCAGAAAACATTTGGTAAATATATCTGACAGCATTGATATTCCAAAAGACTTTAAATTATCCATTCTCAGCAATTTGAATATTTTCTGTTGGCTTGCTTAATCTTTTTCCTGGATGTCCACTCTAACTTTCCAAATTATTTGTTTAGGAACTTCACACATATTAAATTCTCTCCACTTTTATGACCCTACAGATGATTCTTTCTCAATGCTTCCTCTTTCATTTCCTATGTCCCTTCCCTCTAAATATTGTCCCAGTTTATCATTCAGAGTTTTGCTAGTTTCATTATAAATTTTGTGAGATGAAGAAAATGGGACTGATTAAAACATGGTTTACATTCTATATTTATTACTCGGAGCACTTCCATTGACTTGGAAAGTCTGTCATGTTTTCAAAGTTCAAGGGGTCATTGATATGCCATCAATACCTCCCCAAACTTCATGAGGTAAGACAAGACTCTGTATTTACTGAGTGAAGTTTTTCCAACACTTATCCTTTCAAAGACTGTGTAAATTCAGGTGTAATTATTGGACAAGTGTGGGCTTTAGACTCGTTCTTCCAATGACTTTGACCATTTATTAGAGTCTTCTCTCAAGTTCACAAACCATTTGCTGAGATTATTTTCTCTCACACCAAAGTAATTTTACTGTCTTTCTCTTGCATTTTATTGACATGATTTTTAACTTGTCAAACTGCAATAACTTTAAGGGTTTGTATTGTAAATTGAGCAAAGTTCATTTATAACGCATTTCTCCATTCTGAAATTTTATGTGAATGACATGAGAGGCTAGAGTCCTAAGATACTCCTAAATGTTTGCTTAAAGAAATACTAATATAACCATTAAAAACTTAATATCCTTCCTTTTGTAGTAATATTTTCAGTTATGTTTTTGAATACAGTTTGAGTGAAAGTAGCAAATGTATTTCTTTTATGTATGAAGTATTCCTCCTATGAATACTGCTACTGATGGAGTTTTAGCTACATGGGTGTTTTTGTTGTGGGCATCCTCATGACTCCTGAAGTATCTGACTCCTGTATGTGTGCATGCTTGCATTGTATTCTTGAAAAGAATAGTACAGTGAAAGAAGTTTCAATGGAATGTATGTGAACAATATTTATTCCCAGAAGAAGTCCTTTTCTACCTCTTTTTATAGCGTCATTGTTCTATCTTTGTACTTTTTTTGGCTAAGATCAAGTGAATCAAGAGGTGGTGGTGGCAGGGGAGGATACAATAAAACATGCCTCTGGGGGGCAAGATGTCCTTAGAAAACTTTGCTCCCATTTCTAAAAGTACTTCTTTGAAACTTGGAGCAAACTATAGAAGCACTCCACATTCCTGTCATCTTCCCATGAGAATGTACCCAAATGCTTGTGGATTTTTCACCCTACTATACTTATAGAATTACTGAAAGCTTGACATTCTCCTTCTCAATAACACTTCTTTTCTTTTTTTTTTTTTTTACAGAGGAAGTGAAATGTAGGGATTACTTTAAAGTATTTTAGCAGGCTTCATGTAACACCTGGTACACATAGAGCTTGAGACAATGAACACATTTTTTGCTTCCTAATAACTTCTTAAATAGCTTTCTTATAAGCTGTGTAGGCAACTGATTCTGAAAAAACTGGAAAGCAATGCAGTACCCGTGATAGGTATTGTTTATCCCAGAGGAGGTTCTGCCTCCTACTATAGTGTCTTTTTCAGTATTATTTCTTTGGCACCAAGGGGTGAATAAAAGTTAAAAAGCTTTCCTCTGATTTTTGAGATGGCCATTAAGTCTTTTCTGAGAATGGTGCCAATTCTTAGAAAATGCAAGTCAGACTGTGCCATAGTGTAAAGCATGAAAAATTTTCAAATATTTGCTCTTCTCCTTTCCTGCCCTGGTAGTTTCATTTTGGATGTGTTTTAAGATCTTTCCCTTTTTATGATATCAATAAATTTGAAGGGAAAAATCCCAAGTCCTCTAGGTCTAGTCAAAGTTTAGATAAACATTTGTTTATCAAACATATTCATATTTTCATGTTTTTTCTCACCGTCTAGTTTCTCTGACTGAAATTTGACAGCTTTATTTTCATTCTGCTTCTACCATTATAACTCTGAGATTTGTCCTGTGTTTTCAGCTATAATAAAACTCCTTTCAGGCATGAAATTTTAATTAATCATATATCTCTAAATTATTGGCATTTTCAGTGACTGATGTGAAAGTTTTACAACATGTGTACTAGTCATGTGATTTAGAACTCCATTTAAATTGATTATATCATTTCCTTCCTGTCATGTGATTTAATTAAGATGAACTTCATTAAGGCATTAATTGAAATACAAACACCTAAAACCTGGTAATATCTTAATTGGTTAATGAAGATGTTGTGAATAGAGGCACCCAGGAAACTAATTCATTTTCTGCTGGGAGCAGTGGCTCAAGATCCTGGATTCAGTGTTTATGGCTGTCATACAACAGAGCTAAAAGAAAACTGAGAACAGCTTGTACAGTTTTAGTAGCCCTCAAGAAACTTGTTAGAGAAGAATAGTGACTAATAAGAGCCCAAATAAAAAAGCATACAAAACTTTGAAAATGTAACTGCTTGCATTAATATTTCTAAAAATCTCTGCATTTAAAATTGTTTTTCCCTTTTTATTCTTTCTTTCTTTTTTAAAAATTGAATGATCTCTGGATAAAACAGAGGAGATGTCGGCCACTATTGGTGAGTTTATTTTGTGTTCACCATGTACATATGGGAATGTGTTTAAATGCATCTAGATAGTGTTAACATTACTTTTGGACTCTTCAAAATATTTTATTTTTCTTGATGTTTGTTTTCCATAGTATTTACATGAAACTTTTCATTTTATTTCCAGGTGATCTTCTGAAAAAACTTGGTAAGTTTCTAACAACTCTTCACTCCAGTAATTCTTCCAGTGTCTTCTTCCATGTTGTCTTGAATATTTCCTTCCCTTTTCTCATGACATTATCCACTGGCTCACTTTTCACCTGGCTATCCATTCTTCTCTATCCAATTTTTGGATGTGATCCTCTATCTTATTTCATTCCTTCCACTGTTGTTTCCCTACATTCCATCATTGCTCATAGCATCTTTTTTCCCTTTCCTTCTGTAACACTGGTTTTGTCTGTCTCTCTGAGACTTGTCATATTTGTATCATGATTTTCTGAGATGAAGGGATTGAACTAACCAGCAAATGCTTGCCATTCTCTATATGTTTTCTGAGAAATGTCAGATAATTTAGAAGCTTTATAAGTATCCAAAATCAAGGGGCCTTTACTAAACTATTAATACTTTTCCAGTCTTAAGAAATGAGAAAACTCTCAATTTGATAATGAAGTTTCTCCTTCCACTGTCCCTTTAAACATCTTATAAACTCTATGTAATCCACTAGGTAAGTATGGGAAAGAGTTCACTCGTTTACTGTTCTTGAATACTCAAATGTTCCAGTTTTAGGTTTATTTTATATTTCCCTGTCATCTTCCCATATAGTATTCTTTATTCTTTTCTATTTTTATTCATGCAGTTATTATTTCTGCAAACTGCAATGCCTTTTCAATAATTAAACAAGGAGGTTGTATCTTGAGGAAAATTGATAAATGATATATCTCAATTTTTAGGACTTTTTATGTGAATGACAAGGAAAGCTGTTGTCCTAGGATGATTCCAAAATTTTTGTTCATGCTGCTGCTGCTGCTAAGTCATTTCAGTCATGTCCGCCTCTGTGCGACCCCATAGATGGCAGCCCACCAGGCTCCCCCGTCCCTGGGATTCTCCAGGCAAGAACACTGGAGTGGGTTGCCATTTTTGTTCATAAAGCACTTCAAATTTCAAAGCATAACATCTTCCTGTTCTAGTGACATTTTTCGATTACCTCTTGATTTACAGACTGGACAGAACTCGGGAACATATATTTTTAAGACATTTAGCAGGTTTAATATGAATACAGTCACAGATCAAATTTCTGATAAAGGAATACTTTCATTATATACCTTTTAATCACATTTGTAGTACCTATTTCATATATTTGAGCATGTTTTCACTTGTTATGGGCTTTAAAAAAAGCTGGAAAGCCCAATTCAAAACCAAATATTGATTCAGTTTTTCCCAAAGGAAGTTTTCATGTGGTAATTCCTTTGCAGAAAAGGATGAGGGAACTTAAAACAGCATTGCTTCTCATTAGGTACATGGCCTTTGGTACATTAGGTTCTAATTCTTAGACAAGTGTTATCACTTGACTAAGTGAATAAATAACGGAAGGAAATTAAATTATTGTCTTCTTTTCCTTACATTGTGCCTTCATTTGGTTTGACTGGTTGTTTCTTTCTTTTATTTTTCAGATAAGGGTGAACAGGATAAAGGCAAGTCCCAGAACTATTTCACACTTGGTACCTTGTAATGTTTCATCTCTTTCTTTAACTTTGGTCTTCAATTCTCAGTGATCATCTTCCTCCACTGCAATGTAGATATGAATTTACATATTTTTTCTCTCTTCTTATGATTGTTTCAACTGAAGGTTTTCCTCTTCATGGGTTATTCAATACTTCATTACTTTTGCTTTCATTTGTCCCAAATGTACAATTTATGCAGACATTTGCTCTTTGTATATAGTGTATACAAATATGAACTTAACTGTAAAATTTTGCAATTTTTAAGTTTCTGATCTGCAAGTCTAGTTCTTTGTGTTTCTTTTCAATGAAAATTACATTGATGTTTCATTGTATTTCACAGAAAAATTTCAGAAAAAATATTATAAAGTATCTTTGACATCCCTGTACTCCCAACACATTTTAAAATGCCTGTTTTCCTTATATTTTAAACATATTCCACCTTTTCATCAATATGTCATCATTGGTTTGCATTCTACAATATGTCTACCATTCTAAGGCAATATTTTGCATGTCACTTTCTCCCATATCCCTCTCTTTTCTGGTCTTTGAAGGCCTGAATAAAATCTGAAATGATTCATTGATGAAGGTCATCCTTACACTGCCCTAAAATCTGGGAGTAGTACCCAGATTTTTTTTCCTGAAATATTTTTATATCCAAAGAGAGTAATTTTCATTCTTACATCTATTAACAGAATTGTTAATATGGACAACTGCAATTGCTTCAGCTATTTGTGAAAAGATTTTAAATTGTTAGAAATGTTAAAAAATAGTACATATTTCTAACCTGAATATTTATGTGAATGAAATTATAATCTCTGTTCTGCAATGTTTCATAAGAGTTTTTCCATAAAACACAAAATTATGCATTAAAATTGAATATCCTATTTTTTCTAAGCACATTTTTCAGTACACATTTGTTTTCAGAGGAAATGTATCTCTTTGATGCATGCAGCAGAGTTCATGTGGTCATTGCTGCAGATAATGTTTTGAACATATGGGTGATTTTTTTCTCTTTTGTTCCTCATCTCTTCTCAACAAATTCTGTTTGCATGGGTTCATATTTACATTATTTTGAGAAGATGATTGAGATAAGATGAGGTTCTTTTTTTCATGAACTAAATTAGCAATTGACCATAAATAAAGTTATATCATCATTGTATAAGAAAATGTTAATAGTTGTTCCTAACAACCAAATCCTGCATTTTTTCTAGAAGTAGTTCAGTACACTCTAATTCACTCCTTCTTGATATTTTTTGTGAGATGATGATATATATTTAGTAGCAGCAAAAAACTTTATTAAAGGTAATCAATCAAATCATAACAGCCCAAGTACTGTCCACATAATTCAAGAACATTTTCAAAAGGTAATCACCACTACTAATACACCTGAAATTTTCCCTCAAGTCAGCAAGATTATTCCTTGTCTTCATTTAATTTTTCATCAGCACCAAAGAAAGCTGTCAGCTACTTTGGCATGTTGTATACACCTGCATATGTTTGTGTGTGTGTGTGTTTAAATCTTGTTACATTTATAACTGTATGTAAATTTTTCGCTAAATTTAGTTTTCCTTGACCTTTCATCCTATTATACTTACCTGTTTTTGTTTTCTCTTAATTTTTCAGGTGTTCTTTGGGAGAAAATAGGTAATTATCCCTGAAGATATTTTTGTTTAAATAAGTTTTAAACAACCATATTTTTGGTTCTTTCATCATTCTCTCTTTTTATCTATATGCCATCTTTTGATATGGGGCTTCCCTGGTGGCTCAAATGGTAAACAATCTGCCTGCAATGCAGTAGACCCAGGTTAGATCCCTGGGTAGAGAATATCCCCTAGAGGAGGAAATGGTATCCCACTCCAGTATTCTTGCCTGGAAAATCCCATGGACAGAGGAACCGGGCAAGCTACAGCCCATAGAGTCACAAAAGAGTTGGACAACACTGAGCAACTAACACGTTACGTTCAGTTCATCTTTTGGCTCTCGCTTTATCTCTTTATCTACTCTTTTCTCCTCAGTGTTTTCGTTTATGGACTTTTCTCATATTAAATTCTCTCCATCTATTAGCCTAGACCTGTGTAAGTCTTTCTCAGAACATCCTATTTCATTTCCCATGTTCCTTCCCTATAAACATGGTCTTATTCTGTCATCTAGAGCCTTCTCAGTTTCACTATGAATTTTGTGAGATGAGGGGGATGAGACTGAGGGCACATTGTTTACAGTCTGTATTTATTTTCTGGTACACTTTCAATAGCTTAGGCTTTCTGTCATGTATTCAAAGTTCAGGTGGCCATTAACATACCATGGATACCTCCCAAGCTTTATGAGATAAGACTCCACACTTGCTGAGTGAATTTTCTCTGACTCTTGTCCTTTCAAAGACTGTAAATTCAGGTGTAAATTCAGATACAGCGTGGGCTTTAGGCTCACACATCCAATGCCTTTGGTCATTCATTAGTCTTCCCTCAGGTACAGATATTTTGCCTACCATTTCCTGGGTTTATTTTCCCTCATACCACAATAATTTTCCTGTCTTTCTCTTACATTTTATTGATATAATTATTGATGTGGCAAGCAGCAGTAATTTCAAAGTGTTTGTGGAAGGACTCTGTATACTCAGCATGATTGTTTACAACGTATTTCTCCATTTTGAAGTTTTATGTGAATGACATGAGAGGCTAGAGTTCTAGGATACTCCTAAATGTTTTTTTTAATGAAATGCTAATATAACCATTAAAAGTTTAACATTCTTCCTTTTATAATGATATTTTTCAGCTATATTTTTGCTTACAGATTGAATGTAAGTAGGGAATACATTTATTTAATGCATGAAGCATGCTTCATAGGACTACTGCTATGGATGGAGTTTTAGCTAGATAGGTTCTTTTGTTGTAGATTTCCTCATGACTTCTTAAGTACCTTAAGTACTCATGTATGTGTACAAGTTTGGATTGTATTCTGACGAAAGAGAAGATCCAATGAAATATATATGATTTATGTTGTTTATCCCAGAAGTCTTATTCTACCTCACAGTGTCATTTTCCATCTTTACAACTTTTGAATCAAGTGCAGTGTGTGTGTGTGTGTGTGTGAGTGAGTGAGTGATATACCATTGCTACGGTTTGACAATGGAGCAACGTTTGACATTGCTCCTCTGTCCTTCAGAAATCTTTGCTTCCAATTTAAAAAAATATTGATCACTTTGAAACTTAGAGTAAGCTATAAAAATATCACAAATTTCTGTTCTTGCATCATTTGTAGATAATTTTTGGTCACAGTTTTTATAGTTGTTTTATTTTTTTTTTTATATCACCCTAATAGTAATTTTAAACTTAACATCCTTCTTTTCTAGTGAAAAATTTCAATTATAATTTTGTTTTCAAAGGATGTGATGATATTTAGTAATGTAATTCTTTAATGCATGTAACAGGATTCATTGCTATTACTATACATTTTTTGAAAAAGAATGCTTTTTCTCTTTGCTTCCTTGTCTCTCTTTTTTTTCCCCAATTTTTACTGGAGTATAGTTCCTTTACAATATTGTGGTAGTTTCTACTGAACAGCATAGTGAATCAGTAATATGTATATACATAGCCTCACTTTTGATTTCCTTCCTATTTAGGTCACACCACAGAGCATTGATTAGAGTTTCCTCTGCTATATAGTAGGTTTCCATTATCTATGGGCGCTAAGTTTAATATACATAAAATTATGGCAAAAATAAAGAACAAGGCAAGGCAATGTATAATCAATACATGACACAGATTCTAAGTCCTGTTAATGTTTAGCAGAAATAAATATTGCCTTTAAGAAGAATAGAGATTTTTCCAAATTTTCTAATACTCATTTCATTCATTTTAGTCAATGGCCAAAGGAAATTTCAGACCCGAGGATAATAAGTTTTGCCATTTGAAGGGCTGTTAGAAGAGAAGAAGATTGCTTTATTAGCCACATAATGATAGTTTTAAAAGCCAACAATTTATTTAAAAATATAAAGACCTATTTGATAATGAACATTTTTCCTGCTCTTTACTTAGCAGGATATGATATGATATTTTAATTTCCTTATGATAATATATAACATTTAAAAATAATATTGAATAGCTTTCTTTTTTAGGTATTGATATAATTAAACATGGATTTCCCAGGTGGTGCTAGTGATAAAGAGCCTGTCTGCCAATGCAATAGACTTTTAATTTTATTTTATTTTGCATTCCCTTGTCATTGTCATATTATTTTCTAAATTAGTTTGTTTATTTTAATTGGAGACTAATTACTTTACAATATTGTTGTGATTTTTGGCATACATCAACTTGAATCAGCCACAGGTGTACATTTTTTAAACTATTGCTATACATCTTTTGAAAAAATGAGCACCTTTTCTTTTTGCTTCCTCATCTCTTTTTAACTTGTTCTCTTGTGTAAAATTGTGAGTTGGCAGTTTATTCTGAAAAATGTAGAAAGTCCATTACAGGACCAGTGATGGACATTGTTTATCCAAGTAGTCCTTTCTACCTTTCTTTTTTTTTTTTTTATTTTATTTTATTTTTAAACTTTACATAATTGTATTAGTTTTGCAAATATCAAAATGAATCCATCACAGGTATACATGTGCTCCCCATCCTGAACCCTCCTCCCTCCTCCTTCCCCATACCATCCCTCTGGGTCGTCCCAGCGCACTAGCCCCAAGCATCCAGTATCGTGCATTGAACCTGGACTGGCATCTCTTTTCATACATGATATTTTACATGTTTCAATGCCATTCTCCCAAATCCCTTTCTACCTTTCTACCTCCTTCCCCAGGGTCATTTCCTGTCTTGATTCCTTTGACACCAAGGGGTGAATGAAAGTAAAACAATCTTTTCCTTGATGTCTGGAAAGGTCTTCAGATCTTATAGGAAATGAGGTCATGTTGAACCAAAGAGTAAAGTATGAGAGGTTTTCAAATTTTTCTTTATTTTTTCATCACATTGGATCATTATTTTGAATGTATTTTGAGTTCTGTTTTCTTTTTTATGTGAAGAGGAAAGCATCAAGTTCCCAGTGTAAAGACAACTTCCTTGCCTACTTAGTCATGGATTCATTCTTTTCTGGTATCTTTGTCGTCAAGTCTCTATGCATGCTTTTATGTGGCTTTGTCTCAGTATTTTGTCTTTCCAACTGAAATTCACCATCTTTATTTCTCATTCAATTTCTTCCATTATGATTTAATATTTTGTTTTTTAATTTTTATTTCTTTAATTTTTTAATGTTTCAACTGGCATAAACGGACCCTTCATGCCATGTAAATTTATTAACCATACATTACTAAAGTACTGGTATTCTCAGAGACTATTTTGAAAGCTTTTCCCACATGTGCCCAGGTCATTTAATTTCAATTTCCATATGCTGTGTCTAGAGCATCAATTCCTTACTTTCATGTGATTTAATTAAGATGAACTTTATTTAGCCATGAATTGAAATAGAAATCTACATTTTAAGAAGTTATAGTTTACTCAGTTGCTGAAAACTTTGTGAAAGAAGCACTCAGGAAACTAACATGATATTTTTCTATTAGTAGTGGTTCCGACTCCTTTAATTCAGTGAGTGTGACTATTTGTACAACAAGCAGTACCAAAATGATAAGCATTGACTCTATATTTAGTACCACTCAAGGAACTTATGAGGGCTAACCTCTACGAAATAGAAATTTAACAATTTGAATCAAGGTAATTTTATAAGATAATAATTGGCAGAAATAATGATTTTTTTCCAATAGAGAAAGTTCACTCATTTTTCTCCTTTTCATTTTTTAAAGAAATTATTTGCAAAAAAAAAAAAAAAAAGAAATTGCATAAAAGCACGATGTCAGAAACATTTTTTAAAAGTTACCATATTACTACTGTTCCTGACATTTTTCCTAAGTAAATTCATTCAGTTTTTTCTTTTGTAATCCTAACCAATATTCTCCTGAAAAGGGTAGCTTTCAGCTGCAGTTTGTATATGTGTGTGTGCTTGCATGTGTGTGTGTGTTCTGTGGGTTGGCCTGCATCCTGGTACATTTAACATTGCATGTGAATTTTCATCAAATCTGTATGTTCTTTCTTTTCTGTTCTCTAAAACTTATTTGGATCTTTTCACTTAATTTTTCTGACCAGCTTTTGAAAAAATTTGGTAAATTTCTCTGACAACTTTTACACTCCGATAAGACTCTACATGACTGCTTCCTCAGAGTCTTTCACATTGCCTTTCCTTTTATCTATACACCATCTTTTGGTATGCCCTACCCCTCAATGTCTGCTATTTTCTCTTTTTTTGTTTCATAAACATCATCCATATTAAGTGTCTCAATTACTGCTTTTCTACCCTCTGTCCTCATTCTTTTCCATCCCTTTATTTTTTCAGAACACAGGTTCCTGACCTATAACACTGCCTTTTTTTATTCTGTAGAGTCTCGCCAGTTTCCATGTGAATGTTGTGAAACAAAAGGGAAGAGACTGATGGGTACATGATTACACTTTGCATATATTTTCTGAAAACTGCCCATTGTTAGTGCATGTGACATATATTCAAAGTTCAAAGGCCATTACTATACAGTTGCTATCTGCCCAAAACTTAGGAGATGAGAACTAAGACTTCATTCTTTCTCAGTGAAGCTTCTTGGTCTGTGGTCCTTTTAAGGACTATGTAAACTCAGATATCCTTCATGGTTCCAGTGTGGTATTCAGGCTCCCTCTTCCACTGCCTTTGATCATATCACCCAGGTGCCCTAAATAACAAACATTTAATAGTATTCACTGGGTTTATTTTCTTTCATACTATAGTAATTGTTCCATTTTTTTCTTGTATTTTTATTCTGACATAGTTATCAATTTAGTAAACTGCCCTTATTTTTAGATTTTGGTAGAAGAACTTTTAATTTAAGGAAATATACAACAGATTTCCCAATACTGAAATGTTATGTGAATGACATGAGAAACTATACTCATATGATACTCCTAAAGGATTTTTTCATAATACAGTGATATAAACATCCAAAGTTTAACATCCTTGATTTTCTAATGATGGTTTTTCAGTCGTATTGTGTTTACAGGTTTAATGAACTTAGAAACATACCTCTTCCATATACCGAAGAGCCTTAATAAGTCTACAGTTACAGATAGTATTTTATTTATTTTTTTAATTTTATTTTATTTTTAAACTTTACAATATTATATTGGTTTTGCCAAATATTGAAATGAATCCAACACAGGTATACATGTGTTCCCCATCCTGAAACCTCCTCCCTCTTCCCTCCCCATACCATCCCTCTGGGTCATCCCAGTGCACCAGCCCCAAGCATCCAGTATTGTGCATCGAACCTGGACTGGCGACTCATTTTGTACATGATATTATACATATTTCAATGCCATTCTCCCAAATCTTCCCATCCTCTGCCTTTCCTACAGAGTCCATAAGACTGTTCTATACATCACTGTCTCTTTTGCTGTCTCGTATACAGGGTTATTGTTACCATCTTTCTAAATTCCATATATATGCATTAGTATACTGTATTGGTGTTTTTCTTTCTGGCTTACTTCACTCTTTATAATAGGCTCCAGTTTCATCCATCTCATTAGAACTGATTCAAATGTATTCTTTTTAATGGCTGAGTAATACTCCATTGTGTATATGTACCACTGCTTTCTTATCTATTCATCTGCTGATGGACATCTAGGTTGCTTCCATGTCCTGGCTATTATAAACTGCTGTGACGAACATTGGGGTACACATGTCTCTTTCCCTTCTGGTTTCCTCAGTGTGTATGCCCAGAAGTGGGGTTGCTGAGTCATAAGGCAATTCTATTTCCAGTTTTTTAAGGAATCTCCACACTGTTCTCCATAGTGGCTGTACTAGTTTGCATTCCCACCAACAGTGTAAGAGGGTTCCCTTTTCTCCACACCCTCTCCAGCATTTATTGCTTGTAGACTTTTGGATCTCAGTATTTTAGACTGACTGGTACTTATACTGAAGGCTTCTTTGCGTGTGTGGGTGCATGCGTGCTTGGTCACTTCAGTTGTTTCTGATTCTTTGCGGTCCTATGACCCATATCCCTCCAGACTCCTCTATCCATGGGCTTCTCTAGGCAAGAACACTGGAGTGGATTGTCATGCCCTCATCCGGGGGATCATCTCAACCCAGGGATTGAACCCATGTTGCTTATGTTTCCTGCATTTGCAGGTGAGTACTTTACATTCAGGGCCACTTGAGAAGCCCATAGGCTTCTTTGTGCTCAGTTGCTTAGTTGGGTCCAACTCTTTGCAACCCCATGGACTGAGGCCCGCCAGGAATTTTCTTTCAGTTCAGTTCAGTCACTCAGTCATGTCTGACTCTTTGTGACTCCATGAACCGCAGCACGCCAGGCCTCCCTGTCCATCACCAACTCCCAGAGTTCACCCAAACCCATGTCCATTGAGTCAGTGATGCCATCCAACCATCTCATCCTCTGTCATCTCCTTCTCCTCCTGCCCTTAATCCTTCCCAGCCTCAGGGCCTTTTCAAACCAGTCAGCTCTTCACATCAGGTGGTCAAAGTACTAGAGCTTCAGCTTCAAAATCACTCCCACCAATGAACACCCAGGGCTGATCTCCTTTAGGATGGACTGGTTGGGTCTCCTTGCTGTCCAAAGGACTCTCAAGAGTCTTCTCCAACACCATAGTTCAAAAGCATCAATTCTTCGGCACTCAGTTTTCTTTATAGTCCAACTCTCACATCCATACATGACCACTGGAAAAACCATAGTCTTGACTAGACGGACCTTTGTTGACAAAGTAATGTCTCTGCTTTTGAATATGCTATCTAGGTTGGTCATAACTGTCCTTCCAAGGAGTAAGTGTCTTTTAATTTCATGGCTGCAGTCACCATCTGCAGTGATTTTGGAGCCCAAAAAAATAAAGTCTGACACTATTTCCACTGTTTCCCCATCTATTTCCCATGAAGTGATGGGACTGGATGCCATGATCTTAGTTTTCTCAATGTTGAGCTTTAAGCCAACTTTTTCACTCTCCTCTTTCACTTTCATCAATAGGCTTTTGAGTTCCTCTTCACTTTCTGCCATAAGGGTGCTGTCGTCTGCATATCTGAGGTTATTGACATTTTTCCCGGCAATCTTGATTCCAGCTTGTGCTTCTTCCAGCCCAGCGTTTCTCATGATGTACTCTGCATAGAAGTTAAATAAGCAGGGTGACAATATACAGCCTTGACGTACTCCTTTTCCTATTTGGAACCAATCTGTTTTTCCATGTCCAGTTCTAACTGTTGATTCTTGACCTGCATGCAGGTTTCTCAAGAGGAATTTTCTTTATGACTTGCTAAATATGTGACTCATGTATGTATGTTTTTTTCCACTCCACTATGACAAAAAAAGAAGGTCTACTAAAAGATGAATGATTGATAGTTTGCCCTAATAGTCCTATTCTACTTCCTCTGGTTGAGTCATTATCTGTCTTTGCTACATTTGCTCCAGGTGTTGGAGGTGGGGGTGGTGGGATGTAATACAGCATTGCCCCTGACTGTAGGTTGTCCTGTGGAGCATCACCTTTCCACCTTCTAAAATATTGGTCAATTTGACCTACAGAGTAAACTACAGACTATAACTTAAAAACTATAGGTTTCAAATTTCTGCCCTCCTTTTTTGACATTGGGGCTGCATTTTGATGAAATATTTTTCCCTCTTTTTTTTTTCACATAAGTTTAAACAGAAAAGACACAAGTCAAAACATTTGTTTGCATGTTCTTAGCTGTTGTTTCATCTGCTGCTTGCACCTTAAAAAAAAGTTCTGTCATTTTCTGTTACCTTTCATCTTTTCCCACTCTTTCTTTCTTTTACTTTACCATATGCTTCTCCTATAAAAATTGGCTTCTTTTGAATTGTTTTTCTCTTCTTTTTTGTTTCAGATAAGATTAAACAAGAAAAAGGCAAGTCAAAATTTTTTCACCTGTTCTTGGTCGTTGTTTCATCTGTAACTTGTATCTTAAAAAAAAAAAAAAAAACAGTTCTGTCATTTTTTATTATCTGAATTCTATCTTTTGCCATTCTTTCCTTTGTACTCCATACCAATCTTCCCCTAAGATACTGGCGTCTTTTAATTTCTTCTCTCTTCTTTTTTTTCTCTCAGATAAGATTGCCCAGGAAAAAGGTAAGTCAAAAATATTTTCACATATGCTTAATTGTTGTTTCAGCTGTTCCTTGCACCTTAAAAAAATGTTGTCATTTTATGTTACCTAAATTCCATCTTTTCCCGTTCTTTCCTTTTATACTCCACACCATGCTTCCCCTATAAAGACTGGCTTCTTTTGAATTGTTTTTCACTTCTTTTTTTCCCTCAATAAGATTGCACAGGAAAAAAAAAGTCAAAATTGCTTTTGCCTCTTCTTAGTTGTTTCATCTGTAACTTGCTCCTTTGCCTTCAACTATCAATGATCATCTTCCTCAACCTCCACATTCATATTATTGCATGATTTCATCTTACTCTCTTAGTTTTCCAACTGATGTCTGCCATCTTCATGTGTTGCTCAGTTTCCCCCATTTCTACCTCTTTCATTTGTCTTGTCCAAGAAATCAATGCTCACAGTTCCATTTGTTCAGATAAATTTTATTACTAATATATCTAATAAGTTTGGCAGTTTTAAAGTTTCTGATGCATAATGTATTCTTCAAGAGAAACTCTGGTCATTTTATTTAGACCTCTCACTACTGGCATTAATACTACAATTCTCTTGAAGTTAAGGTAGCCAGTACCTTCAAAACCTAGCAAGTTAAATACTAAAAGTCTCAGTAATATCAAAAGGTATTAAGAACACTTTTAAAAGGTAGTCATCAAATATAACATTCCTAAGATATTTCTCATTCAGTAAATTCTCTTCTTCTAGTTCTCTTTTCACTGCTATAGACTATTCTCTGGATAAGTGTGAGCTTTCAGCCCATGTCTGTATGTTTGTGTGTGTACATTTGCAAACTATGTTTTTGTGTTTGTCTGCATCCTGATTTGTTTCATGTTAAAATATATTTTTTTCTAGAACACTAGATTTTCTTTGTGTTTCCCTCACAATATATTTACATTGATCCTTCCATTTTCTTTTTCAGAAATACTGCAGCACAATTTAGGTAAATTTTCAGACACCTTTTTGCTCCCAAATGCCTTATGAAAACCCTCCTTTTTTAGTGTCTCTTTAATTTCTCTACCTTTTTTTTTTTTTTTTTTTTTAATTTCTCTACCTTTTTATCTGTATGTTGTCTATGGGCTTGACCTTCTCCTGGGTGTCTACACTTTCTTTTCAAATGTTGTTTTGCGCTCCTCCTTATTAAGTTCTGTCATTTTCTGTTTCCTACATTTCATTCTTTCTTTTTTTTATTCCCTCTACTCTCCCCTTATAAATGTTGGTTTCTTTTGTCTCCAGAGGCTTCCCATAGTTTTGCTAAAAAGTGGTGAGATAGAGGGCATTTGACTAGTAACTATCGGGCTTACACCTAATGTATTTCTAGAGATACCAAATCTTTGGACCACTGACACAAATTTCAAATACTAGGGCCAATGTTTATGCAACTGATGTTTTCCCAAACCTTGTTAAATTACTTGTTCAGTAATTTTCAATATAGTATTTTTGTCCTGTGAAATATGAGTCAATTCTGATGTCATTCTTTGGTCAAATGTAAGCTTGAACCCAAGTCTTCCACTGCCATTGATCATAGCACCAAGCATTCACAAGTATACAAATACTTCACATGATGTTTCCTGGCTTTTTCTTTTTTCCCCTACAAACCACCGTAATTATTCTATTTTCACATTTTGATTTGCATAGTAGTCAACTCTTAAATGGTGAAGGCAATGGCACCCCACTCCAGTACTCTTGCCTGGAAAATCCCATGGACGGAGGAGCCTGGAAGGCTGCAGTCCATGGGGTCGCTGAGGGTCGGACATGACTGAGCGACTTCATTTTCACTTTTCACTTTCATGCATTGGAGAAGGAAATGGCAACCCACTCCAGTGTTCTTGCCTGGAGAATCCCAGGGACGGCAGAGCCTGGTGCATTGCCGTCTCTGGGGTCGCACAGAGTCGGACACGACTGAAGTGACTTAGCAGCAGAAACTCTTAAATGCAATTTTTGGTGTGTTTAGAAACACTTTTGGTCTTCAGAAATGTTCTCTGATAAGATGTTCTTGATAGCTTACCGTGAACGATGTCAGATTCATGATCTCTGAAGAAAAAGGTTTAGCTTCAGGACCAGGGACTAGACTTGATCACTCAAGAGCTTTTGTGTGGTAGAGTTTTATTAAAGTAAGAAAAGGGGCAGAGAAAGCTTCTGACATAGACATCAGAAGGGGGACGGAGAGTGCCCCCCTCACTAGTGTTAGCAAGGGAGTTGTATACTTTTAAATTATTACAATAAATCAAAGGGATATCTCAAGTTTGTGAAAATTTTATCAGACCCACTCCCACAAGTTACATTTTAGGATAACAGGATGATTAGAATTTAACAATAAAAAGATCCTACCAGACTCACTCCCGTAATTTACATTCTAAAATATCAAGATTAGTCAGAAGGTTTTGAGGAAGGAGAAACTGTCCTCAAGCAGGATACACTGTTGTTGTATAATCCCTAGTACAGAGTTTAAACTGAGTTGTGTAATCATCAATTCTGGGTTTAAAGAAAAAAAATAAAAAACCATTTTATGTGACTAAGACTAAGGAATATAGAGAAAAAAAAAAAGAAAAAGGTGTGTCCTTTCCTTCTCCTTGAGAACCCCAGACCACACTCCCCTCCTCAGCGAACCCCAGACTTCTTATTAACCTGCCTAGGAATTGACTCTCTCATCCTCTGATAATCTGCATTCTGAAATTTTAATGTAAACAGAAAGAGAAAGGAATATCCTAGGATTTTTCCAAAAGTTTACCATCCTCCATTGTAATGGTATTTCTCAATCACTTTTCTGTTTTCAGATTGGATGAAATTGGGGACTATATCTCTTTACTGTGTGCGGCAGGCTTCATATGACTATGGCTACAGACACAGTTCTAGTTATGTGGATGCTTTGCCTGCATGCATCTCATCACTTTCTGAGTAACTTCTGTTGTGCATGCAAGGTGTTTGCAGTGTACTTTGAAAAAGGTAGAAGCTCCAAGGAAATAGCAATGATTGCCATTTTTATGCCAGAGGATATATCATCTACTCCCTTTCATAGTGTCATTTGCTAACAACTTCTTTTGCATTAAGGACTAAGTGATGTATACATTCTCTCTGACTGGTTTCATGGCATTTAGAAACTTACGGTTCCAATTCTCAGAAATATCATTATGGATGTTTTCAAATTGCTGATCATCTCCATTCCTGATGCTGTACTTTCATTATGAATCAATCAATTCTGTCTTCCTTTTATTTTTCAGATAAGAAAGAACAGGAAAAAGGCAAGTCTCAAAAATATTATTTATAAGTATAGAGAGATCCCATATATTTTGTTTCACTGAATAGATCCAGATATTTTAATAATCTTCCCAGCAATTACAACACCCATGCCCAAGATCATGATCTCTATAAACCATAACTCGTGAAAAGAATGGAAAACCTCTCAAAAAAATTGTGCCTCTCCCAGATCACATGGGAAACATCATAATGACTTGGGAACATCTTGTTAAACCAGCAAACAAGCAAGATGTAAATGTCTTCTGCTGCTGCTGCTGCTGCTAAGTCGCTTCAGTCGTGTCCGACTCTGTGCGACCCCAGAGACGGCAGTCCACCAGGCTCCCCTGTCCCTGCGATTCTCCAG
This sequence comes from Bos indicus x Bos taurus, assembly GCF_003369695.1. NCBI lineage: Eukaryota > Metazoa > Chordata > Mammalia > Artiodactyla > Bovidae > Bos > Bos indicus x Bos taurus. Next base: position 26,835,066 of record NC_040098.1, read on the forward strand.
GCAAGAACACTGGAGTGGGTTGCCATTTCCTTCTCTAGGTTCATTTTAATAGAACACAGGTTTCCCTTGAATGGGCTTCCCTGAAAGCTCAATTGATAAAGAATCTGCCTGCAATGCAGGAGATCTGGATTTGATTCCAAGATAGGGAAGATCCACTGGAGAAGGGATAGGCTACCCACTCCAGTATTTTTGGGTTTCCCTTGTGGCTCAGCTGGTAAAGAATCTGCTTGCCATGCTGGAGACCTAAATTCTATCCCTGGATTGGGAAGATCTCCTGGAGAAGGGAAAGGATATCCACTCCAGTATTCTGGCCTGGAGAATTCCATGGACTGCAAAGAGTCAGGCACAACTGAGCGACTTTCACTTCACTTTCACTTTCCCGTGAATATAATCTAACTTAGCAATGACAGTAGAGATTGAACATCAAAGAAATTGTGACTGGGAAAATTTTAAATAGGTTAAATATGCATGTGTTGTTAACAATGCATATTTGCATGGCTAAGGTAGAAGAATGTTAAGGAAATAATGCCTTATTCCTGAAGCAGAGATAAAGGTAAGTTATCAATTGATAATAAAATGTATTTTGTTCTGTTCCTAGTCACTGTTTAATCTGCTTCTTAGACTGGCATAATTGCCTCTCAATGATCAGCTTCCTCCACCGCAATATCCCTTCACTTTTCCATAATTTCTTCTCACTATCACATCAAACTGATGTGTACAATCCTCATTTTCTCTTCAGTTTCCCCCAACTTACTCATTTGATTTGTCGTGTCTTTGCAATACAAGGAGACAGATCCTTACTGTCCAGTAAATTTTATTAACAATATACTTGTGGAGTTTTGGTATTTTTTAAAGTTTCTGATGTATCAGCTTTCTTCAAGTCCAGCTTGGTTCTTTTGACTTGGAAACCCCTTCCCTGTTGCGTAATACTTTATTGTCCTTCCTTTCATGTAATGGAGCTAAGATAGGCTTCATTCTGGCCTGTGTTTAAGGAAAATTTTGCCTACCAAATTTTAATACATTTGAATTTTCTTCATATTTATTTTCAATAATATTTACATAGCTGTTTTCTTTTTATTTTGCAGAGGAACTTCAGAACAAATCTGGTAAATTCTGATATTCTTTTATACCTATAAAACTTTTTGATCAACAACCTTTTTATGGATTAACACCTATTGGCTCAAACTTCTTCAGAATGTCTCCTATTTTAACCTGACTTTTTGCTCATGGATTTGTTCTGCATTTCTTTCTTCATTATCTTTTCACAGCCTGGTCCAGTTTGGACTTTAGGTCATGCTTCCAATGTCTTTGACTATTTACTAGAGTCTTCTCTCATTGTATAAGTATTTGACATACCTTCTCCCAGGTTTATTTTGCTTCTTGCTGTAGTAACTTTTCCTGGCTTTTCCTCAGATAAGTTTGTCAAAGTTATCAAAAAGTTTTAAAACACTTGGTCAAATAGGGTCATAGGACACTGTGCATCAATGTTTATTCATTTAACCAAAGTGATAGTAAAATATTTCAAGGCAAATACAGAACATTTAGAAGGCAAAGAAATTCACAATCTGCTATCAGGTGTAGCTCAACATTCCCAAAATCTTTGTTCTCTTAACAGAAAGAAAATTCCAGTTCTGCCCTAATTCAACATCAAGAACATAATTTATTTGCCTAATAAAGTCCAATTCCACTCCCACCTTACCATGTGCAAAATTATTTTCTCAGGAATCCTTTTTCACAAGCTTTTCACAATTTTCTGTATCTATATTAGGTAACCCCTTCTTTCCCCATTTAGAAATAACCAGCTGTAAGACAAAATCATGTTTTTCCCCTTAACAAAATGTATCTCCATTCCTCATACCATCTTTTGCTGAAAATATACCTTCTACTTTTCTTACATACTGAAATGTTTCATTTGACATCCAAGTAAATTTAATTGCATATATTATAATTTTAACTCTTAAATACCTTAATCTCTAGTGAAAACAAGTAAGCAATTATGAACGGTTCATCATACAGGAATTTCTTGATTCTCAAGCTTAACATTCCATAACCTCTATAAACATACATCTTCTCATAGCACCATTTCTTTCCTCAGTGTGGTAAAAAACACATGTCTAATAAACTCAATTATCTTTAGGTTTCCTCTCATAAGAAGACAAAGTAGATAAGCATAAAAATGTTTAGCAATGTTCCATTATTTTGTTGTATTTGAATAATCTATGTATTCAGTGATTTCCCATCATTTAATTTAATTTATCAAAACTAAAGTTTTATCTGGAAAAACTATTTTAAACATACCCACAATAGATTATTCTTAGATTTCACCTGAAAATTCTAATCTCATTTACTTTTATTTTATATGTTATGAAAATATCATCACACCAAGGTAATTTTTCTTGCTGAAAAACTCTGCAACAGAAATACCATGAACTTAACGGCTTTCAATAAACCTAGTTACAAAAATATATCATACTCAATACTGATGACTCCAAAGACATGTCCACATCAATTAAACCAACAAGCCTAAAGTAACTTTAATACCAGATATTAAATTAATACTAATCACATGAATCCAAAATTATCTGGGCCGGTTTCCTTTATATTTAGAAACATTTAATTTGTAAGCACCTACTTTTAAGTCAATTAAACAGCTCTTTTATAATTTAAATTTGATAATACTATCTGAAGGTAGACACATACCATATATATAATCCACACAGACATACAAACTGACATAACCATAGGTCTGATTTCCTAGAGGAAATCATAGATCTGATTTCCTGAAGGAAGTCAGTTCTGAATATTCATTGGGAGGACTGATGCTGAAGCTGAAACTCCAGTACTTTGGCCAGGAACTGACTCATTTGAAAAGACCCTGATGAAGGGAAAGATTGAAGGTGAGAGGAGAAGGGGACGACAGAGGATGAGATGGTTAGATGGCATCACGGACTTGATGAACATGAATTTGAGTAGGCTCCCTGAGTTGGTGATGGACAGGGAAGCCTGGCATTTGGCAGTCCATGGGGTCGCAAAGAGTTGGACACAACTGAGCGACTGAACTGAACTGAACCATAGATCTCATAGCTTCACTTTAAAACTTAGTCATGAATCAAGTATTCCAATATAGACTTTCTAGTTTATAAATAAGAGTTGGAATAAATCAAACTTATTTGTTTGAGTGATTAAGGCTTTATATTTTGTGGAAAAGACATTTAAGATTTGTATTTGTTCCTGATAAATCCCTAAGGAAGTTGTGAAGTAGATTTTAGGTGAGGAAGCCTTTCCAGCAATTTGAACTTAAAAGACCTCCTGAGTCCCCTGTCACTCCTTCCTCTGTCTAACTTTGGTTCTGGTTCTACCTTTTTGAGCTAATTAGGCTCAGTCTAAGGCCATTTACCTTTCTGATTCTTTTTTTTTTCTTTTTTAAATTTTATTTTATTTTTAAACTTTACATAATTGTATTAGTTTTGCCAAATATCAAAATGAATCCGCCACAGGTATACATGTGTTCCCCATCCTGAACCCTCCTCCCTCCTCCCTCCCCATACCATCCTCTGGGTCGTCCCAGTGCTCTAGCCCCAAGCATCCAGTATCGTGTAAAATATCATGTATGAAACGAGATGCCAGTCCAGGTTCGATGCACGATACCTTTCTGATTCTTATGGATTTGCAAGAAAAAGACAATTGCTTCAAGCTTTCCTGGTGAGTCAGTGAGTAAAGACTCTGTCTGCAATGCAAGAGACCAAGGTTTGATCCCGGGGTCCAGAAAATCCCCTGGAGAAGGAAATGACAACTCACCCCAGTATTCTTGCCTGGGAAATCCCATGGACAGAGGAACCGGGCGGCCTATAGTTCATGGGGTCACATAGGATCAAACATGAATTAGCAACTAAGTTCAGTTCAGTCACTCAGTCGTGTCTGACTCTTTGTGACCCCATGAACTGCAGCACGCCAGGCTTCCCTGTCCATCACCTACTCCTGGAGTGTACTCAAACTCATGAAACCCAACCCCAAATAACTGTTCTGCCATCTGTTGTTGTTCAGTCACTAAGTCAGTGTCCGACTGTTTTACCACCCCATAGACAGTAGCCAGCCAGGCTCCTCTGTCCATGGGATTTTCCAGGCAATAATACTGACTGGGTTACCATTTCCTCCTCCAGGATCATTACAACCCAGGAGTCAGTCGAACCCATGTATCCTGCATTTGCTGGTGGGTTCTTTACTACTGAGCCACTGCTGCTGCTGCTGAGTCGCTTCAGTCAGGTCCGACTCTGTGTGACCCCAGAGACGGCAGCCCACCAGGCTCCCCCTTCCCTGGGATTCTCCAGGCAAGAACCCTGGAGTGGGTTGCCATTTCCTTCTCCAATGCATGAAAGTGAAAAGTGAAAGTGAAGTCGCCCAGTCGTGCCCAACTCCTAGCGACCCCATGGACTGCAGCCTACTAGGCTTCTCCGTCCATGGGATTTGCCAGGCAAGAGTACTGGAGCGGGTTGCCATTGCCTTCTCCAGCCGAGCCACTAGGGAAGCTCAATAGGGAAGCTCAATCTGCCACCTAAAGGGTGTTAAAACATTTATTTGTCTAACAATATTTTCTTTAATTTGATATTTTATGTCATTGATAAGATTTCCAACTAAACTGAAAATCAAGCCTATCTTTTATAACTGTAGGGTTCAATGTATCATCCCTCAAAAATTTGCATAAGGCATTAGACAAAGACCCTGTTTCTGGGTCTTTCCCAGTTACCTTGGTGTGATGATATTTTTATAAAGTATAAAATAAAAGTAAATTAGAATGGAATTTTCAGGTGAAATCTAAGAATAATTCTGTTTTGGGTATGTCTAAAATAGTTTTTTCAGATAAAACTTTAGCTTTGATAAATTAAATGCTGGGAAATCACAAATCAAACCTACAGCAAATAATCCCTATTACTGTTTTTATTAGCCTTAAATGTTAGCTCTCAGTTTTTATTTCACATTGTATAAGCACAGGTAACCCTACTGGTTTCCTTTAGTATATTTAATTAATATTGCCTGAGGGACAGATTTATATGCCTTGTCTTATAATACCAGTCAGGGGAAGCACTCAAGAGTGAGGTATAATGTCTATCCCACAATATAATCAGACATAAGAGATGTAACATTCTTAAAATATAGAAACTTACTTAAATACATCAATTTTTATAAACTTTGATCTCAATTATATCAATTTTCATATCTTTGACTTTAATTTTCATTAAGATTCCATTAGCAAGCCTTGATCTTCAATGAGTACCAGAAGCTTTTCTTTATAGCCACCAGCCATATTATCAATTTTTGTATAAATTCACTGGTATCCTCAGTGAGACATTGAACCAAGGGATGAAGACTTTTTTGTCAATCTTTCAATTTGATTAATTGTCCTGACTGTTGCCCCAAGTAATTAACAGCTTATCAGATACCTCTGTAATTATTCTTCCATGATAAATAAAGTGGACTTATTTGGGACCTTTTAATGTTGAAGACCAACAAGGAATTCCTTTGGCTTATCAAACCTCAGGTAGTATGGTACAAATTTTGCTTTAATCCTGTTAATGTCCATTTTAAAAATTCTGTTTCTTTATAACCATGGAAAGATTTTTCTTTTGGGGATGAGTCCTTTTGAAATTTCCACCTATTGAGAAATAAATTTTAGGCTTTCCTTCAGCTTCTTTTTATTCCCATATTAATCAATTTAATTAGCAATTGATATAATATTTTATTAACATTTATAAGACTACTTGATTGGGAAGCTGTGACCACAAATAAGGCTTCACAATTTTTTTGTTTGTTAAACTAAAGAGAGTTTTCAGGTTATCCATTTCATATATATATTATTAGCCACTTTGTAATTTGTTTTTCTCATAAACAAAATTGCTGTTTATAATGAGACCTTTCTAAAAATTTACCAATTTAAAATTTCTCCAATTTAAAGGATCCATTGTCTGACTATTGATGAGTAATATCTTAATAGCAACTTAAACCAAAAGGACACAAAAGGTGTCCCCACAAGAGAGGGCAAAGGATGTAGTCTTTACAAGATCTAAAATGTTTACTCCCAAAAATAGTCTAAGAAATTAAAGGGCCTTCACAGTACACTGTGAAGGCAGATGCACTGAAAGTTAAGATGACAAAAGCCTTATGGGTTGGAGCAACTTATAACAAATTCCCTGCAAGTTGGTATGCAGTTAGTTGCTCAGTCATATCTGACTCTTTGCAACCCCATGGACTGTAGCTGGCCAGGTTCCTCTGTCCATGGATTTCTCCAGGCAAGAATACTGGGGTGGATAGCCATTCCCTTCTCCAGGATATCCTCCTGATTCAAGGATCGAGCCAGGTCTCCTACCTTGCAGGCAGATTCTTTACCGAGAGTTGGCATAGCCAGACAAAAAGATAGCTCAGAATCCCAGTCTATTTGACTGGCTGCCAAATGTATACCATTATGTACCTTCTGCATAGCAGAGGCCAAGCTCTCAAAACACAGAAAAATGAAATTTGGGAAGAGCAAGTAGAACATCTGCCTCTCAAAGACATGAGGACAAAAATGCAAGGTCCCCCATAGAAGAGGTTTTTTTTTTTCCTTTAAAGTCAGATTTCTGAAAAGATGTTCATCAAGCCAGCTCTATTAAGCTAGCTTGCAAAAACATAATTTTGGTATGCCAAAGTGAGCCTCAATTTGGCCATTTTTGGGGTGAGATGTCCTTTAATTCACAACAAACAAGTATTTGTAAGTATTAATTCTATACTTACACAATAAAATCTTCCCAGTGTGTCTCAGCTGAGGATAACCCTTTAAGTGTCTTTCAACTGAGCAAAGTTTCTCAGTGTCTTTTTCTCAGGCATCTCTTCTTGAAACTAAATTTCTAAGAAAGTTTCTACTCCATAGATTTATCACCACTGACTAAAACTCAGGTTCATCAGTAAATAATGGGAGATTCAAGGTCTACCCAGAATCATCTGGACCCTCTGAAGAGGCAGATGGACACAAAGGAACTTCTGTTAGTGCCAAAGCTAGAGATCCTCATGGAGATCAGGTGAAGAATAAAAGTCTGGTTTTGGCCCCTTTTTGGTCACCAAATCAAAATTGTTGACTGAAAAACAAATACACAAGCTAAAAGATTTAAGTTATGTTTTATTTGGGGACCTTACTCAGGACTATAACCTAGGATACAGCCTCTCAGAGATTTCTGAGGAACTCTTACAGAGAGGTAAGGAAGGATTCAAATTAGGAGTTTTTACTGAAAAAACAAAAGCAAAACAGTAGTGGAACACATCAAGATTATCTCTAATAATAATTAAAAAAAACAAAACAGGCATCTCAAGTTAATCCTTTTTATATATAGTAAGATACAAGAGTCAGGGTTTATTGAAATTATTCCTTTGATAAGCATCCTAACTACTGGGGCCAGTATCCTGTTTTTCTCCATCCTGAATACCCACAGGGTGCACCATCTGGTTCTGTTGGCTTCATGATAGGCAACATTCATTGTTTACCAAAATGTCAGGCAACACTTTTTTTGTCTGCAAGAACAAATTGTCACCATTTTTCCAAGATAAAAATATTAGCTTCCTTGGTATTTTTCAGGACTTTTTTTTTTTTCCCCCTAATTACATTCATTTTATCTATTTATGGTGCAGTGAAAATTTTATTTTCACTTTCATTTTCTGGTTTTCCTTGAAATTTACATGAGTTTTTCCATTATATTTTTCAGAACAACTCCAGAAGGAAATTGGTAAGTTTTATTACTTTTTTCAAAAGATGTATTTCCTAGATATATTTTTTCCTCTTATTTCTTGACATTCACCTCTTACATAATCCTATCTTTCCTTTGCCTTCTTGTGAATTTCAAATTACCTTATCCATTTTCTTTTTGGCATCCTGAACTTCTAATAAAGTTCCCATATTAAGTCTCTTAATTTTTTCCTCTGCCTTTTATTTCCCTTTTCTTTTATCTTCCTAGTGATTACCATAACTTCATTTTAAGGTTGATTAAAAAAAAAAAAGATGGGTGAGATGAAAGGGATTAGGCTAAGAAGAGTGTGATTATTTTCATTCAACAGAAAGCTTCCCTTAACTTTGATTTTTTCTCATGTGCTCTGAGATGGAGTCCCAATTTTTTATATATTATACTCTTTCAATTTAAGAACAGAGTCCAGACTCCAAAGTTGCTTAATAAGATAAGTTCCTCCTTTGTTGACCTTTTAAACATTTTGCATATACTAATGTCAAGTGTAATCTTGATACACTTTGCTTGGCCATAGTCTCCAGTTATCTTAGGCATATAATTATTTTTTATATGACTTAGCATCGTTGTTTCTTTCCAGCCAAAATCATTACCCTTCATTCATTTTTATTTTAACCACTTATTAGTTGATTCAACAAATTTCTCTTCCTTCAGGGCCTTGAGCATATTTCAGTCACTTGGATAAAGTTCATTGATAATATATCTCTAAATTCTATGGCTAATTTCTAAGATTATTCTATACTATTTTAGTATCTTACTATAAGAATTATTAAATCTTCATGTCATTTCATATCAGATTATATTCTTCATATTATAGTGGAGTTTCCAGATGAAATGAACTTTAGACATTTCTTTCATTGCTTTTGAAATTATTTAGCAAGTTTCAGATACAAATATTGACAGATGTATGGCATTACTGGCATCTTCTTTATGATGTTAAGAAAATCTGTTTATATATACATGCATGATTGTGTCTTTTCTTTCAGAGAAGAAGAAGGCTCAATTCAAGTCTGGTGAGTAATGACCATCTCTCAGAAATCTTTACTGTTCTGTTTTTCTTAGATTCTACTCCTATGCCAGTGGGATAGAATGCAGAAATACAACAAAAATGTTTAGTGTAAGCACAGCAGCATTGGAAGCATTATCTTTATAAATATCAATGCTTTCAATAAATTCTCTCTGAAGTGCAAGCCACTAATTATTCATCCTGTAATTCTTCCTCTCCCCTTTCATTCATTTGTTCCTTCCTTCCTTCTATACTTCCTTCATGCTCTTATCCCTGCCATCTTTGCTTTTTTCTGTATTTCTATCTATCCTCCACCTGATCATTTTTATCACCATGTTTAAATATTGGAATATGAAGATATAGGATAGAAAGAGGAAGTTTAAAGGATTCAGTAGAAGAAATACAGCAAAGACAAATATTTCTTGTATTTATTTTTAATATAACAAAAAAGACAATGAAAGAAGGCATAAAAAGATAAAAGTTAAGATTTTTCTATTTTGTTCTTTTGCAGTATGGAGAGAAACACCATTGTATGCTGGTGAGCAACACAGACTCTGATGAAGAAAATCCTATTATTATAGATTTTATACGAACATCTAGTGTGTGCAAAACATTTGCTCAAAATTAAGGAAACGCCAAGCATTTATTTCATGAATTCAATAGATAAATCATTATTCTAATGGATAATAGTGTGTTTGGAGCATTGCATTTTAGTAGTTTTATTGTTTTTGATTGCAGGTAACATCGTGTTTTGAGTGTAGATAGAATTGTTTTCATCTGCTAAAATCTGAGGTATCTAAAGTGAACAAGTTATTTGGCTAGACCCATGATATCCTATATTTCCTTTCAAACATCTTAAATAGATTACAAATATTTATCCTATATGAATTTTTGATAAGGAGAGCATAGGTACAAGGCAGGTCTTCAAGACATATATAGTTTAGCATCTTGTAAAAAGAGATTCAAGTATATAAAAGAGGCTTTTTCTTTGTTGTTTGCTGTTATTCTTGAATTAAGGAGTTTATTACCATGGTGCTCTGGACAGACAGGCAGCTCTATCTGTCAGACGGTAGATTCTCATGTTCATTTGTTCCTTGCAGATTGGAGAAAAGAAGAGTTCCAGACTGGTGAGTCTATCATGGTCCAAGACCAACCCTGTTCCTTGTAGGTAGTCCCAGGGAAGATGCAGAGAGGTGAACTGGATCTCCCCAGGGTCAGAGAAGCTCTCACAGAAGGGAGACTCTGGCCCAAGCCTACTGATACCATTTTCAGAAACATGATGCTCTCTTGTCTTTGCAGTAAATCTGACTCTGGATGCAGCCACTGCCCATCCTACCCTCTTCCTGTCTGAAGAGGGGAGAAGAGTAACATGGCAAGAACCATGTCAAGATCTTCCCAGCTGCTCACAGAGATTTACCTCCCTTACCTGTGTGCTTGGTCAGCTGCGCGTCAGCTCAAAGAGATACTTCTGGGAGGTGGAGGTTGGGGATGCACATTCCTGGGACCTAGGAGTTTGTAGGGATAATGTAACAAGGAATGGAAGGGTCACGATGTCACCGCAGAATGGTTTCTGGGCCATTAGGCTTTATGAGGGGGAGTACTGGGGCCTTACATCCCCAGAAACATATATTACTCTAAAAGAAAAACCCTGTAGGTTGGGAGTATTCCTGGATTATGAGGCTGGAGATGTATCTTTCTATAACATGGCAGATGGATCCCATATCTTCACATTTTCTGAACAAGCATTTTATGGTGTCCTAAGACCACTTTTTAGACTTCAGTCTTCTGACTCAGGCTCCTTGACTATTGTCCAAGTGGAGTAGAACACATTAATATTGTAATTCGTGTGCCTACCTTTCCCTGACAATTACAATTTTCCCCACTAGACACAAACTGATTTTTTTTTTTCTTCCTCCCTTACTGGTTTATTCTCAAGATGAAGCTCTGAGACACAGACTGGTGGTTGCCCCTCATATCAATTCTTATAATTATGCCTATGACAGCCTATTACAAAGATTAGATTTCCTAGCATTCCCTGCTAAATGTGACTAAATTATGAGCAGTGCATTATAAGATGTATTATTATCTATGATCTTTGGGATGTGTCCTTAAAGGAAAATTATGTGATGTTCTTATTTTCTTTAATTTTTCTGATGCCTGGAATGTGGCATAATGGATAGATCTCTAAGAACATTTCAGATCATGTAATATTATCATGTGATATGATATAGATGGATGAGAAGATGGAATCACCTTGGGGTTTTGACAACTTTATGAAACTACTCTATGTCTTATTATTTATTTCCCATAAGAAATAAAGTTTTACATCTTTAAGCCATTTGTATGCTGGATTTTTGTCAGTTGTGACTCAATTCAATACTAACTCAGTATTGAAGCATCTTCCGATTAAGAATGGTAGTAGATGACACCTACAGTTGAATATTCAAATGCAACTAGAGTTTGGGTGGTAGTTGGACAAGCTAGACAGGAAGGCTAGAGAAACTAGATACACTGAGGATGGTAGTGAAGATGAGGCAGATATTGGGCTCAGTTCCAGCAACAGGAAGAAGAAGGAACCCATCAAGTTAGGAAGATCTCAAATAACATAATAGCGGGGACAGGTAGACGGGTATCCACCTTAAAAAGGGCCCTTCATGAGGACAAAGCAGAAAAAACTATACACAGTCTGTTGGCCATGCCTAGCAAACAGAAACCAAAACAGGTAGATAGTTGGTATAGAAAGGACAGAATGTAGTCCTCACCAAGTGGAGATCCAATATTGAAATTGAGTCTAGCACTAGCTGTCTACTTGAGGGTGGCATTAGTAATACCAAGCTAGGGTCAATAGGCAAATCTATACACAAGAGGACAAGGCAAAATCTCAACATGAACTATATAGACTCACATTCCTCAAACTGAAATATAAACAAAGTGACTAGTTTTCGAGACATCCAAACAATGACTATAATAAACTAAAATAAATGCTCATGAATTGATGTTGCTATAGTTGTTCAGTCACTCAGTCATGTCTGACTCTTTGAAATCCCATGGACTGCAGCACACCAAGCTTCCCTGTCCTTCACCATCTCTCAGAGTTTGCTCAAACTCACGTCCATTACCATCCAAACATCGTATCCTCAATTGTCCCCTTCTCCTCCTGCCCTCAATCCTTCCCAGCATCAGGGTCTTTTCAAATGAGTCGGCTCCTCACATCAGGTAGCCAAAGTATTGGCACTCCAGCTTCAGCATCAGTCCTTCCAATGAATATTCAGGCTTGATTTCATTTAGGATGGATTAGTTTGATCTCCTTGCTGTCCGAGGGACTCTCAAGAGTCTTCTCCAGATCACAATTTGAAGGCATCAGTTCTTCACTGCTCAGCCTTTTTTATTGTCCAGCTCTCATATCCATATGTGACTACTGGAAAAACTATATCTTTAACAATATGTATCTCTGTCAGCAAAGTAATATCTCTGCTTTAGGTTGGTCATAGCTTTTCTTCCAAAGAGCAAGTGTCTTTTAATTTTATGGCTGCAGTCACTGTCTGCTTTGATTTTGGAGCCCAAGAAAATAAATTCTATCACTGTTTTCACAGTTTCCCCACCTAACTGCCATGGTTATGGCAGTGGTGGGATCAGATGCCATGATCTTTGTTTCTTTAATGTTGAGTTTTAAGCCAGTTTTTTCACTCCCCTCTTTCACCTTCATCAAGAGGCTCTTTAGTTCCTCTTCACTTTCCGCCATAAGGGTGGTGGTGTCATCTGCGTATCTGAGGTTATTAATATTTCTCCTGGCCATCTTGATTCCAGCTTGTACTTCATCCAGCCCAGAATTTTGTATGATATACTCTTCATAGAAGTTATATAAGCAGAGTGAAAATATACAGCCTTAACATATTCCTTTCCCAATTTAGAACTAGTCAGTTCTTGCATGTCTGGTTCTAACTGTTGCTTCTTAATCTGCATGCAGATTTCTCAGGAGGCAGGACAGGTGGTCTGGTATTCCCATCTTTTTCAGAATTTTCCAGTTTGTGGTGATCCACACAGTCAAAGGCTTTGGCATAGTCAATAATGCAGAAATAGATGTTTTTCTGAAACTCTCTTACTTTTTCAATAATCCAATGGATGTTGGCAATTTGATCTCTGGTTCCTCTGCCTTTTCTAAAACCAGCTTGAACATCTAGAAGTTCTCAGTTCATATCCTATTGAAATCTAGCTTGAAGGATTTTGAGCATTACTTTGCTAGCATGTGCGATGACTGCAATTGTGCAGTAGTTTGAACATCCTTTGGCATTGCCCTTCTTTGGGATTGAAATGAAAACTGACCTTTTCCAGTCCTGTGGCCACTGCTGAATTTTCCAATTTTGCTGGCAGATTGAGTACAGCACTTTCACAGCATCATTTTTTAGGATTTGGAATAGCTCAACTGGAATTCCATCACCTTCATTAGCTTTGTTCGTAGTGATGCTTCCTAAGGCCCACTTGACTTTGGACTCACCTGGCTCTAGGTGAGTGATCACACCATCCTGGTTATCTGGGTCATTAAGATCTTTTTTTGTATAGTTCTTCTGTGTATGTGTGCCACCTCTTAATACCTTCTGCTTCTGTTAGCTCCATAGAGCTTCTGTCCTTTATTGTGCCTATCTTTGCATGAAATGTTCCCTTGGTATCGCTAATTTTCTTGAAGAAATCTCTAGTCTTTCCCATTCTATTGTTTTCCTCCATTGATCAGTATGTAAATATATGATTTGAAACATGGTTGACTTACAGGTGTCACAACAACTTTTTAGAAAACATAAACCCTAATATGTGTTAAGCGCCACTCACAAAACCCAGGTGAGCTAGTGGGCATATTGTTTGTGTAGAGATGGAAGAGGCAGGGCAGTCCATCGTTTCTCTTGGGTGGACCGTTTACTGTTTCAGTAAGGAAGGGAGGCACAGTGGAGGTACACCTGAACTGTTCTTGCAGTAATTTTTTTCATATCTGAAATTGTATTATTTAATATTTTGAATAAGATTTTAAAAAATAAATGGCAAAGATATAAATTAAAAAAAAAAGGTTTTCTTATCATTCCTTGCTATTCTTTGGAACTTTGCATTCAGATAGATATATCTATCCTTTCTTCCTTTTCCTTTCACTTCTCTTCTTTTATCAGCTATTTGTAAGTCCTCCTCAGACAACCACTTCACCTTTTTGCATTTCTTTTTCTTGATCACTGCCTCCTGTACAATGTTATGAACCTCCATCCATAGTTCTTCAGGCACTCTATCAGTTCTAATCCCATAAATCTATTTGTCATTTCCACTGAAATACATAAAATCTCATTACTGATCAACACTAATGAACATCTGGAATAAATCTGGAGATCAGAAACAATAATGTTGAACCTCAATTAAACAAAATGTTATCCTCAAACCTAGAAAAAAGAGACAAGCAAGAATTCAATTATTATTAGTTAGCCTGTATTACCAAAAAAAGAACTATATTACAGATTTTGAATTTCATCAACAAAGTTGGTTTCCTATCTTATTATATAAATGCACAAAGCTTTGATTTCATATACATGCCTACATAATAACTTTAATTTTGCCTTTTGGACTGCCAAGCCTAACACATTTACTCTATATGGTTCTTTATAGTATCGGTTGTCTGTGATCTACACCTTAACTCTATCAAGTTTCAAAGCCTGGTACTAATCAACTTTTTTTTCTTCTCCATTATTTTTTATTACAGGAGATTAAATATAGTTCCTTGTGCACTACAGTAGGATCTTGTTGTTTATTTTATATAGTTTGTATCTGTTAATACCAAACTCCTAATTTATCCTTCCCCCACCCATTTCCCCTTTGATAAACAAGATTATTTTCTATACCTGTGAGTCTGTTTCTGTTTCATAAATAAGTTAATTTTATCATATTTTAGTTTCCACATATAAGTGATATCATACAATATTTGTCTTTTTCTTATTTCACTTAGTATGATAATCTCTAGTTCTACCCATGTTGCTGAAAATGGCATTATTTTATTCTTTTTATGGCTAAGTAATATTCCACTGTATGTGTGTGTATATATATATATATATATATATATATATATATATATATGTACACATATACATACACACACACACACACACACACCATATCTTCCAATTGACTGGCCATTTTGTTTCCTTACTAATTCAGGCAAGGGGCATGGCTTGAACAGAGGAAAACTGATAGTGGAAAGAAGAAAACCAGAGAGCCTTTGACAGTTAGATGAATCTGGTGCAATAACTTAGAAATTGAAGGCCCCCAAACTGAGGGTTAGGCCTTCCCTGGTAACTCAGTAGTAAAGAATCTGCCTGCAATGCAGGAGCCCTGGGTTTGAGCCCTGGGTCTGAAAGATCCCCTGGAGAAGAAAATGGCTACACATTCCAGTATTCTTATCTGGAGAATCTCATGGGCAGAGGAGCCTGGAGGGCTACAGTCCATAGGGTTGCAAAGAGTCGGACATGACAAAGCAACTAACACCACCACCAAACTGAGGGTTATATTTTCCATTACTAAGTGCTAGGGTAGTGCAGGAGACTTTCAGTGGCAGGAGAGAAGAGAGATAAAATTTTCCTGCTATTTTGAGTTACTTTGAGGAAAAACTCTTCTTTGAAGGAAAGAAACTTCAACAAATACACGATTGCCAGGTTTTGAACCACGTTTTCCAAGACAGTAGGATTTTAAAGCTGAAAGAACATAACCATTTCTGCTTTTATGACTGTATAAATATGAGGTTGGGTAGACAGCACTGAGATATGAAAATGAGCTACTCATACACCCAGAAATATTCTTCTGATATTATACCAAAAACACTAAAAGCCTAGAGATACACTAAAAAGTAAAAAGAAAATGTATTTCTTTCAAAAAATATTTTCTCTAAATAACTGTCATCAGGAAATGTTGACAGTGCTAAATATCATATGAGCAGATGATTTGGCATTCTCTGAGACTGAGATTACAGCCACAGGAAAATATTTGAGGAGCAGATGGTGAGTTCATCTTTGCATATGCTAAATTTGAAAAACAAGATGATCAAGAGGAGACATTCTGGAGGTAAATATATCTGTCAAAAGCTCAGGAAGAGTGCCTAAAATACATTTATATAGATGACTACTAAATTCACGAGTCTAGATAAAATTAATGATGGAAATCATACAGGTTGAGAAAAGTAAAGCAAAATCTTGAAATCCTCAGTAAGAGGAATTGGGGTGTGGAAAGAGGTTAAGGACTGGGCTAAAGAGACAGACCACATAACTGGCCCACAGATACCCATTGGAAACTAAAAAGTGCCATTTCATGAAACTCAAACAAGACAAGAATGTCATAGACTTAGTGATCATATACATCCAAATGCTGTGGAGGGTGACGTTAGCTCAGGCTGAGCTGAAAAAAAAAAAAACCCAAGCAGAGCACATGCAATCTATCTGAGGCACTTTGAGCAGACTGATGGGATTTAAAGAGTACATGGGTGTCAAGTAAGTGCAGAAGTTGAGAATGTGGACCGCTTTTTCAAAGAAACATTGACCGTGAAAGGCAGAAAGATATAGCAGAACTTATAAGAGAATGCAGGTTGGAAGGAAGAAATCTTGTTTCTACTTGTTTTGAAACAGTTCAGTTCAGTCGCTCAGTAGTGTCCGACTCTTTGCAACCTCATGAAATGTAGCACGTCAGGCCTGCCTGTCCAGCACCAACTTCTGGAGTTTACTCAAACTCATGGCCATTGAGTCTGTGATGCCATCCAATCATCTCATCCTCTGTGGTCCCCTTTTCCTTCCTCCTTCAATCTTTCCCAGCATCAGGGTCTTTTGAAATGAGTCAGCTCTTTGCCTCAGGTGGCCAAAGTATTGGAGTTTCAGCTTCAACATCAGTCTTTCTAATGAATATTCAGCACTGATTTCCTTTAGGATGGACTGGCTGGATCCCCTTGCTGTCCAAGGGACTCTCAACAGACTTCTCCACACCACAGTTTGAAAGCATCAGTTTATCAGCGCTCAGCTTTCTTTATAGTCCAAATCTCACATCCATGCATGACTACTGGAAAAAACTATAGTTTTGACTAGATAGACCTTTACTGGCAAAGTAATGTCTCTGCTTTTTTAACAGGCTATCTATATTGGTCATAACTTTCCTTCCAAGGAGCAAGCACCTTTTAATTTCATGGCTGCAGTCACCATCTGCAATGATTTTGGAGCCCCACAAAATAAAGTCTGCCACTGTTTCCACTGTTTCCCCATCTATTTGCCATGAAGTGATGGGACTGGATGCCATGATCTTAGTTTTCTTTCTTTCTTTTTTTTTTAACTTATTTTTTTTTTAATTTTATTTTATTTTTAAACTTTACATAATTGTATTAGTTTTGCCAAATATCAAAATGAATCCACCACAGGTATACATGTGCTCCCCATCCTGAACCCTCCTCCCTCCTCCCTCCCCATACCCTCCCTCTGGGTCATCCCAGTGCACTAGCCCCAAGCATCCAGTATCATGCATCGAACCTGGACTGGCATCTCGTTTCATACATGATATTTTACATGTTTCAATGCCATTCTCCCAAATCTTCCCACCCTCTCCTTCTCCCACAGAGTCCATAAGACTGTTCGATACATCAGTGTCTCTTTTGCTGTCTCGTACACAGGGTTATTGTTACCCTCTTTCTAAATTCCATATATATGGGTTAGTATACTGTATTGGTGTTTTTCTTTCTGGCTTACTTCACTCTGTATAATAGGCTCCAGTTTCATCCACCTCATTAGAACTGATTCAAATGTTTTCTTTTTAATGGCTGAGTAATACTCCATTGTATATATATACCACTGCTTTCTTATCCATTCATCTGCTGATGGACATCTAGGTTGCTTCCATGTCCTGGCTATTATAAACACTGCTGCGATGAACATTGGGGTACACTTGTCTCTTTCCCTTCTGGTTTCCTCAGTGTGTATGCCCAGCAGTGGGATTGCTGGATCATAGGGCAGTTGTATTTCCAGTTTTTTAAGGAATCTCCACACTGTTCTCCATAGTGGCTGTACTAGTTTGCATTCCCACCAACAGTGTAAGAGGGTTCCCTTTTCTCCATACCCTCTCCAGCATTTATTATTTGTAGACTTTTGGATTGCAGCCATTCTGACTGGTGTGAAATGGTACCTCATAGTGGTTTTGCTTTGCATTTCTCTGATAATGAGTGATGTTGAGCATCTTTTCATGTGTTTGTTAGCCATCTGTATGTCTTCTTTGGAGAAATGTCTATTTAGTTCTTTGGCCCACTTTTTGATTGGGTCATGTATTTTTCTGGAATTGAGCTGTAGGAGTTGCTTGTATATTTTTGAGATTAGTTGTTTGTCAGTTGCTTCATTTGCTATTATTTTCTCCCATTCTGAAGGCTGTCTTTTCACCTTGCTAATAGTTTCCTTTGATGTGCAGAAGCTTTTAAGGTTAGTTAGGCCCCATTTATTTATTTTTGCTTTTATTTCCAATATTCTTGGAGGTGGGTCATAGAGGATCCTGCTGTGATGTATGTCAGAGAGTGTTTTGCCTATGTTCTCCTCTAGGAGTTTTATAGTTTCTGGTCTTACGTTTAGATCTTTAATCCATTTTGAGTTTATTTTTGTGTGTGGTGTTAGAAAGTGTTCTAGTTTCATTCTTTTACAAGTGGTTGACCAGATTTCCCAGCACCACTTTTTAAAGAGATTGTCTTTAATCCATTGTATATTCTTGCCTCCTTTGTCAAAGATAAGGTGTCCATATGTGTGTGGATTTATCTCTGGGCTTATCCCTATCAAGCTACCAACAGTATTCTTCACAGAGCTAGAACAAATAATTTCACAATTTGTATGGAAATACAAAAAACCTCGATTAGCCAAAGCTATCTTGAGAAAGAAGAATGGAACTGGAGGAATCAACCTACCTGACTTCAGGCTCTACTACAAAGCCACAGTCATCAAGACAGTATGGTACTGGCACAAAGACAGAAATATAGATCAATGGATCTTAGTTTTCTGAATGTTGAGCTTTAAGCCAACTTTTTCACTCTCCACTTTCACTTTCATCAAGAGCCTCTTTTGTTCTTCTTCATTTTCTGCCATAAGGGTAGTGTCATCTGCATATCTGAGGTTAATGATAATTCTCCTGGCAATCTCAATTCCAGTTTGTGCTTCATCCAGCCCAGCGTTTCTCATGATATACTCTGCATAGAAGTTAAATAAGCAGGGTGACAATATACAGCCTTGACGTACTCCTTTTCCTATTTGGAACCAGTCTGTTGTTTCATGTCCATTTCTATTATTTCCTGACCTGCATACAGATTTCTCAAGAGCAAGTCAGGTGGTCTGATTCTTGAAGATTCTTGAAGAATCTTCCTCAGTTTGTGGTGACCCACACAATCAAAGGCTTTGGCATAGTCAACAAAGCAGAAGTAGATGTTTTTTTTTTTTTTTTCCTGGAAATCTCCTGCTTTTTTGATGATCCAACGGATGTTGACAATTTGATCTCTGGTTCCTCTGCCTTTTCTAAAACCAGCTTGAACATCAGGAAGTTTACGGTTCACATATTGCTGAAGCCTAGCTTGGAGAATTTTGAGCATTACTTTGCTAGCATGTGAGATGAGTGAAATTGTGTGTTAGTTTGAGCATTCTTTGGCATTGCCTTTCTTTGGGATTGGAATGAAAACTGACCTTTTCCAGTGCTGTGTCCACTGCTGAGTTTTCCAAAGTTGCTGGCATAATGAATGCAGCACTTTCACAGCATCATCTGAGGATTTCAAATAGCTCAACTGGAATTCCATCACCACCACTGGCTTTGTTTGTACTAATGCTTCTTAAAGCCCACTTGACTTCACATTCCAGGATGTCTGGCTCTAGGTGAGTGATCACAGCATCATGATTATCTGGGTCTTGATCATTTGGTGATGTCCATGTGTAGTCTTCTCTTGTGTTGTTGGAAGAGGGTATTTGCTATGACCAGTGCATTCTCTTAGCAAAACTCTATTAGCCTTTGCCTTGCTTCATTCTGTACTCCAAGGCCAAATTTTCCTCTTACTCCAGGTGTTTCTTGATTTTCTACTTTTGCATTCCAGTCCCCTAAATGAAAAAGACATCTTTTTTGGGTGTTAGTTCTAGAAGGCCTTGTTCAGTTCAGTCGCTCAGTTGTGTCCGACTCTTAGTGACCCCATGAATCGCAGCACGCCAGGCCTTCCTGTCCATCACCAACTCCCAGAGTTCACTCAGACTCACATCCATCAAGTCAGTGATGCCATCCAGCCATCTCATCCTCTGTCGTCCCCTTCTCCTTCTGCTCCCAATCCCTCCCAGCATCAGAGTCTTTTACAGTGAGTCAACTCTTCGCATGAGGTGGCCAAAGTACTGGAGTTTCAGCTTTAGCATCATTGCTTCCAAAGAAATCCCAGGACTGATCTCCTTCAGAATGGACTGGTTGGATCTCCTTGCAGTCCAAGGGACTCTCAAGAGTCTTCTCCAACACCACAGTTCAAAAGCATCAATTCTTCAGCCTCAGCCTTCTTCACAGTCCAACTCTCAATCCATACATGACCACAGGAAAAACCATAGCCTTGACTAGACAAACCTTTGTTGGAAAAGTAATGTCTCTGCTTTTGAATATGCTATCTAGGTTGGTCATAACTTTCCTTCCAAAGAGTAAGCATCTTTTAATTTCATGGCTGCAGTCACCATCTGCAGTGATTTTGGAGCCCCCAAAAATAAAGTCTGACACTGTTTCCACTGTTTCCCCATCTATTTCCCATGAAGTGATGGGACTAGATGCCATGTTCTTAGTTTTCTGAATGTTGAGCTTTAAGCCAACTTTTTCACTCTCCACTTTCACTTTCATCAAGAGGCTTTTTAGTTCCTCTTCACTTTCTGCCATAAGGGTGGTGTCATCTGCATATCTGAGGTTATTGATATTTCTCCTGGCAATCTTGATTCCAGCTTGTGCTTCTTCCAGCCCAGCGTTTCTCATGATGTACTCTGCATAGAAGTTAAATAAGCAGGGTGACAATATACAGCCTTGACGTACTCCTTTTCCTATTTGGCACCAGTCTGTTGTTCCATGTCCAGTTCTAAAGGTTGCTTCCTGACCTGCATACAAATTTCTCAAGAGGCAGATCAGGTAGTCTGGTATTCTCATCTCTTTCAGAATTTTCCACAATTTATTGTGAGACACACAGTCAAAGGCTTTGGCATAGTCAATAAAGCAGAAATAGATGTTTTTCTGGAACTCTCTTGCTTTTTCCATGATCCAGTGGATGTTGGCAATTTGATCTCTGGTTCCTCTGCCTTTTCTAAAACCAGCTTGAACATCAGGAAGTTCACGGTTCACATATTGCTGAAGCCTGACTTGGAGAATTTTGAGCATTACTTTATTAGCATGTGAGATGAGTGCAATTGTGCAGTAGTTTGAGCATTCTTTGGCATCGCCTTTCTTTGGGATTGGAATGAAAACTGACCTTTTCCAATGCTGTGGCCACTGCTGAGTTTTCCAAAT
This sequence comes from Bos indicus x Bos taurus, assembly GCF_003369695.1. Taxonomy (NCBI): domain Eukaryota; kingdom Metazoa; phylum Chordata; class Mammalia; order Artiodactyla; family Bovidae; genus Bos; species Bos indicus x Bos taurus. The sequence goes on from NC_040098.1 coordinate 26,856,357, forward strand.
TTGCTGGCATATTGAGTGCAGCACTTTCACAGCATCATTTTTCAGGATTTGAAAAAGCTCAACTGGAATTCCATCACCTCCACTAGCTTTGTTCGTAGTGATGCTTTCTAAGGCCCACTGACTTCACATTCCAGGATGTCTGGCTCTAGGTGAGTGATCACACCATCGTGATTATCTGGGTCATGAAGATCTTTTTTTTGTAACGTTCTTCTGTGTATTTTTGCCATTTCTTCTTAATATCTTCTGCTTCTGTTAGGTCCATACCATTTCTGTCCATTACTGAGGCCATCTTTGCATGAAATGTTCCCTTGGTAACTCTAATTTTCTTGAAGAGATCTCTAGTCTTTCCCATTCTGTTGTTTTCCTCTATTTCTTTGCATTGATCGCTGAAGAAGGCTTTCTTATCTCTTCTTGCTATTCTTTGGAACTCTGCATTCAGATGCTTATGTCTTTCCTTTGCTCCTTTACTTTTTGCTTCTCTTCTTTTCACAGCTTTTTGTAAGGCCTCCCCAGACAGCCACTTTGCTTTTTTTCATTTCTTTTCCAGGGGGATGGTCTTGATCCCTGTCTCCTGTACAATGTCACAAACCTCATTCCATAGTTCATCAGGCACTCTATCTATCAGATCTAGGCCCTTAAATCTATTTCTCACTTCCACTGTATAATCATAAGGGATTTGAAATAGGTCATACCTGTATGGTCTAATGGTTTCCCTACTTTCTTCAATTTAAGTCTGAATTTGGCAATAAGGAGTTCATGATCTGAGACACAGTCGGCTCCTGGTCTTGTTTTTGCTGACTGTATAGAGCTTCTCCATCTTTGGCTGCAAAGAATATAATCAATCTGATTTCGGTGTTGACCATCTGGTGATGTCCATGTGTAGAGTCTTCTCTTATGTTGTTGGAAGAGGGTGTTTGTTATGACCAGTGCATTTTCCTGGCAAAACTCTGTTAGTCTTTGCCCTGCTTCATTCCATATTTCAAGGCCAAATTTGCCTGTTACTCCAGGTGTTTCTTGACTTTCTACTTTTGCATTCCAGTCCCCTATAAAGAAAAGGACATCTTTTTTGGGTGTTAGTTCTAAAAGGTCTTGTAGGTCTTCATAGAACCATTCAACTTCAGCTTCTTCAGCATTAGTGGTCGGGGCATAGACTTGGATTACTGTGATATTGAATGGTTTGCCTTGGAAATGAACAGAGATCATTCTGTCACTTTTGAGATTGCATCCAAGTACTGTATTTCAGACTCTTTTGTTGACCATGATGGCTACTCCGTTTCTTCTGAGGGATTCCTGCCCGCAGTAGTAGATATAATGCTCATCTGAGTTAAATTCGCCCATTCCAGTCCATTTTAGTTTGCTGATTCCTAGACATTCACTCTTGCCATCTCTTGTTTGACCACTTCCAAGTTGCCTTGATTCATGGACCTGACATTCCAGGTTCCTATGTAATATTGCTCTTTACAGCATCGGACCTTGCTTCTATCACCAGTCACATCCACAGCTGGGTATTGTTTTTGCTTTGGCTCCATCCCTTCATTCTTTCTGTAGTTATTTCTCCACTGATCTCCAGTAGCATATTGGGCACCTACTGACCTGGGGAGTTCCTCTTTCAGTATCCTATCATTTTGCCTTTTCATACTGTTCATGGGATTCTCAAGGCAAGAATACTGAAGTGGTTTGGCATTCCCTTCTCCAGTGGACCACATTCTGTCAGATCTCTCCACCATGACCCGCCCATTTGGGTTGCCCCACGGGCATGGCTTAGTTTCATTGTGTTAGACAAGGCCTTGTAGGTCTTCATAAAACTGTTCAGCTTCAGCTTCTTCAGCATTACTTGTCAGGGCATAGACCTCGATTACCATGATATTGAATGGTTTGCCTTGGAAATGAACAGAGATCATTCTGCCATTTTTGAGATTGCATCCAAGTAGTGTACTTTGAATTCGTTTGTTGACTATGATGGCCACTCCATTTCTTCTAAGGGAGTCTTGCCCAAAGTAGTAAATATAATGGTCATCTGAATTAAATTCACCTATTCCAGTCCATTTTAGTTTGCTGATTCCTAAAATGTTGACGTTCACTCCTGCCATCTCCTGTTTAACCACTTCCACATTGCCTTGATTCATGAACCTAACATTCTAGGTTCCTATGCAATATTGCTTTTTACAGCATTTTACCTTGTATCCATCACCAGTCACATCCACAACTGGGTATTGTTTTTGGTTTGGCTCTGTCTCTTCATTCTCTCTGGAGTTATTTCTCCACTGATCTCCAGTAGCATATTGGGCACCTACTGACCTGGGGAGTTTATCTTTCAGTGTCCTATCTTTTTGCCTTTTCATACTATTCATGGGGTTCTCGAGGCAAGAATACTGAAGTGGTTTTCCATTCCCCTCTCCAGTGCTTTGAACAGCTTTGCTGAATATTATTTTGTTAAAAAGGGAAATATAAGAACATATGTTTATGTAGAAAGGAGAGCAGAGAGTGAGAGATGAAAGTGATTGGGGAGCAAGTATCATCTGATGTGATTATACCTGAGAAAGAATAGAGGAGATGATATTTCACCCACTATTAAAGACTGCATAGCACATGATGGAAAATATCTTCAAGGCAGAACATTACCACCAAATCATGGTTAAAGCAGTCAATTGCTGTTTAGTCGCTAAGTTGTGTCCAACACTTGTACAACCCCCCTGGGTTGTAAACCACCAGGCTCCTCTGTCCATGGATTTCCCAGGCAAGAATATGGGAGCAGGTTGCCATTGCCTTCTCCAGGGGATCTTTCTGACCCAGGGATTAAACCCACATCACCTTCTTGGCAGGCAGATTCTTAAACACTGAGTCACCTGGGAAGCCAAAGTAGTCATTTAAGCTACAGTTATAAATTGGCTAAATTAACCTACATTAAAAAAAAATGAAAAAACAAAACAAAACAAAACAAAAAAGAGAGTTCCAGAAAAAACATCTATTTCTGCTTTATTGACTATGTCAAAGCCTTTGACTGTGTGGATCACAATAAACTGTGGAAAATTCTGAAAGAGATGGGAATACCAGACCACCTGACTTGCCTTTTGAGAAACCTATATGCAGGTCAGGAAGCAACAGTTAGATCTGGACATGGAACAACAGACTGGTGCCAAATAGGAAAAGGAGTACATCAAGGCTGTATATTGTCACCCTGCTTATTTAACTTCTATGCAGAGTATATCATGAGAAACGCTGGGCTGGAAGAAGCACAAGCTGGAATCAAGATTGCCAGGAGAAATATCAATAACCTCAGATATACAGATGACACCACCCTTATGGCAGAAAGTGAAGAGGAACTAAAAAGCCTCTTGATGAAAGTGAAAGTGGAGAGTGAAAATGTTGACTTAAAGCTCAACTTCCAGGGGTCAGCATGGGAGATCCCACCCATGACAGGGTCATGCGGAGGAGACCTGACAAGCAAGGTGGATCAGGACTCGAGGGACTCCCCTGGACCTGCTTGAGCATATACCCCAAAACCAAATCTGTCTGTCTGTCTACTATTTACTATATTATGCCTTTCACCAACTCTTTTGACATTAACAGGGGGCTATCCCCAACCACCTTTCTCTGAAGAAAATCAACTTAGGGGTCTAGTTAATAAGTCTCCCAGGCATGAAAGGAGTATTTCAATTTAAACTCCTGTTGGCATTCTAGCTTGCTTGGCAGGTTTATCCATACTCTTGCAACTAACGCACATGATTGTTCACAACTTCCCAACCATGAAAGGCACGGGAAGCCTAAGCATTCTAAAAGTCCTAATGGGCATAGAGCCCTTTAAGGGGTGAAAAATTATTAGATAGTACTGGTGAAGGGTTTCATTGTTGAGCCAATGCTTGCTGCCAAGCTTCCATATCCCTTACCCATTGTGTGCCTGGGAGTGCATTACTTGATATAGTTGGAATATAGAAAAAAACAAGTAATAGCCTTGGCATTAGCAACATAAGACCTTTGAGTTGATAAGTTCTTTCTTTGTTGTAACCCACTGCACCTTTGATCCATAAGAATGTAACTTTATTATTATTTTTTAAGTACTTTCTGTATGACTCTGCATCTTTCACTTCTGGAAATGTGTAACTCAGGATATAAAAGCTCCTTTTGAAAATAAAGCTGCAGACCCGCTTCACCTAAGCTTGGTCTCCCCATGTCATCTCTCTCGCTGATGCCATTCATCCTAAGGGTATCCCTGGACTCTGCTGAGGCTGGACCCTGGCACTCAACATTCAGAAAACTAAGATCATGGCATCTGGTCCCATCACTTCATGGGAAATAGATGGGGAAACAGTGTCAGGCTTTATTTTTTTGGGCTCCAAAATCACTGCAGATGATGATTGCAGCCATGAAATTAAAAGACGCTTACTCCTTGGAAGGAAAGTTATGACCAACTTAGATAGCATATTCAAAAGCAGAGACATTACTTTGCCAACAAAGGTGCGTCTAGTCAAGGTTATGGTTTTTCCAGTAGTCATGTATGGATGTGAGAGTTGGACTGTGAGGACAGCTGCACACCGACGAACTGATGCTTTTGAACTGTGGTGTTGGAGAAGATTCTTGAGAGTCCTTTGGACTCCAAGGAGATCCAACCAGTCCATTTTAAAGGAGATCAGTCCTGGGTATTCTTTGGAAGAACTGATGCTAAAGCTGAAACTCCAATACTTTGGCCACCTCATGTGAAGAGTTGACTAACTCTTCGCATGAGGTGGCCGAAAAGACCCTAATGCTGAGAGGGATTGGCAGCAGGAGGAGAAGGGGATGACAGAGGATGAGACGGTTGGATAGCATCATGGACTCAATGGACATGAGTTTGAGTGAACTCTGGGAGTTGGTGATGGACAGGGAGGCCTGGCGTGCTGTGAGGCATGGGGTCCAAAGAGTCGGACACGACTGAGCAACTGAACTGAACTGAACCTACATAACCTTATATCCAGAGGAGAGTGAATGCTTCTGGAGGCTAAGACTCTCAAAAACTGGGAGAAATATCATGAGAGCAGAAGGAATGGCAGGCTATGGGAAGAGAGTCATCTCTGAGTGCTCTTGTCCAACATTTCTTTCATGATTTTGCCTCTGAAATGTCCCAGTACTTTTATGGACCTGGAAGATTCTCTGTTTTTTAACAATGAAACATATAAAATTTTTCTCATCAAATTACTTTCCCAGCAATAAAAACTGTATCTTCCTCTCCTTTGTGGACAAAGGTCAACCAATTTACGGCCCAAATATCTTTGCTAAGTCATCAGTTGTGTCTGGGTTGTTATTGCAATCATTCTCATGTAGGCAATAAAATTTTACATGATTTTATTTCTCCTTATCTCAAGTAAGACATTTAAACATCATCAGTTACTGAAATGGAAGAAAGAGACAGAGAGAGGCATCTTATTACACTCAGTAGAGAGTTCATGGAGAGCAAACAGAGATGAGAAAATCAGCAAACTTTGTGGGAAAAACTATTTGAAGACTGTTCTATATGAATTATTTTAAAAATGCAGGCGGAAATAAAATAATAAAGACACTAAATATAAGGAAATATGAACTTCATTCATTCAATTGCTTATTTGTTCTAAATTGTGCAAGCCAGTATAAACTAACAAAACATTAAGAAGCTTGCAAGCAAGGAAATCATTTCCTGAGCATTAGGAGAGAGAAATTGTCATCCCTTGATTTGTGATAGAATTCTATTATTGGAAATAAATTTTCAGGAACTACTATGTAACTGGAGAATGAATATATGTATATTTCAGCAGAATGCCAAAAAATAAAATAAAAGTAAAATTATACAGACAGAACATTTACATAAGAACAAAACATAGTCTTTAATCAGGGAAGCATAGCAGTTGTCTTTACCAAAGAAAATCAGGATTTAAAGCAAAAAATCTCCAGAGATGCCTTTATCATTTTTTTTTTCCTTTTTGGAGCCCTACATAAAGTTAAGTGGTAGAAAAACCGACCCCCATTTCTCTATCAGCAGTAGCCAAAGTCTCTCACCTGAGCACCTTATAATAATAGTGGGCTTCCAAGCATGCTAAGTCACTTCAGTCACGTCCAACTTAGTGCCACCCTATGAACTGCAGTTTGCCAGGTTCTTCTGTCCATGGGATTATCTGGGCAAGGATACTGCAGTGGGTTGCCATATCCTCCTCCAGAGGGATCTTCCCTACCCAGGGATTGAACCCACATCCATCAGCATGGGCAGGTGAGTTGTTTTTTTTTTTTTTTTTACCACCAGCACCACCTGGGAAACCCAATAATGGATTTGCTTGGTAGAAATTCCTGATATTTTTAATGTAATTTTAATGTTAGGACTTGGCTGTTACTTTTTGCCTTAGATTTTTCCTATTTAACTTTTTTGTTTGACATTAACCATGGAGTTAACAATTTGTCCAGTAAAAAGAGAGTTATTAGCAATTACTAGGTAGGCTCAGAGAAATGAGAAATACAGCATCTGGGTGTCCACAGGTGCTGCACAGTTGCAGGCCATAACATCCTTCAAGTCCCTGAAATTCTCCAAAGCCGGGGAGAATATTACTGAGGCATTTGTTTTTCTGATGTCCCTTGTGCATTCAAGATCATTGAAATCTGTTCTTAATCTTGCCCATTAATCTAAAAGAATATCCTCCAAATAGGATCATTCAGCATTTTCATCTACAAAACTTTATAGATGAGAAACATTTCTATGTGTATGTTTTCTCTAGTCTGACAGCAGGAGAGGATAGGTTTGGTAATTTATCACCCAAATTGCCATGTGAGAGACAGAACCATGTACAGCATTCTCAGAACAGGTGTAAACACCTCCAAGGCCAAAGAAATGCATCTTGTTGACATCAGTGTGGGACTTGAGAACCTTGAGAGTCAGTTACACTTGTCTATTAGGGATCAAATGCAAGAAACCAGAAGATATCTTATAAATTCAGCTGATGATCCCTAGGATTTAGTTTTTGTCCTAATTGATTAAACTGAATGTAGATGTTTCAATAACACATGAAAGGTAGATGATTCCTGTGTTCTTGCCTAGAGTAATCATTAGAGTTCCAATTTAATTTTATGGGTTGACAGTATGTAATTCATGGGAATATCCTGGAGAAAATAAACTCCTGATGACTGCAAATATAGGCAGCAACTTTGTGAATGGATGGGACAGAAATATTTATGGAGCTGGAGATGTAGAAATCAACTATTTTCAACATCCTGGACAGATTTTCCATAAATTGTAGGATTAATAAAGCTAAACTGCAAAAACTTGTAGAGGTAGTATGTATATACATTCCTTCCTCTGATCAAGATAAATACATAAACCTTGGAATCTGGTGTGAGAATGTATCGTTTAAACCTCTACTATATGCTATGATCTCTAAAATAATAACAATAACAATGTATTCTTTTTCTCATAGTGTTTTATGTTTTTAAAATTAATCAATATGTTGATAATACAGACAAAAAACTTGGTTTTTAAGCCATTATTTAATTCCCTCATCTCTGCTATTCTGTCTTTCTTTTGAATGTTTCTCTCCTAGCTATGGATTATATTTTTCTCCTGCATCTAGCTAGTAATTTTTTGCTGATGTTGGATATTTTGAATATTACATCATTGACTGTTGAAGTCTGTGTTTTGGATTGTTGAGTATTGACTTTTTCTGGTACAGTTTAGTTACTCAAAAATTGGCTTGAATCTTTTAAGGTTTGTTTTAAACTTTGTCAAAGTAGGATGAGAGTAGCCATTAATATATGATCAGTTTTATCTTACCACTAGACTTGCTAATTTTACAGTGTTTTGTCAGTGTCCCATATGTTCAGTGAAAGCTCTTCACTCCAGCTGCTATAAACTTGAATGCCTCCCAGTCCTATACAAGTCTTATAAATGTTATGGATCCTTTGCTACTGTTTTCCTTGCTTCTTTAGTTTCATGCTACACATGCATAACTGGGAGAAACTCAGAAACAGAATCAAGGTAGGAAACTAAGGAGATACATGGAGTTATTTCTTTAAAAAGCTATTTCCTCATGATATTCAGTTATAAAAGTTCCAACTTCCTTCAGCCACAGAAACTGATCTTATTCTATCATTTATTGGATCACTTATTGGATCACCTGAGGAATACCACAAGACTCTCTTGGTCTCACTCCTCTTTTAAATGAAGTCCAGATGGTGCCTTAAGGTAGAACACCAGGATCATCTTAGGACTCAACTTATTTGTCTGCCTTTGCTTAGGAATCACAAAAATTCTAACACAATGTTTGAAGATAACAATTATCCATTTCTTTAAATAATTTGAAAATTATTTCTGAAGATTCACAGAGAACTTATGGCAAATAGTTAATTTCTTTTTTTTTTTCTAAAGCTGTATTATATTTAGCAATGTATGGTAACTATCAAGGGATTTTTCAAAGTTAAAAAGGAAGGATTGACTAACAGTAGAAAAAAATTTTGTATGTCAAAATGAATTACTCTTTTATTGAGAATATCTCCATAAAGCCATGTAAGAGTCTGTGAAAGAGAAGTAATGCATAGATTCAGAAGAGAGGAAAGAGAAAGGCAGAGAAAATGAGAAAGCAGAGAAAGAAAACATAGACATCTGTTAGGAAATGGTGGCCTCCATAGAGAAGGAAGAACAATGGGGGAAGGAGAATATGAAATGAAGAAAAGAGGAGGAGGAAGACGAAGAGAAGAGAAAGAGGAAGAAGAATCAGAGACAACAATGCTACTCTGTCTGTAAGACTGAGATGAAGATTTGTCAAAAACTCTAAACGTGTTAAAAGTTGTATTACCAGAAAAAGGGAAATAGGACATCCATAAATGACAAGCCTGCATGCTCAATTGCTCAGTTGTGTCCAACACTTGTGACCCTGTGGACTGTAGCCCACTAAGCTTCTCTGTCCAAGAGATTGTCCAGGTAAGATTATTGGAGTGGGTTGCCAATTCCTCCTCCAACAGATCTTGCTGACCCAGGGATCAGACCAGGATCCCGTACACTGGCAGGCACATTCTTAACTACTGAGCCACCTTGGAAGCCTACCTGTCTCCTACATGTGTGTATATTTGAATTTCACTGTAAAGAAGTGTTGCCCGAGCAAAGAAAAACAGTTAATATTTTGCATCCCCAAAGAATTCCTGCCCTATCTCCTCTTAGTGTTTTATTTCCTAATTTATTCCTTTTGCACAAAGGGGTAGAGGGATGTAAGACAACCCAGCCTCCAATTGGTGAGAGGCCCTTTGGAAATGTATGGCTCCAGTTTTCACAAACATAGATCAAGTAGCACCATGCAGTATACTGTGAAAGGAGTCCCATTGGTTCTCCTTCCTTCTTAACTGTATACTTTTATATGGAATGAATTGCTTATTTTTCCCTTGTACTTCTCAGAAGGTCACCAAGAAAGAGACAGTTACCAATACAATATTTCACTGCGTGCATTGATATTCTCTCATATATTTCTTTTACTTTATTGTATTTTTAAAATTTATTAATTTTTTAATTGAAGGATAATTGCTTTACAGAATTTTGTTTTCTGTCAAACATCAACATGAATCAGTCATAGGTATACATATGCACCCTCCCTCCTGAAACTCCTTCCCATCTCCTTTCCCACCCCATCCTTCTAGGTTGATACAGAGCCCTGTTTGAGTTCTCCAAGATGTACAGCAAATTCCCATTGGCTACCTATTTTATATGTGATATGTAAGTTTCCATGTTACTTTCTCCATACATCTCAACCTCTCCTCCCCTCTCCCCATGTCCGTAAGTCTATTCTCTATGTCTGTTTCTCCATTTCTGCCCTGCAAATAAATTCTTCAATACCATCTTTCTAGATTCCTTATATATGCATTAGTATATTATATTTCTCTTTCTCTTTCTGACTTACTTCACTCCATACAATAGGCTCTAGGTTCATCCACCTCATTAGAACTGACTCAAAGGCATTCCTTTTTAAGGCCAAGTAATATTCTATTGTGTGTGTGTGTATATATATATATATATATATATATATATATATATATATATACCACAACTTATTTATCAACTTATCTGTCAATGGACATCTAGGTTGCTTCCATGTTCTAGCTATTGTAAATAGTGCTGTAATGAACATTGAGGTACAGGTGTCTCTTTCAATTTTGGTTTCCTCAGGGTATATGCCTAGGAGTGGGATTGCTGGGTCATATGGTGGTTTTATTCCTAGTTTTTAAAGGAATCTCCATACCATCTTCCATAGTGGCTGTGTCAATTTACATTCCCACCAACAGTGAAAGAGGGTTCCCTTTTCTCCACACCCTCTCCAGCATTCATTGTTTGCAGACTTCTTGATGATGGCCATTCTGACCAGTGTGAGGTGATATCTCATGATAGTGTTGATTTGCATTTCTCTAATAATGAGTGATATTGAGCATCTTTTCATGTGTTTGGTAGCCATCTGTATGTGTTCTTTGGAGACATGTCTGTTCAGGTCTCTTTCCCACTTTTTGATTGGGTTGTTTGTTTCTTTGACATTGAGTTGTATGAGCTGCTTGTATATTTTGAAAATCAATCCTTTGTCAGTTGTTTCATTTCCTATTATTTTCTCCCCTTCCAAGGACTGCCTTTTCACCTTGCTCAGAGTTTCCTTTGCTATGCAAAAACTTTTAAGTTAAACCAGGTCCAACTTGTTTACTTTTGTTTTTATTTCTTTTACTTTAAGAGATGGGTCAAAGAAGATCTTGCTTTGATTTATGTCAGACTGTTATGCCTATGTTTTTCTCTAAAAGGGTTTTATAGTTTGTGGTAGGTCTATTTAGGTCTTTAATCCATTTAGGTCTTTAATCTATTTTGAGTTTATCTTTGTGAATGTTGTTAGGAAGTGTTCTAATTCCATTCTTTAGGTCTTTAATCCACTTTGAGTTTATCTTTGTCAATGGTGTTAGGAAGTGTTCCAATTTCATTCTTTTACATGTAGCTGTCCAGTTTTCCCATCACCACTTATTGAAGAGGCTGCCTTTGCTCCATTGTATATTCTTGCCTCTTTTGCCCAAAATAAGGTACCCATTTGTGCATGGATTTATTTCTGGACTTTCTGTCTTGTTCCATTGGTCTATACTTCTGCTTTTGTTCCAGTACCATACTGTCTTGATCACTGTAGCTTCATAGTATAATCTGAAGTCAGGAAGGTTGATTCCTGTAGTTCCATTCTTCTTTCTCAAGACTTCTTTGGCTATTCAGAGTCTTTTGTGTTTCCATATGAATTGTGAAATTTTTTGCTCTAGTTCTGTGAAGAATGCCATTAGTAATTTGATAGGGATAACATTGAATCTGTAGATTATACTTGGTAATTACATTTTCACAATATTGATTCTTCCTACCTAGGAACATGAAATATCTCTCCATCTGTTTATGTAGTCTTTGGTTTATTTCATCAGTGTCCTATAATTTTCTGTATACAGTTCTTTTGTCTCCTTAGGTAGGTTTATTCCTAGATATTTTATTCTTTTTGTTGCAATGGTGAATAGGGTTGATTCCTTAATTTCTTTTTCTGATTTTTCATTGTAAGTATGTAGAAATGCAAGTGATTTCTGTGTATTGATTTTGTATCCTGTGACTTGCTAAACTCATTGATTAGCTCTAGTAATTTTCTGATAGTAGCTTTAGGGTTTTCTAAGTACAGTATCATGTCAACTGCTAACACTGAGAGCTTTACTTCTTCTTTTCTGTTCTGAATTCCTTTTATTTATTTTTCTGCTCTGATTGCTCTAGCAAGGGCTTCCAAAACTATGTTGAATAATACTGATGAGTGGACACCCTTGTCTTCTTCCTGATCTTAGAGGGAATGCTTTAAGTTTTTCACCATTGAGAATAATGTTTGCTGTGGGCTTATCATATATGGCCTTTACTATGTTGAGGTAGGTTCCTCCTATGCCCATTTTTAAAATCATAAATGGGTGCTAAAGTTTGTCAAAAGCTTTTTCTGGGTCTATTGAGATGATCATATGGTTTTTATCTTTCTATTTGTTAATATGGTGTGTCACACTGATTTGCATATAGTGAAGAATCCTTGCATCCCTGGAATAAACCCAATTTGATCAAGGTGTATGAGCTTTTTAATACTTGTTGAACTGTGTTTGCAAGAATTTTGTTGAGGACTTTTGCATCCATATTCATCAGTGATATTGGCCTGTAGTTTTCTTTTTTAGTGTTGTCTTTGTCTGGTTTTGCTACCAGAGTAATGGTGGCCTTGTAGAATGAGTTAGGAAGTGCTTCTTCTGCAATTTTTTGAAAGAGTTTTAGAAGGATAGCCATTAGCTCTTCTCTAAATGTTTGATGGAATTCTCCTGTGAAGCCAGCTGGTCCTGGGCTTTTTTTGGGAGGGAGATTTTTGATCATAGTTTTGATTTCAGTGCTTGTAATTGGGCTGTTCATAATTTCTATTTCTTCCTGGTTCAGTCTTGAAAGATTGAACTTTTCTAAGTATCTGTACATTTTCCAGGCTATCCATTTTATTACTATATAGTTGTACATAATAGTCTCCTATAATCCTTTGTATTTCTGCTTTGTCTGTTGTAACCGCTACTTTCTCCTTGCTAATTTTGTTGATTTGACTCCTCTTTTTCTCTTGATGAGTCTGGCTAAAGGTTTGTCAATTTTGTTTATCTTCTCTATAAAAAGCTTTTAGTTTTATTCATTTTTACTCTTCTTTCTTTGTTTCTTTTTCATTTATTTCTGCTCTGATCTTTATTATTTTTTACCTTCTCCTAATTTGGGGGTTTCTTGGTTCTTCTTTTTCCAGTTGTTTTAGATGTAAAGTTAGGCTGTCTATTTGATGTTTTTCTTGTTTCTTGAGATAGGATTGTACTGATATAAACTTCCCTCTTAGAACTGCTTTTGCTGCATCCCATAGGTTTTGACTTGTGTTTTCATTGTCATTTGTTTCTAGGAATTTTTAATTTCACTTTTGATTTCTTCAGTAACCTGAAGTATCACTGAAGTGTTAGGAAGTGTTCTAATTTCATTCTTTTACATTTTAGAAATCTACTGTTTAATCTTCATGTGCTTGTGTTTTTTGCAGTTTTTTCCTTGTAATTGATATCTAGTCTCATAACATTGTGGCCAGAAAAGATGCTTGATATGGTTTCAATTTTCTTAAATTTACTAAGGTTTGATTTATGACCCAAGATGTGGCCTATCCTGGAGAATGTCCCATGTGCATTTGAGAAGAAGGTGTATTCTTCTGCATTTGGATGGAATGTCCTGAAGATATCAGTGAGATCTATCTCATCTAATGTATCATTTTAGACTAGTGTTTCCTTATTAATTTTGTTTTGATGATCTGTCCATTGGTGTTAGTGGGGTGTTAAAGTCTCCTACTAATATTGTGTCACTGTCAATTTCTCTTTTTATGTCCGTTAGTGTTTGTCTTATGTATTAAGGTGCTCCTATTTTGGGTGCATAGATATTTACAATTGCTATGTCCTCCTCTTGGATTGATCCCTTGATCATTATGTAGTGTCCTTCCTTATCTCTTGTAATAGTCTTTATTTTAAGGTCTGTTTTGTCTGATATGAGGACTGCTACTCCAGCTTTCTTTTGCTTTCCATTTGCATGGAATGAAATTTCCATCCTCTCACTTTCAGTCTATATGTGTGTTTAGGTATGAGGTGGGTTTCTTGTAGACAGCATATATGTGGGTCTTTTTTTTTGTATCCATTCAGCCATTCTTTTGGTTGGAGCATTTAATCTATTTACATTTAAAGTTATTATTGATAAATATATATTTTCCTATTCCCATTTTCTTAATTATTAGAGGTTTGTTTTTGTAGACCTTTTTATTTTCTTGTATTTCTTGACTATATAAGTCCCTTTAACATGTGTTGTAAAGCTGATTTGGTGGTGCTGAATTCTCTTAACTTTTGCTTGTCTGAAAAGTTTTTGATTTCTCCATCAATTTTGAATGAAATCCTGGCCAGGTAGTGTACTCTTGGTTGTCGATTTTTCCCTTTCAGTACTTTAAATATATCCTGCCATTCCCTTCTGGCCTGCAGAGTTTCTGCTTTAAGATAAGCTGTTAAACATGTGGGATTCCCCTTGTATGCCACTTGTTGCTTTTCCCTTGCTGCTTTTAATATTCTTTCTTTGTGTTTAATTTTCGTTAATTTGATTATTATGTGTCTTGACATTTTTCTCCTTGGGTTTATCTTGTATGGGACTTTTTGCAAATCTTGGACTTGATTGACTATTTCCTTTTCCATGTTGGGGAAATTTTAAACTATAAACTCATCAAAACTTTTCTAATACACTTTCTTTTTCTTTTCTTCTTCTGGGACCCCTATAATTTGAATGTTGGTGCAGTTTAAAATTGTCCCAGAGGTCGCTAAGACTATCCTCAGTTCTTTACATTCTTTTTACTTTATTTGGCTCTTCAGCAGTTATTTCCACCATTTTATCTCCCAGCTCACATGATCTGTTCTTCTGCTTCAGATATTCTGATACTGATTTTTTTCTAGAGTATTGTTAATTTCAGTAGTTGTGTTTTTTTTTTTTTTTAATCTCTGTATGCTTATTCTTTAATTATTCTAGGTCTGTTAGTTGATTCTTGCATTTTCTCCATTCTATTTTCAAGGTTTTTGATCATCTTTATTATCACTATTCTCAATTCTTTTTCAGGTATTTTACCTATTTCCTCTTCATTTATTTGTACGTCTGTATTTCCAGTTTGTTCATTCATTTATGCAATATTTCTCAGTCTTTTCATAATTTTTTTTAAACTTACTGTGTTTGATGTCTCTTTTTCCCAGCCTTCAAGGTCGAATTCTTTCTTCTTTTTGGTTTCTGCCTTCCTATGTTTGGTCCAGTGGTTTGTGTGAGCTTCATATAGGGTGAGATTTGTGCTGAGGTGTTTTTTTTTTTTTTTTTTCCCCTGATGGGGAGGACTTAGTGAGGTGGTAATTCTGTCTGCTGATGATTGGATTTGTATTTTTGTCTTTTTTGTTGTTTGGATGAGGGGTCCTGCACAGGGTGCTACTGGTAGTTGGGTGATGCTGTATTCAAGTGGTTTCTTTTGTGGGAGTTCTCACTATTTGATACTCCCTAGGGTTAGGAGTTCTCTGATTCTAGGGTCTTGGAGTCAATGCTCCCACAAACAAAGGCTCAGGGCTTGATCTCTGGCCAGGAATGGAGATTGCACAGGTGGTTTGTATGGCATTAAATGAGATTAAAACAAATACCCTGAAATGAGAAGCCAAACATGAACCCAGACAAATGGCAGTTACAAAATCAAGCAAATGATAATTAAAATAATGGAATATACACATACACCCATAAGCAAAATCAAAAGAGTTCAATAAAAATAAAATACAATAGATTGACCCAGTGAACAAAGGAAACCAAAAATGATGTCCACCAGTTAAGAACAAAAGTAACTAAAGCACAAATTGGAAAACAAAACTAAAGTAAGGTGCCAACTGAGACATAAAGAAATGAAAACAAAATTCACAAATATGATGAGAAAACGAAAGGAAAGAAAGAAAAGAAAGAAAGAATAAAAATGGAAAGTTAGGGCGGTCCTAAGATGGCGGACCTCAGCGTGACTAGGCAAATGGTGTTAGGCACAGGCAACCAAGAAAAGGAACCCCCTCATGAAGGATCACCTCCCACAGCTCCTGAGTTGCCTGGTGCTCCTTCCTCATACCCAAACGTGCCCCCATATCAGGAAGCACCATCTCCACAAAAGCCAGCTCGAGTATATCCCTTAGTTGAAACTGGAGGAGAATTTGGACCAACCCGGGTCCATAAGCCCTTCTCCCTCTTAGAACTAAGACAGATCAAACAAGACCTGGGAAGCTATACAGATGATCCAGGCAAATATGTAAATACATTCCAACATATTACCTTGGCCTTTGACTTGACATGGAAAGACATCATGGTCATATTTAGTCAAACTTTATCTGATCCTGAACATACCAGGGTCTTAAAGGAAGCCCAGAGGTATGCAACAGGGCTTCACATGTCCAGTGATAAATACCGAGTAGGGGAAACTGCAGTCCCCTCCTCCAATCCTAATTGGAATTATAATGACCCTGAGCACATCTGGGAAAGAGATCGTTTTCTAATCTGTGTGAAGGCAGGACTGAAAGCAGCCCAACAAAAAGTAATTCTATGTCAGTCTTTCAAAGGTTGTGCTCTGCCCCCTTCCCTCCTGTTTCATGCTCTTTTCTGAGCCCCATCCAGACCCACAAGGTTGCCTCTACAATCTTCTGGAGAGACAACCAGAAAATAGCTGGCCTTGGGAGGGAAATACTCTATAATATCCAACCCCCTAATCCTACCCAATACTGGTCACACTGGAGATCTTGGGGACGCCCAACTCCAGTCTGGGGGGGTCCCAGGAGGTCATCACACCTTGACCTGCCTAGGGATCTGGTCCTCGAAAGGTTGTCACGCCTCAACCTGCTCGGGGATCCGCTAGTCCCAGGGGTCCCAGGAGGCCGTCACGCCTCGACCTGCCCGGGGATTCGATCTCTAGGAGGCTGTCATGCCTTAGCCTGCTTGGGGATCTGCACCCTGACCCAGGGACGCCTGGCTCTCAGGTTGCAACAGTACTAGGTAGGATGAATTTACATCATATCTATTCCCGTCCACAGTGGGCAAACTAGCAATGAGTTACATACTCCTTAATTCTACCCAGCACTGGTCACACTGGAGACCCTGGGGACGCCCAAACTCCTGTCTTGGGGTTCCATGAGGTCATCACGCCTTGACCTGCCTAGGGATCTGGTCTTCAAAGGTTGTCATGCTTCAACCTGCTCGGGGATCTGCCAGTCCCATGGGTCCCAGGAGGTCATCACGCCTCAACCTGCCCAGGAACCCAATTCTTGGGAGGCTGTCACGCCTTGACCTGCCTGGGGATTCGATCTCTAGGAGGCTGTCACGTCTCAGCCTGCCTGGGGATCTGCACCCTGACCCGGGGATGCCTGGCTCTCAGGTTGCAACAGTTCTGGGTAGGATAAGCTTCAGAAAGACTCACCCCTAAGGAAGTCTACCTATGCAAACAGAAAGAATCCTATTACTTGTGGGACTGTGCCCAGTCTCAGCAATAACTCAGGAGCCCAATAAGAACCCCATTGCCTTTCTGGAAAGGCTTAAAGAGGCAATCCAAAAGTTTACCAATCTGGACTTAGACTCTTACAAGGAACAGGTGATTTTAAAGGACAAATTCCTGTCCCAATGTGCATCAGATATCAGAATTAAGTTACAACAGCTACAACAGCAGGACCTTGCTGCCTCTTTAGATGAGATGGTCCAGACAGCCACCAATATCTTTTATAACAGAGAACAGGAGAAGGAGGCCAGGGCCCAGGAAAAGGAGAGAAAGAAAGAGACAAGGCATGCCCGGATGCTGACCACCCTCCAGAGAAGCCCTATGGCAAACCCCGAGTCCTTGAAGGACAAGGCACGAGACAAATGTCTGATCTGTAGACAGGCGGGGCATTGGGCCAAAGAGTGTCTAAACCGTGACAAGTCTCCTAGAACAGCTTGCCACAAATGCCATCAACTGGGACATTGGGCAGCACACTGCCCTGGGGACCCAAGAGCCTCAAGGTCAAGCGCCAAGCCTACCCTCACGATGGTTCAAGAGGACTGAAGCGGCCCGCTCCAGCCAGCCCGTCTGTCACAGATAACTATCACAGGGCTGAAGCCAAGGGTGCAACTGGATGTGGCAGGTAGGTCTGAGAATTTCTTGGTTGACACAGGGGCTACCTACTCTGTCTTGATCTCCTACTCTGGAGCCTTCTCCTCCCAAATCTGTACCATTTTGGGTGCTACAGGAAAAGCAACTACTAAAAGATTCACCTGAGCACTTCTTTGTTGCTTGGATGGACAAATATTTTCCCACCAGTTTCTGGTGGTCTCTGAGTGTCCTACTCCCTTATTGGGAAGAGATACACTCACTAAACTGGAGACCACCCTTGTCATGGGAAGTTTTTCAGCCCCTAGAGCTCTACAGCTCCTGGTTACTACTGAAGAACCCATTAAACCTTCAATAGAGAGGGACCACAAACTATGGAAAGACAAAATTAACTCCCAGGTGTGGGACCAGGGGATTCCTGGACGAGCCCACCAAGCTGAACCGGTCATCATTGTCCTCCGAGATCCCACTCGGTTTCCTAACTGGAAACAATATCCTCTCAAAAGAGAGGCTCAGGAGGGACTACATCCTTTAATAAATAAATTCCTTGCTTGTGGGCTATTGGTCCCCACCAGTTCACCATGTAACACCCCAATCCTCTCAGTAAAGAAAAAAGACGGAACCTGGTGAATGGTTCAAGATCTCCGGATCATAAGTGAAGCTGTAGTCTCCCTCCATC
Source organism: Bos indicus x Bos taurus (assembly GCF_003369695.1). Classification (NCBI taxonomy): domain Eukaryota; kingdom Metazoa; phylum Chordata; class Mammalia; order Artiodactyla; family Bovidae; genus Bos; species Bos indicus x Bos taurus. The sequence goes on from NC_040098.1 coordinate 26,874,699, forward strand.
CCACAGTACCCAATCCCTATGTAGTCTTGGGAGAAATCCCACCCAGTGCCAAGTGGTTTACAGTCTTGTATCTCAAAGATGCATTTTTTTTGCTTACCACTGGCTAAAGAATCCCAATACCTTTTTGCCTTTGAGTGGGAGGCCCCAGGAGAAAAACACCAACAGATGACTTGGACAGTATTACCTCAGGGGTTCAGAGATAGCCCCCACCTGTTTGGACAGGCCCTTAGCCAGGACCTCCTAGATCTGGACCTGGGACCTAATGGGGAAATATTACAATACGTAGATGACCTACTAATCTGCTCTCCAGATGAGAAAAGTGCCCCAAAACATGCAATTCAGGTTCTAAACTTCTTGGCAGAAAGGGGATATAAAGCCTCCCATGCTAAGGCACAGATGGTCGAGACAAAGGTCACTTACCTGGGAGTTCAGATTACACACGGGTCCAGGAGGCTGCCCTGTGATCGGGTACAAGGAATTCTCCAGTTGCCCTCCCCCACGACTTGAAAATAATTGCGAGCTTTCCTGGGGTTAACTGGTTATTGTAGAATCTGGATACCCAACTATGGTCTAATTGCCCAACCCTTATATGAAAGCTTAAAGGGACGACATGATTCAATCCCACTGATGTGGGGAGCTCCTCAAAAGAAGGCAGAGGCTACACTAAAACAGGCCTTAACTCAGGCATCTGCCTTGAGGTTGCCAGACCTAGAAAAAGCATTCCAACTTTATGTCCATGAAAGAGAGGGAATAGCCTTGGGAGTGTTAACTCAAAGGTTGGGATCTGAGCCCCAGCCTGTAGCTTACTTATCCAAGAGGCTCCATCCAACTACCTGAGGATGGCCCCCCTGCCTTCGAAATCTTGCAGCTATTGCAGTCATGATAGAAGATGCTTTAAAACTTTCCTTTGGGGACAAACTAACCATTTTTACCAGCCACCAAGTAAAACAACTCCTAATGGGAGAGGCCATTTATGGATGTCTGATCAAAGAATCCTCAGATATCAAGTAATGATGATGGAAAATCCAGGCCTCACTATATCCCCTTGTGAGGTTCTTAATCTAGCCACCCTCCTACCTACCCGCGAGGGCTCTCTCCCCTTTCACTCTTGTCTAGAAACCTTGGACCACTGGACAAAACCCCAAGAGGGATTGTCAGAAGATCCTTTGACCAATCCTGAGGAAATCTTGTACACTGATGGAAGCATCTTTGTCCTGGATGGAAAAAGAAGAGCCGGGTATGCAGTAGTCTCCAATTTTGAGACCATAGAGGCTAAGCCTCTGCCACCAGGTACTTCAGCCCAGTTAGCTGAGCTCATAGCCCTGGCTCGAGTTTTAGAGCTGGGAAAAGGAAAAAGAATAGCCATTTACACTGACTCCAAGTATGCCTTTCTGGTGGTACATGCACATGCGGCTATTTGGAAAGAAAGGGGCCACTTGACCACCCGAGGGTCCCCAATCAAATATGGTAATCAGATTCTTTGACTTGGAGGCAGTCCATCTGCCCACTGAGGTTTCAGTCTCCCGCTGTAAAGGACACCAAAAAGGGAATATAGAAGTGGCACGAGGGAACCAAGCAGCTGATCAGGCAGCTAGGAGAGCAGCATTACAGAACCATGTTCTAATAGGGATTGCCACCTTAGTTCCACAGACTAATTTGCCAGAAGCTCCTTCATATACTGAAAGTGAGACTCTTAAAGCTAAGAGCGAGGGCTTTCAAGATCATATGGGGTGGTTCCAAAAGGAGGGACTCATTTTTCTCCCTGGGAACCGCCAATGGAAGTTGGTTAACTCCTTACATGCCACTACTCATTTAGGAGAAAAGGCCCTCCAAAGATTACTAGAAAGGTCCTTCAGAGGAACAGGTTTCAAAACAACTATAAGACAGGTGGTCTCCTTTTGTCCCACTTGCCAATTAAACAACCCCCAAGGAGCTCAAAGACCCCAGCTGGCCCAGCCTGTCCAACAACGTGGGGCTTACCCAGGAGAGGACTGGCAGATGGACTTCACGCAGATGCCAGTTTCTCAAGGGTATAAATACATATTAGTTATGATAGATACATTCACAGGATGGATTGAAGGCTTTCCCACCCAGACTGAGAAGGCTGAAGAGGTGGTAAAAAAACTGCTCCATGAAATCATTCCAAGATTTGGTCTGCCCAGTCATTACAAAGCCTTCTTCAGTGATCAATGCAAAGAAATAGAGGAAAACAACAGAATGGGAAAGACTAGAGATCTCTTCAAGAAAATTAAAGATACCAAGGGGACATTTCATGCAAAGATAGGCTCAATAAAGGACAGAAATGGTATGGACCTAACAGAAGCAGATGATATTAAGAAGAGGTGGCAAGAATACACAGAAGAACTGTACAAAAAATATCTTCACGACCCAGATAATCACATTGGTGTGATCACTGACCTAGAGCCAGACACCCTGGAATGTGAAGTCAAGTGGGCCTTAGGAAGCATCACTATGAACAAAGCTAGTGGAGGTGATGGAATTCCAGTTGAGCTCTTTCAAATCCTGAAAGATGATGCTGTGAAAGTGCTGCACTCAATATGCCAGCAAATTTGGAAAACTCAGCAGTGGCCACAGGACTGGAAAAGGTCAGTTTTCATTTCAATCCCAAAGAAAGGCAATGCCAAAGAATGCTCAAACTACCGCACTATTTCACTCATCTCACATGCTGGCAAAGTAAGGCTCAAAATTCTCCAAGCCAGGCTTCAGCAATACGGGAACTGTGTTCAAGCTGGTTTTAAGAAAAGGCAGAGGAACCAGAGACCAAATTGCTAACATCCGCTGGATCATGGAAAAAGCAAGAGAGTTCCAGAAAAACATCTATTTCTGCTTTATTGACTATGCCAAAGCCTTTGACTGTGTGGATCACAATAAACTGTGAAAAATTCTGAAAGAGATGGGAATACCAGACCACCTGATCTGCCTCTTGAGAAATTTGTATGCAGGTCAGGAAGCAACAGTCAGAACTGGATATGGAACAACAGAATGTTTCCAAATAGGAAAAGGAGTACGTCAAGGCTGTGTATTGTCACCCTGCTTATTTAATTTATATGCAGAGTACATCATGAGAAACGTTGGGCTGGAAGAAGCACAAGCTGGAATCAAGATTGCCAGGAGAAATATCAATAACCTCAGATATGCAGATGACACCACCCTTATGGCAGAAAGTGAAGAGGAACTAAAAAGCCTCTTGATGAAAGTGAAAGAGGAGAGTGAAAAAGTTGGCTTAAAGCTCAACATTCAGAAAACTAAGATCATGGCATCTGGTCCCATCACTTCATGGGAAATAGATGGGGAAACAGTGGAAACAGTGTCAGACTTTATTATTTTGGGGCTCCAAAATCGCTGCAGATGGTGACTGCAGCCATGAAATGAAAAGACGCTTACTCCTTGGAAGGAAAGTTATGACCAACCTAGATAGCATATTCAAAAGCAGAGACATTACTTTGCCAACAAAGGTTTGTCTAGTCAAGGCTATGGTTTTTCCTGTGGTCATGTATGGATGTGAGAGTTGGACTGTGAAGAAGGCTGAGCGCGGAAGAATTGATGCCTTTGAACTGTGGTGTTGAAGACTCTTGAGAGTCCCTTGCACTGCTAGGACATCAAACCAGTCCATTCTGAAGGAGATCAGCCCTGGGATTTCTTTGAAAGGAATGATGCTAAAGCTGAAACTCCAGTACTTTGGCCACCTCATGAGAAGAGTTGACTCATTGGAAAAGACTCTGATGCTGGGAGGGATTGGGGGCAGGAGGAGAAGGGGACGCCAGAGGATGAGATGGTTGGATGGTATCACTGAGTCAATGGACGTGAGTATGTGTGAACTCCGGGAGTTGGTGATGGACAGGGAGGCCTGGTGTGCTGCGATTCATGGGGTCGCAAAGAGTTGGACATGACTGAGCGACTGAACTGAACTGAAGATGGCAGAGGAATAGGACAGGGAAACCACTTTCTCCCCCACAAATTCATCAAAAGAACATTTGAACGCTGAGCAAATTCCACAAAATAACTTCTTAATGCTGACATCAGGCACCCAGAAAGGCAGCCCATTGTCTTCAAAAGGAGGTAGGAAAAAATATAAAAGATAAAAAGAGAGACAAAAGGTCTAAGGATGGAGATCCGTTCCTGCAAGGGAGTCTTAAAAAAGAGAGAAGTTTCCAAACATCAGGAAACTCTCACCGGCGAGTCTGTGGCAAGCCTTGGAATCTCAGAGGGCAACATAACAGGGAGGAAAAATAAATAAATAATTAAAACCCACAGATTACGTGCCTAATGGCAACTCCCAGTGGAGAAGCAGCACAGATACTCACATCTGCCACTAGCAAGTGTGGACTGGGCAGGGAGGCATGGGCTGCATTGCTTAGGGTGAGGACCGGGCATGAATGCCCCAAGGGCAATCTGAAGGAACTAACTTGAGATAGCAACCCAGACTGTGGGATAGCTTTCCCTCGAAAAGCCCTAACCTAAGACACCACCAGGCCCACTCACAGAACAAAGGACTGAGCAGAGCTATCCAGCTGTGGACTGGCCCATCCCCTGCTAGAGACAGGCAGAAAAGGGCAGCCAGAGCCGGAAGGGGGAAACTGTGGCCCCAGAGAGGCATCATTTACCAAACTGCAAGCAGGCTTGGTTGCTAACCAAGACTTCTTGGGATTCTGGATGGTCGACATCTGCCGGGAGGGTTGCAGCCAGAGATCAACTCCCCAGAAGAGACAGAGGTCACACCTGTGAAGGCGTGCCAGTTGTGCACCGGTTGTACACCCAGAAAACCTGGAAGCTGGGATGGGAGAGGAGATAAGATGCAGCCCCCAACTGGCAGTGACTGAGCTCACCAAGCACCTGGTCACCTGAGCTGCTCAGACCTGGGAAGGGCACAAAACGCAGGCCCAACCATGTCTGCACCTTTGTGGAGTACCCGAGAACCGGAACCTGAGTGGCTTAGACCTGGGAAGTGCATGCAACCCAGGGCCTGACTCAGACAGTTCCTGGCAGGGCAACCTAGAACCTGAACAGTGTAGACTGGGAAGCACACACGCCATGAACAGGGGCAAACCCAGTGTGGCTGACAATGTGAGCACTCCCCACAAACACCAATGGTGTTTGTTTGAAGTGTTCCACCCTCCCCACAGCATGCCTGAACAAGTAAGCCTAAAAAAGTGACCACCACTGCCCCCTTGTGTCAGGGTGGAAATTAGACACGGAAGAGACCAGCAAACAGAAGAAGCTAAAATAAACAGAGGGAACCACTTTGGAAGTGACAGGTGCAATAGATTAAAACCCAGCAATTAGCACCAACTACATATGAAGGGGCCTATAGATCTTGAAAACTATAAGCCAGATCAAGGAACTATCTGAAAATGAACTGAACCCACACTGGCCACAACACCACCAGAGAAAGTCATAGACATATTTTTACTATTATCATTTTTAAAATTTTTATTTTTTTATTTTAAGTCCTCTATTACTCCTTTAATTTTCATTTTTATAACCTACTATTACATTGCAAAAAAGACCCTATTTTTAAAGCAAACTTCATATATATATATATATATATAATAATTTTTGTGACTTTTTTTTAACTTTACAATATTGTATTGGTTTTGCCATATATCAACATGGATCTGCCACAGGTATACACGTGTTCCACATCCTAAACCCTCCTCCCTCCCCATACCATCCCTCTGGGTCGTCCCAGTGCACCAGCCCCAAGCATCCAGTATCGTGCATCAAACCTAGACTGGCGACTCATTTCATATATGATATTATACATATTTCAATGCCATTCTCCCAAATCATCCCACCCTCTCCCTCTCCCACAGACTCCAAAAGACTGTTCTATACATCAGTATCTCTTTTGCTGTCTCATATACAGGGTTATTGTTACAATCTTTCTAAATTGCATATATATGCGTTAGTATACTGTATTGGTGTTTTACTTTCCGGCTTACTTCACTCTGAATAATAGGCTCCAGTTTCATCTACCTCATTAGAACTGATTCAAGTGTATTCTTTTTAATGGCTGAGTAATATTCCACTGTGTTTATATACCCCAGCTTTCTTATCCATTCATCTGCTGATGGACATCTAGGTTGCTTCCATGTCCTGCTGCGATGAACATTGGGGTACAGGTGTCTCTTTCAATTCTGGTTTCCTCAGTGTGTATGCCCAGCATTGGGATTGCTGGGTCATAAGGCAGTTCTATTTCCAGTTTTTTAAGGAATCTCCACACCGTTCTCCATAGTGGCTGTACTAGTTTGCATTTCCACCAACAGTGCAAGAGGGTTCCCTTTTCTCCACACCCTCTCCAGCATGTATTGCTTGTAGACTTATGGATTGCAGCCTTTCTGACTGGCGTGAAATGGTACCTCATAGTGGTTTTGATTTGCATTGCTTTGATAATGAGTGATGTTGGGCATCTTTTCATGTGTTTGTTAGCCATCTGTATGTCTTCTTTGGAGAAATGTCTATTTAGTTCTTTGGCCCATTTTTTGATTGGGTCGTTTATTTTTCTGGACTTGAGCTTGTGTATTTTTGAGATTAGTTGTTTGTCAGTTGCTTCATTTGCTATTATTTTCTCCCATTTGGAAGGCTATCTTTTCACCTTGCTTATAGTTTCCTTTGTCGTGCAGAAGCTTTTAAGTTTAATTAGGTCCCATTTGTTTACTTTTGCTTTTATTTCCAATATTCTGGGAGGTGCGTCATAGAGGATCCTGCTTTGATGTATGTCGGGGAGTGTTTTGCCAATGCTCTCCTCTAGGAGTTTTAGAGTTTCTGGTCTTACATTCAGATCTTTAATCCATTTTGAGTTTATTTTTGTGTATGGTGTTAGAAAGTGTTCTAGTTTCATTCTTTTACAAGTGGTTGACCAGTTTTCCCAGCACCACTTGCTAAAGAGATTGTCTTTAATCCATTGTATATTCTTGCCGCCTTTTTCAAAGATAAGGTGTCCATATGTGTGTGGATTTATCTCTGGGCTTTCTATTTTGTTCCATTGATCTATATTTCTGTCTTTGTGCCGGTACCATACTGTCTTGATGACTGTGGCTTTGTAGTAGAGCCTGAAGTCAGGCAGGTTGATTCCTCCAGTTCCATTCTTCTTTCTCAAGATTGCTTTGGCTAATCGAGGTTTTTTGTATTTCCATACAAATTGTGAAATTATTTGTTCTAGCTCTGTGAAGAATACTGTTGGTAGCTTGATAGGGATTGCATTGAATCTATAGATTACTCTGGGTAGTATACTCATTTTCACTATACTGATTCTTCCGATGCATAAACATGGTATATTTCTCCATCTATTAGTGTCCTCTTTGATTTCTTTCACCAGTGTTTTATAGTTTTCTATACATAGGTCTTCAGTTTCTTTAGGTAGATATATTCCTAAGTATTTTATTCTTTTCGTTGCAATGGTGAATGGAATTGTTTCCTTAATTTCTCTTTCTATTTTCTCATTATTAGTGTATAGGAATGCAAGGGATTTCTGTGTGTTGATTTTATATCCCACAATTTTACTATATTTATTGATTAGCTCTGGTAATTTTCTGGTGGAGTCTTTAGGGTTTTCTATGTAGAGGATCATGTCATCTGCAAACAGTGAGAGTTTTACTTCTTTTCCAATCTGGATTCCTTTTATTTCTTTTTCTGCTCTGATTGCTGTGGCCAAAACTTCCAAAACTATGTTGAATAGTAATGGTGACAGTGGGCACTCTTGTCTTGTCACTGCCTTTAGGGGAAATGCTTTCAATTTTTCACCACTGAGGATAATGTTTGCTGTGGGTTTGTCATATATAGCTTGTATTATGTTGAGGTATGTTCCTTCTATTCCTGCTCTCTGGAGGGTTTTTATCATAAATGGATCTTGAATTTTGTCAAAGGATTTCTCTGTATCTATTGAGATAATCATATGGTTTTTATTTTTCAATTTGTTAATGTGGTGTATTACAATGATTGATTTGTGGATATTGAAGAATCCTTGCCCTGGGATAAAGCCCACTTGGTCATAGTGTATGATCTTTTAAAGTGTTGTTGGATTCTGATTGATATAATTTTATTAAGGATATTTGCATCTATGTCCATCAGTGATATTGGCCTGTAGTTTTCTTTTTTTGTGGCATCTTTGTCAGGTTTTGATATTAAGGTGATGGTGGCCTCATAGAATGAGTTTGGAAGTTTGCCTTCCTCTGCAATTTTCTGGAAGAGTTTGAAAAGGATGGGTGTTAACTCTTCCCTAAATTTTTGGTAGAATTCAGCTGTGAAGCCATCTGGACCTGGGCTTTTGTTTGCTGAAAGATTTGATTCAATTTCCGTGCTTGTGATGGGTCTCTTAAGATTTTCTATTTCTTCCTGGTTCAGTTTTTGAAAGTTGTACTTTTCTGAGAATTTGTCCATTTCTTCCATGTTGTCCATTTTATTGGCATATACTTGCTGATAGTAGTCTCTTATGATCCTTTGTATTTCTGTGTTGTCTGCTGTGATCTCTCCGTTTTCGTTTCTAATTTTATTGATTTGATTTTTCTCCCTTTGTTTCTTGATGAGGCTGGCTAATGGTTTGCCAATTTTATTTATCCTTTCAAAGAACTAGCTTTTGGTTTTGTTGATTTTTGCTATGGTCTCCTTTGTTTCTTTTTCATTTATTTCTGCCCTAAGTTTTAAGATTTCTTTCCTTCTACTAACCCTGGGGTTCTTCAGTTCTTCCTTTTCTAGTTGCTTTAGGTGTAGAGTTAGGTTATTTATTTGACTTTTTTCTTGTTTCTTGAGGTATGCCTGTATTGCTATGAACTTTCCCCATTAGGACTGTTTTTACAGTGTCCGACAGGTTTTGGGTTGTTGTGTTTTCATTTTCATTTGTTTCTATGCAAATTTTGATTTCTTTTTTGATTTCTTCTGTGATTTGTTGGCTATTCAGCAGCCTGTTGTTCAGCTTCCATATGTTGGAATTTTTAATAGTTTTTCTCCTGTAATTGAGATCTAATCTTACTGCATTGTGCTCAGAAAAGATGCTTGGAATGATTTCAAGTTTTTTGAATTTACCAAGGCTACATTTATAACCCAGGATGTGATCTATCCTGGAGATGGTTCTGTGTGAGCTTGAGAAAAAGATGCAATTCATTGTTTTGGGATGAAATGTCCTATACATATCAATTAGGTCTAACTGGTCTATTGTATTGTTTAAAGTTTGTGTTTCCTTGTTAATTTTCTTTTTAGTTGATCTATCCATAGGAGTGAGTGGGGTATTAAAGTCTCCCACTATTATTGTGTTATTGTTAATTTCTCCTTTCTACTGTTAGCATTTGTCTTACATATTGTGGTTCTCCTATGTTGGGTGCATATATATTTATAAGTGTTATATCTTCTTCTTGGATTGATCCTTTGATCATTATGTAGTGTACTTCTTTGTCTCTTTTCACAGCCTTTGTTTTAAAGTCTATTTTATCTGATATGAGTATTGCTACTCCTGCTTTCTTTTGTTCTCTATTTTAATGGAATATCTTTTTCCAGCCCTTTACTTTCAGTCTGTATGTGTCCCCTGTTTTGAGGTGGGTCTCCTTTAGACAACATATGTAGGGGTCTTGTTTTTGTATCCATTCAGCCAGTGTTTGTCTTTTGGTTGGGGCATTCAACCCATTTACATTTATTATTGATAAGTATGATATCGTTGCCATTTACTTTATTGTTTTGGGTTCGAGTTTATGCACCCTTTTTGTGTTTCCTGTCTAGAGAATATCTTTTAGTATTTGTTGGAAAGCTGGTTTGGTGGTGCTGAATTCTCTCAGCTTTGCTTGTCTGTAAAGCTTTTGATTTCTCCTTCATATTTGAATGAGATCCTCGCTGGGTACAGTAATCTGGGCTATAGGTTATTATTTTTTTTTTTCATCACTTTAAGTATGTCTTGCCATTTCCTCCTGGCTTGAAGAGTTTCTGTTGAAAGATCAGCTGTTATCCTAATGGGGATTCCCTTGTGTGATATCTGTTGTTTTTCCCTTGCTGTTTTTAATATTTGTTCTTTGCGTTTGATCTTTGTTAATTTGATTAATATGTGTCTTGGGGAGTTTCGCCTTGTGTTTATCCTGTTTGGGACTCCCTGGGTTTCTTGGACTTGGGTGACTATTTCCTTCCCCATTTTAGGGAAGTTCTCAACTATTATTTCCTCAAGTATTTTCTCATGGTCTTTCTTTTTGTCTTCTTTTTCTGGGACTCCTATGATTTGAATATTGTAGCGTTTAATATTGTCCTGGAGGTCTCTGAGATTGTCCTCATTTCTTTTAATTTGTTTTTCTTTTTTCCTCTCTGATTCACTTATTTTTACCATTCTATCTCCTAATTCACTAATCCTATCTTCTGCCTCTGTTATTCTACTATTTGTTGTCTCCAGAGTGTTTTTGATCTCATTTATTGCATTATTCATTATATATTGACTCTTTTTTATTTCTTCTAGGTTCTTGTTAAACCTTTCAGCATCTCCTCAATCCTTGTCTCCAGGCTATTTATCTGTGATTCGATTTTGATTTCAAATTTTGGATCATTTTCACTATCATTATTCGGAATTCTTTATCAGGTAGATTCCCTATCTCTTCCTCTTTTGTTTGATTTTGTGGGCATTTATCCTGTTCCTTTACCTGCTGGGTATTCCTCTGTCTCTTCATCTAGTTTATATTGCTGAGTTTGGGGTGCTTTTCTGTATTCTGACAGTTTGTGGAGTTCTCTTTATTGTGGCGTTTCCTTGCTGTGTGTGGGTTTGTACAGATGGCTTGTCAAGGTTTCTTGGCTAGGGAAGCTTGTGTCGGTGTTCTGGTGGGTAGAGCTGGATTTCTTCTCTCTGGAGTGCAATGAAGTGTCCAGTAATGAGTTATGAGATGTTTATTGTTTTGTAGTAACTTTGAGCAGCCTGTATATTGAAGCTCAGGGCTGCGTTCCTGTGTTGCTGGAGAATTTGTGTGGTATGTCTTACTCTGGAACTTGTTGGCCCTTGTGTGGTGTTTGGTTTCAGTGTAGCTATGGAGGCATTTGATAAGCGCCTGTCAATTAATGTTACCTGGAGTCAGGAGTTCCCTGGAGTCAGGGTTTGGACTTAAGCCTCCTGCTTCGGGTTTTCAGTCTTATTTTTACGGTACTCTCAAAACTTCTCCTTCTATACACCACCATTGATTAAACATCTAGGTTAAAGATGAAAAGTTTCTCCACAGTGAGGGACACCCAGAGAGGTTCACAGAGTTACATGGAGAAGAGAAGAGGGAGGAGGGAGTTAGATGTGATCTGAATGAGGTGAGGTGGAATCAATAGAGGAGAGAGCAGGCTAGCCAGTAGTCACTTCCTTATGTGCACTCCACAACTGGACCACTCAGAAATGTTCACGGAGTTATACAGAGAAGAGAAGAGGGAGGAAGGAGACAGAGGTGGCCAGGAGGATAAAAGGGGGGAATGAAAAGGAGAGAGACAGATCCAGCCAGTAATCAGTTCCCTAAGTGTTCTCCACCGTCTGGAACACACAGAAATTCAAAGAGTTCGGTAGAGCAGAGAGGGGTTAAGGAGGAGACACAGGTGACCTGGTGGAGAAAAAGGAGAGTCCAAATGAGGAGAGAGCAGTCAAGCAGGTAATCTCACTCTCAAGTAAAAATGGGTATTGAAGATTGGGTTCTTAAAGGTACAAAATTGATAACAAATACCAAAAAGCAAAAATTAAAAATCTAGAGTAGAGTTTGGAATTTCAAAAATGCAATGTTAAAGAAAAGAAGAAGAAAAAGAAAGAGAAAAAGAAAAAAAGTCACAAAAATTATTTAAAAAAAAAAATATATATAGGTACCTAATTGATAACAAATACCAAAAAGCAAAAATTAAAAATCTAGAGTAGAGCTTGGAATTTAAAAAATACAATGTTAAAGAAAAAAAGAAAGAGAAAAAAAATTTACAAAAATTATAAAAAATATATATGTGAAGTTTGCTTTTAAAAAAAATAGGGTCTTTTTTTTGCAAAATAATATTAGGTTATAAAAGTGAAAATTAAAGGAGTAATAAAGGACTTAAAATTTAAAAAAAATTAAAAGAAAGAAAGAATGATCGTAAAAATAGTAAAAATATATCTAGGACTTTCTCTGGTGTTGTTGCGAGTATTGTGGGGTCAGTTCATTTTCAGCTAGTTCCTTGGTCCGGCTTATATTTCTCAAGATCTATAAGCCTCTTCCTATAGTAGTCAGTACTAACTTCCTATAGTACCTTCCTATAGTAGTCGGTACTAACAACAGGGTTTTAAACTATTGCACCTGTCACTTCCAAGGTGGTTCCCTCTGTTTTAGCTTCTTCTGTTTGCTGGTCTCTTCAGTGTCTGACTTCCACCCTGACACAAAGGGGGCGGTGGTGGACACTTTTTTTTTTTTTTTTAGGCTCACTTGTTCAGTCGCTCTGTCGGGAGGGAGGGACGCTGCAAACAAATAACACTGGCGTGTGCTCGCAGTGCCTCAGCCAAATTGGGTCTGCCCCCACTCACGGCACATGTACCTATTCTGCCCACACTGCTCAGGCTCTGGTTGCTCCGCTGGGAACCATCCGAGGCAGGCCCTGGGCTGCATGCACCTCCCAGGTCTAAGCCGCTCAGGTTCAGGCACTCCGGTAGTCCTCAGAGGTGCAGACTTGTTTGGGCCTGCGTTTTGTGCTCTTCCCAGGTCCGAGCAGCTCAGGTGATGAGGCGTTTGGCGAGAGCGGTCACTGCGACTTATCGCCTCCCTGCCCTTGGGTTTTCTGGGTGTACAACCAGCGCACCTTCTCAGGCGGATATTGACTGTCCAGAACCCCAAGAAGTCTTAGTTAGCAAAGAAGCCTGCTTACAGTTTTGTAGATAATGTCTCTCTGGGGCTGCGATTGCCCCCTTCTGGCTCTGGCTGCCTGTCACCAGAGGGGGATGGTCTGCAGCTGGCTATCTCTTTTCAGTCCTTTGTTCTGTGTGCGAGCCTGGGGGTGTGAGGTTAGGGCTGGCTTTTCGCGTGGTAGTTATCCCACAGTCTGGTTTGCTAGCCCAAGTTAGTTCACTCAGATAGCACTCGGGGCATTCAGGCCAGATCCTTACTCTAAGCGATGCAGTCCGCACCTCCCTGCCCAGCGCCCGCTTGCTAGTGGTGGGTGCAGGCATCTGCGCTGCTTCTCTGCTGAGGAAGTTACCGTTGGGCTTGTAATCTGTGGGTTTTAATTGTTTATTTATTTTTCCTCCCTGTTATGTTGCCCTGTGTGCTTCCAAGGCTTGGCACAGACTTGGCAGTGAGAGTGTTTTCTAGTGTTTGGAAACTCCTCTCTTTTTAAGACCATTCGCAGGGCAGAGCTCCATCCCTCCCTCTTTTGTCTCTTTTTTTGTCTTTTATATTTTTTCCTACCTCCTTTCGAAGACATTGGGCTGCTTTTCTGGGTACCTGATGTCCTCTGCTGGCATTCAGAAGTTGTTTTGTGGAATTTACTTGGCATTTAAATGTTCTTTCGATGAATTTGTGGGGGAGAAAGTGGTCTCCCAGTCCAATTCCTCTGTCATCTTAGCTCCTCCCCCGCTGTTTTTTTCTTTAATATTGTATTCTTGAGAATCTAACCTCTACTCTAGATTTTTAATCTTTGCTTTTTGGTATTTGTTATCACTTTTGTACCATTAAGAACCCAATCTTCAGTACCCATTTTTACTTGGGAGCAAGATTACTGGCTTGATTGCTCTTTCCTCTTTTGGACTCTCCTTTTTCTCCATTAGGTCGCCTCTATCTCCTCCCTCCCTGTTCTCTTCTCTACCCAACTCTGTGAATCTCTTTGTGTGTTCCAGTCTGTAGAGAACACTTAGGGAACTTGTTACTGGCTAGATCTGTCTCTCTCCTTTTAATTCCCCATTTTAACCTCCTGGCCACTTCTGTCTCTTTCCTCCCTCTTCTCTTCTCTGTATAACTCCATGAACATCTCTGAGGGATCCAGATGTGGAGAGCACACAGGGAAGTGATACTAGTTAGCTTGCTCTCTTCCCTTTTGATTCCCTCTCGTCTCCTCTTGGTCACCTCTATCTCCCTCGTCTCTATTCTCTTCTCCATGTAACTCTGTGTACCTCTCTGGGTGTCCCTCACTGTGGAGAAACTTTTCATCATTAACCTAGATGTTTAATCATTGGTTCTGTATAGATGGATAAGTCTTGAGGCTACTGTAAGAATAAGACTGAAAACCAGAGGCAGAAGGCTTAAGTCCAAATCCTGAGAACACCAGAGAACTCTTGACTCCAGGGAACATTAATTGATAGGAGCTCATCAAACACCTCCATACCTACGCTGAAACTACGCACTACCCAGGGGCCAACAAGTTCCAGAGCAAGACATACCACACAAATCTCCAGCAACACAGGAACATAGCCCTGAGCTTCAATATACAGGCTGCCCAAAGTTACTCCAAACCCACTGACATCTCATAACACATTATTGGATACTTCATTGCACTCCAGAGAGAAGAAATCCAGCTCCACCCACCAGAACACGGACACAAACTTCCCTAACCAGGAAACCTTGACAACCCACCCATCCAACCCCACAAACAGCGAGGAACCTCCACAATAAAGAGAACTCCACAAACTGCCAGAATATGGAAAAGGCACCCCAAGCATGGCACTATAAACAAGAAGAAAAGACAGAGAAATACCCAGCAGGTAAAGGAACAGAATAAATGCCCACCAAACCAAACAAAAGAGGAAGAGATAGGGAATCTACCTGATAAAGAATTCCAAATAATGATAGTGAAAATGATACAAAATCTTGAAACCAAATGGAGTTACAGATAAATAGCCTGGAGATAAGGATTGAGAAGATGCAAGAAAGGTTTAACAAGGACCTAAAAGACATAAAGAAAAGTCAATATATAATGAATAATGCAACAAATGAGATCAAAAGCACTCTGGAGGGAGCCAACAGTAGAATAATGGAGGCAGAAGATAGGATAAGTGAGGTAAAAAATAGAATGGTAGAAATAAATGAAACAGAAAAGAAAAAAGAATGAAAAGAAATAAGGACAAACTCAGGCACCTCTGGGACAATGTTAAATGCTCCAACATTTGAATCATAGGAGTCCCAGAAGAAGAAGACAAAAAGAAAGACCATGAGAAAATACTTGAGGAGATAATATTTGAAAACGTCCCTAAAATGGGGAAGGAAATACTCACCCAAGTACAAGAAACCCAGAGAGTCCCAAACAGGATAAATCCAAGGCAAAACACCCCAAGACACATATTAATCAAATTAACAAAGATCAAACACAAAGAACAAATATTAAAAGCAGCAAGGGAAAAACAACAAATAACACACAAGGGGATTCCCATAAAGATAACAGCTGATCTTTCAATAAAAACTCTTCAAGCCAGGAGGGAATGGCAAGACATACTTAAAGTGATGAAAGAAAATAACCTACAGCCCAGATTACTGTACCCAGCAAGGATCTCATTCAAATATGAAGGAGAAATCAAAAGCTTTACAGACAAGCAAAGCTGAGAGAATTCAGCACCACCAAACCAGCTCTCCAACAAATACTAAAGGATATTCTCTAGACAGGAAACACAAAAAGGGTGCATAAACTCGAACCCAAAACAATAAAGTAAATGGCAAAGGGATCATACTTATCAATAATTACCTTAAACGTAAATGGCATGAATCCCCCAACTAAAAGACAAAGACTGGCTGAATGGATAAAAAAACAAGACCCCTATATACGTTTTCTACAAGAGACCCACCTCAAAACAAGGGACACATACAGACTGAAAGTGAAGGGCTGGAAAAAGATATTCGGCGCAAATAGAGAACAAAAGAAAGCAGGAGTAGCAAAACTCATATCAGATAAAATAGACTTTAAAACAAAGGCTGTGAAAAGAGACAAAGAAGGACACTGCATAATGATCAAAGGATCAATCCAAGAAGAAGATATAACACTTATAAATATACATCCATCCAACATAGGAGCACCACAATATGTAAGATAAATGCTAACAAGTATGAAAGGGGAAATTAGCAATAACACAATAATAGTGGGAGACTTTAATACCCTAGTCACACCTATGGATAGATCAACTAAACAGAAAATTAACAAGGAAACACAAACTTTAAACAATACAATAGACCAGTTAGACCTAATTGATATCTATAGGACATTTCACCACAAACAATGAATTTCACCTTTTTCCGAACTGCACATGGAACCTTCTCCAGGGTAGATCACATCCTGGGTCATAAATCTAGCCTTGGTAAATTCAAAAAAATTGAAATCATTCCAAGTTTCTTTTCTAACCACATTGCAGTAAGACTAGATCTCAATTACAGAAGAAAAACTATTAAAAATCTCAAAATAAGGAGGCTGAACAACACTCTGCTGAATAACCAACAAATCACAGAAAAAATCAAAAAAGAAATAAAAATATGCATAGAAAGGAAAGAAAATGAAAACACAACAACCCAAAACCTATGGGACACTGTAAAAGCAGTGCAAAGGGGAAGGTTCATAGCAATACAGGCATACCTCAAGAAACAAGAAAAAAGTCAAATAAATAACCTAACTCTACACCTAAAGCAACTAGAAAAGTAAGAAAGGAAGAAGCCCAGGGTTAGTAGAAGGAAAGAAATCTTAAAACTTAGGGCAGAAATAAATGAAAAAATAACAAAAGAGACCATAGCAAAAATCAGCAAAGCCAAAAGCTAGTTCCTTGAGAAGATAAATAATATTGACAAACCATTAGCCAGACTCATCAAGAAACAAAGGGAGAAAAATCAAATCAACAAAATTAGAAATGAAAATGGAGAGATTATAACAGACAACACAGAAATACAAAGGATCATAAGAGATTACTATCAGCAATTAAATACCAATAAAATGGACAATGTGGAAGAAATGGACAAATTCTTAGAAAAGTACAACTTTCTAAAACTGAACCAGGAAGAAATAGAAAATCTTAAGAGACCCATCACAAGCACAGAAATTGAAACTGTAATCAGAAATCTTCCAGCAAACAAAAGCCCAGGTCCAGATGGCTTCACAGCTGAATTCTACCAAAAATTTAGAGAAGAGCTAACACTTATCCTACTCAAACTTTTCCAGAAAATTGCAGAGGAAGGTAAACTTCCAAACTCATTCTATGATGCCAACATTACCCTAATACCAAAACCTGACAGAGATGTCACAATAAAATAAAACTATAGGCCAATATCACTGATGAACATAGATGCAAAAATCCTTAAATAAATTCTAGCAAACAGAATCCAACGACATATGTAAAAGATCATACATCATGACTAAGTGGGCTTTATCCCAGAGATGTAAGGATTCTTCAACATCCACAAATCAATCATTGTAATACACCACATTAACAAATTGAAGGTTAAAAAACCATAGGATTATCTCAATAGATGCAGAGAAAGCCTTTGATAAAATTCAAGATCCATTCATGATAAAAACACTCCAGAAAGCAGGAATAGAAGGAAAATACCTCAACATAATACAAGCTATATATGACAAACCCACAGCAAACATTGTCCTCAATGGTGAAAAATTGAAAGCATTTCCTCTAAAGGCAGGAACAAGACAAGGGTGCCCACTGCCACCACTACTATTCAACATAGTTTTGGAAGTTTTGGCCACAGCAATCAGAGCAGGAAAAAAATAAATAAATAAAATGAATCAAAATTGGAAAAGAAGAAGTAAAACTCTCACTGTTTGCAGATGACATGATCCTCTACATAGAAAACCCTAAAGACTCCACCAGAAAATTACTAGAGCTAATAAATGAATATAGTAAAGTTGCAGGAAATAAAATTAACACACAGAAATCCCTTGCATTCATATATACTAACAATGAGAAAACAGAAAGAGTAATGAAGGATACAATTCCGTTCACCATTGCAATGAAAAGAATAAAATACTTATGAATGTATCTACCTAAAGAAACAAAAGACCTATGTATAGAAAACTGTAAAACACTGGTGAAAGAAATCAAGGAGGACACAAATAGATGGAGACATACACCATGTTCATGGATCAGAAGAATCAATATAGTGAAAATGAATATACTACCCAAAGCAATATATAGATTCAGTACAATACCTATCAAGCTACCAAAGGTATTTTTTATTAAACTAGAACAAATAATTTCACAATTTGTATGGAAATACAAAAAACCTTGAATAGCCAAAGCAATCTTGAGAAAGAAGAATGGAACTGGAAGAATCAACCTACCTGACTTCAGGCTCTACTACAAAGCCACAGTCATCAAGACAGTATGGTACTGGCACAAAGACAGAAATATAGATCAATGGAACAAAATAGAAAGCCCAGAGATAAATCCACGCACCTATGGACACCTTATCTTCGACAAAGGAAGCAAGAATATATAATCGAGAAAAGACAATCTTTTAAACAAGTGGTGCTGGGAAAACTGGTCAACCACTTGAAAAAGAATGAAGCTAGAACACTTTCGAACATCATACACAAAAATAAACTCAAGGTGGATTAAGGATATAAACTTTTAAGACCAGAAACTATAAAACTCCTAGAAGAAAACATAGAAAAAACACTCTCTGACATAAATCCCAGCAGGATCCTCTATGACCCACCTCCCAGAATATTGAAAATAAAAGCAAAAATAAACAAATGGGACCTAATTAAACTTAAAAGCTTTTGCACAACAAAGGAAACTCTAAACTCTAAGGTGAAAAGACAGCCTTCGGAATGGGAGAAAATAATAGCAAATGAAGCAATTGACAAAGAATTAATCTCAAAAATATACAAGCAACTCCTGCAGTTCAATTCCAGAAAAATAAATGACCCAATCAAAAGATGGGCCAAAGAACTAAATAGACATTTCTCCAAAGAAGACATACAGATGGCTAACAAACACATGAAAAGATGCCCAACATCACTCATTATCAGAGAAATGCAAATCAAAACCACAATGAGGTACTATTTCACGCCAGTCAGAATGGCTGCTATCCAAAAGTCTACAAGCAATAAATGCTGGAGAGGGTGTGGAGAAAAGGGAACCCACTTACACTGTGAGTGGAAATGCAAACTAGTACAGCCACTATTGAGAACAGTGTGGAGATTCCTTAAAAAACTTGAAATAGAACTGCCTTATGACTCAGCAACCCCACTTCTGGGCATACACACTGAGGAAACTAGAATTGAAAGAGACACGTGTACCCCAGTGTTCATCGCAACACTGTTTATAATAGCCAAGACATGGAAGCAACCTAGATGTCCATCAGCAGATGAATGGATAAGAAAGCTGTGCTACATATACACAATGGAATATTACTCAGCTATTAAAAAAAGAATACATTTGAATCAGTTTTAATGAGATGGATGAAACTGGAGCCTATTATACAGAATGAAGTAAGCCAGAAAGAAAAACACCAATACAGCATACTAATGCATATATATGGAATTTAGAAAGATGGTAACGATAACCCTGTATGCAAGAAAGCAAAAGAGACACAGATGTATATAACAGTCTTTTGGACTCTGTGGGAGAGGGCGAGGGTGGGATGATTTCGGAGAGTGGCATTGAAACATGTATATTATCATATGCGAAACAAATCGCCAGTCCAGGTTCAATGCATGATACAGGATGCTTGGGGCTGGTGCACTGGGATGACCCAGAGGGATGGGATGGAGAGGGAGGTAGGAGGGGGTTTCAGGATGGGGAACACATGTACACCCATGGCAGATTCATTTCAATGTATGGCAAAACCAATACAATATTGTAAAGTTAAAAAAAAAAAAAGTAGCATGGAAACATACACACTACCATATGTAAAATAGATAGTGGGAATTTGCTGTATGACTCAGGGAGCTCAAACCGGTGTTCTGTGACAACCTAGCGGGGTGGGATGGGGAGGGGGATAGGAGGGAAGTTCAAGAGGGAGGGGACATATGCATACCTATGACTGATTCATGTTGAAGTATGCCAGAAATCAATACAATATTGTAAAGCAATTATCCTTCAATTAAAAGAAATAAATCTTAAAAAAAGAAAAATGGAAAGTTAAATAGATATAGATAAAGAAGATTTGTATCTATTAAAGATTAAATCAAAGAGAAAAGAACAGTAGGAAAAGTAAATGAAGGAATAAATTTAGAAAAATAATAATAAAATTTTTAAAAGGTTTAAAAATTTTTAAATTAAAATTAAAAAAGAAGAAAGAAAAAAAAAAAAAGGAAAATTCCACAGAACTGCAAAAGACCAAAATAGAGGCACAGGTTTATAACTGAAATTAAAAGTATGATTTAAAAAATATAAAAGCTTAATTAGATTTCATAATACTGATAAAATCAATAACCACAATGGGGCGGTGGGAGGAAAAAAAAGAGAAAAAAATCCAAAAGAAATGACAGAACAAGTCAAAATATAAGGATAATAAATGTCTTTCTTGAGTTTCTCTTTGCAGAGTCCTTTCCCTCACTGAAAGTCACAGACCATCTCGCCTCCCTAGGATGACCTCCAATACTGCGCTGGTCTCTGGATGTGTTGTGGGGACAGTTCAGACTCTAACCTGGTCCTACTCCTGTGTGTTTTTGCCTCCAAAGTCCACAGCTATCAGAACTAGAGTGTTTTCTTTTGTGGGAGTTCTCAATGTCCATTTATATATTCCATAGACACAGAATCTGCCTAGTTGATCATGTGGATTTAATCTGAAGCTTGTATAGCTGGTGGGAAGGTTTTGGGTCTTCTTCCTTAGCCACACTGCCCCTGGGTTTCAATTGTGGTTTTATTTCCCCCTCTACATGTGGATCATCCACTGGGGTTTGCTCCTGAGGCTGCCTTGGAGGACTGGGGGCTGCCCCAGTAAGGGCCAGGTGTGGGGATGGTGCAGCTGCTTGGGTTTCAGGGGTTCTGGCAGCATCAGGGAGTCAGGGGAGTTGGCGACTAGGGCAGCAGGAAATGTAGCTCTCTAGAAGGGTATGGCAACCAGTATTGGCCAATAAACTACAGTATTCTTGCCTGGAGAATCCCACTGACAGAGAAGACTGGCAGGTCACAGTCCACAGGGTCACAGAGTTCGACATGACTGAAGTGGCTTCACATGTATAGATGCAAGATTTTTTGCCTGTGGCAGCTTTGTCCCAGTGATGGTTGAGCATGAAGGTGGTGCAGCTCTTTGGGTCACAGGGACCCTGATAGCGCCAAGTGTGCAGGGTCATGGACTGCCTCAGAGTTATGGCCCTATCCAAGTCTTTTTTCGAGCCTCTGGGAGTTGGCAATCAATCTTTGGCTAGGGTTTCTCCATAGCTCCACCTGTTAGGCAGGTGGAGGCACTTAGAGGGCTCTCTTGCCTGTGGTCCTTCTCTGTTGCTGGGCACATCAGGCACATAGACCACCCCCCACTCCCAGCCCTGCCTCTGCCCCCCCTGGGGTTCTACTCTGTAGATCAGCATGTCAGGCACTTAAAGGGGCACCAGGTCTGGAGTCCTACTCTGTAGTTTGGTATGTCAGGCACTTAAAATGGCACCCTGGGTGGGGTCCTGTTCTTTGTTCTGTAGGTCTGGCACTTGATGGGTTCAAGCTGCCCAATGCTGGCATGTGGGTTAAGAGAGGCTATGGTGATGGCTCCACCCCCTACACATGACCAAGCAGTGTAACTGCTTTCATGGCTGCCTGGCTTTCCTCCACAGGCATTTCTCACCACAGTCTTCTCCCTCACGTCCCCTAAGTGCATCTCTCCACAGTCAACAGTAGCCCTTACCCTGAGATTGCTCCACAATCCCCACACTCCAGCTCCCAGGCACCGTGCCTTCTAGGACTGTCTGATTCTCCTTCCATTTAGGCTGTCACAGATCAGCTGCTTCACTCTCAGCCTTCAGTGTTCCTCCTCTGACCCAGATAACTGCCCCGATGTGCCCCGATCGAACCCCTGTTTCAGTTCCCCAACCCTCCAAGCCTACTAACACTCCTGTTTTTCCCCTTAGTTCCTTCTTCCTACCGAGTTTTGTGTGGTTCTTTTCTGATGGTCAGGTACTCCCGTCCGCTCTCAGCTAGTGTTCTACAAGCACTTCTGTGTCTAAATGTGTATTCCTGATGTATCCATGAAGAGATGTACTCCACGTTCACCATCTCCTCTGCCATCTTGTTCCTCTCTTCCATCTATTTCTTATGTCCTTCCCTTCAACTCTTAAAGATCATCTCTCTAAGACACAGAGATACGATTTTACATGATTTTATGTCAGTATCTTTTTCTTCTAACTTCATATTCAGTTCAGTTCAGTTCAGTCACTCAGTCGTGTCTGGCTCTTTGTGTATTACCCATATTCAATTTATGGCATTATTACCTCTCTTATATTTCTAGTCATTGCCATCAAGGGGAGAGCCTTTTCATGAACAGAATTGTATTGCTAAGATATATGTCAAGTTTGGATATTCTAAACTTCCGACTATTCAACCTTCTCCAAGTTGATCTCATTTGATATAGATCCCTCTTCACTGACATGTAACATCACTTTTCTATTCCTTTGCTGTTGTTTAATTGCTAAGTTCTGTCCAACTCTGCAATTATTTGGACTGTAGCCTATAAGGCTCTTCTGTCCATGGGATTTCCCAGGCAAAAATACTGCAGTGGGTTGCCATTTCCTCCTCTAGGGAAATCATCTGGACAAAGGGATCAACCTGAGTCTTCTGCATAGAGGGGACACTTTTCGAGGGAAGCCCCAACTCAGTGTGGAGCCTGCATAAATTATAAAGTAAATTATAAACAGTAAATTATAAAAGCAACTTATCAAAGTAAATTATAAAAGGGTTTTAAATTTTCTCCTTCTCTCTTCCTGACAAAATGCTTTCATTTGGAATGGATTGTTTTTTCCTTCTACTTTTTAGAGGAAGTGAACAAGAAAAAGGGAAGTATCAATAATGTATTTCACTAGGGAACTTGCCATTATTTCATCTGTTTCCTGTACACTCACCTTCAGCAAGAATTGTTTGCCTGAACTAACACAGACACATATTTTTTTTTTATTTTTATCTTGTTAATTTATCTTTCCAACTGAGATTACTCATTTCCTTTGTCATTCAGTTTTCCCCATCATTATTTCTTTGGTCTTCTGTTGCAATCAACAGAACAGATAGCTTTTCTCATAAATTTTGTCAAGATGCCTTTGAAATTTCACCATATTTAAGGTTTATGCCATGTAAGATCTCTCCAAGTAAAACTCACGTCATTTGATTTAAATGTCCTTTGCTGTCAGTTAATACTTTTTCCCCCCTTTTCCCCATGTGATGTAGTAATGATCACCTTGTTTCAGACTGCATCGAAGTTCAGTTCAGTTCAGTCACTCAATCGTTTCCGACTCTTTCCAATCCCATGGACTGCAACATGCCAGCCTTCCCTGTTGATCACCAATTCCCAGAGCCTACTCAAACTCATGTCCATCGAGTTGGTGATGCCATCCAACCATCTAATACTCTGTTGTCCCCTTCTCCTCCTGCCTTCAGTCCTTCCAAGATCAAGGTCTTTTCCAATGAGTCGGTTCTTTGCATCAGGTGGTCAAAGTATTGGAGTTTCAGCTTCAGCATCAGTCCTTCCAATGAATATTCAGGACTGATTTCTTTTAGGATGAACTGGTTGGATCTCCTGGCAGGCCAAGGGACTCTCAAGAGTCTTCTCCAACACCACAGTTCAAAAGTATCAATTCTTTGTTGCTAAGCTCTCTTTATAGTCCAACTCTCACATCCATACATGACTACTGGAAAAACCATATCTTTAACTAGACAGACCTCTGCTAGCAAAGTAATGTCTCTGCTTTTTAATATGCTATCTAGGTTGGACATAGCTTTTCTTCAAGGAGTAAGCGTCTTTTAATTTTATGCCTGTAGTCACCATTTGCAGTGATTTTGGAGCCCAAAAAAGAAAAGACTCTCATTGTTTTCGTTGTTTCCCCATCTATTTGCCATGAAGCGATGGGACCAGATGCAATGATCTTAGTTTTCTGAATGTTGAGTTTTAAGCCAACTTTTTCACTCTCCTCTTTCACTTTCATCAAGAGCCTCTTTAATTCTTTGCTTTATGCCATAAGGATCATCTGCATATCTGAGGTTATTGATATTTCTCCCAGCAATCTTGATTCCAGCGTGTGCTTCCTCCAGCCTGGTATTTCGCATGATGTGCTCTGCATATAAGTTAAATAAGCAGGGTGACAGTACATTGTCTTGACATACGCCTTTCCTGATTCTGAACCAGTCTGGTGTTCCATGTTCAGTTCTAACTGTTGCTTCTGACCTGCATATAGATTTCTCAGGAAGCAGGTCCAGTGGTCTGGTATTCCCATCTCTTTCAGAATTTTCCACACTTTGTTGTGATCCACATAGTCAAAGGCTTTGGCATAGTCAATAAAACAAAAGTAGATGTTTTTTTCTGGAACTCTCTTGCTTTTTTGATGATCCAACAGATGTTGGCAATTTGATTTCTGGTTCCTCTGCCTTTTATAAATCCAGGTTGACCATCTAGAGGTTTATGGTTCAAGTACTGTTGAAGCCTGGCTTAAAGAATTTTGAGCATTACTTTGCTAATGTAATATAATTACAGCAGCCGTGCTGTGCTGAAGCGGCTGTGAGGAGATACCCAACATCCAGGGTCAGAGAAGCCCCAGCAAGACAGTAGGTGCTGGAGCGGCAGCTGCATGGTGTTGGAGTGGCTGCAAGGAGATACTCCACATCCAAGGACAAAGGAGAAACCACAGCAAGATGATCAGAGGGGCAAATTCGTGTTTAGAATCAAACCCCATTCCCAAAAGAGATGCTCAGAGGCCTCAAACAAACTTTGTGTGCACCAGGACCCAGAGACCCCACAGAGACTTGAGACAAAATTGTATCTGAGCATCTCCTGTGGAGGTATGGGTCAGGAGTGGACTGTCACAGGGGCAGGGGCTCTGGGTGCAACAGACTTGGGTATGGCTGGGAGCAGCAAACTCGGGTATGACATAAGCTCTCTTGGAGGAGGTCGCCATTAACCCCACCATAGAGCTGCAAGAACTTACACAGAACTGGGAAATAGACTCTTGGAGTGAAAAAACAGAAACTTGTATGCACCAGGACCCAGGAGAAAGGAGCACTGACCCTACAATAGACTGACTCAGACTTGCCTAGGAGTCTCCAGCAGAGGTATGGGTCAGTGGTGGCCTGCTGCAGGGTGTGGGGCCCTGAGTGTAGCAGTACATGCAAGGGACCTTTGAAGGAGATCGCCATTATCTTACTTACTTCCACCATAGTTTGTCCCCAGGGAAATAATAGGGAGGGAACTGAGCTCCAGAAAATTGGTTAAAGATTTACTGAGTATGGCCCTTTAGAACAAGACCCAGCTTCCCCTCAGTCAGTCTCTCCCATCAGGAAGCTTCCATAAGCCTCTTATCCTTCTCCATCAGAGGGCAGACAGACTGAAAACCACAGTCACAGAAAACTAACCAATCTGATCACATGGACCACAGCCTTGTCTAACTCAATGAAATTATGAGCCATGCCATGTAGGGTTGACCAAAACGGACAGGTCATAATTGAGAGTTCTGACAAAATATGGTCCTCTGGAGAACGGAATGGCAAACCACTTCAGTATTCTTGCCTTGAGAACCCCACAAAGACTATGAAAATGCAAAAAGATAAGACACTGAAAGATGAACTCCCTAGGTCGGTAGGTGACCAATATGCTACTTGGGTGATCAATGGAAAAATAAATCCAGGAAGAATGAAGAGACGTAGCCAAAACAAAAACAACACCCAGTTGTGGATGCGACTAGTGATAGAAGCAAACTCCAGTGCTGTAAAGGGCAATATTGCATAGGAACCTGGAATGTTAGGTCCATGATTCAAGGCAAATTGGAAGTGGTCAAACGAGATGGCAAGAGTGAACAAGGACATTTTAGGAATCAGTGAACTAAAATGGACTGGAATGGGTGAATTTAACTCAGATGAGCATTATATCTACTACTGTGGGCAAGAATCCCTAAGAAGAAATGGAGTAGGCATCACAGTCAACAAAAGAGTCAGAAATGCAGTACTTGGATGCAATCTCAAAATTGACAGAATGATATCTGTTCGTTTCCAAGGCAAATCATTTAGTATCATGGTAACCCAGGTCTATGCCCAAACAAGTAATGCTGGAGAAGCTGAAGTTGAACGATTCTATGAAGACCTACAAGAGCTTCTAGAACTAACACCCCCAAAAGATGTCTTTTTCATTATAGGGGACTGGAATGCAAAAGTAGGAAGTCAAGAAACACCTGGAGTAACAGGCAAATTTGGCCTTGGAGTACAGAATGAAGCAGGGCAAAGGCTAATAGAGTTTTGCCAAGAGAACACACTGGTCATAGCAAACATCCTCTTCCAACAACATAAGAGAAGACTCTGCACATGGACATTATCAGACAGTCAACACCAAAATCAGACTGATTATATTCTTAACAGCCAAAGATGAAGAAGCTCCATACAGTCAGCAAAATCAAGACCAGGAGCAGACTGTGGCTCAGATCATAAACTCCTTACTGCCAAATTCAGACTTAAATAGAAGAAAGTAGTGAAAACCACTAGACCATTCAGGTATGACCTAAATCAAATCCTAAACTACTATGCAGTGGAAGTGAGAAATAGATTTAAGGAACTAGATCTGATAGATAGATTGCCTGATGAACTATGGACGGCGGTACATGTCATTGTGCAGGAGACAGGGAGCAAGACAATACCCAAGAAAAAGAAATGCAAAAAAACAAAATGGCTGTCTGAGGAGGCCTTACAAATAGCTGTGAAAGGAAGAGAAGCAAAAAGCAAAGGAGAAAAACGTATACCCATTTGAATGCAGAGTTCCAAAGAATAGAAAAGAGAGATAAGAAAGCCTTCCTCAGTGAACAGTGCAAAAAAATAGAGGAAAACAATAGAATGGGAAAGACTAGAGATCTCTTCAAGAAAATTAGAGATACCAAGGGGACGTTTCATGCAAAGATGGGCAAAATAAAGGACAGAAATGCTATGGACCTGACAGAAGCAGATGATATTAAGAAGAGGTGGCAAGAATACACAGAAGAACTGTACAAAAAAGATCTTCATGACCCAGATAATCACGATGGCGTGATCACTCACCTAGAGCCAGACATCTGAAATGTGAAGTGAAATGGGCCTTAGGAAGCATCACCATGAACAAAGCTAGTGGAGGTGATGGAATTCCAGTTGAGCTCTTTTAAATCCTAAAAGACGATGCTGTGAAAGTTCTGCACTCATAATGCCAGCAAATTTGGAAAACTCAGCAGTGGCCACAGGACTGGAAATGGTCAATTTTCATTCCAATCCCAAAGAAAGGCAATGCCAATGAATGCTCAACCACACAAATGTACTCATCTCACATGCTAGTAAATCAATGCTCAAAATTCTCCAAACCACGCTTCAACAGTATGTGAACTGTGGACTTCAAGATGCCCAAGCTGGATTTAGAAAAGGCAGAGGAACCAGAGGTCAAATTGCCAACATCTGCTGGATCATCAAAAATGCAAGAGAGTTCCCGGAAAACTTCTATTTCTGCTCTATTGACTATGACAAAGCCTTTGACTATGTGGATCACAACAAAATGTGGAAAATTCTGAGATGTTGGAATACCAGACCACCTGATCTGCTCTTGAGAAACCTGTATGCAGGTCAGGAAGCAACAGTTAGAACTCGACATGGAACAACAGACTGGTTCCAAATAGGAAAAGGAGTACATCAAGGCTGTGTATTGTCACCCTGCTTATTTAACTTTTATGCAGAGTACATCATGAGAAACTCTGGACTGGAAGAAGCACAAGCGGGAATCAAGATTTCTGGGGAAAATATCAATAACCTCAGATATGCAGATGACACCACCCTGATGACAGAAGGTGAAGAGGAGCTAAAAAGCCTCTTGATGAAAGTGAAAGAGGAGAGTGAAAAAGTTGGCTTAAAGCTCAACATTCAGAAAATAAGATCATGGCATGTGGTCCCATCACTTCATGGGAAATAGATGGGGAAACAGTGTCAGATTTTATTTTTTTGGACTCCAAAATCACTGCAGATGGTGATTGCAGCCATGAAATTAAAAGACGCTTCCTCCTTGGAAGGAAAGTTATGACCAACCTAGATCAGATCAGTCGCTCAGTTGTGTCCGACTCTTTGCGACCCCATGAATCACAGCACGCCAGGCCTCCCTGTCCATCACCAACTCCCGGAGTTCACTCAGACTCATGTCCATCGAGTCAGTGATGCCATCCAGCCATCTCATCCTCTGTCGTCCCCTTCTCCTCTTGCCCCCAATCCCTCCCAGCATCAGAGTCTTTTCCAATGAGTCAACTCTTCGCATGAGGTGGCCAAAGTCCTGGAGTTTCAGCTTTAGCATCATTCCTTCCAAAGAAATCCCAGGGCTGATCTTCAGGATGGACTGGTTGGATCGCTTTGCAGTCCAAGGGACTCTCAAGAGTCTTCTCAAACACCATAGTTCAAAAGCATCAATTCTTCGGCGCTCAGCCTTCTTCACAGTCCAACTCTCACATCCATACATGACCACAGGAAAAACCATAGCCTTGACTAGACGGACCTTTGTTGGCAAAGTAATGTCTCTGCTTTTCAATATGTTATCTAAGTTGGTCATAACTTTCCTTCCAAGGAGTAAGCGTCTTTTCATTTCATGGCTGCAGTCACCATCTGTAGCGATTTTGGATCCCAGAAAAATAAAGTCTGACACTGTTTCCACTGTTTCCCCATCTATTTCCCATTAAGTGATGGGACCGGATGCCATGATCTTAGTTTTCTGAATGTTGAGCTTTAAGCCAACTTTTTCACTCTCCTCTTTCACTTTCATCAAGAGGCTTTTTAGTTCCTCTTCACTTTCTGCCATAGGGTGGTGTCATCTGCATATCTGAGGTTATTGATATTTCTCCCAGAAATCTTGATTCCCGCTTGTGTTTCTTCCAGTTCAGTGTTTCTCATGACGTACTCTGCATATAAGTTAAATAAACAGGGTGACAATATGCAGCCTGAAGTACTCCTTTTCCTATTTGGAACCAGTCTGTTGTTCCATGTCGAGTTCTAACTGTTGCTTCCTGACCTGCATACAAATTTCTCAAGAGGCAGATCAGGTGGTCTGGTATTCCCATCTCTTTCAGAATTTTCCACATTTTGTTGTGATCCACACAGTCAAAGACTTTGGCATAGTCAATAGAGCAGAAACAGATGCTTTTCTGGAACTCTCTTGCTTTTTCCATGATCCAGCGAATGTTGGCAATTTAATCTCTGGTTCCTCTGCCTTTTCTAAAACCAGCTTGAACATCAGGAAGTTCACGGTTCACATATTGCTGAAGCCTGGCTTGGAGAATTTTGAGCCTTACCTTACTAGCGTGTGAGATGAGTGCAATTGTGCTGTAGTTTGAGCATCCTTTGGCATTGCCTTTCTTTGGGATTGGAATGGAAACTGATCTTTTCCAGTTCTGTGGGCATTGCTGAGTTTTCCAAATTTGCTGGCATATTGAGTGCAGCATTTTCACAGAGTCATCTTTCAGGATTTGGAATAGCTCAACTGGAATTCCGTCACCTCCACTAGCTTTGTTCGTAGTGATGCTTTCTAACGCCCACCAACCTAGATAGCATATTCAAAAGCAGAGACATTACTTTGCTAACAAAGGTCCGTCTAGTCAAGGCTATGGTTTTTCCAGTAGTCATGTATGGATGTGAGAGTTGGACTGTGAAAAGAGCTGTGTGCAGAAGAATTGATGCTTTTGAAGTGTGGTGTTGGAGAAGACTCTTGAGAGTCCCTTGGACTGCAAGGAGATCCAACTAGTCCATCCTGAAGGAGATCAGTCCTGGGTGTTCTTTGGAAGGAATGATGCTAAAGCTGAAACTCCAATACTTTGGCCAATTCATGCGAAGAGTTGACTCATTGGAAAAGACCCTGATGCTGGGAGGGATTGGGGACAGGAGGAGAAGGGGACGACAGAGGATGAGATGGCTGGATGGCATCACCGACTCAATGGACATGAGTTTGAGTGAATTCCGGGAGTTGGTGATGGACAGGGAGGCCTGGAGTGCTGCAATTCACAGGGTTGCAAAGAGTCGGACAGGACTGAGCGACTGAACTAAACTGAACTGAATACAGTGTTTGAGGTGACTTTATGCAATGTAGCTACCACAAAATGAGAAATGACTGTGTATTTAACAGTAGTCAAATATCAAATAAAAGAAAATAAATAAAACAATAGGTGAGTTCTGATTCCCTTTGTGTTCCTCTGTGTGTATGAAGGTGAGTAGTCTTTTGTTACCTGATAGTGTAAATTTTAAAAACAAATATTTCAATAGGTTCAAATTTTATATCTTGTGTCTATCTCATGAAATTTACATTGATGTTTGGATTTATATTTTTCAGAAGAATGTCAGAAAAACACTGGTAATTTCTCAGAAATCCTTTACCCCAAAGCTCTCGAAAACAACAGGTTTTTGGGTGTCTTTGTAATTCGCTGCCTTTTAAAAAGTCTACATGCTATTTATTGGCTTGCTCTCCTGGATGCCTGTTTCTCACATATAAATTTTTAAATTTTGGACTTCTGTTTTAAGTTCTGTCGTTTCTGTCTCCCTACCTTCTATACACTCCCAATCATTTATTTTCATTTTATGTCATTTTTCCTAAATATACATTGGCTTCTTCTGTCTTGTAGTTGCACTATTCTGGTGAGGTAAACCTCTACATTTGTTTGTTTTAAAAATTAATTTATACTTCTTTAATTTTGAAAGATATATCACTGAATTTAGAATTCTAGTTTTCTTTTCCTTTCTTCATTTTTCCCTTTTCAGACTTTCAAATTGTGATTCGATAGCCTCCTGGTTTGCATACTTAATGATGAAGAACTGTAAGAAATTCATTTTATATATACATCAGTTCACTTCAGTTCAGACTCTCAATTGTGTCCGACTCTTTGTGACCCCATGAATTGCAGCATGCCAGGCCTCCTTGTCCATCACTAACTTCTGGAGTTCACCCAAACTCATGTCCATTGAGTCCGTGATGCCATCCAAACATCTTATCCTCTGTTGTCCCTTCTCCTCCTACCCTCAATTCCTCCCAGCATCAGGGTCTTTTCCAGTGAGTCAACTCTTCACATGAGGTGGCCAAAGTATTGGAGTTTCAGCTTCAGCATCAGTCCTTCCAGTGAACACCCAGGACTGATCTCCTTTAGAATGGACTGGTTGGATCTCTGCAGTCCAAGGGACTCTCAAGAGTATTCTCCAAAACCACAGTTCAAAAGCATCAATGCTTCGGTAGGCAGCTGTCTTCACAGTCCAACTCTCACATCCATACATGACTACTGGAAAAAACATAACCTTGACTAGACGGATCTTTGTTGGCAAAGTAATGTTTCTGCTTTTAAATATTCTATCTAGGTTCGTTATAACTTTCCTTCCAAAGAGTAAGCGTCTTTTAATTTCATGGCTGCAATCACCATCTGCAGTGATTTGGGAACCCAGAAAAATAAAGTCTGACACTGTTTCCACTGTTTCCCCATCTATTTCCCATTAAGTGATGGGACCAGATGCCATGATCTTATTTTCTGAATGTTGAGCTTTAAGCCAACTTTTTCACTCTCCTCTTTCACTTTCATCAAGAGGCTTTTTAGTTCCTCTTCACTTTCTGCCATAAGGGTGGTGTCATCTGCATATCTGAGGTTATTGGTATTTCTCCCAGCAATCTTGATTCCAGCTTGTGCTTCTTCCAGCCCAGCGTTTCTCATGATGAACTCTGCATATAAGTTAAATAAGCAGGGTGACAGTACATTGTCTTGACATACTCATTTTCCTATTTGGAACCAGTCTGTTGTTCCATGTTGAGTTCTAACTGTTGCTTCCTGACCTGCATACAGGTTTCTCAAGAGGCTGGTCGGATGGTCTGGTATTCCCATCTCTTTCAGAATATTCCACATTTTGTTGTAATTCACACAGTCAAAGGCTTTGTCATAGTCAATAGAGCAGAAATAGATGTTTTTCTGGAACTCTCTTGCTTTTTCCATGATCCAGCGAATGTTGGCAATTTGATCTCTGGTTCCTCTGCCTTTTCTAAAACCAGCTTGAACATCAGGAAGTTCACGGTTCACATATTGCTGAGTCCTGGCTTGGAGAATTTTGAGCATTACTTTACTAGCGGGTGAGATGGGTGCAATTGTGCGGTAGTTTGAGCATTCTTTGGCATTGCCTTTCTTTGGGATTGGAATGAAAATTGACCTTTTCCAGTCCTGTGGCCACTGCTAGTTGTCCGAATTTGCTGACATATTGAGTGCAGAACTTTCATGGCATCGTCTTTCAGGATTTGAAAGAGCTCAACTGGAATTCCATCACCTCTACTAGTTTTGTTTGTAGTGATGCTTTCTAAGGCTCACTTGACTTCACATTCCAGGATGTCTGGCTCTAGGTCAGTGATCACACCATCGTGATTATCTTGGTCATGAAGATCTTTTTTGTACAGTTCTTCTGTGTATTCTTGCCACCTCTTTTTAATATCTTCTGCTTCTGTTAGGTCCATACCATTTCTGTCCTTTATTTTGCCCATCTTTGCATGAAATGTCCCCTTGGTATCTCTAATTTTCTTGAAGATGTCTCTAGTCTTTCCCATTCTGTTGTTTTCCTCTCTTTCTTTGCACTGATTGCTGAAGAAGGCTTTCTTATCTCTGCTTGCTATTCTTTGGAACCCTGCATTCAGATGCTTGTGTCTTTCCTTTTCTCCTTTGCTTTTCACTTCTCTTCTTTTCACAGCTATTTGTAAGGCCTTCTCAGACAGCCATTTTGCCTTTTTGCATTTCTTTTCCATGGGGATGGTCTTGATCCCTGTCTCCTGTACAAGGTCACGAACCTCCATCCCTAGTTCATCAGGCACTCTATCTATCAGATCTAGGCCCTTAAATCTTTTTCTCACTTCCTCTGTATAATCATAAGGGATTTGATTTAGGTCATATCCGAGGTCAGGGGCGGCGGCCGGGAGGAGCTACCCCATGCCGGAGGTCAGGGGTGGCGGCCTGAGAGGAGCAACCCCACGTCTGAGGAGTGGTGGTTGCGTGGGCACAGGAGGGCTGAGAGGAGCTACTACACGTTCGAGGTCAGGAGGGGCAGCTGTGAGGAGATATCCCTTATTCAAGGTAAGGAACAGCGGCTGCGCTTTGCTGGAGCGGCCGTGAAGAGATACTCCATGTCCAAGGTAAGAGAAACCCAAGTAAGATGGTAGGTGTTGCGGGAAACATCAGAGGGAAGACACACAAACCATAATCACATAAAACTAGTCTATCTAATCACACAGACCACAGCCTTGTCTAACTCAATGAAATTAAGCCGTGCCGTGTGGGGTCACTCAAGATGGGCAGGTCATGGT
The DNA here is from genome assembly GCF_003369695.1 of Bos indicus x Bos taurus. Classification (NCBI taxonomy): domain Eukaryota; kingdom Metazoa; phylum Chordata; class Mammalia; order Artiodactyla; family Bovidae; genus Bos; species Bos indicus x Bos taurus. The sequence goes on from NC_040098.1 coordinate 26,908,064, forward strand.
TGAGAGGTCTGACAGAATGTGGTCCACTGGAGAAGGTAATGGAAAACCACTTCAGTATTCATGCTTTGAGAACCCCATGAACAGTATGAAAAGGCAAAATGATAGGATACTGAAAGAGGAACTCCCCAGGTCAGTAGGTGTTCAATATGCTACTGGAGATCAGTGGAGAAATAACTCCAGAAAAAATGAAGGGATGGAGCCAACGCAAAAACAGTATCCAGTTGTGGATGTGACTGGTGATAGAAGCAAGGTCCGATGCTGTAAAGAGCAATATTTCATAGGAACCTGGAACGTTAGGTTCATGAATCAAGGCAAATTGGAAGTAGTCAAACAGGAGATAGCAAGAGTGAACGTCAACATTCTAGGGATCAGTGAACTAAAATGGACTGGAATGGGTTAATTTAACTCAGATGACCATTATATCTACTACTGTGGGCAGGAATCCCTTAGAAGAAAATCCCTTAGCCATCTTGGTCAACAAAAGAGTCAGAAATGCCGTACTTGGATGCAATCTCAAAAACGACAGAATGATTTCTGTTCATTTCCAAGGCAAACCATTCAATATCACAGTAATCCAAGGCTATGCCCCAACCAGTAACGCTGAAGAAGCTGGAGTTGAACCGTTCTATGAAGACCTACAAGACCTTTTACATACATACATACATATATATATATATACATACATATATATGTATGTATATATATATGTATGCTAAGTTGCTTCAGTTGTGTCCGACTCTGTGTGACCCCAGAGATAGCAGCCCACCAGGTTCCCCTGTCCCCGGGATTCTCCAGGCAAGAACACTGGAGTGGGTTGCCATTTCCTTCTCCAGTGCATTAAAGTGAAAAGTGAAAGTGAAGTCGCTCAGTCGAGTCTGACTCCCAGCGACCCCATGGACTGCAGCCCACCAGGCCACTCCATCCATGGGATTCCCCAGGCAAGAGTACTGGAGTGGGGTGCCACTGCCTTCTCCATATATATATATATACACACATATATATATACACATAATAAAATGTCTTTTTCTATTACTGTTTTCCAGACTTTAAAGAATATGCCTTAGTGAAGATGTCTTTTTGCTTACCCAGTTTGGGACCAGTTGTTACTGGTGACCAGTTTTATAAAATTGGGTGAAATTTAAACAACTATTTCTTCTTCACTCTCCCTATTCATCACAATGTTCCTACAATCTAAAACACATGTGTATAAGTTCAGTTCATTCCATTTTCCTTTTTCCTCTGTACTTTAGTTTGGTTACAATTATTGTCTCAACTTTAATATTTTTGCTTCTGCAGCATCTAGTATATACAAATATTAAGCAAATTAAGTTTCAAATACTGTATTTTTTTATTCTTAAGAGTTTTACTTGTCTCATTTTGTACTTTGCATTCTTTTTCTCATGATCTTTTAAATTAAAGATCATATTAAATGAATATATTTATAATACAGACAAAAAATAGTCTTTAAACCTTGTTTTAATTCCCTGATCTCTGCCATTCTAAATCTTTTTCTTTTGTATGTTTCTCTCCTAGTTATGGATTATATTTTTCTCTTCCATATATGTAATTTTTTGCAGGAGGCTGCCTATTTTGAACAGTAGTTCATTCACTGCTGGAGCCTGTGTTTTGTTTTGTTGAGTATTGAATTCGTCTGGTAGAGTAATTACTCAGGAATTATCCTGATTCTTTTAAGATTAGTTTTACACTTTGTCAAAGCACGATTAGAGTAGTCCTTAATAAATGATTCATTTTGCCTGGCCACTAGATTTACCCATATTTTGGTGTTTTCTCAGTGAACACATATATTCAATGAAAACTATTCACTCCACCTGCTATAAATTTGAGTGCCTCCAGTCCTATTTAAGTCCTATATATATTATAGATCCTTTGCCATTATTTGCTTCACTTCATTTGGAGAAGGCAATGGCACCCCACTCCAGTACTCTTGCCTGGAAAATCCCATGGATGGAGGACCCTGGTGGGCCGCAGTCCATGGGCTCGCTAAGAGTCAGACGCGACTGAGTGACTTCACTTTCACTTTTCACTTTTATGCATTGAAGAAGGAAATGGCAACCCGATCCAGTGTTCTTGCCTGGAGAATCCCAGGGACGGGGGAGCCTGGTGGGCTGCCGTCTATGGGGTGGCACAGAGTCAGACATGACTGAAGTGACTTAGCAGCAGCCGCAGCAGCTTCACTTCATTAGTTCCATACATACACACATTGCTTAAACTCAGCCTCAGAATCAAGGAAGAAATCTAAGCAGATATTTGGATATATTTCTTTAAAAACCTTCCTCCTCACAATATTCAGTTATACAAATTCCAGCTCCTTTTATCCCACAGAAATCTTAGATAAATCTTGGATGATCTTATTGGGATCACCTGAGGGATACCACAAGATTCTCTTCATCTCACTCCTTATTAAATGAAATTCAGATAGTGCCTCAAGACAGAATACTGGGATTATCATAAAATTCAACTTGTATGCCTTGACTTAGGAATCACAAAAATTCTTACACAACGTTTGAAAAGAAATATTTTCCATTTCTTTAAATACTTTGAAAATTATTTCTGAGAGATTCCAGAGAGCTTACTATAAATATTTAATTTCTCTTTTTTTCTAAAGCAATATTATAGTTAGGAATAAATGGTAACTTTTAAGTGATTTTTCAAGGTTAAAAAGAGATGACTAATGATCTTTAAAAATATGTATCAAACTGAATATCTCTTTTATTGAGAAATTCTCTAATAAAACCAAGTAAGAGTCTGGGAAAGGGAAGTAATGCATAAATTCAGAGAAAAGAGAGAAGAGAAAGGCAGAGAAAATAAGAAAGAAGAGAAAGAAATCTCTTAGGTAATGGTGATCTCCACAAAGAAGGATGAAAGATGAGGGAAGAAGAAAGAAAAGGAAAGAGTAATAATAAGGAGAGGATGAGGAAGAGTAGGAAGAGAGGAAAAACAAAAGAGGAAAAAGAATAAGAAAAAATAATGGTTATCTGTCTCTAAGACCGAGACTAAGATTTGTTGAAAAATATCTTTATACTTGTGTTAAAATTCATTACCAGGAAAATGGACAGTAGGACTTGCATAAGTGACATGTCTGTGAGCTCAGTTGCTCAGTGGTGTTTGACTCTTTGAGACTCCATAGAGTGTAGCCCACCAAGCTCCTCTGTCCATGGGATTATCCCCTCAAGAATACTGAGTGGGTTGCCATTTCCTTTTCCAGGGGAATCTTCCCAACTCATGGATGGAACCCTCGTCTCCTACAGCTTCTTAATTGCAAGCAAATTCTTTACCACTGAGCCACCTGGGATTTGTATGACTCCTTAATGCCCTTTGGGCTTCCCTGGTGGCTCAGATGGTAAAAGCGTCTGCCTGCAATGAGGGAGACCCGGGTTTGATCCCTGGGTAAGGAAGATCTCCTGGAGAAGGAAATGGCAACCCACTCCAGTACTTACCTGGAAAATTCCATGGATGGAGGAGCCTGGTGGGCTACAGTCCATGGGGTTGCAAAGAGTCGGACAAGACTGAGCAACTTCACTTTCACTTTTCACTTTCATGCCTTTTTCTGCCCCATCTTGTTCCTAAGTAAGCAAGAATATCTTTATAAATACAGATAATCTCTTGAATATGTGAACAGATTCAGACTCTATGTATAATTTTATATCTGCCTTGTGCTGTGCTGTGCTTAGTTGTTCAATCATGTCTGTCCTGTCCCTCCTGTCCATGGGGATTCTCCAGGAAAGAATATTGGAGTGGGTTGCCATGCCCTCCTCCAGGGGATCTTCCCAACCCAGAGATTGAATCTAGGTCTTCTGCATTAGGAGTGGATTGTTTACCCTCTGAGCCACAAGGGAAAACCAACAATACTGGAGTGGGTAGCCTATCCCATCTCCAGGGGAACTTCCCAACCCAGGAATCCAACTGGAGTCTCCTGCACTGGAAGCCCCATATCTGGCTTACTTCACTCAGAATACTCATTTTGTGGTTATTCCATATTGTTTCATGTATGTGCTAAGTCCCCTTCAGTTGTGTTGGACTCTTTGTGACCCTCGGGACTGTGGCCCCCCAGGTTCCTCTGTCCAAAGGATTCTCCAGGCAAGAATACTGGAGTGGGTTGCCATACCCTCTTCCAGGGTCTCTTCCCTGGAGGGGAAGAGGAAGCTCACTCAACATCCTCTGCAGCTCCTGCATTGCAGGTAGATTCTTTACCACTGAGACACTAGGGAAGCCCATTGTTTCATGTTTCTACAACCTATTTTTTATTCTTTACAATTGTGTATTATACCCTTGAATGTATATGCAGCAGTTTCTTTATCTTTCACCTGCCAATGAATATTTAAATTGTTTCATATTTTTGGCCTGTACCAACAAAGTTGTGAACATTCATTTATAAATATTTATGTGTAAATTCTATTTTACTTCTTTTTCCTTGGAGAATAAACCTGGAACATAACAGGAAGCTTATTACTATATTTTCAAGGTACCCTAACACTGTTTTCCAAAATGGTTGTATCACTTTCTCAGGATAATTTCAGTTATATTCGTTTGGGGAATGGAATTTAGGAGCATATATCTTTAATGTATATAGTAAGTCTCATATGACTCTGCTACAGCTACATTTTTACACAGATGAGTGCCTTCACTGTATGCTTTCTCAGTACTATTTAAGTACCTGTTTCCTATTGTTCTTTAGTCACTAAGTCATGCATTTCCTGCCTTGGCAGTTGGATTCTTTACCACTGAGCCACCTGGAAAGCCCACATGTGTATTTCAGTGTAAAAAAGGATGGCCCAACAAAAGAAGAATGACTGATATTATGGATCCCTTAAGAATTCCAGCCCTATCTCCTCTTATGGTTTTATTTCCTAATTTAATTCCTTGAGCAGAAAGGGGTGGAGGGATGTAAGACAACCTAGCCTCTGACTGGTGAGATGTCCTTTGGAAATTTGTGGCTCCAGTTTCCACAAATAAAGATCAACGTGCACCACACAGTACAATATGAAAGGAGTCCCAATTCTGGTTTTCTTTCTTTCTTAACATTATGCTTTTATTTCAAATGAATTGCTAATTTCTTCCTTCTACTTTTCAGAGGAGAATGAACAGGAAAATATATACCAATAAGGCATTTCACTGTGTACATTGTCATTCTCTCATCTATTTCTTATGCTCTTTCTTGCCTTCAGCTCTTAGAGACCATCTCTCTTAAAGGCAAACAGAAACATGTTTTTACATGATTTTATGTCAGTATCTTATTCTTCCAACTCAAGTTACCCATCTTCATTTGCTATTAAATTTGTGGCATTATTATCTCTCTTGTACTTCTAGTCATGAGCATCAAGGATACAGAGACTTTCCATGAGCAGAATTTTATTAGTAAGATACATGACAAGTTTGTATATTCTAAATTGTTGATCTATCAGTTTTCTCCAAGTGAAAATTGAAAGTGGCTCAGTTGTGTCCTACTCTTTGTAACCCCATGGAGTATACAGTCCATGGAATGTTCCAGGTCAGAATACTGGAGTGGGTAGCCATTCCCTTCTCCAGGGGATCTTCCCAACCCAGGGACTGAATCCAGGTCTCCCACATTGCAGGCGGATTCTTTCCAGCTGAGCCTCAAGGGAAGACGATTTCCCCAAGCTAGGCTTATCTGATATAGATCCCTCTTCAGTGACATATAACACCTCTTTTCTATTCCTTTGTTGTTGTTTAGTCACTAAATCTTGTCCTGCCCTTTCAATATTAAAGGACAGAAAAGGTATGGACAGAAATGGTAAGGAAGCAGAAGATAAGAGGTGGCAAGAATACTCAGAAGAACTATACAAAAAAGATCTTAACGATCCATATAATCACGATGGTGTGATCATTTACCTAGAGCCAGACATCCTGAAATGTGAAGTCAAGTGGGCCTTAGGAAGCATCGCTACGAGCAAAGCTAGTGGAGGTGATGGAATTCCATTTGAACTATTTCAAGTCCTAAAAAATGATGCTGCACTCAATATGTCAGCAAATGTGGAAAACTCAGCAGTGGCCACAGGACTGGAAAAAGTCAGTTTTCATTCCAATCCCAAAGAATGAATAAGGATGCTGAGGCTGAAGTTCCAATAGTTTGGCCACCTGATGCAAAGAACTGACTCACTGGCAGAGACCTTGATGCTGGGAAAGATTGAAGGTGGGAGGAGAAAGGGACAACAGAAGATGAGATGGTTGGATGACATCACCGACTTGATGGACATGAGTTTGAGAAAGCTCTGGGTGTTCATGATGTACAGGGAAGCCTGCTGTGTGCAGTCCATGAGGTCACAAAGAGTCGGACAGGACTGAGCGACTGAACTCAACTGATACCAGTAAGCTTTCTCATGACCTTTGTAATGACACCTTCAGCCCTTTTTCTTCCACATCAATTCCTACACAATTGCAGGTGTTTTTCTGAATGCAGTTTATCTCCTATTTTTAAGAATTTTATGCAAATGTATAATTTTTGTATAATTTTATATATGGCTTACTTCACTCAGAATACTCATTTTTCAGTTATCCATATTGCTGCATTTGCTGCATGTATCCACATCTGTTTTTTATTCTCTACTGTTGTGTATTATCCCATTGCAGTTGCATGCAATTTTTTATTCTTCTCCTGCCAGTGAATATTTAAATTGTTTCACGTTTTTGGCCTGTACACACAAAACAGCTGTGACCGTTAATTTATAATGTTTGTGTAGAAATTCCATTTTGCTTCTTTTTTCTTGAAGAGGAAAGTCTGAATCATAATAGTAAGTTTATTTCTACATTTTGAAGCTATCATAACAGTTTCCCAAAATGGTTGTACCAATTTCTCATGAAAATTTTCAGTTATAGTCTTCTTTGAGAATGGAATTTAGGAATTTATCTCTTTAATGTATATGTGAAGTGAAAGTCACTCAGTCATGTTCGACTCTTTGCTATCCCATGGACTGTGGCCTGCCATCTTCGTCTGTTCTTGGAATTCTCCAGGCCAGAATACTAGAGTGGATAGCCGTTCCCTCCTCCAGGGCATCTTCCCAACCCAGGGATCATACCAGGCCTCCCACATTGTGGGCAGATTCTTTACCATCTGAGCCACCAGGGAAGCCCCTTTAATATATATAGGAAATTTCATACGATTTCTGCTTACAGATATATTTTTGCACAGATGGGTGTTTCACTATATGCTTCCCCCTCACTTTTTAAGTACCTATCGCCTGTTGTTGTTTAGTCACTAAAACGTGTCTGACTCTTTTGCAACTCTGTGGACTGTAGCTGCCAGGCTCCTCTGTCCATGGGATTTCCAGGCAACAATACTCGAGTGGGTTGCCATTTCCTTTTCCAGGGGATCTTCCCGATGCAGGGATCAAACCTAAGTCTTCTGCATCGGCAGGCGATTCTTTACCACTGAGCCACCACCTACAGGTGGGTAGCCCACCTGTGTCCTACATGTGTCTATATCTGCATTTCAGTGTAAAAAACGATGGTACAACCAAAGAAGAAAGATTATAGCTTTGATTATGTAGACCTTTGTAAGCAAAGTAATGTCTCTGCTTTAATGCTTAATAATTCCCATGAATAGAATTTTTTATGAAGATATGTGCCAAGTTTGAGTCAAGTTCTGACCTGTCAGTTGTCACCAAGATAATCTTATTTGACATAGATGTCTCTTCATTGTCACATAACACCTCTTTCTATTACTTTCCTGTTATTTAATTTAGAGCAATGAGTTCTTCCTTAATGGAAGGTATATGAGATTATATTATTCTCCTTTCATTTAAAAGTGAGGAATTATATCCTAAAAGGCATCTAAATTTAGGAAGGTTATAACTTGGCATACAGTTTTATGTTTTAGTTTAGTAAACCCAGGAGAAATCAGAAAAGACCACATAGTGGACGTAACACCACCAGAGAGGTTTCCTCCAATAATAGGACAGTAAAAGTGTACCTTGTACACAAAAACTTGAATTCTATGAATTCTAATGGCTCTTAAATGCTGTCTTTTAATAAAATTTAAATTCTAGAAATGAGCTAATCTCTTGAAATTTGCATGAAATTTTAAGGGGCTTAAATAAAGCCTAGAGTCACATTATAGAAAAAAAGATAAAAGAAGTATATAAAGCACAACTTTCTGACCCTTTGCTTATGTAATCCTAGTATTTGTTTGGATCCATTAACTCATTTTTATAAATTATGTTTTCCCCAAATACATGAGTCAGTCACCAATATCAATTTTATTCCTTGTATTTTCTGTTCATTTATAAGAGGTTTGTTTGCTGAGAAATTTGCTACTATTATGTAAGTTATTGTGTAAGAAGTGGAGTGAATTTGGTTAGAGCCTTATCACTCAATTCTTCGATTTTTTGCAATAGGTGATAAAATCAGAGTGCACAGACTTTCAAATCTAATTTTGAAAGCCCTACAAATTTGTAACATAACCAATTTTATTGTAAATTTGTTAAGTGCAAATAATTAGAAATCATCAGAGTTGCAAGAACTTTGTACCCTTATAATCATTCACTTTCTCAACAGCTTATGGCATCTTTTAAAAGACCTTTTCAGAACTTGTATATATGTCTATCACTATACAAATGATATTTCTACTTAAACATCTTGCTTAATCTGTCATACATATAGTATTTGTTATAAAATATCTTCCTATTTTACTAAATGCAGTTCAGTGCATTTCAGTTCAGTTCAGTTCAGTCACTCAGTCATGTCCGACTCTTTGCGACCTCATGGACTGCAGCACGCTAGCCTTCCCTGTCCATCACCAACTCCTGGAGCTTACTCAAACTCATGTCCATTAAGTCAGTGATGCTATCCAACCATCTCATCCTCTGTTGTCCCCTTCTCCTCCCTCCTCCAATCTTTTCTAGCGTCAGGGTCTATTTAAATGAGTCAGTTCTTTACATCAGGGCCAAAGTATTGGAATTTCAGCTTCAGCATCAGTCCTTCCAATGAATATTCAAAACTGATTTCCTTTAGGATGGACCGGTCTGATCTCCTTTCAGTCCAAGGGACTTTCAAGAGTCTTCTCCAACACCAAAGTTCAAAAGCATCAATTCTTCAGTGCTCAATTTTCTTTATATACCAAATGCATATTTAGTCTAAATTTTGAATTGGAAATTCCATACCTGGAAATTTTCATCTTACTTTTATTTTCTGTTGATTTTCTATGACATTTCCTTTTTTTTTTTTTTTTTTACTTATCAGACATCCTTCAGTATGAAACTGGTAGTTTTTTTTTTTTTTTCTGACCTTTATCTTTTGCAGAGGTATTTCCTAGAAATATATATATTTTTAGTTTCCATTTTTTCCTTTTAGTAAAGCCTTAAGTTACTATTTTCCAAATGATTATCATCACTTCACTATGAGGTTGGTTAAATAAAGAGGGTTGGACTAATAAGGATAGTGCTTTCTCTATTCAATAGAAAGCTTTCTTCAACTTGTCCTCTGAGACAGAATGCCCATGGTTTTGTTCAAGATTTTATCTCAGTTATTAAAGGAATAGCTCAAACTCCAAACCTGGTGAGAAAGATATTTTTCTTTCTTTCTTTTTTTTCTTTTTTTCTTTTACTTTTATCTAGCTTGTTTCACTTTTTCTATTTCATATTCAGGGTTCCAGTTTCATTTGGTTTATGTTTTCCAATTTCTCCTTCTCTTCTTTTTTTTTTTTTTTGATTTTTAAAAATTTTATTTTATTTTTAAACTTTACAATATTGTATTAGTTTTGCCAAACATCGAAATGAATCCGCCACAGGTATACTGGTGCTCCCCATCCTGAACCCTCCTCCCTCCCCATACTCTCCCTCTGGGTCATCCCAGTGCACCAGCCCCAAGCATCCAGTATCGTGCATCGAACCAGGACTGGCAACTCATTTCATACATATTATACATGTTTCAATGCCATTCTCCCAAATCTCCCCACCCTCTCCCTCTCCCACAGAGTCCATAAGACTGATCTATACATCAGTGTCTCTTTTGCTGTCTCGTACACAGGGTTATTGTTACCATCTTTCTAAATTCCATACATATGCGTTAGTATACTGTATTGGTGTTTTTCTTTATGGCTTACTTCACTCTGTATAATAGGTTCCAGTTTCATCAATCTCATTAGAACTATTTCAAATGTATTCTTTTTAATGGCTGAGTAATACTCCATTGTGTATATGTACCACAGCTTTCTTATCCATTCATCTGCTGATGGGCATCTAGGTTGCTTCCATGTCCTGGCTATTATAAACAGTGCTGCGATGAACATTGGGGTATACGTGTCTCTTTCCCTTCTGGTTTCCTCAGTGTGTATGCCCAGCAGTGGGATTGCTGGATCATAAGGCAGTTCTATTTCCAGTTTTTTTAAGGCATCTCTACACTGTTCTCCATAGTGGCTGTACTAGTTTGCATTCCCACCAACAGTGTAAGAGGCTTCCCTTTACTCCACACCCTCTCCAGCATTTATTGCTTGTAGACTTTTGGATCACAGCCATTCTGACTGGCGTGAAATAGTACCTCATAGTGGCTTTGATTTGCATTTCTCTGATAATGAGTGATGTTGAGCATCTTTTCATGTGTTTGTTAGCCATCTGTATGTCTTCTCTGGAGAAATGTCTATTTAGTTCTTTGGCCCACTTTTTGATTGGGTCATGTATTTTTCTGGAGTTGAGCTGTAGGAGTTGCTTGTATATTTTTGAGATTAGTTGTTTGTCAGTTGCTTCATTTGCTATTATTTTCTCCTTCTGAAGGCTGCCTTTTCACCTTCCTAATAGTTTCCTTTGTTGTGCAGAAGCTTTTAAGTTTAATTAGGTCCCATTTGTTTATTTTTGCTTTTATTTCCAATATTCCTGGAGGTGGGTCATAGAGGATCCTGCTGTGATGTATGTCAGAGAGTGTTTTGCCAATGTTCTCCTCTAGGAGTTTTATACTTTCTGGTCTTACATTGAGATCTTTAATCCATTTTGAGTTTATTTTTGTGTATGGTGTTAGAAAGTGTTCTAGTTTCATTCTTTTACAAGTGGTTGACCAGTTTTCCCAGCGCCACTTGTTAAAGAGATTGTCTTTAATCCATTGTATATTCTTGCCTCCTTTGTCAAAGATAAGGTGTCCATAGTTGCATGGATTTATCTCTGGGCTTTCTATTTTGTTCCATTGATCTATATTTCTGTCTTTGTGCCGGTACCATACTGTCTTGATAACTGTGGCTTTGTAGTACAGCCTGAAGTCAGGTAGGTTGATTCCTCCGGTTCCCTTCTTCTTTCTCAAGATAGCTTTGGCTATTCGAGGTTTTTTGTATTTCCATACAAATTGTGAAATTATTTGTTTTAGCTCTGTGAAGAATACCGTTGGTAGCTTGATGGGGATTGCCTTGAATCTATAAATTGCTTTGGGAATATACTCATTTTCACTATATTGATTCTTCCAATCCATTAACATCGTATATTTCTCCATCTATTAGTGTCCTCTTTGATTTCTTTCACCAGTGTTTTATAGTTTTCTATCTATAGGTCTTTAGTTTCTTTAGGTAGATATATTCCTAAGTATTTTATTCTTTCCATTGCAATGGTGAATGGAATTGTTTCCTTAATTTCTCTTTCTGTTTTCTCATTATTAGTGTATAGGAATGCAAGGGATTTCTCTGTGTTGATTTTATATCCTGCAACTTTACTATAATCATTGATTAGTTCTAGTAATTTTCTGGTGGAGTCTTTAGGGTTTTCTATGTAGAGGATCATGTCATCTGTAAACAGTGAGAGTTTTACTTCTTCTTTTCCAATTTGGATTCCTTTTATTTCTTTTTCTGCTCTGATTGCTGTGGCCAAAACTTCCAAAACTATGTTGAATAGTAATGGTGAAAGTGGGCACCCTTGTCTTGTTCCTGACTTTAGAGGAAATGCTTTCAATTTTTCACCATTGAGATAATGTTTGCTGTGGGTTTGTCATATATAGCTTTTATTATGTTGAGGTATACTCCTTCTATTCCTGCTTTCTGGAGAGTTTTTATCATAAATGGATGTTGAATTTTATCAAAGGCTTTCTCTGTATCTATTGAGATAATCATATGGTTTTTATATTTCAATTTGTTAATGTGGTGTATTACATTGATTGATTTGTGGATATTGAAGAATGCTTGCATCCCTGGGATAAAGCCCACTTGGTCATGGTGTATGATCTTTTTAATGTGTTGTTGGATTCGGATTGCTAGAATTTTGTTAAGGATTTTTGCATCTATGTCCATCAGTGATATTGGCCTGTAGTTTTCTTTTTTTGTGGGATCTTTGTCAGGTTTTGGTATTAGGGTGATGGTGGCTTCATAGAATGAGTTTGGAAGTTTACCTTCCTCTGCAATTTTCTCGAAGAGTTTGTGCAGGATGGTTGTTAGCTCTTCTCTAAATTTTTGGTAGACATCAGCTGTGAAGCCGTCTGGACCTGGGCTTTTGTTTGCTGGAAGATTTTTTATTACAGTTTCAATTTCCATGCTTGTGATGGGTCTGTTAAGATTTTCTATTTCTTCCTGGTCCAGTTTTGGAAAGTTGTACTTTTCTGAGAATTTGTCCATTTCTTCCATGTTGTCCATTTTATTGGCATATAATTGTTGATAGTAGTCTCTTATGATCCTTTGTATTTCTGTGTTGTCTGTTGTGATCTCTCCATTTTCATTTCTAATTTTATTGATTTGATTTTTCTCCCTTTGTTTCTTGATGAGTCTGGCTAATGGTTTGTCAATTTTATTTATCCTTTCAAAGAACCAGCTTTTGGCTTTGTTGATTTTTGCTATGGTCACTTTTGTTTCTTTTGCATTGATTTCTGCCCTAATTTTTAAGATTTCTTTCCTTCTACTAACACTGGGGTTCTTCATTTCTTCCTTTTCTAGTTGGTTTAGGTGTAGGGTTAGGTCATTTATTTGATTTTTTTCTTGTTTCTTGAGGTATGCCTGTATTGCTATGACCTTTCCCCTTAGGACTGCTTTTAAAGTGTCCCATAGGTTTTGGGTTGTTGTGTTTTCATTTTCATTCATTTCTATGCAAATTTTGATTTCTTTTTTGATTTCTTCTGTGATTTGTTGGTTATTCAGCAGTGTGTTGTTCAGCCTCCATATCTTTGAAATTTTAATAGTTTTTCTCCTGTAATCGAGATCTAATTTTACTGCATTGTGGTCAGAAAAGATGCTTGGTATGATTTCTATTTTTTTGAATTTACCAAGGTTAGATTTATGGCCTAGATGTGATCTATCCTGGAGAAGGTTCCATGTGCACTTGAGAAAAAGGTGAAATTCATTGCTTTGGGGTGAAATGTCCTATAGATATCGATTAGGTCTAACTGGCCTATTGTATCGTTTAAAGTTTGTGTTTCCTTGTTAATTTTCTGTTTAGTTGATCTATCCATAGGTGTGAGTGGGGTATTAAAGTCTCCCACTATTATTGTGTTATTGTTAATTTCTCCTTTCATACTTGTTAGCATTTGTCTTACATATTGCGGTGCTCCCGTGTTGGGTGCATATATATTTATAATTGTTATATCTTCTTCTTAGATTGAATCTTTGATCATTATGTAGTGTACTTCTTTGTCTCTTTTCACAGCCTTTGTTTTAAAGTCTATTTTATTTGATATAAGTATTGTTATTCCTGCTTTGTTTTGGTCCCTTTTTGCATGGAAAATCTTTTTCCAGCCCTTCACTTTCAGTCTGTATGTGTCCCCTGTTTTGAGGTGGGTCTCTTGTAGACAACATACGTAGGGGTCTTGTTTTTGTATCCATTCAGCCAGTCTTTGTCTTTTGGTTGGGGCATTGAATCCATTTACGTTTAAGATAATTACTGATAAGTATGATCCCTTTGCCATTTACTATATTGTTTTGGGTTCGATTTTATACACCGTTTTTGTGTTTCCTGTCTAGAGAATATCCTTTAGTATTTGTTGGAGAGCTGGTTTGATGGTGCTGAATTCTTTCAGCTTTTGCTTGTCTGAAAAGCTTTTGATTTCTCCCTCATATTTGAATGAGATCCTTGCTGGGTACAGTAATCCAGGCTATAGGTTATTTTCTTTCATCACTTTAAGTATGTCTTGCCATTCCCTCCTGGCTTGAAGAGTTTCTATTGAAAGATCAGCTGTTATCCTTATGGGAATTGCCTTGTGTGTTATTTGTTGTTTTTCCCTTGCTGCTTTTAATATTTCTTCTTTGTGTTTGATCTTTGTTTATTTGATTAATATGTGTCTTGGGGTGTTTTGCCTTGGGTTTATCTTGTTTGGGACTCTCTGGGTTTCTTGGACTTGGGTGATTTTTTCCTTCCCCATTTTAGGGAATTTTTCAACTATTATCTCTTCAAGTATTTTCTCATGGTCTTTCTTTTTGTCTTCTTCTTCTGGGACCCCTATGATTCGAATGTTGCAGCATTTAATATTGTCCTGGAGGTCTCTGAGATTGTCCTCATTTCTTTTAATTCATTTTTCTTTTATCCTCTCTGATTCATGTATTTCTACCATTCTATCTTCTAATTCACTAATCCTATCTTCTGCTTCTGTTATTCTACTATTTGTTGCCTCCAGAGTGTTTTTGATTTCATTGATTGCATTATTCATTATATATTGACTTTCTTTTATTTCTTCTAGGTCCTTGTTAAACCTTTCTTGAATCTTCTCAATCCTTGTCTCCAGGCTATTTATCTGTGATTCCATTTTGATTTCAAGATTTTGGATTAATTTCACTATCATTATTCGGAATTCTTTATCAGGTAGATTCCCTATCTCTTTCTCCTTTGTTTGGTTTGGTGAGCATTTATCCTATCTGCTGGGTATTCCTCTGTCTCCTCATCTTGTTTAAATTGCTGAGTTTGGGGTGTCTTTTCTGTATTCTGGCAGTTTGTGGAGTTCTCTTTATTGTGGTGTTTCCTTGCTGTGTGTGTGGGTTTGTACAGGTGGCTTGTCAAGGTTTATTGGTTAGGGAAGCTTGTGTCGGTGTTCTGGTGGGTGGAGCTGTATTTCTTCTCTCTGGAGAGCAATGAAATGTCCAGTAATGAGTTATGGGATGTCTATGGTTTTGGGGTGACTTTGGGCTGCCTGTATCTTGGAGCTCAGGGCTGTGTTCCTTGTTGCTGGAGAATTTGCTTGGTATGTCTTTCCCTGAAACTTTTTGGCCCTTGTGTGGTGCTTGGTTTCAATGTCAGTATGGAGGCATTTGATGGGCTCCTGTCAATTAATGTTCCTTGGAGTCAAGAGCTCCCTGGAGTCATGGTTTGAACTTAAGCCTCCTGCTTCCAGTTATTGGTCTTATTTTTACAGTAGTTTCATAGCTTCTCCTTATATACAGCACCATTGATAAAACATCTATGTTAAAGATGAAAAGTTTCTCTACCATGAGGGTCACCCAGAGAGGTTCACAGCATTACATGGAGAAGACAAGAGGGAGGAGGGAGTTAGAGGTGACCCGAATGAGATGAGGTGGAATCAATAGAGGAGAAAGAGGGCTAGCCAGTAATCACTTCCTTATGTGCACTCCACAACTGGACCACTCAGAGATGTTCACGGAGTTATACAGAGAAGAGAAGAAGGAGGAAGGAGACAGAGGTGGCCAGGAGGATAAAAGGATGGAATGAAAAGAAGGAAGACAGATCCAGCCAGTAATCAGTTCCCTAAGTGTTCTCCACCGTCTGGAACACACGGACATTCACAGAGTTGGGTAGAGTAGAGCGGGTTTAGGGAGGACACACAGGCGACCTTGTGGAGAAAAAGGAGAGTCCAAAGGGAGAGAGAGCAGTTAAGCCAGTAATCTCGCTCCCTAGTTATAAAAGGGTACTGAAGATTGGGTTCTTAAAGGTACAAAATTGGTAACAAATACATAAAAGCAAACATTAAAAATCTAGAGTAGAGTTTGGAATTTCAAAAATACGATGTTAAAGAAAAGAAGAAGGAAAAGAAAGAGAGAAAAAACGAACAAACAAAAATAAACAAGGTCGTGAAAATTATAAAGAAAATATAGGTACAAAATTGATAACTAATACCAAAAGCAAAAGTTAAAAATCTAGAGTAGTGTTTGGAATTTCAAAAATACAATGTTAAAAAAAGAAGAAGAAAAAGAAAGAGAGGGAAAAAAAAACAAACAAGAACAAAGTCGCATAAATTATAAAGAAAATACAGGTACAAAATTGATAACAAATACCAAAAAGCATAAATTAAAAATCTAGAGTAGAGTTTGGAATTTCAGATATACAATGTTATTTAAAAGAAGAAGAGAAAGAAACAGAGAAAAAGAGAAAATAAAAAAGGGTCACAGAAATTATAAAAAATAAAACTATAGGTACAAAATTGATAACAAATACCAAAAAGCTAAAATTAAAAATCTACAGTAGAGTTTGAAATTTCAAAAATGCAATGTTAAAGCAAAGAAGGAAAAAAAATAAGGTCAAAAAATTATAAAAAAATATATATGAAGTTTGCTTTAAAAAAATGGGGTCTTCTTTTTTTTTTTTTTGCAGAGTAATTAGTTATAAAAGTGAAAATTAAAGGAGTAATAGAGGACTTAAAAACTTTTTTTTAATTAAAAAAATAAACAAAAGAAAGAAAGAATGATCGTAAAAATAGTAAAAATATATCTAGTATTTTCTCTGGTTTTGTTGTGAGTATTGAGGGTTCCGTTCATTTTTGGCTAGTTCCTTGGTCCGACTTATATTTCTCAAGATCTATAGTCCCCTTCCTATGTAGTTGCTACTAACCACAGGGTTTTAATCTATTGCCTGTAGCTTCCAAGGCGGTTCCCTGTTAAAACTTCTTCTGTTTGCTGGTCTCTTCAGTGTCTGGTTTCCGCCCTGACACAAAGGGGACAGTGGAGGACACTGTTGTTTTTTTTTTTTTAGGCTCACTTGTTCAGTCTCCCTACCTACCTACCAGTTCAGTGCTGAGGGGAAGTAGTGAAGGATGCTGCAAACAAATAACACTGGCGTGTGCTCACAGTGCCTCAGCCACACTGAGTCTGCCCCCCATTCACGGCGTGCGTAACCTCCCTGCCCACGCTGCTCAGGCTCTAGGTTGCTCCGCCGGGAACCATCCGTGGCTGGCCCTGGGCTGCCTGCACTTCCAGGTCCAAGCCGCTCAGGTTCAGGCACTCGGGTAGTCCTCAGAGGCGCAAACTCTCGGTTGGGCCTGCGTTTTGTGCCCTTCCCAGATCCGAGCAGCTCAGGTGATGAGGTGTTTGGCACGCACGATTGCTGCAACTTAACGCCTCCCTGCCACTCAGTTATCTAGGTGTGCACTGGCGCACCTTCTCAGGCAGATGTTGACTGTCCAGACCCCCAAGAAGTTCTAGTTAGCAAAGAAGCCTGCTTACAGTTTTATAGATAATGTCTCTATGGGGCTGCAATTGTCCCCTTCCAGTTCTGGCTGCCTATTACTGGAGGAGGATGGTCTGCCGCCGGCTATCTCTGTTTAGTCCTTTGTTCCGTGTGCGGGCCTGGCAGTGTCTTAGGTTAGGGCTGGCTTTTCGCGTGGTAGATATCCAACAGTCTGGTTTGCTAGCCCAAATTATTTCGCTCAGATAGCGCTTGGGGTATTCAGGCCAGATCCTTGTGATGCAGCCGGTGCAGTGCCTCCCTGCCCACGCCACGCCTCCCTGCCCAGCCCCTGCTTGCTAATGGCGGATGCAGGCGTCTGCGCTGCTTCTCGGCTGGGGTATTTACCGTAGGGCTTGCAATGTGCGGGTTTTAATTGTTTATTTATTTTTCCTCCCTGTTATGTTGCCCTCTGTGCTTCCAAGGCTCGGCACAGATATGGCAGTGAGAAGGTTTCCTGGTGTTTGGAAACTTCTCTCTTTTTAAGACTCCCTTCCAGGGACAGAACTCCATCCCTCCCTCTTTTGTCTCTTTTTTTTTTCTTTTATATTTTTTCCTACCTCCCTTCGAAGACTTCGGTTGCTTTTCTGGGTGCCTGATGTCCTCTGCCAGCATTCAGAAGTTGTTTTGTGGAATTTATTCTGCGTTTAAATGTTCTTTTGATGAATTTGTGGGGGAGGAAGTGTTCTCCCCATCCTACTCCTCTGCCATTTAGCTCCTCCCCCTTTTTTGATTTTATTTTATTTTTAAACTTTACAATATTGTATTGATTTGGCCAAATATCGAAATGAATCCACCACAGGTATACATGTGTTCCCCATCCTAAACCCTCCTCCATCCTCCCTCCCCATACCATCCCTCTGGGTCGTCCCAGTGCACCAGCCCCAAGCATCCAGTATCTTGCATCGAACCTGGACTGGCGACTCGTTTCATACATGATATTATACGTATTTCAATGCCATTCTCGCAAATCATCCCACCCTCTCCCTCTCCCACAGAGTCCATAAGACTGATCTATACATCAGTGTCTCTTCTGCTATCTCGTATACAGGGTTATTGTTACCATTTTTCTAAATTCCATATATATATGCGTTAGTATAGTGTATTGGTGTTTTTCTTTCTGGCTTACTTCACTCTGTATAATGGGCTGCAGTTTCATCCACCTCATTAGAACTGATTCAAATGCATTCTTTTTAACAGCTGAGTAATACTCTATTGTGTATATGTACCACAGCTTTCTTATCCATTCATCTGCTGATGGACATCTAGGTTGCTTCCATGTCCTGGATATTATAAACAGTGCTGTGATGAACATTGGGGTACATGTGTCTCTTTGCCTTCTGGTTTCCTCAGTGTGTATGCACAGCAGTGGGATTGCTGGATCATAAGGCAGTTCTATTTCCAGTTTTTTAAGGAATCTCCACACTGTTCTCCATAGTGGCTGTACTAGTTTGCATTCCCACCAACAGTGTAAGAGGCTTCCCTTTACTCCACACCCTCTCCAGCATTTATTGCTTGTAGACTTTTGGATCGCAGCCATTCTGACTGGTGTGAAATGGTACCTCATAGTGGTTTTGATTTGCATTTCTCTGATAATGAGTGATGGTGAGCATCTTTTCATGTGTTTGTTTGCCATCTGTATGTCTTCTTTGGAGAAATGTCTATTTAGATCTTTGGCCCATTCTTTGATTGGGTCATTTATTTTTCTGGAGTTGAGCTGGAGGAGTTGCTTGTATATTTTTGAGATTAGTTGTTTGTCAGTTGCTTCATTTGCTATTATTTTCTCCCATTCTAAAGGCTGTTTTTTCACCTTGCTTATAGTTTCTTTGTTGTGCAGAAGCTTTTAAGTTTAATTAGGTCCCATTTGTTTATTTTTGCTTTCATTTCCAGTATTCTGGGAGGTGGGTCATAGAGGATCCTGCTGTGATGTATGTCAGAGAGTGTTTTGCCAATGCTCTCCTCTAGGAGTTTTAGAGTTTCTGGTCTTACATTCAGATCTTTAATCCATTTTGAGTTTATTTTTATGTATGGTGTTAAAAAGTGCTCGAGTTTCATTCTTTTACAAGTGGTTGACCAGATTTCCCAGCACCACTTGTTAAAGAGATTGTGTTTAATCCATTGTATATTCTTGCCTCCTTTGTCAAAGATAAGGTGTCCATAGTTGCATGGATTTATCTCTGGGCTTTCTATTTTGTTCCATTGATCAATATATCTGTCTTTGTGCCAGTACCATACTATCTTGATGACTGTGGCTTTGTAGTAGAGCCTGAAGTCAGGCAGGTTGATTCTTCCAGTTCCCTGCTTCTTTCCCAAGATAGCTTTGGCTATTCGAGGTTTTTTGTATTTCCATACAAATTGTGAAATTATTTGTTTTAGCTCTGTGAAGAATACCGTTGGTAGCTTGATGGGGATTGCCTTGAATCTATAAATTGCTTTGGGAATATACTCATTTTCACTATATTGATTCTTCCAATCCATTAACATCGTATATTTCTCCATCTATTAGTGTCCTCTTTGATTTCTTTCACCAGTGTTTTATAGTTTTCTATCTATAGGTCTTTAGTTTCTTTAGGTAGATATATTCCTAAGTATTTTATTCTTTCCATTGCAATGGTGAATGGAATTGTTTCCTTAATTTCTCTTTCTGTTTTCTCATTATTAGTGTATAGGAATGCAAGGGATTTCTGTGTGGTTGATTTTATATCCTGCAACTTTACTATAATCATTGATTAGTTCTAGTAATTTTCTGGTGGGGTCTTTAGGGTTTTCTATGTAGAGGATCATGTCATCTGCAAACAGTGAGAGTTTTACTTCTTCTTTTCCAATTTGGATTCCTTTTATTTCTTTTTCTGCTCTGATTGCTATGGCCAAAACTTCCAAAACTATGTTGAATTGTAATGGTGAAAGTGGGCACCCTTGTCTTGTTCCTGACTTTAGAGGAAATGCTTTCAATTTTTCACCATTGAGGATAATGTTTGCTGTGGGTTTGTCATATATAGCTTTTATTATGTTGAGGTATGCTCCTTCTATTCCTGCTTTCTAGCTGGTTTTTTATCATAAATGGATGTTGAATTTTGTCAAAGGCTTTCTCTGCATCTATTGAGATAATCATATGGTTTTTATTTTTCAATTTGTTAATGTGGTGTATTACATTGATTGATTTGCGGATATTGAAGAATCCTTGCATCCCTGGGATAAAGCCCACTTGGTCATGGTGTATGATCTTTTTAATGTGTTGTTGGATTCGGATTGCTAGAATTTTGTTAAGAATTTTTGCATCTATGTTCATCAGTGATATTGGCTTGTAGTTTTCTTTTTTTGTGGCATCTTTGTCAGGTTCTGGTATTAGGGTGATGGTGGCCTCATAGAATGAGTTTGGAAGTTTACCTTCCTCTGCAATTTTCTGGAAGAGTTTGAGTAGGATAGGTGTAAGCCCTTCTCTAAATTTTTGGTAGAATTCAGCTGTGAAGCCGTCTGGACCTGGGCTTTTGTTTGCTGGAAGATTTTTGATTACAGTTCCAATTTCCGTGCTTGTGATGGGTCTGTTAAGATTTTCTATTTCTTCCTGGTCCAGTTTTGGAAAGTTGTACTTTTCTAAGAATTTGTCCATATCTTCCACGTTGTCCATTTTATTGGCATATAATTGTTGATAGTAGTCTCTTATGATCCTTTGTATTTGTGTGTTGTCTGTTGTGATCTCTCCATTTTCATTTCTAATTTTATTGATTTGATTTTTCTCCCTTTGTTTCTTGATGAGTCTGGCTAATGGTTTGTCAATTTTATTTATCCTTTCAAAGAACTAGCTTTTGGCTTTGTTGATTTTTTATGGTCTCTTTTGTTTCTTTTGCATTTATTTCTTCCCTAATTTTTAAGATTTCTTTCCTTCTACTAACTCTGGGGTTCTTCATTTCTTCCTTTTCTAGTTGCTTTAGGTGTAGAGTTAGGTTATTTATTTGACTTTTTTCTTGTTTCCTCAGGTATGCCTGTATTGCTATGAACTTTCCCCTTAGGACTGCTTTTAGTGTCCCACAGATTTTGGGTTGTTGTGTTTTCATTTTCATTCATTTCTATGCAAATTTTGACTTCTTTTTTGATTTCTTCTGTGATTTGTTGGTTATTCAGCAGTATGTTGTTCAGCCTGCATATGTTGGAATTTTTAATAGGTTTTCTCCTGTAATTGAGATCTAATTTTACTGCATTGTGGTCAGAAAAGATGCTTAGAATGATTTCTATTTTTTTGAATTTACGAAGGCTAGAAATGGCCCAGGATGTGATCTATCCTGGAGAAGGTTCCATGTGCACTTGAGAAAAAGGTGAAGTTCATTGTTTTGGGATGAAATGTACTATAGATATCAATTAGGTTTAACTGGTCTGTTGTATCATTTAAAGTTTGTGTTTCTTTTTTAATTTTCTGTTTAGTTGTTCTATCCATAGGTGTGAGTGGAGTATAAAATCTCCCACTATTATTGTGTTATTGTTAATTTCTCCTTTCATACTTGTTAGCATTTGTCTTACATATTGCGGTGCTCCCGTGTTGGGTGCATATATATTTATAATTGTTATATCTTCTTCTTGTATTGATCCTTCGATCATTATGTAGTGACCGTCTTTTTCTCTTTTCACAACCTTTGTTTTAAAGTCTATTTTATCTGATATGAGTATTGCTACTCCTGCTTTGTTTTGGTCTCTATTTGTATGGAAAATCTTTTTCCAGCCCTTTACTTTCAGTCTGTATGTGTCCCCTGTTTTGAGGTGGGTCTCTTGTAGACAGCATATGTAGGGGTCTTGTTTTTGTATCCATTCAGCCAGTCTTTGTCTTTTGGTTGGGGCATTCAACCCATTTACGATTAAGGTAATTACTGATAAGTATGATCCCGTTGCCATTTACTTTATTGTTTGGGGTTTGAATTTATATACCATTTTTGTGTTTCCTGTCTAGAGAATATTCTTTAGTATTTGTTGGAGAACTGGTTTGGTGGTGCTGAATTCTCTCAGCTTTTGCTTGTCTGTAAAGCTTTTGATTTCTCCTTCATACTTGAATGAGATCCTTGCTAGGTACAATAATCTGGGCTGTAGGTTATTTTCTTTCATCATTTTAAGTATGTCTTGCCATTCCCTCCTGGATTGAAGAGTTTTTATTGAAAGATCAGCTGTTATCCTTATGGGAATTCCCTTGTGTGTTATTTGTTGTTTTTCCCTTGCTGCTTTTAATATTTGTTCTTTGTGTTTGATCTTTGTTAATTTGATTAATATGTGTCTTGGGGTGTTTCGCCTTGGGTTTATCCTGTTTGGGACTCTCTGGTTTCTTGGATTTGAGTGATTATTTCCTTCCCCATTTTAGGGACGTTTTCAACCATTATCTCCTCAAATATTTTCTCAAGGTCTTTCTTTTTGTCTTCTTCTTCTGGGACCCCTATGATTCGAATGTTGCAGTGTTTAATATTGTCCTGGAGGTCTCTGAGATTGTCCTCACTTCTTTTAATTTGTTTTTCTTTTATCCTCTCTGATTCATTTTTTTCTACCATTCTATCTTCTAATTCACTAATCCTATCTTCTGCCTCTGTTATTCTACTATTTGTTGCCTCCAGAGTGTTCTTTATTTCATTTATTACATTATTCATTATATATTGACTCTTTTTTATTTCTTCTAGGTGCTTGTTAAACCTTTCTTGCATCTTCTCAATCCTTGTCTCCAGGCTATTTAACTGTGATTCCATTTTGATTTCAAGATTTTGGATCAATTTCACTATCATTATTCGGAATTCTTTATCAGGTATATTCCCTATCTCTTCCTCTTTTGTTTGGTTTCGTGGGCATTTATCCTGTTCTTTTATCTGCTGTGTATTCCTCTGTCTCTTCATCTTGTTTAAATTGCTGAGTTTGGGGTGTCCTTTCTGTATTCTGGCAATTTGTGGAGTTCTCTTTATTGTGGCGTTTCCTTGCTGTGTGTGGGTTTGTACAGGTGGCTTGTCAAGGTTTCTTGGTTAAGGAAGCTTGTGTTGGTGTTCTGGTGGGTGGAGCTGTATTTCTTCTCTCTGGAGAGCAATGAATTGTCCAGTAATGAGTTATGAGATGTCTACGGTTTTGAGGTGACTTTTGGCAGCCTGTATCTTGGAGCTCAGGGCTGTGTTCCTGTGTTGCTGGAGAATTTGCTTGGTATGTCTTTCCCTGAAACTTTTTGGCCCTTGTGTGGTGCTTGGTTTCAGTGTCAGTATGGAGGCGTTTGATGAGCTCCTGTCAATTAATGTTCCCTGGATTCAGGAGTTCCCTGGAGTCCGGGTTTGGACTTAAGCCTCCTGCTTCCAGTTATCGGTCTTATTTTTACAGTAGTTTCAAAACTTCTCCTTCTATACAGCACCACTGATAAAACATCTATGTTAAAGATGAAAAGTTTCTCCACCGTGAGGGTCACCCAGAGAGGTTCACAGCGTTACATGGAGAAGACAAGAGGGAGGAGGGAGTTAGAGGTGACCTGAATGAGATGAGGTGGAATCAATAGAGGAGAGAGAGGGCTAGCCAGTAATCACTTCCTTATGTGCCCTCCACAACTGGACCACTCAGAGATGTTCACGGAGTTATACAGAAAGAGAAGAAGGAGGAAGGAGACAGAGGTGGCCAGAAGGATAAAAGGATGGAATGAAAAGAAGGAAGACAGATCCAGCCAGTAATCAGTTCCCTAAGTGTTCTCCACCGTCTGGAACACACAGACATTCACAGAGTTGGGTAGAGTAGAGAGGGGTTAGGGAGGACACACAGGCGACCTGGTGGAGAAAAAGGAGAGTCTAAAGGGAGAGACAGCAGTCAAGCCGGTAACCTCGCTCCCTAGTGAAAAATGGGTACTGAAGATTGGGTTCTTAAAGGTACAAAATTGATAACAAATACCAAAAAGCAAAAGTTAAAAATCTAGAGTAGAGTTTGGAATTTCAAAAATACAATGTTAAAAAAAAAAAGAAGAAAAAGAAAGAGAGAAAAAACAAAAACTAAAACAAAAACAAAGTTGCAAAAATTATAAAGAAAATATATGTACCAACTTGATAACAAATACCAAAAAGCATAAAATAAAAATCTAGAGTAGAGTTTGGAATTTCAGATATACAATGTTATACAGAAGAAGAAGAGAAAGAAAGGGAGAGGAAAAAAAAGTCACAAATATTATAAAAAAAAAAAAGGTACAAAATTGATAACAAATACCAAAAAGCTAAAATTAAAAATCTAGAGTAGAGTTTGGAATTTCAAAAATACAGTGTTAAAGAAATGAAGAAAAAAAAAAAAAAGGTCACAAAAATTATAAAAAAAATATATGTCAAGTTTGCTTTAAAAAAAAGTCTTTTTTTTTTTTTGCAAAGTAATAGTAGGTTATAAAAGTGAAAATTAAAGGAATAATAGAGGACTTAAAATTTTTTAAAAATTAAAAAAAAAAGAAAGAAAGAATGATCGTAAAAATAGTAAAAATATAACTAGCACTTTCTCTGATTTTGTTGTGGGTATTGTGGGGTCAGTTCATTTACGGCTAATTCCTTGGGAAATATATTTCCCAAGATCTATAGGCCCCTTCCTATGTAGTTGGTACTAACCACAGGGTTTTAATCTATTGCCTGTAGCTTCCAAGGTGCTTCCCTCTGTTATAGCTTCTTCTGTTTGCTGGTCTCTTCAGTGTCTGGTTTCTGCCCTGACACAAAGGGGACGGTGGTGGACATTTTTTGTTTTGTTTTTTTTAGGCTCACTTGTTCAGTCGCACTGTGGGGAGGGAGGGACTCTGCAAACAAATAACACTGGTGTGTGCTCGCAGTGCCTCAGCCACACTGGGTCTGCCCCCGCTCACGGTGCGTGTAGCCTCCCTGCCCACACTGCTTAGGCTCTAGATTGCTCCACCAGGAACCATCCGTGTCCGGCCCTGGGCTGCTTGCACCTCCCAGGTCCAAGCCGCTCAGGTTCAGGCACTCAGGTAGTCCTCAGAGGCGCAGACTTGGTTGGGCCTGCGTTTTGTGCCCTTCCCAGGTCTGAGCAGCTCAGGTGATGAGGTGTTTGGTGAGCGTGATTGCTGCAACTTATCGCCTCCCCGCCGCTCGGTTATCTAGGTGTACAACCGGCGTACCTTCTCAGGAAGATGTTGACCGTCCAGACCCCCAAGAAGTTTTAGTTAGTAAAGAAGCCTGCTTATAGTTTTATAGATAATGTCTCTCTGGGGCTGTGATTGCCCCCCTCTGGCTCTGGCTGCCTGTCACTGGAGGGGGACGGTCTGTAGCCGGCTATCTCTGTTCAGTCCTTTGTTCCGTGCACGGGCCTGGCAGTGTCATAGGTTAGGGCTGGCTTTTTGCGTGGTAGATATCGCACAGTCTGGTTTGCTAGCCCAAATTATTTCGCTCAGATAGCGCTCAGGGTATTCAAGCCAGAACCTTATCTAAGCGATGCAGCACGTGCTGCGCCTCCCTGCCCAGCCCCTGGTTGCTTAGTGGCGTGTGCAGGCATCTGCGCTGCTTCTCCACTGGGGGAGTTACTGTAGGGCTTGTAATCTGTGGGTTTTAATTGTTCATTTCTTTTTCCTCCCTGTTATGTTGCCCTCTGTGCTTCCAAGGCTCGCCACAGATTCGGCAGTGAGAAGGTTTCCTGGTGTTTGGAAACTTCTCTCTTTTTAAGACTCCCTTTTCAGGATGGAACTCCATCCATCCCTCTTTTGTCTCTGTTTTTGTCTTTCATATTTTTTCCTACATCCTTTTGAAGACTTGGGTTGCTTTTCTGGGTGCCTGATGTCCTCTGCCGGCATTCAGAAGTTGTTTTGTGGAATTTACTCAGTGTTTAAATGTTCTTTTGATGAATTTGTGGGGAATAAAGTGTTCTCCCCATCCTACTCCTCTGCCATCTTAGCTCCTTCTCCTGTTTTTCTTTTTGATTTACACATTTTGCCTAAATTTCTTGTTGTCCTTTACATATTGATTACCCATACCACATGTAAAACTGAGACTTGGTCCAATTTTCTTGACCATACTCTCAGATGATCCAATGTCTATAAATATTTTTCCTGATTGTGCCTATTTTTTTTCCTCTTCCCAACATTAGCTATTATTAATTTTTATTTTAATTCACTCAAACAATAAATCAAGAAATTACTCTTTCTTCAGGATATTTTATACTGCAATTTTGCTCAAGTAAACTTCATTGATAATGTATCTCTACAGTCTAAGGCTATTTTATGAAGTATTCCTACAATGTTTTTTAGTATGCCATTGTGAGAATTGTTTAAATTTTCATGACCCTGTGTATCAGACAGTGCTCTTCAACTTGAAGTGAATTTTTCATTTAAAATAGACTTCAGAGATTTCTCTGATTATTTTAAAAATATACATTACTTGACAATACGCAGACACAACTGTCAGCAGATGTATGGCATTGATTGAATCTTCCTTATAATGTTAGAAATATTGTCATATATACACGTGTTTGTGTGTTTTCTCTCAAGCAGGAGAAAGGCTCAGTTCAAACATGGTGAGTAAATGTTTATATCTCAGGAAGTTTCATCCTTACAAATCTCTTGGGTCCTATCTTTATAGCAATAGGATATGATATGGGAATAAAAATTAAAAGGCCTACAGCTGGCAAAGAAGCCTTTGTTTTTCTTTCTTTAAATTTCTGTAATTTCGATGAATTCTCTTTGAAGTGTAAATGAGGATTATTCAGTTTATTTCTCCTTTTCTCCTTCCTGCCTTCTTGTCTTTATTTCATGTGATCTCCAACTCTGTCCCTATCACCTTTTAGTGCTCCTATATCTACCTGTCTCACACCTGATCATTTTTATTATCACATCTGAAATAAAATGGAATATAAAAAGGCAATATAGGGTAAAGGAAGTTCAAGGGATTCAAAAGAAGAAATGGGATAAAGACAGGCAGAAATGGAAAAGACAAGAGAAAACAGGGAGGGGAAAAGGTAAAGGGTTTCCTATTTGTTCTTTTTCTGCTTGGAGGAATGCACCGTTATATCCTGGTGAGTGATATGGACTCTGATGAAGAACATCCTACTATCAAAGATATTTTAAATGAACACCTATAATGTGCAAAATAATATACTGAAAATTAAAGGAACTCCAAAGTATACATAACATGAATTCCATAGATGGCTCATTAACAGAAAATAATATGTTTGAAACATTAAATTTAACAGTTTTTTGTTTGTTTTTGTCTTTTAATTGCATCTTACATTGTATTCTAAGCATATGTAGAGTGGTTTTCATCAGCTAAATGCTGAGGAAACTGACTTGAAAAATAAAATATTTGGTCAGAAATACCATGTTCTCTATTTCCTCTCTAACACAGTAAATAGCTTCTAGATAGCCTACAAGAATGTCAACCCCTCTGAGAGAGCTAGGAATAGGTCAGGTCTCAAGTCAAATGTAATTTAGTAGATTATAAACAGAAGTTCAAGATATTAAAATCATTTTCTTTGGTTTCTATTATTTTTCAATTAATCCTAGGCAGCTTATACTCATAATATTTTGGACAGACAGGCTGTATTTTTCAGATGATGCATTCTCATGTTCACTTGCTCCTTGAAAATTGGAGGAAATAATTCATAGCTAGTGAGTACATGATGATCCACAAGGGACCTTGCTCTTTGTGGGACAGTCTGGAGAAATGTTGTGGGGAAGTGAGCTGATCTACACAGGGTCAGATGAGTCCTCACATAATGAGAACCCTCTGGCCCAGGCCTACTGAGACCCTTCCCAGAAACATGATTATCCACTTTTCTTTGCAGCAAATGTGAACCTGGATGCAGCCACAGCTCATCCTGCCTTCCTCCTGTTTGAAGAGGGGAAACGAGTTACCTGGCAGAAGAAGTGTCAGGATCTTCCCAGCTCCACACAGAAATTCCACTCCACTCCCCATTGTGCTAAGTCAACTGAGCATCAGCTCAAGGAGATACTTCTGGGAGGTGCAGGTTGGGAACACCTGTTCCTGGGACCTGGGAGTTTGTAGGGTAATGTAAGAAGGAAGGGGAGGATCTCAATGTCCCCACAGAATGGTTTCTGGGCCACCCCTCTTACTATAAGAGGAAAAACAATAGCATGGGAAAGACTAGAGATATCTTCAAGAAAATTAGAGATACCAAGGGAATACTTCATGCAAAGATGGGCTCAATAAAGGACAGAAATGGTATAGACCTAACAGAAGCAGAAGATATTAATAAAAGGTGGAAAGAATACACAGAAGAACTGTACAAAAAAGATCTTTATGACCCAGATAATCACGATGGTGTGATCACTCACCTAGAGCCAGACATCCTGGAATGTGAAGTCAAGTGGGACTTAGAAAGCATCACTATGAACAAAGCTAGTCAAGGTGATGGAATTCCAATTGAGCTATTTCAAATCATCAAAGATGATGCTGTGAAAGTGGTATACTCAATATGCCAGCAAATTTAGAAAACTCAGCAGTGGCCACAGGACTAGAAAAGATCAATTCTCATTCCAATCCCAAAGAAAGGCAATGCCAAAGAATGCTCAAACTACTGCACAGTTGCACTAATCTCACACACTAGTACAATAATGTTTAAAATTCTCCAAGCCAGGCTTCAATAATATGTGAACCATGAACTTCCAGATGTTCAAGTGGTTTTGGAAAAGCAGAGGAACCAGAGATCAAATTGCCAACATCTGCTGGATCATTGAAAAAGCAAGAGTTATGGAAAAACATCTACTTCTGCTTCATTGACTATGCCAAAGCCTTTGACTGTGTGGATCACCATAAACTGTGGAAAAGTCTTCAAGAAATGGGATACCAGACCACCTGACCTGCCTCTTGAGGAACCTGTATGCAGGTCAGGAAGCAACAGTTAGAACTGCACATGGAACAACAGACTGGTTCCAAATAGGAAAAGGAGTACTTCAACTCTGTATATTGTCACTGTGCTTATTTAACTTCTATGCAGAGTACATCATGAGAAATGCTGGGCTGGATGCAGTACAAGCTGGAATCAAGATTGCCAGGAGAAATATCAATAACCTCAGATATGCAGATGTCACTACCCTTATGGCAGAAAATGAAGAGGAACTAAAGAGGCTCTTGATGAAAGTGAAAGAGGAGAGTGAAAAAGTTGACTTAAAGTTCAACATTCAGAAAACTAAGATCATGGCATCTGGTCCCATCACTTCATGGCAAGTAGATGGGAAAACAGTGGAAACAGTGGAAGACTTTATTTTTTTGGACTCCAACATCACTGCAGATGTTGACTTCAGTCATGAAATTAAAAGACACTTACTCCTTGGAAGAAAAGTTTTGACCAACCTAGACAGCATATAAAAAAGTATAGACATTACTTTGTTAACAAAGGTCCATTTAGTCAAGGCTATGGTTTTTCTAGTAGTCATGTCTGGATGTGAAAGTTAGACTACCCCAGACCTTGGATATGATAGTATACGCAAATCTTCCTCTCATGTGGTGTTGGAGAAGACTCTTGAGGGTCCCTTGGACTGCTAGGAGTTATAACCAGTCCATCCTAAAGGACATCAATCCTGAATATTAATTGGAAGGACTGATGTTGAAGCTGTAACTTCAATACTTTGGCCACCTGATGAGAAGAGCTGACTCACTTGAAAAGACCTTGATGCTGGGCAAGATTGAAGGCAGGAGGAGAAGGGGACAACAGAGTATGAGATGGTTGGATGGCATCACCGTCTCAATGGACATGAGTTTGGGTAAACTCCAGGTGTTGGTGATGGACAAAGAGGCCTGGTGTGCTGCAGTTCATGCAGTTGCACAGAGTTGGACATGACTGAGCAGCTGAACTGAACTGAACTTGCCAATAGTTTTAACATTCTTTGCCATTGAGAAGACAAAGTTCAAATATTTCTTTTTATAAGAAGTGGCTGGTTTGATAAGAGGATCCTTGAATAATATACTCCCTTCCACCTCACCTTGATTTGAGGGCTTAACAGGGGCTGACAGATAAGGTGGAGAAGTCATGGAGAAGTCAGCCTAGGACTGCATTTCTTAATCTTGGGTTGTACAGTATAATCGGCTTCCTGATGGCTTAGTGGTAAAGAATCTGATTTCAGTAAAGGAGACCAGGATTTAATCCCTTGGTTGAGACAATCTGCAGAGGAATAACTGGAAACCCACTCTAATATTCTTGCCTGGAAAATCCCATGGACAGAGGAGCCTGGCAGGCTACAGTCCATAGAGTCACAAAGAGTCAGACATGACTGAGCACGGCAGCACTAGGGCACAGTATAATCACTTGAGAATATCTTTCAAATTACTGATTCATAATTCTATCTTCTTTTCCTTCCTTCCACCCCTACGAAATTTCTATCTGATTAGTGTGAGATAGGACTCGGGCATGATTGTTAAGCAGTAACTCTGGCTTAGTTTTACTGATTTATATAAATGATCAAGTGAACATAACATTTCTTCCTCCATCAGCACTAGACACTCTGTGGTAGATTTGCATGAAGAGAAAAAATTTTTAAATTTAAAAAGAAATCCAATCTGTATTTATCATTTGATTTTCTGTATATATGTAGTTATTTGTGCATTTATACAAATGAGAAAATGAATAATGGTTACTAAAATACTGTTTTATGATCATTTAAGGTTCAGAGCACAGGGTCTCTTTCCTGCTTCTGGTTAATTCCCTACTGCACATACAGAACTCAAAAGCCAGAAACCTGATTCACATGACTGAAACTTCTCTCTGACCCAGGGATAATGGCTTGGGTCATATAATCTCTCCCCTCTCTGTGTTTGTAGAAGGGCCACAAAAACATTTCAAAATCCTGCCAAAACAGCTCAGAACCAAGTTTAGGTATTCTTTGGGCCGCAAGTGACAAATGTGAAATAATTTCCTTCCTTAGTTGGTGACTTATTCAATAGATCACTGTAGAAAATTACCTACAATGAATGAAAATCATAAAGGTGAGTTCTATTTTTTTTATATTGCTGATATTGTTTGTGCTTTTGTGGCATGTGTGTGTTAGAGAGAGAGAGAGAGCCTGTATGTCTAGCTAGTGCTTTTAACAAAAGCATTTGGGTCACAAAGATAGAGCAGAGCTCAAGATACTAGGCTTAAGACTTGAATCTTTTACTTCCTCAAGTTTGGTCAGTCTGACTTCCATACATTCTTTTCTACATGTCATTAGTACATCACTCGGAGAAGGCAATGGCACCCCACTCCAGTACTCTTGCCTGGAAAATCCCATGGACGGAGGAGCCTGGAAGGCTGCAGTCCATGGGGTCGCTAAGCGTCAGACACGACTGAGCGACTTCACTTTCACTTTTCAATTTCATGCATTGGAGAAGGAAATGGCAATCCACTCCAGTGTTCTTGCCTGGAGAATCCCAGGGACGGGGGAGCCTGGTGGGCTGCCGTCTATGGGGTCGCACAGAGTCGGACACGACTGAAGTGACTTAGCAGTACATCACTTATTTCAAAAATATAATTCATATAATAGAAATTAGCATGTCATTCAGATCAGATCAGATCAGTCGCTCAGTCGTGTCCGACTCTGTGCGACCCCATGAATCGCAGCACGCCAGGCCTCCCTGTCCATCACTAACTCCCGGAGTTCACCCACACTCACGTCCATCGAGTCAGTGATGCCATCCAGCCATCTCATCCTCTGCCGTCCCCTTCTCCTCTTGCCCCCAATCCCTCCCAGCATCAGAGTCTTTTCCAATGAGTCAACTCTTCACATAAGGTGGCCAAAGTACTGGAGTTTCAGCTTTAGCATCATTTCTTTCAAAGAAATTCCAGGTCTGATCTCCTTCAGAATGGACTGGCTGGATCTCCTTGCATTCCAAGGGACTCTCAAGAGTCTTCTCCAACACCACAGTTCAAAAGCATCAATTCTTTGGCGCTCAGCCTTCTTCACAGTCCAACTCTCACATCATACATGACCACAAGAAAAACCGTAGGCTTGACTAGACGAAACTTTGTTGGCAAAGTAATGTCTCTGCTTTTGAATATGTTATCTGGGTTGGTCATAACTTTCCTTCCAAGGAGTAAGCGTCTTTTAATTTCATGGCTGCAGTCACCATCTGCAGTGATTTTGGAGCCTGGAAAAATAAAGTCTGACACTGTTTCCACTGTTTTCCCATCTATTTCCCATGAAGTGATGGGACTGGATGCCATGATCTTCATTTTCTGAATGCTGAGCTTTAAGCCAACTTTTTCACTCTCCACTTTCACTTTTATCAAGAGGTTTTTTAGTTCCTCTTCACTTTCTGCCATAAGGGTGGTGTCATCTGCATATCTGAGGTTATTGATATTTCTCCCGGCAATCTTGATTCCAGCTTGTGTTTCTTCCAGTCCCGCATTTCTCACGATGTACTCTGCATATAGGTTAAATAAACAGGGTGACAATACACAGCCTTGATGTACTCCTTTTCCTATTTGGAACCAGTCTGTTGTTCCATGTCCAGTTCTAACTGTTGCTTCCTGACCTGCATACAGATTTCTCAAGAGGCAGATCAGGTGGTCTGGTATTCCCATCTCTTTCAGAATTTTCCACAGTTTATAGCATGTCATTAGTACATCACTTATTTCAAAAATATAATTAATAATATAATAGCAATTACCAATTAGTATGTGATATTTGCATTCTAAAGTCATGAAAAATTATCTCATAGGACTGAAAAGCAGTACTCACATATTGGTCTTCCTTGGTGGCTCAGATGGTAAGGAATCTGCTTGCAATGCAGGAGACATGGGTTCAAATACTGGGTGGAAAGCTACTCTGAAAGGGAATGGCTACTTACTCCAGTATTCTTGCCTGGAGAATTTCATGGAAAGAGAGACCTGGTGGACAGGCTACAGTCCCTGGAGTTGCAAAGAATCAGACATGACTGAGCAATTAACACTTACTTTACTCTCATACTGGCCATTCTGTGTAATGATGAAATAAAAGTTTCTTTCAATGAACACATTGCTGTGGAATTCCAAGATGCTTTTAATATTCCTGGTGAATACAATTTAATGTGCAGTAATTGGAAATATTTAGGAATGGAGTACAGATCCAACTTATGGTGGGTAATATTCAGATTGATAGTAAGTACTTAAAAAATTGATTTATGGTACAACTATGGCTATGTCAGTAAGCTTCTCTGTTTGGAAAAATAATCAAGGACAACTCACAGATAGAGATTGGAAAAAATTATTTCTGGCCATCAGTGGGGTAATATTCAAATTATTGTAACATAAGACTTATATAATGCTGTAAAGCCATTTTATGCAAGAATATGGCATTGGACTACTTTGATGTTAACTTTGAACACTGAACTGTTTTGTAATATGTAAAAACACCTTCTTTTGTTACAGTTATATTTTCAGTAGAATGGTTGGTGTGTACAGGTAAGTTTCTCTGGTGTTTCCTTGTGTATCAGTCAGTCAGTCAGTTCAGTCACTCAGTTGTGTCTGACTCTTTGTGACCCCATGAATCGCAGCACGCCAGGCCTCCCTGTCCATCACCAACTCCTGGAGTTTACCCAAACTCATGTCCATTGAGTCAGTGATGACATCCAACCATCTCCTCCTCTGTCATCCCCTTCTCCTCCTGCCCCCACTCCCTCCCAGCATCAGAGTATTTTCCAATGAGTCAACTCTTTGCATGAGGTGGCCAAAGTATTGGAGTTTCAGCTTCAGCATCAGTCCTTCCAATGAACACTCAGGACTGATCTCCTTCAGAATGGACTGGTTGGATCTCCTTGCAGTCCAAGGGACTCTCAAGAGTCTTCTTCAACACCACAGTTCAAAAGCATCAATTCTTTGGCACTCAGCTTTCTTTACAGTCCAACACTCACATCCATACATGACCACTGGAAAAACCATAGCATTGACTAGACGAACATTTGTTGGCAAAGTAATGTCTTTGCTTTTGAATATGCTATCTAGGTTGGTCATAACTTTCTTTCCTAGGAGTAAGCATCTTTTAATTTCAAGACCATCTGCAGTGATTTTGGAGCTCCCCAAAATAAAGTCTGACACTGTTTCCACTGTTTCTCCATCTATTTCCCCTGAAGTGATGGGACCAGATGCCATGATCTTAGTTTTCTGAATGTTGAGCTTTAAGCCAACTTTTTCACTCTCCTCTTTCACTTTCATCAAGAGGCTTTTTAGTTCCTGTTCACTTTTGTGTATAAGACCATATTAACACAAACACGTTTTTGCTATTATTGATTAATCTATTTAGAATCTAAAATATTCATATATAACAGGAAAGAGAATGTAGTTTGTTATATTGACTTCCTCAATGATTATATGTCACTTTTCAGATTTAACACAATTTTTATCATTGCCTTACTTATTATGATTTTATACATGTATTTCATATACATAATAATTTGCTTACTTTCAAAGTAATATTCTGTAGTGGAAAATATGAGGACAAAAGAAGTGACAGAGAAAGAGCATCTTATGGACAGGAGTAGATGTAGGAAATAATATTTTAAAAAGACACATCAATATATATTAAAAAATGAATGGAATGGCAAATAATATCCATGTTGCAGAAAACTGAACATTGGTTGAAAAATAGCTGATTTAGCAATGTCATTGGTGTTGACCATTGCCAGTGAATTTGTGGTATAATTCTAGGAGAGGCAGTATAATTGTACATGATAGACAAGACAATGGCAGGTGATCTGGTCACTTTTTGAGGAAGAGATTGAGTGAAAGAACTAAAGTACCCATAAATGACATGATCGTTTTAAAAAAAAAAAAAAAAGAAGGAGAGCTGGATCAAGCTTTCTGCTCAAATGGTACTAATAGTAACTATGTAGATAAAATCAGTTCTTTCAGGCATTTCTCAGGCATTTTGCTGAGAAAATAGGTAGGGAATTGGTGGATATCTAGCAAGAAGAAAAACAATAATATAAACAAAAAGAAGTGAGACCATTTTGTACTTCTTTTTGTGTAAAAAGTATCATTACATATAATAAAACTGTAAAACTGTCATTTTACAGTATCATTATGTAAAGATGGTCAAATCCCAGACTTAAATTCTTAGAATACTCATTTAAAAGAACATTTAAATAATCTGAATAACTTATTAGACTATATTATGACCTTCAAATGCATTTTCTGAAAAAAGTTTAAACATATAGAATTTACATTTAGAATGAATGAGCTTTTTCACATAATTTTTAAAGGTTACACTCCATTTTCAGTAATTACAAAACATTGACTGTATTTCCTGTGTTGTACAATACATCCTTGTAAGCTATCTTATGCTCAATAGTTTGTACCTCCCATACCCCCACTCCTATGTTTCCCCTCCCTCCTTTAAAACTGCATATAAATAAGAACGAATGTTTTTCAGTGTAGACTTCCAAAGTAAAGATCAGATTCAAAGACGAAAAAGGATTTTCCCTGTTCAAGGCTTATTTCTCAGATTTCTTATTTTTGTCATAACATTTGATTCTCTTGGATGTGATTCTGTCTTACATAGTGATGCATAGTCCATAGGGTTGCAAAGAGTCAGACATGACTGAAGTGACTTAGTACATACAGACCGTCTCTATATGCAGTCAGTTGCATCTTTTTTTTGTCACTCCTGTTACCTAAGCATTAAAGCAAGACCACACACTTTTAAAGTGTTGGTTACAGTATTTTGCTTTCACTTTACAATAGCACTTTCTGCATCGAGCAGTGTAATTAACTTTGATTTTTTTTTTTAAAAGAGCAATTCCTATATCTCCACAGTTTAACCACACTCATATAAATTACTTTATCTGGGTCAGTGGTTCTCTAATGCAACTCTTTTCAAAACTGTAACTCTGAGGACTAGTTTTTTTCCCCAGTTCCCTCCATTGTTAGGGCCTTACAGTTCTGGGATTGGGTGGGAAAGTGTTACATTAAAAATGAAAATAGAGCACTAAATAAAGGCCCACAGTCCTTAAAATAAAATAAAATAAAATAAAAATGAAAATGGAAAAAAATCACATGAACTATTTTATTGTCAAATCTAGAAATGATATGGTCCCTGAGCACATTTTATTGGCCAGAACTCAGTTACATAGTCTCACCTAAATTCAGTGAAGGTGATGAAGGACAAGCATGTAATTTAGCTGTTTGTTTATGAAAAGGGTAACTGTGTTTTGGGAATGCCTACAGTCTGCACTACATAAAGTATACACTGAATAATTAATTCATATGAGAATATTTAATAAGATAAGCAGTGAAAACTTTAGTTTAAGCAAAAGTTATAGAATACTTTTGCATCCTTAGAAAAAGAAGCATTAGAAAGAAGAATTTACCTCTTGTATGAGTAAATTCAGGCACTAGGTCTGATAATGACCATTTATTTTCTTTTCGGACTGCTGCTGCTGCTGCTAAGTTACTTCAGTCATGTCCGACTCTGTGTCACTCCGTAGAAGGCAGCCCACCAGGCTTCCCCATCGCTGGGATTCTCCAGGCAAGAACACTGGAGTGGGTTGCCATTTCCTTCTCCAATGCATGAAAGTGAAAAGTGAAGTCACTCAGTCGTGTCCGACTCTTCGCGACCCCATGGACTGCAGCCTACCAGGCTCCTCCGTCCGTGGGATTTTCCAGGCAAGAGTACTGGAGTGGGGTGCCATCACCTTCTCCACTTTTCAGACTGGAGGAAAGAAATTTTTCCAGGCTGGTGAGTCATTCTCTGATGGCAGAAGAGAGACTACTCCTTATGCTCTCAGGATCAGTCTCAGGATTTGTTGGAAGAGAGCAGCTGAAAGAGTCCTTGTGGAAATATATGAGAGTCCCACAAACTCTAAAATATCTCAGGCTAATATAAATGCTATCTCTACTTTCCGATCCCTCTTTTTCAGAGATTAAAAGGGTTATCATCTTTACAATGGATATCACTCTGGATCTAGCCTCTGCCCATCCTTCCCTCATCTTGT
Organism: Bos indicus x Bos taurus; assembly: GCF_003369695.1. NCBI lineage: Eukaryota > Metazoa > Chordata > Mammalia > Artiodactyla > Bovidae > Bos > Bos indicus x Bos taurus. Next base: position 26,945,247 of record NC_040098.1, read on the forward strand.
CAAAAGGGAACAGATGTGTAACCTAGGGAGAGAAGTCTCAAGAGATGCCTGATGACCCAGAGATTTTATTCTCTTCCCTGTGTGCTGGATCATCAGGACATCACCTCAGGGAGGTGGTAGGAAGTAGAGGTCGGGAGCCATTGCACCTGGGACCTAGGGATTTGTAGGCCTCATGTAATGGGGAAGGGCAGGATTTGCATCAAACCTGAAGATGGTTTCTGGGCCCTCAGGTTCTATAAGCAGGAGTACTGGGCACTCACCTCTCCAGAAACAAAACTCATGGTAAAGGAGCACCCGGCCAGAGTCTGTATTTTCCTAGAATATGAGGAGGGATGTATTTCATTTTATAATATGAGAGATAAATCTCACATTCACACCTTGTCTCAGGGCGCCTTTGGTGGGCCCTTAAAGCCTTTTTTAAGGCTTTGGTCCAGTGAGTCAGAGAGTTTGACCATCTGTCCAGTGCCTGGAGCAGCCCAGAATCCCCTGTACTAAGAGCATCATATAAGCTGCAGGTCAGTGTGGCTTGAAGCATCTGATAATGATGTGAATTCTTCTAGACCAGAAGCAAATTATTTTTTCTTATCCATTTGTATGGTTTTCCTTATCCTTTTATTTTCTTCATAAACAGCTCCCCCAAAGCATGGTGCAGGGTAAAAAAGTGTATGTTGCTTGTGATATGTGTAATGAAGAAAAAACTTCATATAATTTAATCATATTATCATTATAAACATACCCAAGGAACTAGTGCATGTGATTGTCCATACAGTACTGTAATGTCTTTAAGATTACAAATTTAAAATGTCAGGGGTAGAAATAAAGAAGAGAATAACATTTGGTTTTATACCTTTGGGTTTTGTACTACATTTATAAAGTGATATGCAGAAAAATAAAACCTTCAAATAAAAAACAATTGGGTTGTTCTCAGTTGTCTAACTTAGTGACATTCAGATGGAAACAGAAGTTTTCAAGTTTATTCTTTGGTTTTCCCTGTGTGAACATCTATATTCCATCCTTACACTTTTTACCCTCCCATTCCCTCTGAGATATTGGCTCTTTCCTGCCTTTTCTTACTACTATATATAGCTTGGGAAGACATGTTCTTAATGTACACAGAGTATAAATGACTTTTTAGTACAGTCTTGTGGGTTTTAGCACTTATACAGACTCATGTAGCCACTACTACAATCAGAATAAAAGATAGTTCCATTATTCCAAAAAGCTATTTTATGCTAGACTTGTGTAGTCAAACCTTTCATTAATACCTAACCTGGAAACAACTGATCTATTAGTGCTTCTGTATTTTACCAGAAGTTCATATAGACAGAATCATATTATAATTTACGTTTTGAGATTGGCTCCTTTCCCTTAGAATAAGGCTTTGATATTCAACCATGATATTAGAGGTATTAATACTTGATTCCTATTATTTGCTGATTAGTATTCCAATGAATACAGCAATTTGGCTGTTTAATCTCTAAAGAACATTTATGTTGTTTCCAATTGAGGTGATTATAAATTAATGTGGAGTCCTGCCCCAAGGTCACAGAAGCAGAGCCCAGCACCAAAGTCATCTCGGAAGCTGACTGAGCCCCATTATAACCGTTGTCAAGAGCCCCCCTGAACATTACCAGCAGGTTTCCTGACCCCATACTAGGCAAAAATACCCACCCTATATTACCCTAATGCCAACTTTGCAGCATAGATTTTCTTTGTTTTGAAGCTATAAAAATTGGCTGCAAACCCACAAAAAGTGTCAACTTTCCACTGAGAGTGTAACCTGCTGTATGCACAGTGCCCACATTATCTCTGCTCTTTGTTCTTAATAAACTTCTTCCTTTGTGCAGTACTCTGTATCTGAAAATTCTTTTCAAACCCATGTTTCAGACTGCCATAACAATTAAGATGCTATAAACATTTATGTAAACATTTGTCTGTGAATATCAGTTTTCACTTTTCTATGGTAAATATATAAAAGTGAAATGACTGGATCATATGATTAGAGCAGTTACAATTTTATAAGAAACTGCCAAACTATTTTAGAGTGGATGTACCATTCTGCATTCCTACTAGAAATAATCGAGAGTTCCAATTGTCCCACATCCTTACCAGCACCTGATATTGTTAGTTTTGATTTCTTGTTTCACATTTCATTCATTGTTAATATTTAATTATATCCATTATCATAAGTATGGGATGGTATCTCAGTGTGTTATTATTTGAATCCATCCAATGGCTATAATGTTGAACATTTTTTTCCTGTGCTTATCTACATTTTGTTTATTTTCTGAGTGTCTTCAGTCCATTTTGCAAACATTATAATAGACTTTATTCTAAGAGCAACCTTAAGTTTACAGAAAAATTGTGCATAAAGTACACAAAACTTACCTATAACCCTCATTCCCTGAACACTGTTCCACCTAGTAACAGCTCGCATCAGCGTGTTACATCCGTTATAATTGATGAACCAACATCAATTGGGCTCCACCCTCTACCTGTCCATTTCTACTCCCCTTCTTCTAAACCCCTAGCACCACTGATCCTTTTACCATCTCTATAGTTCTGCCTTTTTCTGCATGTCATGTAGTAGAAATCATATAGTGTTGCAGTTTTTTTCAGACTGGCTTCTTTCACTGAGAGAAATGCATTTGAGTTACCCCCATGCTTTTCTGTGGCTTGATAGTGCATTTTTTCTAATTGATAAGTAACGTCCCTCATAGCTCAGATGGTAAAGAATCTGCCTACATTGCAAGAGACCCGAGTTTGATCCCTGGGTTGGGAAGATCCCTGAAGGAAGAAATGACTGCCCACTCCAGTATTCTTGACTGAAGAATTCCCTGGACAGAGGAGCCTGGCAGAATATAGTCCATGGGTCACAAAGAGTCAGACACGACTGAGTGACTATCACTTTCACATTCCTTCATAAGTATGTTTGACAGTTTGTTTACCCATTCTCCTGGTGAAGGATATATTGGTTTCTTTCAAATAATTTTAAGCCATAATAATCGTAATAGAAATTTTTTGAAATAGCTAAATTCAAGTTATTTGCAGTGGCTTTACTTTTTGGATGTGGAGCCTAGGAACTTTCAGTTACCTGGAGAAGACCAAAAGAGTACCTCACTTTCTAAAGAGGGAAGCTATCAACTTGATTTTCTAGCTTGAACATGTATGGGTTCCATGCCCCAGATGTTGTGAGGCATGATGAGCCCAGGAGGGCATGGTGGTAGTGGGAATATTGTTCTCAACTGAGGATGCATCTTTTACCATATCCCTGCTGGTTGTTTACAGGGAGCCATTGAGATGTAGACTTTTCAAGACCTCCTAATACAAACAATAATCAGGCAGTTTAGGGCTTTCAATCTGTTCTTACTCTTCTCCACTGGCATCTAATCACTATTATCTTTTTCTGTCTATGTGTATCTATCTATATATATACACACAGACATAGATAGAGATAGATAGATAGATATTTTTATGTTAGTTTTCCTCTCATATTTTCTTCCAATATTCTTTGATATATTATATTTTTCAGTGCTAATATTTCAAAATTTTATATGGCAAAACTGATCAGCTATCTGAATATTGGTTTAATCTCTCTGGAATTTATATGAATCAGTGTACAGGGAGGTGGAAAAAGCATTAGAATTTGAAAATGGTCTACACAGGGATTGCTGGAAGGAAAGTTAGGCAAAGGAGAGCAAAGCTATCTCCAAGAGAGTAGAAGGGAATACAAATACCCAGGAAGCCAAAAAAGCAGTCTTAAAAGAGATGAGTGAGTACTTGGAGGATTTAACATCTCAATTCTCTGTTATAAATACTTAACATTCAAAAATCCTGACTCTGTTCATTTTAAAGTAGTTATAGCAGGGAAGGTTTTTTCATGTTTGTTTTTTAACAAAGAAATCTATTATCTTTATTTAGCATTTATATTGCTTTTATATATATTAAAATTTTAAACTTTAAAAACAAATTTCTCTAATTCTTTTTATTTCAAATTTTACATAGAAAGAATGATCATGAGAGGTAGAGTTTGTCTTCTACTTCATGTGAAATCAAATCAAGTTGAGCACGGAAATTCACATTAAAATGTATTCCACTTAAAAACATAGTTAACTGGTGACTTGTGTTTCTGAGTAGAATGTGGTGGGTAATACTCAATAAAAATAAATGAGAATAAATGAAATGAGTAAGTTAAATCATAGATTTAGACAAGTCAAAATGACTGAGAAGAGCCAATTTTGTCTCCATGTTTGATCTGCTTCTTTGACTTTAACCTTGATGCCAGGAGCCAGCACGGGAGTCCCCACCCATACAAGGTTATATGGGAGAGTTCTGGTGGGCAAGGTGAGCCAGAACTCGAGGGGTGCCCCACTGGGCCTGCCTGAGCATCTACCCCAAAACCAGAGTCTGCCTACTTTACTGCTTTGTGATTTCACCTACACCTCTGACTTTACAGGGGGCTGTCCCCCACCACCATCTCTCTCTCTGAAAAAGAGTTAACTTACAGCTCCAGTTAATAAAGTTCCTGGGCGTGACAAGAGTGTTTTAGTTCACAAACCCCTCAGATGGCTGTCTAACTTGCCTGACAGGTTTACCCGGCCTCCTACAGCTATGCATACGATTGTTTACAGTCTTCCAGCCTCGAGAGGCACGGGGAGCTTAAGATATTCAAATAGTATAGAGCCTCTCGGAGAGTTAGAAATTGTTAGACTAGAACTAGTAGAAGATTTCATTGTTGAGACAATGCTTGCTGCCACGTTTCCACATCCCCTGTATTGTATCCTTGGAAGTGTATTAATTAATATAGTTGGTATGTAGAAAAAATAAGTAGTGGCCTTGGTGTTAACAATTTTAGACCCTTAAGGTAATAAATTCTTTCCTTTGTTGTAAACCCACTGCACCTTTGCCCTATAGGAATGCAACTTTATCTAACACCTTCGGAGGATGGCACCAAACTTTAAAATAATTACTCCTAGAGAAAATAAGTCTTACGGTTGACAAACCTTTGTCAGAGTCATAAAACAGGCCTTCCGGCCAGAAGATGATGTAAATCACCTAAACCGTTTGTATAAGATAAGTTTGCAGAAAAGAAACCCTGGTTTCGATAAGAATCAAAGACTGCTGACTTTGCATGATTTCATACCCCCTATTATCCTCTCTGTGCAACTTAGGGTATAAAAGCCCCTGTTGAAAATAAAGCTACGGGCCTTGATCACCGAAGCTTGGTCTCCCCATGTCGTTCTTTCTCTCACCTTCTGGCTGAATTCCCATCTGGAGCATGGAGGCTCGTCAAGCCTACTAATTTGCCTGGGCTTCTAAGATCTGACTGGGGAGGCCTTAGTGTCTCCTCTCCTTCGGGAGAATGGGAGGATGCCTGGGGCCTACATAGGTGACACAAATTCCGTGTCTTGGAGTTTTATTGGTTTTCCATGTAAACCAAGTTATTCAGCCTCTT